>NW_026521486.1:36412500-37662500 GCF_021234435.1 Artibeus jamaicensis
ACCAACCAGTATCAAGTTAAAAGAAAATCAGATCAATGGTTAGAAAAATCAAAACAGATGCTCATTAGATTCGTCTAAGTCTGAATTAACTCCACCTTTCAAATTTTGTGGGAATTTTGTTTAACATCTGCAGAACAAAGCAAATACATTTAATTTACCACAGCCCCAAGTTTATAGTTCAGATTTGGCCCCTCTGATCTATTATATTTGCGCTAAAAAGCTAAGGAAGTAAGTTATAAAAACAGAGAAACTAGAAATATTAATTTTTCAAGTCCAAGATAATCATCCTCCTTAGGTTTCAGTTTGTGTAACTCAGGGAAGTTTCTGGTATTAAAATGGAATATTGTCCATTCTCAACTTACAAACCAGCTACGTTCCAAAAATTCATTTGGAAGTCAGTTATTAGGCACTCTCAAGAAATTTTCCCATAGAAATAATGTTATTTATGATGATTACACTCCTAGACAAGCCTATGGAACCTGTTTAACTCCCATCACACCAAGTATGGTATTGATAGCATAGTGCTATGTAACCTGCTTACCAACTAAAACGCTGCCTTGATGGGAAAAGAAAAAGTGTCATGAGAAAAAAAAATTTTTTAAATCTATTAGTGTGCTTTTCTCGTTTGTATTTCTCTTTGGTTTGCCAGAGGCATCCATTTGTATCAGGGGGTTTAGGATTGTTACCGCAGGAATGCAAAGAGTCTGTATTCGCTTTTGATAACTAGAATAGAATTTTGGAGACAAAAGTCTTAAAATCTAGAATTGATCCAGAGAGGACAGATTCTTAAATTTGGTAACCACTCATGCCGTAGCCTCACACCTACAGAGTCAGACCTTCAAGGCACTGTGAGGCAGAGCTGGAGAGAGCCCAGAGAGCCGTGGAAGAGGCGCTTCTGCTTCAGGAGGGGTGGAGTGCAGAGTCTGAAGCCAGACAGGATGGGAGGCAAGTTGTTAGACTTGGATGTTAAAAACTGAGGGAAGATTCAGATGGATTAAAGGAAAAGCTAGAAGAAGGGGGGCCGTTTCATTCTGCTCACTGTTTCAAACTCCAGCAAAGAGACAACATGCAACACAGGGGCGACATGAGACATCACTGGTCCTCCCTCCGGCCAAACTGAGGGCCTGCCTACCTGCTGGCCCTGAGCAAGCTCCAGATCTCTGGTGTGACCACTCCAGGGCTTGCCCCAACATTCTGCTGTGGGGAGTGGTAAAAACCAAGGAGCTGGACACAGATTCAAGACACCTAGAAGGTACACAGTTACTGTCACTTGACAAATGTGACCTGTTTATTTCTCTTCATTTCATCCCCCTCTCCCCCAGCAGAGTGAAAACTTATTTGGGGTATCAGATTAGTTACATAAAAGAAATAAATTTTAGGGTTCATTTTTTTGCATATTGGACATTTCATAAAAGTATAAATCATTGATCATTTTGTGTGCTTAACCTCAAGTTATCTTTAGAATAGAGTCCTATGAGATCAATATTATGGCCCTGTCACCTCAAAAATTAAAGCCATTGTGCCCCAAAGTACGCAGCTTCTGATGGGAGGAGTTGGGATTTAAATCAACAATTCATGAGCCAAGCTCTGAAATTCATCATTTTTCCAAGGATTCAGAGTTACAGTTTGGAGTATCTGGATCACATATTCCTTATCTTCTTTTTGCTGGGCAAAATGGGTCAATAACTCTCAGGGCCCAGGGCTGGGAATGGATGAAGGTTAAGGTCCATGGAATGAAGAATAAGGTTGCGGAAACCTTAGGAACAAAGGCCTCAGGTTGATATAATTTTCCAGTGATGCTTCTTGGCTCTAGGCTGCTTCCTAGATACCTTCATTAGCTCCTCAGGGATTCACGTATGTGCTTCTTTCTTTCCACTGCTACCTACCTCTTGACCAGGGCCTCTATCTTCTGTTCTTCTCTTCATTCCTAATTCATTTTCCCTGCTCTGCTTTTGCAATGTGGTACTGTTGCGAAGGGCGTGTGATGTCACAGGACAATTTAATGTACCTTCCTGGAGATTCAATTTTACATAATAATTGAACCATTTTAAATTCCAATAAGGTACTTACATAATAAGTGGGGAAAGCAGGTTTGGTGGACATTTGAAGGTACAGCACACACAAGACTTCCAGTGGTGCTGTTTGGACTAAAACCCTACACCCCTGGGGTGTGCATTTAATTAACTTTGTTTAAGAGAGTGCTCTTTGATGGAAAACTTAGAGAATAAGAATGTTAAAGGAAGCATTTTTGATGTTTTCTTAGAGGCTTTTCTGCTAAGAATAGTATGCAAGCCAGGCTTTCCCCAGAAAAGTAACTAGGGCAAGGATTTACCCAGGGAAACCAAAATATAGAGGGAGGGTGACAAAAAAGAAGAAAGAAAGAAAAAAAGCTTAAACAATAATTTTAAAAGCTTAGCACTTACCAAGAATAATTAGCTAAAATAGGAAGCTACCAGATGGCTCAGCCTTGTTATTAAAACCCATCTGTGAACTACATTACGAATTGGATTGCTCATTTGAAGGTGCTTTGTCCTCATGTCAGCTGCCTGCTCCAGCTTCAGAATTGCCAGTGAAAGGCCTGCTCCCCTGGTCCCTTCGGGTCTCAGATCCTATTCTTTCTCCTCCGCTACCACTGATTCCCCCAACATGGTTTGGGTAAGGTTTGTCAAGAGAGGCTAAATTTAGGGCTTGTATGCACAAAGGAATGGAGTCATTCAGCTGTCCCATTCATGGTGGCTTTTCTTGATTATTTCTGCAGGGACAGGGAAAATGATCTGGGGAAGAAAGCATGGTGGGGGAGCTGGTATATAAAATGCAGGCATCAGTGGTGCTATAAGAAGAAGGGATGGTGGGATGGTTACAAGAACAAAGTGGGTTGGTGTGAGCTCCCACACCCTTCCTCACTCTCTTCCCTTTTTCATGGCAGCCCTTCTGCCCCCGCAGGATGAAAATGGGTGGTCTATAGATGATCTCTCAGCTGTACAGCCACGAGGGGGGATTATGTGAAGTGACGCATGGTAGGTTGCTCGTAACTAGACCCCAACTTGTACAGGGTCGGCATCCCATTGTAGATCTCTCATATATTAATTTGTCTGTATTTAAATCAGGATTCTAGAAATTTATGAGCACTTTTATTCTGAAAATTTGCTAACTCCTATAGCTTGCACCCCATTGTGTTTTCTACATTCTACATTTACTGGAGTGGACAACTATCGCATTCCTGCCTCATGTCATCTCTCTCTCTCTCTCTCTTTTTTCTGGTAAAAGCATATTCACTGTGGTTTGGAGAACAGCCCCACCCTCAGTGGTTTCTGCCTTGTTGGTATATAATAAAACAAAATGTTTGACCCTCTCTGACCAACAAAAAACACCTTCTGTGTTTGCTTCCTGGAGCCAAAGAGCTACCATGATTCCTGTGGATTCTGAAATCTGATTTTCAACTTCCCTTTTCATTCTCAGAGATATTCTATATCTTTCCAATAAATTTCTATCTTTTCTTAAGTTAGCTAGATTTCTTCCATTGTTATATTTATATGTCCTCCATTCTCAGAGTCTGCTTTGGTATCTTCAAGGCTGTTCGCATAGTAGATATCAATGTTATCAATGAGAATGTCCTCATGTAGTTGGGAAAATCAACAACTAGATATTGCTCCAAATGTCTAAAACAGTGACTTCTGTTCTAAATATCAGGAGACAGTCTACGTATTGCCTAAGGTGAGTTGTGTTTCTTTTGCCAAAAAGACCATATATGTGGTCAGTGTACGAGTTGAGTTCAAATCCTGCCTCTGCAACAACTTACTTTGTGCATGACTTTGGGAAAGTTACTCAATTTCTCTTTGCCTGTAGGGGGCTGATAATGGCATGGACCACAGAGGCTGTTGTAAGGAGAATGTGAAAAGACATAAAAAGCGCTGCAAACGGGACATCACACATAGTATAAGTAGAAAAATAAACACCAGCTCTTATTTAAGTAAAAGTTGCTTTAACTTGGAATTTTGTAAAAATTAAGAAGTTTAGACACTCTTCTAATGAATGACTCATCAAAAAATTAATGGCAAGGCAGTTTGACATATTAACAATTATATTTGTGAGCATCTTATCCTATTAGATCATAAACTTTCTTCGAGCAAGTCCTCAATGTTGTAAGAAGAACACCGGGCCTGACGGTGTCTTGCACGTGTATTAGTCACTCAGTGTTATGCACTAGATGAATTAGTGCCCATGGATTGCTTTAGTACTCATCGTGAGCTAGAGACGGAGAGGACACAGAGGAGCAGAGGGTGGTCCCTGTTGATGAGAAATAGTCTGGTGAGGAAGACACACACATGTTCAGTACTAAAACAGATTAGACTCTGGCAAGTGCCACTGTGCAGGTTTGTTCACTCATTCTTTCATTACAATCAGTTATTCAGCAAACGATTGCTTAGTGCTGATCTGACATCAGACACTGTGCAAATAATGGGGATAAATTAGTGAAAAGGGATATGGTTTTGGCCTTTAGTTTCCAGAAGTTAAGTGCTATGGGAGTACAGATAAAGGAGCCTTCAATTCTGACTCTAGTGTGGGAGAAGGGCTCCCATAAGAGGTGGTGTTGATATGCAAAATTTCTACTAGCAGGAGTAGGGAGGAAAGGGCATTTCAAGAAGAGAGAGCAGTCCACAGTGGGTGAAAAGATCTGCTGTCTTTGAGAAACAGTTAACAGCTTGGGGTTGCTAATACTAAGGACACTTGGAAAGAGCTCCTATGAGCTTAAAGCTCGGGAGACTGCTTTTTTATCTTTTAGTGCCGGCAAATACTGCAGCGTCCAACAGATAGCGCAGTTCAGTGTATTTGTTGAATAAATGGTTCAAGTGGGGAATAGAAGTAGGTTTGGGTGGGGAAAAGATGAGATGCAGACAGTTTGTAACGTTCTAAGAGTGCCATGCTAAGACATTGGACTTGTTCTGGAGCCATGAGAGGGTAATGACTGTTTTGAGTAAGGGAGTGAACAATCAGATGAATGAAAATATAGAGAAGGAGACAACTGGATGATATGAACACAAACTTAAACTTTGAAGCTGTTGGAAAACAGAAGTGAGTCATTCTGCAAACATGTGGGTTGTATGTGTTCTACACTGAAAATATTGAAATGGAGACTAGCCATCTGTTGGGGGGTGAGGTAGAGAAGATTCACTCCATGAATAGGAGTTTCGATCAGATTGCATTCCTGCACCTCACCTTGAAGACTTCAGGTACCTTCAGAAAAACTAACGCTTTTCTAGACCCACTAGAAACAGTCTCATTGTTCTGTTATGTTATGTACTTTTCCTATTTTCAGATCTAATCAAGAGGCACTAATCTTTTTAAAGGGCAGAGTCTGTTAAGAATGACGTGACTAATGAATTCAAAGGAGGGTTTAGATAAGAATCTTACCTTGGGCTGTCTTATGCAAATTAATAGAAATGTCTATATAACAATTGGATGTTGGGCGGTTAAAGTTGCCAGGAAGTAGAGTGACTTTGGCTCTAAGGATACTTTTGTATCAGGAGCCTTGGGCGAGGGCTGGTCAGGTAGAAGGGTGGAGCAACAGAGCTTTGTTGTGCGTTACTGTGAAGCCTTATTGTGCCTCACCAAGGCCAGGCCTAACCCAGAAGCTCTGAGCATGAGGCGTCAGCAGTGGTGAGAGCTGCTTCTCGTGCCCCTTCTTTCCCTTTCTCATCTCAACTTCCCTCTCTTCCAGAAAGTAACCATAAAACTTGGAGAGAAAAGCCTCAAGAATCTATGTTCTTCGCACAACCTTTTTCTGCCCCAGTAAGAATAGGAATTCACAATTGGAAGTCCTTGTGGATATTTGCTTTCACTCAGGATACGCAATGCCAATAATTGCTTATTAGAAGCAGAGCCGAGATGAACCACACAGCCCATTCGGCACAGAAGCCTGTAGCTGCAGTGCAGAGCTCCCTTGCTAGAAAAGAAAGGGACCTCGCCTAGTATCAATGGATGAGTTCACCAGGAAATGGCGAAAATTGGCATCGATTTCCTGGTTCAACTTATCGTACTTAGAAATTGTGTACAAAGAAGCACACCAATGGTAGGAAAGGTAAATAGCAATAAAAACAGATTCAGTACAGATAGGAAAATAATCTCCAAAAATATAGTAAATAGGAATCTTTTTCCAATTTGATTTTGCTCTGCAATGTTGAAAGAGAGGCAGACAAGTGCGAAACTAGAGACAAGCTATGTAGCTTTTCAGTTTACAACCAAAACAAGTCAAATTCTTTTTTTTCCAAGTTAAATTCTTCAAGTTTACCCATATGCATAGTATGCAGAAAATGCAGTTCTAGAAATTACTGGATCTGGGTTAGTTCAGGGGAACTTCACTGTATGATTATGAATATATTTCTTTTGATCTAAAATGATATGTTAAACGAAGCTTTAACCCATGGGTTATTATCTTTTTGGCTAAGAAATTTTTTTAAATAAAATATTAATTAATATTCAAGTACAGGTGTCTCCATTTTCCCACCACCACTCTCCCTCGCTGGTTAAAAATAATTTTTAATGAATTATTTAGGTCTGAGTTGGCAGTACTTCCAATCAAAGCGATTAATGTCACAGTGGAAAACATGAGAGCTGACAGCCCCAGACTTAGAGTTCAGAGTAACACTGCAGTCCCAGTCATTGCCTTCTTGTTCTGGAGTAAAAGGAAGAGTCAATGCAATCGCCCCCGGAGGCTTGAGTCCTCTTTGCCCCTTCAGTGGTCTGTTGCCCTTTCCCTGCTCCCCAGCCTTTGTCTACTCTCTGGGCTGGAGGAGGGCTCCTTCTGGAGCCCTCCCCACAGGAATTCCCTTTCCAGGGAGCATTGCTTTCCACCTTGGAAACATTCTTCTTGTGGAGCTCTCTGGCTTTACGCCTCTCTAGGCTGAGAGCCTTGATCTACCACCAGGCTTCCTGGTAACCCGATGTGATCATGGGTGTTCATATGCCGTCTTCCTAAGTAACTGGATTAGCATTTTAACAGGTACCTCCTGAAAACTTGTCTTAAAGCCGAGGAGAGACTAACGAAAGTAGGGAAAGGGTCTTCAATATTAGCCATTGTGGCACAATATTTTGGGTCAAAAGCCCTCTGAGGCAAATGTTTTTGCCTCTTTTGCCTAGTTTTAGACCTCTATTGACCAAAACCAGCCTGAAAAACTTCTATAGGAAAAAAAAATATTTTCACAGCTTTTGTACCTTCAGTCTTTTCATAGAGGAACTTTGGTCATCACCAGTCTTGACTCATATGGTGGCTACACCTTGCTCTCGGTCCGTCACAGAAAAGATTTACCAGCCACCTTACGGGACAGGTGTCAACATGCAACCACCTGGGCTAACTGCTCTTCATCAGCATTCTGGGATGACTCAAAACCAACTTCTCTCTACCTGTCTCTTGGTTTAACTATCCCACCTTCAATGGATTTCACTTTTCCTGGGGTTTTATTAAAATTGTTTAGCTTTGTATGGCAGCTAATATTCCAGTTTGTGGGAAGGAATTAAGTGGCTTATGTTGTACCTTGGCAGTAGTACATTTGGAAATAAAAGCAGACTCAAAGTACTCTGATTAATCTAGGAAAATGAACCTCCTTCCCCAGTGGGTATGCCTTCCGCCTTGGCAGACTAATTTCTGATGCCAGAGCCTGATCTTAGGGATCTTCGGTCTTTTTTTCTCCTTCTTTTGTTGTTGTTGTCTTGGAAGAATGAACTAAGCACCACAGTCATGGCAATTTTCCTGTATTGAATTAGGGTTGTGCCTTCATTCTTTCTAAGCTCCCTTTGATCTGGATGTTTTAGCTGCCCTTGGGGTAAGGGCTGAGCAGCTGCAGCACACTGAGTACTGCTCTGTGGGATGCTACCTGTCCCCCCCCACCCCACCCCGCTGCCTTGCTCACTCCTCCTGGGATATGACTATATGCTTAGAGGGGACCCGCATTCTCGGGCTGGCTATGAGGAAAAAGACATAGTCATCACAGAGCAGCACACCATGAGCCTGTTCCGAGCAGCATGGTAATTTGGACTGCAGCTGCTACAGTTATGGTTAAATCTTACCAGATGACATGGGAACAACTGAGTTAAAATAAATAGACTTGAGCCCACGATTCTTGCTGAGAATAATAGATTACATAAGGGATGCTGAATGCTAGAATTTCAACGGTACCCTGTCTTCTACAAATGCGGTACTTAGTTCATTTCTGTTGTGAATTTGTATTCTTTGCAAATCTTCGTATACATTATAAAAATAAAAAGGCCAGTTCTTAAGAGAGCAACATTGCATGTTGTATAAGGAGACTTAAGGATTAGCAGAGCTTCTGTCTGGGAAATAACGTGGTAAGTTGGAGAACAGACACCAGGGGTTTCACGAATAGGTCATCAGTGTAAATTCAGCAGAGTCGGTGGTGGATAAATGTCACTACCCATATGGCTTGAGTCTTTTGCAAATGTCTTTCACTTTTGGCCTTATGAAGCAAGTACATGTTGGCTGTGCTGTGCTGTAGTACCAGGTGTGAGAGGAATGGAAGGGGAAAGACTAACTTTGGCCCTAGTATCTAGCCTCCCTACCTTCCTATTTGTTATCTGATTTAATAATCACATTAACATCATTAGATCTTATCATCAGCACTTTGCAGATGGAGAAAATGTAGCCCAAAGTAAATAAGCAACATGCCCAAGTGCATGTAACTTCCTGGCACAGACACAGTTAGACTCGAGGTCTCCAGAGGCCCACACGGCTTCTGGTCCAAATCAAGTGGAGCACAGTCTTCCTTCCCCAGCTGAACTTTTCAACTTGTGGACTGATCCGAATCTATGAGAACCTGAGTGCCATCCTCAGGAATCTATAAACCCACTGGTGTTCCAAACAGCCTGTGGCTTAAAAATGTCTCCTAAATATATACATTGTTATTTTTCAAATGTATATAGATGCTCTTATGGTCAATGAAAATAATACTTTATTTAAGTATTTCTTAATACCTAGTAGAGCAGCAGATTATATATTTTCTTAAATAACACACACCAAGAGCATAACCAAGTGGTGGGAGAGGGGGTGATATATTCATGATTGCTTTTTTAATTTAAAAAATGGTCAAACGTAAAAACGTGGAGAATCACTGATGTAGGATGACAGTGCTAGAATGTGATATCAGATTATGTCATTGCCTCTTTTCCTCTCCCTTTATTGCTCAGACTAGTGGATTATATACTGCAAAGAGGAGGTTGCATTTTCTTTGTCCTCCTTCTGTATAAGCCCCACCCCAAACAATGAAGTTAGTCATTCCACAAGTATGGGAGAGGAACTGGGATACCGACATAAAAGAAAATTTTCCATGTCCTTTGTTGGCAATGAGAAACATGTGCCGGAGACAGGAGATACCAGACCAAAACTCACAGTGCCTTTGAATGTCTTCACACCTGAGCGCCCAGCCCCGCCCTGCCACTTAGGTATCTAGTCCCACCCTGCAGCCTGCGCTCCCAAACAGGAAACTGGGTGGGCAGAGAGAGAGGCAAACGGCCGAAACCAACAAATACAGGGCAACTTAATGGGTGTGGAGACAAACAATTTATAAACATGCATCTGTGTGATTGGGTGACGCTGGTTTTCCCAAATTAAAGTTTCATAACTTGTCTATGTTGGGCAGTCATGGAAAAGAATAAAGGAATTATGAAAAGGCCGAAGGAATCTGTCCAATGTTTTGATACCAAGAACTCTATGTGCTAACTTAGGTGTGTTGTATTGGACAAGAAAGGGAGAAGCCTGCTACACCCAGAAGTCGCTGTAAAACATGCCTAAGGACACCCATGTAGAAAAGGCATAGGGGATAGCTCCCTGGAAAAGAGTGTTCTCTAAGGCTGTTGGGGGACAGAGTTACACTTTCTGGTGTTCCTCTTTATTTGGATGTCGCATCGTCTACAGCCAAGTCCATGAGTAGGTGAGAGGGGGAAAAACCCAACCACCAACTCGCGTCCGCGGATATAAACTGTCTTCCAACCTGGAGCCTCTTTTTACCTGTATGTCAATCTAATTTGTTCCTGCTCTTTCCATAAAGTGAGTTTGAATATCGTCACACAGCATTTCACTAGGCACTGCCTTCCGGCAAACGTTGGTGGGCGCTTTGTTCCTCTAGTCCTGGCGTAAATCTAGAAAGCACAAAAAGACTTGAAGTTCTTTTGGAAATTTTAGACACAAGGACTTGTTCTCGTTTGTCTGTCTTGCTCACTGCTAAATCCCCAGCACCTAGAAGACTTGCTAGGCCCTGGCATATAGTAGGCACTCAATAAATATTTGTTGAGTGGATGAATGGATCTCTGGCAACAGTCGTGTTAGGCTGGGCTGGCTTCTATTGGCATCCTCTTCAGCTGCAGAAAAGATAACTGATTGCTACCAGTACTTGATTTATGTTAGTCTTTCATCATGAACATAGTCATTTTGCCTCTTTTGCCAGGGATCAAGTTAGGTGAGGTTAATTAACCAAATAGCTGTTGAGTGAATATTATGTTTCCGATATCAGGTGCTCATGATCACTCGTGGCCCATCTTCTGCTTGGAGCCAGCCCGGAGGAATTTGAGTTTACTCTACAACTAAAAACATTTGCGTAGACTCAAGTCTTGTGATTTCCTCCTATTCAGATATATTAACCAAATTAAAACCATCCCATCAATTTTGGATGACTTAGTTTGTTCTTATACATTGTTATACTTTTTAAATTAATTATATCATGGATATATTTTTCTAATTGGTAAAAAAAGGGGAAAACTTTTACACATCTCACCCAGGACTTCAAACAGCATATAGCATTTAGAAGGTATAGCCTGGTTTCCTTTTTTTCTGGATGTGACTAACATAGCTGGCTACACAGAAGGAGAAATAAAACAACATACCTTGTGAATAAATGCAAGAAATATGATAATTTCAGCAAATGACCTAAATTGGCATTTGTGACAGTTGTTCTAGCTTTTACAGTTACCAGTGTCTATGGCCACACTGGCCATTCTGGTAAAGAAAATCATGCTATGTTTTATAGGAATTTGAGGTTAGAGGGAAAACACCTGAGACCAGATAAAGTGCAATACTCAGCCATGCAGAGTACAGTTTCAAGGCATCATAGGACAAATGAAAAGAGTAGTGATTCTGAGAGTATGCATTTGAATCCTAACTTTCTTATTTACTGCTATGTGGCTTTGGGCAATGTAGTTATTTTAGCTTAAGTGTACTCACCTGAAGAGAGAACATACTATACTTTTCCTTGAATCACTGTAAGGATTAGATACAATGATATAGAATGCATCCATGACAAAACTTGGAGCATTCAAGGCACTTAATATATGTTAGCTACCTTTGACTCCATAAGCATGTTTTACATCCTAGGGGAGACATACTGTGTCTTTGATGCCTCCTTAAGGAGGGTAGACAACTGGAACACAGATATACGCAAACCTCGGAGAGACTGCGGGTTCCGTTCTAGACCACTGCAATAAAGCGAATCTTGCATAACGCAAGTCACAAGAATGTTTTGGTTTCCAAGTGTATTTAAAAGTTATGTTCCCAGTGCACTTAAAAAATTATTAAGTGTGCTAAAATAGCATTATGTCTAAAAAAACTCAATGTACATAACCTTAATTTAAAAATACCTTGTTGCTAAAAAATGCTAATCCTTACCAGAGCCCTCCGCAAGCCATGACATTTTTGCTGGTGGAGGGCCTTGTCTCTATGGTGGTGGCTGCTGACCGAGCAGGGTGGGGGTTGCTGAAGGTTGGAATGGTTGTGAACATTTCTTAAAACAAGACAATGATAAAGTTCGCCCCATCAGTGACTCCTCCTTCCATGAATGATTTCTCTGTAGCATGTGAGAAATGGGTGTCGATCCTCTCAAAGCCAGTGGCTACTTTTTCAACTAAGTTCATGCCATATTCTAAATCCTTTATTGTCATTTCAACAGTTTTTGCAACATCTTCACCAGGAGTAGTTTCCATCTCAGGAAACCACTTTCTTTGCTCATCCATAAGAAGCAGCTCTTTCTTCCTTCAAGTTTTTTTTTTTGTGTGTGAGATTGCAGCAATTTAGTCACATCTTCAGGCTCCACTTCCGATTCTAGTTCTAATTCTAGTTCCCTTGCTATTGCCGCTACGTCTGAAATTACTTCCTCCATTGAGGCATTGGATCCCTCAAAGTTATCCATGAAGATTGGAGTCAACTTCCTCCAAACTTCTTCCCAACTCCTGTTGTTGATATTTTGACCTCTTCCCATGAATCATGAATGTTCTTAATGGCATGTAGAATGGTGAGTCCTTTCCAGACAGTTTTCAATGTACTTTGCCCACATCCACCAGAGGGATCACTGTCTATGGCAGCTATAGCTCTAGGAAATGTTTTTCTTTCTTTTTTTTTTAAAGAAGAACAAATAGAATTTATTTCAGAATTATTGTAATACTTGTCCTTTGGAAGAAAAATTGTTAAATGTAACTTGCTGTAAAACAATAGATTAAAAGATTGAAAAAAACGTAATTACATCAAGATGTTAAGCAAATTTACTATAATTCAACACCTTTTCATATAATAAAAGCTATCTTGAGCACACATATATAATCCACATCAGCGATTTTCAATCTTTTAGAACTTATGGCACACCTAAACTAATTATTGAAATTCTGCAGAACAGCAAAAAACATGTTATATTTTTTGCCAATCTGACAAAACACAAATAGGTATAATCTGACTCATTAACTCCAGATGGTTATTGTTGTGTTGCCAATTCTCATTTTTTTGTCTTTTTAAAAAAAAAAAATTAGACAGTCTAAGGGAAAAGAGGTCAGTGTCCCTGACTAATAGTCAGTCATGGCATGTTTTAAAAATTATTACAGCACATGTATTTCTTAACTAATAAGACACAAAAGTTAAAATTACTCCTTGATCTATGGGCTACAGAATGGCTGATGTTTTGCCCCAAACAACATTAATTTCACACACATCTCCATCAGAGCCCTTGGGTGACCGGTTACATTGTCAATGAGCAGAAATATTTTGGAAGGAATCCTCTTTCCTGAGCAGTCATTCTCAACAGTGGGCTTTAAATATTCAGTAAAGTATGCTGTAAACAGATGTGCTGTCCTTCAGGCTCTTTTGTTCTACGTATGGAGCTCAGGCAGAGGAGATTTAGCATAATTCTGAAGGGCTCTAGTGTTTTCGGAATGGTACATGAGCTTTGGCTCTAACTTGAACTCACCATTTGCTTTAGCCCCTAATAGGAGAGTCAGCCAGTCCTTTGAAGCTTTGAAGCCAGGCATTGACTTCCACTCTTCAGCTATAAAAGTGTTAGATGGCACCTTCTTCCAATGAAGGCTGTTTAGTGTACGTTGAAAGTCTCTTGTCTAGTGTGGTTACATGCATTAATTAGCTACGTGTGTCAGATAACCTGCTGTAGCTTCTCCACCAGCCTTCACTGCTTCACCTCACACTTTTATGTTATGAGAAGGCTTTTTTTCCCTAAACCCCACGAACCAACCTTGGCCAGCTTCAGAAGTTTCTTCTACAGCTTTCCCACCTCTCTAAGCCTGCGTAGAATTGAAGAGTGAGGGCCTTGCTCTACATTGGCTTAAGGGAATGTTGTGGCTGGTTTGATCTTCTGTCCAGACCACTAAAATTTTCTGCATATCAGCAATAAGGCTGTTTCACTTCTTATCATTTGTGTGTGTGCTGGAGTAGCATTTTTAATTTCCTTCAAGAACTTTTCCTTTGCATTCACGACTTGTCCTGTTTGGCATGTCTTTCGAAATGTTTTCCTCACTAAGCCTAATAATTTCTAGCTTTGGATTGAAAGTGAGAGACATCGGACTCTTCCTTTTACACAAACACTTGGAAGCCATGGAAGGGTTATGAATTGGCCTAATTTTAGTATCGTTTTATGGAGAACAACCAGACAGCAGAGCAATTAGAGCACACCCACATCCTATACAAGCACGGTTTGTAAAACCCCAAAACAATAGCAAAACAATTACAGATCATCATAATAAATATAAATATAAATATTATAATAATAATAATAATAATGAAAAAGTTTGTAAGACTGTGAGAATTACTAAAGTGTGACACGGATACATGAAGTGAACAAATGCTCCAAGGGACACAGGTTTGCCACACGCTTCCAACTCATAAAATACGCACGACCTGTGAAGTGCAATGAAAAGAGGCTTGTTTCTGCGCTAGAAGTTCTGCCTTCATTTGGTAACTTGAAAACCTGCCCTTGAAAAGCTGCCTAAGGTATTTTGAGACCTTATCTGTATATATGAGGAGATACTCTGCAATGGTTTAAATGCAATGTGTTTTTATTTCTCCTCAAGATTTATTGTGAACCTTTAATGGCAGGAGAAGGCAACCAGCAAACAGCTTCAGCTTCACTTCTACCTGACTGAAGAGGAGATGCCTTAAAACAGGGGTCCCCAACCTCCCAGCCCTGGCCCAGTACCAGTTCAAGCCTTTTAGGAGCTGGGCCACACAGCAGGAGGTGAGCTTGGATGTAATGTGCTTGAATCATCCTGAAACCATCCCCCGCACCCTGGTTCATGGAAAAATTGTCTTCCATGAAACTGGTCCCTGGTGCCAGAATGGTTGGGACCATTGCCTTAAAAAACATGATAATCCTGTACCACCTGCCCAAAGCAATGCAAAAGAAGGGATCAATTAACATCTTTTCTGATTAGATACATTTATCCCTGCTCTTGTGAGATAATGAAAAATGGACAAAAATTTACCAATATTTTCGTAAGCTAAGATCAAGGTTTTCAAATCATTTTATCTCTTTTTTCAGAACGAGCACAGAAGAAAGTACATGCTATTACAGAGATAGGAGATGTAATAAATAAATCTGGTGTGCCCAAAATATAACTTTAAACAGACTTTAATCAAGGGCACAAGTGTTTTTAAAATAAGACTTTTTCAATTTGCAAATAAATTAGAAATAAAGTTTCTCAATTTTAGGTCCCTTGAAGTTTTAAAACAAATGTTGGTTGGCATTTGTTTTTGTTCCTGAGAATCTGGACCCTTTTTGATGAAAGAGGAGATTACTAGGGGTGAAGCATGTGACCTAGTTTCAGCCGCTTGACGGCTCCCACGTGGAACTCTGAATTTTGAGGAGTGTTGCTAAGACACAGATACAGTTTGGAAACCATTCCCAGGACAGCAGTTGCTATTGCTCAGTGTAGTGGTGCCCTCTGTGGCCGTGGTGGCGGGATCACTGGCAATGGCTCTCGCAGGCTTTTCATGTGGATCGATCTAGGGTTCCTATGTTTTTTAGTTCTTGTCGTTTTTCCCTAAGCTTCTGTTCTCTAGTCCTCCTGTTGACTATCATCTAAGTTATACACGTCTAATAATTGTTTTCTGTTTAAGTCAGAATGTATTTCTGTTGCTTTCAACCAAGATCTGACTGATACATAGTGAGGTTGTAAGGTTTTTTTTCTTTTGATTGAGTTTATTTGGGGTGACGTTGGTTAACAAAATTATATAGGTTTCAAGTGCATAATTCCACAATACATTATCTGTACACTGTACTGCGTGCTCACTGCCCAGGTCTCCATCTATCATTACTGATTTCTCCTATACCCTTTCTCTAGCGCCTCCCATCCCCTCACTGCCTGGCATTCACCACCCTGTTGTTCCTGTCCATGAGTTTCTTCTCTCTCTTTTTTTTTTTGCTCAATCCCTCCACCACCCTCACCCAACCCCCTCATCCCTATCAGCTGTCAACCTATGAGTCTGTCTCTATTTTGCTCATTAGTTCCTTTTGTTCATTAGAGTTGACATATGAGTGAAATCATATGGTACTTGTCTTCCTCTGACTGGTTTATTTCACTTAGTGTAATGCTCTCCAGATCTATCCCCCAGCTCTATCCAGGCTGCCACAAAGGGTAAGATTTCCTTCTTTTTTTTTTATGGCCAAGAAGTATTCCATTGTGTAAATGTATCATGACTTTTTTATCCATTCTTTTCCTGTCGGACACTTGGGCTGCTTCCAAATCTCAGCTATTGTAAATGACACTGCAACGAACATAGGGGTGTACATATTCTTTTCAATTGGTGTTTTGAGTTTCTTCAGATAAATCCCCAGAAGTGGAATCACTGGGTCAATGTGAGTTACAAATCACATTTACATTGAACTTTTCAAGAATATATATCTTGTGAGGAAAAATAAGCCTATGTTTTAAGTGTTGAGAGAATAGAAAGGAGAGTAGTGAACAGGATTAAGTGAAGCTCATCTGTAGAGACTTCCCAGAAGTGCAATTTGAAAGGGTTCGGGAGGCACCAATAGATACGGATAAGTTTGAAGGGAGTGGGAAGGCAGGGCAGGGGGTAGGCCTATCAGTTATATCCAGCCTGGTGGCTCAGGAAGACCTGAGCATTCTTTGAAAGGAGCAATTCTTTAAAAACCAAATGAGAGCTGCTAAATGTCCTCAGAAAGAGCTCTCCAGTCAGTCTGGTTGGGTGCCATTTCCCATCCAGCCTTTTCTGCAATAACCTCATGAATTATCACTCCGTTTCAAACCTCCCATTCCTATGAAACACAATGGAGAAGGCGGAAGTTGGCCAACTCAAAGAAACACCTGGAGAACAACAACAACATCTTTTTTCAATTATGCTTTGACTTGGACAGGGAGTGGAAATTCCACTGAGGGCCCCACAGGTGATCTCCTCTGGGCTATGGACAAAGGCCACATGCTCGCGCTACCAGTTAAGCTACCTGTTTTTGTGTTTCAGCCAAACATAATACACTCCCTATCTGAATAGAAGACATGAGTCATGCAGCCTCAGAAACTCATTTTCGTGAGAGGATGTGTATCTGTGTGTGTGTGTGTGTGTGTGTGTGTGTGTAATCTGTCCATGACCACAAAATACCATTACTGGCTTTCTGTAAGATAATGAAGCATCATGTCCCTAAGGGCTTGGGAGGATCCTTCAGAACCGCTGGGGGCAATCAGGAAGTTTCACCAGTGCTCACAGTGCCCACTGAAGAAGGAGAACTGCTATACTACACTAAAGTTGCGCTCTCCTGGCCTCTTCAATTATTGGACTACATACAGCTATCTAGAGAGCATTAGGTTTACTTCCTCCTCGCCTTGGCTTTGTGGTCCTCAGAAGCTGTCAATACTTCGAGTCAAGCTTGCTAGGACTGGGAACAAAGGGTTTTTGTTTGAATCTTAAGACTTTTAAGATATAGGAATGGCAACCTCAAGTGATGACAGGGTACACAACTGCTGTTGAAAGTGGACAGGAAACTTTAAGAGCATACACTAGAGTCTTTGCTTTCCTGTTTCTCTCACTGCATATCCTGTTAATGGGTAGATGAAAACTTTGATGTCAGGGTACTCAGGAGTGTTTAATAATACAATGAGCTATGTGTTTAAGAAATTGTTTACTTCCTCTACTCTGCGTTTTTTGTAGCTTTTAACTTTTTTTAAATTCCAAAATTATAGAATAGTTACAAGAAATAGCACAAGGAACTCATATATACCCTCTGTCCATATTCACTGGTTGATTATATTTTGTCCTGTTTGGTTTATTATTCTCTCTGTGTCTCTTTATATATATACCTATCTCTACATACATATATATATGGGAAAAGGTAAGTATATAGACACAGACATCTCTACTCTGGATTTAGTGAAACAAATTATTTTGTTTATTTATACCTAACATTATATTTTCTAAATTATTTGAAAGCAAGTTGGAGTTTATTGTGAATTGTTGACCCCACTAGCAAGGGACTGGCTCCAGGCCACTACAAGTGTTTGCTGCTTAAAGAAGCATCTGATTAAAGGCACTTCCTGAAACAGGGCATCAGGTCCCATGATCCTCAGCAAAGAAGTTGGAATTCAAGGCCAAAATGATGGAGAGTGAGAATGACTCTGTTCCTGAGCTCCCAGGTCTGGAAGTGTTTAGCAGATGCTCTATTTCTCATTTAGCATTATGTTCATGTCTTAAAAGAACAAAAGTACCTACTAAAGCCAGACACTAGTGTTGGCGAGATCCTCTGTTAAGTGAGAATGAGTTTCTCTTTTCATATTTTGAAAAAAAAAAAAAGACTAAGCAAAAGAGCCCATTTGGACTGTGGAAGGTTTTTATTATTTCTATATCTAGTGACTAAAGTTAGTGTTTGATTTTCAGGCTTAGAAGGAAGATGTTTCTTTCTTCATTCATCATCTTTTTCCAAAAGAATCCACTTTTCTCTTCTCAATTTTGTTTGCATGTATTTTCTCGGTATTTTCCCTTTTCTCTTCATGCTTCCCAAGTTCCGTTCTTCCTTTCCTGCACCCATCCTTTTTCTTTTTAAGAATGCTTGCCCACATCTTTAAACTGATGCCCCAGTCCTCTTCTCTTGCATTATGGCTCATTGTATTTAATGTAAGTGCATCTTCCAAACCTATGGGGGGGGTGAGATGTATGTTTTTCTGCCTCATTATAACAAGTTGTCACCGAGACGTGAAATGGAATGATCAGTCCCATGTTGGCAGGAGCTTAACCTTTGTCAGCCCCTTTGGGCCCATCATGGAACACACCCCTCCAACATACAGTTGTCCTGGCCAGCACACTGGCCATGGAGGGCATGCCTGGTTCACACCATGGCTACTCCCTGCCCCTGTGCAACCATATACAGACTCATTTACCTACATGCACATATCTATCCATAAAAGTGGGATTTGGTGTAGCCTTTAATCTGATGTTTGCCTTCAACAAATTTAGTTACAGTACTTTTAGATATGCTCCCTCAACTGAACCAGTTTTAATAAAACATAAATTAGTGGATGGGGCTTAAATTTGCCAATCCAGATAAAGTATACAGGGTCATTGTAATGGGAGCTTTCTAAATAAAAGTTTGTTGGAATAAGTGCAATGCCTTGGGGGAAAGTTGGCAATATCATCAAATAATTAAGGAGAAAGAAATAGTGACACCACCTTTGGAAGGAATCTAAGATGCCATCTAATTCCACTTTATTCTTAGGAAGCCTTGATTACTGTGACGTAGGTGATCCAGATAAAACATTTATTTCAAGACCTTGAGGGAGGTGAAATCGACTTGTTTCCAATTCCAGAGCATATCAGTGGAAGCATCAAGACTTGACCCCAGTTCTTGGCAACTGGCGATACTGAATTTGGAATTGTTCCCCCTGAGCACGTAGCCTTAAAGTTACTATAAAATTCTTTTTTCTTAAAGAAAAAAATTTGTTCGTACAGTCTCAGAACAGAAACATCCTATGGTTGCTCTCCGGCTACCCATTGAAAAGAACCTGTATCAAGGCATATAGTAGAATATGGCCTTTTTTTCCTGGTAACTCATTCTTGTTAGATTTGATGTATTCTAAACTTTTGTTGAAGGAAGAACAGCAACTTTATTTTGAAGTTGGGGAGAAGTTCACTGGGCCGGACATTATTAAGTGGTTTGTCTCCTATTTATACAGTGAGCCACCATTTATATAAAGGTAGTGATAATAGGAAGTTTCCTAGCAGCAGTGTACAGTATGCTATAATTTAGGTTTATTGGTTCATATTTGTGTGCTTTTAAAGGTTTGGGGCAGATTCAGCCTGCGGCCTTATGTTGACTCATTAGCCCACCCTAACAATTCCATGAGTGTTAACAATAATACGTACGGAAGTGGAAAAGCGGACTTCAGACCAAGGGGGGAACTCCTTGTTCACGTGGTCCAACCTCAGAAAGGTGCTGCTGAATACATCCAACTTCCCTGACAACAGGAAGATACCGGTCATTGCTTTTTTTCAGAGCTGAGCAGTTTTTCCCTCAGTCTTTCTTTGAAAGAGAACTAATATTTGCTGGCAAATTGGCTAGGACACAATATACAGAATATGGCCATAGAACAAGGAGTATTTTTTGTGCGGCATTTACTGGCTTAACTAGAAATTGCATCCTTGATTTCACACTAAGTTGAGAGTTAAATCTTCCCACAACTTGGCATGTGGGGCCAGATATTTATGAAACACTTGATATCCATGAAAATGGGCAAGAGATAGAGATACTCTAGGAAAAGGAGAAACACAAATAACTTAGTGTTTGGCTTTTAAATGCACTGAATCTGAAAAATCCACAAGATTAGACTAATTTTCAAGCCAAAGGAAATCTTTACACTATTCTATTTTTGGACATAGATAGAACCATCTGAAATTACATTTTTTATAGGTCAAAATAGTCAAATTATCAGCACTTTCTTATACTTCAACCTAATAATATGTAATAAAGAGCTGTAGGTAACTAAATTCTGTCCATACATTCAAATGACTGTGGTTTTTACATTCATATTGGTCTCCTTAAAATTATATAGATGATTATAGTTTTTACCTGGGTGTAGTGAATTACCATGGATCCTGAAAAATGTGAATGAGTGGAAAAGCCATGTCCTAAGCTAGACGTGTGCCTAGCTCCTGACCCCAAACTACATGACTTCACTCCCATAAGCATCCATTTCTCTGGGATGAGTTGCTGGTTTTGCACAGAACCTGGCACCTACTTCAAAAGGAGCCAGGCTGCCATTTCGAGGCAGTGCGTCTCCCCTCAAGCCTCGACTTTCTGTCCCTGTTTCTCTCTTTGCTCTCTCACGGATGAGCTGCTAGAGATGCTCCTCTGTCTCTTTGTTCCTCATACATGCTCCGACACTTCTACCCAGCTCTATGAGATGTCTAATGGCAGTGGGGTAGGCTGCCAGCTATTATGAGTAATTTGTGTGGAGTCTATATCTGACCTTTTTATTATATAAAGGTGTTAAGCCAGTTATTAAGGGAATAGAAACTGAAAAGAAACCATGTGGGGGAAAAAGTGGCAAAGCAAACCTACTTATAAATCTGCCGACCTTTAATTATCTCGGAAGCCAGAACTTCCTCATTATGAATGACGGAAGAAAATAAAGTTGAAGGCTTATCACCTAATGATATAACCCTATGTCGGCATCAATTATGGGTTTTCTGGATTAATGTATCGGGATGTTGATTTTAGGAGCTCAGACCAGATTTTAGTGGTCAAGAAAGCAGGTTACTCATGGAATGATACAGGAATGATACAGAAAAGCTGATTCAAATGAGGACTTGGTTGAAAAAAGAGCAATTCAGGCTCTGGTCTTAAATCAAACAGGTGCTATAACCTCAGACAGTACAAGAGCTGACACGTATTTGAAATGTAGCTTCTACTTCTTAAGTGCTTTAAGTTTATCCCCCAGAAGTTAAATTCTCAACTGTGCTCACCTTTATCTTTCCCCTTTTCCTTTACTTATTCAGTATATAGTTAAATTTTGTTTGGAAAATACCAACCATGTTTCAGCAAAGAATAAGAAAAACTTATCTGGATTTTAAAAAATGTATCTTACCTCCACCCTTTGAGTGCTCAAGCAAAGCACTCACTAAGTCAAACATTTTTTGAGGTCTGAAAGTGTCTGGTTCCATTTTTTATTATTATTATTCATCTGGGCACACCTCTGCATTTCAAGATATATTATTATAAATATTTTCATTTCCAGGCCAAACACAGGCAAAACGTCCTGGAAGAACACAATTTTGCAGACTAAAGATTTTCAAGAAAACGTGGATTAACTGTGTATAAAGCATCTAAATTTTAAGGTGCTTAAAATAGAAAGTATCAAAACGTATCTCTAGCCCAAATCCTCATCTGACCCAGAGCTTTTTGTGGTTACAGACCTTGAAGGTTGCCCTTCATTAGTCTGTCAAAGACCCCCATATTCTACTCAGAATTGACTTCTCGGTTTTTACCAAATACAAGGGTCAATTTCTTTGAGGAAGCTGCTGTTTATTTGGTAAGCCTTACTAATCCTTTTCCATTATAACAAAAAGACAATGCCATTTATCAAAGAAGTAAAAACATTGTTGCCAAATATTTTCACATGCTAACGGGCACTAGAGTCTCGTACATTTTGTTTTTGTGAGATATCTAGGTTAGCAAATTACACCGGGGGGTTTGGGTGATTTCTCAGACAGTGTTTTTGGTAGTTACAGAAACCTAACCCAAGAGGAACGTATACATTTGTGAACTTTTGATTACATTTCTATGGGCACAGGAAAGGAAACATCATTTAATCAGTGCTTAAAAGTGCCTTATGTGAGGATCAAGCTAACCTGTGGTCTGGATGTTTTGAATCGGGTTCTTGTTAAGGTTTTTAACCTTTTTGATACTGTCATTCAAACATATTTTGTATTCTTTTCTTTTTCTATTTATCTGATTTGACTCCAATCCATTTTGTGGTATTGGCTGGGATTTTGGTTTGAGTCAAATTTTCCATACAACCCCAAACTCCTTTGCTTTCCCTTTGAGAATGTTCCTTAGGTCAAGAGCACAGAGCTGAGGAAGAGCTTGTATTAACCTGCCTGAGAAGCAAGTTTATGTCTTTTTTTCTTCTTCTCCCCCTTTCTTCTAATAAAAACTTTAAAAAATAATAACCAGAGGTCTTAGTTGAAATAATGGAGACGTTAAAAGTGGCTACAAAAACCCTGGTAGCTACTAATCATGTTGAACTTTCTAACGGCTCCCTTGCCAAGTGCTTTTTAACTGATGGAGCACGTGTGCTGGCCGGGTGTTTGTTGATGAACTGATGCGTGCCTGGATTTATGGGGCCTGGAGGCTAAGTTTGTACTTGTTGGCTAGTGGGCCAGTAGAGGGGTCTCCATCAGCTGTGGTTGGGGCTCAACGGATGTCAAGTTCATTAGGGAGAAAAGTAGATTTCCAAAAGGCAGTTCAGTCTGCAGCACGACCACAGGTTTTGGTCCTCTGGTACCCCAACACGCAGAGCCAATGTAATCATGTGGGCACATCCAACTCCAGACTGGTCCACAGTCTAAGGTCATCATGAAAGGTGGTTGATGGTGAGCCTAGGCATTGCTCTCTCTTGCCATAAGCTTTCTGTTACCCCAAAGCTCATCTCCATCAGTTCTTTTCTTTCTCTAAAAAATGTACAATCTTCTCCTGGTTCCTTTCCTGCATCCTCTTGAGTCAGACGTGAGTCTGATGGAATTATTGCTTTGCCTTTCTCCCCAAATGACATGGAATCTTTCTTAAAACAGCATTAAACTGATCCTTCTATTTTAATTTATTAATGTACAACAGGAGTAACTAACAGAAAAAACTAAAAAGACGGATAAGGGGAAGGGGAACTGATATTTACTGAGGGGTTGCCATGCCAGGCAGCATCCTGCTTTTTTTAAAATGAAGATTATGTCATAAATTCCCGTAATATTATTAAGATGATATAAGTTTAAATCACTAGGGTAACTATTTTCTATTTCCATTTAGTCATGAGAACAGCTTTTTGCTTTTTGATCTCCCCCACATGGCATCCTATGGATCAGATTCTCACTTGAAACAACTGTAGCTATCGCAATAAAACAAGTCTTCAAACTGCCTTGCACACACAAATTCAGCAAACTGAGCAGTATATGGAGGCATGGCTATATTGTGGTGTGAAGAGGGAGGAATGCCTGGATTCAGTTCAGAACTGTGGCACTGACTAGCTATGTGAGTTCTACTCTCTACCCTTCTTTTTCCCATCAATACACAGGAGGTGAAAGAGTACCTACCTCATGGGGTTGTTGAGAAAAGTAAATGACTCCCCCAAACAGTAGGCATTATCATCATCATCATCATCATCATCATCATCATCATCATCATCCCCAGAGGGCACTTTTTCATTGCTTCTAGAGAGAAAGGAAGAGAGAGAGGAAGGGAGAGAGGGAAACATCGATGTGATAGAGAAGCATCGATTGGTTGCTATATGCTCGCAGACTGGGGACTGAACCTGCAGCGTAGGTATGTGTCCTGACCAGAAATAGAACCCACAACCTTTTGGTTACTGGAGGACACTCCAATCTCCTGAATGACTCAGCCAGGGCAGCCCTTTTATTACTGATTATCTAACTTGATGGCATAACACAGGCACTGTTTCTCAGAAGATAAGACTGAAAACGGTTGTAAGCAAGGGTACAACACACAGTCAAGGACAGTGTGTTGGGAAAGACTGTATATAAAAGGGACGAATACATCATGGATTGTCTTTCAGCAGTCCTTCAGATTTTCCCTTTACTTCCGACTTCCACGGTGAACTGAAGGTCCTCCACCTCATATCTGACTCAGATGGCGTCTGGCTGTAGTAATGGTTTCTGAATTTTGTTCACTTGTCCTATCATCCTAAATACACCTTTTGTTTATATCATATCCCTTCTGCTTTTCTGTTGAAGCCCACGTTTCTCTGTATAGTGGTAAAAACTCTCAAAACCTGACCCCGTTCTCCAATTATAATTCTGCTTCTCAAATTCTGATCTTTACCACAAATGCCCTATTTCATTTGGCTTATAGCTTTAATATGCCAACTGCATTCTTCTCTCAGCCCTAGAACATACATATAAAAATCTTACATTATTCCCTTGCTTGAAATTCATTTCCCTTTCCTCTCCATCTGTCCAAGTTTTATTCCTCTTCCATGCCCATATCTTTTGTGATTCCCGGGTAGACTAACTGCTGAGATAATAGAGTGAGTGTGGGCAGGGCCTGTACCTATGATGGGATAGTCACCTCCTGATGAGGTTATAGTGTATGCAAAGGTAATGGGATACTTCTTCCTGTGATAGTGTTATATTAGTTAAGGCTCCGTAATAGACTGGCTTAAGGGATTTGAAGCAAGAGATACTAACTGCTGGCCTTGAAGAAGCAAACGGCCGTGGTGTAGAGAGGGTCATGTGATGAGAAACTAAAGTTGGCCTCTAGGGTGGAGGGCAGCCTCCAGCTGACAGCCAGCAAGAAAGAGGGAGCATCAGTCCTGCAATGGCCAGGAACTGAATTTAACTGCCAGTGAACTCAGAAGAGGGCCCTGAGCTTCAGATGAGATCATAGTCTCGGCAGACACTTGGATTTCAGCCTTATGAGACTGAGGAGAAGAGCCCTCTGGAGTGTTCCAGACTCTTGCCCCACAGAAACTGAGAGATAATAAAGAGTATTGGTTTAAGCCAATGAGTTTGTGGCAACTTGGTACAGAGCAACAGAAAACTAATGGAGTGGGTAATTAAAGGCTCCCCAAGGTGATGAGTTTTCATGTGTAGTTCCTGGGAGCAAAAATGATTAGCTCATTGGCTCTTATATTTTCCCATGTGTAACATGAATACTGTTTCTGTCTAGGAAGCCATTTCGAGCAGCAGGGAAACTATGCATGTTATGAAATCAGGGAGTCGTTATAGGAATCAGACTTCATACAATCGTGAGAGGAGCTGGGAAAGTTAATTTCCAGCAGGGAGACGGAGAATCAGAGAATAAGTCACCAACCAGTCCTGAAGGGCAGCCAGGTGGGCCTTTTTCTTACAGATTAGCAGGGCTAATGAGAGCAACTTTTCTTTACCTTGGACCTCTAAAGATATCACTGAGATGGTACACTCAGATTTTTTTTTAAGAAAGGAACTTTATTGAAGTATAATTACATGCACTAAACTATACCTGTTTTACTGTTCAGTTTGGTGAGTTTTGATAAATGTGTACACCTGAGTCACCACCTCCACAGTCAAGAGAGAGAACATTTCCATCACTCTAAAAGATGCCTGTGTCCCTTTGCAGTTAACAGATCCTCACCCCTGGGTCCAGGCAGCTGGAATCTTCTTTCAGTCACTATAAATCAGTGTTCCCTGTTTCAGAATCTCACATACATGCAATCATACACCATACCTTCCTTTGTAACTATCACTCATGGGAAGGTTTTCCAGATTCTTCTACATTGTTGCTTGTATCAGTATTTCCTTTTCATTGTGAGTAGTTCCTTTTTATTTCATTGTATAAATGTACTGTGGTTAGTGTATTCAGTCAGCATTCAATGATTTGGGTTTCAAAGTTTTGGGGATTTTGAATAAAGCTTCTATAAACATGTGTGTATACATTGTTGGTAAGTAAATCCTTATTTGGAATGGCTGGGTATCATGAAAAGTGTACGTTTAACTTTATATGAAACTGTTAAACACCTTTCCAAACCGACTGTACAATTTTCACTTTCATCAGCAAAATATGAGAGTTTCATTGCCTTCAGTTTCTGGCCAAAATTTGCTATTGTCGGTCTGTTTAATTTTAACATCAGCAATGATAAAATAGTGTTTTATGGTTTTCATTTTTCTTTCCCAAATAACTAATGATAGTGAGTATCTTTTCATGCACTTACTGGTAATTTATAATATAGCTTCTTGTCTTTTATTTTATTTATTTATTTATTTTATCTTTACCCGAGGACATTTTTTCATTGCCTTCAGAGACTGGAGGGGTGGGAGGTGGCGGAGTGGGGGGTGGGGTGGGGGGGGGAGAGAGAGAGAGAGAAAGAGAGAAACACTGAAGTGAGAAACATCAATTGGTTTCCTTCTTGTATACGCCCTGACCCAAGATCCAACCTTCAACCTGGGTATGTGCCCTGATCAGAAATTGACCCCTAGTCCTTAGTTCACTGTTGGTGGGATTGCAGACTGGTACAACCATTATGGAAAACAGTATGGAATTTTCTCAGAAAAATAAAAATCAACCTGCCTTTTGACCCAGCAATTCCACTGCTAGGATTATATCCCAAGAATCCTAAAACATCAATTTCAAAGAACCTATGCACCACAATGTTCATAGCAGCACAATTTACAATAGCCAAGAGTTGGAAGCAACCTAGGTGCCCGTCAGTAAATGAATGGATCAAAAAATTGTGGTACATATACACAATGGAATTCTATGCTGCAGAGAGAAAGAAGGAGCTACTACCCTTTGCAACAACATGGATGGAACTGGAAAGCATTATGCTGAGTGAAATAGGCCAGGCGTTGAAAGACAAATACCATATGATCTCACCTTTAACAGGAAGCTAAACAACAAAACAAACAAGCAAACAGAATAAAAATAAAGACACCAAAATAGAGAACCAGTGCGCAGTGACCAGAGGGGAGAGGGAAGGGAATTTAAGGGGGAAAAAGGGGAGGGATTTTGAGGAACAAGTATGAAAGACACAGGGATGAGGACTGAGGGGAGGAAATGGGAGGGAGGGGGGGAGCACAGGGCAGGGGGGCCTGGGATGGGGGAAATAGACAAAAAACTACTTGAAAAATAACTAAATAAAATTTAAAAAAATAAACTGGATGGCAGGCAAACCTTTTTATTATTACTAATTTCATTCTGGAAGCATATGAAACAGACTGGCACTCCTTCACTAATTTGGTTTTTTTCTAGCTAATTTAAATGCTGTGAAGGAGAGAAGCACAGATTCTATTTTTATTGTTGTTGCATCAGCAGTCTTAGCTGCATGGACCCCAGGCACCTTATCAATATTTGTACCTCATACCCCTTCTATGCTCGCTCTGCTCCTAACACATGTGCTGGAAATTGAGTTGATGCTCTCAATGATAAATGAGTTAAAAAAACACTCTAAATGTCAGAGTGGAAATATCTTCTATGGAAGGGTGATGGGATTGGATGGGTAGGATACATTCTGCTTATATATTGCTCTGGAAGATGAAATAATAGTGCTCATAACAGCAAACTAACAACGATAAAAATGATAATTGGTACCACTAACAATGGTAACAACAATGATAAAAATAAACCTGTATTTAATATTAAAAAAAAAAAGAAATTGACCCCTAGGCCCTTTGGTCTATGAGAGGTTGATCCAACCACCTGAGCTACAGCAGATGGGGCCATTTATGTAACTTCTTAAATGATGTATTTTTTCCAAATCTTTTGACTATTTAAAAAATTATTTTGAGTTCCAAGAATTCCTAGTGTATTTTGGACTTTAGTCCTTTGTACTTCAAGTATTTCCTCCCAGTATGAGGCTTACCTTTTTAATTTCTTAACAGTGTCTTTCAAAGGCAAGTTTTAAAATTTGATGAAATACAATTTTTTTTAATGATTAGCCCTTTGTGTGACTTCTCTGAGATATATTTGCCTTTTCCATCCATGGTTGCGAAGATTTTTTAGGATTTCTTTTGGAACCCTTCAGTTTTAGTTTCTACGATTTAATCTATGACCTACTTTGAGTTAATTTTGTATATGATAAAGACAAAGGATGAAGAGTATAACCTTTATGTATTGAATTATTTTGGTTACTTAGTCAAAAATCAGTTGACCATGTATATACTGAGATCTACTTCTGAGCTTTTTATTTTCTCTCATTCATCTCTCTGTATGTTTAACCATTTGCCAATATTACATATTCTTTCTTAATTATTTTAGCTTCATAATAAATCTTGAAATCAGGTAGTGTGAGTCCCCCACCTTTGTTCTTCATTTTCAAAATTGCTTTGACCAGCATACTTTCTTTCAAATTTCCAATAAATTTTACAGCCAGATTATTGATATCTGTGAAAAAAGCATTCTGTCTGGGTTTTTGATTCAGATTATATTATATCTGAAAAGTTTGTTTGAGGAGAATGACATCTTAACAATATTGCTAAGTGTTCTAATTCATAAACATGATATATCTCTTCATTTATTTAGGTCTCCCTTAATTTCTTTCAACCTTGTTTTACAGCTTTCAATGTGCAACAGATCTATACATTTTATTGAATGTATCCTAAGTATTTAATGTCTTTAGTGCTGATAAATAATATTTTTATTTTTATTTCATTTTTAAATATTATGTTTATTACAATACATAGAAATACAATTGGTTTTTGTATGTTCAGTTCATATACTGAAACCTTGCTAAAACCACTTGTAACCATCTTTTATTCCTTATAATTTTTATATATACAATCATGCAGATAAAGACATTTTAAGTTTCTCTTCCAGTATTTATGACTTTTATCTTTGCCTATTGCATGGCTGGGACCACCAATATAGTACTGGTCAGGCAAAGCATTTTTTCTTTTACCATTTTTTTGTGGATGCTCTATATTAGATGGATGAATTTGGCTTCTACTCCTAACTTGCTGAGAGTTACTGTAATGAATGGATTTCATTTTTTTTTCAAATGCTCCTCTCTACCTCATTTATTCTGTTAACATGAATTACATTGATTAAATGTCAAAAGTTAAACTAACCTTGTATTCTTGAGATGTACCCTAATTGGCGATGAGTATTAACTTTTTAAATATTTCTTTATTATATGCATTAATAATTGGTGAAGAAACTTTTTGTCTTTGTTCATAAGAACATGAAACTTTAATTTCTTTTCATATAATGACTTTGGTTTTAGTGTCAGAGAATCCTGGCCTCGTACAATATGAAGGAAGATGTTACCCTAATCCTAACCCTTACCTATTTGATAGATTTCACCACTGAAACAAGCTGGGCTTGGGATTTTCTTTGTTGAAAAAGTTGTAATTTCAAGTTCAGTTTCTCAAGTACATATGAGATTATTCTTCCTGTTATTGATCTTTTGTTTATTTCATTGTGGTGGAAGACCACAGGATTTCAATTATTTTAATTCTATTGAGAATTAATTAGTGACACAAAACTTGATCTGTCTCAGCAATTATTACACCTCCGCTTGCTATGGACGTCTATTCTGCCACTGTTGGATCCAGTGTTACATAAGTGCTTATTTAGTTAAATAGGTTGACAGGGTTGTTAGAGTTTTATATGTTCTCACTATTTTTCTGTCTGCCTGCTTTATCAGTTGCTGAGTGAGGATGGCTGAAATCCCCAGTTATAATTGTTGATTTGTCTACTCCAGTTATCAGTTTTTGCTTCATGTATTTTAAAGTTCCAAAATTAGTTACACGTGTATTTGAACTGTTGAGTTTTCTTTATAAATTGGCTCACTTATTATTATTAAATGTCCTTTTTTATCTCTGGTACTATTTCATGTCTAATTTATCTGCTATAACCACTACAGCTTTCTTATGATTAGTGGTTTTGCAGCATATCATTTATCATTCTTGTACTTCAAATCTACCAGCATCTTTATATTTTAAGTGAGTTTCATATCAACAATATGTAGTTGGGTCTTGCTTTTTAATTTCACAATTCTGCTTTTCAGTCACTACTTTTAGTACATTTACATTTAACATAATTAATAATATGGTTAGGTTAAATCTCTCATAATGCTATCTCTCTTTTTTGTTTGCTACTTTTAAAAAATATCTTTTCCTGCCTTCTTTTGGATAAAAATTTTTGGTAATTTTAAAAAAGATTTTATCTATTTATCTTTAGAGGGGAAGGGAAGGAGAGAGGGAGAGAAATATCAATGTATGGTTGCCTCTCCTGCATCCCCTGCTGGGAACTGGCCTGCAACCCAGGCATGTGCCCTGACTGGGAATCGAACCGCGAGCCTGTGCTCAATCCATTGAGCTACACCAGCCAGGGCTTGGTATTCTTTTGAAATTTCTTTTACTGGTTGCTCTTTGCTTTATTTATTAGTATGCATTGGTAACTTGTCGCAATCTTCCTTTAAAGACTATTATACTACTTCATGCATAATTTAGGAAACTTAAACACATATCTTTCCACTTCCCCCATTTTTTGTTATCATCATCATATATTTTACTGTGTTATAATCTCACAATATATTGCTAAATTTTACTCCAAAGTTTTACTTAATTTCTAAGAAATGAAAAATCAGAGAATGTTTTTTTTATTTCCTATGAGTTCAGCTTTTAAAATATTTTATTAAATTTATTGGGGTGGCATTGGTTAAAAAATGATATAGGTTTCAGATGTACAATTCTATAGTACTCCATCTGTATATTGCATTGTTCACCACACAAAATCAAGTCTCCTTCTATCCCCGCTTTACCCTCTACTGCCTAAACCCATTCCCCTCACCCTCTGGCCATTACCACTCTGTTATTTGTGTCTATAAGTTTTTCTTTTCTTAGTCCCTTCAGCTTTTGCATCTAGCCCTTTCCTCCCTGACAGCTGTCAGTCTTTTCTTTCTGTCTATGAGTCTATCTCTGTTTTGTTTGTTTACTTTGTTCATTAGATTCCACATATAGGTGAGACCATATGGTATTTGTCTTTGTCTTATTTCACTCAGCCTAATACTCTCCACTTCTGTTCATGTGGTCGCAAAAGGTAAGATTTTTCTCCTTTTTTTTCCTTCAACAAAGTAGTGTTCCATTGTATAAATGTACACAGCTTTTTTACCCACTAATTTATTGATGCACAGTTGCTCTGATTCTAAATCTGGGCTATTGCAAGTGACACTGTAAGGAAGATATGGGTGCATCTATTTTTTTTCAAATTGGCTATTTTGAAGTCATGGCCTGTTTATTCCATCAGCTCTGGTTCTGTTTCTCTTGACTAATTTTTTTCTTGGTGATAGATCATTTTTCCCTGCTTCTTTTTTTATTGGATGCCAGAAATGGAATATTCTGCTGTTGAAGGATGGGTTGTGGTTGTCTTTTTAAAAGTTTATTGGTCTTTTTCTGGTAAGCACGTAAGTTACTTGCAGACCTGCCTAATCTTTTTTAGGTTCCCTTTTTAACTTTTTTTTTAGGGTGGGCCTAGAATAGCCATTTTTCTAGAGCTTGTTTAACCTTTCCATAAATAAGTGACTCTTCTGGAGTCTCTACTGAATGCTCCCAGTATTCAGTAAGGTCTCTCTTCTCTGACTGGTCAGAACATAAATGACTTTCTACTCTGTGTAAGCATTTGGAATTGTTAATCCTATAGCACTCCAATAGTTTATTTTTGCCTGGTTTCATGCAGATTTGCTTTATACATGTACAGCTTATTAATCAGCAAGACTCAAGGGACATGTAGCCAAGTTCCTAGAGCAAGTTCTGTCTGTATAGCTTCCTTCTCTCTGGTACTTTGCCCCACAAATTCCAGCTGCCTCATTCTCTTTAAGTTTACATCCTGTCTCCTCAACTCAGCAAGACCACTGTACACTGCGATGCAGGCTAGAGAGAAGTCCAGGGTGATTCTAGGTCTTATATCAGTTGTTTCCTTCTCCTAGAGAAGGATCTCTTAGAGATCTCAGACTGCTACCTGTTGTCCAGATATCTGAACACTGACTGTCGTGCCACAGATTTTGTCCAGTTTTATAACTGTTTATGGCGGCAGAAGGGTTTGTGCCAGCAACTTTGTTGTAGGCCCTTGCGCTTTTGTGGGTTTTATTTCTCATCTCTAGCACATGTGTCTTACTAAGTTTTCCAGAGTAATTGCTACTTCTCACCCAACATATTAAATCAGCTTGTCCTCAGTGTATTTGGAGACTGTTCTGCAGAGTGGAGAGGTGAACAAAGTCCTGCGGACTAAGCTACGATTTAATACAGCCCTGAGCAGTGGTAGAATGGTGAGTGCGTATCGGCAACCCTTCAAGCTGAAAGCAAAAGCTCCTGGCAGTTTTTACTAACAAGCGAATAAACATCTAGCAAATCAATAACTCTATACCAGGTGCCAAAGAATGTACTGATTTGTTCCAGCAAAAAAACCCCAAAAACCTTACATTTGTAACATCAAGTTCAATTTGAGTTACCACCTGATTAAGTTTATAATTATGCACTGTCATTCTTTAGAACCCAGCTATCTTATTCACATGCTTAACATGTTATTTAAATAGGGTTGTGTTAGGAATGACCACCTCTGCATCATTCAAGTCCTTGATAATAGTTGGAATCTCCAAAGACCTTCCAGGAATGTGGTACTGCTTTTGGTTTAATATTCTGGTAAACAGAGGAAAACGTCTAAGGGTTTCCAGTTGGCCTTTCCTATCATAGCAGCCCTGAGTTTATGAGTCAGAGAACCAGTATGGAGGTACCGCCATCGGCTGAGTAAGTATATTCCAACTATACTTTCTGGAATTCTGAAAATAACCATGAGGTGGTTTGGGGGACCCACTGGCTCATTGTGAGACACACATGGGCCAAACTACATCGATCTTCTGGCCTTGATTTGCCCCTACTCTAACTGGTGAGCCACTGTGTCTTTGGGTGTCAGGAAATAATGTCAGTACAGTCAGCATCCAATGATTTCCCCCCATAATTGGTTATTTTTGCTTCCTCAATGCAGTCACTAAATAAACAGCTGTGGGCCCTTTTGGGAAGGCCAGAGAAAAAGAATTACAGCATAAATTGTTGGCAGCATAAGAGGCTCCTTCCTCAAGTGGAATGCTGGCTTCTCCTAGAGGCATGTAGTATCTTCTGTTTACCTTTATTCCTGAAGTCTCCATACCTGTATTGATACTTCTATATCCACCACCCAAACCAAGCCTCTTTTTTGAAGTGGGAGATAGTGGTGAAAAGCAATTATGTGAGTCTGACCCCTTCATCTACATCCTCATTTCTTCTCACAGTCCTCCGAGGTGGGTGATGCAGGCTTTCTGCTTTCTTTTCCTCTATGAGGTGGCCTTTTCCTATAGTGCATCCATTTCCAGTTGGCATCTAATCCTTTTTCTTTCCCTCATCTATAAAGAGAGGAGAAGCAATGCAGATGGATTTCCAATTTTAAAAGATGCAAAAATATTATCCCAATTAAAACTTCATTAAAGCATTTATTATGCTTTATTTTGATTTTAATGAAATTATGTACTCCTTAAAAGTAGAGACCTCTTATTTCATCCTAGGATCCTTACACCTAATTATAATTTTGGCATACGATAGGTACTAATTAAGTTTTGTTGAACGCAGAGCGTGGTTGCTTGGGTGTAAATGTCAACGAGTGTTATTGTCAGCAAAAAGCCTGAGTTCTAATTGCAAAATTAGGATGATTATCCTTGGTTTGTAGTGACAGTGGACCACAACATTGAAAAGGTTTTTCTAGGAAATTGACCAAATCAGGAATCCTCCAATACAGCCTAACAGTCTTGATACACTTAACACAAGTATGTGAAGAAACAATTACTAGAACTATTAAAACCAAGGTAGCCTGACACCCCCAGCTTTTGGACAACAAAACTGAAACACTAATGGTTTTAATGATTCATGTTTGAAGTCTGAAGTGCTATGAATGATTCACCTTTAGCATATTTAAATTTATTAACTTCTTCACTTCTGGCAGGTTTTTTTTTGGAAGCATTCTTCCTTGTGATCCAGATAGGGAATACAGTAAGTATACAGCCAGGCCAGAGTTCTAGAATCAGAGGGAAATGTGAGAAAGAACTGACTTCCTCTCCTGTGTCTATTCATTCTGCACATCTTCTGTGGGTTGTTTAATCCCTGATGAGGAAAACTGGAGTCTATCTTTTCAGGAAAGAGAGAGGAATATGGTAAGAACGATGGTATAGCCAGGCATAAATTGCCTTTATGTAGTTTTAAAATGTCTACCATTTGGGAACATTAATGTACTTTCTTTCTTTTAATTTAACCCACAACATCGGAATGAGGTACTAACAATGAAAGAGACTTACATTTCCCCTCAAAAGAAAAATGAAATTCTACTTCAGTTTCTCCCGTATTGCTCCTCAGATTCTTTACTCTTCCCCTGCTTTGGGGTGTTTGAACAGGAGCTTCCATGACCGCAGGGAATGTGCAGATCTTACCATGCGTCTCCAGAGCCATGTTCATATAAAATTTTAATGTATTGATTCAATTTAAATTTTTGAATGAAATATATGTACATGCATTTTTTTTAAAAAAAAGGCAAGCAGTACAGGAGAGTATAAATTCGAAGTATTTTATCCTCACTTATCTTAACTCCTCCTTATTCCCATGCCTCACCAAAACACCTTAAACAATTTCTGTCTTAAGTTTTTCTGGTGATTGACTTCATATTTATTGATTGATCAGTTTTGGATAATACCTTTGGCTGCAAAATGAAAGGTGAGGAATTTATTTCACTTAGACCATTTCCCCACTCCCCCACCAGGTCTCAGTTTTTATAATTATGTTATTACTTTTGAACTACACATGATGGTTGAGTAGGTGAGTATGCAATCCAGTTCCCTGCTTCATTTCTTTAGCCAAACAATGGTCCCCTCATTTCTAAAGCCACTGGAAGCCAGCCTTCTGCCAAGTGGTGAAAGAGCTTCCCATGTCATGCCATTTGGTTTTTGTTGGTAAATCCTTTCTAACGCACTCAGTTATCTCCTGATTAGTTATAAAACATTACCCTTCTCAGAAACATCTGAGTTTTAACAGACCTCAGAGCCATTAGCTGAAGGAGGAAGTCCTGCCACTAGAACTTTAAAAACGTTTAGGCTCGCTCTTTAAATCCTCCAGGACGTCTCTGTAGCTTGAGTGAGCTGCCAATGTGGGCTGAGCAAGACTAAGACAGTGGAACTTATACTGAGCGACTATGGATCAACTGTTTTTATTATGTCTGTATTCTGAGGCTTTCTCTTTGGCTGTCGTTGGATGTATCAAAACAAAACATCTCCAGGAAAAAAATTATCAAAGGACCTAAAATTAATGTGTTATTTCAGATTTTTTTCTAAGCCCGCAAAAGAACGTTCCTCTCTGACTAACGTCTGATAATACAAGGCTCTCAGGCCGGCCCCTTTAACGTGCTGACTTGGGGCTCATGCCCATTTTCCTTTCTCCCCTTTTCATCTTCTTCTCTCTGATGCAATCAGCATGCTGGCCCGGGGCTCACCTCAGTGCTGCTTTATTTTTTAAGGTGAAAAAAACTTGTTTTTTCAAGTTAGTTTGAAATTAAACTCTTCTCCCCTTTTATAGCAGATTCCCCAAATTTTAGACTTTGAAAGTTTGCATTTAAACCTTGACTTAGAGTTGGTCACAGAAAAGTAAATTCTCATCAGTCATCTACTGGGTGAGCCATGCACTGTTGACCCTGCCCTGTGGCGTCTTGGGCAATGCATTCAATTCAGAACTGAAAAACTGTGTTGGAGTCTTTGACATGCTGTGTGCTCGCTGTGTGACTATGGATAAGTTACCTCAGCTCTCTGAGCCACAACTGTCTCCACTGAAAAAAAATACTCCACCCGTGGACAAAGCCAAAGCGGGGTAGGATTGAGGGTGGGAGATGGGGGTGGGTGGGGTGGGAAAAGTTGGTGGTGGGGAAATGGAGACAACTGCATTCAAACATTAATAAAAAATGACAAAAACTGTTAAAAAATTAAAAGAAATTTAAAAAAACAACAGAGTAGTGATAGTTAGAGTATACCAAGTGTTCAAATTTAAAATGAACAAAAAGAACAAAATAAAACTAAAGGAACTAAAAATGAGAAAAAAACCCCAAAACTCCACCATTGCAGTCGATGGCAATCCCATCGAACTTGCAGTGCCTCGTGCCATACTTGACACGTTGTCTCTCACCTCTGCCTTAAAAACATATTCTCAGTCTGCTATGCTTCACCACTTCTCCCATTGCCTCCTTGGTTCAAGTCAGCATCAGCTCTCCCCTGCGTGCCACGGCCGTGGTACTGCTTGTGCCCTGAGTCCTGAGTGGACTGGAGAGGTTGCTCAAGGTGTCAGGACAAGATGGGTGGCAGGCCAGCAGCTCCGGCAAGGGCACGGCATGTTCTGATAGCTCCTTAGTGCTTCTCCTGTGGGCCCATGCCGGGGAGGGCTGGTGTCACTAGTCATTTGTGCTTTGGCACTTGCAGCAATAGGTTCTGTGGGAGACGGATGCAGCAAAAGAGGAAGGAGTAGACACCTGCTTTATTCTCCACACCTGGGAAGCAAAGCCCAACAGTAACAATAGGTTGAGCACATGGCAGTGTCTGCATATGTTACAGGAGTATTTTTAAATTTTAAAGATTTACAACTAAGGGTCCTAGGAAAGGCAAGGGAAAGCATGCAAGGAGCTTGGGGTTGAAAAACTTCTTAACCTACTGAGTCCCCATATCATAGATTCTACTGAACTTTATTACCCATTCTCATTTTTTAAAAAATCAACACACACAGTGAGGTGTACTATGTGTTTGGAGTCTAGACTTCAGGCCTTGCTTTCACGATAAATCTCAAGACCTGTGAAGACATGAGGGCCATCCTGCTGAAAGACCATCCTTCTCTAGGACCTCACACCCCCTACCATTCATAAGAGTGAGTTGGAGTCTTTACTATGCTCTTGCAGTATAAAAGTGCAAGATAAAACAGTCTTATTGAAGTTATCAAGAGTAGCCTGCCTTGTTGTAGAATCCCTCCTCCCTCTATACCAGAGGAAATGAGGGGCTTGGGCATCTGCCCCGGATCAGTCATGAAAGTGTGTCAAAACAACATGACTCAGGAGACTGGAGGGCACGTTCTACTTCCCCAAGCATTGCTGCTGGGACTAGACCCCATCACGACCATGCACGCTTGCGCATTTGAGATAGGCATCCTCTCACCCGCTGGAAGATGGACGTCGGACTCTGCAAGGGTAGGAGTGTTCAGGTTCACACAATGATATGTAGCTTTAAGTTAGTGGAAAATAGTTTTGGAAAGTAGATCTTAGTTTTCATGTCATAAAAATATTTCTCTCTAGTATTTTGTCCTGACAGCTCAAACAAATATAATATGAGAATACTACCTGTGGCTTATTTTTTTATTTGGTTTTTAATGCTGAATTTATAATCTTCTCTAACTTTGTGTGACCACACATATTTAAAATTCCTGTATCAATTTGATTCACTGTCACATTTCCCTCTGTGTGGAAAAGGAAGTTGCAGACCTCACATGGCTTTTACATTGTCTATGTGATAAGTGCGCTGTGCATATGGAGTATCAGATGCCTCATTTCAAGGCTGCTTTTGACATTGCTGATGTTAATGACTCTTCCATTTGGGAATATTTCCATTCTGTACCAAAAACCTATCTAAGGGGTGAGGAAAAGTGGTGAGAACAGGCACTACGCAGATGCCAGCAAGTTTCCTAGTTGGTTGTGATCACCACATCATTCCAAAAGGGATGGCTGGGGTAGGGGTGAGGAGGGGGAGAAATAAAAACAAATTCTGGCAGACCCGAGCTTAGAAGAAAAACAATACTTTCACCGAATTTAGCCTCTGCTCTCTGTCATAGAAAATTATAACAAGTACAAGAGAATTGCATTCAATTTTGGTCTAGTATTATTCTTGGAATATGCATTAGTCAGAATTGGCCTCATTAGGGAGGGCACTTTTTTGAGCAGCTCGGTGGTGGTTCACAAAGCATGCAGGCTCCTGAGAGGGTGTGATCCGAAATTTACCAAGCTTATTTCACATTCAGTATGATTTACATTTTAACCCAGGGCTTATACAGAACCTTTCAATGACACATAGAGCAAAACAGATTAGTGCATAACCAGGCAATAGCGTATCAGCGTTGCCACAGCCTGTTCGTTACAAACATTGGACCTGCCTACTGACACTATAGCTCGGACACTGACGTCTTGTTTTCCCCTTTCCTTGTACAACAGCAGTTTCCGCTGAACGTGCAAATGCACGGAACACATACACCACTCTACACCGAGGCCCAGGTTTTTATTTCCCTTCCCTATTTATAGTCTTTATTTTGAAAACAACAATTGTGGTTCGGTTTTTACCAAGGGGCTGAGTTTTACACGTGTAAAAAAGCTCATAAAGCATTTTTTTTTTCCTGGAGGTTTTACAGTCTTTTTTAGCTGTCTTATCTGAGTTTCCATCATCCCATCAGTATTAATTAGGTACATCATACACTTCCAAACACATTTAATAGATGGGGAAAATGAAGGTAGGTTAATTACCTTGCCCAAGCCAACAATAAAATTTTCAGGTTTGGATTGAGAAAGAATAGATTCAAAGGGACATAGTGAAAACCCTTACTTTTAACCCAGACCAGAAACACTGGGCAAATCAAACCTTTCATGTAGCCCTGTATCTTGACGCTAATGTCAATTCAGAAATTTGGCAACTCAGAGATGAGAAGCCAAAAGCTCAGAAAATATCAAATCTATTTACCTGGAGGAGGTGGTTTGTGGGGGGGGGGGGAACTCTGGGGCCCTCGCCTAAGAGCAAAGGTATTTCCAGCAGGTTTGGGTGCCTCCTTAAAAAAAAACAAACATTGTTGCCCTTTATTTCTACAAGGTAAACACAGAAGCGCTTGTGCTGGGTGCTGCCAAAAAAACCGTTTCTGTCTTCAAAACTGATACTGATTCCAGCCCAGGCACCGAGGAACTTTTTCAATGGCTCCTTATAGGAAAAAGAATGACCTAGTCAAAACCACTTGAGCTTTTGTCCAGACACGAGGAGTATATGCAAGCTCACTAAAGCCTTCGGGGGCTCTCTGAGCCAGGAGAGAGAGCATCTGTGAAGTGCGGTTGCTTTGCTGGAGCTGCCTTCCCCATCAGTCTTTCTCCCAGGACTCGACCCTTCTCGCTTGTGGTCTAAGCCAGGAAGTGCCCAGGTGTGTGTAACTCAGGACTCAAATAAAAATCTGTGAACTCTCTCAGACCTCACAGGTTCAGGTTCAGTTTTATTTTGGCAACTAGGGTTCAAGCAGGTTCTTATTTCTTTTGAACCAGGTCATCCAGCCCCTATTTGACATCAGAGAATTTCGGTTAACTTTGATTTTTCATTCTCAGACACCCAACTTGCTGAACCACCCACCCTGCCTCAGTGCTCTGCTATTTTATCCCATATATGGCCTTGAAACGTACTCACCTTACTCAGTGAAAATCCTTCTGGGATGGGGAGTTGCCAGCACATTGGAAATGTGATCTAAAGTTGCTCTGCCCGAGGTTGGTCATACCCAGGTTAGACAATATCAGGTATAAATGAGGGAAAAATAGTATCTCACAGCACTTATCAGACCATCTTTTTATAAGGCTTTTTCTTGTTTAGCTTTTTTAGTTCATTTCTTGGTTTTTCTGGAAAAAATGTTGCAGTTATGTTGCTCACGCAGCCAAAAATCTGCACTTAATTGGGCACATAAAAAAAAATAGCAGACAGGAAGTCTTTTTCCTCGCAGAGAGATATTGTGGTTTATGGACTCCGCTTTCATGCTGCAAAGCCAGTGCATTATTTTATTCCTTACTACACTCCTGGTAAGCTGTCCCTGGCCATCAAAAACTGTTTGAGTGCCCACTGGAATCAGTATCAGCCCAGGTAGAGGTACTTCATTACAAAATATTAGTTTAATCTGGGTTTGATTTTTGAATCAGTCTTAAGTTCTTGAATTTTTCTGGATGCTAGAAAAATAGAGAATATAACATTTGTGTATGCATTGGAAAGTTATCCCTATTCGCAAGAGAGACCCGTCCCATCCCACTCGCGGGACTGCACTGATGCTTCCTGGGTTCTGGGAAAACATTTAAGTTGTCGCCTGTATAACAAGCCCTGTGCTCGATCTCAGTTCACTCCCCACCAGGAGCCAGAGTTTCCTGAGGGGTCTCAAGTTACGGAGTATAAGGAAGTCTTTATCAAAAGATTGAAGATGCTCACTTTTCCACTTGTCCTCCCATCTCTTTCGCTCTCTTTTACATTCTTCCTTGTTTTTTCTTTTATACCTGCTGTCTTTGGGGGCTAGTAATTAATTTCCCAAGAATACAAACTCAGAGGTTCAGGGTTCTGCTTCCTATAGACACATGAGGAAAGTGAGACAAAAAGCAGCTCCATGATATTTCCCCCGCCAGGACATGGGACTTCAGTAGCAGAGGCAGGACTAAAACCTGATTCTTCCCTGTCACCACGCTGCCTTGGTGTGTGAGTGGAAAAACAGAAATGAAACAACTGTTCTCCTGTCCCTTGGTTGGAGTTGCAAGAGTGGGTACGTTTGGTTCTCGGCCCTTTCTATCTGCTTGTCTTGGGCACAATGCCTCCTGATTTGGAAAAAGCACATAAGCCCCAGATTTTTCCTAGGGCATGTGAGAAACTGCCATTTGTTTTTAGCAACCGAGTGTCATAAAGTTAGGGCGGACCTAATCCCACTTAAAAGTTAAATGAGAGCTTTTGTGTAATTGCGTTGCCTTTTAATTCAGACTAAGCCACAGGTAATCAAGTCTTTCACTAATACCCCAGGCTTTATAGAAACTAAAACCCATCCGGTTTGTACGGGTATCACCAGCTTCAAACTGGAATTCTCTAAAGCTTACAGTCAGCTCAGGCCATGGAGGGGATTTATTGTACATCATGCTAGCGTTTTTGCGTAGGTCCTCGTCTGGACTAATTCTGCCACTTTGCCAACCAGAGAAGATAAAACTGAGGGTCTTTCTCTAGTTGCTGCCCAATCCAGGCTCTGCATTGGGAACCGGATCAAGGGATCGGCAAGCTTAGACTCAGTCTCACTTTCTCAAGCTTGTCTCTGATGCTTTGGCTCAGCCTTCAAAGCAATAAAACCAAACAGGAAACAAACTATTGCATATGGTCACGACTGGCTGTATTTTGATTTGGGAAACAATTCCCATCCTTTGGTTCCTATACAGGGAAATCAAAAACGGGGCTGAACGTCTCCATTGCTGAGTAGAGGGTTTGGAGGTGAGGGGTGGGTGCATGCTCTCTTATTCCTCTAGGAATGACTATTCTGGGTTTTCTTGGTGCTGGCTTGGTGCCCACTACCTCATACAGAAAAGGAAAAATAATGATCATTATTGGCATTTATTAATAAGTTTCCACTATGCATTACAGCTGGTTCCAGAGTCATCTATATTATCTTTCTTTCCCAAATCACTTATAAGGTAGGTATTATCTTTAGTTTATAGGCAATGGAGGAAAATGAAGTTCTTTCCGACATCCTCAGGATAAAGTTCCAACCTCTTAACAGGGAGAGTCAGGAAAGCACAGTGGGCAAGGGTACACATGGTACAGCCAGGCTGCGTGCTTCGGATGCCAGGCTGGCCACTGGCACCAAGGCAAGTTCCTTACATTTTCTGAGCCTCAGTTTCTGTGTCCATGAATGGAGACACAAATTCAAACTTCTTAGAGCAAGCCTGGCACAGAGTTCTAAATGTTAGCTAATATCGCTATTATTTCTCTTACTATTGTTATTAGCAATGTAATGTTGAATGAGACTTTTGTCTCAGATTTCAGCTAAAGCTTCAAAGCTGCGAGCATTTGAAAGAGGAGCTGCTAGATGCACTTCTGCAGGGTTTACTGAAATGTTGCTGAGTAGTTCTGATTCCTTTACCCCCTACCACTCACACAGAGAAAAAACTAGAAATTCAAGAATCCTTCAAAGCAGAGAATTCACAGGACTAGTATATTTTTAATCTAGTGGGCAGCGTAGTGCTGTGGTATTTCCCCAAGACAAATACAAGGCTTTAAACATAGTGAGACAGCCTCCTCACTTGGAGGCTTCCTGTGCTGGGGTATATGTAGGCTGTGCTGGCATTGTCCTGGAGTGCAGCATGGAGAGAGGACTGTGGGGAGTCTGACCACCTGGGGACAGACTGATTCATACTTGCCTCTTCTCCCGTAGATTCTTTAGAGGAAGCTCCTGATGGGCAGGGTGAGGAAAGACAGCGAGAATGGCCCAGCTTGCATGCCCACTGTTTCCCTGGGTGAAGGCCTGTGAGATTCCTGGGGGTCAGGTGGGTGCCTTGCAAGCCAGGCAGGCTGGGGCCACCTTAAGATATCTGGTTTAGAGGGAGGACTGTCAGCACTGGGAGTCAGGAGGTGTATGGCCAGGGTCAAGGAGAGGGTGACTGGAGGTAGGCTGTGTGGCTCATTAGTTATGTGAACTGTGGTTTGTGGAGTTCCTGAAGAACCTACATCTCTGGATCCCCCAGGAAAGGGCCAGTCAGTGTCTGAATGCCTACGGCAGCTAGCCAGTCAGCAGTAGGGTTCACTTGGGGCCAACAACTGCAGGGCCATTAGGTTAAAATATATGCTTTTATCTATATTTCTCTGTACTCTTCTTCCTCTTCCCCAACCCTGGAAGGGGAATAGGCAAAGGGGGAAAGAGAAGACCATGATACTTTATCTAGTGCTTATCCCTTATCTAAAAGTGAGTCCTAGTTAATGAAATTAGGCTGTTCTTTTAGCTATAAGTAACCTAAAGACTAATGACTCTGCTTGCAATGTCACCACAAAGCAAGAAAGGGGTACTCAACAGAATGTGTTTGAGTTCTTAATATGAGCAACTAAATGCTTTTATTAACTCGACCAAGACTACACAGCTTATGGTAGACTATGGCAGAGTTTGGAAGTAAACTTATGTCTGATTACCAATGCCATGGTGTTTTTAATACATGGAATTTCCCCTGAAATTTTATGGTGAACTTAATGAGAATAATTCTGTTAAAATGTACTACAGCTCTTGTGATGGTCTTGTTAAATTTGCATAACATTCAAAATACCTTATAGAAATAAATAGGAACAATTAGAGAGTATTTTGGCAGCCTCTTAACATTTACTCATGGTATCATAAAGAGTACTATCTAATCATAGAATAAGAGTTATAAAAACATCAGAACTCTCTCTCTATATATAAAACATATATATGATGTACATGTATATATATTCCTATACATTTATCAAAGCTATAGAATTAAAATTATAGGGACATGGAGGTCATCTAGTCAAACTAATTTGTTTTAATGATGAAGAAACAGTTGAGGGCATAGAGAGGCAACCAGTTGCTGATTGCCGTTTCTCTAGCACATTGACGTTTCTCTTTTCCCCTCCATTCTCCTCTCTCTGAAAATAAGTAAATAAAATCTTTTAAAAAAGTTTTTTAGACTTAAAGAGGTGGAGATGTTTCTTTAAATTCTCAAGAGATTAGGTGATAGTCTTTTCTTTATTCTAGGTCAGTTACCTCTCTGGTTCCTGGAGCTTAGGTGCTGGGCAGAGGCAGAGGAGACATGTTTCTGAACACACACACACACAAGAGCACCTTTCTAAAGTTCTGGGTGTGACCTCTGCACCCTCATGTGGTTATGAGGACACCTTAAGAGAGGACATTTTTTTATATGGAGGCTTAGTGAAAGGAAGCAGACTTTGCTGAAGAGTTAAGCTGAAAGAGTGATAATTATTTGCCATCTTAAACTGAGAATTGACACATGCTTGTGGTCATAAGGACAGCTTGGAAGACCACGACCCTACATGGAGAAGCAGGGGCTGTGGCCAGGATTAAGTGGATCACCCACAAGCACCTTTTGACAGATGAGTGGGCTATGATTTAACACCTTTGTCAGTCAGTGTTGGGCAGAAAAGTGAAAGAGAGTCTCCACTGTAAACGTACCTTTCCTTTGGGGATCTAAGTGACACTGGTGTCATAAAGACCAGAACCCTTAGTCTGAAAATCTGGATCAAGACCAGAGACTTTCCTCTGATTACTCATGTGGGGAACAGAGCAGAAACAAATGGCCCGTGAGGCATTCTGATAATTATAAAGGAATTGTATTGCTATAGGAGCCAGAAAACCAACCTTCCAAAGCCTGTGACAAATCCACCCAACTCCTGGGTCTGTAAATCAACAATGGCAAGAAGCAGAATGTGAAAGTTGTGGTGGCCGCAAGAAGGTCTACTCTCCATGTCTGCTTCTGATGTGGCTGTGGGAGACCATGTACAAAAAAAAAAAGAAAGAAAGAAAAAGAAAAAGAGAAAATCCTCCCAGAGAGCTAAAGCTACAGCTGACAGATGGCTGACAAAAGGACTCACACCACTGGCACGGTGGGAGTTTCCACAGTTCCTGTCCAACACAACTTAACCATTCCAATAGATTGGTGACAGCTGTGTTTCCTATTCTCCCTTTTCTGATGGGAGTTTTTCAGTTATTCTGTTCCTACTCCTTCTTTCTATATATGGGTCTTCATGGGAAGATTACTTGTTTGTTAGTTCATAGGCCACCATATTACAAAGAGCCACATTGGAACTGACGTAGAGGGCTGAACTCACCCAGAGAATTCTTAACCTTGACCTAGACCCAGGAACTAGACAGGATTTGGGACTGGATTCCTTGGGAAGGGAATGGGCATACTCTATGGAGAATGAGTAATGCAAACACAGTCAAAGGGTGAAATGTGGCCAAGACTATTAGCTGTCCCTCAAGATCTGTTTTCTGCTTCTCCTTGATTTTAGGTGAGCACAAGGACACTCAAAATAAAAATATTTCCCAGGCTCACTTGTAGATGGGTGGCTGTGTAAAGTTTCACCTAATGGATTATGTGCAGAAGTAAAGAGCATGATTTATTATAATTTAACCATATCTTCCTTAGTGGATGGGACATATTCTTCCTCTTTCCTTCAGCCCACTGCTAGGAAAGTGGATGTGGCGAGGAGCTACCAGAACCTTGCCGGCAGAGTGTACCCCAGCAATGGTGGACCTACCTATAAAACAGAAGGATTTAAGTTCCTGAAGAATCTTGGACTGCCCACATTTAGACAGTTACCTGAGAAAGAATTTTGACTCTTTTTAATGCAGCAGTCTACATTGGGCCTCTGTTACATACAGCCAAAACCTTATTGTTTCATTCATGATATCTTTAATAAAATCTTTAATACATACTGTCAGGGCCTTTACAATCCAGACCCTTCTTTCTATCCCTAAACATTAAGATCAGCTACCCAGACATTTTGGGTGAAACAGTATGGTGCTAAAATGAAAACTGTAAGAGATCAGGAACCTTGCCTAGCTTGCTCACCACTGTATTTCTGGTACTTGCTAGGCTCTCAGTCTTTGTTCCCTTGCTAGTCATTCAATTAACCAATTAAGAAATGCTTGTTAAGTACCCAGTGTGTGTAAGATTCTGTGTCTAGAAATAATAACAATAAGCATTTACCAAACATTTCCTAAGTACCAGGCATCATTCCAAACATTTTCCACATACAGTATTTATGCATTTAACCCTCATCATGAACTAACGAAGCAGGTTCTATTATCATCTCCATTTTACATATGAGGAAACTGAGGCACTGAAAAGTTAAGTGACTTTCCTAAGGTCACATGGACAATAAAGGGAGTATCCGGGATTAGAACCATGGCAGTTTGCCTGAGAGTCTCCCTCCTAAGCATAGCACTTTGCTGCCTTAGTCTGAATAATGCCCAGAGAATACTAGGCATTATTCTCTTTAAACACTTAATTAAACCTCAAAAGACCGTAGTCTCTCCAGTGCATGTTCTAGAAAACAAAAGTTCGTATTTGAAAATTACAAAGCCCATTTTAGGAAACAAGTTTTACAGGTTTGGTTCAAATAACAATTATTTTGTCAGATAGTAATAGAACTCCCCCAAAGACTAATTTTAATGGAATGGAATTAACTTTTTAGTACACAAACATATTTTCTAATTCTACAAACCAGACAATTTAATTTCCTGGTCATTTTTAAAAAGGAAAATTTTAGAGTCTTTGCTAATTGTTTAATAATGTTTTTGGTGAAAATAAAAGAGCACTTTTTCCTTTAATAACTCCTGTTTTCACAAACCAAGGAGAGGGATAATTGTCTTATCCAATAATAATTGTTCAAAGTGAGATGAAAAGGCATGTACAAAATAATTGCTTTTCTTTGATAAATTTAAAGTGATGTTAAAAAAGATATAGTTATTCAGAGGATAATTCTGACATAAAAGACTAGCTGCTAAATATAAAACAGCTTATAAGACAGATCAAATAGAAAGGAAGTAGCAATGGAAGACACATGCTTACGTTCAGAATGTTTTAAACCCACTGGATGGTTTCCATCAGGCCAATGCTCTCACCTTGGCTGATCTCAAGCTACCAAGGCACAGACACTGAAGGTGGAGTTGCAGAGAGATGTGCACAGTCTGCTCTCTGGAGCTCAGGTGAGCAGACGCCATCAGACTGTGGGCTTGTAAGTCAACCAAATGCATCCAGATACGAACACAAGTGGCCACTCTGTGTCTAGTGTCATGCTAGACATTAGAACAGGGCCTATGTGAGTGTACCCGGGACTAAGAGGGTGAGAATGTCTTGTGCAAGTCCCAAGAAGTATCTCCTGAGCAGAGGGATGTGGAAGAAAAGTAAAGCAGCCTTTGCCCGCCAGGAACTTAAGAAGACAAGGTGAGTCCACACAGAACATCGGAAGTGTCACTTACCAAGAGCATTTGTTTGCAGTGACGCTGCACATTTAGGGGCTCGACCACATGTGTTGTAGTCCAAAATGAATATGAAATTCACACCCCTGTCCTTTCTGCATAGAAATGCCAGCCATCTCTGGCATTAAAAATAAAAAACATAATTTTTAAATTTTACAAGTACCTATTTTGATTCTTTGCCTTTGCATTTTTAGAACTTGTGTTACTATTTGTTTCATCTACCTTCTTCCACATAAAAGGTGGCAAAATTGAATGGAAGAAGCTTCTTGATTCTGGTTTAGAGAAGCAATATCTCTACCCACACAGCCTGTACTTGGGAGTGGCCATGGGGGTTCATCCGGGCACATCACAGGTACACATCCTACCTTCAGTGTGAGAACTCAGGTAGAGACTTCTGACAGACTCAAAAGATTGACCATTGTGATTTGCCGAATGTCTTCAGAGATTGTTTAAACATTATATTTGAATTTGTGTGCAGAAACAAATACTACACTTAGTTAAGTAATGTAATTCTTCTGAACGAGGAAGGAGTACTACGTCATAACTGTCCTCATGTGCACGGCTCTCAAGGTTCGCCCCAATCTCTCTTTGCTCCAGTCTACAGCATGTCCTCCTGGTTCTGTAGCAAAAGTGACAGGAAATGAAAACAACAGCAGTGACAGCCTACCTTCTTTGACACTCAGAACCTCTCTGCCCCAAACTTTTTAGTTAACCTGGTGTCAACAGCACGTGGGCTTGATCGCCATACCCTTTGAAAAATCTTCACATTCTATTTGTTTTACATTTTACATTTTAATGTTTATGCTATTACAGTTGTCCCATTTTCCCCTCTTTGCCCCCCTCCACCCAGTTCATTCCCCCCCACTTCCAAGTTAATCCCCATACTGTTGTTCATGTCAATGGGTCCTTCATGTATGTGCTTAGACTAATCCTTTCACCTTCTTTCAATCAATCTTCACGTTTTAATGGAAGAGTGTGCCCATTTCTACTTGACGCTGCTGGCCCCTGCACTCGTCCATCTGATGTGCTGAAAGTGGGCTTTAGTCTACTTTTATCCATAGGGGGAATCTTTGCTCTCCCCTGCCAACCCCTATTTCCAGGACAAGATTTTTTTGCTCTTAAAACATTTATAGTTTATTTAGAGAAATAAGACTTTGTATATAAAAATACAGAAAGCATTTGTGAGAGAACCTAATAGCAGATGTGGTGAGTTGCTTATTAAACTAAATAGTCCTATGGTGCCTTCTTGTGTAGCCAGAATCTAAAAGAGCACATTGTGGAATGATAGTAGCTACCCGGGGAAAGTCCTTGTCCTTTGTAGTGTGCCCCCAGGCAGGCACTGGGTGATCCCTTGAAGAAAGAGATACTCTACACTTCTGAAGATGAGAAAACCAAGGCACAAAGAAGCTGAGTGGCTTGTTCAACACTAGATGGGCTCTTAATTCTGGAGAAGGTTTTTGCTTTTAAAGGGTTCTTCTTATTACTGACTGTCTCTCTGTACTATTCAGATTGTTTGAGGCGAGTTCCAAAACTTTATATCCAGGCTGGTTGTCTTTTTGAATCAAGCCAATCTAGGCTCTGGGACTGGTCTCTTTCCCATTCAAGTGGTCTCAGAGGCTGACATCATTTTTCAGGATCCGGTTTATTTCATATAACTATCCCTCCAGGATCAGCTGAAGACTGTATGCTGTACACATCTGACAGGTCAGTGCCTCAGTGAATCTTCCACTTAGTCATCTTTATAGTTCCTATTTCTCGCTTGTTTTTTTGACCTTCACGTCTCAGGCTGTCGGTTCCATTGATTCTCTCAGTACCCTAATCATTGCATTATTTGCCGTCTAGCTCTTTCTTTTCTTACATCAGGAAGATAATTAAAAATAGATAAGAATCTTTCACACACATTGTTGGGAATGTACAGGGCCCAGCAGAAGTAACACCTGCTTGAGTGTGGTTGGTAGTGTAACAATATAGATGTAATAATTTATAGTTTTTTAAAATATATATTTCATTGATTATGCTATTATAGCTGTCCCATTTCCCCCCCTTTATTCTCCTCTGCCCAGCACACACCCTCCCATCCACATTCCCCCCCACCATTTAGTTCATGTCTATGGGTCGTACATGTAAGTTCTTTGGCTTCCACTTTTTCTATACTATTCTTAACCTCCCCCGTCTATTTTCCACCTGCCATCTATGCTACTTATTCTCTGTTCCTTTTTCCCTTTTCTCCTCCTCCCACTCCTCTGTTGCTATCCTTCCATGTGATCTCCATTTCTGTGGTTCTGTTCCTGTTCCAGTTATTTGCTTAGTTTGCTTTTGTTTTTGTTTTAGGTGTGGTTGTTAATAACTGTGAGTTTGCTGTCATTTTGTTGTTCATATTTTTAATCTTTTTTTCTTAGATAAATTCCTTTAACATTTCATATAATAAGGGCTTGGTGATGATGAACTCCTTGAACTTGACCTTACCTGGGAAGAACTTTATCTGCTCTTCCATTCTAAATGAAAGCTCTGCTGGATAGAGTAATCTTGGATGTAGGTCTTTGGATTTCATGACTTGGAATACCTCTTTCCAGCCCCTTCTTGCCTGTAAGGTCTCTTTTGAGAAATCAGCTGACAGTCTGATGGGAACTCCTTTGTAGGTAATTGTCTTTTCTTCTCTTGCTGCTTCTAAGATTCGCTCCTTATTTTTAATCTTGGGTAGTATAATTGTGATGTGCCTTGCTGTGTTCTTCCTTGGGTCCAACTTGTTTGGGACTCTCTGAGTTCCTGGACTTCTTGGAAGTCTATTTCCTTTGCCAGATTGGGGAATTTCTCCATTATTTTTTCAAATAAGTTTTCAATTTGTTGCTCTGCCTCTTCTCCTTCTCCTCTTCTTCTCCTCCTAAGCCTCTCCTCATTTTTTTGAGTTCTTGTTTCTTCATTCTGTTCTGGTTGAATGTTTATTTCTTCCTTCTGGTTTACACCATTGATGTGAGTTCCAGTTTTCTTCCCATCACTATTGGTTCCCTGTACATTTTCCTTTATTTCACTTAGCATAGCCTTCATTTTTTCATATAATTTGTGACCAAATTCAGCCATTTCTGTGAGGATCCTGATAACTAGTGTTCTGAACTGTGCACCTGATAGGTTGGCTGTTTATCACTTAGTTGTATTTTTTCTGGAGCTGTGATCTGTTCTTTCATTTGGGCCATTTTTTTTTCATCTCAGTATGCCTGTTATGTAGTAAGGGGCAGAGCCTCAGGTGTTCACCAGGGCAGGGCAACTCACTGGCTGCTTTATGTGGGGGAGGGGTCTGAGAGGGAACAGTGCCCCTTGCTTAGCTCTCTGCTGGCTTTGTCACTTCCCATGCTACCCACAAGTAAATTGAGCCCTTCTGGTGCTCCCAGGTGGGTGGGCTTGTGCATGTTCTAGGACTCTGTGGATCTCTCCAATGAGCTCTCCTGTGAGGCTGGGAGTTTCTCCTGCTGCAGCCTGAACCCCCACAGGTGTTTTCAATCAGTGATTTGAGACTTTATTTTCCCATGCTGGGGCCCTGGGTCATGTGGTCTGTCTTGCTCTCCAGTTGTTCCTCCCAGTTTATCTGCACATGAATATGGGATCACCAGTTCTACCAGCCACTGCCTTGCCCAGTCCACCACCTGCCACCTTGTGGGCCAGCTGCAGCCTTGCAGCACTGCGCCCCATTCCATAATCCACTGCCTTACCAAGTCCACCAGCCTCTGCCTTGTCCAGCGTCCTCTCTGCCCAACGCTGCCCCTCCTACCGGTCTGTATGACTGTGTCTACTTTAACTCTTTGGTTGTCAGACTTTCATACAGTTCAATTTTCTGTCAGTTCTGGTTATTTTTTGTTTTTAAATTGTTGTTGTCCTTCTTTTGGTTGTGTAAGGAGGCACAGTGTGTTTACCTATGCCTCCATCTTGGCCAGAAGTCCTAATTTATAGTTTTAACTTGAACATTTCACCTAAAATGTCACATGGTATGCTTGAGTATGACATGGTTATGTTATAAAGTTACATGCTTATGCTTTTATAATAAAAGACTTTGTAATTAAAAAGGGCATTATTTGTGTTGGGCCCTGTATTTATATCAGTAGGTGTCACTTTCATAATGGGTGAAATAATTTCAATTTTTAACATGTTATATTTCAAAATTTTGGTGGTGCCTCACAAGCAACTGAAAACCTAATGTGATAATAGAGTTAGTGGTTAGGTCTGAGAGTGTAGTCTGGAAGCAATGCCCAGGAGAGTGTCTAGCAGCTAATAGTATTTAATAAATAATGGATTCTGAATTGAAAGATAGCTAGTGATTTAAATATTTGTAGTCTGGATCTATATGTATATTTTCTTTTTTATTTATTTATGCATTTATTTATTGAATTTATTGGGGTGGCATTAGTTAACAAAATTATATAGGTTCCAGGTTTATAGTTCTATAGTACATCATCTATATATTGTATTGTGTGTTCACCGCCCCCAAGTCAAGTCTCTTTCCCTCACCTTTTATCCTCACCCCATACTGCTCTTTCCCTCTGGTAATCACCATATCACCGTACTGTTGTCTATGAGGCGAGTTTTTTTTAATCCTTTCACTCAGCTCCCCTACCCCTGTCCCTCTGACAGCTTGCCAGTCTGTTCTCTCTATATATGAGTCAGTTTCTATTTTGTTGGTCAGTTTATTTTGTTTATTAGAGTCACATATAAGTGAAATCATATTGTGTTTGTCTTTCTCTGACTGGCATATTTCACTTAGCAGTTCCATCCATGCTGTTGAATAGGATACTTCCTTCTTTTCACAGCTGAGTGGTATTCCACTGTATAAATGTACCACAGTTTTTTTATCCACTCGATACTAATGAGCACTTGGGCTGCTTCCAAATCTTGGCGATTATAAGTAACACTTCAATTGACCTAGGGGTGCATATATTTTTTGGAATTAGTGTTTTTGTTTCTATCATCCTTTGCTTCACTGTTTACTACAAGTAAAGTTTCTACTCAAATGAGTGGTTAGGGGAAGAGAAAGAAATCAAACATTATTTCCCAATTTACATTAGTCAGGTGGCCATGCTAAAGTGTTCAAGGGATTTTCAGTCTACTAGGATATTGACTCATAGTCTTTAATATATTTATAGTATATTAATTACAGTATATTTCCCCAATTGTGGTATAATTTATTCCTTTCAAAATATATGACTATTAAGTTAGAGTTGAAACAAAAATTTTGATTAATGCTATAAATTACAGATAATTTACACTTTTGTTTAATATTTATTAGGGAGCATACATGGCCAGAGTTAATTGCTTCATCTTTCAAAAAAGTGGAGGATTTAATGATACTAAGAGGCATTTATTTTTCTGATGTATGAATTAATCATTATTTACTAAGTGTGGTATATATAGACAGATAACATGAGTAATTGAGTTTTCAAGTGGGGTGGCAGAATGGTAGAATAAAAAAAAGTAAATACAGTAGGCATTTTAAGATTATAGGTATTAATTTTTCCTTGCCTAAATAATTTCCGGTGGCTACCTACACTGGAAATATTTATTTAAATATGCTTCTGTGGTTGTAAGCAAAATCACTGGAAAGTCAAAAGGTACAATGACAGTCTTTTTTTCAAGTAGACACTCTCCCAATCTGCTAAGTGATGATGATTTACGCTGGGTGAGGAAAATGCTGATCTGATTTGCTAATGCTTATATATATCTCCTAGAATGGGAAAAGACTGGGAAAAAATTTAGTGGGATGATAAACGTACTACACTTCTTTTTAATGGAAGTAATTGCCAGCTTCTTATGCCCTTGTTTTTCTCAATTACTGTATTTGAGCATGACAGACATTTGCTCTATCATTGTCTTTAGACCTCATGCCATAAAAAAACATGTTATACTAATTTTCTTGCAGCACTTAACATTAACTGAGTCTCTTTGGATCCAAGAACAAAACACTGCTACGCCAAGTGTCACGTCATGGTGGGTTGTATCATAATGAGACTCTGATGTTCATGTAATGTTTTTCTTTGATGGTGATGCATGAGAGGATCTAGATTCTTGAGGGGTAATTGCATTGTCAAATCACTCCCTCTCTGAGAGATTCACAATTTGCTTCTTGCCTCAGAGGATAATTTCCAGCCTCAAAGGCAATGTGTTACATGATTATTTGAAAATTAAAATAATCTTTTCCTCCCAGCTCCACCTTGTACCAGTAGGAGAACTGATGCTCAGAGAATTTTCAGGTGTCAGGATCAGTAGTTTGTTGAACCTCCTGGAGCATACGGTGGTGCTGGTTCTATTGTTTCCATTTTGAAGGAAGGAGAGAGCTAAGAAAGTTAAACAGGAGGGTATATTATCCTCCCTCCAAAAAAAAAAAAATCTCGTGTTGGTTACCACGGTAACTTTTGTTCAATGTTTGATGTTGCTGGGTTACATCATTTAAATCTCATTTATACCTGGAATAAGCCACAGGGTCATTATTTTTAATTCATATTTTTATATTTTAAAGAAAGAACAAATTATCCATTAACCTCTAGTGGCTTCCCAGTATATTGGCCTCCTCCAAAATTGTCCACATTGGATTAGAATTCTAGTTGATTTTTTCTTTTTGCCCTAAAACAGTGATGTGAACATATCAAATGACTTAGTGGTTCATCTGGCACAAGTAACTGAAAATTTGAATGCTTATCTGAACTTTATCTGAACTATCCCGAGTTTTCTTGGGTCTGTAAAATTGGAACTGAAATCTCATGGAAACTGGCTTTCTTAAGAAATTTTTGGTGAGCCAGAAATACTGTGAGAGCAGCCTTTCCCGTGGTGTTTTGGCAAATTTTACTTTGGCCTCAGACAGAACCAGGAAGTTCAGAGGTGAATGGGAATGAAAAATAATGAAATTGTAACTGATCTTTTTTTTTTGTGCTTCAAAAAAGTTCAGTATAAAATTCTTTTAAGGATATATCAAGTCAGAGTTAACAACTAAAGGCCTTGGAATATGCATTAAGAGAGATTTAGAACACTATTAACAAATAAGAAAGCTGAAAGTCACCATTTCCTCTTGTTTTCTTTTTAGACACTCTCCATCATTTATGGGAATGCAGATCCCATAGAATGATTGGTCAGTGTCATTAGCATGTGTTCCCTGACATTAGTGATGACATGGCAGATACCTTAATGAATTGATACCAACTTTACTTGCTGTCTCTTAACTCAATTTGATACCAGTAGGTAAATTGCATTTCTATGCATTTTTATATTTACAGGTTTAGAACCTATTATTAGCGTTTACCAGAGTTTTTAGCAGAAAGACCATCACAGATTGTCCTGGAAATCAAGTTTCTCTCTGTAAGCCAGTCCACCTAAAAGATGCATTAGTTGTACCCACAGAATCACCCTGAAGGAGAGGGAGATTCTTGTGTACTCAGACAACAGTATTCAAACCCTGGTCTACTTGTGCAGTTTTAAATAGGAATTCCCAGGCCCAACCGCAGGCACCCCTACCAGATCGGCGATGGTGGAGCCCACAATGCTGTAGTTTTATCGAGTTGTGCATGTGTACAAACCTCACATTGTATATCACTTAGGAGATGTGAGTCTTCACCAGTTATAAACAGCAACCCACAACAATTATATTTATATAGGGCTCGGCTACTTCAGTTCACCCATTATTGCCTTCAATCCTCACCAAAAGCTATGTTAGGAGGCTATTACTATGATATTCAGTTACTCATTCTATGATTGAAGGGACTGAGACTCAGAGAGTTTCAATAAGTTTCCCAGTTTTTAAAGAGATAGAGTTGAAACTCATCTCTTGCTCTTTTGCCTTGAAGCTCTAGACTTTTTTTTTCTATCATACCAATGTACTATAAGCAGAGAAAGGAGGAATGAACACCTGTTCTTACTTTTTAAAAAATTAAAAAGGGATACGTTGTCTAAGAAAGATACAGCATTACAGACATGAAGAATACCAAGCATTTGACAGACATTTATTTTTATGACTGAATCACTGAAAGAAACAAAAAGGTGATTGAGACAGAGTCCATAGATCACTTTTTGCAGATGCCCATTCGAATCTGCGAGGGCTCACTAAATCCTTCATCAGACTTGAAGTTTTGATTTCCTTGCAAAACTTTGCAGATTGTAGCACTGGAAGTGCTCATGGCTACTGCTGAAGGCGGTGTTGTCAGCCACTGAGAAGTGCCTATTCATTAGCCGCCCCATTAATTCTATGCCCACATTTGTACATAGGCTTAGACAACAAAGGGACCAGAAGCCATGCTGAGCGATTCCATTTTAAGTTAAGAATATGTCATTCCTGGAGTGTTCTAAAAAGCCAAAGTTTGCAAATGCCTGAAAATTTCCAAGAAATTTGCTGAAATTAATGCCCTCAAAAGATTCTTACTTCATTGTTTTTGCTGGCCATACTTTAAAAGCGATTCACCTTCAGTGAACTAAGCACTGGACTCTGGATAAATGATGCCCTTTGGATCAGTGTCCGCTCTGTGATTTGTGCAGGATTGGCATCATCAGCCTGGCCTTCATCCCGGGCGTTCACTTAGAATGCAGTCACATAGACTAGGGCAGGGGCAGGGGGACATGAGGGCAGTGAGGGATGATTTCCTCACTCAGAGACAGTCAGAGGAGAAGTTGATCCTAGGGTAACAGTAATTAGAGTTAGTATGTAACTAAACTAAAAAGTGCACGAGTTTTCTGAAAACAGCAAAGTGTATACAAATTACAACAGACTGCCCTTAAGCAGGTTTAGCGGGTGTAATTGGCTCTCAGACAAAAGATAACCTAACCTGACACTAACCCTGCCAGTAGTTGAGGGATAATATTTTCAGTAGAATGAACTATTCTTGAACTGTTTCTGTAATTTATTTGGTGCGAGCAGGCTTTCCTTCAACATCAGACATGCATGTCTTGTGGCCCCCCGTGTGTTTATTGTAAAAACATATTTATTGTAGCCAATGCAAGCAAGCCCCTCCTTTTCTCTGGTGTTTTTATCCCCCTGGAGCCTTCTCACACTGTGTGCCACAGCCCTGATGATGAAGTACACGCAAGCTTGTTCCAAACCATGTCCCATGTTTTCTTTGGACTTATCTTCAAAATCTCTTGCAAAAGAGCAACTCCTAGTGTTTTATGACCTTTTACCATGATGGTGCTTATCCTTTGGGCTTCAAATGGTTTTCCTTCTCTCGATGAAAATGTCAAACGTGCCCGAGGGTCCAGATGGAGAGTGGGCTTTGGGCTAAATAGAAAGAACAGCTGACTGAATGTCAGGTTCTAGAAAACCACTGGGGTGTAGTAAAGGCTGGTTGCCAGAATCTATGTAAAGCTCTACAATGTAATATCAGTTTCATCATCATCATTGTGTATAATATTATTTATTCTATCTGAAGTTGCCAATACTTAGCTTCTGAACTGATCCGGAAAGTATAGAAGATCCAGATGATTCTAGAGATGACAACTTCTATGGACATTAAATTAATTCCAGAAATATTTTCTTGAGTAGCTACTATGTGCCAAGCAGTAAACAATCCAGAAAATAATATTTCCTTTGCCGAATCCAATTATTCTTTTTCTATTTGAAACTACCCAATCCTCATCTTCCATTAGTAAAGCAAATGGTTTTGGGTTTATTCCCAAGCTTTTGGATGCAAACATCTTTCAGGATGCCCAAAGAGTACAAAGATCTAACGAGCATTTTAGCCTTCATTTATGAGCATAAGAGAAACAATGAGGAATGGTTCATCTATTCTTCCAGGCAAAGAACACCTTGGATGGTGTTGAAGTGATTCTACATAAGAATTAACACTTGTTTAAAATACACGATAGGACTATTGCTAGCACACATAATAGCTTTGTGCAAATTAGAAAAGGAAGTGCCCCTTTCCCCTGACATTTTACTTCCATAGAGAATATTGTTACAATGGATATTTGAGCCCATGGCTCTTATGCCACCTGCTTCTATGTGCTCTCTGTGCAGTGCGTGGCTTGCCCAGCTATAAGCAGTTGCTCTGTTCAGCAGCTCTTTCAGACAGTTTAAGGGGCCTGCAAACCAACTGGCATAGCACATTAATACTAATGTGTATCTTCCTAACAAACACCTGCTAATAATATTCTGTCACCAAATTCCACCAAGTTCTCTCCCTCTACATAGTTCTCTCTCAAGCATGTATTTAGTAGGAAACCTGAGTTTACCTCCAACATTTAAATAAAACCTATTTTACTACCCTTCCTAACTAATCATGCTTTCCTCTATAAATTTAGCTAGATTTTTCCCTCAGTTAAAAGCTCTGCTCCAGTGATTAATTTAATTTTACTTTACTACTCATAGATTATATATAACCCATCCATATAACTGGTCAACTTTTTAAAGATGTGGTCCTCAAAATCTAATGGAGAGAAAGTTCCTGAGTTACCTTGTCATGAGATACTAAATCCTTGAACTGTGTATCTGAAAATTACATCATGGAAATTCTAGAATTCCATAATCCAAACTAAAAAAAAACATTTATTTTTTTGTCTTTATTCTAAATGTATTTTCAATAATTTTTGTTATGATTTTACAGGACAGAAAAGGAGAGTGAAGGCAAAAATAAATTAGTCCCATCTTTTTTGTTTTGTTTTAGTTTCAACATCTAGTTTCCAGAAAACCCCAATATCTACAATTTTACATTGCTTTCATATGCTCAAGCACCCACCACACAGATTTTGGTAAGGGCAAAACTGAACTGGTCTCTCAGAATTTAAATTGCAAAAAATTTCAATTATAGTTGACATAAATAGTGTATTAATTTCATGTGTACAGTATAGTGATTAGACATTTATGTAACCAACAAAGTGATTATCCCCACACACCTAGTACCCATCTGATATCACACATAGTTATTGCAATATTATTGACTATATTCCCTATCAAAATTCTTGTGATTTTTTTATAACTGGCAATTTTTACATCTTAATTCCTTCCCCTCTTCATCCATTTTCCCAACCCCCTCACCCTCTAGTAACCACGAGTTTGTTCTCTGCATCTATGAGGTTGTTTCAGTTTTGTTCATTCATTTATTATATGGTTTCACAGACAAGTGAAATCATATGTTATTTGTCTTTCTCTGTCTGACTTGTTTTACTTAGCATAAAACACCCTAGGTTCATCCATGTTATGGTAAATTACAAGGTTTCATTCTTTTATTTTTATAGCTAAGTAGTATTCCTTGTGTATATCCCAAATCTTCTTTATCTATTTGTCTATTGATAGACACTTATGTTGCTTCCATGTCTTGGCTATTGTAAATACCACTATACTGAATATAGGCGTGCATATGTCTTTTCTAATTAATGTTTTGGATTTATTTGGGTAAATCCCCAAAGTGGAATTGCTGGATTATATGGTAGTTCTGTTTTTGATTTTTTGAGGAACCTCCATACTGTTTTCCACAGTGGCTGCCCCAGTCTGCATTCCCACCACCAGCGCATGTGGGTCCCCTCTTCTCCACTTCCTCACCAACACTTGTTGTTTGTTGATTTACTGATGATATCCATTCTAATAGGTGTGGGGTGATTTCACACATACAGGGTGGGGCAAAAGTAGGTGTACTGTTGTTCATATGGAAAATAATACAATAATACATAATAATGAAAGAATACTCAGTGTTTCATGTATTCACAACTGTAAACCAACCTTTGTCCCACCCTGTAATTTATAGGGATACATGTTATATTTAAACTGATAATAGCTGATCAGAAAAAAATAGTTCAATCATAATTATAGAGTGAATAGTTTTGAAAGCCGAGCAATTGTTCTAAAAAGGTGTATGCACGCCTGGCCTGCCTCCAAGACATTGCCTTAAAATGGCATTTAATGTTCTTACTGCTTGTGGGATGCACGTAAAAGCAATAAGATTTTGAGGGACATTCTTTAATGCTTCATTACACTTTTATTTCCTTTTACATTGGTCCAGGTGTGCTTATTTATTTGTCATCATCTAAGGGAAGAAGAAAATAACTTTGCTTTTCATGTTTTGTATAATGTAGTCTGAAAAAACTGTTCTGACAGAGCAACCGCCTAAGCCTTTGTGAAAAAGATAGAGCTGGGAGTAAAAGACAGAAAACCAGCAGTGCCGCACGCCCCCAGTGAGGCTGAGAGGAGGGGCAGACACCCAGCTGACCACCAGGGGCGTGCAGTGGAAGAGGGAATACAAACAACAACAACAAAAGCAACGTTGGTGTTTTGAGCATAGGAGTGAGAGTGAAAAAGGGGTTTTTGGACACACGGGTCTATTTTTATTTTTGTGTGTGGAGTCCGAGTCCAAAATGTGTTATCAGAATCTTTTGTGGTCTTCCTGTGCTCTGGGCCAAGGCACTATGTACAAAAACAAACCACACTGGTTTCCATTCCCCCCCAAAATCAGAGAGGGGGAGCTAGAACTGGTGCAGCTGTGGCAACAACCTTATTGTTAGAGAACAAGCATATCTGATTTGTAAGTGCCTAGGAAGTTTGAGTATGAAAAACAAAAAAAAGAAGCTGTGACTATGAGGGCAGGGAGTTTTTAATTTAGTAGGAAACCATACTTGCTTGCATTCGTTGATGATTTTGTCTTCAAAAATGTGAATGTGAAGTTAAATCTCTCACTTTTACTAATTTGCATTATTGAGTTCTAAAGTGTAGATTTAATGCTGTATTGGACCAAGTGGCTTTAATTGTTGGTCATCGAGGGACCTAGCATTTGATGCTTTCCAGCCCCCAGATTATGGGTGGGCCTATCCTGGAGATATCTGAGTGTTCTGCTTGGTAAGCATTAATCACACCTCCACTGCCTTTCATGGAAAACTTTCCAGAAGCCCAAGGCAATATTTAGACTATTGACATTAATTCTGTCCCTTTCCCTCTCCTAGGTGGTATCCAGTAACCTCTAAGATCAAACTGTTAGACAAGCAAAAACATTTTTAGATTTCTGATAAGTTTATCTTTCATCATATGCCAAAGATATAAACTTACATCCAGCATTTGCTACAGTCACATGGCTCTTCACAGCTACCCAAGCAAGAAGCCAGCAGAAACAGGAAGTTTAAGAAAACCTTATACTTCCACCAAAAACTAGCCCGAAGTGTGTTGTGGACCTGGGTCTTCCCATACCAAACTGATAAACTGACATTTTATTTTTAAAAGTTACCAAATATTGGATTCTTTAAGTAACTAAAGGAAAAGACGCTTCCAGCAATTGAAGTCTTTGGCATGAAAATGTATATGAACATACTTTTACATCATTGATTGTCATGCCATTTCAAAATAATAGCTTTTTCTATCAGTTTAACAATTTCAAATAAAGCATAGCTTTGTACGATGACTATGAAGGTTATATGTATATTTTGGAATGAGCCATCGCAATTCATCTGTACATTATTCATCATCATGCTTTCTGTTTATGAGACAGGAAAATTTTTTTCATGTCACTATGATCTTTTTAATGAACATACATTTATAAATTTTTCTGAACTGTAATACTATACCAGAAGTGATCATTTAGAAGAGTTATATGATCATGAAATATATGCCAGAGATTGTCGGCAACTATTCTTTATGTGTATAAGGCTTATACCCTTATTTCTAAGATTTAATTGAACAGTATAAAAAATAAATTATAGATAATAATAGAGAAAGGAATGAATGTAACCAAAATATTACAAATAAAAGCAGTTAAGAAATTCAAAGGGGGTGTTAAAAGTTACTGATCATAGAAACTCTTTAAAACTTAAATACAAGATTTGCAGTTCTCTAATAGGTGAAATAAAGAAGATATTTGTACCCTCTCTTCTTAGAAACCCCACAAATGAACAAGAAGAGCAAGATACAAAAACCTAAAACTCATGTTCTGGGACACTAAGGGATATCTTTATATCTGAGCCCCAACACAAGAGGAAGGCCGCCAAATCTTCTGAGTGAAATAGAGGTCCAGGAAGATGCTGAGGGAGGCCGCCAGGGGCTGCACATCTCACTGAAGGCTAGCAAATCCCAACTTTTCTTTACCTGGGCAATACAGTTAAACTGTCGAACAGCAACAGTTTCCTTAGATAGGATTTGGTATTAAAATGAAGAAGAAGGTGTAACTGGACGAGGAAGTAAAATTACCGAGGTAAGCCATACTGTTAGAAGCAATCTGTGGGTGAGGCGGGACAGGGGAGAAATAATACTGTGGGAAGCCTTGAAGTACCAATCTCTAGTAGCTGGGGAGAAGTGACTCATGAACACCCACACACCCGATCATGAAGAGAATTCTTGATGGTCAAGAATATAGTCCCAGGCACTCTCTACCATGTCAACCTACAGATAGCTGGTTTGGGAAGAAGTAACCTCATTCAGACAGGAGTGGGTTTTTTTATTGTTGTTTGTTTGTTTTCTTTAAACTGCCATAGAACTATCTAAAAATATTATGAGAAAAAAGGAGGAAAGAATATCAAGTAATAAACCCTTACTAGATAAGCATTTCTATATTTATCTAGAGTTGTTTTAAAACTATGAACAAGTATTTGTCATAATTTTTTAAAGGTTTATTTATTTATTTTTAGAGAAAGGGGAAGTAGGGAGAAAGAGAGGGAGAGAAACATCAATGTGTGGTTGTCTCTGTGCTCCCCCAACTGGGGACCTGGCCCACAACCCAGGCATGTGCCCCGACTGGGAATTGAACCAGCGACACTTTGGTTCTCAGGCCAGCACTCAGTCCACAGAACCACACCAGCCAGGGCTATTTGTCATAAATTAAAAAATGTTAAGAACTTATTGCTCCTATTAAATAGGAATTCTGAGTACAGACATGAAAATGTAGGAAAAATAGGGTGAGACAACAGAATGTGATGAAACTTGGATTGAAAAACTCAAGACAAATGGAAGAGAAAACAAAACCATCACAGGAATAAAGGGCACCTTGGAAGTAGTGCAAAGATGAATAGACTGTAGTCAGAACACAGTGACAGATGTGCAGTATTGTAAAGGGGACAAAACAGAATGGAAAGTTAAAAGGAAACTAGAAGGATTAGAAGGAAAATTGTAGACCTGAAGATCTAATATAAAAGATCCAATACCTAGAATATCAAAACTATAAATAATATGTTGTCCTCAAGATTGGAACATAAACTGTGAAGAAAAATATTTAAAGTTAAAATTAAAAAGAAGTTTGTAGAATAGAAGCAGCCACAGGTATGTAGATTGAAGGGCACCTACAGCATGACCTAGAAAAAAATTGACTTAGAATAATGAACACAAAAACATTTTATTTCTGTATATTTTAATTTTTTATGTTATTATTTATGCTATTATAATTGTCCCAGTTTTGCCCCTTGGACACCCTTCACCAAGCCTGGCTCCCACTTCCATAGTCAATGTTCACACCATTGTCCATGTTCACAAGTCCTTCACGTATGTTCTTGGGCTAATCCCCTCACCTTCTTTCAAGGAGTCCCCACCTCCCTTCTCCTCTCTTACAGCTGATAGTCTGTCCCATGATTCTATGCCTCTGGATCTATTTTGCTCACTAGTTTATTTTGTTCATTAGACTCCTTTTATAAGTGATATCATATGGTTTTTGTCTTCCACTGTCTGGCTTATTTCACTTAGCATAATAGTCTCCAGTTTTATTCATGCTGTTGCAAAAGGTAGGAGCTCCTTTTTTCTGCTGTGTAGTATTCTACTGTGATGCTGGCATAAGAAAAGACACATAGATAAATGGAACAGAATATAGAGCCCAGAAATAAACCCATGTCATATGGTGAGTTAATACTTGACAAAGGGAGCATGAGGATACATGAAATCAAAGATAGTCTCTTCAATAAATGATGTCGGGAGAACTGGACTGGTACATGCAAAAAAAAAAAAATGAAACTAGACCACCAACTTACTCCATACACCAAAACAAACTAAAACACGGATAAAACACTTAAATGTAAATTGTGATACCATAAAAATCCTAGCAGAAAACAGGCAGTAAAATTTCAGATATGTGACATGGCAATATCCTTGCCAATACATCTCCCAGGGAAAGGGAAATAAAGAAAAACTAAACAAATGGGAGTACACCAAACTAAAAACCTTCTGCACAGCTAAAGAAACCATCATCAAAATGGAAAGGGAACTGACCATATGGGAGAACAGATTTGCCGATGATAAATTGAACAAGTATTTAATCTCCAAAATGCATAAAGAACTTATATGACTCAAAATCACAAAGGAAATCCAATTAGTTTTAAAAATTACTTGAAAAATTACTTGAAAAAATTTTTTTCAAGAAAAGAAAAATAGAGACATTTACTGAAGAAGATACAAGATGCAAGAAACATTGTACATGGGCAAAAGGCCTCTACAGACACTTCTCCAAGGAGAACATACAGATGACCCATAAACATGTGAAAAATGCTCAACATCACTAGGCATCAGAAATATGAGGATTAAAACCACTATGAGATATCACCTCACACCTGTCAGAATGGCCATCATTTATAAATCAACAAACAACAAGTGCTGGCAAAAAAGGGAACCCTAGTGCACTGTTGGTAAGAATGCAGACTGATGCAGCCACTGTGGAAGACAGTATGGAATTTCCTTAAAAAAAGTAAAGATGGGACTGCCTTTTGATCCAGTGATCTCACCACTGGGACTATACTCTAGGAATATACCCTAGGAATCCTGAGTTACAATTCAAAAGAACCTATGCACCCCAATGTTCATAACAGCATTATTTACAGTAGCCAAGTGCTGAAAAAGCCTAAATGCTCATCAATAAATGAGTGGATCAAAAAACTGTGGTAAATTTATACAATGGAATACTACACAACAGAAAGAAAAAAGGAATTCCTACCCTTTTCAGCAGCATGGATGGAACTGGAAAGAACTACGATAAGTGAAATAAGCCAGTAGGTGAAAGATAAATACCATGTGATCTCACCTATAAGTGGAGCTAAATCAACAAAGCAAACAAAATAGAACCAAAGACATGGAAATAAAGAACAAACTGACAGTGACCAGAGGGGACAGGAGAGGGTGATAACAGGGGAAAGAAGAGAAAGGGTCAAGTTAAGGAAAATGTAGAGGACCCATGAACAAGGACAATGGGGGAGGGGGAATTAAAAGGTAGGGGGTGGGCAGGGCAGGGAGAACAATGGGAAGAAAATGGGGACAACTGTAATTAAACAACAATAAGGAATTTTTTTCAAGAAAAGAAAAATAGAGACATTTATTGAAGAAGATACAAGATGCAAGAAACATTGTACATAGGGCAATGATGTCTCAGTCCCCTTCAAAGTAGGCACCTTGGGACTTCATACAGTTCTCCCAATCACAGTGAGCTGCCCCTTCATATTTTCCTGAGTCTCATCAATGATCTGATATCTCTTCCCTTTCAAAGGTGATTTTAGTTTTGGGAAAAGCAAGAAGTTGCAGGACACCAAATCTGGGCTGAGTGATCTGGGTGACTACTAAGAGTTTCCATGAAGGAATGTTCAAGCTTAACATGAAATATGATGCAAATTTATTTCTCTACTTGCTCAGTCACTTTGAATGTGGCAGCCACACAGTACACATGCTCACTCAATGGTGACTAGTGCAGTGAACTCATCATTGTTCATGCATGTGAATTCCAGTCCACTCTCCTTGGATGCCAGGTAACATTGATGTCACACTATTCTCATTACACTAACAATGGTTGGACCTTTTCTGGACAGACCTTGTGTATGTATGAGTGTGTGTGTACACACACACACACACATATGTATAAATAAATTTATTACATTGTACATCTTAAACTCACACAATGTTATATATCAATCATATCTTAATAAAGCTGGAAAAAGTAAATAAATTTGTTAAAATGCAAAGAAAGGGAAAAGAAATGAAAATTAAAACAGGTTTACAGCTTTTTTTATGCTCAGATTTATAAAGATGGAAGAGTTTAAAACAATACAATTGGTGATATTGTGGGGAAAATCGAAACCATCATACACCATTTTGGGAACTACAACATATCCAGTCTCTGTGGAAAACAATTATGTGATAGTTATTCGTAAATTGGTAGGTACATATGATCTCTGGCCCAGCAATTCCATTATTATAAATTTATTCTGTAAATACATTGCAATAGTTGCAAACTTCTTATGTACAAGCTTATTTATTTCAGAATTGTTAGTAATAGCAAGATATTGAAAATATCCTAAATGTCCACTTTTATGGGACTAAATAAACATTAAAACACATAAAATGAAATATTATGCAGCCACTACATATAATGAAGCAGCTCTGTTGGCAAGGATGTGAAACCATCTCAAGTCATATTGTTAAGCAAGATATAGAGCAGATCAAGAAGTCCACGGCAATGATGCATAAATAACAAAATTAGGAAAATAAAAAGACTTACAGAATATCAAACACAAGATAAATACCTCTGGGGGAAAAATTCAGTAGAATGAGAAGTATGAGAACTTGGCTCACTTGGCTCAAAGCCTGGAAGCACATTCCAGGAGATGGCATAGTTTAGCAACTGAGAATGTGGGTTTTGGTGTAAGATTGCCTGGGTTCAAATTTTAGTGTTTTTGCATGTTAGCTGCATGACCTGGAGCACATTCATAACTTCTTAATGCTAAGAATTGAAGATATGCTAAAAAGATATACTAAACAAATATTAAGCAAAAGCTTCTGTAGTAATATGAGTATCAGACTAGATAGAATTTAAAGCCAAAAACATTAATAGGAATGAAGATATATATCACATGATATTAAAGTAATGATCCATGAAGAATGTATATCATGAACTTCTATATACTTGACTATATAACCTTATTGTTTTTAATTTTTGTATTTATTGTGCAGTTACAGTTGTCCCTCCCTTTTCCTCATTGCTCAACCCTACCCCATCCCCCACAATTCCCACAGTCAATGCACCCACCACCATTGTCCATGCCCGTGAATCAATCCTCTATTCCTGTTCCTTTGCTTGCCTCTTTTCCTTCTTTCCCCCATTATCTTCCTTCTTTCTCCCCTCTGGTCACTGTCAGTTTGTTCTTTATTTCCATGTCTCTGGTTCTATTTTGCTCACTTGTGTGTTTTGTTGATTAAGTTCCACTTATAGGTGAGATCACATGGTATTTGTTTTTCACCCCCAGCATATTTCACTTAGCATAATACTCTCCAGTTCCATCCATGCTGTTGCAAAGGGTAAGAGTTCCTTCTTTCTTTCTGCAGCATAGCATTCCACTGTGTAAATGTACCAAAGTTTTTTGATCCACTCATTTGCTGATGGGCACTTAGGCTGTTTCCAGCACTTGGCTATTGTAAATAATGCTGCTAGGAACACAGTGGTGCATAGGTTCTCTTGAAATGGTGATTCAGGATTCCTAGGGTATAGACCCAGCAGTGGGATCACCTGATCTAAACACAGTTCCATCTTTTAGGGTTTTTTTAGGAAATTCCATACTGTTTTCCACAGTGGCTGCATCAGTCCACATTCTTACCAACAGTGTACTATGGTTTTTTTTTCTCCACAACCTTGCCAGCACTTGTTTGTTGCTTCATTTATGATGGCCATTCTAAGTGATGTGAAGTGGTATCTCATTGTGGTTTTAATTTTCATCTCTCTGGTGACTAGAGATGTCGAACATTTTTTTCACATGTGTATGAGCCCTCTGTATGTCCTCCTTGGAGAAGTATCTGTTCAGATCCTTTACCCATTGTTTAATTGGATTGTTTTGTGGTCTTGGTATGGAGTCCTGTGAGTTCTTTATGTATTTGGGAGGTATGCCCTTTTCCAAGGTGTTATAGGCAAATATGCTTTCCCATACAATTGGTTCCCTTTCCATTTTTTTTATGGTTTCTTTAGCTGTGAAGAAGCTTTTTGGTTTGATGTCGTCCCATTTGTTTATTCTTTCCTTTATATCCCTTGCCCTGGGGGATGTATTGGTGAAAATATTGCTGTGTGGGATCTGAAACTTTCCTGTGTCTATGACTCTTATGTGTCAAAACTTATGTTTAAGTCGTTTATCCATCTTGAGTTTATTTTTGTGTATGGTGTAAGTTGGTGGTTGAATTTCATTTTTTTGCATGTAGCTGTCCAGATCTCCCAACACCATTTGTTGAAGACACTATTTTTATTCCATTTTATGCTTCTGCCCCCCTTTTTCAAGTATTAACTGAAAGTATTGACATGGGTTTATTTCTGGGCTCTCTGTTCTGTTCCACTGATCCATATGTCTTCTTATGCCACTACCGGGCTGTTTTGATTACACTGGACATGTAGTATAGTTTTTATCAGGTATTGTGATCCCTCCTCCTTTGTTTTTCTTTCTCAAAATTGCTGGGGCTATTCACAGTTGTTTGTGGTTCCACATACATTTTTGAAATATTTGTTCTATGTCTGTGAAATATGTCCTTGGTATTTTATTAGGGAATGTGTTGGATCTGTAAATCGCCTTGGATAGTATGGACATTTTAATGATGCTAATTCTTCCAACCCATGAACACAGTATGTGCTTCCATTTATTTGTGCCTTCCTTAATTTTCTTCTTCAGAGTTGTGTAGTTTTCTGAGTACAGGTCTTTTACCTCCTTGGCTAAGTTGATTCCTAAGTATTTTATTATTTTTTGTTGCTATAGTAAATGAGATTTTTCTCTAGTTTTTGTTTTTGATATTTCATTGATGATGTATAAAGATGACTTTGATTTCTGAATGTTGACTTAAAATTTTATTACATAGGCAAAGAACAAAAGGGATATAGAAGAGTCAACTAAAAATTATATAGCTTTTTATCTTTTCAAATAAAAATATATGCTTCTTTCAATTACATATAAAATATATATATTTTAAATGACTATGTGTTAGGCCACTAAGGACATTTCAATAAATTACAGGAAAATAAATATTATATAGACTATATTTTTCTGACCACAATGCAACTAAATAAAAGATCAATATTAAAAATGTAGTCTTAAAGGACCCACATATGTTTGGATTTTAAATACATTTCATGAGTTAGAAAAATAGTTTCACATAAATAACAATAGAAGTAACTCTAACATTAGAGGGACACAGCAACATGTCATATGGGTGCAGAACAGGGCCTTTCATGTGTTTAAAATGAAAATGGAAGGACAAAAGGGAAAATACACTAAAAATTTAAAAATAAATAAATAAATATAGAAAATAAAATAAAGAAAGATTGAAAAACAAATCAGTTAAGTGTTAACTTGGGAGGCTAAAAAGTAAGAAAGAAAACAAGAGAATAAAGTAATCTAAGAAAAGAATAAGTTAAGGGCACAAATTAATAAGTCAAAAATAAAGAAATAATAGAGAGGATCACTAGGCCTAAAAGTGGAAATTTACATGAAAGAGTTAAAAAACAAAGAGCATGTATAATTAGTAATGAGAATAGGACATAAATACAGTCACAGTGCAGATATTAAAAATAATAGAAACATATAAAACCAGTTGAAAATTTCAATGAAATGGTAATGTTCTACAAAGATATAAATTACCAAATTTGACTTGAGAAAATGTTGAAAACATGAGTAAATCAACAACTATTAAAGAAATTAAAAGTTTCCTTCCTCGAAGACACCAGGCCAGGACAGCTGAAAACCAGTCAAAGAGGAAGTCAGTTAAGAAGAATGGCAATACCCCAGATGAAATGACTGGATGCCTTGTACTAGGGTGGTGGCCACGGTGATTGTGTAAATTGATTAATGGACAAAATCTGGTAGCAAATATATTGCTCACAGTTTCCCAGAGAAAGAGAATGAGTAGAATACATGTGTGTTTTATTATAAGGAATTGGCCGACACAGCTATGGAGGCCGACAAGTTCCATGGCTACAGTCAACAAGTTAGGAACCCAGGATAGCTGATGGTGTAGTTCTTAGTCCAAGTCCATGAGGGCGCAGGATGTAGTTCTAGCCTGAAGGCTGGCAGGCCCAAGATGCAGAGAGAACCAGCGTTTCAGTGTGGGACTGAAGCAGGAAGAAAAAGTGTCACACCTTGAGGCAGTTAAGCAGGAAGAGTCCCTTTTATTCACTACAGAGTTAGCCTTTTTTTCTATTCTGGCCTTCAATTGATTGGGTGGGCCACCCACAGTAGAGAGGGCAATCTGCTTTATTCCCTCTACCCATTCAAATGTGAATCTCCAGAAATGCTATCACAGTTGTACCTAGCTAGCATCATGTTTGACCAAAATGTCTAAGCATACCATGGCCCAGTCAAGTTGACATGTAAAATAAACGATTACAGTGAACTTGGAATAGTCCTTAGTACAGGAGAGCTACAGAAACTCTGTAGATATCACACTCACATTAAAGATTTAAAAGTATTCCCAGCATCAAGACAACAGCAACATTACATAACCACTTGTAGTCAGCCACGTGTTGAAGGTCTCATCCAAAGCAATACAAGAAAAAAGGATTAAGTGGTATAAAATTTGAAAAAGAAAATAAAACTGTCCTTATTTGTAAACATTGGGATTTTAAACAAAGGAAATCCAAGGGCTTTTCAAACTACTAAAACTAATAAGTAACTTCTGTAAGTTTACCAGGCTCAAATCAGCATACAAAAATTATTTCAGCAAAACAACAACCAGCTAGAAAATTAAATAAGAACAAAATGTACAAAATACCTAGTAATCAACCTAGTACATGATGTTAAGACTTCCAGCAGGAAAATGAAATCTATTTGAAGAACAAATAAGATTCAAATATAGACATACACTACCACATTCAAGAAATGGAAAGATGTGAATTTTCCTCCAAAATACTCTATAAACCTAACAGAATTCTAACCAAAATCCAAAAGAGACTTTATGGCACTTGAAAAGCAAGTCTTAAAATTAATATGGAAGCACAAAAAGTCAAGAATAGCCAAGATAAATTTGAAGAAGAATAAGTTGGGGGAGGGGGAAATTTGCCTGTATATTAAGAATTTATAGAGCCATAGAAAATGAGACAGTGTGGTCTTGGCAGAGGAAGAGTCAAATAAACCAAAGGAACATAATAAAGTGCCCAGAAACAGATACTTGCATATGTGGAAACTTGAAATATGACCCGGGTGGCACTGCAAATCAATGAGGAGAGGCAGAATTAGTCAATAAATGGTACTGGGACAACGGGTTAACCATATGGAAAAAATAAAGTAAAACCGGATCCCATTTTCACACCATATGCAAAAATAAATTACATATGGGTTAAAGATCTAAATGTTTAAGGCAGCTTTTGTTAAAAAAATGATGAAATATCTTCATAATATTTAGATGTGGAGAAATTTCTTAGACAAGACACAAAAAGTAGAGCAAAGGATTGGTGAATTTGAATGTACCATGATAAGTTTTAAAAGACCTCTTATGCTGAGTGAGGACCCAAAAACAAAGTGAAAAATAAACCACAGTCTGTGAAAAGATATTCATATTTCATACAATGACAAATTTTTTTCTAAGTAACTAAATAGAAGAATGAAGGAAGTCCATTAACAGGTAATTTAAAGAAAAAAGTAATCTAAGCAAATAGAAAGATGCTTACCTACTAATAATTAGGGAAGTAAAAAAATAACAGCAAGACATCTCATATCATAAAATTTAAATCATGGCAGTCCCAAGAACTGTCGAAGTTGCAGAGTCACAGTGATTCTCAGGCACCACTAGGGTGCATGTGCGTTGGTGTCACTACTCTAGAGATGAAGTTTAAAATCCCTGGTAAAGCTGATGATCACACTCTCCATTTTAGTGATTTCACTGCTAGGCAGATAACTGAGAAAATGTAATATCTGTGGAGGGAAATGGGTGCAAAAATATTTGTTGCAGCATGGTTTCTAATGAAAAAAATTTAAAAGCAGAAATAAATATTCAATAGGAGGGCAGATTAATAAATTGTGATATAGTTATATAATGGAATACTATCTAGCATTTTAAAAGAATACACTAGAAATACATGCGTTTATATGAACTGTCAAAAGCTCAGATGGATGAAAAACGAACCAAGTTGCAGAATGTATGTACAGTTGTAGACACTTGAAGTAAACTTTAAAATCCCATAGACATTACCACATTATGTAGTATTTAAGTACATTGTTGGATATATATGAGTAAAGATATCAGTTATGCATGGACTTAGGAAACACATAATCTGTGACTGTGGTGGGTAGGCAAGAGAGTAATGCATCAAGAAGGGATACTCAAATGACCTCAACTGTATTTGTTAAGTTTCACAGAATTGAAGCCCATATTGGCATTTCATTTGGCTTAATAAAGCTGTGAGGTGATTGGGATGCAAGGGTAGCCATCTTTTGTCCTTCTCCATAGAGAGCTGTCCCTGGTCTGAGAGCACCAGGCACGCGTTAGAACCAACGTGAAGGGGATCCCCTGCAGCTGTGAGGTCCACAGCCCGTGTGGTAACATAAAACAAAATGCATGTTATCTTTATGTTTGAAATGTTTCAGAAGGTTTTTAAACATGCAATGAGGTAAGAAAACAAAGCCAAGTGACTAACAGAATGCATATATCCTGTTATTTGGTTTTTTTATATTGATACATTTGCAATCATAACAAGAGTCTGGAAGAACAGTCCTTACAAGAAACTGCTAACAGTTGTGTTCACTGTATTTGGGGGACAAGGAAATGACTCTTATACTTACCAAATACTCTTTTGTTTTCTTTGACTATTATTTAAAAATAATCTTTAAAAATTAAATGTAAAAACTGTTTTTACTATGTACTTTCATTTTGTACTCTTTCATAAATCCTTCACCTGAAAGTCATCCCACATTAGAAAGGAAAGTGACCTCTATTTATTTTTTCTCCAGAGTTTATTAAATGTTGCCAATTTAATAACTGAAGGAAGTATTTTTGTTGTATATTAGTTAGTATTTGAACAGTTATATGGCACTTCTGTGAATCGAAATCAGGTTTAGTACCTCCAGAGCTAGAATTCTTAAAAGATACATATTGTGTATACACAAATACACACACATGTACATGTGCATGTACATAGGTACATACTTACCTATGTACATACATATGTTCACCAAACACAATCCTGGGATGACTTTAAGAAATTAGGAATTGATTTAAGTGTTGAGTACATATATGACAGGAAAGCAGAGAGAAGCTAATCAGATGAAGGCCTGAAGAGCAAGAACCCAAGGAAGAAGCAATTCTGCCTGCAGACTCTCTCCCCAATAGAAACTGGAACATCAACTCTTCCCTGGGTCTTCTGCCTGTTGGTCTCCCCCACAGAGATCAAACTTGCTAGCTCCTCATCATCTTAAGAGTCAATTTGTTAAAATAAGCAAAGAAAAAGAGAAAGAAATTAGGAATTGAATTCTCAATGAAATACCACAAAAAATCCCTGTCTTCTAGTCCTTCTCGTGGCATTTTGAAGGCAAGATAATTTCAATTTGTCTTTTTATCCTTAGCATACAAATAAATATTTGATGAATAAATGAATAAGGTAACACTTCTCAAAGTGTTTTTTATGCGTAGAATATAAATGCCCATAGCCTACCATGTCTGTAGGATGACTGTAACAGACTTTTGGAAAATCGGAACTACCTTTATGGAAGATGAATTGTTGGAATCAGATTCTGCAGTTTTCAAATTAGATATATTTCCACTAAAGGATTCAAACTGAAAGCACCAAAGTCATAGTTTCTGACAACTGCCCTTTCCCTTTCAGTGGGGAATAAACTTGGAGGGGAGGCTGATACCCGAATGAAGGATTGCAGAAACTGAGCCTGAACTTGAATGAGCTGCATGAGATTTCCCATTCTCTGAGCTGCTTAAGACAAGCCACAGCTTTCACAAGGTACAAACGCAACACTGGAATTCACTGCGTTGGTTCCTTTTCACCCTTGTTTACCATGTGGCATCAACTTCAGAAGCTTTATTAAAACAGTTTGTGTCAGAGGCCTTGATGAGTTAATGCCCAACTGGGTTTTAAAGTCTTAACTCTTCATTCGAATAGTAATTAAACTCCAAAGCTTAACTCAGTTAAGACATTTTTTCTTCCGTTGAACAGGTAGCATGCTTGTCATGGCAGGGGGTTCCTTAGTTCGCTAAGCCCCGATTAAAATAGTTTTTACAAACATAATACATGATCGCCAGATATTGTGTAGATTTTTTAATATTTCATGACAAAAATGTAAGCTGATAACAGCAGAAAAATTCTTTCCACTAATTTTACTCTACCAATTAACTTTCCTGAAGATTTATTTCTTTGAAAAAGTCATTGAGTTACCATGGAAAATCTGGAAAATACTGAAAATCTGGAAAATCTGTAGAAAGTGAAAAATAAATAAAAGATGCATGGGCTCTCACCCAAAGATCACTCCTGTTTAAAGTTGATGCATTTCCTTTATTTCCATTTAGTCTTTTCTGCACAGTTTTTGGTTTGGGTTTTACATCATTATAACACACCACAGAGTTAGGAGTAGTTTTGTTTTTTGTTTTGTTTTTGAGAAAGTGACCCAAACTAAAAAAACAACTTTCAGGCCATACGGCTGACCTCATCTTTTTATTTACCTATTTAAGTAGGATCATATAAATCAAACTTCAGTTGCATTGTCTTTGGCCTGACTCTTAACCAGTATCTTTAGTTCATTCTGATGTAGGACTTAAACACTGTGTTACAGCAGAAAAGGACAAGGACAAGGACTTCAGAATCTTATCACATATCTGGATTTGAATTCTAGTTTTCACCTCCTAGTAACTCTATGTGGTCCATTTTTTTTTATATGACAGACACTATTATTCGATCTGAAGGAATGTATTTAACTGCTTCTTACTTGGTGAGATGAGAAATGCATGAAAAATGTGCACCGCCAAGTAAAAAGTCACTGAATTTTATTTTAGTCAAGTAGGAATAAACCCTCATAGATTTTAAACACACTAGCTTCAAATTGTGTAAATGAGCCTATTAATGACAGAAATAAAAGTAGCTAATCCAAAGTAGTTAATTCACTGGGAAGAAAGTGCTTTAAGTAAAACAACAAAAGGGTTTCTGAAAGATTTTACACTAGCTGCTGTTTGCTTAGACGCTCAGTAGAAAAGCAGAAAGTTGAGATTAAAAAAGGAGAACAGAGAAAGAAGAGGGGACAGGGAGGACAAAGTGGAGAGGGAGAAAGAAAAAAAGGGAACGAAAAATGAACTTGACTGACAGAAAGACTAGAGAAGTACATGCAGTTGAATTATTAGAAAAAATGCAAGTGTCTGGACGTAACTGCAGGAGAGCAGCCCTAAGGGAAGAGGAGTTCTGCTGTGAGCATCAGAGAGTATTGGAGGGTGTGGCGTGGCCAGTGTGGTCAAGGCTGAGCTGGTTCCACAGCTGGGCATGGTGGTCGGCGTGATTGGATTCCAGTATACATACCTTTCAGAAACAAAAGCTGACCACTAACTGCCGCCTCCTGACCTTGTAATCTGGAATGTTTGTGTTACCTCAAGTGCTTTGGGTTAATTACCTTCTGGGAATAGTCTGACCCTAGTGACAGTGTACCATGCAAAAAAAGTTGTAATATTGGCCAAACTGTCACACCGCCACTACTGTCCTCCATCTAATTTTTCTCTCAGAGCATCTCTAGGAGTAAAAGGAGTTAAGAGCAGGTCATTACGGTGAGCAGTGGTGAATTTCTCGCTGAATAACTACAGATGGTGAGGAGACAAGTAATCTCATTGCTGGGTTGGAGTCTTTCTGATCTTTTAATTAACACCAACAGGAAAAGAACACATATTTTATAATGAAGCATACATATTCATAAACATTATATTTATATTTTGTTACATTTACATTTAAGTTGCATTAACTTGGCATTTTATTTTCTTTGCTGTTTTTAAAAGAGCATTGAAAGATTTAAGCATTCGAATGCATGGTGTATAAAAGCTAATGAAGAGGTGCAGCAATGAACTTGGGTTTTGAGGCAGACGGAGGGCTGCAGCGCTCGAGTGTGTTAATCAGTGGCCACACAGCCAGCTACGGCTCAGCAGTTTCTGCCCTGATCCCTCCTCAGTAAGTGAATACTGCCTTTACTATAAAAAAATGGAAATCCTTTTGATAAGTTTTTCAACATAATTACTGAGACCTCTATGTGGTACTCCTTCCCTAATTCTCTGCTTCATAAGGTTTGGTTTTATGTTCTTAAGAGAATTCTTAGATTAGTGTATTGCCTACCAAAGCAAAAGTGTGGGTATTTTGATGGCACATTTGAATTTGTTTGATACCATCTTTCCCTCCCTTCGCCTTTCTCAGGTGGATTTGACATGGTCTCACGTAAAGAATGGACTGAAATTATTGCTTTTCCATTCCTTAATGGCTATAATTAGTACCACTTTTAACCAGTTTTAAATTTGTTCTCTTTTTTAATCTCCCTGAAATGTGCAAAGCACCATTTTTAGTAAGAAAATGTTAATCTCCAATGTTTTGTAAAATATTTCTTTTTATGAAATTTGAAAAAGAGCTTTAAAAGGCACTGACAATAAAAATATAAAGATACAAAATAAATATACTGAATTTTAAAGTATATTTATGATAAAATTAGACTATTAAGAAAGTGACATAGAAACAGAAAAGCAATTTCTACATTAGGCCAAAACATATTTTTAAAAATATTTAAACACAGTTTTCACATTTTTTCTGTTCTTTATACCCCCTCCACCTAACAGCATAATCAATAAGATATACTTTAAAAAATAAAATAAAATAAAGCACTCCATAGATTTCAAAAAAATATTTAAGTACAAAAAAATTAAAGTAGGAATAAAAATTAAAATGGAACAAATATATAGGAATTTAATATACTTAAGGAATAATAACTTTGAAAAGAAATAAGAAGCAGATACAGTTTCTGTGATGCCCTATTTTTAAGTATTCTCTTTAACAATAATATTTTAAGTATCAAAGGAATGTTTAAAATGAATTACTGCATACATGCATTACTTGAAATAATCTATTGTGAATACCATATATCATACATTTTATAACTTTGAAGTTTATACTTTGACATCCTCAAAGCAATGAAGAAAAATCAAATTCAACCCCAAGGGTATGAACAGTAACAGGGAAAAGGTTGATTTTTTTTTCCATGTTAATGATGGGTTAATGAGTGGGTCTCATTCTTTATTGAACAAAGTAGATCATTATTTGATAGTTTTTCTCCTTACAAAATTGGATGAAAATGGCAGACTTACAGCAAATAAGAGAATTTCTTGCTGTAAAGAACAAACCTAATGCTTGATCAAATTTCTCATAGCTTGAAAAGTAGCACAGAAATCCAGACAGATAGGACAGAACGCCAGCTGGCTTAGGCGGAAAGCCTCCAGTGTTGCTGCGAACATCCACAGACAGTGTGAATTTGCCATCTCTTTAAACGTGCTCCTCTCTCGTTGGTACATTGCAAACGTTTTGGTTCCGGGTTCCCCCACCATGCTTTTCCCCATTTACTAATAACACCACAAATAGTATAGTTCTGAATTGCTTGGCTTGTTGTGACTGGCAGAACTTGCTTATTGTTTTTCCAAAAAATATTTTATGTCTAACATTTCTTCATATTCTGATGCATACTGATAACAAAAGGGTCTTTAGTACTTTTCTTGTTTTAGACTAGAAAAGAAAAAAGATATCGTACATCACGTACAGTCCAAAATAAACAAAACTAAAATGCTTTCAAACATCTGGTTTGCTGTAGCTTTCAAAATGCTGGGACTTTAAAGATTTTTTTTTTAAAGGACTTTAATGATGAAGTAAATTAAGGAAATAAAGAATTCTTTATGAGAAAACTCTTAACTAATAATTTTTGAACATTTACTCTTTTTAGTCACCTCTGCTTAGTAATATTTCTGTTCTTATTTAAAAACTTGTGAACAGAAAGTTTTTATATCCTATCATTACAACAATGTTTATCCGTGATTAATTAAAATGGTCTTCTAGACTAGAAAATGGTGATGATAGAGTTTGTTGACCTAACACTATGTTTACCTTTCAACTGAAAAACACTTTCTCGTTAGTCTTAACTAGTATGTGGTTCAGCGAAGTGGAATAGGCATTGTTTTCCTTTTTTTAAATTTCCAAAGTACATTGCTATTTTGATTCTGAAACACTTATAAAATTGTGTTTTTCCTTCATAGAAGAAAAAAGTTGCAACATCTAATTTTGAGATTTATAGATGTGTCACTTTTTGCAGAAATAATTTTGTAACAAAAACTTAACTAATACAGTTCTCATTGTATAGATGAAATAGAAAGAGATCCCTCACCTATTTTATTTTTTAAAATAGTCACTAAGTAACAAAGGGCTATGGTGGTAATTGTGGTCTTTTCAGATTTTAGTTGCTGATTGCTCCATTTTTTTTAAAGTTTATGTATCTATATTATTGTGATAAGGCATTTAATTAAGAAGGAAGTTGAAGTTTTTATCTTCTACACATCTTATAAACAAATGATCATCATTCACTGATCCCAACAAGAAGTATTGACTAAAATTTAATGCTATAGTGAATGGGTTCTTTAGTTACAATTTTTAATATTTATGTGTAGAAAACTTTTACTAGTTTATAGCTACCTTGATAATTTTTATGCAGAGATTATCTTTGTATGCACTCTGACACATAGTTGCATTTACTACATAGTTGATGCTTAATGAATAATTGTTCTTTGACAGCAGGTAAAGCCAACATCATTTCACATGAAATAATCTCACGCAAACTTTTCTGTCCAGTTCCCAGAAAGAAAAGATTTTATCTTTTTATTTTTATTTTATTTTTTAAATTTTATTGTTCAAAACACAAGGTTTTATGAGACATCTGCCTAGTCTGCTTTATTATTTATTTATTTATTTATTTATTTATTTATTTACCATAAGCACTTCCCTTGGCAGAGTTCAGTGCAGATCTTTCTCCGACTTTAACATTCCTTTGTTAATTAATTCATTCACACTTAACATTTCGTTTACTATTCCCCTTCAAACACAAATGTGCAGGTAATCTAAAGACCAGTATCTTACTTTCCCCTGCTTCACCAGCTCTGGGCAAAATTACAACAGATTGCTTCTAAATGGGATAAAGACAAAGGTTACACACCTACGCTGCTTTCCCCTTAGTATCTGATTTCTCTCAGAAATAAGTGGCTTCAAGGCCAGAACAGCACCGAATGCCTTGCATCACATCTTTTGTACGTAACACCTTCATTCTAAAAGCCGCTAGAATTCTAGATTCTAAATGCACACATGTCTAGAATTAAAGCGTAATGGTTATGGAAGACGATCCCCGAAAATGCCGTCAGTTTCATTCAGCTGGACTCTTATCTGCACCAGTGAAACACGGAGCGATGATGGAGGCCAACAGCTGGAACAAATGCCTGTTCCTGCTTTGACCATGAGGAAAATGATAGTAATGGCCTCATTTTAAAAGAAGTGTGAAAGTTTCCCCATTAACTTCCTCTTTGTTTTTCACCTCTGGGGAAGCTGTTTCCATGGAGATTCCCAGTCACCCCCTCTCTACTAGTATTAGGCTCAGGGAATTGGCATGTGTACCTTATGCTTACAAAAGGCACAGGATACAGAAACCTGTCATCTCAGACTCAGTCATCCCCACTTTCTGAATAGTTACACCATTACAAACAGACCTTTAATAATTACACTCCTGACAGCATGCTGAGCTGGCAAAGGCCAACGAGACAGGGTAAGGCATTCAGAAGGTGTTCCCATGTCCACTTTCCTCCCCACTCCCTGACTCACTGCTACCTTGGGCTATGTCATTGGCTATTTTGGGCATGATGTACAAATGAAACTGCTAACCAAGGTATTTGCTGACCACCTACCTCCCAGAAGTGTTGAAAAGCTCAGCTATTAAGCTATTGTACAGCAGCCTAAAAGCATGGAGTGCTACATCAGCATTAGCTCAGTGAGGAAAGGAAGCATGCTGTACCTTGAATCACCAGCTTTCTTTCCTCCTTTCTGTGTTTCCTGGTCATTTCCTGGAAAAATAAAATTGTTCTTCCAGGGTGATCAGGGCTGAGCCTGTGCCTGGAAGGTAACTAGGGAGATTGAATTTCAAAGTCATAAAGCCATGGGCAATATCACCTTAATTTGGGAAAATGGATTATTTAAAATTAATAGATTTTTTAAAAGCATTTTTAAATTTACAGAAAAATTGATCTGGAAGTAGCGAGATACCACCCCCACCTCCACACATAGAATTTTCCCTTTTCTTTACATTAAAAAATATTTATTTATTTATCTTTAGAGGGGAAGGGAAGGAGAGAGGGAGAGAAATATCAATGTATGGTTGCCTCTCATGCATCCCCCACTGGGAACTGGCCTGCAACTCAGGCATGTGCCCTGACTGGGAATTGAACTGTGATCCTCTGGTTTGCAGGCCCACACTCAATCCACTGAGCTACACCAGCCAGGGCCCTTTTCTTTATATTTTGTATTAGTGTGGTATGTTTGTGACAATTGATGAACCAATGTTGATAAATTATTAATAACTAAAGTTCATACTCTATATTAGGGTTCACTCTTCATGTTATATATATTCTATGGATTTGAAAATCTATTTTTCAATGAGCTAAAGTAGGACTCTTGACACAATTTACCTATACTGAATATAATGGGATATGTTACAGGAGAGGAGAAAGAACTGGAATAGGACTGAATTTTATCCTGATTATACAAAAAAAAGAAAGAAAAGAAAGCGAAACACCAATAGAAATTTGTAATGAAAGAGTAATTTTCTAAGGAGCCCGGAGTGATGCAATACTCATTTCAAACAAATGAGATAAGAACAGTCCTTAAAACTCCCACCTGCAAGGGGTGGATAAAAACTTCAAGTTAAACTGGAGGTGGGAATTGGAAAGATATCAGTGTCACAGAAAAAAAATAAAACAAAGAATATATAGGGGAATTTTGAGAGTAATTAGTATCGTTCAAAATTAAGAGTTTAAAAATGTTTGAACTGTGACTTTCTGAAGCCAAAGGAAACCTTTGAGAAGAGAAATGTTCAACCAGCATGCCAACTTTCTCATGTGGTTACCCTTTTTCTTGTATAGAATCAGCCTAAATCTGTCCAGGGAAATCCCTTCATGTATTTCCCTCCATGAGGAATCAGCTTGTGATTTATCATAACTATGTGAAATATGGAGCATTAAGAATGAAAAGGTGTTTTCGTTAAGTGTTCTTATTCCTTCCTTAAGCCCAAGTAAGGAGCTTGCTTGCTGTTAAATAAAAACCTATCTCGAAGGCTATAATAATGATATCACAAAATAGAGAAGATATAAAATACTAGGCTTCATTGAGTCTTACGAAGTTGACTATAAGAAGCACTATTATCTTATGTCACTAAAAAACTTTCCCAATTATAATTTTAATAAGAATCTTAATTTCAGATATTAACATTTGGAAAAATGTGTCTTAGATTTGATGAAATACAGCTCATGGATTCATGTAGAAGAGGAAGTACAGTTCTTTCAGACTTCATTTAGAAATGTGTTAAATTGTACATGACTTATTAAAGAGATGTTAACATAATCTTACATTTAATCTTCCATTAGAAAGTTTTTTTAACTGTACTGTTTTGTTCCATTAAACAAAAGTAATTTGCAAAAAAACACTACTGAATTTGTTCAGTTTTAACCTTTTAATTTTGAGATATTTCTCTTGCCAGAAAAACTTTGTATTTTGAATCAGTTTGACTTATTTTTCAAGCTACCTGAACTCACTAAACCTTGATTTCATGAACTATAAAATGAGTATCACAATAGTGCTGATTTTAAAGGGCTGTTATGATGGACAAAGGAGCCTAGTGCCTGGCATCTCATAACATTGAATAAATATCAACTATTGCTATAATTATTTGGTATACAAAAGTCAAACTGATCTAAGTTTACTTTCTTCACCATTTTTTAGTCATATTGAGCAAATTTATTATTCTCTATACCTCAATTTCTTCCTCATAAATGAGGATAATCACACTGATCTTTCAGGTTATTATTGAGGGTGCATCAAACTAAAATATAACACATCACCTTCCCCACATTCTGCCAGCCATATTCTGCTGATGAACTCAAAATGCGATACCATAGGTAACAAGTATTGACCACTGGTGTTCAAACATTCTATGCTCATTGACTCATTCAATCATCACGATCATCCTAGGAGGCTGTTACAATTATCATTTCCCTTTTCCAAACAAAGAAACTGAGGCATAGATTAGCAAAGTAATGGCCACACAACTGTGACAGAACCGAGAGCACCAAGCCTAGATAGCATGGCCCACAGCTTGTATGCTGCTCAAGGTACTTCTTTAATTGCTTTGGCTTTACCATGAGGAATAATACAAGACAGCCTTAGAGAATGAACATGGCCTTCTTCTAGACCAAAAGATTATGGAAAGGATAATAATCCAAGATAGGATGGGCCATCACAGTGGTACTTTTCAGTGGAAGGCAAAGGCAGGACACAGGAGAATTGCTCACAGCTACAGTGCTTGGCAGGCTGTGAAATCTGAGTCATTGAGAACTCTCTGCACAGCCACATGAGCTGGGGAATAACGTGGAAGGTATTTAGCAGTCTGTATGAACATGCAGACCCAGTGTAATAATGAGCAATCTGTCTCTTCAATTAACAGAAAGAGAAATAGTTCTAAGCAAATTTGAACATCTATGAGGAGAACCATGTTTGAAGATGAAAGGAATGTAATACTTGCACTTGAAAATATTTAATGCACAAGCGAAATGGAGTTGAAGAGAAAGCAAGCACAGTGACTAAGCTGGTATAGGGCAATGGAAAGGGTCGATGAGGCAGAGCTCAGGAAAATTACAAGAGAGCTGGTAAGAATGGAGATAGTATGGAAATTATTTGAAAAAGCATAGATGAACTCTGCTCTCCCATTTGTACTTATAAGTAGTAGTGTGGAATTTTAGGATTTAAGTTTTCTTTGTATCACATGTGTTTATGTGGGTTCCTAAGCAAGACTGCAAACTCTGGGAACTGCTGTGGTGCACAGGAAAACCCCAAGTCTGGGACCAACCAGAGGAGAGTTGTTTCAGAACTAGCCTGCCCTCCAGCCAAATGCCAAGAGAGCAACCGTTCACCTTCTGTTAAGGTTTTCTCATCTGTGAAATGAAAATAAGAATACCTACCTAAAATAAGAATGGGTGTGGAAGAACTTTAAAAATTGGGTACTGCTACATAATATAGGACATTCAGAGACAGGAAATAAAAAACCACCACCAACCGGGAATCAGAATTTAAAACTTGATATCTGAAGACCCAAGATCAAGACTTAACCACTTAATAGCTTCATGACTTTAACACAGAATAGTTTAATGATGCCACTTAACCTTTCTAACTTTGGTTTCCTTATCTGCAGAATGAGCTAATTGTGCTGAGTTTTTTCAATGGACTTCTATGCAAAACACATCAACCCTGCATGGTAGGTAGTATCATCCCCTATATTATAGATAAGGAAACTAATGAAATGTTTTTTATCCCTGTCATCATTGTAATGATTGTAAAGTCTAAATACTTGTTGGTTGATGAATTGCGTAGCTATTGCACTGGAAGAGAACTGTAGGTGAAGAGGACCTCCATCTATCCGCATGCCACGGTCCAGTGGCTGCACCAGATGATCACTCGATGTTCCTTTTAGTTACGTGGTTCTGGGAAGTCAAGTAGAAACAGAACAGAGAACATAAACTGGCAGAAATGAAATTACTGCTTTTCTGGAGACTGTGCTACTTGTCTGAAAATTGTAAAATGGAGATGGGAAGGAGGAAATAACAGGTCTGTGATTCATGCTACTGAAAGCTAAGAAAAGGTGGGTTTTCTTTGTGGCCATAAAACAAACTAAAAAAGGATATAAACCCCATATTTAAATGTTAATTTGCTAAAGCACATCACATGTTTATAGCAAGAAATTGATGGAAGCATCAGATGAAAAAAAAAAACAACCCAACAAATTCTTTCCCATTGCTTCATGCTTATAAAAAAGATACCCAACTATCTCCAATAATGCATATTTACATTTCTGCAGGGAATACCCTGACCTTTTGTTTGCTGTAATGACCATGAAACATGCTTCTATGATGTATAGTATGACATATTTCAGAACAAAGGAAAACCTTGTGGTTTTTTAGATAAAGAAAAGGCTACCCTATCTTGAGTTCCTTGGACTTGTTGCTGTGTACTTGGTTTGCCTATTTCCCTGGGTGCGTTGTAACTGGCCTTCAGACTTGTTCAACTCTCCATATTTTACAACAGAAATTTGAAAATAAATATAATGGTTACCCCAGTATCTTGTATGTTACAGATTTCAGAGGAATTTTGGCTAACAATTAATAAGGAATTGGTTATTCATCTGAAATAGTATCCAGGCACAGAACATGATTCTCCCTTACCTTTCTTTCTCCAAACAGACTTTGTCCACTTCAAGTTTATCTTATACTGCAGCATAAATCAGCAGGGAAAAAAGAACTAACAAAATTCCATCACATTCTATTTTACAAACTGTAATAACTGGGCTGGTTCTGTAGAATGTCTGGTCAGGAAAAGGCTGAAAGTACTGACTAAAGTGAGGTCTGAGTTTCTTCTGAGGATTGGAATTCCTTGTGTTCTTCCAAGTCCTAGATGACATAGATAATGGAAAATTAATTTTAATGCTAATGATATGCTTAAATTGGCAAAGACCAGTAGTCATTATGGACTGGTTTTTGTTCATGTCTTAAGTTTGCCATTCTAAACCTTTGAGCAGGTTTTAAAACACTTAATACATCACTCCCTGGACTCCAGTATTTACCTTCCTCCAAAACCCATCTTTCATTATTTCACTTTCCTTCCCCATAGAGAAGTTAAATACTAACTAAAAGGGCTTTGGGGCAAGACTGTGTCTGGATTAAATCCCAAGGTTCTTGCTAAACTGTGTAACTATGTACAAGTTCCTTAACCCCTCTGGAAAATGGGGATATTGTGTGAGGAGTCTGTCATTTTAGGGGTTATGAAACTGACAGGGGATGGCCCCTGTAAAGTACTCTGAAAAGTGTTCTGATCCATTTAAGTTTTCTATAAATGTTAGTTATTATTATTCTATCTCATAAATGAATGTACCTATGAATATTTTTAAAAATTTTAGTCAATGTTATGAGTACTTTCAATTTTCTCATTTCTCGGTTATAATAAAAGTTGACCTGTTATAACTATGTAAAATTCATAAGCTCCACCCACAGGAAATAGGTTATATATGCAAACTAAAACTTTTTATAATGTTGCCATTTATTTATTTATTTATTTATTTATTTATTTATTTATTTATTTTAAAGAGGGAGGGGATGGAGGGAGAGAAACATTGATTGGTTACCTCTCACGCATACCCTGACTGGGAATTGAACTGGCAACCTTTTGGTTTGTGGGACAAAGCCCAACCAACTGAGCCACACCAGTCAGGGCTAAAAATTTTTAAATGAAACTCAAATCTGAATGACCGTAAACTTTTGGATTTTTTTTTTTTGTTCCAAACACTTTTGTAATTTTATGAAGCATGACTTTAAAACTCTTTGATCTCTTTATTTTAATTTTTGGTTAATTGTTTAATTACAGTTTACATTCAATAGTATTCTGTATTAGTGTCAGGTGTGCAGCACAGTGGTTAGACAACCATATACTTTGCAGAGTGGCCCCCCTGATATTTCAAGCACCCACTCGGCCCCATACACAGTTATTACAGTACATGTGCTGTATTCCCTATGCTGTAATTTTCAGCTCTGTAACTCTTCTGTGATTACAAATCTGTATTTCAAATCCCTTGGCCTTTCCCTCCAGCCCCCGAACCTCCCCACCCGCCTCCCTTCTGGCAACCATTGGTTTGTTCTCTATACCATGGGTTTGTTCACTTTTTTTGTTCTTTAGCTGCCCCATGTAAATGAACCCTTTTAGATATGAGTTGGAAAATGGTTTTGGCCGTGGTGGTAGGAAGGACACCTCAGAGTAAAACAGAAGCTTAGACTCGCAAAGGGTCTTAGATCCGCTCGTGCGTCAGGGACTCTGGACTCAGACTGCCTGGCTGGGAGCCCTGGCTTTGTGCTTCAGGGGCTTTGAGATCCTGAACAAACTCCTCAACTCCTTTGTCCCTTACTTGGAAAAAATGAAGACATTATTAATACCAACCTCATAGTGCTGCTCTGCAGATTAAATGAGTAATATATTTGAGAGCAGACCAGTGTCTGATATCTTCAGTGGGTCCTCATTAAATGTTATTTATGATTATTATTTTACTAATGAGTAAATCAAGGTCAAGAGAGGAAGTGAATTTCTCATGGTCATATTTTCATTACTGGTGAGGGAAAGGACCTAGTACTTCTGATTCTCAGTCTTCATCCCTTTCCACTCTAACACCAATTCCTTTTCATCTTGGCTTTGCCTCTAGATATTCTTCACTTCTCCCACATGGACAAGAGCTAAGCATCTACCACTTAGCCAGTGAAGATGTGAGTTCTAGGCATTGATCTTCATGGCTGGTGTTATAGAGAGCTTGATGCTTGACAGTGAAGGGGTTAGTTCTACACTAGATGGAGGTTGAAATTTCTGCTGTTACAATCTGTGGCTTTTTCTTTGCTTAAACAACAAATACTTAAAAAAAACCTGCAGCAAAGCAAGAGAGGAAGATTAAGAAAGATTGTCAAGAAAAAATAAAAACTATCGCTACCTCTCAAAGAATTCATGAAGTGTTTGAGCAGACTATTGAACTATTTACAACCTCTCCCAAATCTGCTAAACGTGGGCACACTATAAGAGCATTTTTTGTGCAGATGAGCTGGAGAAGGGGCCTGTTTGCCTAGATTCCCCCCCGGGGAATCTTTCCTGCAGGAGGTAAGCAGCAGAGAGAAAGAAAGGCAGGTTTGTGTGGAGAGCATGTTAAACCTCATTTTCTGTTTATCTCTTCACACATCCCCTTCACCACCCACTGTAGCCCCTACCTGCTTAATCTCCTGTGTCACGATTCCAGGTGCACTCATCAGCATACAGAAAGCACATATAAAGGTGAATACATTTGCATATGAGGACAGATAAATAAAATCTTAAAATAGATAATGACAGCAGTGTATGCTTATAAACAACTTTTTGGTTAGACCTTGGGAAAAAGGAACATGATAGTTTTTTGTACAAACTGGTGTGGCTTCCTTATTTGAAGTAAGTTTTTGGCTTTGTTTTGAGAAGATTTTCTGAATCTATTTTGAATGTTATAAATTGTCTGCTAATAGGAAGTTGCTTGAGCTTGAACGTTGGTGCTTAGATTAGCTTAGGCACAGCTTCTCCAACTTTTCCATGGAAGTGGATGTAACTATGGCCAAAAGTGAATAAGAGTTAGGGACAAAACCTGAAGAGGTCAGCCAAAAGCAGGTGTTTTTTTCAAGTTTCCCCAAATGTACAGTATATAGTTTAACGAACATAGATTCTTGAAGCCAGATGGTTGGGTCTTGAATCCCTGTGCCACTACTTACTAGCTGGGTGACCTTGAATGAGTAGCCTATCCTTCTTCCACCTCAATTGCTTTATCTGTTTAGTGGGAGTAATAATAGCATCCTCTTTATGGGGCTGGTGCATGGGGAGAATGAGTAATTCAAATGAAGTGCTCCCAAGAGGGTCTGGCAGACAGTGAGCATTCAGTAAATGCTAGCTTTTATTCTTAAGATAATCACTTGCATTCTATGCCGTGATGTGCCCTGGTTTATTTAAAATAAAAATAATAGATCCCTTGGCAAAAATCATTAAGTAATTTATCCATTTATATAAGAAAAATGTATTGAGGATATATCAGAGACCTATATTGTGCTAGCATTGTGAGAGATACAAAGATAAATAAAACACATGCAGTTAGTTTTCAAGGAACTTAAGGTCTTCCAGAGGAAATGCATAAAACAGAGAATGGCCATGGTAATAAAAATAAATATTTATTGACCAAGGACTCTATTTTCAGTTTTATGTAAATTGGCTAGGTTCCAAACAACCCTGCAAGAGAGATGTCAGTTTCACCATGTTGCAGCCCTGGACACAGAGGCTTGGGGAGGTCAGGTAACATTTTCAAGTCACATGGCTTGCAAATAATGGAGCAAGGATTTGAACCCACATTTGAGTTCACAGCGCAAGCCTTTTCCACTGCACTTTCCTAATTCCAGTTTGTTACATTTGTGGTCTGGCTTTGGAAGTTGGAGGCCCCAGATAATGACTGGTAACCAAGGAGGAGCTGGAATATGAAAAATTGTGTAGCGATGTTTAGAAAATGAGAGGGAAAAAAATCTCAAAGAAAACCCAAATCACTGACTCCATATTAGAGGGTCAGCCTAGGCAAGGACAATGCAGAGAGGTGGGCTTCATCCCTGCGCCAGCTCCGCTTGTTGGTTGCTGCCGGGAACACCAGGTGGAGAAGCATTGTTGATCACCTGCACCCAATGGGAGGAGAGCCTTGCTCAATCAGCAGTGTCTCCAGTGCGGATGGGAGTGGGCAGGGGCAGCATGGTATCTGCAAGCCCCAGACTGAGGTAAACAGTGAGCCAGAAAAGCGATCAAAGCAGAAACAGATGAGGATAATTAGAAGGGATTGCTCTGAAGGGTAGAAGGAAGCAGTGAAACTAAAACAGAGGATTGAGCTATTTCCGTTCATCCCTTGATGTCTGGAAAAACAATCTTTTTGGTCCAGACTATGGGACCACACCCTGAATAAGACTGAAGCTGTTCTCATCGCTGTCCCCCTAGTTTGGACTCAAGGGTTTATCTTCAGGATTCTGCTACCACATTGCCCTGATAGGACGAAGGCCTATTGATCATCTCCATTTGGGTGCTCGTCAGATTTCTAACTCAACTTCATCGAAATTGAACTTCTCATCTTCTTCCAAAAGGCTGTTCCTCTCTTGGTATTCAACATTATAGTTTAACAGTACCAAAGTCATCTAAATCAGAGGCTTCCCTCAAGCCTTATGGTTTTGTGTATGTACTATCCTACCCACTCTCTCCTCTGTTCAAATTGTCAAATGGTCATTTTATTTGAATGAAGATATATCACTGCCATTATGGGGGAGGGGTGGCAATGGCCCATCGAGTCCCCAGGAAAGCTCTATTCAAAGACTTGTTGGCATGTCAAGCCAAAGTCGCGGGATCACCAGGGTTAGTTTCCTAGAACCTTATGATAATCTAAAAGGAAACACTGGAAAAGTACACCTTTTATCAGAGAAAAGAGGATCAAAACAACTGGGACATCCAAAACCCATGGGAAGGCACTAAAAAGACTAGAATGGAATGGAAAGGCACTAAAGAGATTCACATTTTCCAATTCATCATTCTGCTCAGAGAGGTCGGTCATAAGGAAATGAGCTTAGAGCCTTGCCTCACTGGTAGGTAAAGGGTGAAGACTGCAAAGGCCAACCAGATAGTTCACTTTCTTCTTTCATTCTCCTGTCTCCTCTACTTCTTTGATCTCTTAGATGTGCATCCTGTTAAACACAGCAGACAGGTGACTACTGCCTAATTTGACTTTTCACTAAAGCCCTTATAAACGTGTACTTTTACTGATGGATCCCCAAAGTCTCAGTGAGATATTCACATTATGAAGGCACTGACATCATGCATCCGTTAGTGTTCTTGACATACTCAGTGCAGAGCAGGTCAGAATCTGGGTGCCACAGGTCTGGCCTGAGGCTGTCTGTTGGAGACTTCTTGGGTGTCCGGTCAGATGACAAGGGCTGCAAATGTCTAAATTGCATTTGCACTACGTTTACTGGAGTTTTTAAAGGATACATCATATTTGCAGGTCAGACTTAGAGACCCCTCAGTGAGTTGCTCTTTTGAATTATGTTGCTTTATTGAAAATTTTTAACTTGCACCCTTGGGAAAGTGAAATAAGCTGCTCAAGCTTTACTTCCCTCTGTACAGTACATGTAATAACACTGCCTAATTCACTGGACTATTTCGAGGATTAAATTAAACAATCCTGGCACATAGTGAGTGCTCAATAATGTTAGTTGTCTAATAACAATAATTCTGCCAACGGACTATTAATTTTGACACAAAGGAATGAAACCTTGGAAACCTCTACATTGACTGTTGCAGGCAGGGGTAGAGAAAGAATATCCATGAAGAACCCTTCATAGAAAAGGTTTGAATTTCATCTCATCTTTCTTAGCCATAGCTTCTTCTGTCCCTTTTAAATCAAAGGATTGTAGTAACACAATCTAAAAAGTCAAAGACTACCACAGGAATGGTGATCAAACTAGTAGCTACCTAAACCATTTCCTCTTCACCCAAATCCTGCCCCCTAAAAATAATCCTTTAACGCTTTAATTTATTTCTTCTGGCATTTCTAAGTAGCACGCTTATGGTGATATCCTTTCTGTCCTTACATTTCAACATGAAAATGTATCCACTGACTTCCCAGTACAGGAGATAAGAATGCTGCTTTTATTTTACATACACACACGTTTCGAATTTCCTTCCTCTTTTCCTCAGAGAGTTACATTATATTCAGTGTCTGTGTTTTTCCATTTGTTCACCACTGAGCCATATGCGGGGCTATGACTACATTTCCTTTATTGCAGGACGTTTTGGTTTTCCTTAGAGGTAACACACACCATGTTTGGTTTTTCTTTAGTCTCTTTGTTTTCTAGGTACCTATTATTAATGTATAATTGAAATGTTAATCTAGCTATAAAACTGCTGCAAATACAATCTCAAACATACTATGTAATTTATCAGTTGCTGTTTTTGCCCTTTGAGTAACGTCCCTGTCATTCTCTGCTACTCTGCTCCAATCTCAAGAGGTTGCTCTTTGGGTGTACCAACCACAGAGCTGCTCTCTCTCTGGAGGATGACGGATCCTTTGCCATCATCCCGGGACTTTCTTTCTTCTGTTGGAGTCCCTTGTTCTAGATAGCACATCTTCCTCCTTTCTGGTTTATTTCCCTGTTTTAGGGGCACACATGTTCTAATAGCTACCTAAGAGGGATTTAGCCCAGTTGCTTGAGTCCTTGCATGAGAGAAGCTGCTTGTTGCCATCAACATTTCCATTCCTCTTTTCTTACAGTTAAGAGTATTTAGCTGAGTGCATTCCTACCTGCCGAGAATGAATACTGCATTTCCTAGACTCCTGAACCGTTATATGAGTTCACTGTGACCAAATCATGTAGAATGGATTGGGAGCTGAAACACTAAGTGGCATCTTCTGTGGACCTCCTGTGAGAGGGAGCTGCAGTGCACCACTTGCATCCCTAGAGGATGGATGCCACCTTGGACTATGAGAACATGAGTCCAACTGGGGACGGTGGAGCAATGCGCTGTAAGTGGCCTGGGTCCCTGAGGGCTCCAAGGAGCCAAGGCCTCCATGCCTGTCCTGAGCTGCTTAGCCCTGTACTTTCACACTAGAGAGGTAACAGCTATTCTATAGAATAACCAGATTCATACTATTAGGTCTTCCAAGTATGAAAATTTCTTTACTTTCCCACTTGAGTGATAATTTGATTGAATTTAGAATGGGAATTTTGGATTCTTTTCTAGCTGCCTTTTAGCTTCTAGTACTGTTGTGAGAAATCTGTTGTAATTCTTAATTTTTAATATTTATGATATAACCTTATTTAAAAAAGAAATTTATTTATATTTTAATTTTTAAATTTTTTCATTTACAGTTTACATTCAATATTATTTTGTTTTAGTTTCCAACCTTCTTATTTTTAATCTCTTTCTCTGGAAGCTTTTATGGTCACTCTGATATTCCATAAAGTTAGAAAGAATCCTAGGGATCTAATTTCTCACAGGAATTTCAACTGATCCTCACTGTTCTATATTTCAAATCTCCCATCCACCCCCTTTCTCTGAGGAATCCAGGGCCTCCGGTTTCTCAGATATTTACCATTCTGCAATATGACTTGGTTGGCTGGGGCCGATATCTGTCCTGCAGGTTCTTAGGTTACAGCTTTCTCTTCTCTATGAAGTCAGTGAACTCTCACATACATGTTTTCCATTTTGGGGGGAAAATGCTGACATTTCTTGACCAAATTGACAATTAATTGACATCATCTTTTTTCTCCCTTTTACAATTTATGTACTAAGGGAAGAGACAGATACATACAAAAATGAAATATGTGTAATGGCAATAAATACTCTGAAGGAAACTATGTTTGGGGGAGAGAGATAAGAGGGACAGGAGTGCTATTTTACTGGGTATGTCCGGAGAAGGTCTCTCTGATAAGGAAGCAAGCATTTGAACTGAAGCCTGAGGAAACAGGGTAGGAGCTGTGAGGATTTTCTCAGGGAAGTGTGCTCCAAGGACAGAGATATTCAAGTGCAAAGAACCTGAATGAAGTAGGAGCACTAGCATAGTCTACATAAAAACAGAAAAAAGGCCAATGTGGCAGGAAAGGAGAAGGTGCTACCAGAGAATAGTGGTGGTGACAGTATCTGTGCCAGTTCTGTAGGCTTGGCACACACCTTAAACTTTACCAAGTCATGTAGACAGGCATTTTGAATAGGTGGTGATATGATCAGGCTTACCCTTTACATCCATCATTGTCTCCTCTCCTGTTTTTGTGGTCTTTGTGAGCTTTTAATCCTCTTATTGTGATTTTTTGTAAGGTTTGGTCATGGTGTATAAGAGTTCAATCTACATGTTTGACCAGAAATTTTAGCCTCCTTTTAATAATTTTTTAAACCGTTAAAATTGTCTAAGGAATGAAATGACCTGCCTCAGAAATCAGAAGCAGAGCTAATTACAATCATTATAACCAAATGGAATTTTGCTTCATGTGACTCTGGGTGCATCTTCACAGCTAAAATGGGCTAAAGAGACAAAGTACATTCCAGAATATCCCACTGTCCATAGGTTCTCATCTGGGGAAGAAACCACCTATGAGGGGGGCATTGGGTAAGTGTGAGGACTCTATAACTTTCATGCTTACTAAGGATTCCCCCCTTCCTTTATACTGCTGTTGTTCTGCAAAGAATTGTATTGGGTTGGCCTAAAGGCCATATATTTTTCTCTATATTTTTTTCCATAAAATAAAAGACACAGTTTTTATTTCCACCAATAACTTTATTGATTTGGGTATTGTGAGTATGTCAACTGTCTCCCACATGGTATAATGTTGATTGTTCTCAATTAATGTCTCAGTTTGATCACCATCAACTTCAACTGGTGTACCCAACTGGGAAGCATTCTCCATAAAGAATCTCCAGCATGAACCTCACAAAGCACTTTTGACACATTTGATCAATCATAGCACTTTCTCTATATACTCTGAACAAATCGTTTTTGGTGTGTTTCGGTTGTGTTTTTACCTCTCTTGAAATGATAAACCATAATATGCCAAAAATGTTGCATATTTTTTTTCTTTTAAAACCATGCTGATATGACAGTGGTCACAATGCAATCTAACAAAATTATTTCGAATGAAGTTAAAAACAAGTAAGCACTACTAGAGCCACCTTGCAGAAAAAAATGAATGAATGTTTTGGCCAACCCAGTACTACTGCAACATGCAGTAGCATACGTATTTGAAAAATAGCTTTAAACCTTCCCTCAAGAGGGAATCCAGGATGCCCACCGTTCCTCTATCATTTGAAGATGTGAGAGAGCCTGGGTGCCTGATTTTGGCTTGTTGCCTCTGGTTCCTGGTGTGTATTGACTTACACGTGGGGGTGGCTACAACCCTTGAGGTACACTGGACTGTTCAATCATGTCTGTTCTGAGTTTCAAGTCTTCACTCTGTCTACTTCAGACTGTGAACTTATGGAAACACAAGAAGCTCTTGCATTTACCACAGCTGTAGACACATAGTCATTCTAAACAAGTACTTGTGGATAAACCTCAGTTCTGAAACTTATTTCACCATTGAGACTGTACTTGTGGAGTATATACGCTGAACTTTGCCAAGTCATATTTCTGTAAATTAACTTTTCTAATGACAAGTTCATATGACACATATTACTATACATTATGTATAGTAATGAAACTTAACAACATTCTTCCCCAACCACTCCATAAGGAATAATTGCCATATGAGTACAGAGCACCGTGAGAGTGTGAAGTATTATGTAAGAAGGTGAGGTAGGTCACTATTACATAGTACCGTTCCCTATCACGGCTTGGCTGTAATGTGGAACCTTGGAGACAAGCTGCAGAGTACAGACTGTGTCATCAACATGCATCAACTCTGAAAAATGAACACTCACCGCTTATAATCACAGACACAGTGGAGCCCGCGGGAAATACCTACCCTGCAATCAGCCTCCTCCTCACTGTGGTCTGGCAGGACAGGTGGTACCTGTCTTCATGAATTTTTATGTGGGAAATTCATTTTTACTTCTGAATCAAAATCACAAACCTTTATTGACCAGCTGGAAACCTGCTGATGGTCTACCAAGCTTTTGTTGTTTTTTTACAACAGCAACAGACCATTCATGGCCACCACTAGTTGTTTACATGAGAGCCTTTTTCATGTGAAATGATTTTCTTTCAAAGTACTTTCAGAGTCTGCATCTTGTTAGTCGTCAGAAAGTCTTGTGGGGAGAATAGTAAAAATGGCTGGACTCCTATGGCGAAAGGATGTTGGAAAGCCTGGGGTGTTAAAGGATGTGCTTTCCAGTATCCTGGCAAAGTGAATGAATGAATGGTTAACAAACTTGTGCCGAACCATCAGTAGAAACATCACATTATTTCTAAGATTTTAGTGCCATTTCTTTGCTATACTCTAAATACTGTCTTTGGTTTGTCAGTCTAGCGATCCCCAAAATCCTTACCAAGGGCCTGCAGTATGTCAGACACTATGGAAAAGCAGGATGCAGTGTTTTCAATTACTCTTGAAATAACCAGACACTCCTGACAGTGATATAGAGTGTATAAAAACAGGATAAATTAATACTTCCATGTTTTAAAAAGGATATGTATTATGTGTATAATTAATAAAACTTGCTCACAACAAAAACAAAATGAAAAGAAAAAAGTATGAGAAAAAAACGAGGTTAAAAAACTATAATTTAATAGTATTAAACAAATGATAATAGTACAGGCAAAATGCTTATTTTAGTATTATTATAATAACCATTTGGAATTTGTTGAATATTCTTTAATTAAGGTAAGACTATTATATAAGAATGTTTACTTAAAAAGGAAATAAGAATGCCTGAGTAAATTCCAGATAAAGATTTAAATGCATATAGGAAACAATAATATCAACAGAGGTAAATAATTTTATAATTTTGGGCTATTTTAATTAAATTATAATTTAAAATTAAATTTTGAGTTAGAATTTTGAGGGAAGCCAATAATTATAAGGAAAGAGCAAATATATGAATGGATATGCATTATAGATCTCTATAATCAACAGAAAACCTATACAAATTAATGGCAAACTGCACATAAGTTTTATGTTGGCATAATATATGGCTGCATAATATATGGCAATCATTAGTATATTTATGAGAAACAGTTACACATTAATAACAAAGATATTTACAACCCAATAGAAAGGCGAGCAAAGAACTACACAGGCAAGTCACCGAAGAAATATATATGCTCACAAAGGTTTTTGTATATAAATATATTATATGTATTATGTTATATGTATTCTTTCTCAGTAGTAATCAAAAAAATGCAAAATGCAAACTTTTTGCATGTATTAGATTTACAGTGATGGAAATAGTTGAAAATGTCTTGTGTTTGTAAAGTTGTAAGAAAACAGACATGCTCATTGCCAAAGAAACACTGACGCAGCATTTTTTCCCGTCAGTAATCTGACAACAGATTCCAAACATAGGTGTATTCCCTTATCCATTCCATTATTAAGAATTGTGTTTAAAAATAAAGAAGTACAGTAAAAGATAGATATATTAATATTCAAAGCAACATTATTTACAATGTTTTTAAAAGAGAAGAGTCATACAAAAGGGGTCTACTTTAACAACTTGAGTTGATACAGTATTAAGTGGCCATTAGAATGATTTTCTATATCTATATTCATTCCTCCCAAAATATAATTTTTTCTCTGTATTCTCAAACAACATGAAAGTGAAAATGCCCTCAACGTTACTGCATTCAAAACTTCCAGATATAACTTCTACTAATAAATAGACATATGTCCTTTCAAAAGGTTTTTTTTTGTGTGTGTGTATATATATATATATATATATATATATATATATATATAATTGACATAAATGGCCTCATATTGAACACTATGTTCTGTAATTTTTTTCACTTAAAATGTGATGTAGTCATGTTTATTTGGGTGAATAGCTGCTACGTGGTCATTAGCAGAGAAAAATGTTTACAATGTAGAGTTAATGAGAAAAAGAAAAAAAGCAGATTACAAAATGCCCTTATAGCACAGATTGTCAAATGGAGGGGTTTAGAAGAGTGGGAGAAGTAAGTATGTCATTTACTCTTCTCTCTGCTCCCTCAAAAATTTGATTTGTCTTTGCAGGAATCATGTTTGAGTAAAGTAGGGAACAATGTGTACTTGGAGAAAGATCCCCAGGGTTTGAACCACCAGCCACATCCCTCCTTTCCTCCCAGACTTTTCCAGGTTGGGAATCATGGCTGCATTTTTTTCCTTTTAGTATTAATGTATATATTTAGTATAAATATATATGTTGTATATATTTATATAAAATTTATATCACATATAACTTTGTTAAATATATTTATAAATTTATGTATATATTTTGTGTGTGTGTATGTGTGTGTGTATATATATATATATATATATATATATATATATATACAGAAAAAATGTCCAGAAGCATGTGGATTATAATTATCTTTGAAGTAAGATATTCAGGTGATTTTGATTTTTTAAATGTGTTAATAGATTTTTTATTTGTTGGATTTTTTTCATGAAAAGAAAGCATAATTTTTATTTAAAAAATAAATAGAAAACTTGAAGCCTTTGGGAAAATGCTGCTGGAGAAATCAAGTGACAGCAACCCAATGTGCAACCGCAGTCAAAACAAGCTAAAAAGGTCTGTGACAGTGGGTATCTTTTGTTCTGAACCATAATTACATGTTTTCACCCAGGAAGCTAGATAAAGTCAAATGCATGGTGTGAATGATCTAGAGGAGCTGAAAGGCATTTAGGAATCAACAGCTGAAAATGATGGTGAAGTATCAAAAAATTTAAGTTGCTAAAATCATGATGTATATTGATAATCTGATTAAAAAAAGAAAGTTCCCATTAAACCATAATTTAGAAGAAAAACATTTTAGAGAACGGGAAAAAAACGGGGAATTTATGACTTCCAGAAGAAAAGAGAGAATTTATATACAAATGGGTTGAAGAAAGAATTCTTACATAAAATAAAATCAACACTAGATTCTTGAAAGAAAATGGAGAATTTGAGAGCATAGTTCTTCTTAACACTTGGGTCTGACCCTAGGAACGTCAACGATGTATTTCCGTGTGGACACGTGCCTTTTTATTCCTGCGACAGGCATCTATCTGAGTTGTGTGAAGCTGTGCCTGGACGAAAGTCTTTTCTCCCATTATGAACTCCAAATTAATGGAAGACAGATTAATGATAGTTTATTATTTGTTTTCAAAACTGGTAATTTAGGGATTTAAGGGGAAATATGAATAGATTTTTATGGCTTTGCTAAGAAGATTCAAACATGACACAGAAGTAATGCTGCTCTTTGTTTTCTCTGTGCACTTGTTTGTCCCAGTTTGACTTGTGGTTTAGTGGAATTTGGCTGTGCTGTGCCTGGTGTTTCTGGTTTCTGAAATTGGTACAGTTACCCTTCCTTGCAAATAAAAACAGATAAGTTATTAGGGTTGATATGAACAGTTTCTTCAGATAGAAAGTGGAAAGACATGGGGTTAAAAGTGGGGTATGGCAATAGAGGAAGAGGGAACAGTATAAAAATGTCTTAAGAGGAAACTATTCTGACCAGGCCTGTCAGAATAAGCTCAAGGAAGTACCTTTATTTCTATTTTCTATTCAAAGAAATATTCTTTCAATTTGCCACTCTTTTTTCAATCTGATGCCATGTGTTGTCCAAAGAAAAAAACTTCTTAGTTTAAATGGAAATTGCTTTTGCAAACTGATCTTAATCTGCACTTTTGATTGTTATTCTTTAGCCCATTCTCATCCAAGAATTAGTAGAAATCTTCTTCCTGAAAAGCTATATCCGTCATGACAATTATCCAGGTATTGGATTGTTTATAATACTCTGTTCCCATAGTTCCCAGAATTGTGACAAGTCACTCTTTTGTTAACATGCTTCTTTCCTTGTTCCCTTTTCGCATGAAAATACACACGCCTTTTCTATTTAGAAGTTCACTCGATCCAGGCTCTGCTCCCCCACAGTCTCCACCCCTGTTGAAGTCATAAGTTTCTGAATATGACCTCGTAGTCTAGACACACTGTTGATGTGTTTATTGTCACGTACAGGATCTTATAAACCCAGAGACGTGCATGTAGATGCAAGCCTGCTAGAGAATTTTGCAAGGTAGATGGTGACGCACACGTTCGTGTTTTGTTCACTGGGCAGGATTGACCCCACAGGCTGTAAGATTGGTTACTATTTTCCAAATATTTCTAGAGGAAGAATTAACACTGAGAAAGCCAGACCTAATTGCTCTTCTATCATCACCTAGTAACAGCAGGCAAAAGTTTGTCCTCTAATTTATTTCAGATACTTGTCTTAGATGAAAAAAAAAAAACCACTTCTTTTGTTAATAAAGGAGCTTGGTTTTCGAACTTTTGCTTTATTATGCAGTTCTCTGTTTCTCTGAAACTTAGCTTTTATAAGATTTTAAAAAATCATTGCATAGTGTTACATAAAGTCCAAATGGCACAAGAAAGTAGTACCAATTACTTTCAACTAGCTACTCTCTGTCACCATTTTTTGTTCTGGATGCTCTGCTTGGTTTCAGGAGTTGTAACTACCTCCCATGGCTAAGGATGAGTGAGTGACCTCTGGAATGTGAGCCACAGGAGACAAAGTTTGTCTCTAGTAGCAAATGCTGCCTCAGTTTCCTCCTTGCCCCCAAAGCATGGTCGGAAATCCATGATGGGTAAGTCTCCTCACAGAGACAGGGGCAACCTAAGCCAGACTCAATCACTTGGGAGGCCATCATGGAAGGACTTGGGGGGGGGGCTGCAACAAAGAGCGAGCAATGGACCCTTGTCCCCCGGCTATGTGACATAGCCTGAGTCCCCACATCCTCTCGGAGAAGCACTTCCTGGCTCTAATCCATTTAAGCCTGAAAACCTGACAGGGAGGGGTGCAGCTCCTCGCCTTGCTAGAGCGGTTCCCCAGGGAAAAATCTGGCATCACAAAGAATTCCTAAAAAACCTGTGAAACCTGCTCTGCTAAGAGTGTTTTCATTCATATTTTAAGGGTTTGAGCAGGAAACCCTAAATTTTCTGCAAAACCTCCTTCCTGACAGACTCTGACTCAGACTAAGCCCTCAGATTTCTTTGAAATGTTATCTACTGTTTGATCCTTGCCGCCCTGTATTCCTGTGTATTAAAAACCAATACAAGCCTCTGGAGGAAGGGGCTCAAAGCCTTTTTTTCCTCAGAGAAACTGGCCACCTCTCCTCCCCAAGCAGATCATGTCTTGGTAGTGTTTACTTTCATCTGTGGTGGAAGGCGGGGGACTTGCAGGAAAAGTCGCCCCCACAATTTTCTGTATTTGTTCACTTGTGACTCATTCAATCAAAATTCTTTGAGCACATATTACGTGCCAAAGCATAGTATAAAACACTTTAACAGAGATGAATAAGATGTTTCTTGGGGGCTCGAGGGTTAAGGAGTCCCCACCCCCACACCAAGATACAAACTACCACAGGGGAAGAAAAGTGCTCATAGAGACGTGTACCTCTGTGAGAATGGTCATAAGATGATGCACATGGGGGTGATATTTGTGAAATTTTTAAATACTGAGTAGGAATTTGCTAGGTACACAGTCCAGGCAAGTGTGTCAGCCTGTCTCAGATGGTGGAGATGTGAATAGATTGGTGTATTGGGGAAACTGCCCACCCACAATTCATAAAGAACCATAGGGAGACGAAATTAACAGGGGAGAAAGGAGGCTCTCCTCTGTCATGGAGGCTTTTTATGTTCATCAAGGAAAGGAGCTGATTTGATGAAAAGTCATTAAAAGGAGTTAAGCCAACGAGTGCCTTGACTAGTTCTGTGCTTTAGATATAAGAGGCAACAATGCAGAATACAGGTTCAAGAGGAAGGAAAGGCGGGGCTGCCTGCATATGGGGAGATCTGGTCAGAGGCTACTGCAAATGAGATATCAAGAAATGATGAGAGTCTGAGTAAGACAGAAACAATGGTCATGAAGTGGATTCCAGAGATATCCATAGACTCTACCAGACTTAATGGCTGATTAAATAAGCAAGTAACAAAGAGGAAGTGTTTGTGATATTTCTGACTTGGATACTAGATCTAATGAAATGAAGTGGAGCAGAATTTGAAGGAGGATAAAAGGGAATTTCACTTGGGATATGTTAGGTTTTAGGTGTTTGTGATATATCTAGTAGAGTCCAGAAATACAAATGTGAAGTTCAAGAAAAGGGTCTGTACAAAAGATAAAAAGTCAAGTCATAAATACATGATACCTGCTACTATAGGGGCAGTGGAGACTATCGTGGAAGAGTAGGTAGAAAGAGAATAGTCAAGTGCAAGGACAGCATCTTGAAGGAAAGCTACAGTGTAAATGGACCAATGCAGAAAAAAAAGAAGGGGAAGAGCAAATGGAGGTGGACATGAATTGCCACATCAAGTTAGAAAGACAAGCATTTCGAACAAAATTCTGTCAATATTTTGAGTTCTATTAAAAATTGATGCAATAATAATTAAGTGCTCACCAAAATTTCGCACTGCAAGTTCTTTGGAGGCTGTCACAAGAGCAATTTTCTTGGAGTGAATGAGGTAGAAGCAAGGTTGTAATGGCTTTAAGAGAGAAAAGGAAGGGAGGGAGTGATAACCTCTTCCAAAAAGTTTGAGTCTATGAAGGTAGGCAAAGATGAACTTTCTCTCTTCCTCTCTTTTTTCTTTTTCTTTTCTCCTCCTCCTTCTCTTTTCCTCCTCTTCCTCTTCCTCCTCCTTCTCTCCTTACTTTTTCTCCCCTTTTCCAAGAAACAAATACAAATCAGTGTAAAATAAATGGAAGAGTTTCTATCCCAAAGCAATGTTCTGATTTGGGTGGCTACTACAAACATCTGCTTTTGGGGACAATTCATTCATATTAGGTTTTATCTGTAGTTGTGTTTGCAGGAGCACCGTCTGATGTGTAATGACCCAACCTCTATGTCAATAGCCCTTTGTCCTACAACAAGATTCTACAGCACTTACACAAGAGTATGTGAAACTACCAGCTAGAAATTCCAAGAATACAGAAACTAGATAGCATTAAAATTAAGTTGTTTGAGGTCAGTGTGTGAGGGTTTAATACCTGCCATAGTATTTTTCTCTTTATAAGTGCATTTGATACATAAAACATTAATTAAAAACTACTTATTAAGCATTTATTTTGTGCAAAGTTGAAAGTGTTGTGAGTGATTTTATGACATTTAGGTACTAACATACTTGAGTGTCTCTCCTCAGGTTCCTTACATATGTAAAAAGAAATAAAATGCACAAAGTGCTTTGAATCCATATGGTTCTTACATTTGGGAAATGTAAAACCTCTTTCAGATGTCACCTTAGTATTCTTCACAGCTTTCTAGTTCTTTTCTGGACTCCATATCATCACCTCAGGTGGCAAATAAGATATGTGTCATGACAAATTCTGCCCCCTGTCCTGGGAGAAATATAACTTTTCAGACAGTTTTGGCTCACTACCTGGTTTTTAGGAATTCCACTAAAATTGACTCCTCTGTTAACTGTTTTTCCACTCACAGCCTCTTTTTCACAGAGGAGAAAACTTAAAATGTATATCGTCCCAGGATTTTTGGACAGAGAGGATCTTGAAGATTAGGGTCATTTGCTGCTAATACTTGAAAGCAGAATGACTGGAACTGGTAGCAGGAAGGGTTTACCTTGAACTCCTGCAGATTAGAGTCTATCACTTACCTCTTATCTCTGCTTCATCCTGCTGTATTTTTCCAATCCTGTTTCCTCTATGTCCTGGCCAGTGAAGGAGAACATGGCCCAGGTTTATAGGTGACAACATTAACTATGCCCAATAATGTTAAATACTGAATCTCATTCCACCACAGATACAAAGCCCTGGGTGAGAGAGGTAATGATTGATGGTTATTCGTACAATTAGTTGTGGTCCAGAAATGAGGATCACATTGTTTAAACATGACTTCCTGAAATATATTCCCGTAGTCTGGCGTGTAGTGGGGGGATAGTTAATGGGATCATTGTGGGCTAAGCAGATAAGCCTTAATGTGTCTATGAGAATAGCTACTCATACTCTGACCACACGGCATGCACCAAGCATACCATTTTATACGTAAGAAAACATCCCCCCAAATATGAAATTGTTTGGCCAAGCTATAAAGTGAGAATTCTCAACACGATGCTCTATTGGTATGTGATTAAACTTTCGTGACAGTAGACTGATCAACACTGAGTACAGTATACCAAAACACTAGTTTGCTTCTTTTTGTACCACTCCGAATCCCACAAGTCCTCTCCCCTGTACTTTCCTATTTTTTGTCTCTAAGAAAATGACAGAAAGTGCTAGATGTAAGTTGAGACAGTTTTGTAGATCTTACTCAGGCAATATATCGATTTAATAAATATTTATGCTAAACAAGAATGTTATTATACATACAGGGAAAGGGAATTTATCACTATGACATGGGGAGAAAAGAACCAAAACACATGACCACCACTATCCCCAAATAAGTTTCCTAAATCAGAGAAAATAACATATCCATATGTGAATGAAATAGACGCAGAGGCACATGTATAGCGATCTATTCCAAACTACACAGAAATTACTGAAGGAACAGAAAATAATGACAAAGGATCAATATCTTCAGGGAGATTTTCTAAAGCCAAGTTTTTAATAGATATTAAAGAAGCTAATGGTGATTAAGCCTTAGAGGCTGCAAGCTGATGACTCACAGGCCAAATCAGTTCTACTTATGCTTTGTTGGGCCAGCATGTGCCAATACTTTAAAACACAGCTTACACTTGAGTGCCTTTACATGGGACCTGCTCTTTCCAGTTCAGCCATAATCTTTGTTATTCCATAGCATTTTACTTCTATTATCTATTCTACTGAAGACATTTGAGTTTTCAGTGCCTGGATATAGATGGTCATAATGAGAGATTGGACAACCATCCACTCTTGGAAGATCAGTACATGCAAAGGTGAATAGATGTGAGCTGTGAATGTGTGCATGGAGTAAAGATATAATAGACCCTGGTCCGTATGAAGGCAAGACACTCTACAAGTAAAATTATAAAAATAGTTTCAGTAGGACCTATAAGTACTAGGTCAAAGAATTTAGATTTTCTCCATTAAGAAGTTGTCTGTCACTTTGCATTCTTATATTTGAGAGTTATTGGGGAAAGTTATTTGACTAATATACAGTCATATGCCATATAACGATGGACTGCATGTACGATGGTGGTATACCAGATAGCCCAGGTGTGCAGCAGGCTACACTATCGCGGAAGGTTTGTGTTTGTGCACTCTATGATCTTCATAGAAGAACAAAATTGCCTAACGATGCATTTCTCAGAACTACCCAAATCGTTAAGTGGCTCATGACTGTATAGTGGTTAAACTTCGAACAGAGGGAAAGATATGAGCTCAACACTTTTGCCACAATCTAGGTAGGAGATACCAGTTTGGATTAAAGGGGTAGCTCTGATGTGGAAAGACATAGATAGAGAACTGGCAGGCGAGAGAAATGGACTTAGACAAGAACGATAAAGGAAAAAGAAGTTGTAAGACTGCTGTTTCTACTGAGAGTAAAAAAATTGGAGAAAAATGGCAGAATCAAACATTGTTCCAGAGGTGATGAAATAAATAAAAGCTGGTTTTCATATTAGCACACAGCAGCTCTCAATCCTGTTCATGGGTTTATTTCCTGCCAGCACAGTTACTGGGAGCTCTCACCACTTCACCGCGCTGCTTGTCAAGGAAAGAATAGGCAGCCGCATGGGGTCTGCTGTATTTGATTCATTACAGCTCCTTTTATTTGTTGTTTTAATGTATTTAATTTACTAAATCATTACAGATGTTTTATATTACCATGCTAATAAGAAAAATATGAAAAGATGCCCGACTTCTTTTAAGTATGGTAGAAGTGGAAACATTTTTCCTTCTGCCTGTTCGAGTTTCAGTTGATCTTTTTTGAAAATGCTGACTTAAAATGGACGGTCCATACTAATTTTAAGTGGAGGGGGAAGGGGAACAAATGTTGAGTGACATCTTGAAAAAATCACCATATATTCTGTTGTGAAAAGGTTGGAGACTTGAGAACTTATAAGCCTCACATATATCATCACACAGTGCATTAATATTCTCCTCTATTATCCTTATTACTCTTTGAGAACTTTAAATATACAGTAAATGCTTACGGCACATCAGCATTATTTGGTGTTAGTATTCGCTGGTGTGTGTGAAAATCTTAGACCCGGCTTTTGTGGATGGTTTTGTGGGAAGGCGAAGTTCATGTTGAACACAGGGAAATAGTCTCTCAAGAACTGTATTTATGTGTGATTCATATATGTGGATTAGAACACTTAAGAAAAAAACTCAACAAAGAAAAGAAACTTTCCCTCCAGGCTTCATGATTTATAAGATTTACATTTGTCACTGTTGAGATAGATACAGAAGGCTCACTTAAGGTTGTCCAAACCCTGCACTGCATTAAAGCTTATGATATAGCCACAGGTAACTATGTTAGATGTTCTTTGAACTCATTCTCTAATTGGAGCCCTGTCATTGCAGAAAACAGTTGAAATTTAATTAAGGGGCAGGAAACTCCCAAGTCTAATTTTGTCCCTGAGCTGCTTGCTCTGTGGGTTGTCTCTCAGGACTTCAACAGCTGTTGAGTAGAAGGTTTTGGCACAGATGCTAAAGCCTGCCCTGGTGAGGCACTTTGCAATTCCCATGTAGCATAATGGCTTCTTTCTAAGTAGACTAAACCTCCATCTCCATAGACATGTTGTGTTGCATTGTTAGACTTCTGCTTGCTTTGATGCCCTGTTTGAGGGTACTGTCAAATAAGGGCAAAATATAATCATGATCAAAACAAGTACTTCAACAAAGAACTCAATTTTTCTTTCTTCTATTTCAATTGTAAATTTCCTAGTGGTTTTTGAATACTTTCAAAATAATCAGCTCACCTTCACCTGGTGGGGAAAACTGAAATGCAATTAAGAGAGAAAATTTATGTAAAAAAAATCTGTGGAAAGAGTTAGGAAAATGTAAGATATTATCATAATACTTTTTCAACAAAGACAAACTTCCCAAATACACATTTATAAATTTCTGTAGGATTCATGCCGAAAGGATAGCAGAACTCCACTTTTTCCACCAGCTCCTTGAAATGGACCCAAGGTGCTGTCTTAGGAGCTTGTCTTCCCGCCACAGTGGATTTCTCCAGCCCCTCTCCCATGCGTGAGGAGGGTCCTAACAACCTGGCTACCTTGGAGCATACCTGATTTCTTAGCAGTCTGATAGACTAATCTGCAGAGCTATGCACTGTATAAATGCCATACCCACTGTGCAGTGCCTCCAAGTAGCAATACAAATGTTTGTTCATCATTTTATAATGTCAAAAAGTTAATTGCTAATCATTTCTACTTTCTCAAGTGATCTAACATGAAGGTAACCACTTGCAAATTGAGCTGGATTAAATTTTGGGAATGGCTGACATCCTGAAGGTTCAGTCTGAGATGATAACATCAGGCAGTAGGCAAAGCCTGGGTCTCAGATTGAGTAATGTCAGGACGACCCTGTAGGCAGAAAGCAATAATCCAGACTGCTGCTCTTGTTTGCTTGCCTTCATGTGTATGTGCTTACGGTCATCACATGGAGCAGAGAAGAAATGTGATGTAGTACCTGTAACATATAGTGATTATCAGACCACTGAAAGGCATTTTGGGGTGCCAATGCCGACCTCCCTTCACTGCTCCTTTCTTTGGAAAATGTAAGGACAGGGGAAGCTGGAATAGGAGTTATTTGACCAGATTGCCTGTGGAGGAGAGAACTTCATGGTGTGCTGACAAGAGTGACTTTCTGTGCCCGTGGATGTTCACCTTTTTTCAGTGGAAATTCTATTTGCATGTAGAGTGGATATAATCAGTAAACATCCCCAAATCACCAATTCTGGCCTTTCCAACAGTATAGACTCTTCTAAAGAACTGGAAAATAAATAAACTTTGAGATAATTCAGTGGACATTTCACTCTTCTTCCAGATATGTTGCTTTGAGTAAAACCAGCTTAAGAATGTCCCTGAAATATTGTTACCACGTTTCTGCGTGCTGTAAATGCGACGGATGAGTTAAAGACAAAGTGGTAACCGCAGCCATCTACTTTCTTTGTTTTATATATTTAGGTCAGACTCTAAACATGGCTTTAACATATTTTCTTTGAGGCTTAATTTCCTCCGTGATTATTTCTTTTATTTAATGGGAGTGTAAAAATGTCCCAAGGACTAAAAACCAATAGCAGCTTGCTTTTAACATAGGCACTAAAGAGGTACTCTGTTAGTTTGCCTTTGGGTCGAGATTAAACTTTCAGGATCATTTCAGGCTAAAAATGCAACAGTAAGACATTTACATTTTCTTAACAAAACATAGGGGACTATATTGGCGCGGCATTCTTTCATACTCCCTTGGGGCCCGCGTCTCACAACAAACAAGGAATGAGAGAGTGTGGGCTCCACAGTGGCGCTCAGTGTGTCTCTGGTCTGCGCCTCCACAGAGACGCCACGAGGCGCCTGCGTGAGGCACTACCCCGCAGCCCGTGCTGACTCCCTGGAGGCGGGAGGGATTCCTGGACATATACCAAGGAAAGGCAGACTAAGTCATCGGGGCAGCACCCCAGGACCACCATGAACTTCAGAGCAGTGCAAAGAGTGCTGTGTATCCATCTTCTAAGTGTCAAAACTGCAAAGAGTTCTTTCATTTCTAATTTACTATCCAGCCTATTAATGTGTGTTTGCTTCTGGCACTTCATTCAGTTTATATCCTGATAGTGCACAACTCTGTCTTAATGGGATGTATAATAATCATTTCTCAGGAAAGGTGTTGAAATGTTTGCTTAAGACAGGAGTTGTTTTTTGTTTTGTTTTGTTTTTAACATTCACGTACCTGTTCATTTCCTGAGTAGCAAATACACCTTTTCTTATATTTTGGCCTTTATAAGCATAATGTATTCATCAAATTCTAAAATGGATCCCTAATAGAATTTCCTTTGATTTTATCCAGGACTTAATATACTTAACACCTGGATAAATTCAGCCTTCTTTTGAACTAAATGAAATCACTGAGAATCCAAGTTACCAGACAGCTGTTAATAGTTAGAACAACTTTCTGCAGTTGCCCAGAGGGAGGAAAATGTGGTCCATTATATAAAATGCAGTGAATTACAATGGAAACAATAGTTTAATAAAGGAGAGTCCTGTTTATTTTAAAACTCTTAATAGGACTAACATTTCTGTTTGCTAAAATATTAAGATGTTACTTTTCCTTAAAATAAAAACAAGAATCGGCAAAGAAATAGACCCATCAAAAACAAATTAGTAATGACTTTCTCCCTATTCATACTCTCATTATGGGTGGAGAATATATTTTACAATGACATGGAAAAGAGTTTTTCTAAAAATATCATATAATCACAAAGTACAATTTTACTAAAATATACTGAAAGTCAATATTAAATTAATGGCAAAGATAAACATCTAGACAATTTAAAATAGTTTCTATCTTTTTCTAGTAAGATACAAAATATTTAAGGAAAGGAAGACAAAATTATTAAACAAGTATAATTCTAAAATATACCTAATTATTAAATAAAATCAGACAATTAGATGATTTTTAATTTTCACATTAATAAAATTTTCATAAGTGTTTATTTTTTTTCACCCAGGAAAGATCTAATCACTGTACCACTTACTTGAAAAGGTGTGCCTTATTATATAAACCAATGATTGCATGTAAACATGATAATGCAAATTCAAATCACAATGTTTAAGACAAACTATGCTAATTTTATAAAAATATTTTCTCTGATAAATTCTTATTAGCTTTTTTTTTCATGAAACATGTGTTTCTACTACTTCCAAAGAGTTGGTAATCGTCCGTGCAAATGAGAAAAAGAGTGTGTGTTTTCCATACATGCATAAGTTGTTCCACAGACATCTGGTGACGGAACTCCGAAAGCTGCTAGGTTTCAAGCCAGCCCAGGTGTTCACTACAACCTCTCTAGAACTCAGCAATTGCCTGCAGTAATTTGTTGCAACTCGTATTGGCATTTTTATGGTATGATGAGGCAAAGGGTGATGACATCATGTACTAATGTTACGAAGGTGCTGTGAATTCAGTGTGAAAATTCCATCAATGAATGATTGTTACTGAAACTGACTACATTGGTGGCCATCACAGTTTGCCAACTGAAACATCTGGGCACAAGTTAGTAGTGGCACACCTTGTAAATAACTTAATTGAAATTAATTGCCAGAAGTTTGCAGCACCCTGGGTAGTTTGTAAGTGCCACTTTTTTTTATTCTATTGCAATGTTTTGCTCTTAAGAATCTTGTACTCTCAGATTCTGTTGTAGCAGCTGGTGAGGCAAGTGAAAAGCATAGAAAGTATACGATGATACAATAAGACAAAAGGAAATAAAAAGTCATTATATATAAGGAAGAAAACAGTGCTATCTCCTATACCTACATTCACAGATAAAATATTTTTCTCACAGAAATAATTTTTAAATTAATGTAAAGAGGACAGTTGAGTAATTAGACATAGGTTTCTATTTTTTCAGAAAAAGTCATCTAGTATTTTACTAGATAATGAGTAAATATTTTATCTAAAATAAAATATTTATAACTCAAAAAGTCTATTCTTTCTCATGCCGTAGGATATTTCATACCTGGATGCTGCAAAAATAGCACATCTAGTATTATAAATATCAAATGTTTGTTGTGTTGATGAAAATAATTGAAATTATTGTATATTGTAAAACCACATATTTGAAGAGACAAAGGAAGAACTAGGAGACTAATTAGGAAATATGGGTTCTATTATTTCAGTACAGAATCTAAAGCATTTAGATTATTTTTCTAAATTATTCATATCTTTATGCCTCATAAATACAGGGAAAGAGTAACCAAAAAAATTAATACAAGGATGTTGTAGTCAACAAAAATAAATGTCTTTCAATGTCAATTCCTTTCTTCTTCTTTTCCTAAATTCTCTTTCCTTTGAATTTTTACTTTTTAAGAAAATTTTTGCAAATGTAAAGGTAGCTAAGGCTATTAAATGTTGATATTTTATAATTCAGATAAAAACCCAATTAATAAACTAAAGTTTATATCTGCCTTAAAAGTGCCTCAAGTTATTTTTAATCTGCAATATAAACTTTCATGATGCCCTGATGTTTCAGAAACTTTTATATAATCTTTATTTTTTAAATATAATTTTTTAAAGAGGATTTTTTTTCAGGGGAAAAGGGGAAGGGTTTTCAGAAACTAGTATAAAGGACACATGGACAAAAACTAAGGGGGGTGGAAATGGGAGGGAGGTGGGGAGTATGGGGTGGGCTGGGATGGGAGTAAAAGACAGAAAACTGTACTTGAACAATTAAAATAAATTTTTTTCAAAAAATTTACAACTCAAAAAGTCTGTTCTTTCTCATGCTGTAGGATATTTCATACCTGGGTGCTGTAAAAATAGCACTTTATAACAATGTTTTGCTTTGTTTTTGATAAGAGCAACCCTGTGTTCACAAATGAGCTTTTCATAAAACAATACAACCTAGTTGTTACAAAGAAGATTTGAATTCTTTTTCTGGACAGAAAAAAATTGTATCTCTATACCCATTCATAAAAGTCATCTGTGCTTTTTCATAATGGATGTATTGTTCAGGAAAAGTGAGTTAAATGAGCTATCCAAATGGAAGAAAGGATTCTGTTTAATCTTTGCTTTTGTTAGAAACAAGCGTGGAGAGTATGGGCAAAGAAGCAGCATCAGCTTATGGTTTTAATCTTCAGCATTTGAATCCTTGTATGTTCCCTTGAGGTTAATATTTTAATAGTATCAGATCACATTAAATAGAGAATATGTGGAAGGAATGGCAGACAATTAACAAAGCCAGATGAAATCAATGACAGTTGCTTTTTAATCAAATTTCCACTCAGCTGGTTTTCACTACAAATAACTGCATTTTATAGTAAAAGTGTATAAATATTTGAATGGTACACTATTTTAGAGTATATCTTTGTGATTTAAGGTTAATGAAACAAGTCCCAGTTTTTAAGGATCTTGCTATTAATAACAACAGCTACATTTATTAAAGCTATAAAAGAGCCTGAAGTAGAAAAATGAGTCAGGGATTTTGCTAATGAGTTGCAGAACTGACGGACTTGGAGAAGGTTGTTACTAGGCAGTATTTGAGCAGTGCTAGAAATAATGAACAGGATGTGATACAAATACTGAAGGAAGGGGCAAGCTAAAAGAAATCTCTCAAGTGTAAGTAAGTGAACAGGTTCTAGTTCTTTGAGTAATCATTGCCGTATTCCTTCATTGGGTGTTGTTTTCTTTCATACATTGTAGTGAGAGAATGGTTTCAATCCAAAGCAGTTGCAATGGCCTTGAGACAGTTGTAAAAGCTAGAGGAGTAAAAAGTTCAGTAGCATGGCAACTAATCATGAAGATCTGTTCTTTCATTCAGTTAATTCAGCAGCACCTGTGATGCTTCAGGCCCTCCACCAGGCGCTGTGGGTATAGAGGCCAATAAGGCGGCTGCTACTGCTTTTCTGTCCTGTAATTTATGCTCATAATTAACTGTCCTGAGCAATTGAAAAATGTATCAAATTAGATTAGTTACATTTCATTTTAAAAGACGTGGAAGTACGGAGACAACAAAGCTGATCTGTGGTGTCAGGTAGCAAGATAACGGTCAAGCTTGGAGGAGATGGGGGTGGTAGAAAAAAGAAGGGAACACGAAATAGGCATTTGAAATCCTGGTAGTTTGTTTCTTGATTGTGTGTTGGTTGTGTGAGTGAACTAACTGTGCAAATATTCATTGAGCTGCACACTTATGATCTGTACACTTTCCTGAATTTATACTTTAGTAAACATTTACGTAAAATTAAAAGAAAAAAAAGACAGGGAACTGTTTAATACATATACGAAAGGTATGTCTTCCTTTCCTTTTCAACCAGGATTTTTCAGCTTTTTAAAATTACTCTTTTACTACAACATGTAGTAAACTCCATGCAACAGTCCGACAACCCAGCTCTCAGTGAGACAGCTGAGGACAGATGCAGCACCTCTCCTGGGCGCTCGTCAACCTTTGCCTCTCCTGGGATGGCTCTTCTCTTTGACTCGTTGACCACTCTTTCCTTTAACATTTTTTTTCTAAATTAGCATAGTTCAAAATAATTTTTTCATCTCCTCATTTGGCTTTTGTGACACTATACTGTCCTCATTCTAACTTTAATTATTAAATTATTCTTTCTCAGCTCCCTTTGCAAGATTTTCTTCTAATTATTCCTTAAATATTGATGTTCTTCTATCCTCAAACTTTTCATCTTTGCTATCACTTCTGGGAATTTGAGTCAGAGGTTTCTTAAAATTACAGTTCATTGATAATGCTCAAATCCTCCTACCTCCCCCTCCAAGAACGTGAGATTCAGTTCCATATTTTAAATTGTCCACTTGACATTTCCACCTGTTTTGCATATCCACACTCAGTAAGTACCAAACTGAAATTACTGTCTAAATTTCAGAAGTCTGATTTTCCTCCTTTATTTCCTGTCTCAATTAGCAATCCATCCTTAGCCCAGTCATCTAAGGTAGGTGTTTCTGAATAATTCTCTATTCCAGTCTTTCTTTCAACTCCCATGTGAATAACCAACCATATTTTTTATTAGTTCCAATTAAATATTTCTCAAATTGGCCCTCTCTTCTCAATTCTATTGAAATGAGTATAGTTTAGACCTTCATATCCCCCGCCCAACCGATTATATTTGTATGCTTGTAAGTGGGTCCCCTGCTTGAGATGTGAACATCTTTCTTACTGTTCTCTTTTTTTACGTTGCTGCTGGAACCATCACACTGCCGCCACTGCTGTGTATAGCACCATTCGAAGGGCACTTTTTGTTGGCATGGCAGTGTGAGCACAGCTATCTAACTCCCCTGTTAACCCCTTCTTTCTGAGATGCAAAAATAATTATTCCCAGCATCAGCAATGAAATCTATGGAAGGATCATAATACTCAAGCGGTTGTCATAATATTCAAGGGGTTTTATTGATTACAGTGCAGGTGGAGTCATATTCAAGAAAAATGACATTTCATATGTATCGTAATTAAAATTCAAGAGACTCAGATCTGTGTAAAATAGCGGAGGAAAGATCAGAGAGCAAGTCTATAAATTAAGTCAAAGGAAGGTAAATTTTTAAAAAGAACAAAATTTCAAAGTTGTTCTTTGAATTAGTTGTTCTTGTTGAATTAGAAAAGAGAAGATTTAATACATTTTAAAAATGCAATGGGGTTTTTTAAACTCTCAATAATAAAAAAGCAACACTGCAGAAAATAAAACTAGCATTTAGATCGAATGGATAGAGACAAAGGCGAGGAAATGAGTCCTATGTTTTGCGGTTACAAACAGGAATGTAAAGACCATTTCTGTGTGTAAGTCTTTGCACGTTACTGCATATTTCTTGCAACAGATTTCTAATTGTGGAAGTAATGGCTCATAAGGTAAGCACTGAGAAAACTTCTAGAATGTATTATCAATTATCTTGCAAAATTATTGCATAGATTTTCTTCTACCAAAGGTGACTTTACCAAAGGGGAATGGGTTTTCAGGAACTTCTATAAAGGACACATGGACAAAACCAAAAGGGGGTGGGATCAAGGGTTGGAAGTGGGGATGGCTCAGGTAGGGGTAGTGGTGGTGGGAAAGTGGAGACTACTGTACTTGGAAAACAATAAAAAAGTTTAAAAATAAATAAAAATACAATTACTACAAAATAAAATAAAATAAAATAAAATAAAATAAAATAAAATAAAATAAAATAAGGATAATCACTTCCGTCCCTCCCATACCTCATTAGGTTGTGCTGACAACCAATTTAGACCTTTGCAAAAAGAGTTTGTAAACGCTGAAAGGCTATGTAGGTGTAGGAGACTATTGCTAGCATCAATAAGCAATGAAGCAAATGGACTAGGAGTGGGAAAATATGAAGGTAAAAAGTCATCAGCTACCAACAATGCTAACTTGAACTAAAGTAGAAGCAGTGGGAATGAAGAGAAGGGACAGAGATTCTCTTTAATTTTCTGGTCCCTGTGAAGCATCCAAGTTGTTTAATAACTGAATGAATGAATTCTAATTAGCAATTCTTGATAAACAAATCACCTTACTTATCAAAACATTACCTGCTACAGTAACTTCTGAATTCTGAATTCCACTCCTATTGTTGTAACACCAGTGAACTTAGTACACATTTTATTATTGCCTTTATCACTTCAGTTTAATGTATTTATTAAATTTTTCATCACCTCTTATACACTTGAATACCTGCAGTTAGGGTCATGTTTTATTAATAACTGAAACCTCTCTTGTTGCCTAGCGCCCTGTTTAATGTGCAATAAACATGTAATGTTTGATGGATAAATAAGTGATTAATCATCTCAAAAAAATAAAAACTGTCTCATATACAATCTCATGACTATTATAAATATTTTTAAACTCTTTGTTGCTATATTGTCTTAAGCTCTATTAATGAATACTTTTAATCTTAAAACATAACTTATATTAGACATCCCTTTAGAATGTTTGACCTTTAATTCAGTCTTGAACCGACCTTGATGCTCATCTCAATTCTTTTAACTGTCAATTTCTCCTTTATTCTATTGTTTCCTTATCTCATTTAACTATTTATTTTGATTCATTTTGCAGTGGACAAAGACATATCTTTTTTCATTAAGAATATGAGTGCTGTACTCTCTAAGTTCCTACATGTACAATAATGTCTTCCTGTTGACTTAATATGTAAAGAACAACTTGGTTGAGTTTAACACTTTTGAGTAACAAACTTTCTCTCCAAAAAATACATTATTTTCTCTCTTTTAATGCTAATTCCGAGCCAACCAAACTGGTTGTTACTTTTTTATAGGCAATCTGTGTTAATTGGCTGCTGTGCTGTAAGTCATTGTCTTTTAGTTTTTATATTTAAAAATTTTAATCATGATATGTGTAGGTATTAGTATTTTTCCATTAATTTAGTCTGATTCAGTTATTGAACGATGCCCATTATGAGTAAATGTGTTTGCAGTATCGGAAAGTTTTCTTTTTATTATAATATTGGTTAAATTTAGAAGAGCACAGATCAATATTTACTCATGAGCTAGGGAAGAAAGGGGTAAAAAATGTACTGGACCCAGAAGTTTTTGTGAGTTATTTCTAATTATTAAGCAAAGTTCCTATGTAATAAATTAAAACATTTTCCCAATACAGAAAAAGATGAAAAGTTTCTCAATTAATTTTATAAATTAAGTATAAATCTTTGTAACAAAATCGGACACAGTACCAAAATACAACTGCAGTAATCACTCATAAATATAATACAAAAAATACTCAACTAAATAAAATAGTTTTAAATTAAATCTGACAATATATTAAAAATATAGCAAAATAAGGTAGGCTTTATTTCACACATGGCTTAAAATTAGGAAACCCATTAATATAATTCATCACATTAAAAAATTTCTATGCTCATTGCAATAATATTCATATTCTGTAACTGGGCTGGATAGTTGTTCATTTTGCATTAAGTTCCATACCATTTCACTGCAGGGGAGAAGCCACAGGCTACCACTCCCAGTCAGGTCTTGCCAAAGAGATGCACTGACATGAGATGTAGAGAACACAAGAGAAGGAGGACATTTGTCTCTAGAGGCAGTGCAAACAGACAAATGAGCAAACATGAGATTCAAGTAGAGCTCAAGGGTTTCTGAGGAACACCTGATGTGGTGTTTCAGGCTGACATGTTCAGTTTTGATCTCCCTGACCACTGTTTCTCTAATTCTTCCAAGAGTTGTATAAATCTCAAGTTCTTCTTAAACTATTTGCACCTGCATTGCATGAAGTACCTTGTTTTCCTGGATGATCACTGATTGGTACAACAGATTATATTTGATAAAATCAAAATCCAAATTTTAAACAAAAAATAAAACCCATAGCAACCTGAGAGATACCTTTAAAACATGATAATATCTTATTCACTGAGTTCCATCATGTTTAACAGTGAAAGATTAGAGTCATTCCAGCAAAAATTAGAAACACGATGACTGCTAACACCACTATTATTTACTGACGTAGTTCCATAATCTTTAGTCTTTAATCCATGAATGACAAGGTATAATTACAGGATGAGAAAGAACAAAATATTCATTATTGTCAGATATACTTTTCTCCATACAGCTCAAATGAATTAAAGTTAAAATCAGTATAATTTGTGGATATGCTTTTCCATGTCAGCAATAACAATCAACATGAAGTTAGAAAAGATGGTGGAAAAATATATATCAAACTTAGCAACAATATGTAGGAAATACATAAAGAGATATATAAAACTTTTCTGAGAAAAATCTTGAATAAATGGGGAGGCATACCTCATTTTTGGATATTGAAGATTCAGTGTTATAAAGCAAGCAAGTCCCTTCAAATTATATATTTAATATGACTTAATAAAAATTCAATGAGAATGTTTTTAAGCTCAATAAAATTTTCATAATACTTTTCTGAAAAAAATTATTAAAGATAAACTATTATAAAAAAGCAAACAATGTATAGATAATTCATCTACCAAATTATAAAATTATAATAATAAAAATATGACAGTGCCACATCACCATAAATACAGATCAATGTAAATAAAACAAAACATGAGTAAACAAAACCTAATATACATAGAAATTTAATAAGAGCAAAACTGTTTTTAAACTTCTTTTTTTGCTATCTTCTCCACCACACTAGTCTACCACTGGCTGTTTCATTGTTTTTAATAGACAAACAACTTCATTCCTCACTCCCTCATCAATTGCTTGAAATTTCACATTATTATTGCCAACGATGAAATGTTCACAGTGCCTTCTATCCAATAAATGGGCTTTATGGAACTAGCCCTTGGTTTCAGCCTTAAAGATACTTTGGAGATTAGAAAATTTAAAAGTCAACACTACCAAAAGTGTTGTTTGGGTCAATCAAAACTTTAATGAAATCCAAATAATTTTTTGTTGGATTAGAGTAATCTACCCTAAAATTTACATGGAACTTCAAAGGATCCCAAGTAGTCAAAACAAAGTTAGATGTTTCACACTTCCTGACTTAAAAACTTAAGAAAAAGCTGTAGCAATTAAAATAGTGTGGTACTGGCATAAAGGCAGATATATAGACCAATGAAATATAATAAAGAACTCAGATATAAACCCTCACATACATGGTAAAATCATTTTTGACAAGGGTGCCAAGACCATTCAATGGCAAAGAACATTCTTTTCAACCAATGGTGCTGAGACAATTGGAAAGACACATACAGAAAGAGTGAAGTTGGGCCCTCGCCTTGATCATATACAAAACTGAACTCAAAATGAATCAAAAACTTAAATGTTAAAAGTTAAAACGATAAAACTTTTATAAGAAAACATAGGAGGAAATCTTCATGACATTGGATCTGGCAGTGATTTTGTGGCTATGACACTAAAAACACAGGCAATAAAAGAAAAAATAGATAAATTGGACTACAGAAGAAATTAAAAACTGTGCCCTGAAGGACATGAACAACAAAGTGAAAAAGTTAACTCACAGAATGGGATAAATATTTGCAAATCATATATCTCAAATGAGGTTAATTTTTAGGATGTATAAAGAACTACAACTCAACAATAAAACACAAACAACCCAACTAAAAAAATGGGCAAAATACTTGAATAGGCACTTCTCTAAAGAATATATGCAAATAAGCACATGACATGATCGTGAACATCACTAGTCATGAGGGAAATACAAATCAAAACCATATGAGAAGCTACCTTACATCTATTAGGACAACTGCTATGAAAAAACAGAAAAAAAGAAAACAAGTGTTAGTGAAGATGTGGAAAAACCCTTGTGTACTTGTGAGAATAAAAAATGGTACAGCCAATATGGAAAACACTATGGCACTTCCTGAAAAAATTAAAAAAATAAAATGACCATATGATCAAGTATTTATAACCCCCAAATGTACATTAAAAATGGTTAAGCTTGTGAATTTTATGTGTATTTTATCACAATTAACTAATCATATACATACACAAGTAAAGATATATCAGGGGAAACCTAAAAAGCAGGCCCAGAAATTTTTGATTCTCTTATGCTTTCTGACCCATGGATAATAGCTGTAATCTCATTTCATGGGGATCTCCCTCTCCTTCCTCCAGCAGAATACCAGCCAATATTGTGACCTTTCCCACTGTCAGAAATCTTGGTACTAGCTGACTCTTCCATCTCTTCCTTGTTTTCTAAGAAGGTGTTGCTCTCAGAGGGCTTCTTAAACTAGATACCATCCCTCCTCTTAGGTGACGTACTTTTCATTAAGGGGCAATCACAACAGGATGTGGTGATATTGATTTCTGGAAAATTTGCTTGAAGCCAGGATGGTGTGGAATTCAGGAGGGCTTCCTATTATATTTTAGCACATCTAATAACTAAGAAAGTGGCATTAAAAGCAGTGTAAAACCTGGAAGTTTTAATTTGACAAGGCATATACTAAGAAATATCATGTAGAATTGCTTATCAAGATGAATGGCTTAATTTTGTTCTAAATAATTATATAGGTATGTGGTCAGGGTAGAGAGGACATAATTAACATGCAAAAGACTTCTTTGTGGTTTACACAGAAAAAATTCAAGCTGTAGGGTCCACAAGTATGGACAAGAGCTATTTGATTAGCAGGTCTTTCAAGGGTCAAGAGTGAAAGATAGGATTATAGAATTCAATTTAGGTGGAAAATTTACTACTAGGTTTTTGTTCGTTTGGTTTTATTTATTTTTATTGGCCAAGAAACAAATCCATGTCACTTATGAGGTCATTATTTAATTTGAGCTGAAAAAATTAACAGATGAACTCAAGTCAACTCCAAAACCTCCCATACGATTGCTTGAAAACTTTGCACCAAAAGCAGATGCTTCAACTGGAAGTGTCTTTCACAGGTTGGTCTCTAGCTTTTGTTACTGTCAGCCAATTTGAGAAAAATGATTACAATGTGTTTGAGCAAATTGCACTCCATTACAGATTTTTTCACTTAATTCCTAGAAGATGTTTAAAAATATTAAAAGAAGTTGTGTTTGTTCTTTTTGTTTTTTTCACCAAGGTTATTATGGATACCTTTAGATGTTCTATTATAGTTTTCTATTAGAAAGAAAAAATGCATAGAACATAGTTGCATCAGTGAAAAGTTGCAATTCTTTTTTTTTAACAATTAGAAATTCACCATTTTAAAAATTAGGATACTCCTAAATTTTTAACATCAGTAAAGCTTAACACCTTGCACTTCCTCCCATTAACCATGTATGTAATTCAAATCTGTTAACCTTGAGTACCTAACAAACTTCTGTCAGATTTTCATGTTTAAAGATTTTGAAACATTTTAATAAACAAAAAGTTGTTATTTTAGTGGGCTTTTGGAGGTATCAAGATGAAGTCCTCTAAATTCATCTAAATTAGTTTGGAAAAAAGGAGTATTTAAACTCATAAAAATTTTCACTACAATTTTCTATTTGTTTTTTGGTAAACATATCAATTTCTTTACCAAACTTGCTTCTCCTGAGTCTTATATTTCAATGAATGAAATTGTCACCTTTCTGGTTCAGCTCAAAACCTCAAACTGTGTTTTAACTTCGCTCTTTACCCCACCCACATTTACTTAGTTTTTATTCTTACCAATTCCACTCTTACAGAACCTCTTGCTTGCCTTTATTTTTTTCAATCCAAAAGCCTACAGAATTATTCAAATAGTTCTTTAACTCAACTCCCCTACCTTTACATTCTTACCCAGTCCATTCCACACAAGGCTGCCAGATCAATTTTCTGACAGTGTACAATGCTAACTCTGATCTTCAGTTCCACAACTTCCTGTTGTCAGTTCAATTTTTGGAACATGCCTGGTATTCAATAAACTCAAGGACCTATTCATAATATACATCTCTAGCATTAATTTCCGCTACCACCTTTTCCATAATGCAAGCTCCACAGGCCCTTTAACTTGCCATACCCATGATGTCTCCTTTATCTAAGATTTACTTTTATCACTTTCAATACTTCTAAATGAATGTTTCACCTGTAAGACTCAGCTCAGATTCTGAACCCTTCCCCAAAGCCTTCATCTCTACCACCCTCTTAATTTTCAAAGTACTGTATTCCCTATGTATCATCCACTTTGTATAATTTTCATTATGCATTTAAGTTTTCATTTACTCTTTAATCCCTTGACAGATTTCAAGCACTTCTTTAACAGGAGTCTGTTATAGATACTTTATCTTATATACCAGACTTCAGTTGTTCAATACATATTTACTGAATTATTTAATCTGGTTGTAAGATTGAAAACCTTGGAAACACAGGTGTGAGATATGTGAAGGAAGGCAATCTGCCCACCTTTGGATAACATGCATTTGTAAATCTATGCAGGAGAATTGAGTTCAGTAATCCCCAAATTATTGTTAGAAAGTTGAAAGTGTAATAGAATTTACTAAAAACTCATTACATTACATCTTATGTGGTAATTGATTAATTTCTCAATATTAAGAATTTTATGTAGGGGGCACAAATACAACAAATGTAACAAAATGACTTTCATAATCTACTATCTTGCCTGTTGTCTGCTTCTGATGATTTGACCTTGGCTTGTCCATAGGAGACGCCCAATGCAGGAAGCAGTAGAGCCGATTACTGCACACTGCCCTCTGGTGAGCCACAAAGGTAATCTAGAGGGGAAAATTCAGGGTTGAGAGTAAAACTCACTCTCCATGCCCAGGATGCCAGCTGGTGCCAAATAATGATGTCACATTTTGAGATGTGATCACTTCTCTCAATTGTGCTCTTCTGAGTGAACCAATTCTTTCCATGCAAGTCACCAAATGGCCATCAGCTGGTAAAACTTCCCTCTTTGTTTAGCCAAAAATGGATCGAGAATAGTTGTAATGAGTCTCACTTACCCAATGTTTAAAAAAATATATTACTATAACTTCCACCATGACATTTTCCTGCATCTTCAAATATCCCTAAAGCACTGCATGAAGACAATACTAAAAAATATTCTCTTCATTTTGAAAGAAAAATAGACTCAGCAATTGACATACTAAATTCTCCTACAACCACATTCACAAGTCCCATTTCATGTATAAAAGCATAGCGCTTTCTCATTCTTCAGGAGAATGCCAAAAACAAAATAACCAACCTAATAACATTAGAAGTAGTGTATGGTTCTGAAGGACCACAAGTATACCTGGCTTTTGACAGTACTAAATTTCCATGTTGCTGAGTGATGTTATCCATTCATTCATTCATTGCCACCTGAACAGATATCATCCACTATTAAATTAGTAATTTAAAGTTTCAGAATAGACATGGAACTGCTCAAAACTCATATTCTAGGAGGTATACAAATAATCCAGTGTACAATGAGGTGCTTCATTGGCTTCCGTAATCAGCTCTATTTAACCTTTGTACATAGAACATTTGTCATTTTTTTATCCTATTCCTAACTTTGGGAAGCTACATTAAAAAAAAAACCTTTACCCAAATATATGCATATATATATATATATATATATATATATATATATATATATGTATATATACATATATATATATAATGTAATGATTTTAGAGAGAGAGGAAGAGAAATGGAGAAAGAGGGGGTGGGAGGGAGAAGAGAAGAGAAGAGAAGAAAGAGAAGAGGGGAGGGGAGGGGAGGGGAGAAAAAGATCGATGATAGAGAGAAACACTAATTGGTTGCCTCCCACACACATGCACCAGGGATTGATCCTGCAATCCAGGCACGCGCCCTGACTGGGAATCAAATCTGCAACATTTTAGTGTGCAGGCAATGCTCCAACCAACTCAGCCACTCAGCTAGGGCTGGAAAACTACATTTTGAAGGAATAAAACTAGTAATGAGTGATCTTCAAATAAATGGAAATTTTATTTCTGAAGAAAAAGCATGACTTGTAAAAACATGGAATAAGTGGCTTCTTGTTGTTTAATGGAGTGCTAATGTTGTAAAAAAAAGTCCACTTCTATCAAAATTTTGCCTTTCTTAAAACTCCAATCATCTGATCTTGCTTTAGAAAGTTCTAATCTTCTAAAATAGATGTGTAATTTTCCCTCATGTTCTTTATTACATATTGAAAGTTGAAAATACAGTAGAATGAAAGTCATTTTGTTACTCTCAATCTTTTGATTTTCTGAGGCTGTTTACATGCAAACTCAGTAAACTGTCTTTCACTTGTTAATTTACACGTATTTTACTTTCAAATAAGAAAACCTTATGTGGGAGGTTTAACATTGGTTTCTGCTGAGTTGTTACTTAAATGTGGGTAAATAGATCCTGAATTCAGAGAGAAGTTTATATAAAATAACATCAAAGGTTCTTTAAACTCCAAAATTCTGTTTCCAATGATATTTTAATTTGCAATTCCCTAGAGGCATATGATGTTGAATATCTTTTCATTAGTTTACTTATTAACCATTTGTACATTTTGTTTGGTAAGATGTATGTTACGTTTTTGGCTCACTTTTCCAGTTGTTCATTTTATAATTGTTGAGTTTTAAGTGGTTTCTTTTCTTTTCTTTTCTCTTCTTTTTTTTGTATTTTGGCTGAAAGTTCTTTACAGAAGTGTCTTTTGCAAATATTTTCTCCCAGACTGTAGTATGTCTTCTCATTTTTTGATATTGTCTTTCACTAAGAAGTTTTTCATTTTCATAAAGTCCTGTTTCTCATGGATTTCGCCCTTAGCATTTTATCTAAAAAGTCATCATTAAACCCAAGGTTACTTATGTTATCTTCTGGAAGTTTCATAGTTTTGTATTTCATATTTAGGTCTGTGATCCATTTTGTGTGTGTGTGTGTGTGTGTGTGTGTGTGTGAATGGGAGTACACATATTTTGTGTGTATGTGTGTGTTAAGGTCTGTGTGTTGATTTATTTTTTGCATGTGTATGTCCAATTATTTCAGCATCATTTGTTGAAAACATTATCTTTGCTCTATTGTATTGCCTTTCCTCCTGTCAAAGATCAGTTGACTGTATTAATGAGAGGCTATTTCTGGGCTCTCTTCTGTTATATTGACCTATTTATCTCTTCCTTGACTAATATTACAATGTTTTTGTTATATCTTTATAGTAAGTCTTAAAATTAGATAGTGTCAGTCTGATTTTGTTTTCTTCCCTTAATACTGATTTGGTTATTCTGGGTCCTTTGCATCTTCATATAAACTTTAGAATTGTTTTGTCTGTATTCACAAAACAACCATCTGTGATTTGATTTTAATTGCACTGAATATATAGATCAAGTTTGGAAGAACTTAACATTTTGCCAATATGAGTCTTTCCACCCATGAACATGTAATATCTCTTCATTTATTTAGTTCTTCTTTGATATATTTTATTAGTCTTATCATTTTCTTCATATAGATCTTGTGCATATTTTATTAGATCTATACCAAAGTATTTCATATTTGGTGGTGCTAATGTAAATGGTAATGTACTTTTTAGTCTCAAATTTCATTTTTATTGCAAATATATAGAAAGCAACCAACGTTTGTATATTAATTTTGTATTTTTTGATCTTGCCATAAAAACTTATTGATTTCAGGGTTGTTTTTTTTATGAACTCATTCAGATTTTCATAGATAGTCATTTCATTTGCAAAAAAGGAAAGTTTTATTTCTTCCTTTCCAATCTATATATCTTTATTTCCTTTTCTTGTCTTATTACATTAGCCAGAACTTTCAGTATGATGTTATAAAGCAGTGGTGAGTGGAGACATCCTTACCTTATTTTTTATCTTTGCAGGAAGGCTCGAGTCTCTCACCATTTAGTGTAATGCTATTTGAGAAAGTGTTGAAGCATAGATTTTAAGGAAGTAAGACTAAAGATCACTTAAGAATTCATCCAGAAAATGGCAGAATTATCTAAATTGGCCATAAATATTAGGAGAATGGAGAAGACAGAAAGGACACAACATAGCTGTAATTATTCAGAAAGTTAAGTGATCAGGATTTAGTGAGCACAGACAATGCAGGAAAAAGAAGTTTAGGGAGGTACTCAGTTTTCTAGCTGGATGATTAGACAGCAGCATTGAAGGAGAAAAAGACTAGAAGAAAGGACAAGCTTGGGGATGGAAAATAATGTGTGTCCTTTGAGATATGATGATATGTTGAGTCTGAGATGTCTTTGGACAGTCAGAAGAAAATTGTCATCAGGCAATAAGACATATAAATGCAAGGATGGGGAAGTAGTTTGAACAGAGTGTATAGATTCTACTGTTACTACCTACTCTGTCATTAATTTAAAATTGTATAAAAATGCAATAAGAGATAAATAGTAATTTTCAAAATCTTTAGGGGTTTAGTTTTCATATAAAGATAGGGTAAAAACCAAGTTTTTTCATTTATTTAGGAAACATTTATTTATTTATTTTAATTTATTATTTTTAAAGATTTTATTAATTTATCTTTAGAGGGGAAGGGAAGGAGAGAGGAAGAGAAACATCAATGTGTGTTGCCTCTTGTGCGTCCCCTGCTGGGAACTGGCCCACAACCCAGGCATATGCCCTGACTGGGAATCGAACCTCCATCCTCTGGTTCGCAGGCCCGCGCTCAATCCACTGAGTTACACCAGCCAGGGCAGGAAACATTTATTTAGTGTTTCCTATATTAAAGACATTGTTTTAGATGTGTGGATATAAAAACAAAACAAATAATTCATGTCTTCAAAGATTTTACAATATATTGGAAAAAAGGAGTAAGTAAATGATAACAATATAGCTTGAAAACAGCTATAATAATGACATAAATCATTTGTAACCAGGCTTCATAGACTGGGAAACTGTGTAGCTTGAAAATTTCAGTTTCCCTAGAAGAAAGAATATGCCTGGAAGAGGAGGCAGTATGATCAAATGCACAAAGATGAGAATGCCAGTGATTTAGTGTGCTAGATACAAAGAGTCTCCATCAGATTCTTTTGAAGAACTTTCTACCTAGCTACCTAGCTGCAGGAGGGATAGTTATCATTCTACAGTTGTCTGCTCTTTTAGGATCTGCACAGATACAAAAAGCTGTCTATCAAAGGTCCGATATCCTTCTCAGCGTAATCTGCTTCTGGTGACTGGGAGAAGTGGTAATACAAAGGCCTGATCATTTTGACCTGATACAGGACTCTGAAAGACATATTTGTTCCAGAGCTTTCTGCTGGGTTGGCTGAAACTCTATTCTGACTACATCACTCTTCAACTTATCTGTCTGCCCAATCCAGCTTCCTTTTTTCCTTCCTATCAAAGTTTTGATCTCTAATAAGCATCCTGCATGCCAAATTCTGTCCCAGCTTCTGCTTCCTCAAATAGGTGATAAGATAGGATTTTGGCCTGAATCATTCATTGTCTGCTGGCAATAAAAACCTTATCACTGGTGATACACTGAGTACAGACATCCCTGGCCACAGGGTGGTTCAATTGTTAAAATGTTCACTGTTGGTGAATTGGCCAAATGGATTGTCTGGTCAATTTGAGATGTGTAGAGAACATGGTAGCTCTAAAGTTAATGAGACAGAAAACTGTACTCGAACAACAATTTAAATTTAAAAAATAATAAAATAAAATAAAATAAAAAAGAGCTGCTTCTTATAAAAAATCAAGTTAATGAGATTGGATGGCTATTGCTAAGCAGCACTGATGCTCTACAGAAGGATAATGAACAACTGAGAATGAATAACAAGCAATTAAAAGCTGAATGAGAAGACAAGGGGACATCTTTGATTACAAACAAAAAGAAAAGGTTTTGTTTCCTGCTGGGGAGACTGGAGAAAGTTGTCGACCACGGCCCAGATGTTGTAGTTAGAGTGGCTGAATTTCAAAGATGATAAAATCCTAACCAAGACAGACAGGTTATGCCACGCAGAGTTGAAATGCTAGTACTACCATGGCCGAAGGATGGAGAAGGGAAAAGCTCACAGGAATAGGCAGGCTAGAATGAATACACAAATATGGCTGGCAGATAGTGAGATGAATATGTTCCATGGGAAGGCTCAGAGAACAAAGAGTTACCAAGGCCATAAAAAAACGCACTGGTGAGAGAAACGCCAGTATCATTAAAGGAGGGATTGGTGGTGCTCTTTGGCCAGAGGTGACAGTAGAAGACTTGACTCATTGATAGCAAGGAGATGCTAGGACCCTGAAGCTAGAGACCACATAGTGGTAGTTCACTGCCAGAAGCCAGGGGATTTCAATGTTGCAATGACCAATAAGGTGAGAATAGCAGTCAAGACTCACAAAGTTATGGAAGTCAACAAAATGTGACAACCTTGGGGGCAAAACTGATGGGCAGTGAAAACGGAATCATTCAGCATGTACCAATGGAAGAAATCAAGGATTAATAACTGAGAGGCTGTGTGGCCACAAAAATGAAAGTGTCATAATCCCTTGTCCAATGTATGGAGCCAGTTTTCAGACCAAAAATCCACTAATGAATGAATTAAGGACTAGGTCCCCATGGGGCTGGACCAAGTGAGGCTCTGGCAGGTGTACCTGGTTATGATTCCTATATTCCTTCCCAAAAAAGATGGAAGGGCATTTACTCAGATAATGTGCAACACAACATTTAAAAAGTAGTTGGACACTGAGTCACAGTTGATATCTTTATGAGGAAACCTAACACATCATCTGGACCCCCAGTTAAAGTGAGAGCATATGAAAGGCACTTAAACCATGGGGTTCTGTTCAAGGGTTAGCTTACAGTGGTTGCACTGGTTGCAACTGATGCTGCGTGGCCTGCAAAGCCTGAAATATTAACTCTCTAGTCCCTTACAGAAAAAGTTTGCTGATGCTAGATCTCAAGGATTCAGGGGTGGTGGTCCTCATCATATCTCCCCTTGATTCACTTGTCTGGCTCCTGTGGAAACTTCTATAGTCTAGAAGAAGTCTATAGACTATCACAAGCTAAATCAAATACTGTTCTTCATCACAGCTATTAACAAGGCCAGGTATAGTGTTTTTGTTAGAGGTTAGTCACTATTACAGTGAATTAATATAGCCTTAGAAGCATGGTGCATAGCCATCAGTTTGGTGTAGGCACTCTTTTTCATCCCACTCAGATTACAGGATCAGAAACCATCAGCGTACATTTCCAGGGGAAGAATTAACAAAGCAGTAGCAGTAGTGAAGCAGAGGACAGAGAGGCAAAGAGTTTCCTATGGAACTGAATGTGAGAGGGATTGATGATTGTTCTGCAGTATTATTATTCCCTTCCTCTTTTGTAATAGAGTGCTTGAGTTTTAGCAGGTCCCAAAGTTGCCCAGCTGAAAGAGACATTTCCCAGCTTTGCCTATAGCTAGGCGTGGCTATGTGGCAAAGCTCTGAGCAATGGGATGTGAATTCAAGAGAAATATTTGTCTTCTGTATTCTGCACTAATAAAAGAAGAGGTGTTACCTTCACTAAACCTTTTCCCTTATTGCATCACTTGGAATGAAGATGTGATGGCATGAGCTGGAGCATGAATATGTGACCATGCACAAAGGCCATGTGTCAAATGGGACAATGGGAGAGCAACAAGATGTAAGGAGGATGGGCTGGGAATCCATGGAGCCACCATGTCAGCCCGGCACTGTGGATGCTTATGTTTTTATGTGAGATAGAAATCAAGGCTTATCTCGTTTAAGCCACTATTGTATTTGAGCCTTTGTTAAAGGAGGTAAAACTAGTGTCTTAACTAATGCAGAGGCTTACAAAAGCAGTTAAGCAAAAAACCTAATCAGATAGATAGATAGTTTTTGTGGAGGATGGGTAAGGAGTTGGTTCTGGAATATGTAAGTTGCCTGTGGACACATAGGTGCATAGTAGGCAGCTACAAAATCTACTCTGAACTCAAGAGACAATTCTGGGCCAGGGAGTTAAAAGAAAACAAAGCAAAACTTCCCTGGAATCACCAAAGATAGATGCAGTGAATGAGTTTTGGGTGGGCATGCAGAGTGTACTAATGAAGATTGAGAGAAAAGATTCTGTTCTGAAGACACCTGTGTGTTTCGGAATCATTTGCATTAAGGGAATACGGTTTATGGTGAGTAGAAAAACTTACCCAGAGAACATGGCTAAATCTGAGTGAGAACAGAACAAAGGCTGGAAACTTGCAGAACAGCTACACTGAAGTAGAGGGCAGAGAGAGGAAACCCTGTGAATTGGATAAAGGAAAGTCTGAAAACCCAGAGAATCAGAAGAGAATAATTTTGTTGAATTTAATGGGGGATAAATTTCTGTAAAGAGACAATGACCAACTAATAGTCTCAAATGTATGTGTATTTTACTGAATACATGTAATTGGGTGATATATATACTTTGTAGGTAGTAATTATAAAGCATATTTATGTCACTATAGATTGTTAACAATAAATCTTTAGGCTACTACTACTATAAACTTCAGATGAATGTTATCTATGCAAGATGTAATCCCATAGTAACTGAGGATTCATAGCATTTTATGGAAAGCAAAGAGTACACCATTGTTCATGCTCCTTGTATCAGAACTTGTATAACCCGTATTTTACTCAGGAGCCTGATTATAAACATTTCTATAAGGACCCAAATATGGGGCAACTCATAAACCTAATTTTACTTAAAAAATAACTTCATTAATACAAAAGCTAATTTTACAGTCACAATCTCTAGGCATTATTATTTAAATGCATTATTAACATTTATTACATTATAACTTTAGGTTAAAAAATTAGGCAAATTATTATATGATACTGGGGTATACCATACACATTTTAAGCAAAGATTCTAATAAATGTACTAAATAATACAAAAACATATTGTATGAATAATAGGTAAAACAATGTCTTACCTGTTAGGGAATTCCCCCCCCCCAAAAAAAAAAAACCCAGCAGGTTTGTGGCTTATTGCCAGAAATAGATTTAGACCCTGCAGGTTTGATACACTGTGCTTTCTTTAAATGCTTACAACAATTCTTTCAAACTAAGAAAAATGTCATAAAAATTGACTAGTCTTTTCTTTATTGATAATTTAAACTGTAAATTAGTTAATCCTGAATTGATAAAGTAACAAATATGTAGGCAGAGTTGGTCTCTAATAAAGATAACTTTCAGAGGTTTGGATGTTTTTTTTTCTATGCTAGGTTAACGTCAGACACAAGGACACAAAGTTCTCTTTATCGTTAGAGTCATTTAATATACAAAACTTAAAGAAAGAGAAATAAATAAAAAGGGCTTCTTTTTGTATGTAATACTTGGCTTTTTCTGTTTGACTTAAAAGAGTGATCAGACTCTCAGGAGACCATTGCTTAGGGTCGACCATGTTTTTTCAAACTCCATTTTTCAAGCTTAGAGTTTTCTCATGATGTGTTAATTTTGTGGTACACCAAAAATTTTGAAGAAGTTTAATGCAAACTCAATTTATCTTAATTGTAGAGGTTCTTGCATGGCCTTCTGCCCAGAGTACTGTTTGCTCCATCTGCAAAAATGATAATTTTTAAGAAAGCAATATGATCATTCAATATAGATCATATTGATCTAGCTCACTTTTTGAGTTTTGCACCCTCAAAGTAGTGTTTGACAGCCACAGATATGATATTCAGTTAAGCATTGAGAATTATGTAAAAATAATATAAAATATTCCAGCATTAATTTTTTATGTTTTTAGAAAGTTTAATTCCACAGACACAAGTTAATTTTTTAAGATATAATGAAGAATAAAGGAAATAGAGTAGACACATGTGATTTTAATCTACAGTCACCACATTTCTGAGTTATTATTTGGAGATCACAATTAAAAGCAACTGATCCTGTAAATTAACTTTTGTTAATCCATTATAATGATTAAATAGATGACGTGATGGCTTGTCTTGTTTCTCTTTCTTGCCTGGGCCCTCTTTTGTGTATTAGCTCCTGAGCTGATAATAGAAGCAGTTCACATTTTCAAATACTAAGGGAGTGATTCTTGCCCAGTTATGAATTAAGCTGAACTGTGCGAGCCAAACAGTTGCCAATGACAATTTTCAAAAGAGTGAGAAGTTAGGGATCACGAATGTCCTAACAGGGACTTCACAGATGGGTACATGCTACACAGCATTCCAAGGAGACCTGATTGGAGGAGGGACTAGAAGGTACTAAAACATCCACAGTTTACTCTTCACATACTTTATATACAATGTTATCAATCAATTTTTGAAATAGTTTTCCATTGGTTTAATGTGAAAGCTGAGCATCACATGAATCTGAAAGAATTGCTCTTGGACAGCAGATCATTTTTAATTTCACTGTAACATGGGCATGGACAAAGGGAGGAAGCTAGGTGAGGCTCTTTTCCATTTTGAGAAATGACGATGTATTTTCTGATATTTACAATGAAGCTAGAGATACAGAATTTTTCTAACAGTTAAAGATTGGGGGGTTAAAAGTAACAGAAAACCAAATTCAAACTGTATTATGTCATCAATGGAAATTGTTTACATAAATGAAAAGTCCCATGGAGGTGAAGGAAGCTTTAGATGTGATTTGATCAAAACTTCAGTTTCAGTTCTCTGAATTCTATCGGCTTTGTTGTCCTAGCTACATCTTCTTTGTTTCAGACTGGTCTCCTTCAGGGTCATAAGATGATTCTTAAAAGTACTAGCAAGTCCATGCTTATTACTTTTTATCCTCAGGGTGAGAGAAAGTTCCTTCCAACAACCACTGAACCATTGTGCTGAGCTTTGCACTGACTGGATGATCCCTGAGACAATTCACTGGTTAGGATATGGCTGGGACTGACATAGGGCTGGGTTCCCTCCTCCCATCCCACCCGATAACTGCAGCAAGGGGATTGGGAGTAACTTCTGGCTTACACCAATCAGGACTAACCATGGAAAGAGTTAGAGCCAATATTAACTCAATATGCCCGAATACCACCCGATGGGGGAAATGCACGTTTTTGGTAATAACTAGATCAACAGTGGCATATACCCTTTTGCTGTAACTATAAATATCTTCTTTCTATGTCCAAAGTGGGTTAGCTTCATCTAGAGTTCCTTATGGTCTAGCAACCAATGACACATCACCTACTCCCCCAAAGTGCAAAATGCAATGAAAGAGAAAAGACAATTGCAATAAAAACTCCCAACTAAAAACAGGAAACTTGGGAACATCACACAGTGGTCACTGATCCCTGTCATGTTCTGTAAACAGGAATAGTGAGGACTCCTGGCAGCTAGTTTTGCTCCGTGTCCTTTAAGACACCATCTGCTGTGGTCATTGGGAAGATGCTCTTTTCAGAAGGTCACACTACTTTGGCAGCTCATTTCCTATTGAGTTGAGTATAGATACCTGAGGATTGTCCTAAGATTGAAAAAAAAAGCTATTATCAATCAGGCTTGAAGTTTATATACCAATATATTTTCCTTTTTTTAAAAAACCACTTGCTTCTTGGTATTTTTGTAGGCAGGTAACCATGGACAGAGACCATGGGTAGTTCAAATTTCTACATCTTGGAATTTCTTCATATTTCCTTTACATCCTGCTAGTCTGAGATTAGTTAGCAGCAAATAAACTACACAACAGGCCTAGTTAACATCCATACCACACATTATTACAGTTTCTTTCCTTGTGATGAGAACTCTTTGTCCCCAGTTTTACTGAGAAATATTTGACATATATTTGACAAATATTTAAACTCTATAAGTTTAAGGTATACAGCATGGTGGTTTGATTTATACATATTTTAAAACAATTATCACAATAGGCTCAGGTTAATATTCATCTTCTCATATAGATGCAATATAAAAGATAAAAATTTTCTCCTTATGATAAGAACTGTTAGCATTAATCTCTTACCAATTTTCTTAGACATCATACATCAGTGTTAGCTAATGTCATCATGTTGACATTGCATCCCTAGTATTTATCTTAAAGTTGAAAATTTGTACCTTTTGACCACCTTTCTCTAATTCCTCCTCCCCTCAACCTCTGCCTGCAGTCTCTGGTAACCTTGAGTCTGACCTCTTTTTCAATCTAACCTCCTCTCCCCTCCACTCCCCTTCCTTCCTTTCTTTCAATTCCACATGTAAGTAAAATCATGCAGTATTTGTCTTTCCCTGTCTGGCTTATTCATTTAGCATAATGCCTTCAGTGTCTATCCATGTACTTGCAACTGGTATGATTTCCTCTTTTTAAGGGCTTAATAATATTCCATTGTATGTATATACACAACTTCATTATCCATTCATCCATCCATGGACACTCAGCTTGTTTTTGTGTCTTGGCTATTGTAAATAATGTTTTTATGAACGTGGAAGTGGAAATATCTTTTCAAGTTACAGTTTTGTTTCCTTTGGGCATGTTCCCAGAAATGGAATTGCTGGGTCATACGATAGTGGTATTTTAAATTTTTTTCCATAGTAACTCTACTAATTTACAATCCCATCCACAGTGCACAAGGGTTCCCTTTTCTCTACATCCAAGCCACCATTTATCTCTTATCTTTCTGCTGATGGTCATTTTAACAGCTTTTAGGTGATATCTCATTTTGGCTTTTGTTTGGGTTTCCCTAATGACTATAGATGTAGAGTATCTTTTCATGTACCTGTTGGTCTTTCATATATGACTTACCTATACACTATACCTACCTCCACGTCTGTAATTGTCAAGGAAATACAGAAAAAGGTACATGTTCCTTTTTCTGGAACATACTTTGTCATTTCTTAGTTTGGCCAATTTTTACAGTTTCTTTAAGACTCACCTTGAGCTTTATATTTTACAAGGACTATTTCCTGTTTAACATAGTAAGCGAGGTCCTTTTCCTCCACACTAAAAAATAACCTTGATTTCACTGCTTATTATCATTCTAATATCTCATTTGATTCTAATATCTCTGTATCTTTCTCAAAACTTGATTCTTTTGAGAGAAGGAACATGTTTTTCATCTTAGAAGGTCACATCAGACTAGTGTACCGGACGCATAGATATGTACATAGAAAAGGTAAGTTATCAGTCAAGATGGCATATGGAAAGTAACTTGAAAAGTAAGAGTCATAAGTTCTAGAGGAGATAAGAAGAGCCACTGTGGAGACATTAGAACACTTAGTCACTGTTGGCAAGGATGTAAAATTGTACAGTTACTTTGAAAATAATCTGGCAGTTTCTCAAAAGTTTGAACATACTGTTACCATATGACCCTGTGATTCCACTTTTAGGTATATACTCAAGAAAAATGAAAATATATGTTGAGACCAAAGTGGCATATTAATGTCCATGAAAGCATTCTTCATAATAGCCAAAGTGCAAATAACTAAAATGTCCATCAATGATAAATGTATTAATAAACTTTGAAAACACAATGCAAAGTGAAAGAAGCTGGTTATAAAAAATAGATATTGTATAATTCCCTTCACATGAAATGTCCAGTGTAGGCAAATCTACCTTGATACAAAGTGGATTAGCAGTTGCCTAGAAATGAAGTGAGAAATGGGAGGAATTGAGTGATTGACGAAGTGTGCAAGGTTTCTTTTTGAGGTGATGAAATGTTCTAAAATTGATGGTTTTGATGGATGCATAGCTCTGTGACTATATTAAAGCCATTGCATTGTACATTTGATGCTGGAGGTTGTGGCTAATCTGAGAGATACAAACTCTTTTCTTAAATATTATTACATATATTCAGTGCATATGTGTTTGTACGTGACTGTTGTTAAGCTGTAACATTAAAGCTAGTCATGACCTTGAACCTATGCAACTGATAGATGTAACAATATTTAAGAAAAGAGTTTGCTGTATTTTTCAGGTCATCTGTGACTGCTCCAGAGTTATTAAACAATAAAAGGCACAGATTATTGTGGGGAGGTGAGAAAGACTTTATGTAGGTGGCAGGATATGAATTCACTAATAAACAAGTGATGTGAAAAGCAGAGGTGGTGTATTATAGTGAATAAATAAATCTGTTGGGCACATCTGGCTTTGAATCCTGCTTGCCAGTTGATTGTTTCTCTTCCTTATTTCTGTATTCTCATCTAAAAAGTTAATATATTAATATACTTACTTTTGAGGATTATGGTGGTGACAAATGAGAAAATGAATTTGTATGCTAATACCAGGAACATAGCAAGTGTTCAATATATATTAGCTTCTATTTTTATCAGAAATGTTTATTAAATATTATTAAGTATAGGTGGGACAATGTATGCATGTAGATAAACTACTGGAAACACCTAGAAACTCATCTGATGTTTCCAGCAAAAAGAGAGGAGACATAGAATTATATGAGGATAATTGTACTCAGTTTAAGAAACATTTATTATATACCTTTCTTCTAACTAGTAGACACTGTGCTAGACTGCTGGGTATACAAAGGCAAATGAGAAGTAGGTTGCCAGATATACAAAGAAGAGGTGGTTTTTGTCTTGGTGGTCTAGTAGACTGGTAAACAAATATGTGTAAGAAGCATAAGATTTCCTATAATAGAAATCTGTTTGCCGTGTACACAAAGTTGGAAGTCGGGGGTAAAGGGGGTGCAGAAGAGGGGTTGCTCATGCCCAACACTGGAACTGTTTGCTAACCACTCGAGCCTGCACAACTGGAGGGTTGTCATTACAGAGCAGAGATTATTACTGGTTTGAGCAAGTTTTGCTCTATACACAGATGAGAAAATAATGTTACCCAAGATGTTAAAGAATGTCTGTTATACAATTAATGTGAATATTGTAGAGATGTAAGTTCATTTTCAGGTTACTTTTCAGGTTGTCTTTTTTTCTCCATAGACTTTAAACTCCAGAAGACACAGATCTTGAGTTGATCTTGTTCACTCTTGAATTGCCGCATCTTGGCCTAGTGCTGGAATATGGCATGCACTTATAAAACATTGTTCGATAGCCCTGGCTGATGTGGCTCAGTTGGCTGGAGCGTCATTCGGTACACCAGAAAGTTGGGTGTTCCATTCCTGGTTGGGGTGTGTATGGGCTACCAATTGATGTTTCTCTGTCATATCGAAGTTTCTGCCTCTCCCTTCTTCTCTAAAATCAATAAAATTAAAAAATGTTCAATAAGTATTCTTCAGATCCCTCTCATGTCAAAATGGAACTATCTTTAACAAGTAGCTGCTAATTTCCTCTAGACGTATTGATGGTCTGAAATGGGCAAAGAGACTCTATATATCCATGCTTTCTTGCAAATAAAACTCATGAGTTTTCTCATTCTCTTTTCTTCTGGAGAAACTATTTGCCTGAAGGCTGAGAAAAACGGGGGGTAGCTTGGTAGCTGCAAATCAACTGTGTCTGAAACTGAGACGGCACGTACAAATTGCTGTGCTCTGGAGTTGAGGACAAGATGTAATTGTACAGCAGAGTTCTTTGAAGTCATACAGTGCTGGTCCGGAGAAGCTATTTGCTTAGGTACATTCCAGTAGTTGAAGAGTTCACACATGCAACGATGAGATGGAGCAGCTGTCTGGTCAATTGTCTCTCAAGCACTTAACTGTGTGTCACGCACTTCGCTTGGTTCCAGTTCTTTCTGAACATGGAGCTGGTGAAAGAATGAGGCCCTGTTCTTCTCGAGAACAGTTCTACACAGTCCACGTGGGACTGTCATGTTGGGGTTGGTTTTACTTGCATGGACACAGGGCCTGTCACTGAGGCTCCTTAGGACAGGAAATAGCCTCTGAATCATCCCCTTTCTGAGGGGATGTCTTCGGGGACCACTCCAGCCAGAGGTGCCAGAGTGAGAGCAAGGTTCCTTCCGCTCGGTCCTCAACCCGGGTCCTAGTGACTTTCCCGTGGCGTTGAGTGACGCACCGCAGCGGTGGGCGGGGCTTGGCGGAAATCAACTTCCGGGGGCAGAGGTGTTTGAAGCCGGGCTTGTTAGGCTCTTCCAACTTGTGTGGCTGGGGTCGCCCCCGGGTGTGCGCCTTGGGTCTGTGTGCTGGGTGGGTGCCTCTCCTAACAGCGCAGCTCGGCGGCGTGATTGAGGCGGCGGCAGCAAGAGGGAGCAGGTAAATGGGCGCTTGCCTTCCGGGCCTGGGTCTGGGTACCCGGGCCGCTGGAGGCGGGCGGTGCGCCCGGGCGGCCAGGGCGCGGGCCCGGGAGCGCCCCACGGGGCGGAGAGCGCTGCCGATCTTCCGCTCTCCGCCTCCGCCTCCCCTTCCCCGGAGGTCTGGGGATCAGAGCCTGGGGCGTGACCCGCCTCGGTTTGGAGTCCAGCCTTGGGCCCCCACCCCCGCAGGGAGTGCCCACTGCACTTGCTGTCGCGGGCAGCTTTCGGTCCCTGCACGTTTCATAATCGAATGTTTTCGACAGTCTACGCACAAGTACACGTGATTATTGTGTCACGGAAACTCCCATCGAACCGAAAGTGATCCCTGTAGAGTCCTCACTGATCGCTCCGGGTTTGTTTCCCCTTCCACTTTGCCAAGTCCACCGGGATAAAAACTCCTGTGTCCGTCAGCAACTCGTTGCAATAAAAGTGGCATTTCAGGGTTAAGGCTAGGTGTTTCCAAAGTGGTGAGGCATCCTTCATTCCCACCAGTGCGCCCCCTCTCCTCACAATAAAGATGTTTCTTCCATCTGCCCTTGTATACTGCGGGGGGAACCTTTGGACGTGAAACCTGTTTTGGGCTTCATTGTAAGGAGTGGCATCTCTAAAAAACTCACTGTGTTTTTGGTAGGATGATGATGTTGCTGCTTCTACTTTCTCCCACTTGCTTCCCTGATGAGAGTTGGGGCAAAGCCTTGATTTCCTGGAGGGTAAAGTGCTGGCTACAGCTGTAGGTGACTCAGGGTTCCTTAAGAATTCCTATTCTTACTTTCCTCCCGCTCTGAACTGGGCAGATACTGATGCCACCTTCCTCTTTAAATATCAGGGAGGCAGTTGGATGATGGCTTTTGGAAACAGTTTGCATGTTCCCTGGCGGTGTGATTGGGGTGGGCTGACATTTCATCTTGTCATTGGGATGGGCTAACATTTCACCCAACGATTTAAGGCAAAATAGTCAGAATATTTAGTTTGGTGGGATGACAGGGCCTGACTATAAATTATCTGTGTTCTGTGCCGTAGAAGAGCTCTGCACTCCTAATCATCCCATTTGTCTTCTGCTACAGTTTCTGTTGCATTGAGGGTTAGGGATTAGGCCTTTAATGTGCCTGTTAGGTAAATGGAGGAGGGAGGATGCCAGGGATAGAGTGCACCTGTATGGTGCTGGCTAGCCAATAAATTGTGTGGTTGAGAATTGCCCTGGTTACAAAGTTTGGTATCCTCCAGGCAGGCTAGGAGGTTGTTCTGTGAGCTGGGAAATCTTATTATGCACTGGTTTCTTAGCAACAGTATAAGCCAAAAGGAATAAACATAAAACAAAAGTGATGAAACTTACAACTTACCTCTTAACATTTATTAAGTGGAAAAATGTATCTTCTTATTGGAGCCATCAGCTCAAAAACTTGAAAACTTTTTACTTTAGTCATTTTAATACTTAATACCAGACTAAGAGAAAGTGCAGAAAAGTCATCACAGAGGGGACACCACCTTTTCAGGAGGACAGAAAAAGAAAGAAGAGATGGTTACCAGTTTAGCTGGTCTGAAACTTCAATGGGTAAATAGGAATTTGCCTAATAAGAGGCATTTTATCTTGTATCCCTAGCGGTAGGTGTAAGATTTGTAAAATATATAAGATTGTTATGAATAAAGACAGCTACTTGAACTTTTATCATCTTTCTCCTGGCAGCAGAAGTTGGGGTGGGAGTGCATTGAGGTGGATGAAGCCTCTTCCATTAGTAGAGTGGGAGTGTGTAGTGATTTGTTTCCAAGTTTTAGCTCATAGTCGCTGTCCTCTTTATCACCTGATGCTTGCAACTTTTGGCCATTCTTGAAAGCTCATCAGATTTTGTCATTTTTTTCTGTCTAAATAATGAGAACTTTTAAGGCACCTGTCTTTAGCTGTTTATGTCAATATCTGTTTGTTTCTTATTTACTATGGTAAATCAGTTTGTTCGATTTGCAATATTTGTAAGGATTTTTTTGTTCCCTTACTGTCTCTCCCCAACCCCATACCTGGTAAGTTGATTTAGCTCATTTAATTTGATGCTTATTTTTCAAAGGGGTAACCCTGTGTCTTTTAAAATTTAGGTTTACTGAGGTATAATATACAAGCTAAAAAATCATTTTTAGTATCTTGTTCTATGAACTCTGACAAGTGCATATAGTCATGTAAATCTTCTTTGGTGAAGTGTCTCTTCAAATATTTGGAGTATTTTTATTTTTTTGCTTCTGTAATATCTCAGTAAAAGCTACAATAATCCAGCTTTTATTGAGATATTGACATATAAGTTTAAAGTATACAGTGTGATGATTGATACACATATATATTACAAAATGATTACCATCATCAGGTTAGTTACACCTCTGTCTCTTCACATAATTACCTATGTTTTTATGTTGTGATGATATTTAAGATATACTCTTTTAAAAATTCTTTCAAGTATTGTATATAGCACAGAATTGTTATAGTCACCATGTAGTACATTAGATTCCCAGAATGTATTCATCTTGTAGCTGGAAGTTTTTACCTTTTTTCTAGTCCTTGGCAGACACCATTCCACTCTCTGTTTCTGTGTTTGGATTTTTAGATTCCACCTTTAAGTGATACCACGCAGCGTTTCTTTCTCCCTCTGACTTATTTCACTCAGCACAATGCCCTCAAGGTCCATTCATGCTGTTGCAAAAGGCAAGACTTCCTTCTTTTTTTATGGCTAAATAGTATTTCTCTTTTTCTCCCTCTGTCTCTCTGGGTCTGTCTCCCTGTTTATCTAGCTCTCATATATATATTTTTATCCAGCCATCCATTTGATGGACACTTAGATTATTTCTCTCTTGGCTTTTTTGAGTAATGTTGCTATGATTTTGGGATGCAGATATCTCCTTGAGACAATGACTTCATTTCCTTTGGATATATGCCAAAAAGTGGGATTCTTAGACCATGTGATAGTTAATTCTCTCTATGTCTGCTAATATTTGCTTTATATATTTATATATTTTGATGCTCCTATGTTGGATGCATATATATTTACAAATATTATGTCCTCTTCTAGGATTGACCACTTTATCTCTATTTAAGGCCCTACTTTGTCTTTTGTTACAATATTTTTAAAAAGTCTGTTTTGTCTGATGTAAGTATTGCTACCCCAGCTTTCTTATTGTTTTTATTTTCATGGAATATATTTTTTCATCCTTTCACTTCAGACTGTGTGTGTCTTTAGATCTTAAGTGAATCTCTTTCAGACAGCATATACATGGATTTTATTTATTCATTCAGCTACATTATGTCTTTCGTTTGGAGAATTTATTCCATTTACATCGAAAGTAGTTATTGAAGGTGTATGTTTACTGCCATTTTGTTGTTTTCTAGTTGCTTTTGTAGTTCTGTATTTCTTCTTCTCTTGCTTCTCTTGTGGTCTGATAACTGTCTTTAGTGTTATACGTAGGTCCCTTTCTTATTATTTGTGTGTAGGTATTACAAATTTTTGGCTTGTGCTTACCACGAGGTTCATGTATTATAACACACAAACACATACACATCAGTCTGTTGAACTTGACAGTCACCTAAGTTGGAGCACATTTTGAAAGCACCACATTTTCATATCCTTCTCCCACACATTGCATATTTTTGATGTCACATTTTACGTCCTTTTATTTTATGTATCCTTTAATTAATACAGTTGATTTTACTACTTGTATCTTTTAACTTTCATACTAGTTTTATAAGTGATTGCTCGAGTACCTTTACTATATGTTTGCCTCCACTGGTATGTTATGTTTACTGGTGAGATTTATTTCTTTGACATGTTTCTTATTTCTAGTTATGGCATTTTATTTTCATCTTAGAGAATGCCCTTGAATATGTCCCATAGGGCCAGTTTAGTGGTGATGAACTTTAACATTTGCTTTTCTGGGAAACTATCCTTCAATTTTGAATGATAACCTTTCTGGGTAGAGTATTCTAGGTTAGAAGTTTTTTTTCCATTCAGCACTTTGACTATGTCATGCCATTTCCTTCTGGCTTGCAAAGTTTCTCCTGAAAAAAGTTTCTGCTGTTAATAATCTTACGGGGGTTTCTTTGAATTAAACTTGCTGGTTTTCCCTCGCTGCTTTTTGGATTTCTTTTTACCTTTAACTTTTGACGTTTTCATTGTGATGTATTTGGATATGGATCTCTTTGGGCTCATCTTGTTTGGGACTCTCTGTGCTTTCTGGACCTGAATGTCTGTTTTCTTTCCCAGATCAGGGAGATTTTTGTGATGATTTATTTCTTCAAATGAGTTTACTGCCCCTTTTTCTTTCTCTCTTCTAGGATGCCTATACTGTAAATACTAGAATGCTTGATATCTTACAGGTCCCTTAAATTGTGTTCATTTTTAAACATTTTTTTCTTTCTATTTTTTTATCATCGCTGGAGGACATTTTTTTTCTCATTGCTTTTGGGGAGAGTGGAATGGGGGAAAGAGAGAGAGAGAGAGAGACAGACAGACAGACATCAATGTCAGAGAGAAACATTGGCTGCCCTCTTGGGATATGTGCCCTGAACTGGGCTCAAACATGCAACCTGGTTATGTGCCTAGACCGGGAATTAAACCCACAAGCTTCTGGTCAATGAGATGATGCTGAAACCAACAGAACTACACCAGCTAGGGCATCCTTTTTTTTTTTTAAATTTTGCTGTTCTTTGTGTGTGATTTGTACTACCCTGTCTGCTAGGTTGCTGATTCTTTCTTCTCTACCATCTAGTCTTATTGATTCCCTCTAGTGAAAATTTTTTTCAGTTTAGTTATTGAATCATTCAGCTCTGTGTGTTCTGTTTAGTACTTTTTAATATTTTCTTTCTTTTTTAAAGTTCTCACTTCAAATATTTTCAATAGAATATGTTCATCTATTCTCCTGTGTTTGATGAGCATGTTATGACCATTACTTAAAATTCTATCAGGTAAATTACTTGTCTTTGTTTCATTCATGTTTGTCTCTGTAGTTTTATCTTGTTTCTTTATTAGGAACATATTCTTTTGTTTGCATATTTTGTAAACTCTTTGCGTCTGTTTTTGTGTATTATACAAAACTGCTTTCTTTTCCTGTCTTGAAGGTGTTGCCCTTTATAAGAGATGAACTTCATCATTTAACTGGCCCTAATTCTTGGTTGTTCTTGAACTCTGTCTCTGATTGTTTCAGACCTGTAGGTTCCAGCAGTGCAGTCTTCTCTGGCGATTTGAGTCTGGCTCAAGGGGTATCCCCTGTGTGGGCTGCACATTCCCGTTGGCTTTGGCATATCCATCGTGGCGTGGGGCTGCTTGCCTTCTGTGTCTGGCCTTGTAGAGTGGGTGGTATGTGAGGCTGGGCCGTGTGCTGCTTTTAGCAGATTAGACTGAGAGCATAAAAATGCACCTGCAAGGTAGACAGAGCCTGTAAAAATATCATCTGCTCTTAGAGAGATTTCCAGCAGACTTCAGCTATGTGGCAGATGCTGTAACTACATCTCCTTAATATAAGTCTAGGTTGTTTTCAAACTGCTGCTTTTCGAACTGGGTCCCAGTGTGCATGTGTCTATGTGCAGTCCCTTTGAGAGTGGAGTTATGGCTCTCGACAGCCCTGTGTTTCTCCTGGACATAAGTGACATTCGTATTCAAAGCCAGACTTTTTGGTGGCTCGTCCCTATAGTGCAGGGCCCAAGGGTTGGGGTGCCTGGAATGGGATACCACATCCCTTGCTCCTCAGTGAAAGCTTTGTTCATTATTATTGTTATATTAATATTTTAATCCTCGCCCAAGGATATGTTTATTGATCTTAAAGAGAGAAGAAGGGAGAGAGAGAGATAGAAACATTGATGTGAGAGAGAAATATACATCAGTTGCTGCTTCTTGTATGCAGCCTGACTGGGGAATCGAACCTGCAATCTAGGTATGTACCATGCCCAGAGATTAAACCCACAGTCCTTTGGTGTACCAGATGATGCTCTAACCAATTTAGCCATCCAGCCAGGGCTGTTTATTACTATTTTGTTAAACCCATCTCTTATTGTGACCCTTTTATCCTTTACCGGTAGCAGCAGGTGTTCAGCGAGTTCTCAGTACCCCCCAACCACGCCCCCCACCCCACCAAAGGATTGTTTTATATGTAGCTTTTAGTTTGTTGTGTTCTGGGGATGAGCTGAGTTTAGGACTTATTATGCCACCATCTTAACCCTTCATTTTTTGGTCTGTTTTTATTGGGTTATTTTCTTTCTGAATTGTAAGAGTTTTATATAGTCTTGATATAAATCCTTTATTATACATATATTCATAGACAGTTCCTTTCAGTCTGTGGCTTGTCTTTTCATTTTGTTAGCAGTGTCTTTTAAAGAGCTGAAGCTTTAAATTTTGATGAAGTCCAGTTTATCAATATTTCACTTTTATGATTTGTACTTTGTGGCCTAGCTAAGAAATTTTGCCAAACTGAAAGATGGAAAGATTTTTAATACTTTTGAAATTTTATATTTTATTTATTTAAAATACTTTTAAAATTTCAGCTTTTCTTTTTTTAAATTTTTTAAAATTTATTTATTTCTAGAAGGGAAGGGAAGGAGAGAGGGAGAGAAACATCAATGTATGGTTGCCTCTCGTGCGTCCCCTGCTGGCAACTGGCCTGTAACCCAGGCATGTGCCCTGACTGGGAATCGAACTGCGAATCTTCCGGTTCGCAGGCCCGTGCTCAATCCACTGAGCTACACCAGCCAGGGTGAAATTTTATATGTTAGGGTTTACGTATAGGTCTAATATATTTTGGTCAACTTCTGGTTGATTTTTATATGTGGTACAAGGTACAGGTCAAGGTTCGGTTTCTCTCTTTGTATTGAATATATGGCTATTCAGTTTATCCAGCACCATTCATTGGAGACTATTATTATCCTTTCTTCAGTAAATTTTTCTGGCACCTTTGTAAAAAATCAGTCAACTGTGTATCTGGGAATGTATTTGCGGACTCTCAATTCGGTTGCATCTGTCTGTGTGTCTTCTTTGGCCAAAACCACATCGTCTTCATTAGTGTAGCTGTATAGTGTGCCTTGAAATTGAGACATCTGAAACTCCAAATTTGTGTTGTTTTCCAAAATTGTTTTTGGTATCCTAACTTTTCTTTCCATGTAAAATTTTAATCAGCTTGTCTCTGTATGAATAGGCATTATGGGATTTTGACTGGGCAAACTTTGAAGTTAGAGTTGAACTTGAGAGAATTGACATCTTAGTATTGTTTTCTAATTCAGTTAGTTAAAGCATGCGTCTTTATTTTGGTTTTTGATTTTTCTCACTGATGTTTTGAAGCTTTCACCATTAAACTCTTGCATATATTTTATTACATCTGTAAATAAGTATTAATTTAGTACTTTATATTGACTTTCAATCATCAGCGTCATTAAATTTACTTATTAGTTCTAGTAGCTTTTGTGGATTCATTGGAATTTTTTATGTAGGCAGTCTTGTCTGCCAGAGACAGTTTTATTGCATATTTTTCCATTGTCTACCTTATATTTTATTTTCTCATCTCAGTATGCTGGCTAGGACCTTTAGTATGATGTTGGATAGGACAAGTCAGAGCAGATATCCTTGCCTTGTTTCTCATCTAAGCAAGTTAGGCATGTTGTTTTTTGCTATTAAGTAGTAACTGTAGGTTTTTCATGAATATATACACCCTTTATCAGATTGAAGGTGTTTTTCTTTAGCTTCTAGTATGCCGAGAATCTTTTTAAGTCATAGATGATTATCGTATTGATTTCTTTGATTTTGGAAATTGTAGTTGATTACAGTAGAAAATTGGGAAATAAAGAATCCTGTAAAGAAAATAGTTAATCTGTTTCCAATATGAGATAATTCTCTCTAACATTTTTGCTGGCTTTTCTTTAAATCTTTTTTTTGAAAACACTTAAAAAACAAAATGGTAAATATTGTTTATATTTTTCCCTTTTCACTTAGCATCACGCTGTGAGTGTTTACCACATCATGAAGTTTTCAAGAACTGTTAAGTTCTTGATTTGTATTTAAGATGGCTAAGTTTTCCCCATTGAAATTAACGTTAAATATTTGTGCATAACTGATAATATTTTAATAGATTCTTTAAAATGTGGTTATATGTAGTATATATGGTTTTCTTCAGATTCTTAATAGACATTGCCTCTGTTTCATTTGATATTCTTATAATTTGTCCTCCAGGCCATTTATTGTGATAAATTTTGTAGAAAAATATGATAATGAATATAATTGACCTTTTTGGCATCATATTAAGGTAGAATGCTAGAATTTCAGAAAATTAGAGTTCCTTGGTTATGTCTAGTTCAAACCATTTATTTCATAGGTTTAGAGTCTAGAATAATTAAATGACTATTTTACTCATAAAGCAAAATTTTATCAGTATGATAAAATAATGATAAATAAATCAATATGAGACCGTATTAGTTATTTTTAAAATGTCTGCTGAGGTTTATGTCCTTTTATATTTTGTAATTTTAAATTAGTTTAGACCATTTTTGATCTGTACCTTCTCTCTTCCCTGTCAGATACTTAATAAGTGGTACAAAGACTCTTGTTGGCTATATGCCATAGAATCTTACCTAAAGATTATGGAGATGTATTTACTGTCACTAGCAGAAGGTACAACATTTAAAAAAATTTTTGAAATGAGAAGAATTTTTTAAATTATAGGTTTAATTAATGAAGATTAGAAGTAGTGTTAGCTGTTTTAAAATGCATCATGTTATAATCCTAGTAAAACTGTTTTCCTTAGACAGGTGTGCACATTTTAGTGTTTACATAATACAGTCCAACACATGATGGTTATCTAGACTGACCATCTGAATGAAATAACTACCATATTTTTCAGACCATGAGATGCACCTAGGTTTCAGAGGAGGAAAAATAGGAAAAAATTTTTTGAAGAAAAAAATGTGGTAAAATATTTAATAACATAAATAACATTATATTTCACCAATGTAAATGTAAACAGAAGTCAACACCAGCATTAACAACCATTATTCCTCCCAATTTGTGGTGGGAGTGTGCATCTTATAGTCTGAAAAATATGGTGCTCTGTTACAAAGTTTGAAATCACTTTTTCCTGCTACTAGAGAAGATTGACTCTCTTCTCCCTTTGCCAGCTTTGCTAGCACAGACCATGTGCATCTCCTACCAAAAGTAGGACTAGATAAAGCAGAGGCCAGCCAGATTGCCTTTCATGTTGTGCCCAGCCATTTGGTAAAAGAGGGTGTACACGACCATTTCAAGATGCGTTGCTTTTGTGAGAGTTCAGAACTTCTGCAAGTGTACTGAAGACAGTGCTGTAGTATTATGCGTGATCCATCAATCTATGAATACGCTTTGTCAGTAGGCAGGGGCTTACCTGAATATTACTAAAAAACTACATGCTTAGACATTGGTAAAAGATTGTGATTAAAGATGAGATTAAATATCATTTAAATGATGAATTTAATAAAAACAACTTAAAATGAAGTTATACCTTTTATTCATAGTTTGCCTAAATTGGGTATGAAAAATGAAAAATAAGCCTACAGAAGCTGAATAGCATTAAATGGGCCACCCTGAATCAGAAGATAAATTGAAATAAATACTTATTTTATATTCAGCTGAATACAAAAACTCTTTGTTTAATTGCTGGGTGTTATTAGGCATTAGGTATTTTAAGTTTCATCTCTTATCTGTTATGAGAATATATTAATTTCTTTGTAGGACTAGCTTTGCTTTAAGACAATGGTGTTGTAAATTGTCACTTGCTCATTTAGTGTATCTGATTTTTTTCGGTGATTATGGTAGTTAAGAATAGTTGTCTAGTACCTTTGGTTGCAAGAAAGTTTTGTAGGAAATTTTATCTTCATTGGCATACTGATTTGATTTTCATATTTCTAAAGTTGGGTGTTATTTATCCTTCTCCTTTTGTTATGTATAGGAGAAGAAAAGAATGCCACAAGGTTATTATTCTCAGTGTCACAGTGATGAACATGAAAGGTGACTCCTATAAGGTTGATGGGAAATGCTATAGCCACTCAGAGTCTCCTCATTGCAAAATGTTTTAGGGTATGATTCCAGTACATGTGAGCAGAAAATCTTGAACAAAGTTAAGTAACATATACATAAAAATTTTGGCTGAATATTTTTTATCTCACAGAGAGGTCATGGGTATTATCATTACTTTTATCTCAGCCAAATAATTCAGCATGTAGTTCATGGGGGTGAATTGGGAATCATGGGGCTGGATCTGATTCTTTAAGCAGCATATAATTTTTTCCCACTTTAAAAAACATACCAGAGTAATGGTTGATGAAGTTGTGTTTGTACTTTGGGAAGTAAACATTGGGAAGCAAATTTTGGGAAGGTTTTGGTCATTATTTCTTCAAATATTTTTCAAACCTTCTTTCCCCTTCTCTCTCTCTTCTTCTGGGACTCCCATAGTGCATATGTTGGCGTGCTTGAAGGTTTCCCACAGGTCTTTGAGGTTCTGTTCACTTTTCTTTATTCTTTTTTTCTTTTTTTGTTCCTCATACTGCATCTCTGAATTGAATAAGTCCAGACACTGGACATATTGTCTATTTCTATATTTCTATCTGTCTATCCATCAGTCAATCTGTAGAGTACATGGAGTGTATTTATTGAGTGATTAACATACCATATGGAACATGAAAAAGAAACAAGCATTCAGAAGGACAAAAAGCAATAAAAAAACTGGAATCATAAGACAAAAGCTTTAAGTAACAATATAGTAAAAGAAAGTGATGAATTAGAAAGGGGTTATTGGTAGGCTGTGAGAATAAGGAGGGATTGGCATACTAGAAATTTCAGTAAGGGGGAATAGCTGGTTCTGTGGGGTAATAGAGTAATTTAAGTAGGAGGATATAAAGTGGTGGTTTGAGTGAAATTTCAGAGTTTAAGGGCCTGGATTTGAAGCAGTTATGTCAAAATAACAAATAGCACGGTAACTACTTGTGTTGATGGCCCAGTTATTGCAATAATATTGTACATTGCAATGACTGTAACAATATATAATTGTGGCAATAAGAGTAGCCATTATTTTTAAGTATTGGTAATCTATCAGGTACTGCACTCTGAGACTTTCCAAATATTCAAAAAAATATTTTTTATAGATGACCAGAATAAAGTGAATATTGCCATAAATTGAGTCACACAAGATATTTGGTTTCCTAGGGCATATAAAGTCATGTTTACACTGTATTGTAGTGTTATTAAGTGTGTGTTAGCATTATGTATAAGAGTACAGTTTATATACCTTAATGAAAAATAATTTATTGGTAAAAAATGCAAACTATCATCTGAGCCAGTTGGAAGAAATGGCAGCAGTAGATTTGCTTGACACAGGGTTACCACAAACCTCTGATTTGTAAAAAACAATATCTGCTAAGAGCAATAAATTGAAGTATGATAACATGAGTTATGCCTATACTGTGTTTTAGACTTACCTGTGTAGTTACTTTTACTGGTGCTCTTTATTTCTTTATGTGGATTCAAGTACCATGTATTGTTCTTTTATTTCAGACTGAATGAATCCCTTTAGTATCTCTTATAAATCATATATGCTGCTGATGAATTCTCTTTCTGTTTATCTGGGGAAGTCTTAATTTCCTCTTCATTTTTGAAGATTACTTTTGCTGGATATAGAATTCTTAGTTGACAGTTCTTTTGGCTCTTTGAATGTGTAATCCCACAGCCTTTTGGCATTTATGGTTGTTTGTGAGAAATCAAGTTAAAATCTTATTGTGCATGGATTTCTTGGAGGTGATGAGTTGCTTCTCTCTTTCTGCTTTCAACATTCTTTCTTTGTTTTTGGCATTTGAAAGTTTGGTTGTGATAGGTTCTCTTTAAGTTTATTCTACTTGGAATTTGTTGAACTTCTTGCAAATATAGATTAATGTTTTTATCAGTTTTTTTCTAGCATTAAAAAAAATCATTTTATTGTTGTTTAATTACAGTTGTCTGTATTTTTCCCCAGCCACTCCCCTGCCACCCCAACCAAACCCATCTCCCTCCCTTGCTTCCACCCTCCCCCTTGTTTTTGTCCAGGTGTCTTATACTAGTTCCTGAAAACCCTTCCTCTCCTTCCTCCCATTGTTCCCTCCCCCCTCCCCTGTGGTTATTGTAAGATTGTTCTTAATTTCAATGTCTCTGGTTAAATTATTTTGCTTTTTTTCTTTTGTTGATCATGTTCCAGTTAAAGGTGAGATCATATAGTATTTGTCCCTCACATTCTGGCTTATTTTGTGTAGTATAATGCTCTCCAGTTCCATCCATGTCGTGGCAAAGGGCAGGAGCTCCTTCTTTCTTTCTGTTACATAGAATTCCATTGTTTACACTATAGTTTTTTGATCTGTTCATTTACTGATGGGCACCTAGGTTGCTTCCAACACTTGGCTATTATAAAGTGTGCTGCTGTGAACATTGGGGTGCATAGGTTCTTTTGGATTGGTGTTTCAGGGCTCCTAGGATATAATCCCAGCAATGGAATTGCTGGGTCAGAAGGCAGTTCCATATTTAGTTTTCTGAGGAAATTCCGTATTGTTTTCCACAGTGGCTGCACCAGTCTGCATTCCCACCAACTGTGCACTAGGGTTCCCTTTTCTCCACAACCTTTCCAACACTTGTTGTTTGTTGCTTTGTTTATGATGGCCATTCTGACCTGTGTGAATTGGTATCTCATTGTGGTTTTAATTTTTATCTCTCTGGTGGCTAGTGATGCTGAGCATCTTTTCATATGTCTCTGGGTCCTCTGTATGTCCTCTTTGGAGAAGTGTCTGTTCAGATCTTTTGCCCATTTATTAATTGGGTTGTTTGTCTTTTTGGAGTGGAGTTGTGTGAGTTCTTTTTAATTTGATGAGGTCCCATTTGTTTATTCTTTTCTTTATGTCCCTTGCTTTGGGGGACATATCAGTGAAGATGTTGCTGCATGGAATGTCTGAGATTTTTCTGCTGATATTTTCCTCTAGGACTTTCATGGTGTCACGACTTATATTTAAGTCTTTTATCCACCTTGAATTTATTTTTGTGTAAGATGTAAGTTGGTGATTTAGTTTCATATTTTTGCATGTAGCTGTCCAGCTCTCCCAGTACCATTTGTTGAAGAGGCTATTTTTACTCCATATTATGCTTCTTCCCCCTTTATCAAATATTAATTGACCATAGACACTTGGGTTTATTCCTGGGATCTCTGTTCTGGTCCACTGGTCCATTGGTCTATGTGCCTATTCTTATGCCAGTACCAGGCTGTTTTGATTACAGTGGCCTTGTAATACAGTTTGATATCAGACTAGCATTTCTTCAAACATTCTTTCTACACCTTTTCTCCTCTCTAGCTGGTAGTTTCAATAGAGTATATATTGATAAGACTGATGATTTTACACAGGTTTTTGAAGCTCTATTCATTTTTATGTATTCTTTTTTCTCTGTCTTCCTCAGAGTGAATAATCTCAATGACCTATCTTAAAGTTCACTGAACCTTTCTTCTCTCTACTCAGATGTGCTGTTGATGCCTTCTAGTGAATTCTTCGTTTCAGTTAGTGTACTTTCCTACTCCAGATTTTCTATTTCATTTTTATTCTTCCCATCTTTTCATTAATATTCTTTATGTTATGATACATTTTTATACTTTCCTTGAGTTATTTAGGTATAGTTTCCTTTAGTGATTTGAGACTATATCTATGAACATACTTAATGTAGTTGGTTTTAATGCCTTTGTCTAATAAATCCAGTGCTTATGTTTCCTCAGGATCAATTTCTATTGACTGCTTTTTTTTCTCCTTGTGTTTGGGCTGTACTTTCTTGTTCTTGTATATCTAATTCATAAATTTAGATGAAAATTGGGCATTTAAAATTTTTATATATTTTCAACTCTGAAAATCACATTCTCTCTCTTCCTCATTTGTTATTGTTACTCTTTATTGTTACTAATGTTGCTGTTTGCTTGTTTAGTGACTTTTCAAACTCTTCATGTAGATTATGTATTCTTTGTCTTGTGTGGCCATTGGGTAGGGTATTACTAGCTGCTCTATTGAGTTGGCAAAAATGTCTCTTTAGTCATTTTCTGTAAAATAAAAGACACATTTTTTATTTTCACTAATAACTTTATTAATTGGATATTTTGAGTATGTTAGCTATCTCCCACATGGTATAACATTAATTGTTCTAAATAAATGTCTTGATTTGATTGCTATCAACTTCAGCTGGTGTAGCCAACTGTGGACCATCGTCCAGTGAGAAATCTCCAGCACGAAACTTTGCAAATCGCTTTTGACACATTTTATCAGTCATAGCACCTTCTCTATACACTGCAGAAATCTTTTTTTGTCTCAGTTGCATTTCTTGAATGAATAAAGCATAATATGCTGAAAATGTTGCTTGTTTTCTTCCACCTTCAATATGAAAATGGCTACATAAAAATTTAATAATTTTGATGTTTTTTTTAAATGCATGCTGATATGGTAGCTGTCACAATACAGTCTAACAAAACTGTTTTGAATGAAGTTAAAGACAGCTAACTGCTGCTAAAATCATCAATGGGAAAAAACCAAATGAACTTTTGGCCATCCTAGTATTATGCCATTTCATCTTATATAATTGGATCTATTTAAATTGAGAAAATCTTTTGGTAGGGCTGTGAATTATGGTTGAAATGTTATTTGAATTGCCAGAATGATTACTTTGTAAGGGGAAAGCAAAGAAACATTTCTCAAACACTTACTGTATGTTATGCCTGAATGTATTATTAAGAGAAATTGAATTTTCTAGTTAATAGGATTTCCTAGTAACTAGGACAACCAGAAGCCCAAGGTTTCTTTGGTATTTGACTTGGTGAAAATCTCTTGACCTGTACTTGTGGAGTTTAGTGCCCAAGTAATTGAAAATAACCAAACTTTCCCCCCTGCCCAGCGCTTAACTGAGTTAGCATCTTGTAGTACCTGAGAATCTTAATTGAGAATATCATTTCCAATGCCATAGACTAAATTGGGATGATACTTGTTTTCAAACCCAATCTGCAGTTATTTTCTTGCTTCTGAAAGTAAGCAGCTGGCAGAATCTCCTTAGTAGTTTCCTGACCAGTGGAGCAAAGGCTGTGATGGTGAAAAGGGCCAAGTGGAACCACTAGAACTGCTTCTGCCTAATAAAATAGTGACTAAAAGCAATACCTTGTTTCTGGATGAATTGCAGAGAATAATGCCACCATCGAGGACTTCAAACGCGTAGCATTGTGATTCCCACCACATCCCCGTTCATCTGTTTGGCTTTTACAGAAGACAGATGGCTCTTGGGAAATGACAATTGATTATGTAAACCAAGCTAGTAGATTACTATGATTGCAGTTGCTATACCATACATGGTTTTAGCAACTACGTGCCTAGTTACTGCTTAAATAAAAAAGAGAGTGAAGAAACTGAATAGCACAACTCACTACTTAGTTTTATTTTTTTTTAAGTAAAGTAAACTGAGGGAATAATCATGAAGACTACAGGATTTCCCCTTTTATAAAAAGTTTCTAGGGAAAAAGAACGATTGGATATTTTCAGCATTTAAAAAGCTGGTTAATCACCACACATTCTTTCCGTTGTGATTGTGTGGCAATGCTGAGGTCTGGAATCTGGCACATCACTTCGGAGCTTCCCTCCCCCCGCCCCTTAACTCTCAGCAGACTCCTCCGTGTCTCCGATGTTGGATTACATAGCAAGGTTTTCTTGATTCTCAGTTTTAGAAAATGTATAATGATTTTCTAATCCTCATTCTCCTGAAATTTAGTTACTTTAACATTGTCTTAATAATTGAAAGAAAATATGTATTATGCTTTAAAAACAGCACAGAACTAAGTTATTCTAATCAAGAAGGTGTGCCATCTTTTGGGGAGTTTATGTGTAATGAACTGTGGCCAATTTTTAATTTTCTACGAGGGAGGCAACTATAAAAGTTGAATAAAACACAACTAATTGGTTATGTGTGTGGAGAAGCTGGGGCATGTGTTTGTGTGTGTATGAACTATAGCATTCTTTTATGTGGTTAAATATTTTATCCATTCTTCAAATAACAGAATGGGCAATTGGTCACAGCATTGCTGTTATAATTACTGTGTACCTGAAATGGAAATTTATTGTGTGTGGATGCATATGTTGAGAGAGAAAGTCATGTAAGAGATGTACATAGAATGCTGCTTTACTTATAAGAGGTTTTTAGTTTTGACCTTTGAGGATATTGTGAAGCTAATGTAAGCATCAGGGAATCTGTAATAATGATAGTGAAGGAACCAATACTTAGGAGCATTGCACTTTTGTTCATATCACTACCATTGCTTAGTTCATGTACATTTCTCTGGTGATAGGAAAATTATGTTCCTGCACTAAGGGAGCACATGAAAAGATCTAGATGATAGTATTGTGGTATTGACAGAAGTGAACTTGGCGCAGACAGGACACACAATTGATAAACACACACTTGTCTGTATGTACACATTTCAGATTAAATTTCCTGGGAGTATTGAGGTCCTCCAATTCATTGTGTCCTTGTAGTATCCCAGCCTAATAGTAGTTAGCACATCAACCAAGTTTGTGCATCTTTGAATTGTGTGTAGTTTATGGAATTTTTTTAGGAAATTTTCTGAAATAGCAATTTTGAACCAACTACCTAATCATATTCATAGTTATATGTATGCTTCATATTTTTTCCATGTGTTTGAGAAGTTGAAGACAGTAAGCCAGTCAACAAATTAGAGTTTGTTAATGAACTGTTGTTCTGAGCAAGGAAGAGTGGCAAATTTTTCATAATGGCTGGAAGAGACAGACTGTGAGACTGGAAATGTGAATTCGACCCACATTGTTAAGGGACTGTAGGATCTCAAGGAATAGATTACCAACAGCATAATGAGAAGTTAAGTGTGGGCATGATCAAGTCAACCCTGGGCAGGATGGGCTGATGCCCTTGTTTACTGCTTGAGGGGAAAAAGTCAAAGCAGTATGGAATCATTTTGTTGTGTAGCAGTCTGAAAAAATAATGGGACAAAGGGACAAAGGCGTGACAGAAACTTTAAAGTGTAAGACAGAACTCTGGGCATGGGACTCAGTTCATTGGATCGTCCTCCTGTTCTTGAAAAGGTTGAAGGGGCACGCGCACTTCAGTTGTGGGTTCGATCTGTGGGTTAGATCCCCAGTTGGGGCAACCGATGGATGTTTTTCTCTCTCTAAAATCAACGTATCCTCTCTGGCATGGTCTCAAAGATTTTCTCCGGTGTTTTTTTCTAGAAATTTTGTAGTTTTATGTTTAGGTTTATTTCAAGTTAATTTCTTTTTTTGTATGATACAATGTAAGTGTCAAGGGGCATTATTCTGCAACAGCTCAAAAAAACTATTCTTTCCTCATTGTATTATCTTGGGAGCTTTGTGGCATATTTGTGTGTCTACTTCTGGACTGTATTCTTACCACATTATCTGGATTTACTCTAGCTTTATAGTAAGATTGATAGTCATGTGGCGTGAGTCAACTTTGTTTTTGACCTTCAAAATTGTTTTGACTATTCAGGTTTTTTCATGCATATTTTATAAATAGTTTGACAGTGTCAACAATAAAGCCTATTGAAATTTTGATTAGTATACAGATTTTGGCAGAAATAACGCCCCCTTTTAATTACAAAATCATAAGCATGTAATTCTGTAACATAACAATATTATGCTCAATCACACCATATGACATTTTAAGTGAAATGTTCAAGTTAAAACTATAAATGATTACACCTATACTATTACCCTACCAACTGCACTCAAGCAGGCACTACTTCTGGCAGACCTTGTATTAAATCTTTATATCAATTTGAAGAGAATTAGAAAAATACTTAATTGTCTGACCCATGTGTATGTCTTGCTTATTTTGTTAAATTTGTCCCAAAGTATTTCATACTTTAGATGCTATTGTAATTGGCATTGCATGTTTTAATGTTCAGTTATTAGTTTCTAATATATAAAGTAGTTTAATTTTTTAATATTAACCTTGTATTCTTCAAGTAGTTTTTAAGTAGATTCCTTGGGATCTTTTACATAGATAGTCACATTGCCTGTGACTAAGGATTTTTTGTCTCTATGCCTTTTATTTCTATTTCTTGCCTTACTACATTAGACCCTCTGGTAAGAGCACGTATCTTGGACTTTTTCAGGAGCTTAGAGTGAAGGAAAGGCATTAGTTTTTGACCATTAAATATAATGTTAGCAGAATTTCTTTTCTTTTCTCCCCTCCCCTCCCCTTTCTCTTGTCCTTTCCCTTCCCCTTATCTTCCCTTCTCTCCCCTCACCTTTCTTTTTATAATAGCCTTCAGACTGAAGATATTTTCTTCTATTTCTTGTTTGCTAAGAATTTTTATTATGAATGAGTTTCGAGTTTTGCAAATTTTTTCTGCATTCATTGAAATGATCATATATATTTTTATATATTTTTAAGGGTGAATTATATTGATTTATTTTCAAATATTCAACCAAGCTTGAATCCTTGGATAAAAGTTACTTTTCGTGATACATTAGTATTCTTACATATTGTTGAATTTGATTTGTTAAAACTTTGTTACTGGTTTATGCATCTATATTAATATATTAATATGGAATATTTTTTATTTCTCATAATGTCTTTGTCTGGTTTTCATATCAGGATAAAACCAAATACCAGTCACTTCTTTATTTTTGAAGTTTCTGAAAAATTCGTGTTTCTTTCTTGACTCTCATAGAATTCTCCAGTAATGCTTTTGTCACCTGAAGTATCTTTTTGTGTGTGTGGAAAGATTTTAACTATAAAATCAACTCCTTTATAGATCCAAATATAGTCAGTTTATCTATTTTTATAGAATAACTTCAGGAACTTTTTTGTCTTTCAAGGAACTTACTCATTTCATATAAATATTTAAAATTACTGCCAAATGTTTTTCATAATGTTCCCTTATTATTTTTTTAATGTCTGTGTAATTTCTAGAAATATACTGATATTGAAACTCTTTGATTCCTGCTTTTGGTAATTTTTGTAACTTTTTTTGCTGTCATTTAGTGTGGAGGTTTATTAATTTCATTTATATTTGGGAAGAATCATCTTTTGCTTTAACTTGTCTATCTTTATATTTCCTACCTAAATATTTCTGTTCTTATTTATGTCCTTTCTTCTTCTGGCTTTGAGTTTAATATGCTCCACATTTTCTGGTGTCTTAAGGAGAAAACTAAGTCACTTATTTGAATACTTTCTTTTTTTCTTATATGTTTATAGATTTTCTTCAAAGCACTGTGGCAACTGCATCCTACAAATTTTGATATGTTGTATTTTCAGTTACATTCACTTCAAACTATCCATCAATTTTCTTGTGATGTATAGTGGGTTATTTAGAAGTACATTGTTAAATTTTCAGGTTTTTGAAGGCATTTCCAAATTCCCTTTTTTAATTGATTTTTAATATATTTCTTTGCTTAGAGAAGACACTTTATATGATGTCAGTTTTAAAAATCATTTGAGACTTGTTTAAGGACTCAAAATGTGCACTTGAAAAAATGCCAAATCATCGCTTGTTAGTGTTTTTCAGAAATGTTAAAATTAAGTTGGTTGCTCATATTGCTCAAGTCTTCTCTATAAAATGAGTATTATTTACTCATTTTATTTCTGCTCATGTTATCATTTACTTAGAAAGAAGTGTTGAGATCTTTAGATATGGTTATAGATGCATACACATTTGGGATTGTTACATTTACTTAATAAATTCACTTCCTTGTTTTGAAATCTGTCTCTTCATTCCCAGTAATATTGCTCGATCTGAAGACTAATTTTTCTGATACTAATATAGTTACTTCATCTTTCTTTTGATTTGTGTTTGCATGGTATATCTTTATTTTAATCTTTTTTGTTGTCATAGCCAAAATAAAAATTTTTTCATTGACATCTCTTGTCATCATGATTATTTTTTCTTCTACCTTCTTATTCAGTCTGACAGTCTCTGCTTTTTAATATGGTTGTTTAGACCATTTACATTTATTCAACATAGATAGCACTGGCAGTCCTAGCCATAACAATCAGAAAAGAAAAAAATTAAAATGCATCCAGATTGGAAAGGGAGAAGTAAATGGGACCTTATTTACAGATGACATGATTCTGTACATAGAGAACCCTAAAGATTCCACTAAGAAACTATAAAACTGATAAATGAATTCAATAAAGTAGCAGGATACAAAGTCAATATCCAGAAATCAGTTGCATTTTTATATGCCAATAATGGAACTGTCAGAAAGGGAAATTAGGAAAATAGTCCCATTCACAATTGCTTCAAAAATAATAAAATGCCTGGGAATAAATCTAACCGAGGATATAAAAGATCCATAATGGAAAATTACAAGACACTGGAAGCTGAAGGAACAAATAAGCGGAAGTACATACTGTGTTCTTAGATAGGAAGAATTGACATTGTTAAAGTGTCCACACAACTCAAAGCAATCTACGAATTCAAAGCAATTCATATGAAGATACCAATAGATGTATTTCACAGAACTAGAACAAGTATTTAAAAAATTTATCTGGAACCACAGAATAACCCAAATAGCAACAGTGATTTTGAGGAAAAAGAACACAGTTGGAAGAATCATGTTACCTAATATTAAACTATAAGGCTATAGTAATCAAAACAGCATGGTACTGGCATAAAAATAGACACATGGGTGATCAGTGGAACAGAAGAGAGAGCCCCCAAATAAACCCACACTTTACAGTCAGTATTTGACAGGGGAAGCAAGCACATACAATGGGCTAGAGATAGTTTATTCAATAAATGGTGTTGGGAAAATTGGATGGCTACGTGCAGAAAAATGAAACGAGACCACCTTCTAGCATCACACACAAGAATAAAATCACCTGGCTGGTGTGGCTGAGTAAATTGAGTGCTGACTTGTGAACCAAAGACTCACTGATTTAATTCCCAGTCAGGGTACATGCTTGCCTGGGTTGCGGTCCAGGTTCCCAGTTGGGGGTGCACAAGAGGCTACCAAACATTGATGTTTCTCTCCTCTTTCCCCCTCCCTCCTTCTGTCTCTAAAAATAAATAAATCTTTGAAAAAAAGAATAAAATAAAAATGGATTAAAGACTTAAATGTTAGACTCAAACCATAAGAATCCTAGAAGACAACATAAGCAGTAAAATCTTGGACGTTGCTTATAGCAATATTTTTTTCTGATACATGAGTTCAGACCCCAGAATACTCAGAATTATCTTCTGGAGGGTGGCCCCAGTGTTGTACAGGCTTTCCCTCCTAGGTGAGTGTTCTAGGAACCCATCTGTATCAGTGTACTAGCTGGTGGTGGTGTGAGAGGCTGCATTCAGCTTCAGTGGACTTTTTTTTAAGACTCTTTCAATATGTTTACTCATTTCATGATGGGTGATTTACAAGCGCACCTGCCCACACTGCACCTAGTGTTCGGCAGTTTTTGACCAAAAATTTCATGACTTTCATGTCCCTCTCTCCCTGTTCACCCAACTTTACCCAGACCAATTTTCTTTTTGTTTCCCTGGATGAAAAAAATCCTCAAAGGGAAACAAATGTTTTGCCAATGTAGAAGAGATGAAACAAAAAATGGCAGAAGCACTAAAATCAGGCATCAAAATCAGTGAGTTCAAAAACTGTTTTGAGCAGTAGAAAAAATGTCTCAACAGATGTATTGCATCAAATAGAGAATACTTTAAAGGCTACTGAAGTTTAAACATATAAGAATAAATGCACAATTTTTTATAAATAAATTTCATTTTTTTGTTTCCCCCCTTGTATCTTCTCAGGCAAGGGAAACAAAGTTAAAAATAAGCAAATGGGACTACATCAAACTAAAAAGGTTTTGCACAGCAAAGGACAAACAACAAAATGAAAAGATAACCCACAGAATTGGAGAACATAATGGGCCGATACATCTGATAAGGTGTTAATATCCAAAATTTATAAAGAATTTATGAAGCTCAACACCAAAAAAACAAACCATCCAATTAAATATGCAAAGGACCTGTATACACACTTCTCCAAAGAGGACATACGGATGGCCAGTAGACATATGAAAAGTTGCTCAATGCCACTGATGTTATCAAGTTGGTTGAGTTTATATCATTTTGCTACTTACTATCCATTTTCCCCTCTTGTTGTTTTTTGTCTTTTCCTATCTTTCGTTGGGTTTGAGGTTTTTTGTTTATTTGCTTAAATGATTTCATTTTATGCTCATTATGGGCTTCCCAGGTATATACTTTTGTTAATTAGTCAATCAATTAATTCCTCTACATATATATTTATTAGTCTACTTTTAGATAATATTCGATTTCATATACAGTGTAAGAACTTTACAGCATTATACTTTCCTCTCGTCATTTGTGATACTGATATGATTTAGTTTACTTCTAAATATTCTATAAAGTCAACAATACTTTGTTACTGGTCTTGTTTTTTTATAGTCAGTTATTTTTTTTAAAATAAAATGTTATATAGTTAAAGTTTTGTATTTACCCATGCATTTATCATTTCTGGCATTCCTGATTCCTTTTGTGCAGATTCAAATCTGAATCTGGTTTCATTTCTCTTCTCCCTGAAGAATTTTCTTTAGTATTTGTTTTAGTGTTGGTCTGTTGGCAAAGAATTCTGTCAGCTTTTGTTTGTCTGGAAAAATATCTTTATTGCCCATTCAGGTTTAAAGGTATTTTCTTGGGGCAAAGAATTTTATGCTGACATTTATTTTTAACCTTTCAGTACTTTGAAGGTATCTCTTTATTGTCTTTTGGCTTACATGTTTTTTAACAAGAAATCTGGTTTTATTATTTTATTTCTTTTGTATGTACTGCATTCTTTTTTTCTGGCTTACTTAGAATTTTTTTATTAGTTTTTTTAATTTAATTTATTTTAGTTGTTGTTCAAGTACAGTTTTCTGTCTTTTACTCCCAACCCAGCCCACCCCCCTGTGCTTTCCACCTCCCTCCCATTTCCACCCCCCTTAGTTCTTGTCCATGTGTATTTTTTATTAGTTTTTCACAATAGTATATGATATGCATTTGTATAATTTCCTTATGTTTATATTACTTGGCTTTTGCTCAGATTTTTGGATCTCTGGATTTACAGTTTTCAAAAAATGTAGAAAAGTTTCAGGGATATTTCTTCAGATATTTTTTCTACACTCCTCTTTTTCCCCTGGACCTCCAATTACATGCATTTTAGACTCCTTTATCCCATCCCACATTTTTTCCTAGTATTTTTTGTTTCTGTGCTCTATGTTGAGTAATTATATTACAGTTTTTTAACTTCATGATTTTGTCTCTTGTAGTGTTTGACCTGCTGTTAACCCATCTTATGTATTTCTTTTTTTTTTTTTTTAAGAAGTTCTCTGGAAGCTCCATTTGAATCTTTTTCATATCTTTGACCTCTCTTACCATTATGGTTATTTCCTCTTGTACCTTCTTATAAACATGAAACATATTTGTAATAGTTCTTTTCATATCCTTGTTGCTAAGTTCATCATTCATTTTCGTGTTTGTTAAATAGTTTTCTACTGATTATAGGTCTTTATACTGATTTTCTGTATGCTTTTTATTATTTGATTGGATTAAGGCATTTTGAATTATAACTTGCTGGTTGCTGAATTTGTTGTATTATTTCAAATAGTGCTACATTTTGTGTTTCTCACTTATTTGGAATCAGTTGGGCTATTTTGAGGTATATTTTTAAGATCTGTTAGTGTGGGTTCAAAATATCCTTTTGTTCTAGATCTGACTTTGTCCCACCAATAAGGAGATGCTCTCCCAAGGATTCAGCTGGATACTCTATGTATTTCGAGATTTGTCTACTCCAAATGGGAGGAAGCCAAACTATCACCAATTGTGTGTGAGCTCCAGATGTTGTTCTGTCTGCTCACTTTGGTTTTTTTCTCTTGTCCTTGTGTAGTTCTCTCTCATATGTATGCCTGTTAGTACTTAGCCCAAGACTTGTGCACATCTTTCTGTCTGTGGAATTCTCACCCCGTGTAGCTGTCTCTTCTCAGATTCTTGGCCCTGGGAGCACTAGCTGCCTCGCAGACTTTTAGTTCTGCCCTTCAAATCTGAGAGAGGCCAGTTTTGCTTGGGTTCTCCCACCATGTCTGTGGGAGTCTGTGGCCTGTGAACTGCCTCCAGCTTGTAAGCTGGGCAGCTACAATGCTTGCCTTGTTTTTTTACTTCCTCTTAGGAACTATAATTCTGTGCTGCTGGTTGTCCAGTATCTGAAAATGTTTTTTTCATATATTTTGTTCAGATTTTTATTGGTTTTAGTTGGAAGGTTAAATCTGGTTCCTGTGTCTTCATTTTTATTGAAAGTAGAATGTTATCTGTATATTGTAAATTAAACTTTCCTGCTAACCTTTACCGTACTTTTACATTGAGACAACCACAGTGCACAAAACAATGGATGCTCCAGGAGTGGGTGGTGGTCACAATGTCTGTGATGAAACTACTGGTAATATTTAGGAAATGAGTGCTTTATTTTTTTATTCTTTTTATATCTCATTCTATTTTGTACTTTATGAAGTATACTTTATAATCTACAAATGTAAAGTCTCTCCTCCTAAACTGTCATTAAATCATCGAATAAAATTTACACACTTGGAATATGCATCATTTTTTATGGTAGTTTCCTTATATCTTAGACACATCCCTTCTTGCTGTTAGTAAACCTTGAGAAACTAGAATTTCTCATTTTTATGTCCATAGTAGATGATTGTATTCAGCAGCTACTTAGAAAACACAGTTATTCTACAATAATATGAAGAATATTGGTGTACAAATTTTACTTTATTCTACTTCAGATTTCAAATTTTAATTAGAAATCTGAATTATAGTTATAGGGTTTCCCTTTCATTTTCTGAAATAAGTCTAATCTGAGCTTTCTTCAGATTTGTATTCTTTCTGACACTTGACAAGCCTTTCTACTTGACAAGCCCAGGGCATTCATTCCATCCTTGATATTATTATCCTTTTTATCATGTTGAAACTGTAGTTTATAAGATGGCTCCATGATCTTTTTAAGATTCATGCATGTGGTAACAAATACCACTAGTAACATCATCTCTAAAAGACAAGAACTATAGATATGCACAATTTAAAATTGTTTCTCTTGGAAACTCATCTATTTTTCCGTCCTTTCTTTCTTTTGGAAATAATGTGTTCTTCAAAGTTACGTGAGCTTTGACAAGTTGAGCTCTGTCAGCCTATCCAAGGGAAAAGTCATTAGCACCTTACATAGAACCAAAGTAGAGGGGGAAACTATCCCCAATTTTTATGGCATTGTGTCAGGAAATTGAAAGGGTGGTGAGGAGTATGCTTGTGGATATATGTAAACATGTAGCTTTTGCAGTCTGCTGGGTTTTTATTGTATCCATTGCAAGTTTTGTAGAGACAATGTAATGTAGGCCATGGTCAAAGCAAGATTTTTTTTTCCACTCAGTTAAAGTAATGGGTGTTTTTCTCTTTCCTTTGTTCTGCTGAGGGTCAAGATAAACTTTCTGTTTTCTATTAATATATCTAGCACCCAAGCTGATGTTTCTGTACAAAAATGAAATTTCTAATTAGTCTGGATTTCCCCTGAGGCAGTGCTGCGGGCAGGACTGTGTTTGACTTCGGTTTCATTTGGTTTCTTTTGTCTAGGCCTCTTGACCTTTTAAATTTACCCAGCTCAGCTTCCAGGGATCCAGTGCAGTCCCCTAAGCAATGTCCCTTCCTCTGCATTTACTTCCACTTTTCAAGCTTACCTGGTGAAATAATACCATTTCACTAGGGTGTTATTATATAATTGATAAATGGAGTATTTTTACATACTAGTGCTGCTGCTGCTGATTGTAGGGAGTTTGGGGTTTTAAATGGACAGTTCCAGGAGGTTTTAATTTATAAGTCACTAATATTAAATGTTAAATTCTTTGAATGAAATTATTTTGAGAGATTTTAGCTTTATTTAGAGGTTTACTGTGAAGAAAATAAATGTCTGTATCATATTAGTCTCAAAACTGTAAGGATCTCCTTGGGGAAAATTATTTCTCTTGAAACTCAGGCCAGGAGACATATACGTGAACTGTTTTCTTGGTAGCTCGAAATCAGGTATTTCCATGGATGTTCTGCCGGTCCCAGAAATAGAGTCTAAAGCTGAGTCTTTCACTTGGGGAGTGCTTAAATGCGCCACAGATCAGTGACCAGAATCGTTTCATTTTGTGCCCATGTGGTTTCTGCGGGTGGTTTGTTGTTTTAAAAACTGTTTCAAAGAAGTACATTTTTTTCCTGGCAATCATGTGTATCCTGTGTAAGTATTTTTCATTATTAATAATTTTGAGAAGAACCAATTCCAGATCATAATGCAGTTGGCTAAAGTGGCAGGTTTTTATCCAGAGTCATCCCATATGATTTGTTTCTGGTTTGCCAAAATCCATTAATTTGAGGCTCCCAGAGGGCATAGTAATGATTTCCTCTCCTGTTTCTTACTGTCACCAGTTTGTTTTTGGAAATTATTTCTATCAATTTGGGGTAAATCAGTCTTTGAGAGAAAGTCATGAGACATTTAGATGTAATTTCTAGGCGTATATACTGGTTTTACTTTTGGGGGATATTTACCACACCGCTATTTTTTACTCTATGTAAAAAATTTGTATGTAGAAATTTCCATGTCTGATTGTGACTTGAATTCCAGCTTTTTTATTGGGCTTTGATTTTCATCTTCTTCCTCATTTAGTCTTAGTGGTTAGAAATCTTTTCTTTAATTGCATTTCAAAGTGGTTAGTTTCTGTCATTTTCCATTCCCCTGTCCAACAGTAGGAGTTGACTTCTGTAGGTACACTGCAACCTTTTAATAGTGAATTTGGGTTTAAAGAGAAATGGAATTCAGTTCTTGAGTTATTTCAGGAGTTATAACATTATGCTATTTACATTTCTGGCCACAATGAAGGTTTTCATGAAAATAAAGTTTTGTGGGAAAAATTCTGTGTCATCAGCTTGTAGTCTTGGAAGGTAGCTCCAGATTTGGCTGACCCAGAATTAAAACTTAAAGTTTGCCTAAATTTTATAATTAATAAATTAATATCGTTTATAATTAGGATTTAACTAGGAAGAAGACAATTACCCCTCTAAACTTTCTAATTTAACAGAGGAGAAAATTGAAACCTACATAGGTTAGGTGTTCAGCTGTGATTTGGGGGAAGAGTTGGTACCAGAGCCCAGGGACCTGACTTCGAATCCAGTGTTCTTTCCACCATGGCGGCATCTCTTGACATCTTATGTTAGTTTGTTGTTGGGACAACAAAATAGCAATTTAAAGCAGCGATTTCCAATCTTTTTCATCTAATGGCACACACAAAGTAGTTACTGAAATTTTGCATCACACCAAAATATATTTTTTGCTGATCTAAAATAGTTATAATTTTGATTCATTCATACTGGATGGCTATTGTTGTGTTGGCTGTTGTCATTTTTTTATTTGACACTCTAAGGGAAAAGAGGTCAGTGCCCTTGATTGCATGTTTTAAAAATTCTTCCAGCACACCAGTTGAAAATTGCTGATAGAGTATAAAGTGTAGCAGGATTCTGGTTTTTAGACACCCAAATACATTGAATTTGTGTGATCTGAGTTGGAGTGATAACCATGCAAATTCATGCCACAGTTTCCCTCTCGGTCTGCAAAACAGCACTGATCATCTCTGAGTTGTCAGTTGGTTATTTGAGGAAGGGAATTCTTTGGTCCTTATTTCGTTCAAGCCTATTCTTCATTGTATTAAAGTAATTTTTAAGACTTCCCCAAAGGTAGGAAAACATGCAAGTTAAGACGTCCTGTGTTGGCTACTGTTGAGTGCCTATCAGCGTTAACTCTTATTCTATGTACCTTTTTGAAAGAATCTATTCTGTTCAGGCATCTAATCCTTTATGTGACTCAGAGAAAGGAGTCCTCATTCCTAGCTGCAGAATTGATTCTGGTAAGTCTAAGTGAAACATGGCACTTTCCTTTCTTTGCTAGTGACAGGTTCAGAGATGGGCAGGTCACAATTTCAGACTATATTGGTCATGCTTCTAGCTACATATAGGAGGTCAGATCCAAGGGAATGACAGAGAATTTCTGAAGCTCTGATTTGTAGTCTTTTTAGAGCCTGCTCCACCATTGACTCCTTGTAATATCAGATCATGGCCATATATTTCCTTACTGTTTAAGCCAGTTGGCTTTTGGAATTTTCTTTTTTAAAAATAGATTTTATTGATTACGCTATCACAGTTGTCCCAATTTCCCCTCTTTGTCTGCCTCTGCTTGGTACCCCCGCTCCCTCTGGCAGTCCCTCCCTTACTTCATGTCCATGGGTCATGCATATAAGTCCTTTGGCTACTCCATTTCCTATATTGTTTTTAACATTCCCCCGTCTATTCTGTATCTACCCATTTGTACCTCTTACTCCCTGTAGTTTATCCTTCTTTCTCCCCCTTTCCCCCAACCAGTAACCCTCCAAATGATCTCCATACCTATGACTCTGGTTTTGTTCTGCTTGTTTGCATAGTTTGTTTTTTAGATTCAATTGTTGATAGTTGCAAATTTATTGCTATTTTAATGTTTATGGTTTTGATCTTTTTCTTAAATAAGTCCCTTTAACATTTCATATAATAATGGCTTGGTGATGAATTCCTTTAGCTTTACTTTGCCTGGGAAGCACTGTGTTTGCCCTTCCATTCTCAATGACAGCTTTGCTGGATAGAGTAATGTAGGTTGTAGGTCCTTGCTTTTCATCACTTGATACTTCTTGTCAGTCCCTTCTAGCCTGCAAAGTTTCTTTTGAGAAATCAGCTGACAGTTTTATGGGAACTTCTTTGTATGTAACTATTTCCTTTTATCTTGCTGCTTTTAAGAGTATCTCTTTATCGTTAACCTTTTAACCTTCGATATTTTAATTATGATGTGTCTTGTTGTGGTCCTTGTTGTGTTCATCTTGTTTGGGACTCTCTGTGCTTACTGGACTTATATGTCTATTTCCTTCATCAAATTAGGGAAGTTTTCTTGCTCTTTCTTTTTCTTCTGCCATCCCTGTGATTCAAATGTTGGTATGTTTGAAGTTGTCCCAGAGGCTCCTTTCCCTATCCTCATTTTTTAAATTCTTTTTCTTCTTGCGGTTCTAATTGTTTTTTCTTCCTTATGTTTCAGATCATTGATTTGATTCTCAGCTTCATCTATTCCACTATTGATTCTCTGTAAATTTTTCTTTATTTCACTTAGTGAAACCTTCATTCCTGCCTGGGTTTTTCATATGCTGTTGAAGTACCCATTGAGTTGCTTGAGTATCCTAACAACCAGTGTTTTGAACTCTGCATCTGATAGGTTGCTTATCTCCATTTCATTTAGTTCTTTTCTGGAGTTTTGTTTTGTTCTTTTATTTGGGCCGTCTTCTTTCTTTGTCTCCTCAATTTGGCAGCCTCCATGCATTTGTCTATGTATTAGGTAGAGCTGCTTTGATTCCCTGTTTTAGTAGCATGGCCTATTGTGGAAAAGCAGACTGTAAGTTGGATGGGGTAGAGCCTTAGGTAACTGTCAGAATGGGGCACCTGTGTGGACCAGGTTGGTAGACTCTCTGATATGGTGTCACTGCTTTGTGCCTCTGTGTGGAAGAGGGCTCAGAAAGCAGACAGTGCCACTGCTTGGCTTTTGGAGTTTTTTCTGGGAGGAAGCTGTCCTCCGGCACTGTCCCTGTATGCTACTGGTGCCCTTCCAGTTGCTGCCAGTGCTGAGGTCCAGAGGGAGTGAGTCTGCATAAGTCCTAAGCCCCTTGCTGACCCTTTAAGAGGAGACTACTGAGAATCCTACTGTTTCTTCTGCCACCCAAAACCCCACTGGTTTTTATAGCTAGGAGTTATGGGGACTTATCTCCCTAGCACTGGAACTCTGGGGTGGGTGGTGTGGTGTGGGGATGGGGTCCTTTCCTCCTGAGGTATCCCTCCTAATTTTTATCCACACGTGGGTGTTGGGCCACCAGTTTCCTGTCTCCTCATCCCCATGCATCTCCACCTCTCCTGCCTATCTGGATGAATGTGGCTTCTTTAATTTCTTCTTGTCAGACTTCCATACAGCTTGACTTTTTGATGGTTCTGGGTGATTCTTGTTTTGTAGTCTAGTTGTGATATTTGCTGTGGTTATGCGAGGAGGTGAGCCTTGTTTTACCTATGTCTCTGTATTGACTGGAAGTCTGCTTTTGGAATTTTCTCAACTTTAGATCAGAGTATGTATCTTTCTGATGTTATCTCCTAATACTTTATACTGTGAAAGAATATGAAAGAGTTAGGTTTTGGTAACGAAATTGGTGTGAATTTGAGAAAGGGAAAATTTTCAGCAGATCTGAAACCAGAAGAATCTTTAAAGAGATTTGTGACTGATAGAATCATAAACTCATGGGTCATAAAGGCATCATAACCCTTGTAATCAACCTTTCATCCTTGCAGCTTCACTGAACTTTTTGTTTATTTTACCATTAACCTTCTAAATCTAATGGTTTCTATTTATTCCTTATCTTCTTAACATCTATTATATGCATAGTACACCTATATCCATCCTTGTAAACTTTCCCCTTATGATTTCTAAGACATCATTCTAGCTTTCTACATTTATGATAACTTCTTTTAAATTTTGTTTACTGACATTTTCTTCTCCCTGTCCCTTGAATAGTAATGGTATTCTTTGTTTTATTTCTTGGCCTAATTTAGAAAATTTTTATTACTTGGATTAGTTTAGATTTCGATGGAAGGAAGGCGCTATGTGCAACCTACGCTTAAGGAGTGGGGAGTTTTCCTCCTTGAGGGAAGAGTGTCTGTGTATATTATTTGGAATTCTTCTGCATGGAAATTTGATTCATTCTTTCTAATTTATTTATATATTCATGTGTTTATTTTATCACATATCAGTAGGGACTCATGCTTATTTATTTTCTACTTTTCTTGGCCAAGTTTTTCAAATTGCTGTATGTATGGTAATGGTTTCTAAATAGCTTATCCTAGGACATCTTCCTGCCTTTGTTTTAGAAGGAGCTCTTTCTGGTCAACTTCCTGTTGGACCTTTTCCCTTTTGTCTTTCTTTTATTGCCTAAGGTTAAACTAATCAGTTTTGATTTCATCTCCCTCATTTTATGCCTCCTTCATTTTATTTCTTTTACCAAACTGGCTTTTCCATCTGCTTGCTCACACTGGAAATCAGTGGAATCCTTCAGTTATCCTTTTCCTTATTCCCACTCTTCCAGTAGCTTTCACTTGAACTGGATTTATCTGTAGCATTTTTCTGAAATTAGCCTATTCCACTTCCACACCACTATTCACATTACCTAATAGCCATTTAAAAAAAAACAGGTCACTTATTTGAAATACTTCTTGTCTAACATCCCTTCTCAGAATCCTCCACTAAGTTTAGTTTCTGACACTAATTTAACTAGGATTTTAGGCAAATTGCTTGTTTTTTCTCTCACCTAAGTTTCTTTATTTAATAAGTGTGGATATAATGATAGGGATCTTTGGACGATTAAAAGTGGTAGTGTCTTAAGCATTTAGGTTTGTGTGTGGTACAAAGCAGTACACTGTAAAAGGCAGTCATTTTTATTATTATTGTATGGCTACTCCGTAGCATGGCACTTCATAATTTGGCTCCTACTGCTCATCCAGCAGCTCCGTTTGTGGTTATTCTCTCACCATAGGCACCGTATTATTCAACAATTATCCCTTATTTGATGTATTTTAGGTTTGCCACACTATTTGCTTTCTGTACCTGTCCTTTTATACTCGTTCCTTTGTCCGGAATGCCCTTATATTTGTAGCCTAACAGAAAAACTGGCTTTTACTTACCCCTCAATATTCTACTTAAATATACCCATCTATGCAGAGTTAATCACCACCTTTGTTGTCACTGCAGCACACAGGCAGATAGATGTATTATGTGTACTAACTATAGGAGGTCTGTTCGAAAAAGTCCAGCCATTGGTAATATAATGAGAATGGTTTGTGTGACATTGATGTAACCTGGCAGCCAAGGAGAGCTGACTAGAATGTGCGTGTGTGAACAATGATGCCTTCACTGCACTAGTCAGTGGGGACGATAGATGCCATTCAGCGAGCATGCGTACTGTGTGGCTATTGCTTTCAAAATGACTGAGTAGAACAACAGATCTGCATCAAGTTTTACTTAACCTTGAATATGCCTCTACGGGAACTATTCAGATGATTCAGAAGGCTGCAGATGTGGGCAACTGGTGATTGGCAGCTTCATCACAACAATGTGCCTGCTCATGCATCACCTCTTGTGTAGAGCTTTTTGGCAAAATATCAAATTACCTAGGTGACTGAGCTCCCCTATAGCCCAGATTTGGCACACTGTAACTTCTGGCTTTTCCCAAAACTACAGTTGCCTTGGAAAGGGAAGGGATTTCAGACTGTCAGTGAGATTCAGGAAAATATGATGGGGCAGCTGATGGCGAATGGGAGAACTGCATGAGGTCCAAAGGTGTCTACTTTGAAGGGGACAGAGGCATCATTGTCCTATGTAAGATGTTTCTTGTATCTTGTATTTTTTTCAGTAAATATCTTTATTTTTCATATTACATGTCTGGGTACATTTTGATTAGACCTTGTATATCACTATATGCTTGCAAGTCTGTCTTTTTGTCCATTTAATTATGACCTCTAAGGGGACAAGGACTAAACTTGTCATTACATCTTTAGCATCACTGTTAATTTTTGTTACATACACTACCTTGGAAGTATAAAATCATGTCTAGTTATCTTTTGTTACTAATGATCATTAGGCTTGTACTTAAACCTATCTGGTATTGGGACATTTGTAGTTGGAGTGGTGGTTATTACTTTGGACAGGTCTAAATTTTAGAAAGTTACTTTTATGTAAATTTGAAATCTGACCGCCTTTAGCTTTCATTGGTCTGTTCTCTGAAGCCATAGAGTATTAGTCTCTGCATTCAGCATTTTATAACTATTTGAGCCCTTAGTTAGAAATGAAAAGAAACCTGAAACACTCTAGCTTAAGAAAAAGAAATTCATTCATTATTGTTAACAGCCTCCAGGTTTTTTCTGTTGTTCACCTTTATCAGGTATCAGGTATACATTCAGTATGGATAACCTTATCTGTGCATTGTATGTGTGTGTATATATATATATATATATATATAGTGACATATATATCACTATAATACATCATGTACATTATAAAACAGATACATATATAGTACTTTGTAAAGCATGATGCAAAAGACACGTACTTTATTTTATATGTATTAATTCCTCTCACATGCTGATGGATCCCTTTATATGTCCCTCTGTCTCCATGATGGCATGTGTGTGCCATTTTAAAGACCTCTGGTATATGTAATCAAACTGTGGTATGGGCAGGGTTGGAACTGCTATTTGGGATTACTCGAAGACATGTAGATGCCTCTAGGAGTTCTATTTTGTTTGTCTTTTTTCTTTTTATGTAATGGCTTTGCTTTTCCAGATCAGCTTATCTTTGGGCCTAGGACAATGGCTATTGGTTTGGGCTGATTTTTTCACAGCTCTCATTTATTTATTCAACAAATTATGAAGTGTATATAGTCTGTGCCATGCACTATTCTTAGTGCTGGGGTTATAGGAGTGAGTGATAAAAAGAAGCATATTAAAGTTATAAGTGCTGTGCAGAGAATAAAATAAGGTGATGTGACAGTGATTAAGTGAGTGCCCAGGAAAGCTTTTGTTCAATGGGGACATCGAAGCTGGGAGCTGAATCACAAGAAACAGTCAACTATGCAAATGTCAGTAGGAAGAACATTCCAGGGAATAATGGCACAGGCAAAAAGCTCAGGCAAATTGAGTTCTGAAGTCTGACTAAACTTGCATGCTAAAGTTAAGATAAGGTCATTGCATTCAGAACTTACTACATGAGGATCTTTCACCTGTATAACCCTAGGAGGAAACGTCACAAAAAGGTTGATTGAGGCAGTTGTAGTTTCCTGTCTGTAGGCCTAATTGTTATGACTGGGACATGTATTTTACTTAGCTCAGCTTGGGTTGATTGCCTCTCTTATGACAGAAAGAAGCTTGGAAAGAAGGGCGTGGGCTGGCAAAATGCAGAGATGCTACTTAGTATAGGCCTATGGATCAAGAACTTTCCATTTTGTTAGCTAAGTGTTTTGTCTTGACATATTTGATAATGCCTATTTTTCCTTATCTTTGTTGACTTTTTAACCAAGGCTGCACTTTTGTAGTTTTGGCAGTATCTTTTTATTCTTTCCTGAAGTGAATCTTTAACAACATCTATTACTTTAACATTACTTTAACATCTATTACTTTAACATTGCATCTATTACTTTAACATGGTAGTGATGAGGGTGAAAGCTGGAAAGAGAAGATAGATGTCTCAGTGCATTCTATGAATATATTCATTCCATACCCTGAATAGCCACTGATATATAAGGCCATATATAATTTGGGGACTCGGAACTTTATTTCCTAAAGCAGGGATATTGGTCAGTGTATTTTAGAAAGCATTTTATTAAGGTGAAACAAAAGGTGTTTTTAAATGTCTCTGAATAACAAAGGTCTGTTAACCCAATATTGTTTCATCTTCTAAGTCTTTTGAGTAAACATTTTTGGGAGACATCTTTGCAGATTGGTTTGTTTTCATGTGTTAGAGAAGGTCTCATGTTTGAACTCTATAGCAGTGAGTGGACATGATATTGACTCATAGTGGTATTCACTGTTAATTGGCAAAACTGGGCACTAGATTTTGAGGTTTCAGAATGATGCAGTTGTAACATACCAGTACATATGTGGTGCTATATGACCATCTTAATTCTTGATGACACATGAAATCATTGCCTGTAAAGAAGCATGATGATAATTTCCATAAAGAATTGAATATGAGGCATATTGTTAATTAACTGTGAAATAATTGCTGTATTTGATACCATGTTCTTTTTAAGAAATCATGCCATTATTTACAGTGTTTGTACTAGATCAGGCTTGATTTCTAACCCAGAAAGAACTCCTGCATTAGAACTGCAAGGTGAGCCTTGTGTGTTTAAATACTTGATGTAGATGTTGAAATGTTGTACACTATGAATACTAGAGGTTTTAAAAATGTGGAAGAAACAGAGCTCTGTGGTTAACTACTGGGCTTCACTATTATTAGAACTTTAACAACTATTTTCTGTGTTGTAGTTTGGGTTTTGTATATGTGGGTCGTGAGAGATAAACGGCAAGCCCTGTCTGTGTGGGTTGGAATCTGGTGCGGCTTCAAACGGCAAACAAAATACGTTAGCTCGTGCCAGGTAGAGTTCTAAATGGACTTTCCATAGGCTGCAGACTTCTGAAGCCAAATAATGTAAAGTGATTTTGTAGTTGCAGACAGGCTGCTGTTGACTTCCATTTGGTTGTCTTAACTTAGCGAGAAATCAGTAGCTGATTAAGCAAAGAAATATCTTTGTACATCCTTAGTACAGTCTGTTCTTGTTCTCTTTGTGACAAGTTGTTTTGAGAAGGGTTCTGCGATGACATGCCAACGCTTGCTATCCTAACAGTCTCGTTGATTTTTTCTTTTATGTTTTTTTAAATAACAGGTGTATTTCAAGATCTAGAATATCTTGATTCGTTTAAAGGACTTTTCCTAGAAGAACTGAAATGAGTAATTTTAGATTTTTAATTGTGTTTAAATGAAGATACATTTGTTCTAATTTATTTGAAAATTTTAAGAACGGAACATTGTAGTACTATTAGGGTAGCCAAATATAGAAAGGTCTACGTGAATTTATTGTCTTCAAACTTGCATTATTTTTCTTTATATGACTGGCTGCAGATGTCACATGTAATTTGAGGTCTACATTTGGTTTTATGTTAAGCAAATCTGATCCAGACTCAGCTATCTTCAATGGTGATTTTCCCAGCTGTAAATTCAGAACTTGGCATTGAAAACCATGTGGTTTTGTGTAAGTAGAATTCAGATTGTGATGTTTTCTGTCACTTCATAATTCTAATTTTAGTTTCAGATTTTAAAGCAGAAAATTCACTCCAGAAAAGTCCAAAATCTGTGATTTTCCACACATTGCCGGGATCACTGAGGTTCAGTAGTTTGAATCACACTGAATATGTTATTAGAAATAGGGTGGAACCTTCTATTCACCTACTCCCAAAATTGTAAACGTGAATTTTCTATCTTTTATTTATGAAATGGCAGGAAACCCTTTGTATTTGCGTTCTTAAATTTCTTGGGAACACATAAATATTTATGGAATTTTCCTGCACTGGTAATAAAAAGGGAGGAGTGGGGAGTAAGCCTGGAGCATAAGCCACTCACTACTCTTTTGCCTTACTTAAAAAATTTCACTTTTCACAATATTGGTCTGAATTACATGGGGTTTCACTTTGAATATCGCAGTCCCTCCAAGTCTTTTCTTGTAGCTGTTACCTACTTGTAGCTGATAGATGTGCTGTGCCATCTATCAGATTTTAAATGACTGGAGGATAGAGATTACTGAACATCCATCTTTGTATTTTGTTATACTTATTTCTTCACATAATAATGTGTGTAGAGTAATTATAATGGGTTTGTTGAATTAAATTGACTTGCATTAGAGTGGAAGAATTAGGTAGGTGGAAAAACAGGGTAACCGGAGGAAAGATGTAAATCTTGTAATCTTTCTAGATATCCTGTTTTAGTTTAATTAGGAATGGTCATATTGTATTTACCTTTAAAACCCTTTTGACTGACTAGTGATAAATCATAACATGTCCTTGTTCTGTTACCAACTAGCAGTTTGCTTTTCAATAAACTACTATATAGTAGTTCTATTTGTTAAAACATCTAGACTAATTTTTTTAGTTCTTTACTCTCTCTACACCCACCATTAAAAATTAATATGAAATTTACATATCTTGTGAAATGTACAGATTGGATGTGTATAGTTTGTTGAGTTCTGACAAATATCTAACTGTGCAACTATACTCCAATCAAGATATAAAACATTTGCATTTTCCCAGAAGGTTCTTTAGTTCCTCTTACAATCAGTCTCTATGCCCCTCAACCCTGTCCTCTTACCCACTCTTCTGATTTCTATTACATAGATTAGTTTACCTGTTTTTGAACTTAATATAATTGGATACAATTAATATATACTCTTAGTGACTGGCTTACTTTACTCAAAGTAATGTTTTGGATTTTTAAAAAAAATTGTAGTGGTTTTTAAATTTTTAATTATAGTTGATGTACATTATTATATTGGGTTCAGATGTGCACCTCATTGATCAGATATTACATAACTTACTAAGTGATCATCCTAATAAATCTTGCACCCATCTGATGCCACACATAGTATTAGAATATTATTGACTATATTCCCTGTGCTGTACTTTACATCCCCATGACTATTCTTAATCCCTTTACCTTTTTTGCCTATCCCTCTCAACCTCCCTCCCATCTGGCAGTTGTCAAAATATTCTCTGTATCCAAGTCAGTTTCTGTTCTGCTTGTTTGTTTATTTATTTATTTTTTAGATTCAGTTGTTGATAGATATGTATTTGTAATCATTTTATTTATCTTTTTTCTTTTCTTTTTTTTCTTAAAGAACGCCCTTCAACATTTCATGTAATACTGGTTTTGTGGTGATGAACTCCTTTAGCTTTTCCTTTGCTGGGAAGCTCTTTATCTCTCTTTTGATTCTAAATGCTAGCTTTGCTGGGTACAACAATTTTGGCTGTAGGTCCTTGCTTTTCATCATTTTGAATATTTCTGCCAATATCTTCTGGCTTGCAAAGTTTCTGTTTATTTTTTCATTATTATTATAAGGTCTATTCAGTCTTTTTGAGACATTACATGAAATTTATCACCTTTACCATTTTATTTTATTTTTAAAATATATTTTATTGATTATGCCATTACAGTTGTCCCATTTCCCCCCTTTCGTTCACCTCCACCCTGCACACCCCTCCCCCACCATTCCTCCCTTTAGTTTATGTCCATATGTCACAAGTCCTTTAGATTCTATATTTCCCATACTATTCTTGCCCCCCCGTGTATTTTCTCCCTACCTTCTGTGCTACTTATTCTCTGTACCTTTTTCCCCCTTCTTCTCCTCCTTTCACTCCCCTGTTGCTAACCTCCTTCCATTTCTATGGTTCACTCCTGATCTAGCTGTCCGCTTAGTTTGCTTTTGTTTTAGGTGTGGTTGTTAATAACTGAGTTTGCTGTCCTTTCACTGTTCCTATTTTTTATTGTCTTTTTCTTAGATAAGCCCCTTTAACATTTCATATAATATGGGCTTGGTGATGATGAACTCCTTGAATTTGACCTTATCTGAGAAGCAATATATCTGCCCTTCTATTTGCTGGATAGAGCAATCTTGGCTGTAGGTCTTCGGATTTCATGACTTGGAATACTTCTTTCCAGCCCCTTCTTGCCTGTAAGGTGTCTTTTGAGAAATCCGCTGACAGTCTGATGGGAACTCCTTTGTAGGTGACTGTCCCCTTATCTCTTGCTGCTTCTAGGATTCTCTCCTTCATTTGAATCTTGGCTAATGTAATGATGATGTACCTTGATGTGTTTCTTCTTGGGTCCAACTTCTTTGGGACTCTGTGAGCTTCCTGGATTTCCTGGAAGTCTATTTCCTCTGTCAGACAGAATGGGGAAGTTCTCCTTTATTATTTGTTCAAATAACTTTTCCACTTGTTGTTGTTCCCCTTCCCCTTCTGGTATCCCTATAATTCGGATGTTGGAATGTTTAAAGATGTCTTGGAGGTTCCTAAGCCTATCCTCATTTTTTCGAATTTTTGTTTCTTCATTCTTTTCTTTTTGGTCATTTTTTTCTTCCTTCTGGTCCACTCCTTTGATTTGAGTCCCAGTTTCCTTTCCATCACAATTGGTTTCCTATGCATTTCCCTTCATTTCACTTAGTTTAGCGTTCATTTGTTCATCTAATTTGTGACTAAAATCAACCAGTTCTGTGAGCATCCTGGTCACCAGTGTTTTGAACTGTGCATCTGATAGGTTGGCTATCTCTTGGTCGCTTAGAAGTATTGGCTCTGGGTCTTTGAGCTTTTCTTCTTCTTGAGCCATAATGTTTTGGTCTGTTTGTGCCTGTTAGGTATGAGGGGCGGAGCCTTAGGTGTTCACCAGGGTGGGGCAACCCAGGTGGCTGGGTTGTGACACTGTATGTGGGGGTGGGGTCAGAGAGGGGCAGTGGCATCTGTTCTACTCTCTCTTGGACCTTGGTCCCCTCTGCTGCTTCTTGCAAGCAAATTGGGCCCTTCTGGTGCTGGTTCCTGGGTATATGAGCTTGTGCACCCTCCAGGACCCTGTGGGTCTCTCCAAGAACTCTCTGTGAACCTGGGAGCCTCTCCCAGCACCTCGACCCCTGAAAGTTTTTTTCAGTTGTGGCTTTTAGGCTTTATTTCCCATTGCTGGAGCCCTGGGTTGTGTGGTCTGTCTCACTGTTCATTTTTTCACCTGGTTTACCTATGTGTGATTGTGTGACTGTGGTCAGCCAGCTGCCTTGCACCTCACTGGGTCCACCCGTTGCCACCCCATGCCTGGGTTGGTCCGCTGCTTTTTCCTGGGTGACCCCTCTCCACCAGCTGCTAACTCTGCACCTCTTACAGGTCTTGATGAATGGTTCATTGTTGTTGGACTTCCATACTGTATAGTTCAATTTTCTGCTTTGGTTGCATTTTTGTTACTAAATCTTTGTTGTCTTTAAACTTGGTCGTGTGAGGAGGTACAGTGTTTCCACCTACGCCTCCATCTTGGCCGGAAGTCTCTACCTTTACCATTTTAAAGCACGCAATTCAGTGCCATTAAGTGCGCCCACATTGTGCTGCCGCCATCACCATCCATCCACAGAACTTACCAATATTCCAATGCTGAAATTTCACTGTTATTGAACTTATAAAAACTTTAAAAGAAGTTATATTATAAGCTCTTTTTTGCAACTCAGTTGGTTGTAATTATTAAGTTTATAAACATTTTTTGGCTAGAGTGGGTAATCATAAAAGTGATATGTTTTTAAGAACATAATTATATGTTCTTATAACTATATTATGTTTTAAGGTCTATACCTTATAGTCCAATTTTTTTATATTGGTCATAGAAATTTTTTCTATGCTCATAGAAAAGAGCTCACATCTTTTCTATGAGCATAGGTCTCCTGATTGGTTTTACCATGGACTTTCTGAAATCACACCTTTAACTATTATCTTCAGTTTGTAGTTTGAAATCCTTTTTTTTTAAATTTACTTATTTTTTATTGATTATGCCATTACAATTGTTCTATTCCCCCCCTTCATTCCCCTCCATCCTACCTCCCCATCCCCATTACCCCCCTTTAGTTTATGACCATGTGTCTCAAGTTCTTTAGATTCTATATTTCCCATGCTATTCTTGCCCCCCCATCTATTTTTTATCTACTGTCTATGCTACTTGTTTTCTGTACCTTCTCCCCCCTTCTCCTCCTCCCACTCCCCTGTTGCTAACCCTCCTTGATCTTCATTTCTATGTTTCCACTCCTGATCTAGCTGTCCTTTTAGTTTGCTTTTGTTTTAGGTGTGGTTGTTAATAACTGTGAGTTTGCTGTCCTTTCACTTAAGTGTGGTGAGACACTTGAAAACAGTCCCAATGGTTATTGCACTGAATTTTTATAGTCTTGTCTCTTGACAGTATGTTTTTTTCTTGTTGTTCAAGTTCAGTTGTCTCCATTTTCACTCCACTGTGCTCCCCTATCCCCGCCTCCTATGCTCAAACCTACCCCTGTGTCTTTGTCCATATGTCCTTTATACATGTTCCTTGATGGCCCTTCCCCTATTACTCTCCACTATACCTCTACACTGTCATCTGTGGTTACTGTCAGTTTGTTCTTTATTTCAATGTGTATGGTTTTATTTTACTTGCTTGTTTGTTTTGTCGATTAGGTTCTACTTATAGATCAAATCTTATGGTATTTGTCTTCCATGGCTTGGCTTATTTCACTTAGCATAATGCTCTCCTGTTCCATCCATGCTGTCCCAAATGGTGAGAGCTCCTTCCTTCTTTCTGCTGTGTAGCATTCCATTGCGTGAATGTACTACAGTTTTTTGATCCACTCATTTACTGATGGGCATTTAGGTTGCTTCCAGCACTTGGCTATTGTAAATTGTGCTGCTGTGAACATTGGGATGCATTGGTTCTTTTGAATTGGTGTTTCAGGATTTTTAGGGTATAATCACAGTATCTTTACAGTATTTTTAAAGTGATTAACCTTTATCAAGTTGTTAGGAAGTATTCAACCTATTCATCAAAACAACTACTTCCAGTTCTTATAATTTTAAGTAATATTTAATCAAATTATGTAACTATTTACAGATAAAACTGAGATAAAAAATGCTTAAAACAAAAATGACTGATTCTCGATACAATTCAACTGATTGAAGTATAGTGTCAAATTTTAGTAACTTGAAGTACATGTTTTAGTAACCTCAGCACTTTCCTTCAAACTATGAGGATAAAAAGTAATGGGGATCATTGGCTTATCTCATGGTTAAGTCATTGAAGACAATTAAAAGAACTTCTACTTTAAATAGTGACTTGATATAACAATTTTTAAAAGTTTCATTATCTTACAGTTACAGATTGGAAGTCTGCTTTTTTCCTTTTGTCATAGTGAGTTTATTCATGCCACAGAATAAAATGTTTTTTTTGTTTGAGTTATCTGTTGTGCAGCAAACAATCTCTAAACTTAATGGTTTAACAAACTAGTATATTTTGTCTTAGTTTTGTAGGTTGGCAGTTTGGGAATGGTTTTACTTGTCTTATACTGTTGCAGTCGGGTGGCAGCTAAGGGCTGGAGTCATTGGAAGGCCTCTTTATTCACATATCTAGTAGCAAGGCTATGATTTCTTAAAGAGTGGGAGATTTATTAGGTGTTTTTCTCATCATGTGGTCTCTTCATAGGCTATTTTGAGTTACATTACAGCATGGTGGTCCAAGGATAAATTACTTCTGTGGAGGTTAGCTTCCTCTAGACCAAGTATTCTTAAAGTCAGGAAGTGGAAGTTGTCAGTTTCCTAAGGCTGAGGCGGGAGCAGAAAATGTTACAATGTCATTTTTGCCCCAGACTACTGGTTAAAGCAATCACAGAGCCCATCCACATTCACAGAGAGGAGACATAGACTCTATTTCTTTATGGGAGGCATGCCAAAGAATTTGTGGCCATTTTTAATCTGCCACAAATTTAAATGATGGTCATGTGAGTGATGGGGTGCTGCCGAAAACACAGATGACGCTTCACTTGCCCACAGTTCACCTCCTGCTGTGAGGCCAGGTTCCTAACAGGCATGGCCCAGTACCAGTCCATGGCCCAGAGATTGGGAACCCCCGATGTACAGATTTATGAATTCCCTATCAAAAATCCCAATGACTATTTTGGGGAAATAGAAAAAACCCATTTAAAAATTTATATGGGATCTCAAGGGACCCTGAATAGCCAAATTAAACTTGAAAGAAGAAGAAAAATGGAAGACTCATACTGTCTCATTTCAAAACTTACTACAAAGAAATAGTGATCAAAATAGTGTGGAACTAGAGTCTGGAAATAAACCCTTACATATGTGATGAAGTTATTTTTGACAAGGGTCTCATGACCATTAGATGAGGAAAAGATAGTATTTTCAACAAATGCTGATGGGAAAAGTGAATATCTACATATAATAGTTGAAGTTTGACCCTTACCTAATACAATATATAAAAATTACCTCAAAATGGATCTGTGACCCAAGCGTAAGACCTAAAACTATAAAAGTGCTAGAAGAAAATGTAGGGCATAACTTTGTGACACTGGATTTGACAGTGATATCTTGAATTTCCACCAAAGGCACAGACAACAAAAGAAAAAATAGACAAATTGGACTTGATGAAAAATTTAAAAAATTGTGCAGCAAAAGGCCATACTATCAACCCACAGAATGGGAGAAAATATTTGTAATCGTATCTGATAAGGAATTACTATCCAGTGTATACAGAGAGCTCCTAAAACTTAACAACAAAAAGCAACCGGATTTTAAAAATGGTGAAGGACTGAGATAAACATTTGCCTAAAGAATATATACAGATGGCCACTAAGCTGATGAAAAGATGCTCAACCTCGTTAATCATTAGGGCAATACAAACCAAAACCATAGTGAGATACTTTCTCATATTCATTAGGTAACTCTTATTAGAAGGATATAATAAGTTGATGAGGTTGTAGAAAAATTAGAGCCCTTGTGCAATGCTGATGGGAATGAAAAATAGTGCAGTTGTTGTAGAAAACCATATGGCAGTTCCTCAAAATAATTACCATCTAATCCAGCAATTCCACTTCAGGATACACAGGGTCTGTCCAGAAGGTACCCTGCCACGTGGTATGAAAAGCAGAGACATTCACTGAAGAAGATATAAGATACAAGAAACATTGTATTTAGGACAATGACACCTCAATCCCCTTCAAAGTAGATACTTTGGCTCTTCACACAGTTTTCCCAGTCACCATCAGCTACCCTGTCATATTTTCCTGAATCGTGACAGTCTGAAATCTCATCCCTTTCAAAGGTGATTTTAGTTTTGGGAAAAGCCGAAAGTCATAGGGCACCAAATCTGGGCCGTGAGGGGCCTGAGTCACCAGGGTGGTGTGATGTTTTGCCAAAAAACTCTGCATGAAATGGTGATGCATGAGTGGACAGATCGTTGTTACAAACCTACCAATCATCAGTAGTCCATCACTGCGGCCTTCAGAATCATCTGAATATTTTCTGTGCAGGAATGTTGAAGCTTAAAGCAAAGTTTTATGCAGATTTGTTGCTCTACTGGCGCAGTCATTTTGAATGCAACTGCCACCCAGTACACATGCTCACTCAATGGTGTCTACCACCACTGCTGACTAGTATAATGTAGTCATCATTGTTCATGCATGTGCATTCCAGTCCACTCTCCCGGGCTACCAGGTTACAATGATATTGTACAAAAAGTTCTTGTTATATTAACAATGGCTGAACTTTTTCTGGTCAGACCTTGTATATCCAAAAGAATTAAAAGCAGGGTCTCAAAGGGATATTTGTACACCCTTTTGTTCATAGTAGTATTATTCACAATAGCTAAAAGATGGGAACAGCCCAAATGTTCATGAATAGGTGAATGGGTAAACAAAATGTTATGTGTACATAAAAATGGAATATAATTTAGCCTTAAAAGGGAAGAAAATTCTGACATATGCTATAACATGGAAAATTATTGAGGATATTATGCTATGTGAAATAAGCCAGCCACATAAATATACATTACTCCAGTTATGTGAGGTACTTAGAGTAGTCAGTATTATAAAGATGGAAAGTAGGGTGGCAATGGTCAGGGATTGGGGGGTGGGGAGAATGGGGGATTGCTGTGCAATGGGTACAGAATTTCAGTTTTACAAAATGTAGTTCTGGAGATGAATGGTGGTGACTACACAACGATGTGGATCTTCTTAAAAATCTCTGAACTGTACACTAAAAAATTGTTAAGATGGTAATTTTTATGTTATATTTATTTTACCCCCCAAGTAGTGGCAGTACCGTCAACAACTATATGCCAACTATTTTTTTTGAAACTTAGTAGAAAGAGACACATTTCTAGAAAAAATATTACTTACAAAAATGGGGGGGATTAAAAGTCTGAATTGTTCTGTAATTATAAGAAATTGAATCTTCCCCAAAGAAACCAACAAACTCGGATGATTTGCTAAGCAAGTTTCTATCCAAAATTTAAAAAACAAATAATTTATTCCCACCTGATGCAGTCTTGTAATTAGGAAAAATCACAATGTTTTCCCAGTTTGGAAAGCCTGCATAACCCTTTTATCTAAACCAGATGAAGACATTACAAAAAGGAAAATTACAAATGTATTTCACTCGTGGATGTAGATGTAGAAATCTCAAACATGATATTAACAAATTGAAATCAACATTGTAGAAGAAGACAAACACTAAGTAGGTTTATATCAGGTATGCAGGATGGTTTGCTATTATACAATCTATACATGTAACTGATATTGATAAATTAAAAGAGAATAATACTATAATTTCAATAGTTACAAAAGAGCATTTGATAATTGCTGTGAATTCATGAGTATTCTTAGTAAATTAGTATAAGAGAGAAATTCTTCAGCCTGTTGGTACTATTAAAAAATCTCCACCAATAATCAGTCATTGGTACACAACTTTTTAAATGGGAAAATATTAAAAACATCCACTTTAAAAATAGTAATAATATGGGGTTGGCTATTATTACCTTTTCTAGTTATTATTTCTACATAATAATTTATCTTCAGCTAAGTGACATAAAACAACTATTTTATTATGCTTGTGGATTCTAAAGGTCAGGAACCTGGACAGTGCAGAACAGGAAGGTTTGTTACTGCTCCACTCTTCCTAATGCCTGAATGGAGTGACTTGAACACTGGAGGTAACTTTATTGTTCTGGACTGTAATCATCTGAAAGTATCTTCATTCATATATCTGGTGATTTGCTTCAAGTCATTGCCTGGGAACTGAGGCAATCACTTGGAAAACTTACACGTGTCTTCTCTATTTGTTCTGTTCAAGTGGGTTGATTTGGCCTTTCTCACATTTTGCAGCTAAGTTCCAAGCACAAGCAATACAAGAGCACAGGGCAGAAGTGCATTGCGTTTTATGACAATATCTGGGGAAATTACATAATGTTAATTCTGCCATCTGTACTGTATTTGTTATGGAAGTCATAATGATCTATGTTCTAGGGGAAAGGACAAGACTGCAGTTCATTGGGAGTAGTAACAATGCATACTTTGAAGAATATGTGGGGTAGGAGATATTTTGATACCATCTTTGGGTAATATAATCACCACATTACTTCTTGTATAGTATTGTATTGAAAGTTTGTCTATGGTTATTAAGCATTGTATTGGAGGACATATCCAGTTCTTTAATACAAAGGGAATTATAGGTATAAGAACTGGAAAGGGAGGAATATAACTGTTGTTGTCTTGAGGTATTATGATCATTTACATATTAAATCAAAAGATTATGAATTATTAGGTATGAGTTTAGCAAAGATGAATGCATATAAGATTAATGTACTGAAGTACATTGCATTGTTATGCAGTAGAACAGACAGCTAGAAAATGTAATTAAAAAATCATTAAAATAGTATCATAGAATATCAACATCTAGAAATAAACTGAGGAGGAAATATGCAAAGACTTCTTTAGAGAAAATTATAAGACTTTAGTAAAAGGCAATTGAAAAGAGACTTAAACGTGGTATATTTTAATTATAAGATATGTCATGCTTAGGGACAGGAAGGCTCAGTACCATTAAAGTTTCTACTGCAATAGCTATCTCTATATCCACAAACAGATATACACATTTATAGAACTGTGGTATATGATGAAGATGGTATATCAAATTAGTGAGGAAAGAAATTAGTATTCAATAAATTAAATTGGAAAAATTATCTATTGGCAACAAATAGATATCTATTGGATGTCTGTCTCCGCCATACAAAAATTAAACTGTAGATGTGTTAAGTTCTTTTAACTTTTTTTTTTTTTGTAATATGATGCAGGTGTATGAAGTCTGTTTGACTAAAGTCCAGCCATCGTTAATGTAAAAAGAATGGTTTGTGCGACATCATCAATGTAACCTGGCATGCAAGGAGAGTAGACTGGAATCTGCATGTGTGAACAATGACGACTTCACTGTACTAGTCAGTGGTGGTGGTAGACACTGATAAGTGAGCATGTGTATTGTGTGGCAGTTGCATTCAAAATGACTGAGCCAGTAGAGCAAAAAATTTGCATCATATTTTGCTTTAAGCTTGAGTATTTCTCTGTGGAAAGTATTCAGACAATTCAGAAGGCTGTAGCTATGGGCCACTGGTGATTGGCAACTTCATCACAACAACATGCCCGCTCACATGTTATATCTCTTGCAGAGTTTTTTGGAAAAACATCACATAGCCCTGGTGATTCAGCTTCCCTACAGTCCAGATTGGGTGCCCTTGGACTTCTGGCTTTTCTAAAACTAAAATCACCTTTGAAAGGGAAGAGATTTCAGACTGTCAGTGAGATTCAGGAAAATATGACAGAGTAGCTGATGGCATTTGGAAGAATGGTGTGTGGTCCCAAGGTGCCTATTTTGAAGGGGAGTGAGATGTCATTGTCTGTAAGTACAATGTTTCTCGTATCTTCTTCAATAAATGTCTCCATTTTTTATACTACTTGGATGGATACCCCTCGGACTGATGTCCTGTATCTTTTAATCTTAGGGAGAGGGAAGTATTTTCAAAAATATGTTTAAAAACTGGTCCTGGCTGGTGTAGTTCAGTGGATTGAGCACAGGCCTGTGAACCAAAGCATCGCTGGTTTGATTCCCAGTCAGGGCACATGCCTGGGTTGCAGGCCATATTCCCAGTATGGGGTGTGCTAGGGGCAATCATACACTGATGTTTCACTCCCTCTTTTTCTCCCTCCCTTCCCCATCTCTCTAAAATAAATAAATAAAATCTTAAAGCTGATAAATTATTATACAAGAAATAGGTTGATACAATTAACATATTTAATTAAGAATTTTTGTTTATAAAAACCCGCCTAAAGAAAGTTAAAAAAGAGATTAGAAACTAGAGGGTGTTTGTAATACATGTAGCTGACAACGATTAATGTCAAGAATTTTTAAAAATATGCAAATAAAAAAGTACAGACACAAATAATGAGAGTACACAAATAACGAAAGTTATAAGTAGGTGTTTCACAAAAGAGGAACCATATGTGATTAGTAATCTCCTTTAGTTTTATTAATGATTGGGAAAATGAAATTACGTACACCATGAGTAACCTCTTAAAATCAAGGGTTGGAAAGGATGAGAATTCACAGTCCTTTCATACATTACTTCTACAAGTACAATATGTGTATAACCATTTTGAAAAAATACTCTTTCATTATCTTGTGAAACTACACGTAGACAAACCTTACAATCCAGTGATTTTACTTGTCAGAATACACCCAAGAGAAATTCTCTGCATATGCAGAGGTAGATATGTTGAAGAATGTGCATAGCAGCTCTGTCCTCAGTAACAAAATATTGTAAAGTACCCAGATGTCTATTGACAAAAGGATGACTGAATAAACTGTGGTATATTATAACAGTCAAAAGAATAAAGGGTCCCTAAAATGTTAGCAACATAGTTTATGTGAAACTTTAAGTCCTTCCAAACTTATGTGTCATGATGTATCCTTCAAAAATAGTAAAATAAAAATAATATGTTTTTTGGTAGTTGATACAAATTGAATGAAACTTCATGAATTGAATGAAAACAAGGTAATGATGAAAAATCAGGTTTGTGAGTCTAGAGAGATACAGGAAGGGGTTACATGTAACTTACTGTTAGACCTTCAGTTTTAGGCTGGGTGGTGGGTTCCTATATGCTAATTTTATTAAACATAACAAACAAAAAGACTGGTGCCTCAAAGCTGGTGTGTGATTGGTAGGGATGCTGTGTAGCTAGAACAAAGGGAGAACAAAGGGAGCCAAGGGGCACTAATAGATGAAGTTAGAGAGGTAATGGGGGCTTCCTATTATATCTATTGTAAACATTTTCAACAGTGATTTAAAGCCATCTAAATTAAAGTATTTGAACACTGAGACACTGATTTATAATTGCATTCTGGTCTACCCCAAAGAGTTTTGTGTTTATTGTGTCAGAATAGCCATGTTCTAGGGAGATGAGATTATTAAAATATCTGTTGAGACATGAGACTTAACTATAAGTATAAGTGAATATGATGAGAGCATATAAAACTATGAAAGACTCTTATTTAGGAAGAACATTAAATGTGTGGTAATCTGCACTTAATAATGCCAATACTGATTTTATTGTGTTGTTATCTAATGCTTTTCTCTATTGTTTGTTGTATAGAGTGCCTTACTATTGTGATATAATTATAGGCTTTTTACAGGACATAGTTTTACTTATACTCATTAGCACCAGTACAATTTACAGCTTTGTCTCCATGCTTATTTTGCTTATATGTGAGCCTTCAATGATTGTGTTCCATAGAGACATGGATTTGTTATTATTGTTCTGAAATATTTAGAGCTGAGATTGACATGGTGGTAGTTTTAGAGTTTAACATTTTATTACTTTGTAATGGGTTATTCTGTGCGGTGAATGGATTGGAGAGCAGAATGGCCAGAAGTAGTCTCCCATAATTTTCAAAAAATAGTGATAGCACTCTGAATCACAATATAGGATTGAATGACACCTGGCTGTGGTGTGAAGTGAAGATTAAAAGGTGACATCTAGTGTCTGCTTTCTGGATGGATTAAAGAATGACAGTACTGTTGTCTGAACATAACAGATTTGCAGTACAAAATATTTACGAAGGTCTTTGTCAAGAAGAAAGGAATTTGATTTTAGTTATAGAATAATATGTTGAAAGGATTTTGTAATGTATTATCTTAGAAGTCATCTAATTAACCTGTGTACTTTGTATATGAGGACACTGTGGTCAAGGGAGATGTGGTGGTTTGGCCAGAATCACATGGCTCAGATACAAATTCTTACATGATTGTAACAAGATATAGATGTGCTCGAGATGAGGATGGTAGCAACAGTTAAATTACAAATATATTCATGTTAAGAATTTTGACTTAATCCATAAGATGAGGAGGATCCATAGTAAGGATTTAAACAGTATTTAGAAGTATCACTTGGGTAGATGAGTGGAGGGTGGAGTAGAAAGGGGAAACTGGAAACAGAACTATTTTGGAGGCTGATGCTGTAAATAAACCAAATGAAAGTTAATGGTGACCATAACTAGGATGAAGGTATTGGGCATTGAGTGGACTAGATAGTATCTAGCAGTATTTAAGACATAGGATTTGGCAATTGAATATATGGAGTGAGAGAGAGAAGAAAGAGACGAAGATGACTTCAGGATTTTGTCTTGGACAAACTGTGTCATAGGTGGTAGTACCAATGGCTGGGTGAAGGAATCCTAAAGGAAAAAGAAATTTGAGGTTCATGGGAGATACTTTGAGTTTAGTTTTGGTTGCATTGAATTTGGTTGTATTGAATTTGAGGTGCCTGTTAGATTGCAATAGAAACTATGCAATTACCTGTTGGGTATATGGATCTGGAACTCAGGAGATGGATCTGAAGTAGAGACTCTTAGTGTATATTTATTTGACTTGTAAGTGAGCCCAAAGGTGTGGGTGGATGAGGTAGTCCAGGGAGTGTAGTGTATATGAAATGAGACAAAAATGAAGGCCTAGGCTGAAGCACTTAGGGATGCAAAAATTTAAAGAGACGGTAGAAGAACCTGCAAGAGAGATGGGGAAGAAGCAGTCAGAAAAATAGGAAGAAAGAGGGAAAAAGTATGGTTGTCTTGCAAAGCACAGGGCAAGAGTATTTTGAGAAGGAAAGACTGGTCAAAAGCTATTAGTATTTATTTAAATTTTTTATTTTTTTAACTGTTTTATTGATTATGCCATTACCTTTGTTCTATTCCCCCCCCACCCTGCATGCCCCTCCCCCACCATTTCCCCCTTTAGTTCATGAACACGTGTCTCAAATTCTTTAGATTCTGTATTTCCCCTACTATTCTTACCCTCCTCTCATCTATTTTCTATCTACTGTCTATGCTACTTATTTTCTGTACCTTCTCCCCCCTTCTCCTTCTCCCACTCCCTTGTTGCTAATCCTCCACGTGATCTTCATTTCTATGATTCACTCCTGATCCAGCTGTCCTCTTAGTTTGCTTTTGTTTTAGGTGTGGTTGTTAATAAATGTGAGTTTGCTGTCCTTTCACTGTTCACCTTTTTAATTTTCTTTTTCTTATGTAAGTCCCTTTAACATTTCATATACTAAGGGCTTGGTGATGATGAACTCCTTGAATTTGATCTTATCTGAGAAGCACTTTATCTGTCCTTCCATTCTAAATGAAAATTTTGCTGGATAGAGCAATCTTGGATGTAGGTCTTTGGATTTCATGAGTTGGAATACCTCTTTCCAGCCCCTTCTTGCCTGTAAGGTCTCTTTTGAGAAATCAGCTGACAGTCTGATGGGAACTCCTTTGTAGGTGACTGTCCCCTTATTTCTTGCTGCTTTTAGGATTTCAAAAGATGCTCAAAAAAAATTTGTTACAGGAAGTGTTGTATATATGTTCTTGTAAAATATTAGCAATATATCAAATACTGAGGGTAGCAAAGGCAGAAATTAATACAATAGTGCAATAAGAGATTAAATTTAGATATAAAGATGTATGATAGTTATTAAACATGGATATTATGAAATCTCTCAATTTAGACACATAATCATAACATAGTATACATCTCTTTTTCCAGGACAGTCAAGGAAAAACTGTGATTTGTCAGTTTTTTGTTCAGGCTCATGATTGTATAACTTAGATGGCAGATAAATTTAGTGTTGCTATATTGTATTTGTAGTGTAGTGAGATACAATGTTAAGTGCTTAGAAATATTCCAAAGAGTTTATAAATGCACTTTAGATAAAATAATATTTTAATGTATTAGACAGGGTAAATCCATAAAGAAGCCTATATTTGTAATTTTCCTTTTAAAAACTTTTTAGTTTTTGTATTTTGTAAAATAGATTTTTATTAATCAGTGTGGTAATTTTCTTTCCTTCTGGTATTTCAAATGTTCAGAAGGAAACAAACCTTTTTAGGATTTGAAACTAAATTATTCAGAGAAAAGTTACTGCTTTCAAATAATGTTTATTTTTTAGTACTGTATTTTTAAGAAACTTAGCATGCAGTGATTTTAAAAATGTATTAATATTTCTTTGAAAATAGAGGAAGAATTTTATCTGCATTTTAATATGTAGAAGTTGCTGAGAGGTATGGAAAACATCAGTGGTCAACACTATGTTCTTTTGTAGAGCTAAATCAGTACTTAGGAAATTGATGGTATTTGCTTCATTACCACAGGCAAACAAAGCTGAAATGATTGTTAGGCACGGGTATTTGTTTTTGTTTTCAATTTTTTTGGCACCTTACAAATAATTTATTGGGATATGACTTATGAAAACACAAGGAAGTATTACTCTAAAAATTCCATTCTTTTGAAACCATATTATTTGGGTACAGTGTTCGTAGATGCTAAAAATATTTTTTAATTGTCTCTTGAGATTTGTGGGAGACATGTGGAAAGACAAACTTAGTGTTTCTAGTTTGACTTGGTTAATTCTCTGTATCCATATCACTCTTTCATAATTTCTTCATGAAAAAATGTAATCACATACAGATTTTTATTCACTTGCAACACAAAATTAATGTGAATTCCATTTCAAAATAACCACTGTCAAAAGTCTCTGAAAGTCTGGTTTATATTTTTTAAGTACACTAGGTGGATGGTTGCTTAGTTTTGTTTATTGGGGAAGTACATCTTTAAAAATATTTTCATTAGATTTTTAAGATGTGAATAATGGTGACAATACTGGTATCCTAGTTAGTTTAATGTCCTTCCTTTTTAGAATGTCATTTTGTCTACATATATATATATATACATATATTTCTTTTAGTGCCATTACCTACTAAGTTTCTGTGAAAATAAGTTTCCTTTGCTTGTTAAAGCAAAATAATTCTTGAGATTGCTTTTCCCTATTTATTTTTGTTTGATTTTCGAAAGCAGTGCTATGAATTTCCGTGAGAAGGCGATGTGTGGCATAGATAGCCACCGCCTCATCACTTAGAGCAAGTGCCTGTAGAATTACTGCTTAACGTATGGTTTAGTCTGTTGTAGATACTTTTCGTTTAGAAATTGGAGAATATTATTTCTCCTGTAATCAAGTCCATCTTGTATTTCTGAGTCGAGGAAACTATAATTAATATATGGGTATGTTCACTTTTGAAATATAGGAAAGGAAACCAGTTTTTATTGATAAGAGCACCACTTGTGGTTACTGATTCACAATTTATTGTGAATTTTTTTCATTTTAATGTATACCACTTATTACTTGTTTACCTTTCCAGATCTTTTAGTTCTTCCTGGTTTGTTAGATAAGTTCTTCATTTTTATGATATACATTTAAAACAAATAAAAGTTGTTGTTCTACTGACTGTCTTCCTTACATACTTTAAGAGTAGAGAAGAGAAGGATTCTGGGTATTCGCTTGTGTTTTTTCCTTCCCTGGTCTCCCACGAATACATGACTTGATTTATCTTGATCAGCCTAGTAACTTGCTCCACATTTTTCCAAAAGTGCAAAGCAGTTTCAGCTAAAAATACACATATCAAAATGCTCCAGAAGTTGTGGCCACAGCTCAAAAATGCTGATCAATTTTGAAAATCTAAATCAACATCGGCCATGAAACCAAGGGAAGAACCTTTGTGGTGGGGGACAGATTTCCAAAAATTCACCACAGTCCTGTTCTTAACTGGAGTTTGTGCTGATGTTGCCAGACAACTGAGGAATAGATGCATAAAGCAGGAAGCATTATTGAATTGAGCCCTAGCGCCAATTTGGGAAAAGCAAATTAAAATGTAAAAGAATATTTTTCCACTCCTGGCGTCTCAACATAAAATGGCAAAACACATGGTTGTAGAAAAAAGTCAGAAATTGCTAATTTTGCCAGAAAAGCTAATTTAAAAAAACCCTCTTTTTTTAGTTAAAAACGCATACACATATAGTTTTAGAAAGTTTTCTTATCCCAAATATAATAGTTTTAACTTACAAATCCAGCTGTGCACACCTTTAAGTCAGAGTGCTGTGACACAGCCTAACGTGTGCGTGGGGCCCGTCTCAGTGTCGTCTCTTGTTTCCAGGTGCTCGGGAAGAATGGATGATGACGATTTTGGGGGTTTTGAGGTATGTGCTATTATGTACCTTAATTGTGTTTATGTAATTGGTTTAACTTTGTGAGGTTATAATGCAGTATATACTAGTTCAAAAATGTATTATTTATCATTGGCATTCATGATCTTTTTCTCAATCATTTTGAATGTAATTTTGGAATAAAAAATGAAATTAAGGCAAATTAAAATACATCCCATCTGGAAGTTAAACTGATTTATTATTATTGAACATTTGGTCATGCCCGTAGGAATGGTTTAAATTAGGGTAATTAAGTGCTACTAGTGGAAGCACTAAAGAAGAGGTTTCAAAAATTGTCAGCAGATGATTTTGTTGGGATACATGTCAATTAGGAAATATTTGTGAGATGAGAGATGACTTTGAAGATCTGTCACATATTTTCATGTTTACACCTGTAATGAGTTCATTTGGACTATTAACTACATAGCCTTTCAGTGGCTCACAGAGCTAATTAGTATAGTATGTTTGTGTCAGAATCTTCTCTTAGGTTTGAGTTCGTATTTTGTAAGTGGAAATTGTTAGCCGGAGAAGCACTGCTTTTCCTTAATCCTTTTCAGTGAGTGTTCATTTTATTGAAATATTTTGTAACCCAGTTATTTTTATGGAGCCAGTACAGTCTCGCAGGAAAGTCTCTGGATTAGGAGTCAGGATGCCTGAGCTCCAGTCTGGAACCACCATCGAGTGAGCTCTGCGACTTTTTTTTAAGTGAGACTCTCTCCTAGTTTGGGATCTGGTAAAATGAGATTGTTAAAAGCACGGAATGTAATTAATGACATTGTTAGGAAATGTAAGCTATTAAGTGCATATTCAGTGTTCTGAATATTATGAAAGAATGGCATGAATTTTTTTTGGTTAGGGCCATTTTCTGTTGATCTTTAATAATCTGTTCATATGGAGATATTTAGAATATGAACATACCTGTTGTCTACATTTCATTTAAAACTTTTTTGTTTAGCACATTTATGTGTTTTCTGTTTTTGGGGTTTTGTTGGGTGATTCAGTCTTATTTATGTTTCTGAAACGTAACGTTATAATTTTATTAAAATTCTTTCATTTTGAGGAAAGCATTTCAGATATTTTCTTCGTTTATATATTGTTTAGGAGTTGTCAGTTATTTGAAGGTTAAAACTTAGTATAGTCTCTTTTACTTAAACCATGTTTGACTTGATATATTAAAAAAATTGAGTGGGTAGTGCTTCTTGGAGTAACAGTTATACTTCAGTGTTATAGTTAATGGGCCTGTTATTTTCAATATTACGTAGGTACAGTTTTAACCAACCATTCCAATTTAATTGTGGTTATTAGGGTTCTTTCTTACCACATCCTGTTATAGAAATGTGGAAGGTCTCTATCCTTGGTCATATAAACCATGTTCATTTTCCAGAGTTTGTAGAGTAGCAGTAGCTACATTATATTCTATATCACTTACCTCTTTGGGCAGATTTCCCCAGTTGACTTCTCCTTGGCAACAACTCAATGAAGAGTCTGAATTGAAATTGTGGCTCTTTTTTCAGTAATAACTTTACTGTGACCCGGACACTTAAGAGGCAGAAAACTGCACTCTTACACATATCCCAACATTTCAGTAATTGTCCCACAGTTTTAAAACTGTTTAATAGTAGGCCTTGTTAATTTAAAATGTCAGCTTTAGGAATTCTGTAAATTTGGAGTAAGTAGGCCCAGCTGGCAGATTATTCAAAAATATAGACGAATGCCATTTCTTTTAGCTTGATCTCAAAGTAGGTCTTGTGCTAATTAATGAAAAAAATTTGGTCTCTAGTCTTTTAAAGAAAAGTGATCTGTTTTTTATCATGTACATGGGTAAATATGGTAAGTTAAAGTGAATACTCAGGTATGAAGTTCACAAGTGAAAATGTGATTAAGGATATATAAAATAAAAATTTCATTGACAAGAGATGTATTTAAGTAAGAAAGGAAATTTTTTACTTAAAGATAATAGAACATAATTACTGGGGGTCGTGAGTATTGGTGGGGGTGGTAATAATGAAGACTGAAAAGCAGTTGAGTATTCAGAAGGAATTTGAAAATATGTGGTGCTTTACAGAGAATATGTTTGTAGAAATGGAAAGCTTGATTGCTTAAATAGCATTTCTATTTTCCAGGTCGTCTAAAGTAATTTTGCCTTTGTTTTCTAGGCTGCAGAGATTATTGATGGTGGAAGCGGTGAAACCCAAACTACATCTCCTGCTATTCCTTGGGCTGCTTTTCCTACAGGTACTACTACTATACAATAACTAGGAGTTTTGTTATTTTTTTCTTATTTAACATTTTTGCCTTTTCTTTGGGTGCCTCTTTCTACATTGTACTTGGCCTTCTCTGATCTGAAAAACTGGAGTGGCCCAGTTTTAGTCTAGGTTTATTTCATAACACATTACGAATTGCATAACAAATTCTGCAGTGGTGGCTTGAGGCCTGATTCAAAACATAATATCATGAACATTAAATGAAATTAAAGTACAATTTACATTTCTTAATTTGTCCTAGTTTCAAAAGGTGAGGTTCAAATAGTATTTTTAGGTTGTCTAGTTCATTAATTAAAGATTCCTTATTATATTTTAAATATATTCTAAAAATCATTTATTGTATCCACCAGTATTTAAATGTAGAAGTTTTTTTTCCAGAAAATTCATTCAAAAGTATTAAAAATAAACCATCCAAGAAATTAAATACAAAAATAAATTTCATTATTTAGAGATATTTGGTGGAAGACCTGATGTTCAATATTAATATAATTCATGTCTAAACAGTATATTAAGTTTTCTAGACTTTTTGTTCTGCCAAGTCATTGTACAGTCAGTAGAAGATGGGAATATCAATTCTTTCACAGCTCTGGTTAGTCGTAGATTATCAGAGATATTCATCCTACAAATATTCTTCTAGTGCTTATTATGCATTAGGCACTGTGGGGTATGTCCTTTACTTCAAGGGGCAGGCACATGGGTATCTGTGATGTGGGAAGAATGACCATTTTGTCGTCCATTCATTTAGCAAATGTTATTTCATGCTTGGTATGATTCAAGTACTGTCATTGAAGATGGGTGTGTATTTTTGATCTGGGCCTTGAAGGATGTACATGACTTCATTAGGCAGAATAGGAAAATGAGGAAAGATTTTGAAGGGAGGAAAATAAATGGAACAAAGGTACAAAGGTAGGAAAGAGGATGGCATAATTAGGAGGCTCATTCTTGTTTGAGGACATTATACTTATTTATACATGTTGTTTCCTTTGCCTAGAATTTCCTACCTTGCCACTTCCTCCCACTATCCTTTGTTTTATGTGTTATTTCTTTAAAATTTATTTTTATGGGAAGCCTTCCCAGAGAACCCTCCACATCTATGTGTACCCGCTTTCTGACTTTCATGTTAGACTGTAAGTTTTGTGGGATTACATACCATGTATATTTGTCTTACCATCGTGTCTTAAATGCTGAGTGTAGTGAGTAGCTTCTAGTTGGCCTTCAATATTTGTAGAAAGAATAATTAAACAAATGATGAATTAATTGAATGAATAAATAAATAACTGAATAAATCACTAGACTAGAGTGTTAATGGAAATTGATAGGAAGGTTTGGGATAATCATTGATATAATGTTTTAGTTTCTTCTGTTTGCTGTTACACACACACACACACACACACACACACACACACACACACACAGGTGTAGTCCTTAAAGCTTAATCAGATTAGAATTAAAGAACAACACCTCTATTGTATATACACAGAGTCTCCCTTACTTCCTTATATACATTAGATCTGAAGAAAGTCCTCTTCTTCTAAATTTCCTCAATGACTTTCAGAACAAGAGGAAGTTAGCTCCAGAAGCAGCGTAGCCAAAGGGAGATCTGCACAGACACCCCAACCTGCTGGGGAGAATTGCGTTTTATGATCAGCACCTGCACAGCAGCTCATATGCTGTTATGGTCGGGATCAGTCCTCACAGTCAGCCAGACTAAGGGTAAACCCCATCTGTGGACAGTCCAGCAGTAGTCAAGACTCAACTAAAACATAAAGGGCCTACCTAACGTGCACAAGGGACATTCGTGGAGCACTCAACTCAGGTGATCAGGGAGACTGCACCACTGAGCCCCAGAGGATGCTTACTATGTGAGGTCACCATACCAAGACTGGGAGACATAAACAGATCTATGTAACACAAACAAATACGGAGAAGCAGCCAAAATGGGGAGACAAAGAAATATGCCCCAAAAGAAAAACGAGAAAGCCCCAGAAAAAGAACTAAATGAAATGGAGGTAAGCAAATCTACAAGATACAGAATTCAAACAATAGTTATAAAGATACTCAAGGAACCTAGTGAGAACTTTGACAGATTAAAACAGGCATAGAAACCATAAAAAAGAACCAGTCAGAAATAAAGAATACAGTATCTAGCCCTGGGTAGTGTGGTTCAGTGGATTGAGTGCGGGCCTGTGAGGCAAAGGATCGAGGTTCGATTCCCAGTCAGGGCACATGCCGGGGTTGTGGGCCAGTTCCCAGCAGGGGACACATAAGAGGCAACCATACACTGATGTTTCTCTCCTTGCCGTCCCCTCTAAAGATAAATAAATAAAATCTAAAAAAAAAAAAGAATACAGTTATCTAAAATGAAGCATACAGAGATGCAATCATTAGAAGCTTAAATGAAGTAGGGGATTGAATAAGTGAATTGAAAGACAGTGTAGCAGAAAATACCCAATTAGAGCAACAAAAAGAAAAAAGAATTAAAAAAATGAAGATGTTTTAAAGGACCTCTGGGACAACTCATTGAATACAATCAATGAAATAGAAGCAGTCATCAAAAAACTCCCAACAAAGAAAAGTCCTAAACTGATGGCTTCACGGGTGAATTGTGCCAAATATTCACAGAAGATGTAACGCCCCTCTTCCTCAAACTATTTCTGAAAATGCAAGGCAAAGGGAGACTCCAAGGCTCAGTCTCTGAGGCTGGCATTATCCTTATTTTAAAACCAGAAAAGGACACTACAATGAAAGGTAAGTATAGGCCAATTTCCCGGTCAACATAGAAGCAAAAATGCTCAAGAAATATTAGCAAACCAAATTCAGCAATGAATTGAAAAGGTCATAGGCCATGATCAAGTGGCATTTATTCCTGGGATGCCAGGTTGATATAATATCCTGGCATTTATAAATTTAACATGTATCATATTAAATTGATATAAATCAATTAACACGATACACCACATAAACAAAAGGAAGGATAAAAATTATATCATTATATCAATAGATGCAGAAAAAGTACTTGACAAAATGCAGCACCTATTTATTATAAAAACTCTCAGCAAAGTGAGAATTGAGGAATATTATATACCTCAACATAATAAAGTCCACACATGACACACCCGCAGCTGACGTCATACTCAACATGGAAAAGCATTTTCTTTAAGATTGGAAACAAGACAGGGATGTCCACTTTGAATGCCTGTTCAACATGGTACTAGAAGTTGCAGCCACATTAATCAGATAAGGAGAAGAAATAAGACATCCAAATTGGAAAGAAAGAAGTAAAACTGTCATTATTTGCAGATGACATGATACTATATACAGAGAACCCTAAAGATTCCACTAAAAAATTACTAGAACTGATAAATGAATTCAGTAAAGGAGCAGGATACAAAATAAATAATCATAAGTTGGATGCAATTTTATGCATCAATAATGAACTATCAGAGAAACCGACAATTCCTTTTACAGTTTGATTTATTTAATCAAAAAAATTAAATACCCTGGAATAAATTTCAGCAAGGAGGTAATAAACCTTTAAAATGTCAGCTTTTTGTAAATCTTTGCATGAATCTTTGCAGTAAATCTTTGCATGAATTACTTAGGAAATTATAAGATATTGACGAGGAAATTGAAGAAGATACAAATAAGTGGAAGTGTATGCTGTGCTTTTGGATAGGAAGAATTAACATAATTAAAATATTCATACTACTGATAGCAATCTACAGACTCAACAAATTACCTATCAAAATATCAATGACATTTTTGTAGTACTATAATAAATAACTCAAAAATTTATATGAAACCACAAAAGATTTCAATAGCCATAGCAGTCTTGAGAAGGAAGAACAAAATTGGAAGAATCATCTTACCTGATGTCAAACTATATTACAAGTCTATAGTAATCAAAGCAATGTGGTGCTTGCAGAAAAACAAACACATAGATCAATGTTACAAAATAGAGAGCCTGGAAAGAAACCCATGCCTACATGGTCACGTAATATATAACACAGGATGCAGGAATATACAGTGGGGTAAAGACAGTCTATTCAACCAATGGTGTTGAAAAAATTGGACAGATACATGCAAAAACAAAAAACAAAAAAACAAAACCCCCCAGAAACTAGACCACCTTTTTGGACCACATAGAAGAATAAACTCAAAACGGATTAAAGACTTTTAGCCTTGGCTGGAGTGGCTCAGTGGTTGAATGCCAACCTGTGAACCAAATGGTCACTGGTTCGAGTCCCCATTTAGGGCACATGCATGGGTTGTGAGCCAGGTCCCCAATTTTAGTAAGGGGTGCATGGGAGGCAACCACTCATTGGTGTTTTTTTCCCCTCTCTTTCTTCCTTCCTTCCCCTTTCTAAAACATAAGTACATAACATCTGAAAAAAAAAAAAAAAGAATCAACCATGTTCTTTTAAAAAAAAAAACCAAAAACAAATAAAGACTTTTACACGTACAACTTAAGGCCTGGATGGTGTGGCTCAGTTGTTTGTATGTCATCTCACAAACCAAAAGGTCAGAGGTTTGATTCCCAGTCTTGGCACATGCCTGAGTTGTAGGTTTGGTGTTGGTCTGGGCATGTGTGGGAGGCAACCGATTGATGCTTCTCCCTCACAGTGATGTTTCTCTTCTCCATTCCTCTCTCTCTAAAATGGGACAGTGTCCTCAGATGAGGAGAAAAATTGTAAAAAAAAAAACAACCCACAATGAGGTGTTACCACAATCCTTTCAGGGTGGCTATCATCAATAAATCAAGTCAACAGGCGTCGGTGAAGATGTAGAGAAGAGGGCATCCACGTGCCCTCTTGGTGGGAATGAATGTTTGTGCAGCCACTATGAGAAACAGTGCGGAGGTTGCCCAAAAAATTAAAATCAAACTGCCTCGTGACCTAGTGATTCTGCTTCTGGGAATTTATCTGAAAAAGCCCCAAATGCTAATGAAATAGTATCTGCACCCTTATGTTCATTGCAACATTATTTACAATAGCCAAGCTATGGAAGCAGCCCAAGTGCCCATCAGATGAGTGGACTTAAGAAAAAAGGTGTGGTACAGACATACAATGTAATATTACTTAGTCATAAAAAAGAATGAAATCTTACCGTTTGTGACAGCATGGATGAATCTAGAAGGTTTTATGCTAAGTAAAATAAGTCAGACAGAAAAAGACAAATACTGTATGATTTCATTTATATGTGGAATCTATAGAGCAAAATAAGTGAACAAATGCAGTAGAAATGGAAATTTCTCATAGAAATCAGAATTATGGTTGCCAGAGAGGTAGCGGTTGAAGCAGTTGGATGACAAAGGTAAGGGATTAAGTAGGACAAATTAGTAGTTCCAAAATAGTCACGGGGATGTAAAGTACAGCTTAGGGAATTTAGTCATTCTTATCGCTTCAGCTAGTTATGGTGCCAGGTATGTTCTTGAAATGTCATGGGACCACTTTGTAAAGTCTGTGATTGTCTTATCACTAAGCTGTGTACCTGAAACTAATACCAAGTAATACTGAATGTAAACTGTAATTGAAAAACAAAAAAAAATCACATCAGTATGTCTTCCATTTCTGCGTGTCTATTTTTATCTAAGCCTTGGAGGGCTGACTGTGTTTTAATTTTTTTCGCTTCCTAAGTACTCACTAGAGCATTTTTCCTTGTTAATAAATAATGTTCAATAATTTTTCTTTATTATTAATGAAAAATATTTATTTTAAAGTAACTGTTTTTGATTATTTTTAATTCTTTGGAGTCAAATAGTCTCTCAATCACAAGCTAGATGTAGGCAAACCTAAACTTTACTTAAAAGATGTACTTTTGGAAAGTTTACCCAAAGATGGCTAAGAAGCTTTTATTTCTAGGCCTCAGTTTTCTTTTCTGGTATTCCCAATTCAGACAAATTATCTGGAAATAATGATTAACAAGAGTGGTCACAGAGTCTGAATAAGAGAGAATGGCTTGCTTTTTTTTTCTTTTTAAATATCTTCACTGGTCCTACTGTGTGTCACCAGGGAACAGTATAGGACAGTATAGGTTAGACTAAAGTGTGTTTCAAAATATTAGTGTCTAGGAGCAATAATTGTAGTATCCATTTTTTCCCTCTTCCTTTTTATATTTATTTTCCTAACCATTTTTTAAAGGAAAATTATTCCAGATTTTATATAGTATTTATGTCAGTAAGTTTTTCAGTTGGCTACTCATAGAACTTTATTTTTATAAAAACACTTTGTTTGCTAAGAAATCTCTTGTTTTTTGACATCATTCTTAAACAATTCAGTATCTTTTATGAATTTGTGTAAGACTAGTAATGCTTTACTTTTTAGGAAACTAACTTTTTGAAATCCATGCCTTCTGATTCATACACTTGTATACGTATATATAAATGTAAAGATGTACAGAATGTAGACATATATAGGTAGATATACGTTATGATTTTTTCCTTTTTCTCCACTTTTATTTTCCAGGGTAAGTTCTCTTTCCTATCAAACTCTTGTGAAGGAGGGAGCTTATGTTTACTTGACCTTCCAAGTTCTAAGAGCATTACACAGTCTTAGTTTGGCTTTAGTATATTTTTGATTCATTTTTGATTGCAGTAGACCCAAAGTTTCTGAATTCATGGGATTTATTTAAGTTTTAGAGTGTTCATTTATTCGCAGATTCATTTATTATCACGTTTTTAAAATACACTGTGCATCAGACACTAAGTGCCATTGCTGTGGGCCTTATTTTGTTCTCAGTGATACCATATGGAAATTGTCAGCACAGAGGTATTACTGTTGACAAGCACTTTTATCAGTAAATAACTTCAGGCTCAAATCTTTGCATGAAAAAAATACGAGGTCAGAAAGTATTGTTCTGTTACCATTGTGTACAGTGTGGGTGGTGCTGTTTTAGAGGCAAATGACTGTTCATTTTTTACTTTTAACTGTAGGATATAAATTGTCTAGAAGGCGAGGTGGGAGGCCAAACCTTGCGTACTGTCCTTTCCAATATGTTTCTAAGTGCTGTGTAGCCCTGCACAGACCACATTAGAATGCATTGGCCATCAAAGGGAAAAACAAGTGGTCCAGATAGATACTTTAATCCAAATTAGCTCTTTCAAAACAACTTATATAGAAGGCAAACTAAACTATCTGTCACAAGCCGACCCTTTAGAAGGAATAGTGGGAATTGGTCCAGCAGATGTTGAACCAAGTAACTTAGATGTGGTTCACTTTGCATCTGGAGTTATTTGCATACAAAGCCAACAGGAAAGTTCAAACATTTTTCTCAAGACATTGGCAGAGAGAAACCTGGAAGACAGATGCCTTTTTGATTTCATGGTTCAGTTTTTCCATTCTCATTCTCCTGGCCAGGAAAACCTAGGACAACAAATCGGTCATTTTATTAATATCCCATTACTCTCCTTGCTAACCCTGATTTTCCAGTCGAATCTGTGTTACACATCTACAAGAGTTCAGAACCCGAGTTCACATATTTTTGTTTGAGAAAGAATTGTTGTGATACATTTCTTCAGATTAATATGAAAAATAGCAATATAAGTATTAACTAAATTTTACTATGATGTATATTTGAAATAAAATTTTAAGATGATATTACCTATGCATATACTTGTATTACAATAGGAAGTATGTACCGTACTATTTAAAATTTTTTCATACCTTCTACTTTATGTGTATATTAGACATTTTTACCAGGATTTAAAGTGGATTTCCATTGCAGTGTAATAATTTTATAATATATTTATACTGATTATTTGAATAGAAGATTGGCAGATAGCTGCTTTTAGCTGCCTCCAGTATGTTTTCTTAACTCCCAGGTTACCAACTCTCCTTTGTTTTATCTGGAGCCAGTTCTTTTTTTTTTTTAATGATCACAGTGGTGATAGCTTGTATAAGCTGTGAGTTATGACTGCACATGTATGAGTCTTCATGTGAATTTGCAGTAATTTATGTCAGTTCCTGTTTTCATTAATGCATATAATAATCAGTGATATTTATTATGACCGAAGATGAGGTTTTTAATGTGGTTGAGAATCAAATCTCTCTGACTGTGGAATGAAGAGTTCTGCCTTTGCCTTGAACCAACTGTGTAACTTCACTGAAACTGAATTATTTAATCGGTAAATTAAAGGACTAGGTGATTTTTGTGCCTTCTTGCAGATTTCGAGTTCTAAGTTTAGTTTTCAGTTTTTTTCCTGGTCTCAGTGTCTGTAATGTGAGTAGCTTTCACTAGGTAAGTCGTGGTACCTGACTTGAACTGTTTGGCCCTGTTGCCAGAGCACTATTCTAATCTATTACACCTGCTCTGAAGAAAGAACTGTAAATACAGGACACAGATAGTGATGTGAAGAACTGTAATACTGAAGGGAAGTTTCGTCCTTTTAAATAAATTTGAATTATTATCGGTTACTGTTTACACTTGGTTTTCTTACAGTATTTAATGGTATAGTATTTTATCAGCTCTGATTCTGAACTTGCTTTTAAAAAGACTGGTTTGATTTTTAGGATATTATACAATACATTTCTAAAAAGAAGCAATTTGAAAATAGAGTTGTAGGGATTTTCTCATGTTACTAAAATACTGAAGTCTTGGCAGCACATAATTTTTCCCTAACATGAAGATAGTGCTCTGCCCTTTATTATCATAATCCTGAATTAGCAGGAAAACAATCTTAGATCGTATGTGGCTCAGTAACAGGAGGAACCATTGCCTAGCGTTCTTGTACTAATATATACATTTCTGCAGGCTGTTCTTCTGAATTATGTTTCTGCAGCTTAAGAAAATAAACGTTTTGTTGTTTTTGAGAAACAGGTAGATACATACACATATGTAGTATAAAAGGCATAAAAGAAAAGGGAAGTATTAATGGTATTCATTGAAAAATTTTTTATATTCTGGTCCTTCTTCCCAGATATAACTTGTTTTACATTTTCCTTTTTAACCCTCTAGAATCTCCCAGGCACACACAAAAAAATGTGAATGCATCCTTTTTTTTACACAAATGTCAGTGTACTGTATATTATGGTGGATGCCCCAAACTGGAATTTATTTATAAAAATTTGTGTATTCTGCCCTAACTGGCATGGCTTAGTAGATTGAGTGCCGGCCTCTGAACCAAAGGGTCGCCAGTTCAATTCCCAGTCTAGGGCACATGCCTGGTTGCGGACCAGGTCCCTAGGAGGGGGCGTGAGAGGTAACAACACATTGATGTTTCTCTTCCTCCCCTTCCTCTCTAAAATAAACAAATAAAATCTTTTAAAAAATTTGTGTATTCTTACATGTTTAAACTTCAGTCACCTTCAATGTACTCTACATACCACTTTTCCCACTGCTCAAAACAGTTTTTGAACTCAGTGACTTTGGTGCCTTTAGTACTTCTACCATTTTTTGTTTCACAACTCTCCCACATTGGCAAAATGTTTCCCTTTGCAGATGTTTTTGATCTGGGGAAACAAAAAAGAAGTCGCTCAGGGCAAGATTGGGTGAATAGGGAGGGAGGGACATGGGGGCCATGCCATTGTTGGTCAAAAACTGCTGAACACTCAGTGCGGTGTGGGCAGGAGTGCTCGTAAATCACCCTCATGAAGTGGGTACATGTACTGAGTCTCAAAAATATTTACTGAATGCTTACTAACTCAGATTTTTATTTACGTTCTCACCGAGACCATCTGTTCTCCCTCTAAGTTCTTTACCAATACAAAAAACGTATGCATCCCTGTGTTTATAGCAGCGCTGTTTACAACAGCCAAGATTTGGAAATAGCCGAAGTGCCTGTTGGTCAATGAATGGATAAAAAAGCTTTGGTACATCTACACGATGGAGTATTTTGCAGCAGTAAAAAAGAAGAAAACCTCTTACATTTTGCAATATTATGGATAGACTTGGAGAAAATTATGTTAAGTGAAATAAGCCAGTAAGTGAAAAAAAAAATACCACATCATCTCACTTATATGTGGAATATAATAAACACCATAAACCAATGAACAAAATAGTAACAGAAGCTTAGATACTTAAAACAGACAGATACTGGAAAGGAGTGGGGGATGGGATGAAAGATGGTGAAGGGTTTAACCAAATAATATTTTTGCATAACCCTTGGACGTGGACAGGAATTTGGGGATTGGCTTGGGGAGAGTAGAGGGTGGGACTGGGTGGGGCTAGAGAAAGGGAGAAGAAAGCAGGAACTAAAATAGCATAAAAAAAAAAAATGTACTGAAGCTGAATGCAGTCTCTCACAACAACACCAGCTGGTTACACTGATACAGGTGAAGGTTCCTAGAACACTCACCTAGTGGAGGAAACCTGCGCTGCAAGGCGCCCACTCTCCAGAAGATAATTCTGTTTTTTGGTACCCTCTTGTACTCATACTAACACTTCTTCCCCCCCACCCTCACAGTATATAAATAGATGTTTTTACAGGAGTACTTAGAGATCTTCTGAGTTCATTTTACTGGTTGCATAGTAGTCTTTGGCATGGATGCACCATTCTTTATGCAACCAGTTATTTTCCTCCCAGTTTCTTGCTGTTACAAAATGTGCATGAATATTCTTGTATGTATTTTCAATGAAGCTATTTTAATTTAGATGATAATTTATTTCTGTGAATTAATGGAAAGATTTTTATAATTCATAGTTCACTTCCTGATTCTATTAACATAAGTATAGGACAACTTCTCTAACTCTAAATAATGTCAAACCTCATATTTATATGGTCATACAAAAAACATTGTTGGTTGGCTACACTGAATATGATAGTAATTTTAGAAGTATATTTTTGATATACATATAGCTGATCATGGATAGAGTTATAGCAGCGTGAATGGTCTAAATGGTGTTTAGTTGTCTCATTGTATTTTTAATGTATAAAATAATGTTATTGCAACATTGTTGACAATAGCCCCAAATTAGAAGCAACCCAAATGTCCATCTAAAGTACGTTTAGTATTTGGGGGTATTACATAGTGGAACACTCTACCCTTATTAAGTTAATGAACTGTAGCTACACATTGCATGAAAGAATCATAAACATAAATACCGTCCTCGCACTACCATTAAGGGGTTAGTATGTGGTCTCACTGACAAACTGTTCTGCGATTCGGATCCTAGTGCTGGGACCTGTGAGGTCCAGAGGGTCAGAGCCTCTGTTTAGAGTCCTGGGATTCTTGTGGTTTTTTTTTTGATACTCATTGCTCCAGTCCCTCCCCTTTGGCGATCAAAAGCTTGTTCTCCATATCTGTCAGTCTGTGTCTGTTTTGTTTATTCATTTAATTATATTTATTCATTTATTTAGTCTTTTAGATTCAATAAATAAGTGAAATCACATGGTACTTGTCCTTCTCTGACTGACTTATTTCACATAGTGTAATACCCTGTATGTTCACACAGGTTGTCACAGGTGGCAAGGTTTTATTCTTTGTTATTGCTAAGCAATATTTTATTTATATACATTCATTCTTTTATTTATATATGTTCATTTCTTTGTATATATTAATTGATTCTTTTATTGATAGACCTCTAGGTTGCTTCCATATCTTGACTATTACTAGTAATGCTGCAGTGAACGTAAGGGTGCATATAATTATTCAAAGTAGTGTTTTTGTTTTTTCAGATAAAAACCAAGAATAGAATTGTTTAATTATATATTAGCTCTATTTTTAATTTTGAGGACTGTCCATATGTTTTTTCATAGTGGCTGCCCTAATTTACCAGCAGTGTATGAGGGTTCCCTTTTCTCCACATCCTTGCCAGCACTTGTTTTTTGATGGTTTATTGATGATAATCATTCAGATAGGTGTGAGGTGATATCTTGTTGTGGTGGACCTCCTCAATGGATTATTTGGATATTGTACTTTTAATAATGGCCAAGTAATTTTAGGATAAACAATACAGACACTGCCTAACACACTTACAAATTTGAACAGGGAGATGTTTGGGGACATATTTTAGAACTGTGAATAAATAGTTAAGTTTTGAGCAAATCTGAATCCTGTAGAAAGTTTGCCTGCCTGTCATAATGGTTTAGATCATTTCGTACCTGTCAAGTCTGAGGTCAGGATAAAGGAGTGGGTATGAGGTGATTCAGCTAATTTGGATAGAAATTTTAATCAATTTGGCAGATAGCACAGAGTTGAAAAAATACTGTAAGCAAGGATTACATATAATTTTGTTATTAAGAAACCCTTTAGCTAACTAAATCAACTATTTTCTTCTTCAGACATTCCCTTAACATTTATGAACACAAAACAAGTAAACCATGAAAATTTAGCAGATAGAATTATTTATTTATCTAGCGAATAAACGTTCATTGAACTTAACCTTAGGTTCCTAAAGGAACAGTCTTACATTATTTTAAAGTTTTGGTCATATGATCTAAGTACAAGTACTTTGTTGTGATGGAATGTTTGATGAAATGTATGAATTTTATTTCTTAAGTCTTTGAAGATAGATTAGGTTTCCATTGATTATGATCCTGTTTGAACTCAGGGTGTGAGACTATTTATATTCTACCTTATCTTATTTTTTTTTCTCCTAGAAACTAAGTGTCTATTGTGTATTAAGTACAAGTGGAGCAATGGAAAACAAACAAGATAGACAGTGCAGTGACTTTGTTAAATTAATGTTTAAGGGGGCATAGGGTGTCATATGGTTTAGTTGTATGTAGTTCAATAGCAGACCTCAAGAGAAGTTGAAAAACAGAAGATTATTATTTGCAGGTCCTAGAAGAACTATGTGGCATGCCTCTCAGGCAGTGATTTTCAAACTTTTTCATCTGATGGCGCCCACAGACTGCATACAGTGGTACCTCCGTACTCATTGTCAGTTTGTTCTGGAACTTGTGACAAGTGCTGATACCAAGTACCAAATGATGAAGTGTTTTCTCTTGCGAGGAGGTGTCGCAACTCTTACAAGTTCTAGCATGTGCGACGAGTCCCGAGCAAGCACTTGTTCCCCAAGTGCTGGAACATTTTTTTCTCATCAAAATGCAATGGGTACGGGGTTTGATGAATTGGGAAGCCTAGGACTACCAAGGTCTGACTGTAATTACCAAAATTCTGCAGCATACCAAAATATATATTTTATTTGCTGATCTGACAAGAAGTAGATATCATTTTGATTCATTCACACCAGACTGCAATTGTATTGGCTGTTGTCATTTTTTTGACAGTCTAAGGAAAAAGAGATCAGTGCCCCTGATTAAAGTCAGATATTAGAACACATGCTCTAAAAGTTCTTGCCGCACACCCATTGAAAATCCCTGCTCTAGGGGCCACACAGGGAGGTCAAGTCAGAGTGGAGAGAGAGGGATGGGACCTGGGTACATGCTTTTATTGGGGTCCCTGGATGGAGTGCTGTGGGGTTCCTGGGCTAAAGCTGACTGATCAATTCAAAGCAAAAGAGCAGGGTTTTGGTAAGCTCCATAGGGTTCTCATCTATCCCAAGGGGAAGGCCCCAGGAGGAAGACTGTTGATTATCCTGGCCATTGGAGAATTCATATCTGCAAAATAACCAGAGAGCAAATTATTCAAGTTCCAATATTCCACAGTCTGTGTATTTATTTTTCAAGAAGATGATGGTACTCATTTGCTTTAGGCTTTAATAAGTTAAGAATGCATATTATAATTTCTAGGAAAACCATCAAAAGAAGAGAAATATTGATAATCACGGTTTGATTCCCAGTCAGGGCACATGCCCGGGTTGCAGGCAGGTTCCCTGCAGGCCAGTTCCCAGCAGGGGACGCACAAACGCAACCATACATTGATGTTTCTCTCCTTCTCTCCTTCCCTTCTCCTCTAAAGATAAATAAATAAATAAAAATTAAAAAAAAAGATTAATTATTAAAAAAAAGAAGAGAAATATTATATAACTTTCAAGCTGACAGAACATAAGAAAATGAAATAAAGTCAATTCAAAAAATGGTAAAAAAACAAAAAAGGAAAACGTAAAATGGTAGAGTAAATAGAAAGGCAAAGCTAGGATGATGGAAGAAAGAACTATATATGTACATCAGTAATTACATTGAAATAGAAACGGACTAAGTATAGTAAGTAGTTCAAAGACAAGGGTACTCAGACACAATGTAGCTTTACGCTAGCTCTGTGTGTATGGAAAGGAGTTGTAAACCTTTTAGTTGAGAGACATTTTCAGAGGTAATAGGAACCTTCTGAATATCATACTTTAGGGGTTAAAATGTGTGTATGACACAAGTAAGGAACAACTAAAGCAATGAAAAAATACTTTATTCAGAATATATACAATGAATAAAGTAAAGCCTTGTATATTATCATTAAGTTGGTAATTTTTCCTCCCTTTGATAATTCAATTACCCTATTAGTACAAAGCAGTTTTTTAAACTGCAAACTACACCTAATTATCATGATTTAAGGATCACTGTGGGATAATCACACTATTCACCATAGAAACTGAAATATATAAAAGAACGGAAGCTGTAGAATTATTGGTAATTTTACTAATCTCACCATAAGATTACTCTGAGTTGCTTATAACCCTAAAATTTGATTGAAATTATAGAATATCATCTTTGTTTTATTGTCATTTTTGCTCTAGATTTTATATTTAAAATGTATTTACATGGCACATCTGTTTTGTGTTTGTTTATCAGTATGTCTCTCTATGGTATGTCTCTCTATGATATGGTAGGGCAGGAAGTTAAACTTGTTTTCACTGGGGGCCACATCAGCTTTGCTGTTGCCTTCAAAGGGCTGAATGTAATTTTAGGACTGTATAAATGTAACTGCTCCTTAACAGTTAAGCAAGAGCTTGGTAAAAAACAAACAAGGTGCTGGGCCAGATAAAACAAAGTAGAGGGCCAGATTCAGCCGGTGGGCCTTTTGTTTGCCACCTGTGCCCTAGGGAAAAATAAGCTCTTTTTGTTGTAGACAGGGTGGGGACACTTTACAGGCACCTTTTGATAATCTCCTTTTAGAGAGAGTTAAGCTACATGTTTTTGATTCAGTTGTTTATTTCTAGGTTACTCTTGTTAAGTAGATTTAAGGCTCTAGTTTCTTTAGATTCTTGTAATCCATAGATCTTCCAGGATTTGTACTTAGATTTCTATTAGATATTCAAAATCAACATGCCCAACATAACTGATGTTGGGTTAACTTTCTGGCTGCCTTCCCTTGGAAGCATGATGAAGTAGAATGTCATTCTTGATACGGGCAGCACCAATTATATAAAAAATGACCCAGATAAAAATTCTGTCCTGTCTAGGTGCTCTGAAAATGACGTATATATACTGTTTGGAAGCCATAGTTTTGGACTTTCCCAAAACTATGGGAAATTCTTATAACAGAACATGTCTTTTTTGAGTCCCTCTTAGCTTTGCTCATAAGATTGCTTCAAGAGATATTGACTCTTATGGAATATGGCTGGTATCTAAGCCAAGGTGGGCCTCACGGTTACCTGTGAAGGTCACCATCATTTTGTGACTGGATTACTAAGAAAGCTTACTAAACATGGTCCATCTAGTTTGTTCTTCACCACAGCAGTCCATTCTCAATGAAACTACAATAGTGATTCTTTTAATACATCTCTGCCCATAAGTCTACGTCGACAAGCATAAGTTTCTCAAACTAATTTTTTGGTGTGTGTGTGCGCTTGTGTGGCAGTAAACTCATTTGTGAAGCAGGCATTTCTCCCAAATTTTAGATTTTCTAGGCATATATTTGTTGTAGTACCAAAAAACTTAGTTTTCTTGATAAAATGTTAGTGTTCACAGATAGCTTTTATGGATGTCTGATACAAATTAGGTTTGTTTGGACTTTCTCACACTTCATGCTTTCATCTTTTATGATTACTATACCTTTTTGTATTTAATGGCTATCAATAGCAATTGTAATTGTCGACCTGTCCTTTTTCACCTCCATAAACATGGCCCGGATTTACTTAGTTTTTGTGGATTGTGTATCCTGGGATGAAAGTAGCACAGTTTTATTCATAGTCAGCAATGAGGATTAAAAAAAAAGTAGGTTATTTACTCTATAATAATTGTTTCTTTCTTTTTATTTATTTATTTTTGCTAGACTTTTTATACTACTCCCTATGAAATGGCATATGTTAACTATCTCCTTGTATAAATCGCTTCTGAAGAAGCAAGATTTTTCATCTCTTTTCATGAACTTGAGAACTTTCATGGAATATTCCTCCAAATGGTATGATGTGATGGAGAGTGGGCAGAAAGAAGTGATATTAGGAGTCAGGGAAAGTCCATTTAGTCCTAATCTGTTACTATTAGCAGGAAAATCTAGGCCACACACTTGAATTTTTTGGGTTTCAGTAAGTGTAAAATGTAAAACTTCTGTATGTTGCTGTGGCTTCTGACACTGGGATTTTGTGGCCAGGTGAGAAGTTTGGCACGCTTTCTCCAAAGAGGCCTTGGAGATGGGCAGTTATTTTCTTGTTAAATTTGCTTCTGTTCAAGGTTGGGAATTGGGCTTTGCAGACTTGGTAATCTAATTTTGTCAATGTATTGAGAATAGAGTCATCTCTCAGAAGCAAACTCAGTTTATAAAATTTAAATATAAAAACAGAATGTTAATTTATTAACTTACAGTGAGAAATTTCTCTGCTGGAGAATGGAATACTGAGTCCATTCTGTGCCTGTAGTTGAAACAAATGGTAAACCACTCTATGATCAGAAGGTGTGTGGCGAACATGGAATTAGAATAGAGTTACATATAGAGTTTGGATATTTCTAACTTATGATTTAGATAACAAAAAGAAGATATTTTAAGTTCAAGAAACGTAGTAATCAAGTCAAAAGTTTTCACATACATTGTAAAACTCAAGAGTGGCATGGACTGACAGAAAGAAAATGGTAAGAATAGTAGAATAAGAGAAGAAAACTGCAATTGAAAAAAGAAAAGTACACGTGGAAGGCAGAGTAGAAAATAATCTCCATAGTTTAAAGAGAATGAAAATTGTAGCAAGTTTTATATTGAAGGTTTTAAGAGCAAGAGGAAAGGAGAAATAATTGTGACCTGCAATTTTGCTAATATTCACATACTATAATTAGATTCCTTTGCCATTTGATTAACTGGGAGGGTGGAAATGGACTTTCAGCTAGTTTTGTTTTACTTTATTGGCTTTGTTTTCCATTGGCAGTTGGATATAGTTAAGTTTATTTGAGGACTGCTGGTTTTTATTCTTTTAGTTGGCATTGTTAAATTACTGTATATATCCTAGCTTTCTTTTTTAAGCTTTCTTTTCTTTTAAGCTTTTAATAACAAGAAACTTCAGTTGTTGGTATGATTTAAATATACATTTTATTGAGAAAGTTAGTTTTATTAAATTCTTAAGTTTTCATCTTCCTTTTTGTACTTTATGCTCTTACTATTAAGTGGTTTATTTTATTTCCTTGTTTTGTATTTTTGTTTATTTACATACTAGAACACACACACACAGGCAGACAAACCCCAAACCCTACATGGCTTTAACTTTTTTAATGCATTTAATCTTTGTGATGTAGAGAGTGTAAGTTTTGGGGGCAAATAGACATGAAATTGATTATGACTGTACAGTCTTTCAGCTGTGAGATTATGGACATAATAGTTAAACCCGAAATACTAGGCTCTGTATTTATAACATGGGTGTTATTGTAAGGATCGAATCAGTTGGCACACAAACATATTTTGCATAATGCCTGGTACAAAGTATAGACTCAGTCAGTGACAGTTCTTTCCCCTTTAGTTAGTTAGCTTAATAAATCTGAGCTATTATTTTTGATCATTGAAAAGAGAAGTTTTTTAATGAAAACTATGCTTTACATTCAGCACAAGTTTCAAGTTTATCTGATTCTGGCTCTGTTCATTATCTTTGAGTTATTTTATATTTTACAGCTCTGTATATACTGTAGAAAACTGATAGACATAAAAATTCTGTGGTGTCTAGTAGAGTTTTGATTAACTTCTATCCTTTGGAAAAACATCTTTCTTCAGTTTGTAATTTATTTCTACATTGCTTTACTCCTCATAAGTTAGTTCTATTTTGACTTTTCTTTGAAATTTTTATAACTTTTGCCTGGTTCCCTCCTTGTATGAATAGAATAAAAAAATCACATGTATTTGTTTTATATCTTTATGAGTAAAATTTTACCTTTTTAGGAAAATTATATTTTTATATTACATTTCAAATATTTAATGTTCAAAATAATTTTGAAGAAATGTCTAAATAAGTCCTGAAGGGTAAATTGGTTTATTAAATGCTTATTAAGTGCAGTGCACTAATATTTTATGTTAATCATTTGATATTTCGGATGTTCTAACAGTGATAGCAACTCTACTAGTAATGACAAGTCTTTTCATAATATCCAACTACTTTATTTTTAGAGGAGGGGCAGGGAGGGAGAAAGAGAGAGAGAGAGAAACATTGATGTGAGAGGGCAACTTCAGTCACTTGCTTCTCAAAGGTGCCCCAGCTGGGGACTAAACCTATAACCCAGGCATGTTCCCTGAGTAGGAATCAAACTGGTGACCGTTTGCTTTACAGGACAGTGTTCTACCAACTGAGCCATGCAGATCAGGCATATCTAACTACTAAGTACTTTAGATAAGGATTTATTCGTTTATTATTTGTTTCAATATCAATATGATATTGTTAGGGCAAACTTTCTGCTGTCAAGGATTGCATTGTATCATTCACTGCATAGTGTCTTGAGTTTGGTGTCACACTGCCATTGATTATATTTTGAATGAACAGAAAAAGGAGTCCAGAAAGAGCACAAGCACTTTTTTCCTTTAAGTGTCTCATCATGTTGTAATGAGTTTTAAAAGAAATATTTTTTCTTTTAAATTGAGGTATAATTGACATGTATCATTGTATTGCTTTCAGGTATACAAAAAATTGCCCAATATTTGTAATATTGCAAAATAATCACAGTCTAGTTAACATATGACACCATACATAGTTATAATTGTTCTTCTTGTGATGAGTACTTAGAGATTTTCTCTCTTAGCAACTTTCAAATGGAAAATACAGTATTATTATATTCCCAAGACTAATATATTTTATAACTGGACATCTGTATCTTTTGATGCCATTTACCCATTTTTCACCCACATTTCATGTTATACCTCTGACAACCACCAATCTGTTTTCTGTATATATGGGCTAGTTTTCTGTTCGTTTACTTTTTGCTTTTTTCCCTTTTTTGTTTGTTTTGATCCGCATGTGAGATTATGGTATTTGTCTTTTTCTATCTGACTTATTTCACTCACTGTAATACCCTCAAAACTCATTCATGTTGTCACAGATGACAAGATTTTCTTCATTTTTGTAGCTGAATAATATTCCATTGTGTGTGTGTGTGTGTATATATACCAAATTTTCTTTATCATTCATCTGTGGTACACTTTGGCTGTTTCCTGTCTTGCCTATTGTAAGTAGTGCTGCAGTGATCATGGGGTTGCAGTTATCTTTTTGAGTTAGTGATTTTGTTTTCTTTGGGTAAATACCCGGAAGTAGAATTGCTGGATCATATAATAATTCTATTTTTAAATTTTTGAGAAATCTGCAAACTGTTTTTTCTCTAGTGGCTGTACCAAGTACATTCCCACCAACTGTTCACAGGATTCCTTTTTCTCTGTTTCCTCACAAGCACTTTTTATTTTTTGCTTTTTTGATAATAACCATTCTAATAGGTGTGAGGTGGTGTTTCCTTGTGGTTTTGACGATCATTTCCCTAATGATTAGCGAAGATGGGTGCCCTTTCCTGTACCTGCTGGGCCATATGTATGTCTTCCTTGGGAAAATGTCTATTCAGATTCTCTGCCTAGTTTTTTATTTTGTTTTGGCTATTGAGTTATGAGCAAACATTGTTGTGTGTGTATGTGTGTGTGTGTATATGTATTAGAAAGTAGCTTGGCTTAAGTATATTGATGATTTCGAAATATTTCTTCTGTATTCTTCAAACTTGCTGGACTCATTAGGTAATAGTCTGTATTTTATTAGCTTGTGTCTCTTTTCATTTAATTTGTTTTTTGATGCTGTGAGATTTTCTTTCTGCTGTGATAATAAAGAAGCAATGTTGATTTAAATAGCTTATTTTTTATTTTCCTGTTCAAAAACTTATATTAATATGATATTTTGTGTTGCTCATGCTAGCAGTGGATTATGAGAACTCCACCTGTGTATGTCTTGGTTAGAAATTAAAAGCTTTTTTAGAAATTTGCATAATTCTAAAAATTTCTCATTAAAATTTGATATGTATGGTGTTCCCTACACAGTCCTTACCAACACACTGTTATTTCTCATAGAAACACGCTATTATTTCTCAAAGAAACAAGAGGAAGTGCAGCTTTTATTTACTGAATACTCTAGAGAATAGTAAATGGGATTTTTTTGTTAGTTTCTCTTTCTGTTAGTTCATTTTTGGTGTACAAAAATGCCACTGATTTCTGAATATTGACTTTGTATCCTGCTGCTTTGCCGAATTCACTTATTAGGTTGAGCAGTTTTCTGGTGGAGCCTATAGGGTTTTCTATGTACACTATCATGTTGTCTGCAAATAATGAGAATTTTACTTCCTTCTTCCTAATTTGGTTGCCTTTTATTTCGTCTTTTTTCTGATTGCTGTGGCTAGGACCTCCAGTACTATGTTGAATAAGAGTGGTGTAAACAAACACACTTGTTTCTGATCTTAAGGAAAAGACTTTTAGTTTTTGCCCATTGAGTGATGTTGGCAGTAGGTTTTTCATATATGGTCTTTATCATGTTGAGTTATGCTCCCTCTATTCCCACTTTGCTGGATGGTTTTGTCATAAATTGTCTCTGTATTTTATCAAATGCTTTTTCTGCAGTGATTTCACTGCAGAGAATATATCCTAAGAATCACAAAACACCAGTTCAACAGAACCTTATGCTCCCTTATGTTCATAGTAGCACTATTTACAGTAACCAAGATTTGGATACAACTAAGTGCCCATCAGTAGATGAGTGGATCCAAAAACTGTGGTACATTTACACAAAGGAATACTTCTCAGCAAAAAGAAAAGAGGGAATTTCTGCCTTTTGTGACACCATGGATGGAACTGGAGACTATTAGGCTAAGTAAAATAAGTTAGTCAGTGAAAGACAAATATCATATGACCTCACTTATAAGAGGAATCTAGTAAACAAAATAAACTGATGAGCAAAATAGAACCAGAGGCATGGAAGTATGGGATAGATGTACAGCTGTAAGTGGGGAATGGGGAGTTGGGGGCTGACAGAAAGAAGGTGAAGGAAAAGAATGCGTACATGAAGGACCCATGGACATGGACAGTGGTGTGGAGATTGACTGTGGAAGTGGGGGGCGTGCTGGGTAGAGGGAGTAAAGGGGAAAAATGGGACCTCTGTAATAGCATAAAATAATGAAACATCAAAAGTGAAAAAAACCCCAAATGTGTGTTATTTGAAGAAAAGAATAGTCTAGAGAACAATTTAAAAGTAACTAAAATGATAGAATTTCATCAATTTTACAGTCCTCTTTTTATTAAGGAAGTGACTATTCCTATTTTTTCATTTAGCTTTTTAAAACTCTAATATATTTCTTCTTAAATCTTTAATGTAGATACCTTAGATATATCTGGATATCCATTAAGTTATATGATGCATTTTTAAAATTGTGAATCAAAGGACATTCTCTGTAGGGAACCCTCCAGGGATAGATAATACTTTTTATAAACAGTGACTTTTACACTGTTTTACTCAGTTAAAAAATAAATCTTTTCATTTACTTTATATTTACTAACAAATCTTCATGTTTTGGTTTATTATTTGGAGCTTCCTCAATTCTTGAATATTCTGTTTTCCATAAATGAGTACTTTCAGTAAATAATTGATCTGCAAAAATCTCATGAATGAGCACTGAATGCTGAAAGTGGGTTCATAATAGACCCGAAAATAAATCAGGGTCTTAGAGGATATGAATGAGATGACAACTTGTGAAAGATAATCAGTTGCTTCTGATGTCCCCGTGTGATGAGAAGAATGCTGAAAAAGGGTGCCTGGCCAGAAAAGAGAGTGAATTAATGAAAATTACAGACCAAAAAGGTTTTCTAAGTTACGAGTTATAAAAACTATGACCATTTTATTGTTTTCCTCTTGAATTATTTAACTGTTAACAGAGGTAAACAGTTTTTTGTGTGTGTATAGTTAAATGCATGGATGTTTACACCTGTTTTTAGTTTAGACTCTACAGGAGTTATTCTTATGGAAACAAAACAGAGCTGACCACAGGCAGAATTACTGGAAAAAATTGCATATTACTTGGAAACTTGGTGTCCTTTGCTGATGTGGTATTCTGACGTAGTGGGCATTTTTTGTTTTTTAGAAGAGGTCCATCAGTGAAAACTGATATATCCAGTGAATTTGCTAATTGCCATTACAGAGTTAAAGATGAACTGCCATTAATTGCACTTTCGATTAGCATTATAGCTGTAAAGGAGTATATGCTGACCTTTTATCCTCTAAGCCCTAGGAAATCAACATTTGAAATGAGGCAGACTGTCTCTATACTCTGGCTTAAGACTTAAAATATATAGCAAACAAATGAGATAGCAAAAACCAAGTTTTGTAGTTCCTACTTCTTAAAAAATTTTGGCTGAGTTTGGTGCTGTTGGTCCATACTTGATCAGCCATACTTGATCCCCTGAATTCAAAGGTTTTGGGCATGACGACTAACACCAGTCAACTTTTAATAGACCACAGAATACTATAACATTTCGAAATTTTATAAATTATCTAATCTTCTTGGCTAGGTGAGAATATAATTATATTTTACATATTGGAATTTGTAATTTTCTATTAATCTTAAATTTTTCCATATATTAAGAAAACATATAACACATGTATACAATCAAAATTCTTAATAATATTTTGATTCTATATATGTGGACAGTATTTACCAATATGTATCTTTTGAGGGTGAGTTTTATTATTGGATGACTAGTCACATAAAATTCAGTGAAGATGTGTGTTTTTGAGTGTAGCGAAAAACTTAGAGGTTAAATGAATAAAATCTTGTTTCCATTTAGAGGGTAATATGTTTATATGTTCTCTTTTCTTTCACTTATTCATTTTTTCACTTCACTTTATTTATAAAATTAAACAAATTTCTGAAAAGACCCACTAATTACTCATATGTTGAAAGCACGTGTAAATTATAGTCATTTTAGGTTCAACTTTCCTTATGTCTGCAGTAAGTATTGATGTGACTAGCAGGACTGCAGAAAGACTAGCAACTCCAAATCTTGTTTACTGGTCTGGAGTGGATTTTTGGCATCTTTTCACAAAAAGCATCATTCTTCAAGTAGACTTATTGGTCCCTATTAGTCTTTCATTTGGATTAGGTTGTTTTCCCCCTAACTTACATATTCAGAACAAGTTTCGATCTGTGAAAATATATAGCCCATGGAAATGTAGTACCACAACCAGGAGGGCATTGAAACAAGAAGTCTTCAGCACTGTGTTTTTAAGCATGTCTGTTTTATATTTATTATATTCAAAAATTGCACCCATGAATCTACTGTTTAACTTAAGACAATCACATTATCAGTTCTAGGACTGTTCTTCTGCTGCGTTCCTGTGCTTTTCCCCAGAGGAAACCACGACCCTAAAAATTTGTTGTCATTTCCTTGATTTTGTAAAAATCATTTTATTTATATATATATATTTATATATTATATGTATATAAAGAAAAGTTTTGCTTATGTGCCTTATAAAATTGGGTTAATACTATGTGAACTCTATGGGATTTACTTGTTTTTGTATTATTTACCTTATCTCATATAAAAAAGAATAGCATTATGTTGTTTTGAGATACATATCATTTCCCCATTTTCAGAAGAAGAATCTGTGGTTTAGATGGGTTTGTGTAATTTGTCAGTGGTTGCATAGCAGATAAGTCGTTGCTATAGTTGGAATGTAAAACCATTTCTGACTCTATAGCTGTGGCTTTTACTCAAGCAGTAATATTGTGAGGTCACAGAGGTATGAAACAGTATGACATAATCAGTAACTGTTGGTTGCACAGTGTGATTAGATTAAAGTTAGCCCTTAGTGGTATCATTCTGGCTTGGACAAATAGCTCATTGAGATACTATAAACTAAAATGGAAAATATAAAGCAAAGCATGCTTATATAAGATGATGGGTAAGTTTGATGTACATACTAGATAGCTGTATGGATCTGGAGGTCTGCAGAATGGTTAGTGCTAAGGATATGAATTTAGGTATCATTAGCTTATAGGTGATAATTTAAATAATAGATTTCGAAAGACGTAAGAGTAATGCAAATATTGAGACCAGAGTATGAAGGAAACACTGAATTTTAAGACTGAGTGGAGAAAAAGCCTGGAAAGAAAATAAGAAAATATAGGCAAAAATTAGGAGGAAATCAAGGATATAATGGTACACAGATGCCAAGGGAAATTGTAAGGTAAAGGGAGAGTCGTTAGTATTAGTGTTCTGGAGAACTAAAAAAAGATAAAATAAGAAGTTCATTTTATTTAATAGCAACCTATAAGAGGCTTCTTTTTTTGAATTAAAACTAAAAATTACAAAATTTTTAAACAACTGATAAGGGTCTTAATTGAAGTGTTCAAGTCAAGTGATGAGGGCTAGGTGAAGAAGAAAATTGACAGGCTCATTTGTAGATAAAACCATTGGATTTGAAGGGAAAGTGTGACAGGTGGTAGTAGCGAAAGGTCTGAGGCTGAGCTTGCCTCTCTCTTGTGCCCTCTTCCCACTTCCCTCCTTCAGCCTCTCCCTTTCCCTTTTTTATCTCTTTGCTTCCTTCCCCTCTCCCTCCCTTTATTCTACCACTTTCCCCTTCAACTTCTAATATGACATACTAGAACATTTAATGTTCTAGTTTGATTATCTAACTTTGGTCAGCATGCCATCTTGTGTTAGATTTTGGCTATAAATATGAAAACGTAAAGATATTTGTAAATGTTCAGGTGTTAGATCAGAATGATATTTTCAACAGTTTCTTGAATCCAGGGTCATAGTCATACGTACATTTTATGCTTACAAGTAAACATACTTCTATAATGAAATTTAATCTTTGAAATAATAGTGAAAGTGGTATCAGCACAGTGCTAAAAGATTTACATATCTTTTTGTCAATTTATGCCTGATAGGTAAATCTGTGCCAACTCTACAGATGAGGAAACTGAGGGAAGTAAATTTGCCACTTGCTCTATACCTGGTGAGGCAGTTAGGGTCCAGAGTCTGAGGTCTTAATAACAGGACTGGATTCCCTCTTACTGTATATGATAGTATTGATTTCATACCTTTAAAATTAATAATATTTTTGTTATAAATTGTAGTTTAGAATTAGAAAGAATGTTTTGACATTTCAGAGAAATCTGTTAACATATGGACTTGTGAAAATAGTCATTTCTTTTTCAGAAATTTCTAAGAAAGTTACTGAAATTTTGTAGAAACTTCTTTCTAAGAAAGCAATTTTTGAAAAAGGTATATCAAATACAAATATGACTTGAAATTCTAGTTTTCTGTATTTTAGTTAAAACAGTGAAATTCTTATGGGAGAATCTAGAATACCTTATTGAGTATGGAAAATACTATTTCAAAAACAACGTTGCTATAAAAGCATAGGTAAGAAAAGAAAATGATCCCATAGGATGCCAATCAGAAATTGATGTATTTTCTAGTTTATTAATACCTAATTACCATATAAATATTTTTCTTCAGGCAAAAATGCAATTTGCATTGTGAGCTGCCTTCCAGAAATTATGGTAGAACTTCGCTGACGTTGCCACTGATGCCAATGTGGAGTAAAGGTCTTTATAATATAGAAAGTTAGAACATGTAAATGATTATTGCTAAAAATACTCTTCTTAAACTTTAAAGCATATAGTAAGCTCAATGTATTTGAATTTTTAGAAAGAACATTTGAAAGTAAAGTAAATTTTGCCCTCATCAATTGGCTTTCCTTTTGTGACTTTTGTTATTGAACCAATCACAATCTAATGTTTTGTTGCAAAACTAATTACAGAATTGTTAGAAAAACATCGGTTTTCTAAAAAACATTCAATAAACTAACAATGACTTTAATGTGAAAAGTCTTTTGTTGTTGAAAAATAAGTTAACCCAGAGGCAGTTGCTATTAATTATTTTAAAGTAATTCTTTTCCCCTTAGCTCACTTTGTTGTAATAAATAATTGATTTGACTTGACTACAGAGGTCATAAGCTCACTGAGTACATAAATGCCTGTCTTGCTCACTGCTCTCTTCTCAGTGCCTAGTTAGTGCCTGTCTGTGCCTGGCACTTACAGGTATGCTAGTGCTTTGTGTTAACTAATTCGGCAAATAGGTAATAGGTTTGAATGCTTTCTCTGAGTTGGAAATGCACTTCTTACGGTAATGTATTAGATAAACACTGAGGCATTATTATTAAATTATTCTGTTTGCCTGAGTCTCATGTGGAAATGTCCTGTTAAAGTAAGAAACACTTGTTTTAGATTTTAGTCCTTCAAGAATAGTTATGGAATCCTCATTTTCAGTCATTTTGCTTTCAACTTTCCTTATCTTTCCCCTTTCCCTCCCTCTGCTGTCTTTATTCCCTGTAACCTGTGCTTTATTTCCTCTCTAATCATTTTGTTTGTTTGTTTTCCTTTAGTATCTGGAGTCCATCTTTCTCCAGCTTCTCCTGCGATTGTGCTGGACCATGACCACTCTTCCCCTTCAGTTGGCTGCCTCTCTTCTGAGCTCATCGTTTCATCACCGGAGATGACACATGCTGACAACAGCGTTGTCAGCCAGACTGTTCCAAAAACACCGGTAAAGGCAGTGATATTTTTATAGGAAATTTGCATGCTTAAAAGAACTGCATACTGACTTAATCAAAGCTTTAAAATTTTTCTGATTTCTTTTTATGTCTTTCCTGAAAAATATTTCTGTAGACATTCTAACATTGAGGCTAATATCTAGAATTTAAAAAACTGAATAATGTATTTGTTTTGTGGAATAATTGCAAGGTATTTAAGTAGCCTTAGTTACCAAAATATGGTTTGAGTATTTCATTTATTAAAATTGGCTTCGTTTTGCACTTCAAATCTTCTACTTCAAAAGGGAAAGTAAGAACAAAAAAAGAATAACGGTTTCTCTCTTCAGGGATGCTTATTATAGTTTTTCAAGTATTAGAGTGTTCTTTGCGATTTTAGAGTGAAATCCAAAAAGGTAACAGTTCTGGGGTTTATTCATTCAAATATTTGTTGATTTAGGCATCGTGCTAGATGTTAGATGTCGTCTAGATTTCTCAAGGGCTATATACCCAATTGAGTCACTTGTTATCTTCTAGAAAGTGATAATTAATGAGAGAGTGTTGATAAATCTCAAATTCGGATTTAAAATTTAAATACAAGCAAATTCTGGGTGTGTGTGTAAATCCAAGGACTGGTGGGTATCAGATGTGTCTATACATTTTCAAGGTTAAGATAAAGTTTTCAGTTTTCAGTGCTTTGTTTGCAGAGTAATAAATACCACTTTAAACTCTAAAGTTTAGAGGAAATTTTGTGTCTTACTGCAAAGATTAGGTTGTTGTAACAGTTTGAGGTCTTCTGTTGATTTACTTAGAGGGTGAAATAATTTCAGAACCCTTGCTACAACTTAATTTCCAAATGTGGTTTCTAGTGCCCTTTGGATGTTTTCATTATTGGTGCAGTGTAAACTTTTCCCTCTTGTATATTTTTTTTTAATGTGGTTTAGATTCAGCAATCAACACACACTGATCTGGATATCTCACTTTTTCCATTGGGTTTAACTGATGAGAAAAGTAATGGAACAATTGCTCTTGTGGATGATTCTGAGGATCCTGGAGCCAACGTATCAAACATACAGCTTCAGCAGAAAATTTCAAGTCTGGAGATGAAACTTAAAGTTTCTGAAGAAGAAAAACAGAGAATTAAAAAGGTGTATTCACATTTTCCTAAAAAAATAAGTGTTTGAATGTTACATTCTGGAAATAGGATATAATCCCAATCTCTGATTACAAACTCATCAGTGAGTGGGAGAAGATACAGTTCTCCTTAGCAAGCAATAGTTTTAAATCAGTCATTAGAGTTTATCACTTAGAAGGCTTTGATAAGGAATCTCTTGTCTTAAATGTGTACTTTTAAAGATATTAACATCTTTTACTGGGCTTATTTTCTAACTAACCCTTTTTTTCTAGTTTGTTCTTATTTGCTTTGAAAGTAGGTAGTATTGTTTTTCTCATACAGTCTCAAACATTGGTGAGTTTATCCCAGGCTATTTACTTATACCGCACTTGCTCCTATGTGAGTCAGGTGTCATGGGGTATGACAAGAGTACTTAGATATATAGCTATTTTAGTACATTATTTATTTGTGGTCTCATTCCTCTTTCCTGCAAAAAGACTATAGCAAATTTATAGAAAGTATATGTTGAAATAGATTGTGTTGATTGCAATTAGTTTAGATGCTTTTATTCATTTATTAGCATGAATAACTTTAGTGTTAGAAGCATATAATCTATAATAACATTGAACTCCCTGTGGGCTTTTTTTCTACCAAACATTTTCTGGTATGTTCATTGAAAAAACTAAATGTATTTCATACGATTACATATTATATAATTTGTGGTTGGATTTCTTTTTTAGGATGTGGAACTGTTGATAGAAAAGCATAGTGTCTTGGAAAAAGATTTCCTTAAAGAGAAAGAGCAAGAGGCCATTTCATTTCAAGATAGATACAAAGAACTCCAGGTAAACCATGTGTGCTTACAACTTAATATATAGGTGTTTTGATGAAGTATGTACTATAATTTCAAAAAGTGCTCAATAAAAACTGGAATGATTGGAATGAACAATCAGTGTGTAAAATATTGACCAACATGGATGAATTTAATGATAAATGTCGTTGTGAAGAGTATCAATCTATGAGAAGCTGTGAGGGTTGTTTGAAACTCAGTTTAGTGAAAAATATTCTGCTTCTGATGGATAAAATATGGGATTTAGGCAGTCTCATTTTTCTTATTTGTGATTATGTTTTAAAAGAGTTTAGAATCTTATAAATCCCAAATTGAGATATTTAACCTTTTTCATATATTATAATCCTCCTTTTCTTTGCCTCCTCAACTTTCCTTAATAATCTTGTTTTTTTCCTGTTCTTCCCCCTCTCAGTAAATGGCAACTCTTTCCACTTGCTAAGGCGGAAAATGGCATTTGCCCTTTTTTGTACTTACTCCATGTCCGTTCCTTCAGGAAAAGCTGTTGGCTCTACCTTCAAAACATCCAGATTTGGACTATTTGTCATTATGGTCAGTGCTACCAACCTATTCTAGGCCATCCTTATTTCTCCCTTGGAACAGTAAAGTGTCTTCTAACTAATCTTTATGCTTTTATTGTTGCCTCTGTATAGACTGCTCTCTACCTTGTAGCCACTATGATATCTTTAATACTTAGAGCTGATTGCCATTTGTCTTCTCTGAAACTTTTAGTGTCTTCTCATCTCACCCAAACTACAGGTCAAGTGAGTCCTTCATTCCCTACAATGCATGGCAATGCCCTATATTCTCCTTTATGCTTTCTTCCTCTTTCCCTTGTCTTTTGTCATTTTGCTTTATCTCTATCCCTGAAATAGTCTTTTAATTTCCTGCATTTTCTCTTTTTACATATCATCCAGGTCATCCGGCAGGTATCACCTTATCACCTTCCCAGGTAAAGCTGGCATCCCCTCCCAACTTTTCCATACTATGCTTTTGTTTTCCTCCTTAGCACTTTTCCATTTGACCAACTTGTTTTTTGTCTAGGTTATTTTAATAGTCTCCTAAGTAGTCTTCTAGCTTCTACTGTTGTTATTCTCCTTAATGAGTCTTTATTTCAGAATGTAGTGTTTTTAAAATGTGAATCAAATCATTTCCCAGCCTCAGTTCACATTCTCCTTCCAGTGTAAATCCTTTGGTTTCTTCACCTTTTCCAGTTTACCCTGGTTGTTTACTTACACTGCACTTCATGGTAAGGGCCAGGGGAATGTGTGCATCTCTCTGTGGGGCGGATTCCTTGGCTGATGGAGTGGCCCGTGGAGGGAAATGGTTTATGATTTAGTCCGAGTCTCTCTGCCTGGAATGCCTTACCTCTAGATATTTACATAGCTCTGTTAAAAATGAGGCAAAACACGAAAATAAGGAAAAGGCTGAGTAGTGTGTTCTTTCAGTATTTGTGGGAACATCATTTAATAGATCTACCCAAGGATTATGTAGGAGATTGTACTTTGTTTGACTCATGCTTTATTAATATTACATGCTAATTATATATTTTTCAGAGACAGTGCAAACAATTTCTGTTTGGTAGAAAAGATAATCCTATAGGAGGACAATCAGCAGTTTTTTCCTCTAGCCTAGCACTTTTTCTTGTCTAACCATCCATGATTTAAATTATATGAATACATAAGTACATATATTGATATATACCTTCAAATGAACTTTGAACCAGTCTTTTTTTAACATTTTTTATTTATTTATCATTAGAAGGGAAGGGAAGGAGAGAGGGAGAGAAATATCAATGTATGGTTGCTTCTCATGCGTCCCCTGTTGAGAACTGGCCTGCAACCGCGATCTTTTGGTTCACAGGCCTGTGCTCAATCCACTGAGCTATACCAGCCAGGGCCGAACCAGTTTTAACTTCTGATTTATTTAGTCTTTTTTTAAATATATTTAATTATTGTTGTAACAGTTGACACTCCACCGAAAGGAACTTTTTATCCCTTTACAAAAAACAGGTATGCTTTGAATTGTTGATCAAGTCAGGTTGCCAGTTGTAAATGAATTACTCTAATAGGGATGCACAAGGGCTTGAATGATACCAATGTGTTAGGTTAGGGAGTATGAGACAAGTTTAGTCTTAAATAAGTGATTTATTCATTAATAAGTGAACAGAAGAAATCTTTGATGTATGTTCACTTTATATTTATGTGTGTCATATTTTAACTTTTTGAAAATTATACTCTAAGAAGTCTCAGAGAATCTTCAGATAGCTACTTCTTTTGTGGAGGCTTTCTTTCTTTGCACCGTAGAAAACGAGAACTGTATACATGCTCAGCATTCCCTAGCTTCTTTTCTTTGCTTTTTGGCCCCTTCCTCATAGCATTTATCTCCACCTGTTCTTTTATTTTGATTTGTTTATTTTTTGTTTTACCCACCAGAGTGTGAGGTCCATGAAATCAGGAACTTTCTTTTCTTGTACCTAGAGCAATGTCTGGCATATCGTGTGGGCTCAATTAATATACTTGAATGAATGTGAACTACTATCATACACCCTGTGCACCAAGGGCTAATTACATTGTGTACAGAGACAACTGCCAGCCTCATACTTGGAACTGAGGCGCTTATTAGAAGGCACAGTGCTGAGTACTGACAGAACTTGGAGCTTTCTTCTGTCTACATTGACTAACTTTTTCTGAGCCCTGTAGTGTGATGTATACCTTTATAAGTTTAGTTTCTCAATCTATTAATGAGACCATACCCAAGAAACCATCTAGGATCTGATCTAGGACAGCACAAGATTTTCATAATAAAGAGATATAAACGTCAAGTGGCATTATCATTGATTTACTGCTTTTACTATTAATAGTGATAATTTAATAGTTACAACTTGAGTCTTCAAAACTAATATTCATTTTGAAAAGATCTTCCTTTTACAGGAAGCAGTACTTCCAAAGAAATATCTTTTCAGATGATTTTAGTTCAGTACTAAAAAGGACCTCTCTCCTTTTTATACCATGTGATTAAAAGAAGAAATTAATTTATGGAGTATTTTATCACCTAGGAGGAATGAGTGATAGGAAAATGTGCTAGGAGGTCTCATAGTCAAGTTGAACTCAAAGGCAGGCATGCTGTTCAGCTGATACAGGTAACCTCTGCCTTTTTGAAGGTATGCCTTTGTTCGCTTTTATGAAAAACCTACATTAGTACCTGTTTTCTAAAGAGGATTTTAGCTTTTATTTTTAAAAAGGCAAAAAGTGAAAATAGTGCTAAGTGCTTGTTTTGGTATGATGAGTGGTTTTTAATGCTATCCTGCACATTGTGGGTATTTGTGTAAAGTACTGTATTTTAACAGGCCTCTGGTAGGCCAGGCCGCTCCACCTGACACTGCACGGGTTGGATGCCACTTTGTTAGTGCAGGTGCAGGGTGAGATTGCAGATTTCCTGCTCAGCCTCCTTTGACACCCTGGGTAGAAGGAGTGCCTCCTTCCTCCAGGGAGAAAGTGGGATTTCAGGCCCCCACCAGGCCTTGTCTTGGAGGAGGATGGGCACTCTGTAGCTGTTTGCTTGTGCTAACACCCTGGAGCCAGGAGGCCTTGTTACTTCTGAACGGTTGACAGTTCTGTCTCCCCACTAAGCTTCTTCTCTCACAGGGAGGGTGGGGGAGATGGAGCCTCCTTACTTATGGGAGGGGACGCATGTCCTAAAAATGCCTCCGCACCCCATGGTTTTCTGTCACCACCTCAGGGGTCAGCCAGGGCAGCACTTTATAGCTGGCTGAGGGTGGAGGTCTGGGCTCAGCACTCTGGCCTTAGCTCATTGAGCAGGAGGGGTCATATTTTTTCCCGTGGGGTATGGCTATCAGAGGGTGTTGTTTATCTAAAAGTGTCCTTTTCTGCCCCTTTCATGGTTCTTTGGCTGGAGAGGGATGGCATTTCTGGAGGATGTTTTTGTTTGTGCCCTTTGGCATTTCCTGGTTGCTGGCTACCTTATTATATGAGGCTAATAGGAAACTCAGAATTTACTGCTCTGTCATTCCTTGGGTCCTCAGGTCCCACGGTGGTCTTCCTTTCTACCACCTTCCAAAATCTTCCTACATTTGTTTTAAATATAATGTCAGGCCTTTTAGCTATCCTTATTCATAAACGTAGAGAGGAGTCCATCTCCTTCATCTTAGTCTGGAAGTGGATTAGCAAGGAACATTTAAAATTTTAAACAATAAATTTTATTATTCAATAAAATAGTATTTGATAAAATATTTATAAATAACAAAATATCATTTAATAAATAATTAAATATTATTTATTAACTATTTATTTATTAAATAGTTAATAAATACTGTTGGTTATTAGTTATTTATTAAATAATAAATATTAGTTATTTATTAAATAACTATTTGAATTAGTTATTCAAATAATTAGTTATTTAATTGAAACTATTAATTATTTGATTGAAACTATTGGTCATTATTAAATAATAAATAACGATTAAATAGTTATTAAATAACTATTTAATAAAACTAAATAATAGTTTTGTATCTACAGCAGAAAATTAATTTCAATCTTAAGATACATTAATTTAAAGCAAATATTTTGAGTTATAACACAGTTTGAGTAATTAACTCATGGAGTCATTGATATAAGAGGGGTAAATAATCTGGAAAACAAACTGGGAAGTAATCCATCAATTTCCATATTTGTTTTTTATTTATCTAGTTTGTGCATATATAGGTATGTGTGTTAGACTTTCTGAAAATATATTTTCAATAAAATATTGAAAATGATTCAATAAGATTTTAGAAAATCTTGGGCTTTTTACCCCTTCTGTAATGCATTTCTTTCCGTAATCCATTTCTTTCTGGGGACATAGCCCTTTTTTCAAACCAGTAAAAAATGCTATCTAGTAATTTCTTAGGAATACATATGGTTAAATTTGTGAGTATGAAAGGAAGCCACTGTATGCTAATATTTACATACGATGAAATATTAGTGAAAATGAATTTTATATTTAATAGTGAATATATAAAATTTTTTTGGTTGAATTAATAGTTTGACAGTCATTCTTCAGTTATTTGGGAGTAAATATATTTAACATACATTTTCTGTAGATTATGACAATCCATAGCTTTTTAAATATTAGGGCATAGAGGTATTTTAAATATCTTTGGAACTTAGTACAGTAGAAAAAGGTTTTTGCTATGTGTTGTGAGGTATAATATATTGGTGCCTGCCTCCCTTTGGTATACTAACTAAAGCAAAATGTTTAGGAATGTGAAGAGATAGTATTGTCAGACTAAATTAGCTGAGAAGCCTTTCTCCTGAAATAATATTTGTATGCTTATGTGCTTATAAGAATGTTTATTGTATAAAATGTGGACAATTAAGAAAAAGAAAACAAAATTTATACCTATTCACCACCATGAAAATTCTAAGTGTTTTCTTGAGATCTCAAAATGTAGGGTTTGAATTTTTAATTTTATTAATTAATTTACTCTTACTTAGGTTAGTGTTGGCTGTGCCTTTGCCAGAATTTTAGTTTGACTAGAGAAAGAGTAAAATGGGATGTTTGTGAAATCTTTTAACAAACTTTTTCTTAAAACACCATTAACTATTACAGGGAGTTCTAACGGTGTTGTTTTATGATACGGCCTAATTAGCAGGATAGGTGGAGGTTTGGGACTGTGCCCATACCAGAGGAAATAACGAACACTGTGAACTTGCAGTACAATGGGGGTGCGCACACCTCTCCTTTCCTGTTCTGTCCAGGGTGTGTGGGTTAGCCAGAGGAAGAAAAGTGAGTCATGTATATTTGTTAGAGGTAGCTATTTAAGGGCTTTTCATGAAACTTAGAGAGAACTCATCTTGGTACAGCTTGGATTCCGTTTTATCATCTTTGACTCCCAGAGCAAGTCTGTCGCACCTGTGATGAGCTCTGAGCAAACTTGGCAACTCATCAAAATGCAGGTCTCCTAATGTTATCACATTTTAAAGAATTCAGTTAATAGACACAGCTGTTTCTGTCTCTCGCTCTCCCCTTCTTTCTCTCCTGAAAATCAATAAAACATTTGAAAGTAAATAAAAAATAGAAACAAACCAAGTGAACTGTTTTGACTATTTTAAAAACTTCAAATATTTCGGTAAATAGACAATGAAGGTTCTTTTTCCTGTTTTTAAATTTAAAAAGTAATTCCTTAATTGAAATGAATTAACCTCATTAAAGAGATTTCCTAAAGGAAAAATATATTAATATTAAAATGGAATGAGTATACTGTAAATTTAGGTACCTAAGTTCTCATAATGATTCTGCATAGAATCTCTTAAGCAAACATGTGTTGTTTCTATTACTTACTTAGTTTTAAAACTTTTACTTATTTTTAATTATGAATTATTCAAGGAGAATTTCATAGCCATAATTTCTTGTTACATAGTACATGATCATTTGTAATTTGTGCTAATACAAAAGTTTATATGAAGACATATCAGAAATGCTATAGCATTGTTATTATGATACTTATTCTGTGGCATTGAGTTTGATCTTGCACTTGTCTTACAAATTTAAATAACTTAAAAATGATCTATTTATAAGCATATAATTTGGTAAAATATAATTTTGATGTTTATTTATAGTCATTCTCTGTGCTATTAGGATGTTTGTAAATATATTTATCACTTTAGGGGTGGATGTTTTATCTTCTTTACCTATTGTAAATTACCTAAGGAAAATTTTTAGAGTGCACACATATGTTTTGTACCCAGTAAATGTTTTGAGAAGTTAATTGTGATAGTTTTTTGTATGTATGCATAATGGTATTATCAAAAAATTCAATGGTGAGAAAACTTATTTTTGAACTCCCTGGTTTACAATCTCAAAAGATGTATTTACTATATTTTCTTACTTCTCTGAGGTCAAACTCTGACCTCAGTCATTCTAGATTAAAGCCACAGGCTTTAGCAATAAATGAAATGACTGGTTTGAAGCAAATTCTTCTAAAATTCATGTACTTTATTTGGTAGGTAAGTTATGGAGCCTTTGTTTCAAGCAGACAGTTGAGTATGAAGTAAAGGAGAAAGGATGTATTTGCACTCACATTAGCCAGAAATAAATGTCAAAGGAGAAGACACACCTGAGGCCTCAAAATATGAGAAATTTGGGGGTAGAGTTAAGGGGCTCCCAGGATTATGTTTTCTGTATATTTAATGAATTTTTATATTGGACTTTTCTCAGGTAGAAGCATTTAATGTGGAAAGAGGTGATATAAGGGATACTTGCTATGTGTAAATAGTAGTTGGCCCTGGCTGGTGTGACTCAGTGCCGGCCTGCGTGCGAACCAAAGTGTTGCCAGTTCAATTCCCAGTCTAGGGCACATGCCTGAGTTGCAGGCCAGGTCCCCAGAGGGGGCGTGTGAGAGGCAACCACACATTGATGTTTCTCCCCCTCTGTTTCTCCCTTCCTCTCTCTAAAAATAAATAAAATCTTTAAAAAACAAACAAAATAAATATATAGATAGCAGTTGTTTTAAAGAGCTCAATTCTCCCTTCCTCATTTAATGTTTAGTTTTTCAGAAGTTTGTGTTTTTGTGTGATTCTATATGAAGGAAAGATGCTGTGATCTTGAAGGGAATAGGGAAAGAATTCACTATCAAAAGTCTTTCACATAAGAGAGAATAGTGACCTAATGTGAAACTGGAAAGATGATTATATAGACTAAATGCTTTCTGAGCATTTTGTGATTGGTTTAGCTTCTTCATTGCTACTTGGTCTTCCTGATTTAACTCTCAACTGAAATACCAGTTCCCGAGACAGCCTATTCCTAGCTTCTCTGGCTCACATCCTTTTTTGTCTCCCAGCTTAGTCCTGCTGTGTTTTCCTCAAAGTAGTTAGCAGAATCTTGTTCATGTGTTTATTGTTTGACTATTCTTCCTTTCTTCCAGAATGTAAGTTCTTGGAGGGAGACATATTTTGGTCTTAATCATTTCATTATCAGCTTCTAAAATAGTGCCTGGCACATTGGTTGGCTGACTGAAGTGTGTGGTTTGTGGGTTGCTATGTACTAAATATGTCTCTTTCTGCCCCATGCCCAAATTGTATGTTGAAGTCCTAACCTTTTCCCCAATATGATGGTATTTGGAAGTTGGGCCTCTGGGAGATAATTAGGTTTTAAGGAGGTCATGAGAGTGGGGCCCTTGTGAGAGATTAGTGCTCTTTTAAGAAATAGAGACACCAGACAGCTCTGTTACTCTCTTCCCCTGCCAGGTGAGGGCACAGTTGGAAGGCAGCCTTTTTTAAGCCATAGAGAGATCTCTTACCAGAAACCCACTATACTGGGCTTGGATTTATTTCCCCAGAACTGTGGGGAAATAAATTTTTGTTCTTTAACCCCTCCAGTTTTTAATATTTTGTCATGACTGCTTGAGCATACTTAAGACAGGGAATGTAGGACTTTTATATGTAAAGCCACCGTGTATTTCATCATCCATAGAATGTTCCCTGTTGTGATCCATTTCCATGCTAAAATTTAGTTGGATTCAATGTTTAAAAACATAAATACCTTTTAGTTCATATTATAAAGTGGCTAAAAGAATTTATGGGGTTTGAAGGAGGTTTTGTGTTAAAAGACTTAGGAAATATATCTTCTTTCAAGAAGCTAATGCAGAAGGTAATACATGTATTACCCTTGCATCCTATTAATAATATAACATCTTTTAGGAAAATACTAAATTTGGTTTCAGCTGTAGATACACAGTGAAGAGCCTTTTAATATTGAAGAACAGATGTAAATTTGCTATCTATCCCATCTGCTTCTAGAATGACTGACTAGCTGCCAGGGAGTTTCACAAGTTACAGCAGTGTCTGAAATCACAGTGCATTGTGAAACATGAAGAATCTGAAAAAGGAAAACTTAATGGCAAACAGTAACCTGCCCTTTACAGCTTAGGAATTTATGGATATGGCAACAGATCCTATCCTGCTTCTGCTTTAAGACCTTACCAAGGATCTCACACATTTTTTAAATCATTGACCTCTGTTCCATTCATTGATCTCTGTGTCTGTTCTTATGCCAGTACCAGACTCTTTTGATTACAGTGGCCTTATAATATAATTTAATATCAGGTATTGTGGTCCCTCCTACTTTGTTCTTCTTTCTCAAAATTTCTGTGGCTATTTGGAGTCGTTTATGGTTCCATATACATTTTTGAAATGTTTGTTCTATATCTGTGAAATATTTCACTGGTATTTTAATAGGGATTGTGTTGAATCTATAAATTGCTTTGGCTAATATGGACATTTTGATGATGTTAATTCTTCCAGTCCGTGAACACAGTATGTGCTTCCATTTATTTGTGTCTTCCCTAATTTTTTTCTTCAGTGTTGTGTAGTTTTCTGAGTACAGGTCATTTACCTCCTTGGTTAGGTTTATTCCTAGGTACTTTATTTTCCTTATTGCTATAGCAAATGGGGTTTTTTCCCATAATTTCTGTTTCTGATGTTTCATTGTTGGTGTACATAAATGCATTAATTTCTGAATACTGACTTTGTATCCTGCTGCTTTGCTAAATAAATTCACTTATTAGGTCAAGTACTTTTTTGATGGAGTCTGTAGGGTTTTCTATGTGTACTGTCATGTCATTTGCAAAGAATGACAGTTTTACTTCCTCCTTTCCAATTTGGATGCCTTTTATTTCTTTTTCTTGTCTGATTGCTGTGGCTAGGACTTCCAATACTATCTTGAATAGAAGTGCTAAAAGTGGACATTCTTTTCTTCTTCCTGATCTTAGTGGGAAAGCTTTTAGTTTTTGACAGTTGAGTATGATGTTGGCTGTAGGTTTTCCATGTATGGCCTTTATTATGTTGAGGTATGCTCCCTCTATTCCCACTTTGCTGAGTGTTTTTATCATAAATGGGTGCTATACCTTATAAAATGCTTTTTCTGCAGCTATTGATAAGATCATGTGATTTTTGTCTTTCCTTTTAGACAAAAGGAAATGTGTGTTTATGTGGTGTATTACATTTACTGATTTATGTGTATTGTACCATCCTTGCATCCCTGGGATGAATCCCACTTGATCATGGTATATGATCTTTTTTATGTATTGCTGGATACGGTTTGCCAATATTTTTTGAGGATTTTAGTGTCTATGTTCATCAGCAATATTGGCCTGTAGTTTTCTTTCTTTGTTATGTCTTTGTCTGATTTGGGGATCAGGATGATGCTGGCCTCATAAAAAGAGTTTGGGAGTCTTCCCTCTTCTTGGATTTTCTGGAATAGTCTGAGAAGGATAGGGGTTAGCTTTTCCTTAAATGTTTTATAAAATTCTCCTGTGAAACCATCTGGTCTAGGGCTTTTGTGTGTCAGGAGTTTTTTGGTTACTGCTTTGATTTTATCTGCTGTTATTGGACTGTTCAGGCTTTATGCTTCTTCTTGATTCAGTTTTGGAAAATTATATTTTTCTAGAAATTTGTCCATTAATCCCAGGTTTGCAAATTTCTTGGCATATAGTAATTAATAGTAATTTCTTACAATCCTTGTATTTCTGTGGTATCAGTTGTAATCTCTTCTCTTTCATTTCTGGTTTTATTTATTTGGTTCCTCTCTCTTTTTTTCTTGATGAGTCTGGTTAAAGGCTTTGCCAATTTTACCTTTTCAAGAACCAGCTCCTGGATTTATTGACAAATGAACAAACAAGTGCAGACAAGGTTATGGAGAAAAGGGAACCCTAGTGCACTGTTGGTAGGAATGCAGACTGGTGTAGCCACTATGGAAAACAGTATGGAATTTCCTCAAAAAACTGAAAAGGGAACTGCCTTTTGACTTGGCACTTCCACTATTGGGATTATACCCTAAGAATCCTGAAACACCAACTCAGAAGAGCCTATGCACCCCAATGTTTATAGCAACACAATTTACAATAGCCAAGTGCTAGAAGCAACCTAAATGAGTGGATCAAAAAACTGTTGTACATTTACACGATGGAATACTATGCAGCAGAAAGAAAGAAGGAAGTCATACCCTACGTGACAGCATGGATGGAAGTGGAGAGCATTATGCTAAGTGAAATAAGCCAGGTGGTGAAAGACAAATACCATATAGTCTTACCTATAAATGGAACCTAACCTAATCAATAAAACAACAAGCAAGCAAAATGTAACCAGAGACATTGAAATAAAGAACAAACTGACAGTAGCCAGAGGGAAGGTGGGAAGGGATAATGGGGAAAGAAGGGGAAGGGTCCTTAAGGAACATGTATAAAGGACCCATGGACAAAACCAAAGGGGGTAGGTTTTAGAGTGGGAGGGGGCAGGAGAGAGAGGTGGGGAGAAAATGGGGACAACTATACTAGGACAACAATAAAAAACAACAATAACAACAAAAAACATAAACAGAAACAAACTGATATTTACAGAGAACATTTCGATGCTTTCTAGAGGGATGGGTTTAAAAGGGGAGGGCGTTAATATGTACAAATTGCCAGTTATACACACAGTCACAGAAATGTAAAGTACAGTGTAGAAAATAGTCAATAATATTGTAATCACAATATTACATATTACAGTAATATTGTAATATTGTAGTAACTATGTATGGTGTCAGATGGACACTAGATTTATCAGGGTGAACACTTTGTGAGCTATATAAATATCTAATCACTATGTCATACACCTGAAGCTATTGATATAATGTATTATATTATATGGGTTTTGTTACTTTGAATTCCCACTGCTTGGCATATAGTAGGGGTCAATACACAATTGCTGGTTTTATGAAAAAAATTAAGTTGTACACCTAAAAAGTATATAATATTATTAACCAGTATTCCCCCCAATAAATTTAATTTAAAAAATTCATTGACCCCTGTTTTGCTGCTGGTTTCATGATACTTTTCTCCTCTCATTTCTAACTTGTCCCCCACTTAGGTTTCGAAGTCTCTACCATTTCGTTTTAGTCCTTCTTCCCAAGTAATAATATGCTTTCTGGAAAGTTACTTATTTTTAGTACGTATATACTTTACATGTGCCTAAGTCTGTCTTCCTTATTATTTCTTCTGTCTTACATTTTTTCTTTTGTTGTTTTTCTTAAAACAATTTTTCTAGCAACATAGTCTACTAAAGCATTTAAATACTATAGAAATCTGTAACTCAGTGAAACTTGCTGTAATGTCACTTCCTACAGAGAGCAGCTTTTAGATATGTCAATCTACTAGGATATTATACAAATTTATACTTTCCCCAGGAAATAAATGAGAGTTCCTGTTTTATTACATCCTTGCCTACAGTAGGTATTGCCAGTCTTTTTAATATTTGCTAATTAGAAAAGTAAAACATATCTCCTGCTTTTTGAATTTTTATTTTCTTTATATGTTTGATTATTTTCATGTGGCTACTGATCTATATTTTTAATCTAAATTTTGAAATATATTTTAAATTTTCTACATCTTTTTCAGTTCACTTGAAATTTTTTATTCATCTTATTTTTAATTATTTATAGAACCTTTATATATGACAGTTATTTACACTTGCCATTATCTTAATGATAATTTTTTTCTATTTTATTTATGTTTTATGTTACTGGTATCTTCTGTAGCAAGTAAAACAGAAGTTTAGTCTATTTTTGTATGAATTTTGGGTTAGAAAATATTAGCCTTGTTTTATTATAGTTTTTGACAATTTCACTCTACATTTTCTTTTGATCTGTCTGTACTTCCTATTGGTATAATGAAGTAGCATCTAATTATTATTTTCCTCAAATGTCTAGCTTATTGCCCTGACAGTATTTATAGAATAATCCCTCTTTCCCTTTCTCATTCGTAATGTACCTTTCCCATATACTAAATATACACTTAGATGTATTCTAGACTTTATTTTTATTTCTGTTGATATGTGTGTCTATTTCTGTGACAGTAGCAACTGCATTTTTAACAATTACTGTTACTAGTTTTTGAATATTTAGATATTTATTTACTAGGACCATGCTTCCTTTTTTGGCTAATCTTGCCTATTGATCTTCCAGTTAAAATTTAAAATTATTAATCATGTTAAATTTAAAAAGAAAACCCTATTGGGAATTTGATGGAAATTTTGTTAAATTATTAGTTAATACATGGAAAATTGACGTTATTCCCTATATTTAATCCTTCTATTTAGATTTTCTTTATTTTGTACACTTTTCTTTATTTTTTATTTATTTCATACTATTGAACATTCCTAAATTGAGTTTTATAGTTTTCTTCTTAGAGCTTCTGAACATTTATTGTTAACTTGTTCCAAAAATCTTAGAGTTTTTGTTTATTTCAGATATAGTAATATATTCCTTATTTAGAACCAGATTTCCTGTAATTGTTACCTGACTTTCAGTCTGGAGGGTGAAAAGCCCTTTAGGATCTAAACTGGCTATCAATTTTGTGCTTAGATTTAGGGCAACCAAATAGAATACATGTACTGTCCCAGAAACTGTGTCACACAATGAATATAGAGAGTTGTCATTTCATTGGGAGAATGAGTGAGAGGAGAAATGTAAGCAATTGCTGTGCAGTCTAATGAAGTTTAGAATGGAGATAGTGTACAAGATATGGGCGATCCCAGAGGAGGAAAAATCATTTGAATTTACTCAGAAGATGAACAGTTCTTTCTCATGTAGTCAACTGGGAAAAAGGGATCTTGTAGAGGGATCACCATGTGCAAAGTCCTGCCATTATGCAGTAGCATGACCTGTTTGAAAAATGGCTAGTATGAGAGTTTAAATAGTGAGGGTGTCTGGTTTGGTATATTAGCATAGGATGTGATGGGGAGGTATTTTAGTAGCTGAATCTGACTGAAAAGATTGCTGGAAGCTGTTGAAAAGTGTTTTGTAATGGAGTAACACTGAACATACTTGCCATATTTTGGAAAAATATCTTGTGCAGTTGATAACTATGAGTTGGAGGGAGAGGAGGGAATTAGACATAGCTGCATTAATTAGTCCAAGAAAAATAAGACGGAGATCTTAATGAAGTGGGGGATACAAAAAAAGATGAAAAGGAGAGAGACATGTTAAAGATAGTTAGGCAGAAACATGTAGGGAATATGTGCTGGGAGTAAGGAAGAGTAAGGAGTCTAGGATGGCTTGGCTTTCAACTTTGAGAAATGCTTTAGGCTTTAATTTGTAAACTTTCATGGTCAAACTTTGTTTTGTTTACCCTGTAGCAAATTAACAGCAGCAGTGGGATGTGAAAACGTTGTGGTAAGGGACTGTCAGAAGTGGACAGGTAATCTGTACCTGCATTTAATCATTAAATCCTCTGGCTTCTCTTTTCCATTCTCTTGCATCCTTAGAGCTTTTTTTCTCAGTGGTACCAGGACCCCAGCCTAGATACCAGTCACCTTTCATTTGGACTATTACTCCATGTCACTTGGCTTTGCTCCAGTTCAACGTCCATGCTGACCCAGAATAAGTCTTCAGATCTGATCATTGTATCTTGTCGTAAAACCCTCCAGTGGCTATCTGTTTTTCTTAGGTTTAAGGCCAGCCTTTCAAAGTCTTAAGTAGGAACAGCAGTTGTGATACTTCCCTTTGGGTTATTTGAAGATTAAATAGTTTCATGTTCTGAAGTGTTTGAGAAGAATATCCAGCACACAACACTGTGTAAATGTTTGTTCATATTATTTTTATTATTTGTTTAGTTAATGACTTTTTGTCAAACTGGGAGCCTTGAAGCTGAGATGATGTCTGTCTTTCTTCAGTATTATGTTCTGTGTCTAACACTGAATATAGTAATACTAAGTGCACAATACATAGTCATATTATGTAAGAATGAATGAATGTCATCTGGAAGCATGATAATGAAGCATTCAAAAACTTTAAAGCACACATAGGATTGTACTGTTTGTTACAATGTAACAGAAGAATGAACATTCATACTATCTTGCATTGCTTAGAAAAGGACAATTACACTTACTTGGTTCATTTGTAAGATAGCAGTTCTGAAATGCTTTTTATTGTTTGAAAAGATACATGAGATAGATAGGGAGTAAAAACAAAGCAATTGATTATATGCAAATAAAAAAGAACAGTGGCAACTTTATTAAAATTAATAGGTATCATAACATGATTAATAGGTATCATATCATGATTTGAGTATACATTTTTTCCTAATTGGTTGATAAATGTTTGTTTATGTGTTTATTCTTCTATGAAATATTTATCAGGTACCTTCTGTGTGCCAGGTACTGTTTTGGATGCTCGAGTGCTTGATATACATTAATGAAAAAACAACAGCAGCAGCCAAACTGCTCACGGAGCTTACATTTTAGTGTATGGAGAGAGTATTTAATAAACATGAAATAGGTTAATTATAAGATAGAAAGTAAGTTATGAAACAATTGAGCAGAATAAGGGGGATTGAGAGTACTGGGGGTGGGAAGAAGTGGATTACAATTTTAATCAGTGATGATCAAGATTTTGTTTAAAAGCTGACCTTTGAGCAGAGACTTTAATATCGGAAGTGGGAGAAGATTTTAGGCCCAGAGACTAGCCAGTGAAAATGCTCTGAAGTAGGAAGCTATAAGAAGACTAGTGGCTATAGCAGAGTAAGGAAATGTAGAAGGAGATAAAGTCAGCTAAAATAGAGGTGGGGCAGGGAAGGGGGAGGGCCTAATAACTTTAATTTTTATGTAGGAAAATTGCTATATAAAAGTATGTTTAATTTTACTTTTAAAATGTATAGACATAATCACATTTTGTGTAGAATGTGCCACGGTAAGAAGTACTGTAAGAAATAACAGACTTTATGATCTATAAGGCAGGATATCTATTGTCATTTCATAGCATGTATGTTCTTTGAAAATGGAACCTGGTCAGCAGTAGTAACATTTTTAAAAAGTTTTTTACTTCATGGGTGACTCAAACATGGCTCACCATACTCTTCCTTTAAGCTTTTTTTTTTAATATAAAATATGTTTGTGGCAGTCTGTATTTTTCCCTCAGTGGCTTGCAGATTTTTTTCTGCGCCATTATAGATACCTGCATAGAAGTAAAACTCAGGTCCATCTCTATTCCTCTGTAATCATGAAGCATGGCTGAGACTCAAATGAGGCTTTGTAGACTTGAGGACCTTTTCAGATAGTTTTTGTGTAATGCAGTGTTCATGGACCTTCAGCAAATGTAGTGTTTTAATGATTTTTAAAGCCATGTTCTGAGATGTTTAAATTTCCATTGTATTTATAGAAAATTTCACAGCCAGTTCTTTTTAAAGAAATGGCAGCTGATAAGTGAGATAGATTTTATTGAATGTAGAATTGAAAGGATACCCTTGTGTCATATATCCTTGATGCTGTAGAGAAACTGCTAATTTGAATACTAATTTTACTTTTAAATGTGTATGGCTTTTAAAGGCATTACTGATTTAGTTGATGTTTCTATTGCTGTGAAACTTTCAAAGAATACAGAAAAAATGAATCTTAAAGATATTTCCATTTACCATACATTATTATCCAGAGAAAGACTACATTTTAACTCAGGTTTCTACTTCAGCTATTTGTAGCTTTGGTTGTCTATTTTCTACAACTAAAATTTTTTTACTGTAGTTTTCACATTTACTTATTTGCAATTTACTTCCTTCCACAAAAGTTTTGAGTGTCACTTTTGATTTTAAACATAGAAAACTATGAATTTGAGAAATATCAGGATCGGGGAATATACAGATAGAATGGAATATTAGGCCAAGTGAAGAGAAGTTGCATTTATAATAATAAGGCCTTAGAATCTGGGTGAAGGCTTGTGCCTACAAACAGTGTGGTAATGGTGAGCAAAAGACGCAGTGAGCACGTACAGCTTTTCCTCTGCTCGTGCCGACCTTCTCCTGTTCATTGTATGGGAGAGGGTCGCACTTTCCATGTGATAGTGACGAACTAGAATTATTATTATTTTTTTTTTGCAAAATTAAATATTTAATAGTTTTACATGTGCTATCTTAAAATTGTTGGTGTTTTCATTGTACTTTCTCATAAAAAGTTAATAAAATTTGAACTTTATTTATTTATTATTTTTTAAATTATTTTTTAAAATTTTATTTAGTTACTTTTCAAGTACATTTTTTTTTAATCTATTTCTCCCATCCCACCCCACCCCCCTGCCCGGTCTCCCCCCTCCCTGCCATCCCCCCCCCCCAGTCCTCATCTCTGTGTCTTTCATACTTGTTCCTCAAAATCCCTCCCCCTTTTCCCCCTTAAGTTCCCTGCCCTCTCCCCTCTGGTCGCTGCCCACTTGTTCTCTATTTCAGCGTCTTTGTTTTTATTCTGTTTGCTTGTTTGTTTTATTCTTAGAATTATTATTACTGATTTTCTTTATGAAGGAATTAAGGGTAAGCAGATGTTAAACTGTCAGGGTTATATATAAGTATACACATATATATGTGTATATATGTATATATATCTATACATATGTATACACATATATATACACACACACATAAGGATATGTTTATTGATTAGAGAGACTGAGAAATGGGGGAGAGAGGGAGAGAAACATTGATGCAAGAGAGAAACCTTGATCAGTTGCCTCCCGCACACACCATAACTGGGAATCGAACACACAACCTAGGTATGTGCCCTGACTGGGGATTAAACCTGTACTCTTTTGATATACGAGATGACACTGCAACCAGCTAAGCCACCTGGCCAGGGTAAGAAGTGTATTCTTTATCTTCTTCTTTAGGCCACTCAGCTGTAGGATCATTTTTGAAAATGGATACCTGTAACGGGTGATTCTCTCTCAGTGTGTAGCTTCAAGGTAGAGGCAAATGGTAAGCTTCAGACAATGGGAAAGATACATGATGGTGTTTGGGAAACAAATGTATCCATTTACTTTCCACTACTCTCAAAAAATTGGTCTTTCAAAAATAAAAGTGCATTTTTTATACCTGGACTCTGCATATGTTATTGAATGGAAAATAAAGAATTCTTCCTGAAATAATACCGAAGAAAGCAAGTTAAATTGTGAATCAGCTCCCTGTTATGCAAATAATGACTCAGTTTAGTGTTGGGCTTCAAGGGCCAATAATTTTTATGAAAGTATTACTGAAGCAAGGTGTTTGGGTTGGATTTTGTAGTCTCTGTCCTTTGGTTGACTTTCTCTCATTTTATTCATTTTAGAGTCTTGTTTATAGTACCATGGTATTTATTTCATTCCAACTAAATTTCTTCCTTTTGCATCCCTGGCACAAATGGTGATGCACAGAACCTAAAACCCAACGATATACAGTCCATAAGCTAAAGTCTTTTCCATGTTCTGTTAACCTCATTACATATATGTAAATGCATATACTTTTATTTTACATCATTGAATCCACATATGTTTGGTGCGCTTTTTAGTTGTACAGGAGTTGAATCAGTTATTAGTGGCCAAATGACAGTTCTGAAGTGTGTATAGATGTCACAAATTATCAGACATTAGTAGGAACATTAACCTAACATTGAGATACTTGATAAAAAAATTTAATAGAGTTTCCTGATGGGCACACTGCTAGTTGTTGTAGCTAGACCAGTGAGTGAGACTGCCAAGGTTGCTGCTTTTGTGGAGCGTATTACAATCTGATGGGTTACAGGTATTTAACTACTACCATTTCCTGTGCTTCAAAGTTTTGCTTTTTTAAACAAAAACAAAACCAACTTAGTCATGGGAGTCTTGAAAATAGAAAATTAATCTTCACTACTAAGGATAATAAAACTGATTTTAGTCCATTCTTTTTGATTTTTCTTATTTCAGCACAGAAAGTTCATGTTCCCAGATTAGAATTTATTTTTTATATTTTCAACTAAGTATCCAGCTCAAAGGCATCTGTCAAAGCTGTGATCTGATGGTTTTTAAATTTACTCAAAAAGATCAGGAAACATTCTGAATCAAAGACAGTCATTTGTAGATTTCTCCTTATATTTATTTCACCTTGGTCATATAACAGCTGATGAACTACAGACAAATACCACTTTCTAAACCCAAAGGCATGCTTAAAGACTATCTTCACTCCGTGCTTGTGGTTTTGAGTTGTCAGTAATCTCCAGGATGAATATTGTGGACTAGTGGTGTGCAGCCAACACAGCGTCCTCCTGACAGAGGTTCATGTGAGGAAAAAAAGTCAGGCTGGGCTAAAATTACAGGACCAAAGAGAAGCAGAGGCATTGCATTCTATGAAAGTGGTGATGGTCTTGTAGTTTTCATAATAAGCCCTTTTGGAAAATCATTTTGAAAACACTGTGGAAATGCAACTGATCTTGAAATATAATTTTCCCCTTCTTTTGAAGCCTAGAACATTAGGAGGATGATAGTCATAACAAATTACTCTATTTTTGGAAAGATTACTTTGTGTGCCGCAGTTCTTTATCCTGAGCTAGGAGACAGTTCGCTGTTTTCGTGAAGTTATACTTGCCCCGATACACTTATTTAGTAAGAATAAGAGAGGCAAAAAAATGCAACCCAATGTTCATCCTATTAAATCAGAAGTTAAGATTTTTCATCAGCATAATGCCTTTAAAGATTATTATTATTATGAACTCTCCCCTTTAAAGTGTCTCTCTTTGGAAACCAATTTCTTAGGGCTTGAAAATAAATGAATTCTTACCAGCCGTTTGCTCTAGGAGTGGGTTGTGAAGGATATAAACACGTGTAAGAGCCCTCCCTGGCTGGTGTGGCTCAGTGAATTGAGTGCCAGCCAAGTAGTGCACCGAAGGGTCACAGGTTCTATTCCCAGTCAGGGCAAACGCCTGGGTTGCAGGCCAGGAGGCAACCCATACGTTGATACTTTTCTCCCTCTCTTTCTCCCCTGCCTCCCCTCTAAAAATAAATAAATAGAATCTTTAAAAAACTAAAAATGTATAAGAAATGGTGTCTATTATTAAAATCTGAAGTGTGAGGTAAAATAATATATATAAGACAAGCCAATATATGATAACTTATATAAGATAGGGGTAGAATATAATAATTATTTAAGGTGGGGTCCACATTTTAAGCTCCAGTCCTTCCTTAAAGGAATGGTTTATTTCTTTCATAGTTGGCAAACAATATAGTAGTTTAAAGTTTGTAAAAACTGTTATATAAATGTATACCCTTCATTCAGTAAAGATCCGTTGTGGCTGGTTTATACTTACTAGGAAATTACAAATGCAAGTTGTATAATTAAACTATACAGATATTGTAAATAAAATATTGACGGAGGTACATTCAAACCATACGAAACTTATTCCTCCATGAATGACAAAAATAATTAGTAAATAAAAATTTCAAAATTGTAAGATGATGATACATTAGCTTGAGTTAAGATATATTTAACGTCTTTGAGCATTTGAAAAATGGCTTTTCTAGTTTTTACTGTTCACATTTTAACAAAGACATTAAAAACATGGAGGGGAATTAGAAGAGAACCTCCACAATAGCTAAAGGGGAAATGGGACCTAAAGCCATGGTGAATTTTATGTTGAAGTTTTCAGAATATTTCTTTTTAATAATGATTTAAGCATACTACTTTTTAAAAAATATATTTTATTTATTTATTTTTAGAGAGAGGGGAAGGGAAGGAGAAAGAGTGGGAGAGAAACATCCATGTGCGGTTGCCTCTCATGTGTCCCCTGCTGGGGACCTGGCCTGCAACCCAGGCTTGTGCCCTGACTGGGAATGGAACCAGCGACCCTTTGCTTCATAGGCCCGTGCTCAATCCACTGAGCTACACCAGCCAGGGCCTAAACATACTACTTTTATATACGTGTATATTACCTTTCTTAGGAATAAATTAACACAAAGGAAAATAATCCTTTTTTAGTCTGTTTGTTTTGGTTTTTCATTCAGAGATTGCGTTCAGTGAAATGCGCTCTCTTAACCCGTGAAATGTGATAAAGATCAGGGGTGTTGACGTTCAGCGTGCTGATGAGAATTCTCGGGAACTCTGGGTTTAGGTGAACAGTGGTGAGCGCAGCGCCATGCTATGCTTCTTTGTGTTGTCCCAAAGCTTCTGTTCTGCTGCTTTTCTAAACTAAATTGTCCTATTTGAAAACAAATGGATTCATTGGATATTGGAAGAGGAAGATAACGTGATATAGTTTATTTGCCATCTTAACTCTTTATTAATTGTATTTATAGATGTATCAGTTTGTTGTTGTGAATATCATTACCTCAAAAGTAGTAGATTAAAACAGTAAACATTTATTACTGTTTGTGAGCTTGCAGATCAGCTGGTTCTGCTAATCTAGGCCAGATTCAGCTGATTTCATCTGGGATGAAATTTCATCTCTCTCACGTATCTGTAGTCCGTTGGTTGGCTAGGCTGGGGGCAGGCACATCTAGGTTGGCCTCATTGTCATGTGTGGTACTTGGCTGGCTACTGGCTAGGGTGACAGGGGGTAAATAGGCCACATGTCTCTCATTGTCTAGGAGGCTAGTTTGAATGTGTTCTTGGTGGTGGCTGGGAAGGGTTCCAGATGCATCAAAAGGGCAAGCTCCAGTGTGCGAACACTTTCTGAGCTTCTGCCTGCATCATGTTTGCTCACAAACCAGTGACCCAAGTAGATCTCATGACCATACCCAGAGCCAGCATGAAAAGGTGTTACCAAAAGAGCATGGGTCCTGGGAGAGGCGGGCCGCTGAGGCTGTGCCTGCAACAGCAGTTAAGTTAATTTTTTATACGTTCAGACTTGTTTTCCCGCTATTTCTTTAGTGTTGGAAAAGGAACTCCTTGTCCACTGTGGTGGCCCCTTTTAAACTGAGTTTTTCAGGTCAGGAAAGTTCTCGAATTTTTTTATCTTCTCTCTTTCTTTCTGGAATTTTTACTCATTGTTCACAGTAATTATGTTCTATGAAATTACTTCAAACACTGAATGGGTGAATATAAACCATAGGGCTTAGGGGAGAATACAGGTTAGGTTCTTGAGAGCCTCTGGTCACAATTTCATCAGCCAATGAAAATATAACCTTGTTTTATGTTTTGTGTTTCTGTTACAATTACCTTATTTAACATATGTTGTTGACTCATTTACGATCGACTCCTGGCCAGCAGCACTGTAACTGGTGCTTGAACGAAGCTCAGCTAGCACAAGTATTTCCAACCTTCTAGCACTCACGAACACCAGACAGCACTCAGCACTGTGCTTAGGGACCATTTGAAACAATGAAATCTCCAAAATAAGCAGAAAAATATTTAAAAAATATAGCAGTTAATATGTAACTGAACGTAGGTCCAACTGCCTGCCACTACAAAAGCCAGAAGTTGAGAGGCAGGTGCTGATGTAAAGGAAAGTGGTTTGTTTGTAGATGCCGGCCATCTGGAAAATGGGGGGCTCCAGTCTCAAAGCCCATCTCCACTTCTCAGTGGAGGCAGAGGATTTTTTATAAGGAGGGAGAGGGAAACAGAACAAAGACATTAAGAGAGGGGTTGAAAAGTTCTCTACGTGAAGATGAGCACATTCCATTCCAGTCAGGCAAGTGACGGTCCAGTGTGCATCATCCCGGTTTAGTCAGTCTGGGTTCACGTCATCCTGGCTTCACCTCATCCTGACCTACGGATGAAGGTCAGCAAATTCCCAGAGCTGGGATGCTTGGAGGTCAGAGTCTGTATCTTTTGGAGTTAGTCCTTAGGATTCTTATAGAAACATGTTGTTCATCTATAAGCCATGTATTAGTTAGGGTCAACACTTACAGAAATAGTGTTAAAAGAATGGTGGGCTGGGCTACAGTTTCCCACTGTTAGAAATAGACTGTGAAAAGGACACTTGTTTTTAGAAGAAGAGCTAGAATAGAAGGTAGAGAGCATCACCTTGTTGGACCTGCCCTGGGAATGTGTGTGTCGGGGGACTCATTTTCAGTACTCTGTATATGTCCACAGCTGACTAGGGGTGCCTGAAGTATTGATTTGGGGTCACAACTAAAATTTCATTAGGAGGCAAATCTGCATACATGGGCTCTGCAAATAATGTGATCACTGTGTTTGGAAACGAATGGCTCTGTTGACTTCTCATTGCTTGCTTTTCAGTCTCAACTCTTTTTATACTTCTGGAGATATTCTTCGAGGAATCTTACTCAAAGAGTAAGATTTTTATTATTTTATTTATTGCATTTTATTATTTTACATTTTATTATTTTATTTATTGCATTTAAAATCTATTTCTTATTGCCTGTGTAGTATATTTAAATGCAGGCATTACCGGGATCACTTTTTATACAGCCTTTTCTCAGAGTGTGTAGACTTTGTGACTGTCTGGTCTGCTTTCGTATGTATAGCTGCCTTTTAAGGTTTAATGTGAATGTTCTGTATACATTTCCCAAAGTGTTTTCCTGTTTTTTTGTAGTAATGTTTCTGTAGAATACCTTTTTTGTAATTATTTAGTTACTACCATTTTAAAAACATATCTGATGATTATTTTTTTTCTCAATAATTTTATTTAGTTATTTTTCAAGTACAGTTTTTTGTCTATTTTTCCCATCCCAGCCCCCCCCCCCCCCCCCAGCCCCATGCTCCCCACCTCCCTCCCATTTCCACTCCCCTTAGTTCTCATCCCTGTGTCCTTCATATTTGTTCCTCCAAATCCCTCCCCTTTTTCCCCCTTAAATTCCTTTCCTTCTCCCCTCCGGTCACTGCCCCCTTGTTCTCTATTTCAGTGTCTTTGTTTTTATTCTGCTTGCTTGTTTGTTTTGTTGTTTAGCTTCCTGTTAAAGGTGAGATCATATGGTATTTGTCATATACACAATGGAATTCTATGCAGCAGAGAGAAAGAAGGAGCCACTACCCTTTGCAACAACATGGATGGAACTGGAAAGCATTATGCTGAGTGAAATAGGCCAGGGGTTGAAAGACAAATACCATATGATGATTATTTTGAATTGTTTTTCTACGTATTTTTAAGATGCAATTCTATGATTGTCCTTTATTGGAATTGAAATGACTTCTGGTAGAATATGTGTGTGTGTGTGTGTGTGTGTGTGTGTGTGTGTGTGTGTCTTTTAGTATTAAAGTTTCAAATGGGAGGAAGTGTTTACTAGTTTAAATTTGTCAGAACTCTAATAGCCTAAGGAATGTGAGGTGCTAAAGGTATCTGGGAAGTTTTCTTTAGGATGGAATAGCTGCTTTTTTCCACATTCTGTGTGGTTGTCAGTTTGTTAGCGTATTTCTGTTCTTTACCTAGCTTGATTGCCTCAAGCAATTTAAAGGAATGATGTTTGAAAGGAAACAGGTTTAATTTAAAACAATTTTTAAAGCACCTATTATGAGTTCATTGTTTCCTTGATGGTGTTAATATATAGTTCCTTTTCTGTAAAGGGGAATAGTTGGCTTAAAACCATCTATTTTTTATTTCTCCCCTGTCCCAGAATATAATATTCTCTTTCCTTTGCCCTTTTTAATCTGCTGCAGGTTTGGAAACGAGATAACTATCTTTAGTAGTGAGCTTGAAGAAGGGCAAATGACTTCTGAATTAGGCTTTGGGGACGTTCTCCTATGTGTAAAGAACATAAATTCTGGAGCACTAATTTGTGTCACCTGTATTTTCTCCTTAGTATACCTTTATTTTTATTTTATCTTTTACAACACTTTAAAAGTGTTTTCTTTTTCAGTTTGCCTAATAAGGTAAGGAAATCAGCAGTGTGGCATCATATGTATTTAGCTTCTAGGAAATTTCACTTTATGTGTACTGGCAAAAGCAAAAGCAAGTGGACCCTAAAGTAAATAAGCAAATACAATAATACAATCCTCTTCCTAAACAAACAAAATTAACATGTGTCCCACAGTGTGAAATGGCAGATACCGCTTTGTGTGCCCTTGGTCCAGACTCTGTCAAGTGTCTCTCTTTTTTTTTTTTTTTTTTTTTTTTTTTAGATTTTATTTATTTATCTTTAGAGGGGAAAGGAAGGAGAGAAGGAGAGAACTGGCCTGCAACCCAGGCATGTGCCCTGACTGGGAATTGAACCGTGGTTGCTTGGTTCCCAGGCCCGCGCTCAATCCACTGAGCTACACCAGCCAGGGTTCAAGTGTCTCTCTTATACTGGTTACCTTTACACTGTAATTATGTGCCCTTCTAATATTTAAGGTTTCCCTCTCATAAAACACGACCTCTTAATGCAAGTCAACTAGGTCATCCAATAATTAGCCAGAGATAGAGTGATTTATTTTTAGTGTTAGAGAAGGTAGCAAAATTATGGCATACAGTTTTCTCCATGTATTCTGACTATAACCCAGTTTTCCTATAAGGTACCCCTTTGCTTCAGTATTTTATTGTCTACCAAATGCTGCACTTATCACTTGACATACTTTCTTTCACCTAATTGCCACTGAGAGATGGTATGATTGGTATTGTTAATCCCATTTTACAATCAAAGGAAGTGATTGAAATAGTAAATTGCTTGTCCTGGGTCACATACCTAGTAAGTTACATTTCCCAGATTTAACAATAAGTTGATGTGACCTTATGTGTTCTTTTTACTACATTGGGATTGGAGGTAAAATTGTACTGCAGTTATTTACTTAGAGGAGATAACTATTAGTTACTACTTTGTTCAGGGTTTAATTTTAAAAGCATCTTATTTAAATACTTCAAGCATTTTAAATAAAACTCAGTCTATGGTAAAACATCTTCCCATCCCTGGTTTTTATAATCTGTTTGTAGAGCTCATACTGAGTATCCATTGCCATGTGTTTGGTGGAGGCGTGGCTTTGCATGCAAACAGTGCCGCTGGCCCCTTCCTTAGAGGGGTCATGTCCCTTCAGGGAAACCAAGGGAGAAACGCAACAGTTTTTCTCATCACATCTGCAGCAGATATATTTGCACAGATTTTAATTTCCTCAGAAATGATTATTGGTTTTTTAGCAATGTTTCAGCTACCCTGAGTGGTAGATTTAAAAAAAGCAGCTCTTCTTGCTTTTTTTTTTTACCCTGATCATCTTCTCAAAGAAATACAAATAGATCATTTCATCTAATTTCTTACTAATAAGTGGAAAAACCGAACAGGCAACTCCCAGTTACTAAGGCCCTAATTCAGAACGGGATACTCCCAGAGTGGAATTGGTTGGAATATTTTATTCTCGTCTAGCCTGGTCAGCTGTGAGCAGAAGATAATTAGCAATTGATGTCAGGGCAGGAAGAGGATCTGATTCACAGGTATACTAACCAGAATAATAATTATTGGAAAATTGGAACATACCCATATCATACTGCTAAGTGTGATTTTTTAAAAGTGTTTCTTATGTCCTGTTGGAGCAAACAAGGTTTATGTTGTATATTATTACACACATCGGATGTTTCAGCAGTGGTTACAATGTGGTGATTTTTATAGTTGCAGTTATATTATCTCTTTAAAAAACTTGCAAAGGGCTTAAAATTCAACTCTAAAATGTTTTAGGCTAATTTCGGCAAGGTTAGACTTAGTGCGTCAGTGACTGATGTATTTCTAAAATTTGAAGAGTTTTGTTCAGATCCTAATAAATTGGTTTCTGGTATGCATGATATTTTTTTTATCTTCAGAAATGAACAGGCATTTCAGGGATGATTTACAAACACAAAAGTAGACAGGAGAACAGAAAGGTCTCTCATTGCTTATGCTCTTACCACTTCAGGTAATTCATTGTTGCATCACCTTTAAAAAAAAACAGGAAAAAAAATAGTCTGCCAGAATACCTTGTGGGAAATTTTTTAAGAGCAAAAATTTGATAACTATTCTAACTTTTATATTTATATGGGTCATTACATGTAATCTTGGATATTCTGCCTGGGAGCCTGGCCCTGAAAATTTAAGGCATTGAAGAGTGGAAAATGAATGTTTCCTGCAGTCATTCGAGAGAGATTAAATGTGATACTGAGAGAAGGGGATGCACACACACAGACATATGTCATAATAACGGGTGTATGTATGGGTGTACTTATGTATTTATAACATACGTTTGTGTCCCCTTTATTAATATCCTTATCAATTTCTCATATATAATATATAGCATTATGACATATTTTCATTTGCTTGTGGATGCCCATACCCATTACATAGATACATACATACATATTGCACACATACAAACATGTCTATATGTGGAGGTGAAAAGGGAGAGACTGAACGAAAAAGATGGAGGGAGAGAGTAAGGGTGCTGAGCCACACATTTCACATTTTCTTACCAGCTCAAGGATAATACAGATCACCTCCTTTCTGTATGTCAGAAAGGAGGGAGGAGGAAGTGGGTAGGTGGGGCAAGAAGACAAAAGAGTTGTTGAATTTTCTATTATGTAAAACAATGAGCTTATGGGAAAGTATTTCCCAACAGTACAATTTCTTGGTATCATTACATATAGTTTCATCATATATAAAATAGAGAGTAGGGACAAGGAATGTGTCTTTTTCATCCTTATGGTATTTTTTAGGTCTGTAATTATGAAACTAAATAATTCACTGCTGCATCAATTTCTATAATATAGTAACTATTTGTCAGATTTTTTTTCTTATTTTATCCAACACCTTCTCTGGAAATGTGTAATTTCACACTTGTGTGCATTGAGGATTTTATAATCCTGTCAAAGCTGAATGCCTCTGTTTTGTGACAAATGATATGCATTATTCTAACATTAATAACAGAAAAATTGACATGACTTTTCTCAGAGTGAGGTGATATTTTGGCTCTTGCTGGCTGTTTTGCCAGACATAATTAATTTAGCAGCTGAAAAATGCAATTCACATTTTGTAAGTCACAATTTATTCTATTATTTTAAATTCATATCTAAAATAATTATTATTCTTGTACTTTAGAGACAATAGATATTTTGATGAAATAAAGTGCAGTGTGAAATTTGAGGAGTATATCAAATAGGAAGAAGTCAAAATTATAGTAAGAAAGTAACTATAACTTATGTAACTGTAATTAATGGAAAAATAAAGTCTAGAAACTTCCAAAATCTTAAAAGAATAAATCTAATTTGGAGTTCATGAAATTATACAGCAGTCATTATGTGACTGTTTTTATAAGACAGTAGTGAATTCTGATGGTTGTGCGGCAGATCGCTTGGCCTGCTTCTCTTGTGTTTTTGGGCGCTGTTTAACTCTAGTGAATGAATATGTATTAGAAAAGGTAGCATCTTTGTGGTCACAGATAGAGCACAAAAGAAATATCCTTATAGCGTGGTCTTTCTCCTCATTTCTATGAATATTTTCTTCCTTCATTTGAAAAAAACATAGATTTCTTTCATATGTGTAATATACTTATTTGTATTTAATGTCAAACCTTATTGGTGTATATAGTCTTCAGTGTGAGACAGGAACTTTAAAATAAAATGCCTTTGATTTGTTTTCCTCTCGATTTTTATCAGAAGTGAAGGGACAGTGATGACGAGGAAGAAAGTTGACATTTACTCACTGGCTGCCATGTGCAAGTCACTGTGCTTTGTGCTTTGTGTGCGTGTTTAGTTCACTCTCACAGTAGTCCAAGAAGGTTATCATCTCTTTTACAGATGAGAAGATTCAAGTTTCGCTGTGGGTAGTTGAGGAGGTCTTTCATCTAGGCCCACTGTTCTCTCCCTCTATAAATATTTAGTAAACGCTTGTGTATTTCCTTTGCCTAAATGCCAGCCAGACACCCTGAGACAGAGAAGCTACCAGTGAGCATAGGGTCACAGGGACCTCCCTCAAAGGTCAACTCGTAGTTCTCAGCTTTGGTATTAGAAATTTTATCATAGGTAATTTATTTGTTGAGTTCTATTTCTAAGATACTTTGCATTTTATTATTTTGAAGGTTAATGATTTATTTTTTGAAATGGTAATATGTTTACATAATTCAGCATTGTTCACAGTACCAAAGGGTATGTAGTAAAAGGTGTTCTTTCCCAGTTTCTGCTGTCCAGTTATCTGACTCCCGGGTGTCAGTCCGTGTCAGCAGTTCTTATACATCCTTCTAATGACGTTTTGGGAATGGACAAACATACTGTGTGCATAAATGTTTGCACACACACATACCCACATAAACACATACATATTCACATGTACTGACACATGCATTCATTTTTCCTTTTTTAAAAGACAAAGGCATCATGTGTTTTCACTTAATAGCAAACCTAAGATTATTCCACATCAGTATAGTAAGAGTTTCTTAGTAATATATTAAATCGATATGTTACCATTTATATAACAAGTTCCCCATGGTGACGATGTAAGTGGTTTCTGACCTCTTATTTCAGTCATTTTGTACATGTGTTCTTATGCATTTAGACACTGGGACTAAATATGGAACATCCAAGGTTTTATTTTATTTATTCATTTACTAGTAACAGCTATTGCAGAATATAAGATCTAAGCTACAGGCATTGTTTCTATTTTTAAAATTTCTCATTAAAATTACACCATAAACATAGCTTAAAGAGTCATATAGTTTTAAATGCTAAGAGGCTTGTTATGAAAATAATAGCATTCACTGATTTTTCTCTGCTCCTGCCTTTTTTGCTCACCTCCCAATAGCAATAACTTCCAACTTCTCATATTAATGTCTATGCCTGTGCTTTTAAGTAACAGACTTAAAATGCTGCTACTTCTTGATTTTTTTTTTCAGATTCTTAAAATTCTTACTTCCAGGCCATACTTCATTTTCCCAGCATAGTTTTATAATATATTTGATTAGGTCAGCATTCAGTGTTTACTTTATGATGACTATGTTAAAAGTAATTGACACCTGAGTTGTAATACACTATGATTAACTTTCCCTTCTTGAAAACTTTTTATCTTGAAGTGAATATTATTTCATGTGTATTTTACTCATTGTGATTTTTTTCATGCAGTTTTTTAAAAAAAACTTTTGTTGTGAGTTCATATATGTTTGATCTTAATCAATTGCATTCTTGGGCCTTGATTGAGAATTCTGTCTCTCACAGGTGTTTTGTGCTAGCTGCTGTTGGGAACTGGGGTATGAGCTGTCTCGGTAGTATACTGGCACACTTTTAGAGTTTCTATGTTGTGATTGCCTAGTCACTAGTTATTTCCATTTGGTGCTACCCCAGGACCAAGTCATATGTGTGTTTCTGATTGAAAAGCCTGTATTGGTCTTTGTTCTGATTCTATTAAGAATGTTTCCCATTAAAAAATTAAGGTTCAGTTCAGTTTCTCTCTCTTTTTAAAAAGATTTTATTTATTTTTAGAGAGAGGGGAAGGGAGGCAGAGAGAAGGAGAAGAGCATCAAAGTGAGATAAACATCGATCATTGCCTCATATACACACCCCACCCGAGGACCTGGCCCACATCCCGGGCCCTGACCAGGAATCAAACTAATGACCTTTTGCTTTATGGGACCATGCTCAAGCAACTGAGCTATGCTGGTCAGGAGTCAGTTTCTCTTTTGCTTTTTTTGTTATTTTGTTTTGGTTCTTCAGTAATTTTCCTTACTTCCTATAAGCTAAGCAATACTTTAAACATCAAGCTGTGTGTGCGATCTGGTTATATTTTCACTGGAAGCCCTTTTAAGTCTGCAGTGGTGCTGATGCTGATGTCCTGGGGCCTGTGTTTAACCACTTTTGGGGACTCTAAGCATCCCTTCAGTGTTTGGTGTTTGCGTGTGGAGAATTTCCTGAGTTAATTTTGATGAAATGCTTCCCTATTATTTGGATAATAATGTCTCTTATCTGCCCTCTGTATTACCTGTTATTTGGATCCTTGATCCACCGGATTGTCTTACAGTATCTTTTTTTCTCATTCCTTTATTTTCCTTCCTTTTTCTGGTTGATATTCTTAACTTTATTTTCCAACTCTTGTATTGTATTCATATATATTATTATGTTTTGAACCCCCAGGAGCTTTTATTCCTTTGAGATGTTCATATTATTTTCTATCCTTGTATAATCTGCTTATTCTAAGAAGCTTTCCCCGCCCCACTATTGTATTCCAGCCTTCGTTTTCCATTTAGAGGCTTCTTTTAAATGGCTGGTGATCTATAGCTATCTCTTAGGAGTAGGCGACAAGAGGTTGGTTGGAAACTCATGGTGAATGGGACAAGCTGTAGGGTAGGTTTCATTGTAAGGTTTTCTGACAAATCTGTTGACTGTTATCCCTTTCTCACTACCTGTACCTTTAAGCAGGCCTGGCTTCAAAGGCACACAGCTTGCGCATTGGCATAGGAGGACCCTGTGATTACGGGGGTGTGATGCTTGGTATAATGATCTGCTGTTGCCATCTTAAAATTGTTAATTTTTGAGCAAGGACCCCACATTTCTGTTTTACAATGAGGGCCACAATTTTGTAGCTGGTCCTGTCTTTTTTCTTAGATTTTATTACATTCCTATAAACAGCCAATTTAAGCTCCTGCTTGGTAAGGACAATTTAGACTAAACAGGGAGATTTCTGGGCCTTAAAGATTCATTTATTCTGCTCCCGTCCTGTTTAGGGGCAGGCTCACTGCTCTGCAGAATCGTGGGAGGGATCTGGAAGTGGCTTCCCTGGCTGGGAAGCTTAGCTGGTTAGAGAGTTGTCCCAATGTGTCAAGATTGCGGGTTCAATCCCTGGGCAAGGCACGTAGAAGAATAAACTAATGAATGCATAAATGAAGTGGAACAACAAATCAGTGTTTCTCTTTCCCTCTCTCTCCCCTTTCCTCTCAAATAAATTATTAAAAATTAAAAAATAAGTAGAGGTAGATGTTCTGTCATTTTTCCTGTTTTTAGTGCTCCCTTTACTTTCATTTTCAGAGTACTCGCTGCTGCTGCTGAGTCAAGAATGTTGGTAGTTTCTGAAGTATTATTGAATTACTTCTTAACTTTTCACATTGCTGCTTTAACATTCAGCTTTCTTGGTGTTGCTATTTCAGCTAGCACACATCCATCTGCTTTCTATTCATTGTTTTTTGAACTCTTTGACTCTTTGCCTTTATGGCTTTGTGTTATTACAAACAAAGCAAATACCAAAATCAAAGCAAAATCAGAAAACCAAAACTTTTTTTTAGGTATTTTAGTTGCATTTTGGGTGGCAGCAACAGTAAATATCTGGGTATAATTTGCCATCTCTTGTAAAGTTGTTGTTGCTACTATGCTGATAATGATTGAGATCTGTATTAAGTTGCCAATGTTTTGTGTAGGAGAGAAAGGCTACCTTATGATATCATTAAGAGAAATATCTAATTGTGTCAATATACTGGGTGGCCTGGGATCAGATAAAAGTTGAAGCACTCAAGGTTTATTGGTAAGTAAAGAAAAATTCTTTCAAAGGCAACATTGGAAAAGTACTGTAATAGAATCTTAGGGCTGCTATAAAATGCATATACATACTTGGGTTAAGATAAATTTATTCTTTCAAAGTTCTGGAGGTCAGAAGCCATATTCCCTTTGAAGGTTCTAGGGAGTCTTTCCTTGCCTCTTTCAGTTTCTGATGGTGCCTGACATTCCCTGCTTGTGGCAGGGAATGGAGCATAACTCCATTTTCTTCTACGTCCACATGGCCTTTTCTCTGTATTTGACGATAGATTTCCTGGGAACCAGTCAACACATAATGATGAAGATCTGAAAGCTTTTCTTCTAAGATCAGGAACAAGGATGTTCACACTCACCCGTTATATTCAACGTAGTATTGGAAGTCCTACTCAGAGCAATTAGGCAAGAAAAAGAGATAAAAGGCATACAGATTGGAAAGGAATTAGTAAAATTTTCACTGTTGTTATCTGACATGATAGTATATGCAGAAAACCCTTAAGAATCCACCAAAAAAACTGTAGATCTAATAAATGAATTCAGTCAAGTTTTAGAATATACTATTAATATACAAAATTCATCTTATTTTGTACATTAATAATGAACTATAAGAGAGAAGAATTGAGAAATAATCTCATTTACAGTTGTATCAAAAAGACTAAAATACCTAAGAATAAATTTATCCAATGAGGTGAAAGACCTATATACTGAAAACTATAAGACATTAATGAAAGAAACTGAAGAAGACACAAATAAATGGAAAGATATTTTCATGCACATTGATTGGAAGAATTAATATTGTTAAAATGTCCACATAGCCAAAGCAATCTACAGATTCAGTGCATTCTCTTTTAAATTACTAATGACATTCTTTTCAGAACTAGAATACATAATCCTAAAATTTATATGGGACCACAAAAGACCAAAAATGGCCAAAACATCCTTGAGAAAGAACAGCAAAAGTTGTATGTGTCATGCTTCCTGATTTCAAACTATACAAAAACAGATACATAGATCAATGGAAGAGAACAAATAGCACAGAAATAAGCTTATGCACATATGGTAAATTAATTTACAACACAGGTGTTAAGAATATACAATGGGGAAAAGACATCCTCTTGAACAAAGAGTGTTGGGAAAATTGGATAGCGACATGCAAAAAATTAAAAATAGACTAGTCCCTTAAACAATATACAAAAATTAACTTAGATTTAAATGTAAGAACTGAAAGCGGACAACACATAGAAGAAAACATAGGAGGTGGTAAGCTTTTTACATCAGTCTTGGCTGTGATATTTTGGATATGACACCAAAAGCAATGTCAATAAAGGCAAAAATAAACAAATAGAACTACATTAAACTAAAGCCATCAACAGGGCAAAAAGTCACTCTACTGAATGGAAGAAGATATTTACAAATGATATATTCCATAGGGGATTAATATCCAAAATATATAAATAACTCATACAGCTCAACAACAATAAAAACAATTCAATTAAAAAGCAGGCAGAGGATCTGAATAGACACTTCTGTAAAGAAGATACATAGGTGATGAACAGACACATGAAATGATGCTCAGCATCACTAATGCAAATCGGAACCACAGTGAGATATTCACAGCTGTCAGAAGGCTGTTATGAGAAAGGCAACAAAGAGCTATTGTTCATGAGGATATGGAGAATAGTGAACCCTTTTGCACTGGTAGGATTTTAAATTCATGTAGCCACTCTGGGAAACAGTATGGAGATTTCTCAAAAAATTAAAAATATAATTACCATATGACTCATCAATTCCACTTCTGGGTATTTATCCAAAGAAAACAAAGACAGTAATTCCCAGAGACATTTGCACTCCTATGCTCATTGCAGTGTGTCTACAATATCAAGATTTGGGAGCAACCCAGGTGTTCATTGACAGGTGAATAATAAGGAAAATGTGACATGCATAATGGAATATTACTTGGCGATAAAAAAGAATGGTGTCTTGCCATTTGTGATGACAAAGAAGGACCTAGAACGGTGGTTTTCAACCATTTTCATCTCACGGCACATATAAAATAATTACTGAAATTGTGTGGCACAATAGAAAATATGTGTTTAGCCTGTCTGACAGAAAAAATGGGTATAATTTTGATTCATTCATACTTGATGGCTGTTGTCATTTTTAATTGAACAGTCTACGAGCAAAGAGGTCAGAGTCCCTGACTAAACAGTCAGGTACTGCATTTTTTTTTAAAGATTTTATTTATTTATCTTTAAGAGGGGAAGGGAAGGAGAGAGGGAGAGAAATATCAATGTATGGTTGCCTCTCGTGCGTCCCTGCTGGGAATTGGCCTGCAACCCAGGCATGTGCCCTTGACTGGGAATCAAACCTCAGTCCTCTGGTTCGCAGGCCCCCACTCAATCCACTGAGCTACACTAGCCAGGGCATAGTGTGTGTTTTAAAGATTCTTGCAGCACACCGGTTGAAAATCGCTGACCTAGAGCGTATTCTATTAAGTGAAGTAAATTGGACAGAGAAAGACAAATACTCTATGATTTCATTTAAATGTGAAATTAAAAAAAAATACCAATGTACAAACAAGACAGAACAGAAACAAACTCACTGATACAGAGAACAAACTGACAGGTGCCAGAGGAACGAGGTCTAGGGGATGGATGGAAAAGGGGAGGGAGATGAAGAAGGACAAACTTGCAAGTATAAACTAAGTCATGGAGATGGCGTGTGGAGTAGAGGGGACATAGTCAATATCCTAATAACTGACAACCCTCGTTGACAGATGGTTACTAGACTTTCCTGTGGTGATCACTTTGTGAGATATAGAAATGTCAAATCACTGTTATACAGCTGAAACGAATATAACATTTTGTGACAAGTATAACTAAAATAAATTTAAAAACCAATATAAAACGATAAATTAGGATAAGAACCAAATACATATGTTTTTATTAATTTGTTGGTGTTTATGGGGTTAAAATATATTTCATTGACAAATATATCAAGGGGAAATTTTCACAATTGGTTATGGAATTTTAATGATACAGCATGAAATGTAATACCAACTAATGAAAAGCTCAGACATTTTTTCAATGAAAACATATGGATGGCCAACAGGAACATGAAAAGATGCTCAATATCACTAACCGTAAGTGAAATGCAGTTTAAAGCCCAATAAACTGTTACCTCACACCTGTTAGTGTGGCTGTCATTAAAAAGACAGTAAATAACAAGTGTTGTTGAGGATGTGGAGAAAAGGAAACACTTTGGCTCTGTTGGTGGGAATGTAACTTGCTTTAGTCACTATGGAAATCATTATGGAGGTTCCTTAAAAGATTAAAAATAAGATTACCAAATGATTCAACAATTTCTCTTTTGGCTGTTTATTCAAAGAAAATTAAATTGCTAACTTGAATAGATACATGCACCCCACATTCATTGCAGTGCTGTTTATGGTAGTCAAGATATGGAAGCCTGAGTGGCCAGCAGTGGACAAATAGACGAAGAAATCGAGGTGTGAGTGTGTCCGTGTCTGCGTCTGTGATGGCGTGTACCGTGGAATCTTATTCAGCCATAAAAAACTGTCTTGCCATTTATGAAAACATGGATGGACCTTGAGGCATTACGTGAAGTGGAATAAAAGTCAGAGAAAGAAAAATACCATATGGTTTAACTTATATGTGGAATCTAAAGGGAAAAAAAACCCCAAATGAATAAGCTCATAGATACTGAAAACAGATTGATGGTTTCCATAGGTGGGGGTAGAAGGTGGACAAAATGGGTAAAGGAGGTCAACAAGTACAGACTTCTTATATTTATATAAAATAAAAAATTTCTGGGGATGTAATGTACAGCATGATGACTATAGTTAATAATACTGTTGCTAAGAGAGAATTTTTTATTTAACCTTTATTGTATTTTTTCCATTACCATGTAGTCCTCTTATGCTCCCCCCTCCGGCAGTAACCACTCTGTCGTCCATGTGCATGAGTCCTTTTTTAAGAGAGTAAATTTTTCAAAATCTGTCTTTTTAGTTACAGTTGACATACAATGTTACATTCATTTCTGGTGTATTACTTAGTTATTAGACATTTATATACCTTACAGAATGATCACTCCTGTAAGTCTGGTTCCCATCCAGCACGATACATAGTTATTACAATATGATTGACTAGCTTCCCTGTCCTGTCTTTATATCCTGTGATCCCATGGCTATTTTAATAACTGGCTCTTTGTACTTGATCCCTTTCACATTTTTGGCCCATTCCCCTAACCCTATCCTATGTGTTGACCATCAGTCAGTCTGTTCTTTATATATGTGAGTTTGTTTCTGTTCTGTCCGGTTTTTTAGACTTCACATCTAAGTTAAATTATGCAGTATTGTCTTTCTCTGTGTGACTTAATTCACTTAGCATAATACAGTCTAGGTCCAATCATGTTATAAATTGCAAGATTTCAAATCTTAAAAATTCTCATCACAAGAAAAATAATTCGGATGACGAATGTTAACTAGACTTATTGTGGTGATCATTTTGCAATATATGCAAATATCAAATCATAACTGATAACTGAAACATGGATGTGAATTATACTTCAAAAAAGTAAAATAAAAACAAATCTTGGGTTGAAGGCTTACCCAAAGTCTAAGATGCTTGTTTTTCATAGTCCTTAATTATATCTGCAAAAAATCTAGTTTTCAAATAAAGTTACATTCATAGGTACTGGAAATTAGGATGAGTACATACCATTTTTAAAAACACAATTGACTGGGGAGGGAGAAGAGGGTAAAGGGAGACTAAGTGGTGATGGAAGGAGACTTAACAGGGTGGTGAACACACAACACAGATGATGTATCATAGAATTGTACACCTGAAACCTATGCAATTTTATTAACCATTGTCATCCCAGTAAAGTCAATAAAAATGCCATCAAACTTATGATAGTCTTCCCAAATTTCTGTTCTTGCAAAGTACAAAATACACTCCCCCTATCTCCACAGCCCCAGAAATTTTAACCAATTTCAGCATAATGTCTAAGTTCAAAATCTCATCTAAATATCTTTAGCTAAAAAATCCCAAACGTTATTATCAAAATTATCTAAACCAGATATGGGTGAGAGTCTGGATATAGGCCATCTTGGGAACAGAATTCTCTTCATTGGGGTACCTGTTAAACTGGGAAAGAGGTACCTACTTCCAGAACACAGTGGTGGAAAAGGTAAAAGGTATGGGGTAGACACATTCCCATTACAAAAGGGAGGACTTGGAAGTGATAAAGGGGGCTATCAGTTCTAAGCAACTTTGAAACACAAAAGGGAAAAGTCCATTAGGTGTCAAGGCCTGAGAAGAATCTTTTGTGCCTTGATGTCCCACCCTGTGAGCCAATGTCCAGCTTGGTGAGCCTCTGAAACTATGGTTCTGCCTGGTCCGCGTCGGGTTCTGTGGATGCAGCCCATTTGCTTTCTGTGCTCATGATTCTGGCTTGCTCACTCTTTATGCTCTCACTGTCACCCTCTGTGTCTGTGCCTCTGCCAACAGCTGCCTCTGCACACATGACTTGAGCTGCTGTATCTGGGCCCGTGGCTCTAGCCTCTGCACCCAGCGCTCTGCCCCCAGAGTCTCTTCTTTTTCTTCAAGGCAAGAGAATGTTTGCAGACACGTAGCCCTATCAAATTATTTCCTCCCAGAAGTTCAACAAATAGACTTTCGTCATTTCTTTTTATTTTGGTCCTCTTCAGCCCAGGCTTACAGTATTTTTGCCAGTATAACATTCTCACAAACCTTGTGGATATCCTCTGTCAGTCAAGGTGATTCACGCCCCTACGCAAATTGGGTTCCCACAGGTCCTTTCTGCAGAATTCCTGTTTTTCTTCCTGGCTTCTGCTGAGATGGTTGATTGGATCTGTGAGTCACATACCTAATCTCTTGAGCAAAAAGTTGTCCAGTCACACCCTTGATCTCTCAGAGCATTCATTAAAAAAAATGAATGTTTTTAATTCTAACATCCTTTGTGACCTGGAGAGACTGAGAACCTCCCAAATCATCCAGTTCTGCTTTCTTTTTGTTAACATATGTTTTCCAACTTATTTTTTCCTCTTACATTTTACCATGAGCAGTGGGGAGAAACCAGGCCTCACCCTCAATAGTTTGCTTACAAATCTCTTCAGCTAAGTATGGAAATTCATACATTCGCTCATACATTCGACTTTCTGCCCTATAGTAGAACACAATTCAGCCAAGTTTTCTAACACTTTATAACAAAGATCACCTGTTTTTCAGTTTCCAGTAACATCTTTCTCATTTCTTTCTGAGACCTCACCAAAAGGACCTTTACTGTTTAAATTTTCACTGGTATTCTGTTCCTGATGATACATCTATCATCTAAAATGATAGCTTTCTCTAATGTGCTCTTTACTTCCTTCTGAGCCCTTACCAGAATCATCTTCAACATCCATATTTCTATCAATGATCTCTTCAAAGCAATCTGGGCTTCTTCTGCCTTGCACCTTGAAATTCTTCTAGCTTCTACCCAACTATTCAATTCCCAAGGTGCTCCACATTTTTAGGTATTATAGTAGCACCCCTGTTCTCAGTACCAAAATCTTTATTCGTTTCCTAAGGTTGCTATAGCAGTATTTTACAAAATTGGAGGCTTAAAAGAGCAAAAGTTTATTCTCATACAGTTGTGGAAATCAGAAGTCTAAAATCAATAGGTCGTCAGCGCTGTGTTTTACCAAAACTTCCAGTGGAGAATCTTCCCTTGACTCTTCCTGCTTCTGCTGGCACGTGGTGTCCTTTGCCTCGTGGCAGCGGATCTTCATTTCCGCCTTCGTGTCTCAGTCTCGCTCACCTTTCTTTTCTAAGGAAGCTAATTGTAGGATAGAAGGCCACTCTAAATCCAGTAAACGTACCATCTTCTCATGAATGTCTACATCCAGTGTGATTTTATCTTGCAAGAATTTTATATGCAAAGGCCCTATTTCAATTAAGGTTACATTTATAGATACCAGGGATCAGGATTAGGGATTGGATACCTGGGATCAGGATTGAACATATTTAGGAGGGTGGAGGGGTCACGATTCAGCCCATTGCAAGCACCAAAGAGGAATTTCAGGTATTTAAAAATAGGAAGGTAAATTATAATACTGTGGACCAAAACACTCAGAATATAAAGACAAATGACCAAGATATTAAAAAGTGATTTTCATTATTAAGGCAGTTTTCTTTTTTTGATCAACATATTAAATATTTTGAGAAGCTGTGCTATTAGAAAATCCCTTTTGGTTATCAGAGTTAAAATACAATCAAACTTTGGAGAGTATACCTAAGTGGGAAAAGTCATAAGAAATTAGAATTTTTGAGAGTTCATATCTTTATAGATTGAGATAAATTTCAGCATTTATTGTATTCATAAGGCATAAGTTTGTTCTTTAACATTAGCAGGCTGGAAATTGTTCCTTGATATTCTCAAAGTGGAGAACTTCAAAGTAGGAATGATTTGTTGTAATTATCCTGATACAAGTAGCTACAGCCCTTTTTATGATCGCAAACTGTCCTCCCATCCCTCTTTTCCTCTCTGGTCCCCAGTTCTTTCTCCTTCCTTCCCTCTTTTGCTTAATTTTTTTCTCCTTCTTATCTCCTTTCCATTCATTTCCTTTTATTTTTCCCCTGCTTGATTTGAATTAGTTTTGAGCATCTCTTTCTCTAGGCACTTGGCCTTTGAAGACTTCAACAAAGTTGAAGATAAATAGTAATTTCTTTTAAACCTGGCACAGAGTGGAGTTTCTGCCTTTTCTGTTGGAGCAAATAATAAGGTGACATTGAAGTGGCAGTCGGAACAGGTCCAATTCAATCAACAAATCAGCCAGCAATTTAGTCAGGGTTACACAAGAGGCCAAATTCTCAGGCTCTACAGAATTTGGCTTTTTTCTTTAACAGATTGTAGTTGGTAGAGGAGATACTGTGCTAATGAAGAAATGATAAAGGCAACAATAATGGCACTTTTGTAAACGCACCATCTTATGAATATTACTTGTAGTTGTTTTCATTTGCAGAGTGATAAATTACATGTGACCTGCTTATTCATTTCTCATTTGTGAACTACTGATTCCTTAAGGTTTTAGTTTAGACACAGATGTAACATTTTCATGTCAAAACTCAGAACTTTCATGAGTTTTGTTAGTTAGTATATAGAAGAATCAATTACTTCTGTGCCTGGGTGAACAAATTACGGAGTTTTCTCCATACCTTCACCATTGTTTTGGTTAGGGAAACTTCCAGAAGGAGTTTGTTTTGTTGTCTTGTTTTTGACTGAGAAGATTCAGCAAAGCTGATTTGGAGTCTGTGTGCTAATGAATTCATGTAGTGTATTAAGGCAGCCGTTAATGGAATGGGGCCAGAGATGAAAATTAATTTTTTGAAAGATGCTGGAAATATTCAGCTGAAGTTTAAGGTTATATATTTCAGTATTAAATACAGTTTTCTGTGGAAAAGATGCTTTGTTTTTATATGTAATATTACTTTATACCTTCAGACTGATTCTTACATGCTTGTGTCATTTCTTCTCTCATTTTATATTTGGCTAAATGTTCAAATTAGTCTGTGAAACTGACTTGAAGACTCTGAAGGATTGTATCATGTGTTGTTATTTGTTAGTGATTGTATGGGAAGACTAAGAAATGACATAGAATGGGAGGTGGGGATTAAACATTAATTCAGTGGGAAAAACTTCCTGTTGTGTAATGCTGTGTCATGCCAGTGAAAGGTATTTTCTTTCAGAAACCAACTAGACTTGTTGCAGCTGTCAAACGTGGGTTCTGTAAGTGATGGAGAGGTGGTGCATTGTTGTTTTTGGTCTATTTTGACAAAGGGTACAAATAAGATAATCTGATCTTTGTGCTTCTCTGACATTTATAATAAGGCCATTTTAGTGCATTGGAATCCTCAGGTTTTGGTGGGGGGATTTTATATTATTTCTCAGTTAGAACTTTTCAGTGCATTGGTTGGATGTTATTCCTCTATCTTTATTTTGATTTACTGCCCTGCAAATTTCCTTTTGGAATATTTGGAGGTGTTTATGGCTGCCTTAGCCAATATAGTTGATTAGTTGTTGTGAAAGGAATATGATCTTGTGGCTTCTCAGAGATTGGTAGTGAAGCTTATATTGGAAACCTTTCTCAATCAGATGATATTAACTAATTATGTTCTGCTAATTATGTTCAGTCTAATTATAGACTGGTCTTGACCAAAGAATTTGGAAAGGGAGAAGCAACTGCATTCAGTTAATTGGGTGTAATGGTCGATTGGCGTTTGCAGTTCCTTCCCTCCCTCTTTTCTTCTTTCTTTTTTTCTCTTTTAAGTACTGTAGTGATTTATTCCTAATACATAAATCAAATGTTGGTTTTTAACCATCTGTGTTTCAGAGGATCCTGTTACTATGCATGGGTTAACTTATTAGTGGTGATTAGTATGAGTTCTGTTGTTAGCAATGGCCAATAATAACATAGTGTGAATTGAGAAATGTTTATCAGTTTGCGCCTTAAGCTTGGGGTTTGAAATTTTTTTTGTGTATAAATCTTGTTTCCAGTATCTGAACTGAGTTTTGTCATCAATATACTAATGATGCCTACTTTAAAATTTTGCTAATTTCTCACTCTTTTAATGTGAAAAATCTATATTTGTTAATTACATGGTTCCTATTTACATATGTGTTTAAAAATATTTTTCAAAACCAATTGTGTTAGGCATATTAAGGATAATAGACCTGGGTACATTTAATAATTTTGACAATGTGACTTTATATTATTTTTTCAGACCAAAATTTCTGGTTGGCAGTAATGAATCGATGAATGACTATTTCAAGTTTTATCAAGAGTGACCAATTTGCGTCTTGCTTTCATTGAAAGATACAACTTATGACATGTGATTCTATGTGCTAATGGATTTATGTAGAAAATGAATCTATTGATGAGGAGTTGGGAGTATACTCAAATAGTTTTTAGTCTTTGGATATTTCTTACGAAGCACTGGGTTGGCTGCCGGGAGGTGGGATTCAGGCTCCACTCTGCCCTTACTGAACCCAGTGACCCTAAACAGTCTCCTCCACCTCTCTAGGCTCAGTTTTCTCACTTATAAAATGAATATACTGGAATAGCTTACCTTTAAAGTCTCTTCTTATTTAAAAAGTTTATAGTTTTATTTAAGCTGAGGGCATTTTCATGAATCTTTCCTTTATAATGATGATTTTGGGTTTGACATTTTGAAAGAAAGCTATCATTGTGGCCAAAGTTGTTTTTGACTACTTTGTAGATAGGTTGAAAATTTGGGGCTCTATATTTTTGAAATAAAAATTTCAGGCTATGTATGATTTTTTGGTTATTCCTCTGTTTTTTTTTTTTTTGAGGAGGCTGGTAACTGGGCAGCCTGGTGCATTACAGTGTGGTTATATGATTGCCATCAGTAACTTTGAAGTAAGCAAAGGGGGATTAATAAATTAAGTTTTAGCATACTATATAATAGAATAGTGCCAGAAACATTAGAAGAGTTTTCTTAGAAATGACTTAATCTCACTCCCTCATTTAATAGATAAAGAAAGATGTCCAAAATATTTGTTAATTTATATTGACAATTATAAATTACATTGAGAACATTGACTGTAATCACATTCATTCACTCAACAAACATATATGTGAACCTATTAAGTAGCCTCATTTTTGAAGACTAGGTTTTACATACACTTCTAACATTCTTATTACAATGTTAAATACTGTCCTTTTGATGAAGATTGAAACATACTTCTTTCTTCCCAGATATGTTTGGCCTCCAAATCCTGTCCATTCTTACTTCTTTATTCAGTCGTTATATATTGAGCTGACATTATACACAAGGCAGTATTTGAGGTACATGTATTCAATGGCAAGTAAATTTTCAGCTTCCCAAATGGGAAGTTAATGTTCACCTTTGAAATCTCTCTAGTGTCTGCTTTGCCAAGTGCCATAGTGTTAGAGAGTACCATCATTCTCTTTCCATCATTATAGTAACAGGGGAAGATAGGCAATGGACAATAAATACAAAGTAATAAGTAGTGATAGGTGCTGTGAATAAAAATGAAGCATGATTAATAGAAAATGATGAGCGTGTACTATTTGATCCAGGGTGGGTGAAGGAACATCTCTCTGTTATGATGACTTCTGAGCAGTATCTGCAGGAAATGGGTGAGATATCTGGGGCAGAGAGTGCGGAGTCCCAAGAATTGCCTAAGATGTTAATATAGAAACAAAATGTCAAAATGCCTATTTCTATTACTTTTTTTAATCTTGAAAGGCAAGAGAAAAACTATGTGATTATTTATGACATGGATTGATGCTTTGCCTTTCCTAAGTCCTTACATGAGACCATTTGCATACCATTTGTGAAATAACCTGACCTGAGTGGGACTTCCAGGGTGATGAGTTAGTAGGGAGGCCCTGAGTCGCTTCCTTGTTTTTAGTATAAAGTAATGCATGAGCTTGCATAACTGGGTAATTGAATTTTGATGGCATATTATGTAGTTTTTATTAGAACAGCTTTTACAGAAATGGAAAATGACTTTAAAAAGAATGCTACCATGAGCCATAGATTGATAATCATGCCAATAAAAATCAGTGTTATAAAAAGTTTCTCTAGTGGTTCTTTATGTCCAGGGCTGTCCAACCCACGGCCTGTGGGCTGCATGTGGCCTAGGATGGCTATGAATGCAGCCCAGCACAAAATCGTAAACTTATTTAAACCATTATGAGATTTTTGTGTGTTCGTGATTATGTGTTGCAGTGTATTTAATGTGTGGCCCAAGACAACTCTTTTACTAGTGTGGCCCAGAGATGCCAAACAGTTGGGTACGCCTGGAACTTTAGGCAATTTGGGAAGATAATGGCTTAGCTACAATAAGATATATTAGGGACGTAGCAGAAAGGGAAATTAGATGATGTGATGAAACAGAACCTGTTACATCAGTAAATATAGTAAGTGAGGGAGTTGAAGAACAAGTAAGTGTAGCAGTATATGAACGAGAACCATTCACATTATCTTTTATCTTTAGTGTAGTTAAAGTTTAATATTCTCTCAAAAGTCATTGGAGTGATGGTGCAGTCATTCCTTGCAGTCATTCAGGCTCCTTTGCTGGCAGAGGCTGTGCTGTTTGCCACACGTGGCTTTCATTGTCCTCCTGGGCATTGACACCCAGCAAGCAAATAGAGGAAGAAAGGAAATGTGTGGAGGGTTGTGTGGGCTGTTTTTGTGCTTCAGCCCTGGAATGGTGTACATCGCTTCCACCAAGCTGACATTCCTGAAGTGATTCCCAGTTGGCTGAGATGCATTACCCTGTTTATATACAGCTAGATTCAGTTTGCTAATATTTTAGTTTTTATATTTTTAAAAGAGATTATTCCTAATTTTATTTTTTAAAGACACATTTGTAAATTTTAGTATAAGGGATATGCTGCCGTAGTAAAATATGTGGGGCAATAATCTCTCTTTTCCTAGGCTCTGGAAGAATATGTGTTAGATTTCTGTTGTGTCTTTCTGAAATGTTTATTGAAATTTACTTAAGACGTGTGGGCTTAGAGATTCCTTGGTCAGCGGTTTTTTTATTTTTAATATAGCTTCAATTTCTTGAACACATACAGAACTATTCAGTTTTTTTAATCATATGTTTCAGTTTTCCAAAGTTGTGTTTTTTTCTAGGAGTTTTTTATTTCATCCTAAAAGTCATTTTTACTGATACAGTATTTTACAATATTTGATCACTTTTAGAAATATCTGTAGGTTATGTAATATTCTGAATTCATGCATATTAAAATTTATTTTATATTTTTAACATTATCAGCTTACCACATTTCATTTTTTGACATGTCTATTTGATTTTTTTACTATGTTCCATATCTTTTTAAAGTTTTCTTGGTATTTTCCATCATTTTTTTTCTCTTTTCCCTGTAGGCTGTACTTCCACTATCTTTTGGTTCCCTAATCTTGCTTTCTGTTCCATTTAATCAACTATTCATCTCATCTATTGAGTTGTTAACAGCACATATTTCTCAGATACAGAATTTTTATTTTAGGAATTCCAGTTTTCTGAATGACAGTCTTTAGCCTATCCATTTTTAAATATTTTTCTCAAACACATTAATCACACATATTTTAATGTTCTCAATAACTAATAACTGAATCACTGATGGGCCTTTTTTTTCCTGTTCTTTTTTTCTTGGTGTCTTCTATTGTCTTCTCTGATAATGTTGTATTGAAAGCTGTGTGTACCTGTGTGTTTTGAAAAATTGAAAAGGCTCTGTGGAATGTTAACATTGTCCAAAGAAAGTCCATTCTTTTTCTTCCCTAGGAAGATAAAATGGGAGGTCGATCACCGTAATCCAGTGGTTCTCAAACTTTATGTATTAAACTGTTGGTGTATATGTATAAACCAAAATTAATTTTAGACTGTAAGAAAGAATAAAAAGCATTTATTTGAACAAAAGGAGCTATAGCCCAGGACACAGAGATTCAAGTAGAAAATTCAGGTAGGATCCCCAGGCAAAGGAGAAGCTGCCTTTTTGTGTTTTAAGATTTTATTTATTTATTTTTAGAGAGAGGGTAAGGGAGAGAAGAGAGGGAGAGATACATCGAAAAGAAATAGAAGCACTGGAATTTCAGAGGAAAAAGGGAAGGGATTTAGAGGAACTAGTATAAAGGACACATGGACAACAGCTAAGGGGGGTGGAGATGGGAGGGAGGTGGGGAGCATGGGGGGGTGGGCTGGGATGGGAGTAGAAGACGGAGAACTGTACTTGAAAAATAATTTAAAAAAGAAAAGAGATGGAAACACTGATGGGCTACTTTCTGCATGTGCCCCAACCAGGAACTGAACCCGCAGTCCAAGCACGTGCTCTGACCAGGAATCAAACCAGTGACCTTTTGCTTTGCTTTGTGTGAGGAAGCCCAACCAACTGAGCCATGCTAGTCAGGACAGGGCTGCCTTTTGTAGCTAGAGTTCCCATCCAAGTTTCCAAAAGGTCTGTTTTATGTAAATTAGGTGTCCAAATTGTGTGGTTCTGACTGGCTTGGGTAGTTCTCAGTCCTTTGGTAGAAAGATGAAACCAGGGTTTCCCTGCATTGGTGTCCAGAGAGTACGTTCGTGATACAATCTTTCCTATAAGTGAGCTGGGCAAACCACTCAGCTAGCGGGCTGCTGAGCAGCCGGCACCAAGGAAGAGACAAGAGTCACACACAGCAACTGTGCTATTCACTCAGCTTTTATTAAGTGCAGGTTCACTCAAAGTAGAACATCAACGTATGTTAATATCCTGCTCACATTCTAACAATCTAAGAGAATTCCAACACACACACAGAGCAATCAGTGGGGGATAATGAACCCAAATCCCAGTGTCTCAGGCTGCAGGTCCAGGAGACAGCACGGTGGGCAAGGGAGTGGTCAGTGTCTTACAAGGAAAGATCTCTGGAGCCACATAGGCAGCAGGGCAGAGACAAAGTCCTTAGTCCAGCAGGGCAGAGCTGCCAGCAGCTGATGCCAAGGGAGATCAGCGTGGCGTGGAGCAGCACTGTGGTGTGTGGAACTCGGCTGTCTCTGCAGTGGTCTGGAGCCTGCCTCAGTTATATCTTGAAAGTGGTGTACTCCACCCTTCTGGGCCTTTTTGATAAGTGTCTTGGCACCCCTGATGGAAAGTGGGGAATTTCCCAAGGAGCCTGTGGGTGGTCCTGCTATGCAGACATGGCTTTTTTGATCACATGTGCAGATATCTTAGTTGTGTCTTCTTCCCAAATGTGTCTGCTCTGACTTAGGTGGTTTCCCTCTTGAACCAAAGTGTCATGGCTGACTGGCAGCCATCTTGGCTGACATGAGTGACTTAGCTTTGTTTTATGTACTTTGTTCTATTTTGATTGGACCAATGCCATTTTATTGGTCTTGCTCTTCACAATTCACATACACAAGCAGTGCAGGAAGCCCACAGTTCAGCCCAGGGTTCTTCCAGGTATACAGATGTGTGAGGAGCCCCAGTCAGCAGATGGCTGCTAGGCTGTTATGATTCATAAAATTGGGTCCTCCAGTGATCATGAGGAGTCTGTCTCAGGAGATAAATTCCTTCTCACGGTTCACATCAAGTGAATCGTTCTTCTTGGGATCCGCATACGTACTACTAGAGAAGTAATAAAAAAGTTTAAAGACAAAGGTTTGTTCAAGTAATACAAGGCCTTCTGCCTCTTGATCCAGGGCCAGAATTGCCACATGCTCAAAGGGACAGCACCATTGCCTTATGTGATCTCGCCTCTCAGCTGACAGGTTTCCGTTTTCAGTTATCCCTTTCATTTTTAATTGCCCCAGCCCTCCCTAATGCTTTTAAACAGAACTTTTTTAATGAATAGCTTTTCATTTTTCAGCTGCAACACTGATGTTTCACAAACCACACGCTTATTAATGTCTACAAAAGTCAGTAGTTTTACTATTTTGTAAATGAAAGAACAAATCATTATTTAATTTCTTTTTTTTTTTTTTTCAGGAAAAACACAAACAAGAATTGGAAGACATGAGGAAAGCTGGTCATGAAGCCCTCAGCATTATTGTGGATGAATATAAGGTAGAGGATTGAGAGTTTTTTAAACTTTGATAAAGTTTAGTAAAAAATTTTAACATAGGCATAAGCAAACATACACAAATTGTGGAATTCTAGTGTAGTCTTATTTTGGTAAAGAATTCCTTTCAGTTGATTTATAATGTTCATTAAAAGCCTGCTTAGTAATGCTGGATGTAGTGCTGCCTTTGAGAAGTTATAGATCGAATATTTGAGGATATAAGATTGGCAGCTAAAGATTCAAAAACAAAATACTATAGAAATAATTTTTGGATTATATTATGGCTCTACTTCTCATAGAAAAAGAAAGATATGATACAAACCTGAAAAGCATTGTTATACTTTTATTCTTAAATATTTTAAGTAGATTTCAGTATTTATTTAAGTATGGCAGAAATTGTGATAAATGTCAATATGAGTAATACGCAGTACTATTCTTTTGATTCTATGCTTGTATAAGCTTAATCATTTATTTATTTATTTTAAAGATTTTACTTATTTATTTTTAGACAGAGGGGAAGGGAGGGAGAGAGGGAGGAAAACATCAATGTGTCAGTGCCTCTCGCATGCCCCCCACTGGGGACCTGGCCTGCAATCCAGGCATGTGCCCTAGACTAAGAATCAAACCGGTGACCCTTTGGTTCTCAGGCCGGTGCTCAAGCCACAGAGCCATACCAGCCAGGGCAAAGCTTAATCATTTAAAGCAATTTAGTGTTTAATAATAAAATGTTTCCTAACATTTCATATTACATTTTTTTTCCACAAGAAGCATACATTCTTGTTGAAATCAAACAATTTTCCCAGAGGTAACACTGTTAGCTGTTTGATGTGCATTTTCTCAAAGTTTTCTCTCTCTCTCTCTGTAGATATAGATAGATAGATATAGATATAGATATAGATATAGATATAGATATAGATATCTCCACATCATACTTTGTAATTTGGATTTGTTTTTACAAAAATGTTTTTCTACTCAATCTGTTCTTTGTTTCTTGCTATATTTACTCAATATGACTTAGAGATATTTTAATGTCAGTTTATATACACTTATTTTATTTTTGTCAGTATTCTGTAGTATTCCATAGTACATACATACCACAATTGCTTTACCTGTATAGGAATTTGGTTTTGTTTTTGATTGTTCATTATTACACTAAATGTTTTCTTAAAAATCCTTCTATTTCATGTGGAATATATAAATATTTTGTCAATTAATCTTTATTCCTAAGCTTGATAGAAATTAATGTCATTTTAGTTAGCTGATAATTTAATGTGAAAAAGATTCCTGTAGCAAGTCATTTGTATAAAAGTACATAAGAAGTACATCCAAAATTACTTTAAATGAAAAACTTTCCCCCTTTCCATAAAATGATCTGGTAGATAGCTCCTGGGACATGAAAGGTTATTTTTGCAACTTGGCCCCATATAGAAACTGGTGTAGTTGTTGAGAAGGTCATTCAAAAAATGTCTGGTTTTTACAGCTGTGATTATTGGCTCTTTCTATAATGTTGTGAATTTTTAGTTCTGCTAATATAAACCAGCTTTAGTTATTGAGTTGGGGAAAAGTATAAGATCTATTTTGAACCATCTTTTTTTCCCTGAGGGTAATGGTAGGTAGAATTAAAACACTGGAATTTATATAATTCTTTTGAAATAGTAAGTGATATATTCTTGGATGAATTTTATTTTTTACTGTTTATTATGACATTTAAATTAAATGTTTTGAAAGTATTTACAGTGTATACTTATATATATTTCTAAACAGCTCAGTATTTAGTATGTTAAATCCTTTTTTGGTTCTAGATTCATACAATTTCCTTTGCTGAAAATATGTTTATTGTATATTACTTTCAACACTGCCAACTAATGTGGTTAAAATCCTATGTGAAAAATTTGTAAATATATTTTGCGATTGTATTTTGAGGAAATTTGGTTGTAAGCTACTTTATTTCCTTTTTGTCTAGTATCATTACTTGTTAATAACTTTAAAAAAAGGATTTAAAAGTATCAAGCATTAGGTATTATGATTTACTGAAAAGGATTAGGAATCGAACCAGATCACATACAAAGTTATATTTTATTTGTCATAGTAACTTAAAGCCAGTTAACATGAAAACTACGTAAATTCTTCTACAGCAGGGAACTTTGATGTAAATATATTTTATATAGCTTTAGATATTGATTTAGTGATGAACTTAACATTTGGTATAATAACATTACAATACCCTCAGGAAGAATAATATCTAATCTATTAATTATCACATGCAATTTTATAATCCAGGTGATCTAAAAACATACTGAGCACCAAATTCATAGTAGTATGGAAAAATAATGAAAGTAAATCAGGCAGGAAAAGTGAGCAGTATTTTTCTGGTAGATTACATGTCTATAAGTGTTAATTATGTCTCACTATGGAATATGAAAAAAAGGTTTTTTTTCGTATTTTCTCTTGCTAAATTCAAACATGAGAAATTCATTTGATTGTTTTATTATGTTTCTCCTTTTTTAAGATAGCAACTTAATTTTTATTAGTATATTTTAAAGTTTTGTTTTGTTAAAATATTTAAACATTTTGATAGCTGATTCATTAATCATTAAGTAACTCAAAAATAAACCAAAATACTCCTTCTAACAACCATTGCTATGAGAATAGCTTCAGTGTGAATATTCTCTTTGCATTGTATTCTTTAATTCAAGAAACACTATTGACATCATTTTTATGGCAGAGACTTGCAGGTGTAGCACTGAACAAAATAGATGAGTCCTTGGTCTAATGGGATATGTATTCCCTACATAGACACCAGTGTATATGTATATACCAGAAGTGTATATACGTATATGAGAAGTAAGGAGCCTAAAACCATATCTTTCCTGATACTTTGGTTTTCAGGGCTTTACACTGTTACCTCTTCTACCTGTGCAGGTGTTTACTCAAGTAGGCAACTGAACTAGAGAAACCTGTTACCCTCCAACCACCATTCTTGGCTCCCAGGGATCTGACACATCCTGGACTAGGTGTGATTTGTCTTTTTACCCCTTCCAAGTTGAGCTGAAACATTATTGAGGAGTTTGAAGAAAATATTTCATTAGAAAAGATAGTAGAACATACCGACTAAGGTATAAAAAAATACAAAGATATACTATTTTTGCATCAACCTCTGCTTCCAGACATATGAAGTAGACATTTTTCCTATTCTTCCTACTAAATACAGCTAAAAATAAACCCTGAGCATTAATGTATAAAACAGACATGAGATGTTGACACTGACTAGTAAAAGTGAGACTGGCTTGGAATCTTGGGATGCAAGTAACTACATGACACTGGGTTTCCTGTTTTTTGTTTGTTTGTCTCCTTGTTTGTGTTACTTCATTTGCTCCAGACCAGATGCTGGAGAAGAGAAAAACCCAACACACCAAATAGGCACAGACAACAAATCCCAGGGAAAGCCTGTTATCTCTACCCAAAAGACAAGAAAAGCCTCCATCTCAAAAAGGCAGAAAACTATTAGATAATAACTATTTTCTTCCCGCCAAACATTGCAGCATAAACTGTGGCCCCATCCCCAGCCCTACCAGCAAGAGCCAGTTAGAGAACCTAGACTTCCACTCACCCTAGGCCATGACAGGGTACCCTTCCTTCTCCCCACGGGGGCAGTGTCCAAGAAGGGTGACTGGGAACCAGGACTTTGGGTCCCCCTGGGTGGTAAGTTTTCTCCCGCTTGTGTGTCAGGGTAAGCCATGTGGGAAACGCAAACTTCCACCCGTCCCATGGTAATGAGATGCTATTCTCTTTCCCCATTGGCTATGTGTGAATGAATATTTAATAGAGGCTCAGTGGTAATAAGGTCACCCCTCACCTCATAGTGTCAGCGGAGGCCATTGGGCCACACTAAGGCAGCACCCTTACTGCTCCTAGCCAGACTGATAACAGTGAAGTTCTAATGGGACAGTTGAAATCCCAACCATGTCCATCAACAGTGAGGAGGTCTTTGTTCTTCTTGCCCTGACTGTTGGTAGAGAATGAGGCAGGGGCCTGGGCTTCTCTTGACATTTTCCTCTATCCCTGCTGAAGTAGTATCATATTAGAGGAAATCTGCTAATATGCAATTTAAAATATGCAGGTTTCATTTGAAAATTACCTTACCAAGAACCAAGAAAATCTCATCATGAGTAAAACAAGACAGTGAGCAGAGGCCAACACTGAGTTGACAGCAATGTTGGAATTCTTGCCCAAGGATTTAAAAAAATTATTGTTGTTCTATTACAGTTGTCCCGCTTTCCCCTGTTGCTCCCTGCTGCCCCGTTCCGCCGTCTACCACCACCCTCTACTCCCACAGTCAGTCAGCACCCTGCTGGCATCCATCATAACAGTGACTTAATGAGCAATAATGAATATGCTAGAAACAAATGAAAGAGTAAAAAATTTCAGCAAATGGAAAATTTCGGCAGAGTAATAGATTATTTAAAGAAGAACCAAATGGACTTTTTATAACTAAAAAATACAATGACCAAAATAAATAGAGTATGAACTCAAAAGCATAATAGGGAAAGAATCAGTGAATCTGAAAATAGAGTAACAGAGGACATTAAGTTTGAATGATGGAGAGAAAATGGACTGAACACAAATAAACAGGGATTTAAAGATCTTTGAGATCTAAAATTCATGTCGTCAGAGTCCTTGAAAGAAAAAAAGAGAGTTGAATTGAAAAAATATTCAAAGAAATAATGGCTGAAAATTTTCCAAATTTGTCAGAGGAAATGAAAGTACATCCTCAAGCAGCCAAGTGAACTCTAGACAAGATAAACAAACAAGTGAACTCTAGACAAGATAAACAAAAACCCCAAAATATTCCACTCCAAGACTTTTGTGATGGTTAACTTCTGTGTCAATCAGGCTGGGCCATGGTGCCCAGATATTTGGTCAGCCGTCATTGTGGTTGTTTTTGTGAGGGACTATTTTATATAAGATGAACATTTAAATCCATAGGCTGGGTAAAGTGGATTGCCCACCCTGATTGAGTGGGCCTTATCTAATCATTAAAGGTCTTAATAGAACAAAGACTGACTGACTCCGAGCAAGAGCGTGTTTGCTAGCAGATAGCCTTTAGACTTTTCCTTGGGTCTTCTGGCTGACAGCCGACCCTTCATGTACTGACTTTGCTAACCTCCATAACAACCAGTTCCTTAAAGTACCTATCTGTCTGTCCATTTTATTGGTTCTATTTTTTTAGAGACTGTGACTAATACACATATCATAGTCAAATTTCTGAAAATTAAAAACAAAAAATCTTGAAAGTAGCCAAAGAAAGATGACATTTTACTTACATGAGATAAACAGAATGACACTGGAACATCCCTGGCCAGGTAGTTCAGTTAAATAGAGCATCATCCTTATATGCCAAGGTTGCAGGTTCAATCCCCAGTCAGGGCACACACAAGAATCAACCAATGAATGCATACATAAGTGGAACAACAAATCAATGTTTTTCTCTATCTCTTTCTCCCCCTTCCTCTTTCTTTGTAAAATCAATTAAAAAAATAGAATGATACTGGATACTTCATCAGAAACCCTGGAGGGCAAAAGGAAATGGAACAAATGCTGAATGAAAACAACTATCAAACCAGATTTTATATTCAGTGAAAATATACTTCTGGAGTTGAAGGGAGAAAATATGTTCTCAGATGAGGGAAAACTAAGAAATTTTGTCATGCAAACCTACCCTGGAACGATGGCCAAGGATGTTATCTATACAAAAGGAAAGATAAAGGAAAGAATTCTAGAACATTAGAGAAAAACAAAGATAAAAAAATATGGCTATATTTTTGTCTGTGTATATTTTGTCTATATATTTAGTCTTTGGCTAATGCAATAGAGTTTGTTTTTTTGTTTCTAAATTATGTGTACTAATACATTATAGCAATGCCTGATGTAGTTCTGTATGTATGTGAAGGAAAAATTCTTTTAAATTATATTGTAAACAAAGGAGAATAAAGGACATAAGGCAGGGGGAAGGGAGCGAGGCTTCTACATTTAACTTGAACTGGTAAAATGCCAATACCACCGATGGTGTGACTTACTATTTTTTATTACTCCAAACTTGTTTACTGTTTCTGTATTTCATCTTATGATAAGGCTTAGGGATTTCTTTATTAAACAGTTTGATTGCAGGACATTAAACTATTCAAATCATTTGGAGCTAGTTTACATTTTTCCATACATATTTCCGAAACTGTAATCAGTCTAAATATAATACAGAAGGCTTTTATTCACTTGTCACTGTGACTCCCAAGAAGCTGAAATAATAATCCAGTAATGATTACTACAGAGGGAAGTTTATTAGTCATGTATTTTGATTTAGAGAAGGCTGATGATACTATTTTATTTTAATATTTTATGATTTTGAAATAACTTTATTGAGATATAATTCACATACTATAAAATTCACCTATTTAAAGTTTTTAATGTAGTAGTTTTTAGTATATTTGCATAATTGTACAACCATAATCACAATCTAATTTTAGAGCATTTTCATCACTCCTAGGTGAAACTTTTTACCTATTAGCAATCACTCTTCACTTTTCCAAGTACTCTGCCTCCTAGCCCTTGCTAACCACTAATCCATATTATGTCACTATAGATTTGCATCTTCTGGACGTTTCATTCTAAATAGAATCGTTATTTGTGGTCTTTGTGACTGGCTTCTTTCACTTAGCAAATGTTTTCAATATTCATCCATTTTGTTGCATGCTTTATTTAGCACTTCATTTTTTTAAAAAAAGTGCAACTGTTCTTTTGCATGAGTAAGTTCTCATATTGTACCTCTTTAGAATTGTAGAAAATGTTTTGGGGCTTTATTTCAGCAAGTTATCATGGATTCAGATATTAATTTAAACCACATTAATCTGAATGAGCACCTAATTTTTTACACTGGCAATCAGATTTAAAAAGAAATCTTAAAGTTCTAGTATATTTTTGTTACCATATCTTGTGTACCTGCCACCGTTGAAGTGAAATAGTACTTTTTAAAGCTCCCAAATAATGTGATCAGCATTTCCTGATTTAAAAATAGAAATAAACTATGTTATGATAAAACTTTTCACAAAGAATTAAAAATTCTGATTTACCTTGTACTAATCCTGTATTTCAGGGATTAGCCAACCTCATCAAACTGGAATTTAGTACTTTTAGTAACTCCTTATTCATACTACTTCAAATCATCCACCGCAGGAACTAAGTTAAAAAAATCTGCAACCTAATATATACTGGAACAACTGTAAATGCCAAAATTTTTTGAACTATCATTATGTATTTATTATCTTTTTCTATATTTAGTTTTTTATTATTGTTCAGCTACACTTGTCCTCATTTCCCCTCCACAACTCTCCCCTGCCCCAGCCACCCCCACCTCCTACACTCAGTCACCCCCAGTTTTTGTCCATGGGTCCTTTATAATGTTCCTTGATGGCACTTCTTTTTCTTTTCCCTATTCTTTCTCCCCTCTGGTCACTGTCAGTTTATTCTTTTTTTTCCATGTCTCTGGTTCTATTTTGCTCGCTTGTTTGGTTTGTTGATTAAATTCCACTTATAGGTGAGATCACACGGTATTTGTCTTTTACCCCCTGGAATATTTCACTTAACGTAATGCTCTCCAGGTCCATCCATGCTGTCAGGAAGGGTAGGAGTTTCTTCTTTCTTTCTGTTGTGTAGTATTCCATTGTGTAAATGTGCCACTGTTTTTTGATCCACTCATGTACTGATGGGCCCTTAGGCTGCTTCCAGCACTTGGCTGTTCTATATTGTGCTGCTTTGAACATTGAGGTGCATAGTATGTTTTGAATTGATGTTTCAGGATCCTTAGGGGTATACTCCCAGCAGTGGAATTTCTGGGTCAAAAGGCAATTTCTTTTTTAGTTTTTTGAAGAAATTCCATACTGATTTCCACAGTAGCTGCACCAGTTTGCATTCCCACCAAGTGCACTAGGGTTCCCTTTTCTCCACCACCTTGCCAACACTTGTTTATTGATTTGTTTACGATGGCCATTCTGACCTGTGTGAAGTGGTATCTCATTGTGGTTTTAATTTGCATCGCTACGATGGCTAGTGATCCAATCTTTTCCTACACTTAATAATGATATATAAAACCTTTAATTACCTTTGCTCTATGCAGTACTTACTTCTATTAGAAGAGATGATTGATTATTTTTAGGTCAGACAGAGCTGGATAAAGTACTTATGACCTTGGACAATTTCTTATATGGAAATTTTAGGTTCTTTATATGTAAATTAGAGAATAAGCCATAGAACTTACTCATACAAGGGTTATGAGGATCCATGAAACAACAAATACTACGTGGCTGAGAATAAAGCTGTTAATGAGTATTAGCTATTATAGTTAATATTTTTATACTTAACACACAATTTTCTAGCATAGCAATTTCAACATCTTGTCATCCCCAAATCACACAATTTGGATTCTTATTTCAGTCTTTGGAACTGTCCACTTAAGTGAAAGAAACTGTGGCCCCGCCCTTCCTAGTCATGTCTCCTTTTAAAAAACCTGAATTCTTTTCTTCTTTCAGAAAATAAATAGCTCACTCCCGACTGAAAAAAACATGTGAAATCCTGTTAAAGTACAGAGGAAAAACAAAGCTAAAACTAACCTAATGCGCTACTACGTATGCCACTTTCCCCATGATGTTTACTTAATTTCATTTATTTTTTTTCCTTGTCATGATTTTTTAAGTCATTTATCCTGAGAATTAACAGTAAAGTAAATGTACATTTTGGAAGGCTTTCCAGAGGAGCACACCACATCTAAAATTGTTTACTCCAAGTAACATAAGAATTTTCCTTTACTTGTTTAATTGGGCATTTTTTCCTTGAAATTGTTATTCTCCAGTACACACACTGGCTCAGACTTCACAGTTCTTTATGTCTGTAGTTTTCTCTATCAAACATTACTATCAGTGATGTGAGTTTGATTTAAAGATAATAACTAGTTGTATTAGTGGGATGCTAGTTTGTTTAAGATGCCCTCAGTGGTTGTTGTACCCTTATCCATGGGTAAGGGTATCTTAATCCTTTGGTTCTCATCTCTTGCAGTATATAAGATATTAATTGTGTTGTATTTAAAAGATGCATCTGCCAAGACAAATATCTTCTCTGAAAATTCTGTCTCAGTCGATGTAGGTGCAGTCTAGCTGGTTGTATTTTCTTTAAAGTTCTAGAAGTAATTTTGTTACTTTTAAGGGGCATTAATCATAATTTCCACTCACATGTAAGTATTGATTCTATTCTATCTATTTCAGCCTGTTGCCATTTTTTCTCATTGGTTTCATCTAAACCACATATGTCAATTTATGTGTGTGTGCATGTAGGCGGATGCATGCACATGGGCACATGTGTCCCATTAAAATCACTGCGATAATTTTTTATGCAAGGAAAATGAGAGATCTCTAACAGAACTTAAATAACTGTAGAGTAGACTGGTTTTTGTTTTTGAAAATTAAAAAGAATCAAGAGTTTCAACTGTTACTGGGGAAATGGATTTTATCCTGCATCAAGGTTTTTCTTTTTTATACCTTGTTGCTTTCCTTAATTTGAGAGAAGTGATCACAGTGAGAAAAAGTTTCTTCATAGCGGGGATTGGCGAATTAGCCAAAGAGGGACTATCAAAGTAAGTCATAGATGGGAAAATACAGACATATTTGCTAAAATAGATTTAATATATCATCATGTAAAATAGATATATTACATATTGCTTCTCATCTTTTTTAGAATTATGTCTGTACACATCTGTTGGACTAATACAGCATATAAAAGTGCTTGAGATAAAGCCATTTTAGTTGTGGACACATTCTTAAAATGACTTTCTTTTTATCCTAATAATTGGGGGAAGAATTTTCCAAAGGAAGTACTAGTTGACTCAGTACGTTGCAGTTCAGAACTGGGAGTTTTGCTCATATGCTACACCAGCAAGTGGAAAGTGCTCAAGATATTAAGTTCAATGATTGTTTTTATTTTATCTTACTTTGAGCCTAGTTCATCAAAAAATCCAATTTGGCACAAATAACATATAAACTTATATTTTGGTTAACATTTTTGTTCTGCTACTGTATATAGACTTATTTTGATCAAGGCCACGATAACAAGCTCCTCGCTTTCCTTTCTTTCTTTTTTTTTTTTTTAATGTGGTGTTTACTTTAAGGAAGATCAGTTAGGAAAAGAGCTTTCCCCTTTTCAAATTCTATACATAGTTTTTAATTTTATCCTGAAGTTACATTTGCAAATGATCTTCTTGGTTCTGGCTCAACTTGTTTATTTTTTAAATTCAATTACACTGTGGGGTTTTTTTAAATTAAGTTTATTAGGCTGACATTGGTTAATAAGATTATATAGGCTCCAACTATACATTTCTGTGATACATGCTGTGTATGTATACTGCATTAAGTGCCTACCACCCAAGGCCAGATTGTATTTTGTTGACATATATTTGGTCCCTTTTCTCTATTTTACCTCCCCACCCCCTTCCCTCTGGTAACCACCATACTGTTGTCTGTCTGTGAATTTCAGTTTTATGTCCCACATATGAGTGAGATCATATGGGTCTTAGCTTTTTCTGACTGACTCATTTCGCTCAGCATGATACTCTCAAGGTTCATCCATTGTCACAAATAACAGTATTTTATCTTATGGCTCAGTAGTAATTTCATTGTATGTCATATGTATCACGTGTTCTTTCAAAGGAGGCTTTGGTGGGGTTTTTTTTCTTCTTTGTTTTTTTGTTTTGTCTTGGCCATCATGAATAATGCTGTAATGAACATAGGTGTGCATATCTTTGTGAATAAATGTTTTCCGATTTTTCAGGTATACCTAGAAGAAACATTGCTGGGTCATATTGTAGGTCCATTAATAATTTTTTGAGGAACTTCCATACTGTTTTTCATAGTGGCCGTACCATTTACATGCCCACCAGCCGTAAATGAAGGTTCCTTTTTTTCCATAACCTTTCCAACACTTGTTATTATTTGTCTTGTGGATAATAGCCATTGTAACCAGTCTCAGGTGGTATGTCATTTCAGTTTTGATTTGTATTTCTCAAATAGCTAGTGAAGTTGAGCATTTTTTCATGTATATCTATTGGCCATTTGTATGTCTGCTTGGGAGAAGTGTCTGTTCAGGTCCTCTGCCCATTTTTAAATTGGATTGTTTGTTGTTGAGTTGTACGAGTTCATCACATATTTTGGATGTTAACCCCTTTTCACAGCTGTTTGCAGTATCTTCTCCCTTTCTGTTGGTTGCCTCTTTGTTGTCTGTTTTGTTTGCTGTGCAGAGGTTTTTAGTTTGATGCAATCTTACTAAATCCTATTTTGCCTACTTCTCTTGCCTTTGGGGTCAAATTTAAAAATCTTCTCTAAGACCAAGGTCCATAAATTTTTGTTGTTTAAACTTAGAGGATTTAGACATTTTTCAAATCATAGAAGTATGGAAACATTGTTGAATTTTGATGTTGCACAGATTAACAAAAATAGTGATTAGAAAAATAGTCTGAAAAAGGCAAAAAAGAAAATGGAGTTTAGTTTAATATTAATATGCAAACACCAAAGAGTTTATAGCTATGATCATTTAAGGTGTTTACCCTCTTCTTAAACTGTGAGAGCTTTCTTTTCTCACCCTTTGTGTGCATTCTTTTGACCAAGTAGAGTATATTTACAAAAGTCATCCTTTATAAACCTAACTAAGGAGGTAAAAAACCTGTATGCAGAAAACTACACAGCCCTGAAGAACGAAATCAAGGAAGACACAAACAAATGGAAACATATACCTTGCTCATGGATTGGAAGAATTAACATCATCAAAATGTCCGTACTACCCGAAGCAATATACAGATTCAATGCAATACCTATTAAAGTACCAATGGCATATTTCACAGTCATAGAACAAACACTTCAGAAATTTATATGCAACCATAAACGAGCCCAAATAGCAACTGCTCTTTTGAGAAAAAGGAACAAAGTAGGGGGGATCACAATATCTGATATCAAACTGTATTACAAGGCCACTGTAATTAAAACAGCCTGGTACTGGCATAAAAACAGGCACATAGACCAATGGAACAGAACAGAGAGCCCAGAAATCAACCCAACTCTCTACAGTCAATTAATATTCGACAAAGGGGGCAGTAACATAAAATGGAGTAAAGATAGTCTCTTCAACAAATGGTGTTGGGAGAACTGGACAGTTACGTGCAAAAAAATGAAACTTGAGCACAGACTTACACCATACACCAAAATAAATTCAAGGTGGATAAAAGACTTAAATGTAAGTCGTGACACCATTAAAGTCCTAGAGGAGAACATTGGCAAGAAAATCTCAGATATTTCACGCAGCAACTTCTTTACCGATATGTCCCCTAGAGCAAGGAATGTAAAGGAAAGAATAAACAAATGGGATCTCATCAAAATAAAAAGCTTCTGCATGGCTAAAGAAAACAGTATTAAATTAGCAAGACAACCAACTGTATGGGAAAACATATTTGCCAATGATACCTCAGACAAAGGTTTAATCTCCAAAATATACAAAGAACTTACACGACTCCACTCTAAGAAGACACCCAACCCAATTAAAAAATGGGAAAAGGACTTGAACAAACACTTCTCCAAGGAGGACATACAGAACATTCAGAGACACATGAAGAGATGCTCAATATCGTTAGCTATCAGAGAGATGCAAATTAAAACCACAATGAGATACCACTTTACACCGGTCAGAATGGCTATCATAAACAAAGCAACAAACAACAAATGTTGGAGAGGTTGTGGGGAAAAGGGGTCCTTAATTCACTGTTGGTGGGATTGCAGACTGGTACAACCATTATGGAAAACAGTATGGAATTTTCTCAGAAAAATAAAAATCGACCTGCCTTTTGACCCAGCAATTCCACTGCTAGGATTATATCCTAAGAATCCTAAAACATCAATATCAAAGAACCTATGCACCACAATGTTCATAGCAGCACAATTTACAATAGCCAAGAGTTGGAAGCAACCTAGGTGCCCATCAGTAAATGAATGGATCAAAAAATTGTGGTACATATACACAATGGAATTCTATGCTGCAGAGAGAAAGAAGGAGCTACTACCTTTTGCAACAACATGGATGGAACTGGAAAGCATTATGCTGAGTGAAATAGGCCAGGTGCTGAAAGACAAATACCATATGATCTCACCTTTAACAGGAAGCTAAACAACAAAACAAACAAGCAAGCAGAATAAAAACAAAGACACTGAAATAGAGAACAAGGGGACAGTGACCAGAGGGGAGAAGGAAGGGAAGTTAAGGGAAAAAAGGGGGAGGGATTTGGAGGAACAAATAGGAAGGACACAGGGACACGAACTAAGGGGGGTGAAAATGGGAGGGAGGTGGGAAGCAAGGGGCGGGGGAGGCTGGGATGGGAAAAATAGACAAAAAACTGTACTTGAAAAATAACTAAATAAAATTTAAAAAAAACGTCATCCTTTTGTACAGCTTTCTATGCATTTCAAGATATCCACACTAAAATAGACATATAGACATACTCAACAATTTTTCTTTTATATTCTTTGTTTCTAAAGCTTGACAAATTGACGAGTTTTAATTCTGTGTATTGAAACCTAGATGGCATAATCCAACGAGTGCTAGTCATGTGAGTAGTGCTTATAAATACTTGCTGTTTTAATGAGAAAACAGAATGGGAGGATTTTTTCTAAAGTCTTAGAACCTTTTATGATGAGAATTTTTGATATAAATATTTTCTCTTTTTGTGTTGTTTGAATATCAGAAAATTTATTCAGTTACACTTGAGTTTTAGGCATACAAATTTTCTTCTACTTATGGTAACAAGGATGCAAAATTGTTACATAACCTTAAGTTGTTCTGCAGTTATCTTGATTAAATTATTGATATGTTCATTTCCCAACATTTATTTTATTGAGTGTGACAATCCTCTGTGCATTCTCCATAAAGGTTAAGTATGTCTTAAATACCTTTGGTAAGATTGCTTTGAATTTTATCAATGTACCATATGTTAAATGCCAGCTTAGAGTATCAAATGTCTGCTGTATTCCATTTCTCAAAAGCACCCACTTGCTAGCGTTTTATTTGAACTCTTGCGCTGTTTGTACTGTTTTATAAGGGAGAGTATATTGCATTTAGGAAACCAGTTTTTCCCAGGGTGTAGAATTACTTGTGTTGTCTGAAGCTCCACTCCGAGGAGGGCAAGACCATGTTGTTTTCTCTTCTTTTGGTATTTTCTCTTGATTGGAGATTGCTAACTTTTTGTACAAAGAGGGGAGCAGTGAAAGTTAAGATATGTGACAGCTGACATATATCTTGTTGTTTAAATTCCAGTATTTAGTTTGTCTAAAAGTATGAAATAAATTTATAGTTTTAGTGATTTGATTGAACAAGTATTCTCATAAATTCCAGTTTTTATCGTATGATCAGATTTTTCCTGGACAAATAAAGATGTTTGCTGTTGCCAGTAGAGTTTGGCCTAACACCATCCTAGATACTAGTGATTGGTTTGGAAATACTGACTTGGCTTGTCCATTCTTATCCCTCCCACCAAACTTAACCTCAGCAGAAGATTGAGAGAAAGGTTGGGTAGTTGAGAATAGTTCTCGTGTGCTCTGAGTTTCCTGGGCTAAGCCAGAATTTTGCATGCAAGGCTATTCTTGTGGTTTTTCTAGCTGGGCCAAAACCAAAAGGCATTGGAAACCTTGCAAGAGAACTTGTTCTAATATAGATTTAAGACTTGCCTTTATAGTGTGACTGGATCATCAGCCGGATAGTTAAAGGAATGAGGGGGAAGTCTTTATTCTGTATTGAAGATATAAATTTTAAATTTAGGCTTCAAAACAGACCTTGAAAAATAACTTCAATGATAAAAAATGTTAAACGATCAAGGTTTATTTAGTTAGCAGTTTCTTAAGACATATAAGACCTGCCTTTTCATTATTTTTGCCTTATTTGTGAAATGCTCTTTAAGTGTCATGGGTTCTTTTTTTTTTTTTTTTAATCATCACCCAAGGAAACTTTTTAAAAATTGCTTTTAGAGAGAAAGGGAGAAAGAGAAACTTTAATGCAAGAGGGACACATTGATTGGTTGTATGTGCCCAGGCTGCGGATCAAACCCACAGCCTAGGTGCTTGCCCTGATAAGGAATCAAACTCCCATCCTTACCACGTACCAGATGGCACTCCAACCAACTGAGCCATACCAGCCAGGGCTCTGAGTCCTTTTTTGTATTAATAAACATCAAGTTAATACTGTGACTAATGTTGATCAGACTTGGAAATTTTGTAAATAGCCATCTTGTCCCACCTAGATATCATTATTAATTATTATAGATTTCTTCTTTTATCATAAAAATTTAGGCTATTCTATCATCTCTTTCCTTCGTAGTAATATTGTCTCTCCGCATTGACCTGAACAAGGCTTGACCTGTTCTGATGAAGTTGAATGTTTTTTTCAAATCTTCCTTTATCTAAGCTTATTAAGCAGGTTTCTATTTCTAGTAATAATGCTTGAAGAGTAATTACATAGTAGTATTTGTAAAGAATATCATTTTTGTAACTATTCCAGTTAATATAATATATCACTTTTGTGAATCTTAATTTTTCATTATTCCAGTGAACTGAATTGTCATCAAGGTCTATCTGGATTTAGGCATTTTCATTTTTAGATAATGTCTGAAAAGCATTTGGTAATTAGATTGAAGGAAAAAAAGGAATGTGTGTTACAGATTTATTTTTATTCATTTTTTATTGGCCACCAATATTCCAGTTAGTAAAAAGATGCATACCACAGTTCTAAAGGCAGAAAAGATAAACTGCTGAAAGTTTTCTTATACTCATTTAATTTTCTAACTTCAAATTGAAGATATATATTACAAAAAACTACCTTTTTTTTTTTTTGCCTGTTTGAGAAGCTATAAGAGAAGAATGTTTATACCTTTCTCTCATCTGTAAAACACAGACTTTGCGGAAGGAAAGCAGAGATGTAAGAACCAATGACATTTGGGAGAATGACATTTTAAGATGTTTGTCACATTTCTAATTAATATACAACCCCACATCAAAATAGAAGGCTGGTTTTTATTTTACCTTAAGGTCTAGTTAATGAGCTTTGGGGAATCTTGCTATATGAGAATATATACTTTATGCCAAGGATAAATTACTAGAGAATAGAATGATTTTCCCTAGTATTTTTGAAATAACTTATTTTTGACAAGGTAATATGTATGCAGTACATAATTACAAAGACTTGCAAGTACACATAGTAAAAATTAGATTTTGCTCCCATTGCTATCTGGCTATTAGTTCCCTCTAACTTCCCAGGCATTATCTTTTCCAGATGAGAGATAAGTTACTGAAACTTGTTATATCTCCAATTTACAATGAACTGATTTTCAAATGGCTTTATAGCAATGAGAAAGGAATTCCATTTGAGGAATATTCCATATACAGTGTGATTTAGTCCATGTAGTCAAAAACACAAAGTTTCAGGTTCATCCTATTTTGATGTTTAGCAGGATATTCATGTAGTCCACATGTTTTGGTATTCAAACCATTGTAACAACCTAATGTGGGCTAATGCCCAGCCAGAAGCACCACTTTGTGCCATCTTATAATAGTGAAATATGCATACCAGTTGGTGTAGTAATAATTCCTCCAAGCCACTTGGATGACTTTGTCCCTTCCCCTGGGGCTTTCCCCAGACCCCACACAGTCAAATTCAAGGTGGCAGTGCAGGTGGCCTCTGGCACCTGCTCCAGTCCAGGGGATGGCAGTTCTAATTTTTTGATGCCCAGTCCAATGGATTTTAAATATTTTACATATTACTCTGAATATTATAACTTCTATAATATATTAACTTTTAGCTGGAGAAGAGCCCAGTTGAAGTATCTTATGTTGTCATAAAAGTTCACAGTGTTATTTTCTTTATGATAAAAAAATAAAGGAAAATTTAATATTCGTCAGTGTGTCTTTTAATAAACTTGATTTAAATGGAACCTAATATTTTCCCATGTCTTTTCAGTGTGTAAAAATTCTTTCTAATCGTTGAGATTTCCATCTGATGAATGGACCTCAGTTAACTTGGAGGGAAATTTTTCATTTTAATGGCCTTAAATCTAGTAATTTAAAAGATAATGTTGTTCTTTACTTAAATCCACAGAGCATGAGTTTAATTTATCATGAAGAAGTGAGGAATTTAGCTCTCAAAAATCAGCAAATGTTTATAACAATCCCAGTTTTCAATATTATCAATATAAAAAAGTAAATCAACTGTTACAATTTTACAGAATCCCTTTATTCCTTCATCAGTGGCAAGAAGAACCTCTTTTGTTCTTCCCATTCATTAGATAAGGGCTGTGAGACCCAGAGGAGCAGGGCCCCTGCACAGAGGCAGAGGAGGGGTTTTCAGGCAAAGCCAGGTCACTCAAAGCTTGATACAGGGTTCCCTTCAGCAAATTGCACTGCCTCCTTGGAATGTTAATGCCTGTGCATGCAAGCCAAATACTTCTGACATCCTGATGGATTTCTTTCTTTCCATGGTCTCTGATATTTCACAAAATGAGATGCATGGGTCTTTAGTGTTTAAAAACCAGGTGTTTCTTTTAACCCTGACAGAGATTCTGAAGAGGTTGTTTTAGTTAGAATTGTTCTCTGTCTGTCAGTCTGTCTGTCTCTTTCTCTCTGAAACTGCTGCTCCCACTCCAGTCACAAGGAACAATATTGTGGCATTCAAGGGAGAGGCATATCCGTATGGCAGCTTTTCAGAAGTTTAAACTATCTGGAAGGCAGACATGCAGAATCTGTGCTGTACTTAATTTTAGAAACTTCTTAATTTTAATGTGTTGTCCATGGCACAAAAGAAATTTTCCCTGGGAGACTTCTGTGGTGTTTGAGGTAACAACTCTTATGTTACTAGAATCCCTTAACAACAAGGCCAACAGGAATGATTCCTTCAGTTCTGAACATTTTCTTTGGCTTTCGGGGCCTCCAAAACACTTTATAGCATGGCTAGACTGTACTGAATCTCCATGTTTAGATCTACGCCCATAATTTAACTTTCTCTTTTTGAGTATAGTGCCTTGGTACTGGAATTCAAACACATACAAAAACTGAGGATCACTGCCATTCCCAATGCTTGAGATCTGTAACAGGATACAATTTTCAGCAACCTCAATATGACCTTGTACTTCTCCTCCTTTTTTAAATTAGGAAAAGAAGGGAGAAATATTTTTTAATCCATTTTTTCATAATTTTAGGTCATAATTTTTTTGTTGCTTTCTAAAAAGAAATCTGGCCAAATTCATCACTATCACTCCTCAGATAGCTAGAGTTTTCTCTTGACAAACATGCATCTTCTTCTCCTCAAGGGTTAAATTTACAGGGTCTGAATATTGCTGAACTTTTGCCAACCTTGGTAGCAGGAGACCAGGAACCTGACCTTGAATTTGGAAACAATTTTGAGTAAATGAAAGCCGTAAATCCGGATGGAAGTCTTTCCCCTCAAGAATTATACTTCCTAGTCCTTTCACACTGTTCATTTATTTATATTGACTTTATTGGTGTGGCGTTGGTTAATAAAATTATATAAATTTCAGGTGTACATTTCTGTAATGCATCATCTGTATATTGTGTTGTATGTTCACCACACCAAGTCAAGTCTCCTTTCATCACCATATATTCCCCTTATAACCTCACTGTCTCCCTCAACCCACCTTTCCTTCTGGTATTCACCATTGCTGTTGTCTGGGTCTATAAGATTTGTTTTTGGGTTTTTTTTACTACTAAATTCTTTCACCCTTTTCACCCAGCCCTGCAACCCTTCCTCTCCTCTGACATCTGTCAGTCTGTTGTCTACCTATGAGATACATACAAGCAAGCAAGCAAGCAAGCAAGCAAGCAAGCAAGCAAGGAGGAAGGAAGGAAGGAAGGAAGGAAGGAAGGAAGGAAGGAAGGAAGAAAGGAAGGAAGGATGGATGGAAGGAATTAGATCACCTTATACCATACATAAACATAAACTCAAAATGGATTAAAGATTTTTACACTATACTTTTAAATCATTTCTCAATAATAGATTTTAATTACATAATTTCTTTTTGTATCCCAACAAAGTTTTCTAAAATGTCTAAACGTGTTTTTTAGAGATGGTCTAATATTGCTTTTTAACACAGCCACATCTCTATCTAAATTGGATTACTAGCTCTCTGATATATCAGTTCCTATATTTGTATGATATATCATTCTATCAGTTTCTCCTCCCAAACTACAAATGAAAAAAGCAGATTGAAGTTTTAGATCCCTGGATTGGCAAAATATATTTTTCATTAGCCAAGAGTTCTTGAACATTAAGACAAGTTGGAAACCAAGATCAACCTTCAGATCCAAATCTAGTTAGCTGCCATCATTTGGACACTATTTCTTCATTTGCATAGTCTTTGTTGCCCATTTGCAATAAAATGGACAATGTAATAATGTAGAGCTGAATGCTAATGGACAATGTCCAAACGAAGTGCACGTTAAGTATTACTTGCCCACTATACTTGTATCCAATATGTATAGGGTACTTTTTTATTAGAAAATGAAAAACACTGAATTATTTCTTACTATGATCAACTCCTTCATTACTAATGAGGATAATTGCATTATTGTTAATTCTACTCAGTAAAAAATACATTGATGACTTTTCCCAAGAAGACATATCAGCCATAAGGGAAATGCAGATCAAATCCACAATGAAATGCCACCTCACACCAGTTAGAATGGCTATTATCAATGAGACAAGAAATAAGCGTTAGAGAGGATGTAGAGGAAAAGGAACCCTCATACAGTGCTGATAGATGTCAATGTGTACAGCCATTTGGAGTATGGAGGAGGTTCTCAAATGTTAAGAATAGACTCAGCAAACCCATATTTTTTGGTATCTACCTGGAAAATTTGAAAACATTTACTCTCAAAGGTATGTATATGTGTACCCCTGTATTCATTGTGGTATTATTCATGATAGCCAAGACATGGAAACAAGCAAAGTGCCCGTTGATGAATGATTGAATAAAGAAAATGTGGTGCATATGTAGAGTGGAGTACTAGTAGGCCATAAGAAATGATGAAGTACTGCCATTTGTGACAACATGGAGAGAGCTTGAGAATAGTATGCTAGGTGAAGTAAGCCGGATTAAAAAGGACAAGAACCATATAGTTTACTCGTGTGTGGGCTGTGAAACAGAGAGCTGCAGTTGAACAAACAAAACAAACTCAGACACAAATAACAATAGGGTGGTCATCACAGAGGAAGGGAAGTAGAGGGAGGATGAGGAGGATAAAAGGGGTCAGATACATGGTGATTGAAGGAGACCGGACTTTGGGAGGTGAGCACATAATGCAATATATAGATCGGGTATTATAGCATTGTACAATGGAAACTCATGTTATTAATCAATATCACCCAATAAATTTTAATAAATGTTCATGCATGGTACATTAATTATAAGTTTCTAACTTACATATATATGTATGGCCCACAGAAATCATTGTTACATATTTACATTCACATATTTTCTATCTCACAAATTGTCCATTGATGGAGAAAGTTGTGATAGCCTTTGAGTACTTTTGGTACTTTGCAGCACTGTTTTAAGATGATTAAAAAACAGATTATAGAAACTTTCTTGTTTAAAACCCTTAGAGGGAGCCCTGGCCAGTGTGGCTCAGTTGGTTGGAGCATTGTCTCATCAACTGAAAGGTCGAGCATTTAATTCCCAGTCAGGTCATGTGCCTGGGTTATGGGTTTGGTCCCTGGTCAGGGTGTATGAGCGAGGCAACTGATTAATGTTTCTCTCTAATATCATTGTTTCTCTTCCTCTGCCTCCCTACCTCTCTCTCTAAAATCAATGAGCATGCATTCAGGTGAGGATTTAAGAAAACAAAAGCCTTCAGAGGGAGAGCTACTAGTCTTGTAGTCACCAAGACAAACCTCATGTGACCAGTTTTGAATCTCACCTGGGGAAATCCCAAGGTTGTAACCAACAGCCTGCAATTTTACATTTCTAATAAACTTCCAGAGGATGCCAGTTCTGTTTGTTCAAAGACAACACTTTCCCTACCAAGACCATAGAGAAATTCCTTTGCCTGACCTTGTCCTCTGTGTTTAACCCTTCCTGGGACCTGAAGCAGAGAACCTCTAAGATTATGGCAGTACCATGAAGTTCATTGGAGTCTCCAGAGACAGAGAAGCCTCAATGGGGTCTGGGAAAATAGATCATCTCAATTCCTCAAAAATATATATATTGTGGAGTGAAATCAGAAGAGTGGTAGTGTGAGAGATCCCCTTGGTCTCTCCCCTTGAAGTTTCAGTAGTTTGAAGAGCTAGAATTCAACAAAGGATTCCATACTCAACACACAAATGCACCTGAGAGATCCACTCATTGAATTATATAAAGTGGGCAAGTGGGAACAAGCAGGAGGTGAGAAGGAGAAACTGTGAGATGAGCCATGGATACAACCCTGCAGCCAGGAGTTCACAGTGGGGCTGAGCTTGGAGATGAAAGAAATCAGGTTGTGGCTGGAACTCCCCTCAGCAGGGAGGAGCAAAGAGATTTAGTGGGCATTCTTGCAGGAGTGGGCAGTACGCACTGTGGCTGAACCCAGTGACCTGGGCAGGGACAGAACACAGAGGTACGGCTGTTGTAGTCTGGCAGTTGGCATTCCAGACAGAGAAACAAAGCCACTGAGTCTGTCTACTCCTTAACCTCCCTGAGCTTGCCTCCCTTCACCTTTGATGTTGGGTTGCAGAGTTCATTATTTGCAAATCTGAAAACTGGTATTGCAGAATCGCTTTTTTCCTGAGGAAAGGGCACACTGTGTGACTGGTCCTAGGATCTGGGGCACAGGATGCCCTCCATTATCTGGAGGTCAAAGCAACTTAGAAGGCAGCTGGGTTAACCCAGCCCATCTCACCCCCATGCATAACTGCTACACTGATGGCAATGTCTGGATGTAGGGGATTGAACTGGGATGTCACAGATTTGGAGCCTTATGACCCACCACATGCTCCTATGGGGTGGGTCCCCTGGAACTGGGGTGACTGGATCACCTCCCTGTTTTCCACCAGCCTGTGGAGATCGGAAAAGCTAGAGAAGTGCAAGAGAAGCCTAAAAAGTTTGTGATTCAGGCATGGCTGAATACTGTGTTTTTTCTGTCAGTAGTTTACACAGCCAGACCATGCAAAAGAAAGGTCTTCCTTTTCAAAGTAGCTATGATGGTATGCCAAGTGTCTTCATAGCATATCATTACTAAAAGTGGATACAAGTAAAAATAAAATAAAATAAATAAAAAGTTTGTGATTCAGGGATACTAAAAATAATAGTAAGCCTTGTTCATATCAATCTGCTATAGAAGTGCTACTCATGCATAGATGCCTAGACAGAGAAGGAATCCATTAAATCCTATGAATAGCCAAGGTAGCAAGGCAGCTCAGAAAGCAAATGGAAAATCTGCAGAAAACAAACTTAAAAACATGAAAATATATGATTTAAATGACAGATAATTCAATGTTGATGTTCTGAAAAACTCAGTGAAGTGTGAGAAAATACAAATAGGCAGTTTCATGAGCTCAGAAAACAAATCAACAAAGAAAAAGTTCTTTACCAAAGAGATTGAAACTTTAAAAAAGAACCAGACAGAAATCCTGGAGATGAAGAACCAATAAAAATTATCAAGAATTGACTGGAGAGTACAAGAAATAGAGCAGACCAGATGGAGGAAAGGATTAATGATATCAAAGATAGAAATCTAGAAATGACACAGAGGGAAAAAGAAAAAGACATGAGCATAAAAAAAATGAAAGAACTCTACAAGAACTATCTGACTCCATCAGAAAGCAACATAGGAATACCAGATATACCAGAAGAAGAGAGAGAGGAGGTAAAGGAGAGCCTATTCAAACAAATAATTGATGAGAACTTCCCAAATCTATGAGAAGAGCTAGATCCTTGAATCCAAGAAGCAAACAGAACACATAATTACCTCAGTTCAAAAAGGCCTTCTCCAGGTACAATGTATTATAACTGTCAGAAAGTTAGGGACAAAGAAGCAATTCTCAAGGCAGTCAGGGAAAAGAAGATAAAGAACGGAGCAAAGGAAAGGGTCGGACTTCTCAGCAGAAACTGGACAAGCTAGAAGAGAGTGGGACCAAGTATTCCAACTACTGAAAGAGAGAAATTACTAACCAAGAATAATGCATTCAGTAAAGTTGTCCTTTCGATATAAAGGAGAAATAAAGACTTTTTCCAGACATACAGATGCTGAGGGAATTTATCACGAGAAGATCTGCACTACAGGAAATACTCAAGGGGTCGTTCTACCCGAAACAAAGAACAAAAGGTCACAAAAGTATGAGTGCAATCTCCACTACACTAACAGCATACATTGGGATGATGTGTGACAGTGAAAACATAAAACGGGAGGTAGGAAAGGTCAGAGTTTCCAAGGAGGATGTATCAGATATATCAGATATAAAAGAGGACTACTCTATGTATTAAACTTTTTTCCTCATTAACCTAACGGTAACCACATGCAGAAAGCCCCAAACTGAGATGCATAACTTAAAAAAGAGGAAACAAAGGACAGAGGTATGAAATACCACCGAACAAAAAACAACAGACAGAAACACAAAGGGAAATGATCAATGGAGGCACCGAACTACCAGAAAACAAAAAGTAAAATGGCCATAGGAAATCCTCATACATCAATAATCAGCCTAAATGTTAATAGACTCAATTCACTAGTAAAAAGGCACAGAGTAACAGAGTAATCAAAACAAAAAACCGACCATATGCTGCCTTTAGGAGACACATCTCAGCTGCAGAGACAAAGGGAGTCAGAGTGAAAGGTTGGAAAACAATCCTCTAAGCAAACAGCATCCACAAAAAAGCAGGTGTAACCATACTTATATCTGACAAAATAGATCTCAAGATAACAAAAGTAAAAAGAGACAAAGATGGACATTTTATAATGATAAAGAGGACAGTGCATCAAGAAGCCATAACTCTTCTCAATATATATACACCCAATCAGGGAGCATGGAAATACTTAAAGCAACTGCCAACAGAACTAAAGGGAGAAACTGACAAAGACACAATCGTGGTTGGGGACCTAAATGCTGCATTGACAGCTCTAGACAGACAATTAATAAATATCAGCCTTGCCCTGGCCAGGTGGCTCAGTTCGTTGGAGTGTCATCCCACACACTAAAATGCAGGTTTGATTGCTAGTCAGAGCACATACCTAGATTGTGGGTTCAGTCCCCGGTCGGAGCTTGTACAGCAGGCAGCTGATTGATGTTTCTCTCTTTCTTCCTTTTGCTCTAAAATCAATAAACATACCCTTTGGTGAGGATTAAAAAACAATAAAATATTGGCCCTAAGTGACACATTAGACTCAATGGACCTAGTTGATATTTACAGATTTGCATCCCAGGACATCATATTATATATTCTTCTCCAGTGCACATGGAACATTCTGAAAGATAACCATATGTTGGGTAACAAAACTAGCCTCAACAAATTCAAGAAGATTGAAATCATGACAAGCACATTCTCGACCACAATGCTTTCAGTTAGAAAGAAACTGCAAAAGTGAATTTTAAAAAACCAGAAATATGTTGAGGTTAAGAAACATTACTACACAAAGAGGATGACAATACAATGTATCAAAACTTCTGGGATGCAGCTAAAGCAGTAATAAGTTGGAAGTTTATATCATTACAGGTCTACCTGAAGAAAGAAGAGAGAAACCACATAAACAACATTACCTAATGTTAAAGAACTAGAAAAAGAAGACCAAAACCAAACCAAAGTCAGCAGAAGAAAGGAAATAATGAAAATTAGAGCAGAATTGAATGAAATAGAGAACAAAAAGATTAGATAAAGAACTAATATAACAAAGAGTTCATAAAGTTTGATACAATTGACAAACTGCTAGCTAGACTCACTAAGGAAAAAAAAGAGGAAAAGACTCATATAAACAAAATCATAAATGAAAGAGAAGTTACCACAGACATCACAGACATGCAAAGGATCCTACTAGAGTAATATGAAATATTATATGTCACCAAATTCAATAACCTAAAAGAGATGGGTAAGTACCTAGAAATATATAACCTTCCTAGCCAGAATCATGAAGAAATGGAAAATCTAAATCAATAAACAGTGAGGAAATTGAAACTACCATCAAAAACCTCTCCCAAAATAAAAGGCTTCACTGGTAAATTCTACCAAAATATTAAAAGAAGATTTGATAACTATCCTTCTCACACTTCCAAAAAAGCTGAAGGAGAGGCAATACTTCCTAATACATTTTATGAAGCTAACATAACCTTGGTATCAAAACCCGGCAAGGATAACACACACAAAAAGAAAACTACAGACTAATACCTCCGATGAATACAGATGTAATTCATTGAATACAAGAAAACATTAAAAAAATGAGACATCACGAGCAAGTGGTTTTCATCCCAGGGCCACAAGGATGGTTCAACATATGCAAATTGATCACATTAAGAAGAAAAGGATCAAAATCACATGATTTTATCAATAGATGTAGAAAAGGCATTTGGTAAGACACAACAATCATTTGTGATTAAAAGTCAATAAAATGGTATACATGGGAAATACCTGAGCATAATAAAGGTCATATATGACACCCTCAGCTAATATCATATTCAGTGGTGAAAAACAAACCCATTTCTCTAAAATCAAGAACAAGACAAGAATGTCCACTCTCACCACTATTACTCAGCATAGTTCTGAAAGTCCTAGCCAGTGCAGTCAGGCAAGAGAACGAAATGAAAGGCATCAAAATTGGGGATAAAGAAGCAAAAGTGTCATTTTGTGCAGATGACATGATTCTGTATATAGAAAATCCTAAAGACTCTACCAGAAAAACTATTAGAAACAATGAATAAATGCAGTTAAGTTGCGGGATACAAAATCAATAACAAAACCATTGTTTTTTTGTGTGCTAACTATGAAATTTCAGAAATAGGAATCAAGAAAATTCCTTTTGCAAGTGCAACCCCAAAAATAAAATATTTAGGAATATACTTAACAAAAGATGTGAAGGACCAATATACTGAAAACGGCAAAGTATTATTAAAATAGATTGAAAAAGACACAATGAAATTCAAAGATATCCCATGTTCATGGATTGGAAGAGTCAACATAGTTAATATGGCGATATTAACCAAAGCAATATACAGATTTAATGCAATCCTAGTCAAAATCCCAATGTCGTTTTTTAAAGAAATAGAAGAAAAAATCATCAGACTTGTACAGTACCACAAAAAAAACCAGAATAGCCAAGGCAGTCCTGAGAAAAAAGAACAATCCAATTTATAAAATGGACAGAGGGCCTGAACAGACACTTCTCCCAAGAAGATATACAAATGGCCAACAGATATATAAAAAGATATTCAACTTTATTAACTGTTAGGAAAATGCAGATTAAAACTGTGTGACACCACCTCACAGCTATTGTAATTGCTATTATCAACAAGACTTGTAACAACAACAAATGTTGGAGAGATTGTGGTGAAAAAGGAACCTTCATTCACTGCTGGTGGGAATGTAGACAGAATCAGCCACTATGGAAAATAGAATGGTGGTTCCTCAAAAAGTTAAGAATAGCCCTGGTTGGGTAACTTACTTGGTTAGAGTGTTGTTCTGATATACCAAGGTTGTGTGTTCTATCTCTGGTCAGGACACATAAAAGAACCAATGAATGAATGCATCAGTAAATGAAATAAGTTGCTGTCTCTCTCTCTCTCTCTCCCCCCCTTCCCTCTCCCTCACCCTCTCTTCTCCACCCCTTCTCTCGCCCTTCCTCTCTCTCAAAATTAAAAAAAAAACCTAACAACAGAGTTATCATATGACCCAACAACCCCTCTTTTGAGTAGCTACCCAAAACACTTGAAACCATTTATTCACAAAGATACAGCCTTTAGGGGTTTCTTGTTGCAATTGGGAAAGAGTTCAAATGAGTTTCTGTTGTTCTGCATGGTTCTGGTCCTCTATCTTCTTTCCTTATCTCTGATTTACTTTCTTGCATAGGGCTGAGCAAGCCCACTGACCCAGTGACGAGAAGTTTGACCTGTTGAAGGCTGAAAAGAAGTCTGTTGTAGCTATAGTATCTGATGGAATTCCCTGGTTCATTTGATCTACAATGGCCTCCTAATTCTTGAGCTCATCAGCCTTATTCCCACTCTGAGACTTGTACTTTTGCCTGTGATAGACATGTTCTCCAAGACTTTTTATATGGCTGAGGTTTTTTTTTACTTGTGACATCTCAACTCTTTGCAACTCTTTGACTATCCTCAGAAAATTTTCTCCTCCACTGTGCTTTTTCTTTTTGTTCCTTCTTATTTCCTACATAGCATGTATTACCATCAGAAATGGATTGTTTGTTGTCTATCTTGCAGACTTTCTTACCCTCAACCTTCCCTTGCCATGATTCAAATTCAGGAGAGGCTGATGTCTGATTTGTTCAAGTCTGTCTCCCCAGTACCCAAACAGTGCCTGGAATAAAGTGTACATTTAGTAAATATTAGCTAAATAATGGAAGAATGAATAAATAATTAAGAGGCTATAAAAATCAAATAAATGCTTAATACACAAAGAGAAATCTGCTTTACTGGCTTGTAACAACTAAGACACACACAGGGAACCAAATAAGTGGATCTGAATTCAGTTATTTGTTCCGTTGAGTCTTTTAGTTTGATTTTGGGCACATTTCTTAAACCCAGTGTGGGTTTTTTTGTTTTTGTTTTTGTTTTTGTTTGTTTTTCAAAATAGGTATATAAAGCTCATGGGGAAAATGCTTGAATAATTCAGTGAATTATTTGTCAAGTATGACTTAGAGGATTCATAGGTACATTATGTGTGTGATTTGTAAAGTAATCTAGTTACTATAGCCTAAAATTATCTACAAAGCGTACCTCAAGGGTATATACTAAATACCAGCATGATATTCACATTCCAGGGACCATCTCACTCCTTAATGTCTGCTCTCCCAAATTGGAAGAGTCATTTAACTTGATAAGGTTGGAATCAGATCTGTAAGAACTGGGCTATTTCAGGGGAGGAAGAACAACTGTATTTGTTTGGACAGCAGAGTGTAGTTTGGGTTGCAGTAGTCCATCCGCTGTGGCTCTGCTTCTCTGCTCGTTTCAGTTCCAGCGTGTATTGCTGTGGGGTAGTTTCTGACCTAATATCTTTTTCTTTAAGTGTAATAATTGTAGAATTTATGACATACTATCCCTTACATGGAGTTTATAGTCTTTCACATGCTTTATTTTATTTACTCAAAATTTATCTTGCATAGTAGAAAGAACAGACATTTCTAGTCTAAAATAACATAAAAGTTGAAATCCCTGGTAGGGATTAAGTATACTCAGGAACAAATTTGGTAACTGAACTTGGCAGTTAAAATTTGAGGCCTAATGAACTTTTCGGTGAATATTGGTACCATTCATAGTATGATTTAAAAATATTAATCTTAATACAAAAATCATTACTCACCAAATAGCTGTTGTATTGTGTCTACAATGTACAAGGAAAAATTTTGGAGAAATTTTGTGTTCCTTTAGTGTGGGTTCCTCCACTAAAGAACTCTGCAGTCTTACTCCTATCTGTAAAAACTATTGTTAAAGGAGTATGGGAACTAGTTTGCCTCAAGTTCAATAAATTAAATTGCCTGGGATGATACAGAAAATCTCTGATAGAGCTGTGGCTAAAACCTAAGCATGTTGAAAATCAGCAACATTCCCTGCCTTTGGTAACATTTTTTTATTATACAATGTTTGCCTACACCTTTATTTTTGCGTTTCTCCACGTTGTGAGTCTTAATGCTTTTATTTGTTGAAAATAGTTTAAAAGGTCATGTGAAGGAAATAATTCTTTATGTATCTTTCTATATTTTGTATAAGCCCACATGAAGGCTTCCTTGTGTCTTTGGTATTTGTAGAAAAATAACTTGCAGGGAAATGTTAAGATTAATGTTTATTTTTATATTCACAACATGGGAAATTTAGAGACAATTAGTATGTAATAACATTGGAAAATAAACATTCAATTTTATATGGGTAGATGAAGCTGTAAAAGCAGCTAGGAAGTACCAAACGTGTATCTGTAAGTGTGTGTGTAATGGTTAATACTCTAGTTGTGGAGGTAGTTTTTGCAATCACCTCCTTTGTTTGGAGCGGGGCACTGATAATCCCACTGTTGAATAATACAGGGCACATTTTCCAACTGCCTTTTTATCACATACAGCTCTTTTAATATTTGGCACCTGCCTACTTTTGCACCTTCCCGTATTACTATTTGCCTCCACTCTTAATTCAAGCTATTCTTTCTCTTTCTTTTTATTTTTTTTAATCCTCTCTCTATGATGTGTTTTTATTGATTTTAGAGAGAGTAGAAGGTGGCGGGGGGAGAGAGAAAGAGAGGGAGAGAGAGAGAAACATCTATGTGAAAGTGAAACATTAATCAGTAGTCTTCCATACGCATCCTGGCTAAGGACCAAGCCTGCAACCTAGACATGTGCCCTGACTGGGAATCGAATCTGCAACACTTTGGTGTTGGGACAGTGCCCCAGCTAACTTAGCCATCTGGCCAGGGCTCAAGCTGTTCTTACCTATTTAATACTTTCTGTGTATAGCAGTGAGTCTTACAGGTAGGCTTTGGGTACCATTTCCTTCTCTGATACACACCTTGCATATACCTATAGTGTGTGGTTATCTAGAGATTGTTTCTCTTTAACAGTAGAAAGAACTTAGTAAGAACAGACTTTAAAAAATATTCATGTTCTCAGGTATCTTTGAATAGATCTCTTTGAATAGTTCTCAATGATACCTTAAGGTATCTTTGGTAGATGGGTGGATTTAAATAACTGAGTGTGGCTAAGAAGAGAGGTTTGAACTATATGGAAGGCTGGTTCCTTTTCTCCATGCTCCCTAACCACAGCATTGGTTCTTCTTTAACTTACTACCCTATAGTGCTTGCCTCCTGGAAGTTTGGAAGAAAACAAATATATGATATACACACCAATTACTAGAGAAAAAACATACTATTCAATAGTGTTTCTTAATTACAGTGAATAAATATTTTATTTTATGGACTTACTTGTCCCACCAAAGAATACAATCTATTAAAAATCACAGTTGGGTATTTAAACTATGAGATTGTTTAGAACCATGGCAAATACAGAAGTGAAAACAGTTCTTACAATTAAGCAAAACAACTGTCATATCCCAAGTCTACAAAAAGTGACCTTTTTCTCTCTATAAAAGATGCAGCAAATATACCCAAGGAAATTGTCTATAATTATACCATTCTTTAAATTTTCTGAAGTCCAACAAATAGCATGTTATATTTTGCCAGACATGAATTAGAACTTTGCATTGTCTGGTCACTATTAAAGAGGTTACATTTTGGTGCCTTGTATAAAGTAATTATTATGGAATCTATAGAGAACAAACTGTACATGAAGAGGTAAAGCAATTCTATTAAGCAGTTCTTCATGTTTTCGTTAAACCCCAGTCAGAGGTCTGTCTTCCTTTACTACTTGCTAGTAATTCTGCAGCTTCAGAGTGATGGCTGTTGAATTATAGGAATAGTAGCATCATCAGACAGTCTTAACATTTGCAAGCAAAAGTTAATTATCTGAAAATCTGAGGCTTATCCAGAGGTTTAAAAAATATTTTATTTTAGTTTTATTTAATACATGCCTATTTATTTAGCTTCTTAATGCATGTTGTTTCCAACCAAGTAAATCTATTTTCATAACAGATTATTTAAGAGATTTGGCTTATTTTTCTTTTTTGGTGAATGTGCCAAATGTCTGTTTTCTATAAGACATGTGTCTGTTTCAACTTACTATTTTGTATGAGTAGTTTATTATCCAGATAGACCTTCAAAAATAGAATATTTGCTTTAAGAGTTCTTATATATATGGTTGAGTACATATTTTAGAATGATTTGGGGTTTATAAATAGCATGTAAGATAATATTGGGAACATGTTAAGTATAACATATAATGCTTTAAAAAAAGGAAGGAGAGAAAGAACGATAATATTCCAAGCATCTCCAATAAGGGAGTGAGTGGGTGGAACATCTTCAAATACTGATTTGGCTTCCCTCAGAATAGCGTTAAAGTCTTTGTATTTAGCCAACTGAGGCTCCAGCCTGTACATTACCTGTTTAAGTTTGTCCAGTCTCCCAAGTTTTATTACTTTTTACAAATACTGCCTTGAGATTCCGACCGACTTCCACGCATTGACTTATACCTTTCCACGTTATGGGTGTGAATTTCCTGGGGGGCAGTTCTTTTATGTCTGGAATTCCTCAGAGTTTCCATCTGCTTTTACTTGACTTGTGGTCTTGAAGATCATGCTTGGCCCCTGAGATGTTACAGCGTGCCGAGAGGATGTAGAGTTTTGTCAGCCAGTGAAATATGTCTGGCTTTTTTTCTTTCTTCTTTTTTCAGAAGCTTTCATACACTCCTCATCCTGTGTGGTCTTCACTTAACTGAATTTATATTTAACAGAACTACTCACTCTCTTTATCATCTTCTGTGACTTGGTCTTTTTTAAGGAGAGGTGTGTGGAAGGAACATCTGGCCAAAAAAACTATAGTCTCGGTAATAAGAAAACTTAAAGCCCAAAGCTTAAAGAACAGTTATGTATGAATGTGCTTTAATATTCGCAAATGTGTATTTTCTAATATGGAAGAGGATCATATTTCACATGTGTATGACTCTCAAAAAATTCTCACGCCAGCAGTGGACTCCAGGTTTGTCTATGATCCAAATGACTCTTTTCTGTTTGTTTTTAGGCACTACTGCAGTCTTCAGTTAAGCAGCAAGTAGAAGCTATTGAAAAACAGTACATTTCTGCAATTGAGAAACAAGCACACAAGTGTGAAGAGTTGCTAAATGCTCAGGTGAAAAACTGCACATCCATTGTATATTTATACTTTTCTTCTGCCTCTCCTCCCCTGAGAGCTTTATAACTATTTATTCAGTTTCGTACCATTTACTTTCCATGGTGTATTTTGGAGAAAAAATATGCTTATGTAAACCCAGTGTTAGAGTTTGGGAGTTTTATGATAGACTAAAAATAGGCCTGAAGGGCTAAAATGTGTAGGATGTCCTCAAATTAATAATTCTTATGTTAATTTCTGGGTTATAGTATTATTGTATTAACCAAATAAGAAAAGCAAATAGAAGACTATAAATGTGTTATAGCATGTGTAATTATTTTAGTGTTGTAAGACTTATAAATAATTTTTGAATTTTTAGAAGTTTTTATGCTTGAGTTACCATTTGTTGCATATTTGGCATTGATTTCTATTTGAGTTTTTCCACTGATTTTTTTTTAAATTTTCTTGATTTAATGTCTTAGAAGGCATTACAGACATGGCTGGCTGATTTACAGTAAACTATCAGTTAAAGAGTGTTTATGGATGTGTCGTAATGTAAATAATAATGCAGGAAATTCTCAGCAACACTTCTGAATAACAAAACTTGGTAGGTGAAAGTAAAATCAGTTTTATTTAAAGAACCTATTTGGTATCATGGGAAGAAAATAAACTGAGAATTAGGAATAGAATTTATGTGTTTATTTATTTTTAAAGTGAGGGGAAGAGGAGGAGGAGAGAAATATCAGTGGGTAAGAGAAACACTGTGTGGTTCCCTCTTGCATGCCCCCAGCTGGGGACATGTCCTATAACCCAGGCTTGTGCCCTGATTGGGAATCAAACCGTTGACCCTTTGGTTCCCAGGCTGGCACTCAACCCATTGAGCCACCGTAGCCAGGGCATTAAGTGAAGATTTATAAATAGGCCATTGCATCCCCAAGACAGGGGTCAGTTCTATTCAATATTTTTGATGTCATTTTGATAAATGGCTTGAAAGAGGAAATGCACAAGGAATTTTATAAATTTGATCTAACAATTAAACTCTTTTGGGTGGTGAACTACTAGGTTGTCTCAGGTATGAAGTTGTGTGACTTTACAACAGAAAAATCACAGAGAAAAATTAAGGTCATAGAACTGTGAAAACAGCATAAGGCATGTGTTAGCACAGGACAGTCTAGGTTATGCCCTGAACTCTCCGGCTTCAGATAGTGAGGTTTGTATCTCATTCATGCCAAACATACACTGAGGATTATCTTGGGGCGCAGTCTTATATTGTCCTAAGCCTAGGAAATAGCCTGATGGTGTCATTCCTACGTAAAACATGACCTGTTATTGCTGCATAGTGAAAACAAGCCCAGTCAGATTTCCTACCAGTAATTCAATATTCTGGACTAGAAATGACACTTCCGTTCCCAATTATATTCACAATGCCTCTTCCCTTCCGCCTGTCATAATGGGGCCAACTAGTGAGATCATACCAGGAACCTTGAAGGGAGAGAGCAGGAAATATGTGATAAACAGCACTAATATACCACAGTTCCGCCCTTTTGATCACAAAATACTCAGCCTCCATCTCACAGGCAAATTTGCTTATCTTGTTGCTTTGAGTGAAAATGTGAAAGAGCTAGCCAGCTACTGCCTCAAACTCAAAAGTCCAGATTTCTGGATGATAGGTGGTGAGTGATGTGCTGCAGTTTCTACATTATCAGGTCCAGGTATATAGTTCTTCTTGACCTGAAGAGCTAGAAGCTAAAATATATGTTGTTTACCTACAGCAAATCTAGTATACAGTGGTGAGGCAAAGGTAGGGTATGTAATCGCTCAGTAGCAAATACTAAAAATCAGAGATGCACAGCTGTCATTAATATGTAGCAATTCTAAAATTTCAATGGACGGATCGAATGAGAATGTCTGCCATGGCGATAGGATTGCTCTTGGATTTTCCATGATTTTCTTTTCAGGGTTTAGGAACAGGGTTTCTAAAAGTACATTGTTTTTATGATCTTGTAGGTTTAAAATTTTTTAGTATCTTTGTTGGCTATATCTAATGTAGTATTAGAGAATATACCATTTTTCTGTCTGCTTTCTGTCTACAGAAAATTGGGAGCCATGGGTCATTTTAGGTAGCAAATTGTCATAGTTCTAGGGAGTGGTTCTTTTAGCTTCTTATCTATTGATTACAATAAGCTTCATTTAAGAAGGCAGACCAAACCCATAGCTGTTTCAGAGACCTACTCCCTAGATCAAATGTGTGTCTGTGCTTTCCACCCTCATGCTTGTCTGTCCGTGTCTGTCTCTTTTCCTGGTTAAGAATAACTTTATTTATCAAATCTGGTTTAAAGAAATCCCAATGATCTCTTTCCCCCAAACTATTTAGCCCAAACGAAAGTATATATAGTACATACAATCACAGCCTTTTTGGGTCTTTGCTTGGAAACACCCTCATTGATTGAGTTAACAGAGAGTATGGCTAACATATGCTTGGGTTTTTTTTCTTTATTTTTATTATTGACACTTTTACAGATGTCCTCCTTCTCCCTCATTTTGCCCTCCTGTCCCCAGCACCCCCCTCCTTCCCTCTGGCCATCACCTCACCGTTGTCTGTGTCTGTGTGTAACCCACACATGTTCTTTGGCTAGTCCCTTCACTTTCTTTCATCTAGTCCCGCCCTCCCCCTTCCCTCTGAGACCTATCAGTCTGTTCATATATCTTTGCCTCTGTTTCTGTTTTTTTCATCACTTTATTTTGTTCATTAACTTCCACATATAAGTAAGGTCATATGGTATTTGTGTTTCTCTGACTGGTTTATTTCACTCAGCACAATACTCTCCAGGTCTAACCATGCTGTCACAAAAGGTCAGATTTTCTTCTCTTTATAGCTGCATAGTATACCATTGGCTTGAATACGTGTGGCAAAGCTAAATTTAGTTGGTCTTTGTTCCTCCAAGGTTTTCTGAGTTTTTTTTTTTTAATTAATTGAAGTTGGGAACATGGTCATCTCTGCAAATCTCAATTTTAAGAACTTTTTTATTACTTATAATTTATTGCTTATAAATTATCTTTTTCTTGTGAATTCAGTGCTAAACCTGTCATTTTAAAAAATACTCAATAATTTCATGTTAAATATAACCAACACTAGAGCTAATAAATGAGTTCAGCGAAGTTGTGGGTTAAAAGATGAACACACAAAAATCAGTAGTGCTTCCATACACCTGCAATGAACCAATCAAAAAAGAAGTTAAGAAAGCAATTCAAATTAAAATAGCAACTTAAAAAATAAAATACATAGCAATAAATTTAACTAACAGGGTAAAAGACTTGTACACTGAAAACTACAAAACATTGCTGAAATAAAGTAAAGATAACCTAAATAAATGGAAAATCCTCCCATACCCATCAATTAGAAATATTTGGTGGCAAGCATTCAGGTCTACCACAGGACATTTAGAGGACCATAGGCAGCTTAATATGATGAATGCTATTAAAAAACAAACACGAAAAGGGGATATTATTAATAGGTAAAGCCATGTGAAGTATAGAAATGGTTATTCCATGCTTTTTATTTTTTCAAATCATATTTCTTGAGATGCCTTTTGAAATAACAGCTAAATGAATCCTTAGGAATAATGTAGTTCTGATGTATGTGTGTGTGTGTCTTTCTCCTTCATATTTTTAGTTCTCAGACTAATTTGTACTGATGGTTATGTACTAAGGTTCCTAATGTAGGGAGCTTATTCCCATTTTTTCCAGTATACACTATGCTGCAATGACTAATTTAGCACATATGTTACCTCCCTTCCCCCTGGTCCCGACTGCAGTGCCCCCCCCCCACAAAATGGTTTGATTTTCTAAAGCATTAATGCATTAAGCAAGGGAAAATGAGTTTCTCATTGTTTCTTTAGCAAAGATGTCTAGAAGTTAATTATATGGATATAACCTTTATTATTATTAACAGTTCAAGGCCTTGTAATATATGTTTAAAAATTCTATGTGTACCAATTTATAAATAATAAGCAATACAAGAAGATATTCATTGAGCTTTTACTAACACATTTTTAAACTTATAATTTGATAGTAAAACCTGTTAGGTTTTTGTGATAGTTTATTTTATGTATCTACTTTGCTAGCTGTGGTGTTTGTTTGGTCAAACTTTGGTCTAGATATTATTGTGAAGGTATTTTGTAGATTTTATTAACGTTTGTAATCAGTTGACTTTAAGTTGACCTCATCCAATCAATTAAAGGTATTAAGAACAAATACCTTTACTACAGGTATTTCTTGTGGTTTCTTGAAAAAAGAGATTCTTCTTTAATATTCTAACACAGAAGTCCTGTCAGTTTCTAGCCTGCCCTAAGGGAATGGCTGCTTGCTAGCTTCTACAGTATCATGCACTAATTCCTTCAAGTAAATTAATCTCAGTTTCTCTCTGTCCTGCTTCCCTCTTTCTTCGTCTCCATGTATTCCATTGGTTCTGTTTCTGTGGAAAATTCTGTCTAATGTAATCTGTAACAGTTTATTTATTTTGCTCATCTTTGAGATTATTGTGACTTTTTAAGGATGCTTAAGAACTTCCTCATGCTTTTCTATACATACATACGCTATTCGTCTACCGAGTTTCGGTTAACTTGTTATGTAGTCACTGAAAAAGTGCAAGAAAGCTGTATTTGTGTCTGTGACTTTCAGCACTTCTGTTGCTTTAGAACACGCCAAATGCATATTGAAATTTTATGACGTATTTGTTAATTTGTATATGTAGATATTGAGGAATTCTGGCTGTCTGCAGTGTGTATATCTAGAAGTAAGTGCTATAATTACATCTAAATAGTCAAAGTTAGTGTTCTCAAATTCAAACAGAATTCACTCAGTTATGTTAATTAATCAAGTTTTGGTAATAATTTTTCATACAGTTACATGAGTAATAGGTGAAAGAGTAGATATCAGAATCCAGAGTTTACACGAATTAGTGATTGGTATTTACTTGCTGTATTTTCTTTTTACTTAGTTATAAACCAGTAACAACACTAATTTTATTACTTGTATAATAGTTGTGGTGTTATTATTCTAATCCATTCTTAACATACCATCAGGATCACTTGAGTCTCATTCTCATAAAATAGGCAGAAAAAGTGAACCTTGAGACCAGTTATCTGCCAGAAAAAACACCTTTTACTACCTGCTAATTATTGTCCCAAATGTGTGTACTGATATGTTGGCAGATTGTGGCTAGCCATAAAATTATTTTTCTCTCTTACCACATGCTTCACTTTTCTTTATGCCCCATATATAATAAATTTAAAAGAGTGAATAGAGAAGTGAAATTGTAAATTAAAACCCACTACCCAGAAAGTAATAAGAAGGTTACCTGCTATTTCTTTTTATATTCTTCGAGAAAGTAGGCAGATTATCATTCTCATTTAAAATAATACATGTAATGTTTGCCTTAAGAAGAAAACCATAGAAAGAACTGTCCTACTTACTGCTTGGGCACAAAATTGCAGTGACGATAAAGAGAGATTAGAACTTGTGAATTCCTGTGTAATTTTTTGTTCTCTGATTGCTGCCTGTGTGTTTTCATCCTTTCACAACTTTCTGTCAGTACAGAGACCGTTCTTTTTTGACAGAGGACATATTAAGGGAAACAGAAGCCCTAGAGTAGTGAAGCGATTGCTGTTGTGCCTGCTGGTGATAGGTACGCAATTTGCCTGCGTAGGTGAATTGTGGTCAAGGAGCTCACAGATGAAAACAGTGAAACATGGCCTGTCATCTTTTGAGGATTTCCAAAAAAGGAGGGGAGGATGCTAAGTTCCCTAGACTGAAAATGGAATAGTACTCTGAACTTTAAAGAAGAATGTTCACAAACTTGTGATTGTAATGATGGTTCCTGGCATGAGTCCAGGTGGACTGCTAAAGATGAATGGTCACAATGCGACCAGACTGATTTGCTCAGAAAACACTGTCTGGCTGAACTGACACTTTCGGAATCGAGATGGTCAGCCAGGTGAAGATTATCTAAGCTGTAACAAATAAAGCCTCTCACAAGATCATTGTGAACAAAAGTATTAAATATTTGAGAGAGAGGGCATTAGATAAGTAATTGGCTAAGCGGTCACATCAAATATATAAATATGTGGATTACTATCCACTTAGAGAAATAGTCTGTAGTGAAATGCCACAGAGTACCATGGTTATCCTTAGTTTGCTCCATGTTATCAATGATTTCAATGAAAATACAGGATTTTATTTTTTACTTTTGTGTGTGAAGTGAGTTGTATTTAAAATGTTTTTTAGAGGCTGAAGTAGTGGGGCTATATCCATAGTAAAATTCAAAAGGAATGCATATTAGCCTTTTATACTTAAAACTTAGGCATCAGTAGAGGACGAGGAGCCCAGTTCAGCCATATAACATGTGTTGAACATTTAGGGTTTTATTTAGTAAGTTTCAAAAGCATATTTTTAAAACTAATGTAATTTTTCTTTGATATAATTGAAGTCAGTTTTCCTAAGGGGAAGAAATGGAAGAATGGAGTCCTACTCTTTGAACTTATATCAATTAGTTCCTTTTAGTACTAGGTGTCATATTTTCAAAAGATTAAGATTTTTAAATTGGAAAATAATTCATGGACAGTGCATATAGGGTTCAAGGGACATAAAAACGTACAGTATGAAGAAGAATTAATGTAACTACTTGAATAAAGTTACCTATCTTAAAGTTTGAAGTAAAGTTAAGTATTCTTTAAGTTCCTTTCTGGGCCTAATATTTTGTCATTGTAGAAAGGGAGTTTAATTTGCATTTACTGGGTATGTGCTGAGTGGAGATCCATATAGACATGGGCATGAGTATAGTCGACTTCATCATTCTTGCCTTAGAATTTCCTTATTTGTCTAGATACATAAATACTTTTTACTATACTTAAGGACATGAAAAGAAAATATTTTATACTTGTATATTGTTGGGCTGTTTACTCCAATCCTTAGAGAGAATATTTTTTAAAATAAAATGAAAAATAAAACAAAGACAATAAGTAAACAACTAGAATAGGAACCAAATTACAGAAACGAGATCACATGGAGGTTTGTCAGTGGGGAGGGGGAGGAGGAAGAATGGAGGACAAGGGTACAGGGAGTAAGAAGCATAAGTGATAGGTGCAAATAGATAGGGGGAGGTTAAGATAGTATAGGAAATGGAGAAGTCAAAGAACTTATATGTATGACCCATGGACATGAACTAAGGAGGGGGAATGTTGGAGGGAGGAGGGTGCAGGGCAGAGAGGAATAAAGGGGAAAAAATGAGACAACTTTAATAGCGTAATCAATAAAATATACTAAGAAAACAAAAATAATTTATATCTTTACTGACATCTTTTTTTAAAAACATGATTTTATTTTTATAAACCAATGCCTTAGATATTTTCCTTCAGAAAGATTAACATTTTCTTTAAAATATCCACTGTGGATAAAATTAATTCCTTGGGCAGAAACAATTTCTTGTGAAATACTTTTTATTAGTTTATAGAAGGTTTAGTATTGAAAACAGATGGCAGAACTAATAGTAAAACAACTGCTTATTGTAAAAAATATATCTACCCACTAAATATCTTTGCTTTGAGATTTTTTAAATAGTTTTTGTTCTGTTGTAAATGATCACAATTTTGATGAAAAGGAGACATGAGAAAGATCTTTATACTTGATGGATTCCCTGTCATATAAGCAATTTAACCATTCCGATTGGACAGCAGCTTATTTTTTTTGGTATCTTACAGTTAAAGCTCATGAATCAGAAGTGTGATGGTGGGTGAAACATAGTGTTATCGCTTGTACACTCAAAGCACAGCACTGTTTCCGTGGCCACAGGGGTTAGCTAAACCAAGCTCTGAAATAGTCTGCGTTTAAATTCTCATCATTTGCACTACTTTCAAGGTCTGTTTCAAGAAATGATGAGCCATTACTTACTATAAAATTTTTTTGTGGATAGTTATGAGCTCTCTATTTATCCCCATCGTGACCTAACCATTATTATAAAGCCTGTATCACTTGATTGTATGAATGGCAGTGAAAGAGGAAATAAGTAAATAGGCAAAGTGAGGAGTGAAGTTCAGATTATGAAATGACCAGATTCTCCATAAGTAGCATGTCTAAAAAAAGCATGTACAATTACATTATGTAATAGATGCGTGCTCTCAGCATTTTACTGTATTAACTCATTTAATATTTATATTTCACTTTCAGTGTTACTGGCATTAAACAAATAGATTAGACTCCCTAGAGCAGAGTACAAGAAGAGTTTGAGTTGTGCCCAAAATAGTAATCCTTTTATGTCTCCTCAGAGTCACAAAAGGACCTGGAATAAATGGAAGGCTTTATAGTGGCAGCAGCCTCCCCCTGCTCCGTTCAGCTTCTTCTGTTTAACCCACAATGCTGTGCTATTAAAGCCCATAAATCAGAGGCTGCCAGGAACCCACCTGTAGCCTAACAAAGTTAGGTTTCTGAGGTTGCTGCACAAGGGATAATATATACCAAGGGAACTATGAACGTCTTTAAAAGGGGGGAGTAGGGAAGAATATTACAGGGTTTGGGGGCTAGAATTAGTCATAGAATGGTCTGCAGAGATTCATCAGAATGTATTTAAAAAGTGGAACAATCTATGATCTTTAGAACACATTTGAGTCTGTCTAAAGTTACTATTAGACTAGTTTTTTCTGTGGGCTTATCTTAAGATACATGGATCTGAGTGGAGTGTTGTTAGAAGATTTGACCTCAGATAGTCTGCTCTGCACATCGTGGCCAGGTCTGGCACAATTTACTTATTTTGTGACTCAACTGTGTTTTGCAAAATGTGGTTTTTGTTTCCACTGAGAGTTCTCCCTCTTGGGTTAGTTGTCAGTAATACTGTCTTTTACTTTATCAGGATAATTGTAATCTTTTTCCGACCTAACCTTAGTTCATCAGCTCATGGCATGCTATCCTATTGGGTCCCGCAAAGCCTCTGTTGTGTGTGTGTACATACTTGAAATTTTTATCCTTATTCCCCAATTTTTATCCTGTCTTCCCCGTCATTGGGGGACCAATTTTAATATGTGTCTGTATTTTGCAATCTCTGGGATATTGTGTGCATTTACTATTATCTTACAAAAATGGTATAATGTGTAGAAATTCTGTTTCCAACTTTTCCCACTAAGGTCTATGCTTATAAAATCCACTGAACATTATGCTCATAAATTCAACATTGTTGCCATGTGTGCATGATTTCCTGTTTTAACATCTTTCTGTTACTATGTGTAAATCTAATTTACTTTGCTAAATTGTGGACTCCATAGAATGAATCCACCGTATTTTTTTCTACGCACTCTCCCATAATGGACTAGTTGACTTTTAACTTTTCACCAGCCCAATAATTTTTCTGTGTTCTTACAGTTCAGTACAAGAAAAGAAAAAGGTTTTCCGTCCATTTGTTGATCAATTGTTGATCATCTCCATCCAATAAGGCAATTGCTACATGACGGCCTGTGCATTTACTTAAATATTGCCAATTTGTCCTCCAGGATGGCAGTGACGGACTATAGTCCTACCAGCACCATGCAACCCCTTACATCCCTCAGGGACTCGACATTGTCCAGCTTCTGATTTTCACTCTTTTAATAACTGATGCCTCAATCTTAATTTGCATTTCGTTTCATAAAATTGTTAATTTTGGGGATTACTTTTTCAGTAAATTGCTTACTCATTAGTCTTTTTGAAATTGAGGTTGATCTGTAATTTGTATCAATGTGCGGGGTTCCTTGTACATTTAAATATTAATCCCCTGAGGGTTTTATACAGTGAATATCTTTTATCTGTAAATAGAATACCAACTTTGTCCTTAGTGTCTATTACTAAACAAAAACCCCTAATTTTGATGTAATCCAATTCTTCAGTTTTTGCCTTAAAATTTGTACTAAGTTTCTTTAAGGATCCCCTTACTGTCCTTATAGCCAAAGGCTTACCTGTACACTTTTTTCCTACTAACTTTGTGATTTTAAATTTTGTTTTATCTCTGTAGAGTCTGACTCTGTATGCAATGTTAGCTAAAGATCCAGCTAAGATTTGTATGTTCCCGCCTAAAATGAGCCACTTTTCCTAGTGGCTTACAGAGCAGCATCTGTTTAAAAACCTGTATGTGATCTTTCAGGCCCAACTGTAGGCAGTTGCAAAGGTCTGCCTGGCAAGCTTCAGGAAAAACTACTCTTCCCTCACTAGACGCGTGGTGAACTATTAACGGATTGTAGCCCGAAGGGAGTTGGACTGTAGCCTGAAGGGAGTTGCGTTCAAGTACTCTGGCCCCACTGGCTGGCCATGCTCTCCACAGAGCTGCATTCCTAGCTCAGGGGTCCACATTTCTATTTCTTTGTCCGAGACCTTGGGCAGAGGTCTGCTTGAGGCATTTCTGCTTAGGCCTCCTTATTGGGAGGATGAGGGAGAAACCTTAAAAATATGTTATCCTGCTCTGATTCAGTGTTCAGTACTTTCCCACTCCTCCTCCTGCCTGCCTTTTTGACCACCATCTTAGGGTCCATACAACAGCCAGAGATTTTTGTTCAGGGTTCCCACAGCAGAGAGATGACTCCCCCTTCTGTGCTACCTCACAAGATCTGTGTCTGTGTGCAGTTCCATGGGGGGAAATGGAACAAGGAGTCAGTGCTCATCCGGTTTTTAGCCGCTTGCTTATACAGTAAGTGATTAAAGGCTTCTCTGCCACTTTCATTTTGGCTTGTTGTGGCTTAGTCAGCAGTGTCCACGCCCAAGAGCTTACTCTTTCCAGTTCAGCTGAGCTCCGGACAATACTCAGGTGACATTTTCAGAGTACAGTTTTTGGACCAGAAGCTTTGATACCATTATCACTGGGGAGCTTGTTAGAAATGCAAATCTCTAGCACTACCCCAGACTACTGAATCATAAACTCTGCCCTTGGACTCTTAAATACTCCAGGTGGTTGATACACACAAAGGTGTGAGAACCACTGAACTAACAGTGTATCCTTAGCACATTGTTTTGTGGCACCTCTTTGTCCCATATTAAGTTCCCGTATATTACATGGGTCTGTCTCTGAGCTCTCGCTTGTGTCCCATTCACTCATGGGTTTGTTCCTGTATAGACACCGTACTGGTTTTCTTACTGTGTTCTGTTACTCTGGGAGAATCTCATGACGTGGCGTGATGGGCCTCGGCTCTTCTTTCCTTTCTTTCCACACTAAATATTTCAATCCACTCTTTAGCTTGCGTGATTTCCCCAAGAGAAGTCTACTGTAAAATTTATCCTTTCCCTGTTATAAGTAGTTTTATTTATAACTTGTTGGTTGTTTGCTCTGGCTTTTTTCAAATTCCCTCTTTTTCTTTGATTTTCTGTTGAGTCCAATACATGTAGGTGTAAGTTTTCTAGTGTTTATCTTGCTTGGTTTTCTCCATACTTCTGGACCTGTGGTTTGATGTTTGTTACTGATTTTCGAAAATTCTTGGCCATTATTACTTTCAAATATATCTTTTAAATTCTTATTCAAATATGTCTTATTATTTCAAATGTTATACGTATGTTATGCCCTTGAAAATTGTCTCATAATTCTTGTTCTCCGGTCTGTGTTTTGTTTTGTTTTCCTCTTTGTGCTTCAGTCTCTGGAGTTTTTATTGTCTCTTCGTTTTCATGATTCTTTTCCTTGGTTAGGTTGACTTTACTGATGCACCTGTCAAAGGCATTCTTTCTGTTTTGATTTCTAATGTTTCCTTTTGATTCTTCCCTAGAGTTACCATCTATGTATTATCCATCAGTTGTTGCATTTATCTGCTTTTTCCATTAGATTCTTCAACATACTATTTTTATTTTGAATTTCTAGTCTTATCATTCCAAAATCTGTCCTACGTAAACAGGTTTTGATGCTTTCCTTGTTCCTTCAGACTCTTTAGCTATTTAGCATGCCTTATAATGTTTAAAAGGTGACTTTGTAAGTGTGTATGATGACAGATGTGTATGAGATTTATTAAGATCATTTTACAATATGTACACATATTAATTACATTGTATACCTGAAACTAATATAATGTTATATGCAGTTATACCTCAAAATATGATTTTATTATGCTATGTAATAGGAATTGAGGTGAAAGGCTTTTAGTGCAGAGATGTGTTATTTTGACAGGAGTGCGCAGCTGTGTTTGATGTTTCCCGTTGTAAGGCCCCAGAGGACTAAGATTCCTACGAGTCCTTGTTTCTGTCTCCCCTGTCGTCTTTGGCTTCCGAGAGCACCCTCCGTAGGCAGAGCCTGCACCTCACAGCTTTCTGCTGTTATCACACGGGCACCCTGCTGGCTGGCTCATAAGGTGCTGGGGCAGGGAAGCATGCTGTTATCTTAGAACGAAATCTTTGTCTTTTAGTGGGTTCAGGCCTTCACAAGGGTTTCTTGACTCCCCCCCCCCCCCCACAGTTTTATAAGAGACAAGATGGCTGGAGGAGGCTAGTGGAATCTTGGTAATGCCTTTCCCCCAGGTGGAAGGTTTTATAAGGTTTTGTGAAAGTTTTTTTCATTAAAAAAATAACCTTTGTTATCGATAATGCTCTGGGCATAATTTGCAGTGGTTACTTTTTCTACTCCCTTTGCCAGAGCCCTGAGGGGAAAAATTTTGGCTTTTCACATTGATATCCTGATCAAATTTTGGGGTGGGAGAGGGGCGGGTGGAGGAAGTTTTTTCCCTACACTCATGAGAGTGTAGGGAAAACACTCTATGACACGAATTTTCAACCTTTTTAATCTCATGGAACATATAAACTAATTACTAAAATTCTGTAGCACACCAAAAAATGTATTCAGAAAAATATGTGTAAATTTGATTAATTCACATTGGACAGCTGTTGCTGTTGGCTGTTGTCATTTTTTTGTTTTAATTTTACAGTCTTAGGGAAAAGAGGTCAGTGCCCCTGACTAAATAGTCAGGTACTGCGTGTTTTACAAACTTCTGGCCGCTCAGCGGTTGAAAACCACTGCCCTGTGACATCAGCCCTCGAGTCCTTACTGTCATACTTATCCTCACTCAGCCTCCAGCAGTTCCTCAAATTTATCAGTTCAGTGTTCCTACAAGTTTACACCTTCAGCAGCTTCTGTTCCAGGGATGGGGGTCTTGGCTGTGTCTCCCTGGATTTTCCTGTCTCTGCAGACTTTTGGGTGGCTGTTGGCCCTGTCATAGTTCTCTGATGGGTCCGAGGCACATCACTGGTCTTGAGAATTGGGGTGACATGCCCGGCTCTTTATATGTCAGAGCTGAAAGCAGCAGTGTGAACATATGTTTTTATTATCCAGTTTACAAATGTGTTTTATCTATCAAAACCTTCCTTCGATTAAAAGCATCTGTTGAAAACTCCTTATAATTAAGACTAACAAGGTCATGGTGACTCTAGTTGAAGTGGGGATGGGATGTCTAGTTCTCTGCAGAACAGAATTCGGAAACTGCCGGTCCCTTCTATGAAGTGATCAGGTCCATGACCAAGCCCTTATGAGTATTCTGTTGGTTTTTGCCAAGCATCCTGTCTTTTATTCTTCTTAGTACTTAATACTGTGTTTTAAATTACATAATGTGCTCACTCACCATTTACAGTGTTTGTGTGGCCGCATATACTTCATAGAAATACAGTTTATTTGAGAGGGAAGTGGAGTGTGTTGTGTTTTAGAATATGTGTTCATGTGACTGTAGAAAATAAAATAATCCTCTTGAAGAAATGACCCTTCTCATCTATGGAATATGTTAATCTTGCATAGAAAAGAGAAGGGGGCATTTTTTTCTACACTTCTTTTTCTCTAGATGGATGTATAATCTTTAAGAAAACATGTTAAAAGTGTTTGGTGGGATTATTTTATTTCCTACCTAAAAGATATTAAAAACGTGATAAGCTTTCCCAAGGTGTTATTCACCAACTCTGCATTTCATGTTTATTATAAGGTTGTGTGAGAAAATTGTTAGACATTTCTTAAGTCTTCCAACAACTTCAGAGTCTTAAAACTCTCGGCTAGATTTTGAGGAGTGGGGCCGGGAGTCTGATATATAATTCTTTTTATTGACTTTTCAATTTCTGTCATGTTATATATGCTTATGACCTGTTTTTCAACTGAACCAGTAATTTAGTCCATTACTGGTCTGTGTAAATCTTAGCCACAGCTATTTCCCAGGGTGGTTTTGGGTCTAACGAGCGGTTGGTGTTGATGTCCAGCAGGAAATCTTGCAAACCAGACGATGAGTGTGGTTCGAGCTGTAACCTTGTTAAAGCCTTGGTCAGGTTGCACTTAGGAGAGTTATTTAATTAGTGTCCCAATAATATTTGTGTGCAGTTTTTAGGTGACCACTACTTTTTTTTTTTCTTTCATCGTAGTTCAGAAAGAGACAGTTGCCTGTTGTTATCAGAGTCAGGTATTAATCCAATACTCTTTTTAAAAACTATATATCTTTAAGCAGTTGTTTTAACAACTGGTAGAATTTCTCTTGAACACTAGTATCTGTGATGTCATAAGCTTACATTGAGAGCTCCCAGTAGTTTAGGCACTATATTTTAAGTTTCTTTTTTTTAATGTAAGAACATTCTCTGCCTTCAAGAACTATTAGACTTGTTACGGGAGACTGATGTAAAAGGAATTGTAATGCAAAACAAAAAACCACACCAGTGATGGAAACAAACTGCTCTGGGGCCACGGGTCAGGGGCAGGACACGCTTCCTGCGTGTTGAGGGAGCAGCTCCAAGAGGTCCCATTTTCATGATGGGCGTGGAAGACTGGCTTTTGACTTGAAGAGAAAGTGTATTGTAAGTACACAGAAGTAGTCTGTGTTCAAATGTAACTTACTTATAATGTATGTGTATTTTTTTTGTTTATTGATGCATAAATCATATATAGTAAAATCTACCCATTTTAGGTGTACCACTTTTTGGATTTTGACACTTAATGTTGTAACTGCTACCTAAGTCAAGATTTAAAAAACATTTTTTCAACCCCTCCAGCCCCCAAATTCCCTCATTTCCTTTGTAGTCAATCTATACAAGTATTTTTAAGATATATTAAGTAGAAATTTTGAGTGAAAACTTTTTGTGTAACACTACTGATACCGAATAATTTCATCCTATATGGTATATTTTGCCAGACATTTCTTTTCTAGCTTTCAAATTTGTATTATTTAAAAGACTGTCTTAGTAAGGTAACTTAGGAAGACTATTACAAATGTTTAATCATTTACAGATGCATATTATTTTAACCTTAAATTACAATACCTATTTTTATTGGTAAGGGGAAATGATGTGATTAAAAACCGTAATGTTATGACCCACAGACATGAACAATGGTGGGGGGATTGCCTGAGGGAGTGGAGTTGCTGGGGGGAGGGGAGCAAAGGGGGAAAATCAGGCCAATTGTAGTAGCCTAATCAATAAAATATAGTTAAAAAATATAATGTTAAATACACAGTCTTGTTTTGTGATTTTTGTAAAGGCCAAGGCATGACATAAAGGACGGACTGATGGCTTTGAAAAGGAGAAAATGAAAGGGTGGAAATAGAATAAAGGGCAACAATAGTCAAAACGAGTGTGTTGGCATATTCAGGGCAATGAATGCAAACAGTAATGTGAGTGTCCAGGATACATTCGCTTTGCCAGCACCATTCTCAGCACGTCCTTGCAGAATTTGTGAAAGCTGGTACGTTTACTGCCGTCTAGAAACGTGCAGTTTGGAATAGGAATCTAACCTTTAATGCTACATGTATTTACATAAAAGATTATTTTAAAAGTAGATATGTCATTGAATTTCCTATAAAGAGATTGTGTGTATATTGGAAAGAAACATAAAAAGTTGTATATAGATTTAATTAAATGTTTCTACATGAAATATCATTAAAGATGACTATATGAGGGATAATGAACTCCATTACAGGGTGGATATCCCATCAGTGAATTCCTCAGTAATCAAGCACATACTGAGGTGTTGCAGTAAAACTTATTTCATACCCCGACTCCTTGTTTCTTTGTGAAAGGAGGATGCTGTGCCCGAGACAGGGATGTCCTGTAGTCGCTCAGTCCTGTAGTTGACGGTGATAAACTAGTGTGTCTAATTTAGTGTAAAATTATGTTTAGAATTTTTAAGATTCCAGGTATGACATTTTTCTTTTCTTTCTTTTATTTTTTTCTTGTTGTTCGAGTACAGTTTTTTGGCTTTCCCTCCACCCCACCACCCCAGCCTTCCCCCACTCCCTCCCTCCTTTCCACTTTCCCCTTGTTACTGTCATGTGTCCTTTAAAATTATTCCTGTAAACCCTTCTCCCTTTTTCCCCTTTATCTCCTCCCCTCTCCCCTCTGGACACTGTCGGCCTGTTCTCATTTTCAGTGTCTTTGGCTATAGTTTGCTTGCTTGTTCATTTTGTTGTTTAGGTTCCAGTTAAAGATGAGATCATTTGGTATTTGTCTTTTACTGCCTGGCTTATTCACTTAGCATAATGCTCTCCAATACTATCCAGGCTGTCGCAAAGGGTAGGAGCTCCTTCTTTCTTTCTGCAGCATAGGATTCCATTGTGTAAATATGCACATTGTGTAAATATACTATAGTTGTTCATTTTCAATATCTCTTAAATATTGATTTCTAACTATTATAATGTGGTCAGAAAATAATATTTAAATGACACTGCATCTTTAAGTGTAAAAAGGACCCACTAATTGGCAAAATATTATGAATGGTCCATACGTTGACAAAAGAAATGTCGGAGCCTATAGAGAATTCTTATGAATTTATTTGAGCCAAACTAATGACAGTAGCCAGGAAGTAAAATTTCAGGGGATTGAGAAAATGCTCTGGAAGATAGCAGTTTTGCAGCTTATTTTATACATTGGAGTGAAGAGGGTTACATGAAATCCACTGGTGATTGGTTAAGGTGACAGGAGAAAGCAAAGCAGGAAAATCTCTGGGATTGGATGCAAAGTAAAACGGAGATACATACTTTTCCTTTGGTGGGTACAGGACAGTTAATGTTGACCACACACACAGATGCCGTGAGGGAGAACAAGATGGTAATGCTTCTGGGGTCCCCTGCCTTGGTGCTGGTGGTTGTGCCTTGAGGAGTCCAGGTCCGGGAAAGGCGATTACTCTGACTTTCCAAAGGCATGCTATCTTATATGCAAAAAGACAGTAGACAGGCTCGGTTAAGGTATAGATTGTCATTTGTCAAGGAAGATAATGGCCTAGGATGCAACTATTGCCCACAACTCACTTTTAGTTGGAATTTTTATGTTCAGAACTCTCCTATGAGGTTACTTACGGCCTCTGAGTTTGTAAGGCCTTGCTGGGCGCACTACCCCTGAGCTTGTCAGGGGTAGTGTGTGGCCCCTTTTTGAGTCTAAATGTGTGTGCTTGTAATACACACATGTCAACATTGTGTATTCTACTATTGGGAGAGTGTTACATATCTCTCAGTCAAGCTTGTGATTTATGTTCAATGTTAATTTACTGTACTGATTTTCCACTGCTTGATCTACTGATTATTGAGAGAAATGCATGAAAACCTCCTACTCTGATACCCATAATGGAACTGTCGGGTTTCCTTTGGAGTTCTGTCAATTTTTGCTTCATATATTACGAGACTATGCTATTATGTGTATACAAATTTGTATTTGTTCTACCCTCCTAGTATCATTTTGCAATGATATCTTTATTCTGAGAGTGCCTTTTGCCTAGCATCTGCTGTTGATACTAGTATGACTAAGACTGTTATTTATCAGTCTTTCTGGGGTTCGCTGTGACTACTGTCACAGCATATAGTTAGATTCTTCTTGTTAGTTTGGCCTGACCATTTTTTCCTTAAATAAACTGTATTATTCAGAGCAGCTTTAGATGTACAGCAAAACTAGGAGGAAAGTACAGTGTTCCTGCCCTGCAAATGCACAACTTCCCTCACCATCAATGGAAGTACCCGTATTGTTACATCATTATCATTAAAAATTTATAACTTATGTTACAGTTTACTCTTGGTGTTGTTCATTCTGGGGTTTAGACAAGAGTGTAATGATCTGTGTCCACCATTGCATCTGGTTGTCATTAAGCATATTTTCACTGCCCTGTAAAATCCTCTGCATTCTACCTATTACACCTCCTCCCAACCCATGCCTTAGCAACCACTAATCATTTAACTGAGTCCATAGTTTCACCTTTTCCAGACTGTCAGATAGTTTGAATCATACCTTAGGTAGCCTTTTCAGATTGACTTTTCCACTTAGCTGTATGCATTCAGATTTCCTCTGTGTCTTTCCATGCGAGAATGCGTTTCCTTTTAGCGTTAAATAACACCCTGTTGTCCATATGCCACAGACTATTTATACACTCGCCCACTGAAAGACACCTTGTTGGTTTCCATGTTTTGGCAATTCTGAATAAAGCTGCTACAATATCTGTGTGCTGGTTTTTGTGTGGACATGTTTTCAGTTCAGTTGTATAAATGGCAAGAGCTATTTTGCTAGATGAAATGATAAGAGTATATGTAGTTTTATTTTTTTTAAAAACTGCCAAACTGTTTTCCAAAGTGGCTGTACTAATTTGCGTTTCCACCATCAATGAACAGGGGATCCTGTTGCTCCCCATCTTCATCAGCATCTGTTGCCAGCATTTTGGATTTTTATTCTTCTAATAGGTGTATATTAATATCTTGTTGTTTTAACTTGTGATCTCCTAATGACATGTGATGTTGAACATCTTCACATATGCTTATTTGCCAGCTGCCTATTTTCCTTTGTGAGGTGTCTGTTTTGGTGTCTTGCCCATTTTTCAATCACTTTATTATTTATTACTTAAAAGATCTTTGTATACTTTGATTAACAACCTTTTGTCAGATGTGTCTTTTACAAATATATTCTCCCAATATGCAGCTTATCTTCTTTTCTAGACATTGTCTTTCCCAGAGCTGAGGCTTGGATTTTAATGAGGTCCAGCTTACTCATTATTTCTTTCATGAATTGTGCCTATGGTATTGTATCAAAAAAGTCATCACCATACCCAAGGTGATTTAGATTTTCTCTTTTGTCATTTTCTAGCAGTTTACATGTTGTGCACTTTACATTTAGCTTTGTGATCCCTTTTGAGTTAATTTTGGTGAAGTGGGTAAGGTCTGTGTCTAGATTTATATTTTTGCATTTGGATGTCCAGTTGTTCTGGCAACATTTGTTGAAAAGATTATCTTTGCTCCATTGTGTTGCCTTTGTTCCTTTGTCAAAAATCAGTTGACTCTGTAGGGAGTTCTCTCTGGACTCCCTTCCCTGTGCTGTTGGTCTGTCTGTTTATTCTGGGCCGGGACCCCAGTGTCCTGATCACCATTGCTTATCTTGAAGTCTAATGGTGGTAGTTTTCCAGCTTTGTTCTCCATCAATATTGTTCTCCATCAATATTGTGTTGGCTTTTCTGTTTTTTTGACTTGCCATATAATCTTTAAAATCAGATTTTCACTGCTCACAAAATAACGTGCTGGGATTTTGATTGAGGTTGCATTAAATTTCTGGGTCAAGTTGGGAAGAATTGGCATCTTGACAACAGTAAGTCTTCTTTCTGTGAACATGGTCTATACTTTTATTTATTTCACTGTTCTTTGATATCTTTCATCAGAGTCTTTTAATTTTCTTCATATAGATCTTATACATATTAGTTAGATTTATACCTAATTATTTCATTTTGGGGGTGCTAGTATAAATTGTATTGTGATTTTTTTTCAGGTTTTACATGTTTGTTGCTGCTCTTTGGGACAGGGGTTGACTTGTGTACGCTAACTTTGTATCCTATAGCCTTGCTGTAGTCACTAGTTCCAGGGGTTTTGTTGTTGTCTTTGATCTTTTTGGATTTTCTAAATAGATCTTGTTTGTTGGTGAACAAAGACAGCCTAATTTCTTTTTCCAATTTCTGTTTTTATCTCAGCCAAAACTTTCAGTAGAGTGTTGAAAAGCAGTTATAAAAGGTATCATCTTTGTTTTATTTCTGCTCTTGACCAGAAAGCTTCAAGTTTTCACTCTTGAGTATGATGTTAGCTGTACACTGTTTTGTAAATGTCCTTTATCAACCCTAGCAACTTCTCTATACTCATAGGTGCAGAGAGTATTTATCATGAACGGCTGTTGAATTTTGTTCAATTTTATTTGCATGTATTGATATGGTCATGTAATTTTTCTGTAATGTATTCATCGATGGATTACATTGCTTTTTGAATGCTGAACCAGCTTTTCGTATCTGAGGTTTATCCCGCTTGTTCACGACATATAATTTTCTTACACAATTTTGGATACATTTGGTTGGTATTTTGTTGAGAATTTTTGCATGTATGTTCATGACAGTTATTAGTCATGTCTGGTTTTGGTATTAATGTTACCCTCAGAATATTTTCTCTTCTAAGTTCTGCAAGATGTCATAGAGAACATAGACAGTTGAAAACTAAAGAACTCTCACTTATATATACCTTCTGGAAGAGTTGTGAAGAATTGATATCTTTCTTAAATGTTTGGTAGAATTCATTTTGAATGAATCAGGGTTTGTTGATTTCTATTTTAGAAGGTTATTGATTATTGATTCCATTTCTTTTAAAAATTTTAATAATATTCTAAAAAAACTAAAAATGGACCTGCCTTTTGATCCAGCAATTCCACTGCTGGGATTATATCCTAAGAACCCTAAAACACCAATCCAAAAGAATCTATGCACCCCAAATGTTTATAGCAGCACAATTTACAATGGCCAAGAGCTGGAAGCAACCTAGGTGCCCATCAGTAAATGAATGGATCAAAAAAATTATGGTACATATACACAATGGAATTCTATGCAGCAGAGAGAAAGAAGGAGCTACTACCTTTTGCAACAACATGGATGGAACTGGAAAGTATTATGCTGAGTGAAATAAGCCAGGTGGTGAAAGACAAATACCATATGATCTCACCTTTAACAGGAAGCTAAACAACAAAACAAACAAGCAAGCAAAATAAAAACAAAGACACTGAAATAGAGAACAAGGGGACAGTGACCAGAGGGGAGAGGGGAGGGAATTTCAGGGGAAAAAGGGCAAGGATTTACAGGAACTAGTATAAAGAACACATGGACAACAACCAAGGGGGGTGGAAATGGGAGGGAGGTGGGGAGCACTGGGGGGGGGGTGGACTGGGATGGGAGTAAAAGACAGAAAACTGTACTTGAACAACAATTAAATAAATTTAAAAAATAAAAATAAAGATGCATCAAAGAAGTTTAAAAAATTTTTAATATTAATATTAAATTTAAAATATTTTCTTAATCAGTTCCCCTATACAACAGTGGTTTTTAGGTGATCCTTTTCAATATTTATTCAGATATATAATATTATATATGGTTATAATATACATAGTTTATATATATGTATCTATACATACAAACAATAATATATGCAGTTACAGTAATGAAGATGGCTTTAAATATTTTGCCTTGAAGCAATTTTATTTTATAAACATAATTCTGTATTAATTCATAGTTTTGCACTTATTTACTGACATGATACTTTTAGCTGACACACCGTAGTTTATCATACAACCCCCTCTTGTTGAACATTTAAAATGTTTTTTGAGTTTTGCATTTTTACAAGGAATATTGCTATATACATCTTCATAATACTCTTTTTACTCATTTGTACTTTTTTGTTCTTAATGCTGTTTGGAAATGTGCTAACAGTAATAAATAAACTTACTTAATAGTGTTTTCATTTCCTAGGCAGCTCAAAATTATGATACCAGTAATTAAACCTTATCCTTGTTGTTAGATTGTTCAATTATGTTTTGTCAGTGCTATGGACCTTAGATAGACTGTCTTTGGTTCAGTGAGTACCCATTTTTTTCTGATAATCCCTTTCTTTCAACAAGTTTAATAATTTCTGTCTTATAATTTCATTCATTTTATGACACACTTGTCTCCTATCACTTGTTACCAACGCTTTTTCTTTTTCATTTACGTGTGCACACACATGCACACCATAGATCCAGCACAGGAGAGACGGTACAAAAGGTAAAAGTTATGCTCCTGAAACTGATTTCTTACCTGGCAGATCCTCACCCTGCAATAAATTACAATATTTCTTTGTCCATTGATGTTGGAAAAATGTTTTATTGTAACTGACATAAGGATATTATTGTGCAAAGTTTGAAAGTGGAGGTTATAAAATTGAGAAGCATGAGAAGCCAAGAGCTAGCTGTATAGTGTTTTCTGGTGATAAAATCTAGGAATAGGGAGGACAGACCACGGAAATTTTCATAACTCTTAAGTATACCATCAAATTGTTTCCTGAAAAGTACTATACAAATTATGTTATACTTTTCATGAAGTGTGCATAAATCTGTTTCTTTTTTTCTTGCTTGCTGAAGGGATTATCTTATATACATGGGTCATTTATTTCAAATACCCATTTGAAGGCTACTGTTTTATTGAAGTAAATTTACTGCACTGTGCTTAGGCAAATGGGGAATAACAGAATTAAGTTTCATTTTTAAAAGCTATTTCATTTGAAAATGATTGAAGCAGAAATACTCTGCTTAAATTCAGGATTGTGACATGTCTTTGGCATTTACTAAAGAAATGCCATTGTGAAAATATAAACTGGCCTTGTATTTTTAATAAAGCTGACATGTCTCCCAATTTTTGCTTCATTCCTTATATCACTCCCTTAAGTCAATGGCCTATTTAAAAAGGGTGAATAACTTATTTGCTTACATTTTTAAATGCCTGTTAGAAATATATCTATTTGGATGAAGTAAAACTAGTATAGTTTATATTATAGTTCTGTTTTATTCACTTAAAAAGTTTATTGATATTATTGGGCTTGTGGTAAACTGCTTTAAGTATATTTAACCTCATCATTTATCTTTTTTAGATTTTCTTTCCAAATAATATTTAGTATATTGGCTCATGAAGACGTGAAATGTCTGTGACTTACTTTAGATTAAGATGTTTATTAAATTTATTTAGCATCTTTCAAGTCAGATTGAATGGAGGCCTATAAGAACATGTGATTTAAGACTATCCTGCCGGATTACTTGATCTTGTTCAATGCTTGTGATTTATAGAAGGTATGAGATCCTGCTTCTTGGGTTTGCATCACAGGGTACATTCTACACACGTGCATACACACATAGACATGATGTGAAGCTAGCTTGTGGATCTGTGATAAATGGATAACTAACTGAACATGAGATTCCACAACTGCTTAGTCTAAAATTTAATATATAAAAACTATCCATGTGCGATTGTGATTAACTCTGTTTACAATATCTCTTATGACTCACATTCCAGGAAAAAAAAAGAGAGCTTTTTTGTATTTCTTTTTTTGACAGGAATCGGTAAAACCCACAGAACATCTATATTTATATTTGAGTGTACATTACATCTTTTTCACTTGGAAGAATTCCTTCCTAAGTGGGGCGGGGAGTGACAGCAGAACCTATCCCGAGTGCCTGTTCTTTTCAGGTTGAGTTTCGAAGCACTGTCCTTGACACCCTTGAGTTAAGCCTCTACTCTGTAAGATTAATGGAACTCTACAGTTTGAATTTGTTTCTTCAATTTTCTTTAAAAATTCCAAAATACAATATAATTTTAAGACATTCACAGACTATTTTAGATAAGTAAAATGTAGCAAATTCTTCACCTTTCTTGGATGAAATGTACTGGTATAGTTTTCAGTTAATTTTCATAATGACTTTTAAAATTTTGCAAGTCTGTCTTGCAAACTTTGCTGAAAGTCTCTCTTTGTGGAGAAGTTATAAATATTTGAAAAAGAATCTTTTGATTCAATGTTGCCACTGGTTCAGTTTCAACCTCTCTGTAGCAAAAACTGTTCAGAACATCCCTACCTTGGAATGATCAGTTAATAAGGTACAGAAATGTATTGACCATCTCTCATACTATCAGAAACCATATGAACCGTATCCAGGTACTAGACCTTTTGGACAGTTAAGGAATTCTGTATTGAGACAGAGGAAAAGAGTAATGCAGGCAATCTCCAGATAGGTTTTATACTTTTTTTTAAGATAGAATAAAGAGTGGCTGAAACCTTTTCAGCCAAGCTCTCTCATGATATTTATAATTTCTAGTTGACTGTGATAAAATAATTAAAATAATCTGTAGCTCAGAGTGGAAAGGTATTCCTACTTCTGGCAGAATCTCAGACAATGAACAAACCTCAAATCTAATGCACTTTCTAGTACAGTTCCTTATTAAGTTGCAAAAAGCTCTGATTATTTTTCTTTTGTGAAGGTAATAATAGTAATAGTTCACAGGAATAGTAGTAGTTAGTATCAGAAGTAGACATAGCATTTGTAAAGATGCTCAATATGTTTAATCATAAGGGAAATGCAAATAAAAACCACAATGAGATGCCATTTCAGCAACTACTAAAATGAGAATAATTTTTTCAAAAGCAGAAAGGAACAAATATGGTAAAGGATATAGAGAGATTTGGAACCTTTTCAAATTACTGGTGGGAATGTAAAATGGTACATCAGCTATAGAAAACAGTTTGGTAGTTTCTCAAAAAATTAAACAGTGGAATCATCACATCATATGGCCCAGCAGTTCTACCATAGGTATACATGTATGCCCAAAGAATGGAAAACGGGGACTCAAATGGATATTTGTATGAGATATTATTCAAAATAGCTAAAAGGTGCAAACAAACCAAGTGTCCATCAAGAGATGAATAACTAAATGTGGTGCATACATACAATGGTATATCATTCAATCATAAAAAAGGAATGGTCTTTAGATACATACTACAACATAGATGAACCTTGAAAACATTATGCCAAGTGAAGTAAGCTAGTAACAAAGGGCAACTACTGTTTAATTTTATGTATATGAAATATTTAGAATAGGCAGATTCACAGAGACAGAAGATTAGAGGTTATCATTAGGTGGGTTGAAGGGGAATGGGCGATTATTGCTTAATGGGCACAGAATTTCTGTTGGAGATTTTGAAAATCTTTGGAAATAGTGTTGATGGTTGCACAACATCATGGATATTATTAATAACATCTGTCCAATTACAAATAGTTAAAACAGAAATTTTTAGGTTATATTTTATCCCAATAAAAAAGGAAGTAGAAGTAGTTGTAGTAGTATAATAATATTTAATATTTAATTTTTTAAATTTATTTAATTATTGTTCAAGTACAGTTTTCTGTCTTTTACTCCCATCCCAGTCCACCCCCCACAGTGTTCCCCACCTCCCTCCCATTTCCACCCCCCTTAGTTGTCCATGTGTCCTTTATACTGGTTCCTGTAAGCCCTTCCCCTTTTCCCCTGAAATTCTCTCCCCTCTGGTCCTTGTCAGCCTGTTCTGTATTTCAGTGTCTTTGGTTATATTTTGCTTGCTTGTTTGTTTTGTTGTTTAGCTTCCTGTTAAAGGTGAGATCATATGGCATTTGTCTTTCACCACCTGACTTATTTCACTCAGCATAATGCTTTCCAGTTCTATCCATGCTGTTGCAAAGGGTAGTAGCAGAATTTCAACCATGAAGATTTATAATTTAAACAATTTTAAGAAAGAAAAGACAAGTAGAACATCTTAGATAAAGAATAATAGAAAAATCCAACAACAATAGATATTGTTTAAATCGTATCTATTGAAGAAATCAAAAGGTTTCAAAACTGAGCTTTTAGAACTACTGCTTTTACTCTTTGACTTCTTTCCCCTGGATTTAGGTTGTCAGTGACAGGAATGAAGCCCTGATTATAAGGTCTACTTCTTAGGTATATACACTAAAATAACGTTTGTATGATCAGAAAAGATAACACTTATGAGAAGTATTTTCAAAAATATTATTGAAGAAGAATATGGATGCTCCTTCTTAGAACTTTAATTTTGAATTGCAACTAATACTTTTCTTTTGATGCAAAAAAGAGAAAACACTTACAGACCCGCCCTTGGGAAACTCTACCACAACCATGAAAGCCAGGTTTCTGTGCCTGTTACAAAGTTCACCCACATACACAGATTTTCCTACCAGCATTACTGCATCTGAAATTTAATTATGAACATACAAAACAAGGTGACCAAGTATTGGAGAAACATTTCAAATGAGAAAGTTACTGACTTAAACTAATAAAAAGGAACTTTGAAGAAACAGGGATAATAAAGTGGCACCTTGGCTGGTGTGACTAACTTAGTGGATTGAGCGCCGGACTGCGAACCAAAGGGTCACCAGTTCGATCCACAGTCAGGGTACATGCCTGGATTGCAGGCCAGATACCCAGTGGGGGGCACTCGAGAAGCAACCACACATTGATATTTACCTCCCTTTCTTTCTCCCTCTTTACCCCTCTCTAAAAATAAATAAATAAAATCTTCAAAAAATAAGTAGAAGTACCCTTGCCCCCCTAATAAGAGGTATAATCAATAAATTCAAAAAGAAGAGAAGGAACGGAATACAGTTGACCCTTGCACAACACAGGTTTGAAATTGTGTGGCTCCACTTACAGGTGTATTTTTTTCAATAAATATACAGTTGACCCTTGATATCTCTGGTTTTCACATCCGTGGATTTAACCATCCAAGGATGGAAAATAGTGTTTTTCTTTGTGGTGGGGAATCCCTGGATGCAGAGGGCCGCCTGCATGCACTGTTCTTTGCCATATTTACATAAGGGACTTGAGCGTTCATGGCCTTTGGCATCCTCACGGAATCCTGGAACTAATCCCCCACAGATACTGAGGGACAACAGTTAAGTTTGGGGGGAATCAGGAGTTACATACGGATTTTTTGACTACGTAGGGGCATTGCCCCAATCCATGTGTTGTTTAAGGGTCAACTATAACTGCAACAAATGTTCTATTTTATAAAGGGAAGAATGATGAAATAATCAGCAATGATAGCCCATAGCTAATACCAAGTATTTGGGGGTAAGAATTCTGTGCTCCAAATGTGGAACGGTTTCTTTGGTTAGCTGCTCTCCCAGTCCATGCAATTCTGTTCTGCTTTTGTTGGTAAGGGTGTCTTCTTTCTTATTTTCTTAACACATAAAGATTAAAAATAACATTTAAAACCAGGAATAATAGATTATGCGAACTACACATGACTGTGCAGACTGCCTTCCTAAAAAAGTTTTAAATCAGAACAACTTTGAAAGATATACATTTATTTTTAAATATTGGTATCAGGATAAATTTATATTTAAAGGAGGCTTATATGTAAAGAGCATTCTAAATTTAAGAAAATAGCTTATTTGTCCTCAGTAACTGAAAGAAAAATCTGTGAGAATAAGAGCATATATTTTCTTTTGTTTCTGGTTCGCCATAAGAAACTTGTTACAGAGCAAGTGTCTGGCTCATCTGGATTGAATATACTGAAGCTACAAAGTCAGGTTTTCTTAGAAAACTTAATTCAAATTCCAAGCGCCTACTTCATGATGACTGCCTGATGGTTCTGTGTGTTTCTAACTAGCGTGCTGGAATGAACCCTGTGTACTTGAACCCTGTGTACTAAAGTAAATACAGGAACCCTGTGTACTTTATCGTTAGCTCTGATATAATATTGACTGTTTTCATAGATTCATTTTTTGAATGTGTGGTAAGGTACAATGTTTTGGGGCAAATGAATTCTAGCAGCTGTTTTCCTTGTTGATAGATTATGGATCTCACAGTGTAATCATACTCTATTCTCCATTCCTTGTAGCACCAGAGGCTCCTCGAAATGCTAGACGTAGAGAAGGACCTGTTAAAAGAAAAGATAAAGGAAGCTTTGACGCAGCAGTCTCAAGAACAGAAGGTAACACTTTAAGTTTGCTCAGAGTGTGGGGAGAATGTGTTCTGTTAATTCGGATAATACATTTAGTCTGCCTTATTTACAGGAAATACTGGAAAGATGTTTGGAGGAAGAAAGGCAAAAAAATAAGGAGACATTAGTGTCCGCTGCAAAGGTATTTCCACCTGAAAAGTTTATCCTATAGTTTAATTCCAGTCACTTTTATTGATTCTATTTGTTATTATGTGTACCTCCACCTCAGAGCCTAAATTGAATATTTTTGAGAGTCATATGAAAATTGTATTTATCAATTATTTGGCTGGTATAAACTCATCTATAATAATTCTTTGTAAGTAGAATTTTAAAAAACTGAGTTCATTGATGGTGCAACCTACCTAATTCTGTATATTTTATTCCAGTAAAAACATATTTTTTCCTTATTTTTCCTCTTAAATTTTTAGGATATCACTGTTCTTATTCTTGTTAATTCACATTGTACAAGATTATGAAGATGTTGAAATGTTTTGCATTTAGATCACTAGTGAATTGTTAAAAGAATTTTTAAAAGAATACATATATGAACACTAATTTCCACTTGGTATTCGCTAGGCATCATATGAGTAATAGAGGGTCTGCCCCAGGTAAGGCTGCTGGAGTGGGGGTGGCAGGGTGATAATGTGGGCGTAATAATGTATAGTTTCCATTTGAACAGTTCACCTGAAATGTCATATGGTGTGTTTCAGTGGGATATTGTTATGTTACAGAATCCCATGCTTATGATTTTGTAATAAAAGACTTTGTAGTAAAACAGGGGTGTGATTTGTGCCGGACCCTAAATGTGTGAGTGCACCATGCGCATCTGTATTTATGTGTACACACAGTATATACATGTATGTTCATGTGTGTATATTTAATTATTTGTCTACATATGTGATTTTTAAAGCCAACTTTGAAATAGTTCATCTGAGTAATGATTCATAGATATGTACCAACAAATGCATATATAATATTAACTTTTGAGATTTGGATTTAAACTTAGTAAACAAATACTGGAAGTCTCATATGTGTCAATAACTATGCTGGGGTAAGAATTTCAAGGTTGACTGTGATTTTTTCTTCTTAAATAACTTACAGTCAGGTAAGAAAAATGTGATTTATGCACCAATAAGGCAAGGAGCAATGCATGAAATTATTATGAGTGTATAGGTAGTATTTCCATGTGACAATAAATATGAAGTTTTTAACAATAAATTACTTTCGAAATGAGTCTTGAAAGATGGCGTGCATTCTGAATTATAAGTTTGAATTCTATTCTGTAGGTAAGGGTAGGCACCATGACATTTTTTAATATTAGTGTGACATACTGGTAATTGACATTAACTTTTGGGAAATCAGATACAACAAAGGTGAGAAGCAGAGAAAGAATTAACTGAGCGCCTCAGAAGTCAGGTTAAGATACAGTGACTGGCAGAAAGAGAGCAGTAGGAATAGCTTGGAAAGGAAATAAATAGGCAAACTCTAGAAATAGCAGATGAGATCAACATGCATGTTGGTCTGGATGGTAAAGGATGTCACCATTCTGTGAACTCTCGTTGATTTAACAGCAACATGACAACGAAGGCTATTTCTTTGGTATGGACTTTGAGGTGCCTGTGATGGATGCAGATGGCAGAGTCAGGCAGATAACTGAATCAATCTGACATTTATAACTCGGGAGAAAGGAGTGACCTGAAGATACTAATAATGGTTTTTGTTTTTCAGCAAATAGATGGCAGTGGTAGCCATGGAAATATTGTCATGTATGTGCACAGGAGAGTGTAAGGTAACAGGTGGTCCAAAGTCTGAGCCCTGAAAGAAAATTTAAAATCCAGAGAAAGGAAGAGGTTACAAAAACCGACAAGACTCAGCCAAATTGGTAGGAGAAATAAAAGCTGTATGCAGTCGTGCAAACCAACAAAAGAGAGGGCTTCAAGAAAACAGAAATAGGCAGCTGTGTAGAATGCTGCTTTGAAGTTAACAAAAGTAAGAACTAAGACAACAAAAAATAACACCCTGGAAGGTACTGGTGAGCCTAGTAAGAGTAGTTTAAGAAAAGAATGGCCGGCTAACAGAAATCTAGAAAGTGGTAACTATCAGCTTCTATAGTTTTTGTCAAATCAGTCATGAACTAGAGGCAATAGAAGAGTGGTACGTTCTAGGGATTAGGGGTGGGAGGTCTGTGGACTTCGCTGCATGCTGGAGTGGATAGTTTTCTTGAGGAAAATTCTTGTGCAGTTTTTGAATTCCAGCTGAAGTGTAGGCACTTTTTGTGGAAATCCATTGTACTATATAGAGTTACTAGACTTTAATATTTGACAGACATTTTCTCCAAAATATGTGGAGTGAGCCCAGCAGATGAAGGGGAAAAAAACTGAGAGAGTTTTTGTTATGTATGGTAAATTTCAAGCTTCAAAGCAAAAATTAGAATTTTGGAAAATTTGTATTTGTTTTCATTTAGTGTTTTTCAAGTAAAAATGTTTTTAAAATCATGCATAGATAAAGAATTTATTCAAAGTGCAAGAAAGGATTGTAAGGTAAAAGTAAAAAAATTTCATTGACATGATTTGGTTTTCCTTATTACAAGTAGCTTGTAAGAACTACCTCTTATTAAGTTTTGTGTGGAATCATAAGAATACAGTATTCTCAACCTGGCTACTAGATATTCTTCCCTTTTCTACTACGTATCTCTGTGAGACTGTTTTTTTTCTTTTTAATATAATTTAACCAAATAATATCATTACAGGTTTAATATAGAAGGCAGATATAAAACTCTAGATGTCTTAAGTCATATATTAAGGAGGTTTAGAAACATTCTTTTCACTTTTTAATTTTGCAAAATATACTTATTTTTATAAAATATAGTATTATTATACAATGCCTTTAATGTTATTAGTTTTAAATGAATTAATAAATATGTATTTTAATTTTGCCTTGGTTTAAATTCCTTATATGGTAAATCTTAATATGTACAACCACTACAAACAACAGCTCTTTGAAGTCTTCAGTAATATTTGACAGTATAAAGGGACCCTAAGACCAAATAGTTCAACAACTGTTACTTTAAGCAAAGGCTTGGTTTCTTTTAAGTTTAGAAATGCCACGGAAATAAGTTGATCATTTGTACAAAAACAGATTGATTTGATTTCATAGCAGTTATTAAATGTGCTTAAAAACATCAGAACTAAAAAAAAAAATCAGAACTAAACTCTGTAGAATCAAAGTTTTGTGTTTTTTAGGTTAGCCCAAGTCTGTCTTATTCAAAGAATTATTGTGCAGTCATCCTTTCAATTGTTTCGTTTGGGTCTTTATTTGTTTTGAAGCTTGAGAAAGAAGCAGTGAAGGATGAAGTTTTAAAAGCCATAGAAGAAGAAAGAAAAAAATTGGAAAAAGCTCATGCTGAAGAACGGGAATTATGGAAGACTGAGCATGCAAAAGATCAAGAAAAAGTATCTCAGGCAATTCAAAAAGCTATACAAGAACAAAGAAAAATTAGTGAGGTTAGTAAAACAAATTCTTTGTGAATTTTTTTCTTGTTTTTTTCAAAATGCAGTATACTTCCTATTTTATCTTAAAATCAACTTAGTAGACATATCAATATTTAATTATATTGCCTTTGGTATTAATATTTTAAATAAGTAATTCTTAATATAGGTAAAGTTTTACCTTCTCATACTTATAATCTTACCTTTAACCATATTTCAAGACAAATCACAGTACAGATTCATGTGTAGTCATTGCCACTACATTAAGCCTCCTGTTTAAAGTATGTGGATTTTTTCACAAACAGCACATGTACACATACAGCCAATACAAAAAATATATGTAGAAAACAATTTGATTGATTTATGTCTAATTTATATATATTTATAGATGTAATTCATAGTAATACTTAATAGAACCTCAGAAATAATTCTTACAGTCTCATAAGAGATATATACATATGTACAAATATGGCTTACGTACAGTATAACTTGATTACTTATATGAACAACTAAAAACTTTAGTGGTTTTATTTTTTATAATTGAATTTACATGGTTTTAATTTACTTGTACTTAGTCTTTTCTTTATAGAGGCAAAAAGATATCTTAATAAAGCATTTCCTTAAATAAGTATAAAAAGCCAAAAAAGAAAAATCCATAGAAGTCTTTTCTTTTACACAATCAAACTGTTACATTACTACCATCGTTCATGCAACCACTCATTATAAATGTATCTAAAGTGACTCTTTTTGACATGATACTGTATATCAAAAACACCAAAGATTCCACCAAGAAACTACTAGGATTTAAAAATGAATTCGGCAAACTAGCAGGATACAAAATTAACATCCAAAAATTTATACGCCAGTAACAAACTAACAGAAAGGGAAGAAAACAATCCCATTGAGAATTGCTGCAAAAAGAATAAAATACCTAGGAATAAACCTAACCACGAATATAAAAGACCTGTACTCAGAAAATTTTAAGACACTGAAGAAAGAAACAGAATATACAAATAAGTGGAAGCACATACCATGTTCATGGATAAGGAGAAGTAACATCATTAAAATGTCCATATAACCCAAACAATCTATAGATTCAATGCAATACCTATCAAGATTCCAATGATGTATTTCATAGAACTAGAACAAATATTTCAAAAATTTATATGGAACCACAAAATATTCCACATAGCAACAACAGTCCTGAAAAAGGATGGAGGAATTACTCACCTAATATGAAACTATACTTTAAGGCAATAGTAATCAAAACAGTTTGGTACTGGCATAAAAACAAACACATAGATCAGGATAGTGTTCAGAAATCAAGCCACACCTTTATAGTCAGTTAGTATTTGGCAGAGGAAGCAAGCACATACAATGAGCTGAAGAGAGTTTATTCAATAAATGGTGTTGGGGAAATTGAACAGACACATGTAGAAAAATGAAACTAGATCACCTTCTCATACCACACACAAGAATAAATTCAAAATGGATCAAAGACTTATTATGTTAGACCCAAAACCATAAAACTCATAGAAGAAAACATAAGGCAGCAAAATCTTGGACATTGCTCATAGAGTATTTTATCAGATATATCTCCCCAGGCAAGGGAAACAAACAAAAAATAATAAACAAATGGTATTGTATCAAACTAAAAAGGTTTTGCCCAACAAAGGAAATCATCAATAAAATGAAAAGACAATCCATAGAATGAGAGAACACATTTGTGGATACATCTGATAAGGGGTTAATATGCAAAACTTATAAAGAACTTACAAAACTCAACACCAAAAAAATCAACAACAATAACCCAATTGAAAAATGCACAAAGGACTTGAATAGACACTTCTCCAAAGAGGAAATTCACAAGGCCAGTAGACATATGAAAAGATCTCAACATCACTAATTATCAGAGAAATGCAAATTTAAAACCACAGTGAGATACAATCTCACACCTGTTCGAATGCCCATCATCAATAAATCAAAAACAAGTGCTGGCCAGGATGTGGAGAAAGGGAATCCCTTCTGCACTGTTGGTGGGAATACAGACTGGTGTAGCCACTGTGGAAAGCAGTATAAAGATACCTCAAAAAATTGAAAATGGATCTGAATTTTCAATATATTCCCAAAAGTGGGACCCAGCAATCCTACTTTTGGGAATATATCCAAAGGAACCCAAAACACTAATTTGAAAGAATATAAGCACCCCTATGTTCATTGCAGCATTATTTACAATCATAAGATATGGAAGCAGCCCACGGGTCCATCAGTAGATGAGTGGATAAAACAACCGTGGGGCATTTACACAGCGGAATACTACTGGGCATAAAAAAGAAAAAAGTTTACCCTTTGGGACAATATGGATGGGCCTAGAGAAGTGAAATAAGCCAGTCAGAGAAAGACAAATACTGTATGATTTCACTCACATGTAGAATCTACTGAACAAACTGAATGAACAAGGAAAACAGACTCGTACATAGAGAGCAGGCTGACAGTTGCAAAAGCGTGGGGGAGGTTAGTGGGTGGAAGGACTAAGCGAAAAGGAAAGGACTCGTGGACATGGACAGCAGTGTGGTAATTGCTGGAGGAAGGAAAAAGGGAACTAAATGGTAACGGAAAAAATACAATAAGGATTAAATCAAAAAATAAAATGACTATCTTTTGGGATAAAACAACCTAAATTATTTTCTTATAACTCATTAACTTTATTGAAGCCCTCAAAAACTTAATGCTTCTAATATCCAAGATAAATGTTATACATTTTTAAAAGTTATCACTTTTTTATTAACACAGTTACCCACTTACTGTAAAAATGAACAGATCTTACCTGTTACCATGTAAGAATATATATATATTCTTATATATTCTTACATTTGTTCGATGTATGGTGTTTCCTAGAGGGGCACTTTGATAGGAAGAAAACTCCTGTCAGCCCCCAGTGTGGAAAGCACTGCGTTAGCATTTTAATACTGGGTTTAGGGGATCACCGATGTGCAGTCATTTATATACATCACTTCATTCATCGATCACATTAATTCCCAGAAAGCAAATTAGAAAAAGTAATAAAGTATTACAGAGTGCTCTGTAAAAGTCGCATGAAGTTGATTGAATAGTGCAAATTAACTAAATTGCAGGACTAGAAATACAATTTGTAAGTATACGTTGTCCATGAGCTGCTAGCAATGGGAATCTGAAATCCTGCCTCTTAAACTTGTTCATGATATTGAGGATTTTAACTGCGAGTTTCACAATTATAATTAACATCCTTGTTACTCCTTTCAGAAAAATACCTGGAATTTTAGACATTACAGAAATTGACAGAATGTTATCACATATCAGTAAGGAAGATAATAATAGTTCTTTATGTTCAAGTTTTATCTATTTGGCTTTTTTCTAAACAAATATTTTAGGCTATTCGCTGAAAAGCTGTTTTATGGAATTTTTCTTCAGTTCTGGCTGCAGAAAATAGTAAAATAATAGTCATGGTGGCGGTGGTGCTAGGATTGGCAATATTTATAGTATTGGCTATCAATTTATTTCTAAGTACTAGGTTCTTTCTCATTGTTTTACATATTTCATCTCATTTAATCCTCATAATAGCCTTGTGAGGCAGAAACTATTATTATCCTCATTTTTGCAGTAGCAGAAATTAAAGCTTAGAAAGGTTCTGTAAGTTGCTCAAGGCCGTCATAACTTTTCAGAAGAGGCAGTAGTCTGGATCCAGAATCGGGCAGCCACACTCAGTAGGACCTGCAAGACCTGCAAGTCGCCGCCACACTATCTCTCCCCAGTGTTCTCATCTTAGAACACAGTACGAATTCAGCTTATTGGTCGTTTAATGTGTAATTTCAGTATGAGGTACTTCAAAGGGTTATTTTAATTTCTTTATTCATTCAGTAGCATTTATTAAGCACTTGCTCTGTATTGGCACTGTGGGAAGATTTTGATGTATAGCATCTAACAAGATAGACAAGGTTCCTAGGCACTCATGGAGCTTATATTCAAGTTAAAAAAACCTTTATAAGTAAGGTAATTTCATATAGTTCTATAGGCTGTGAAGAAAAAATTCAGGGTTATGTGTTTAGCTGGGAATGGGTACTTGTTTAGATTAAAGAAGTTAGGGAAAAAGCCAGACCGAAAAAAATTTACATGCTACATGATTCTATTTACATGAAATTCTGGAGAAGGCCAAAGTAATTTGAGAAGAAAGAAACCAGTGTTTTCCTGGGAATGGTGGGGAAGACTTTTTGAAGGTATAAGGAGACTAAATGGTAATGGGAAAAAGACAATAAAGATCAAATTTAAAAGAAAAAGAGTCTTATACTAAACACTGTAAATTAATGTAAATCTTCCATAAATAGCTATATCATTGGCCCAGCCCTTCCCAACTTCTATACTCACGTTGAAATCAGTTTGAAGTTCATGTACCCCTGCAGGAAGCAGCTGATTCATTTTGTATTTTTCCCAGAAGATCCCAAGGCGTGTCCTTTGATCATAGCCACACATTGTAATGCACCGGAGCTGCTGCAGAGGTTGCCCCGGCTCCCTCCCCGCCCCAGCCACCTCTGGGGGCTGCGGCCTTGGGAATCCTGCCTGCCCTCACCTCGGTGTCCACTGTTTCTTTCTCATCCGCTTTGGCAGCAGACTAATCCTAGCATCAGTTGTTCCGAAAATAACGGAAACACCTGTTTCAACTTTGAAGTATATATAACATTCAAAATTACGTGAAGAATTAGTAGTAAGGTTTGTCATAAGTAGTATTTTTATAATTATATTTCAAGCAGTGAATTTTAGATGCATTTATATGTATCTATATGTACATATCAGTCACATTTGCATGCATTTTTCTAAATACAGTTACTACAAATTAAGAGAATAGATTAAAACCCCATTGTAAGTGTTCTTCTTGTTAAGTTCCCTAAATCCACTATATTTGTGATACAGGATTATTCTTTACATTAGCAATAAAGTATTTATTTCCTATCTAAAAAAAAGAAAAGATAAAGAAATCAGTGTTTGCCTGGGAAGGTTGTGGAAGACTTTTTGAAGGTGATGGAAAAATGTTTTAGTTATAATTGTGGTGGTGATTACATTTGACAAAACTTATCCAATTATTTAATGATGATGCATTTTACTATATGTATATAATATTTTCATAAAGATATTTTTCAAACAAATTCCTCCCAGAATAAATTATTGTGTAGGTGGTGATTTCAGGTGCTGACTTCATTTGCTACAGTAAGGAAGGGTTGGGTTTCATGGGCATAAAAAGCCCAGTTTGTTCATATCAAATTAGAGGTGCCTATTCTTAATCCGAGACAGAGGAAATGTGGGGCAGGCAACTGGAAACGCGGCTCTGGAGTTCACGTGGCTTCTCAGCGCTGCAGAGTCGGAATGACAAGAATTAGATGGTATTTAAAGCTAAATAAATTCAAAAAAACTTTTCTGTACAAGATTCTACGTGACATTCTTTTATGACATGTAGCCATCTTCTACTTACAAATAATATGATTACTTCAGATTAACTGTGTACTAGTGGAATAGTCTCTTAAAATTATATTTCAGGTGAAGTTGTGAAAGTGTTAAAGTGGTTGGTGGTTTCCGTATCACACTGCTGCCCAGGGCCGAGAGGCCGGGCTTCAGCTACTTGTCTAGGAAGTGCAGGGTCACCAGTGTGAACAGTAGCTTCTGCCACCTTCTGCCCACCTCCCGCCTGGCTTCCCAGGCCACCGTTCATTGTGTCCGCTAGTTCTCGGGCGGCCAGCTGGGGTCCGTGGAGCTGGAAGAGCTACTTTCCAGGAAACTGCAGACTGCTTGTGTACTGACTGAAGGCACTGATTTAGAAAAGCCTGGAAGCTGTTTTTTAATTCTAAGATTTAGGTCATTTCTCAGCACTCAGATGTTTCTTTAATAAATAGAATTCTGAAACTTAAACTTGGAATTAACAGAAATCAGCATCTTTGGCCACCGAGTCCCACCAGAAATTAGGAAAGGATAGACTATGGCAAAGTGAAACAGTCAGTGTAAACTTCAGCAACTAAAATTACTCCTGAGAAAGTACGGAAAATAAAACGGCTTCTGCTTTAATTTCTCTCTGGATTTTCTCTGTGTTAACAGTGTCCTTAACTGAGGGGGCAAACGTTAAACCTCGATAGAAAACGCAGCAGCTGAGGGGGCGGCGCATGTCTCTTCCACCTCCTCTGAGAGCCCATTTGGTTTAGTCTCGGTCGTAAATTTAAGACTAAGTCATAGTGTTGATTATACATTTGTACTTTTTTTTTTGAGTAACCAGAAAACTTGACTCTGACGTATTCGTCTTTACTAAATTAATTCTGTGTGCCTTGAAAATCTTTGGTAAGAAAGGGAAGTACGCTTCTTCCTGACACCAGCATGGACCAGGAGAAGTCACCAGTCCTGCTGTTCTGGCAGAGTCCCAACCAGGGCTCCCGTGCGCACCGACGCTTAGACCGTTTCTGACGCCAAACGCTCATCGTAATGGTTCTTCACCACAGCCACTGTAATTTGGGGTCATGTTTTTCCCAAAAGCCACAGACATTACAATCAGTGGTTACATTTTCTTTTAAGAAATTTAGTATTGCCACCTGACCCTTCTTTTAAAAAAGGAAATAGCATTTCTGTTTTAGCTTAGCAGGCCAGATAGTTTCACCAAACTGAAATAACTTTTCTGTATTGACTTACTTAGTTTTAATTCAGTGGTTTGTTTTAAACTTTGTATTTAACATTTCGATAGTAACCTAGTTAATTGTAGGTAAAATCTCAATTACAGTTTAACCGTGACAAGTGTTGTTATCTGGGGACAAGGGAACAAACAGTGTGCCAGCTTACCTTTTCGTATCTCGAAACCTTTTCCTTCTGTCCAGAGAACTGGAATTTCTCCTAGACTCGCCCTCTCTTACCCCCATTGTCATGCCTGTTTAATTATTGAAACCTTCCCATTTTACTTGTTAACTAATCCTTAAACATATACACTTCCTTTTTACCAGCTATCATTTTCTTTACTTACTTACTTACTTACTTACTTACTTATTTATAAAGAAGAGCGATGCTTTGGTTCGCAAGGAAGGCCTTTTCTCAATCCACTGAGCTACACCAGCCAGGGCTCATTTTCTTAATTATGGTTCTTATTGCTTACCTTGACCAACGACATTGACTTCTTTGCCTCCAATTTTGTCCTCTTTGTATTTGGAATAGAAAATGCCATTCCCCTGCTATAAACTCTTCACTGCTGCCCTGTCGCCAATAGGATAACATTCAAGCTACTTACCATGAACCAGTAACCTGGTTCCTCCCTCTCCAGCTTGTCTACAGCTGCTCCACATTTTGTGCTTTTTGGACCAAACTGCTGGTACTCGTAGCAGCCATGCTGTTCTAGGGTATTGGACCCTTAGCCTTACAGCACCTCAGCCTGGGATGCCACTGCTTCCCTAACTTGAAAAACCCACTCTTATTTAGTGAGTAAGCATTTTCTAATCCAGAAAACTTATGTTCTGCTTCTCAGGTTAAATCAGATGTTCTTTTTGCTTTGGTATTCAGTATATAACTATGCCACTGCCCAGCCGTATCACGTTAAAAGAATCTGTTTGTATCTTCTCCACTAGATTAGCAGCATGTTGAAAGTAGGAACTGAGTCTCGAACAGACCTCAGTAGATTATAAAATGATGCAGGCCCAGTACTGTTTTCATGGGACAGATTAATCTTCTAAAAATGGACTTAATCTTTAACAACACAGTTTGGCTCTTAGGGTTTTACTTGTTTTGAAATGGAATATTTTAACAAGAGTTGAGTCACCAAAAATAGTGCTTTGTGTTATGATCCCTTTACAAAAAGTATTTATCAACTTTTTTGTAGGGTGCTCAGCTGAGATGATGATGATTACTGTTTTTAATGACATACTTAGGAAGTAATCTAGGAGAAAGAAGGGCAGTTACTGCCAACGTCAGAGCAGTGTCAACTTCGAACAACTGGTGCAGGTTTCCTGTGAGGTGACGAGGGGCAGCGGGAGCCGGTGGAAGCTTTAGGTCACAGTAAGTGGTACAGTGTCTCTCCTTGGTCACCTGGGAGAGCACTTTCACTTCTGTGGACCGTGTTTTGAGACAGACATTTCCAAATCAGGATGAGACTCTTTTAGACATTTATTGGTACCTATACTCGTCCCAAAGTGACACTTTTTACTTCTTAGTCATGTGGTTTTGAATAGCTGAATGGGAACAAATTAGAAACAGAGGTGAAATACTTCAGTTCAGTACAACATGAAGCTGTCAAATCACAAGTTATCTAGCAAAGAGTGTACCCTCCTGTCCAGGATGGTGAGACATGGAGTGGGCGGGAGACTGAGGAATGTACGTGTAGAGACTGTGAGTTCTGCTGTCCTTTTCTTGCTCGGAGGAACTCTGTTCCCCAATTGTTGCAGGTACATGGCAGCAGCAGCCCCTGCAGACTTTCACTCAGGTGCTGACATGCTTATCATTTAACTGTTGAACATTCCTTTTCAGGAATAATAGTGATACAATCACGTTAAAATACATTGAAAATATTGCCACTTTTTAAACATATAACGTTAGTTAAGTAGCTTTGACTGCTTTAAACCTCAGAGTATATCTGCTTCTCAAAATGGTTCTGAGGATTAAATAATACATAACACCAAATATTACTACCTATATATTTTTATTTTAATATTCATTAAATATATTTTCATTGTTGTTCAAATACAGTTGTCTCCATTTTTCTGCCACCACTTTCCCCTCCCCACCCACCCCTACTTCCCACCCTCAATCCTTCCCTGCTTTGGCTTTGTCCCTGGGTCCTTTTTACGTATTCCTTGATGAATACCCTTTATATTTTGCTTAACTCTACTGTGTCTTTCACACAGATCTCTGTTAGTTGACTGACTCTTTAACTGTAAGTACCATTAACAAGCTTATGATCCAGCATAAATTTATTTAACTTAGCCTCATGCCTGGAACATAGTATGTGTATTTGTTGCTGAGATGCCTGCTGCTGCTGCCGATACTATTATTATTATGACCTTCTTCATCAGTTTGTAGTTTTAACACCCATCTCAGGGCTGTGCATGAGAAACACTGAGTGACTGGATGGTTACTGTGAATACTTCGGGCTTTAGTTTCCAGCATGCATCTCGGTGCTCGCTGCAGGGTCTCTTAAATATTAGAGGGCACTGCAGAGATACTACAGACCTCACGGGAACCAGGTAAACCACTATCTTGTCCATTCGAATTTGTCTGTATTTCTTTCTGTTATTTCATGTCTTAGTGAACCTGGGTTTGGTTTAGGGATGGCTGTGATAAAAAGCAAATACTGTGCAAATGTCAGTGTGGAACAGGAAATGAGATTGTTATTGCTCAACCTCATGCCAGGATTTACGAAGTTGTGCAATGCCGAGTGTGGACAAAACTCATGAATAAGTAACTGTGGTTGAGGATGAGATAAAAGTATTTTTCTTTCATTTTTTGTGTATCTTAAATAGCTGCTATGTTATAACCTAATTAATTAATAAATGGAACAGTTAGGTATTTATTTTGGCTTAGACAGCATCATGAAAAAATTACTTGGGCAGCAGTGAAGCCATGAACTGAGAAAGTTTGGGAAGCTTTATCTAGTCTATGCCCACCTTATCAGGTGTTCTGGGGGGCTCAAGAAGTGTAAGATATAGTTGCTACACTTAGGTAGATTTTCTTGGAATTGGGGAAACAAGTCACTCATTCTCTGATGATGGTTTATGCATCTGAACTCTGTAGCAGATACTACATTAGAGTTCGAGTCATAAAGAATAGGAACTATGGTAAATATAACCCCTGACTTCAAAGGTATCTCAACTGGGTAAGATGGACAAGTAAAGCAGTTACACAGTTCTGAGTTACAGAGTGCTTTTAGAGGTAAATGTATAGTGCTCTTAGAGCAGGTACGAGTGGTAGTAGATCCAGGCACACTGTGAGCAATGGAGATGTGGAGCATTTCAGGGAAGGCTTCTGGAGATGGCAGTGCTTAAACTGAATTGTGCAGGAGGAGGAGTCGGCTCGGTTATTAGAAGAGAAGCATAAGGGGAAGCCATTCAAGCTGAGAGCACAGAACTGATCTCTCAGGGAACTGCAAATGGAATACTTACTTTGTGCATGACAGAACAGTAGTTTCACAGAGGCCGCACACGTGAAGGAGACTTTGCCATTGTCTTCGGGACCTTACAATGAACTAGGGAGTATGTCTGATCCATACATTGCCCTAATGTGAGGCAAAGTGAGCTCTGACAGAGCGCATCTGTGTGTTGAGGCATTGAGAACACAAAGGAGGATGCCTAGTAGGTGGTGGGTATCGATGCAACAGAAATTGAAAATGTTTCTTGGGAAAGTAGTATAAAACAGGCTGAATTTATATGCTTGAACAGATTGCAAGAACTTAGAAGGTAAATAATCAAACTCCCCTTTATTACTACCAGAAATAGAATGCCACTAAAGACTTCCTTGCACTAGAGTGACAAGGGCTAAGTGTCCTTTATGAAAGATGACCTTGGCAGCCTTAAATGTGAGGAGTTGGAAGTTAAGAATACTCCCTGGAAGTTGCTAGAATACTTGACATGCAGGAAGTGGGCAGCCTGGCCCAAGTGATGGCAGTTAAAATGGCAAAGAAAAGACAAACATTTTGGAGGGGAAAAGACTGACCCTGGTGACTGCAAACAGGGTATCAGATCAAACACGTGTCTGAGACATGAAATTTCAGTGACTAATAAAATTCATGTCACCTGTATCTGGGGCAAACAACCAATAATTGATCTTTTTCAGGGTGATTCCATTCTGAGTAGTAGTAAACAAAATACATTTTAATAAACCAGCAAGATTTAAGTGCTTTAGAGTTCTTTAGGTATAGCATTTATTGCTAATAATTTTATTTTCAAATAGCAAATATTCATTGTATTTATTTGCATTTATGAAAAGCAGAATATTTAAGTATTTTGGGGCTTCTGTTTTAACAGCTTTATAGTGTCATACATTTATTTAAGTGAGTGTGGTCGAGGACCATTATGTCCCAGAGAGATACTAATATCTGTGCTTCACAAGGTCCCCTGTAGGTTGTCGTACTGCTGGAGATTCTCACTGGGTCCTTTGTGCAAGGACTGCATCTTTCCTATCCCCAACAAAGTATCATGTGACAGGAGAGAAAAAAAGCTAGATGGTAAATGGAACGGAGGTATCATTGTATAGAATTTAAAAATTAAGTGACACTTTGTAGAACTTATTTAAAGAAGAAAAATCTTTCATTCATAAATCTCTTTTTTGAGTAAGGAAAAAGACAAAAGACTGTGAAAATACAACCAGCTAAATTTTTAAGAAAACTGAAGATAGTTTCTAGAAGTGAAAGATATAATATTGGAATTTAAAACTTAATGAGTAGAGCTTCTTATTCTACCCATTATGGTGTATACTGTGTGGGACTAATTCTTTCACACACACACACACACACACACACACACACACACACTCATAAAAGCTATACAAATGTAGGTAAAACAGCTTTGTGAAGGCTTTGTAGAGCAACAAATGCAGGTGGGTGGAGGGATTTCAGTACTAGAGAAAATGAAACTCATCAAGGTAAATTTTATAATCAGGCTTTAAAAAGCATTTTCTCTTTGGCAGCATGTAGAATTAAAATTCAAGCAGAAAATTTCAGTCTTATAAAAGTTAGAGGCAGAAGTTCAGGCTTTGCCAAGGGGCAGATTTTCAGAACAAATTCTAGGACAACAAAAATTAGTGTTCAGACATCCACCACTTCACAAGACTGGCCAGATCCCAAGTTGCATACACAGAGGGAAGACTCCTGAAATCCATTAACAAAAAAGGAAAAGTTGGGAGGCTAAGGAGCTGACCAGACACTTTCGGGGAAGGAGAGTTGGAGGCTAAGTCTTGCCAACATGGACGGGCTCAGGTAAATCAAGGGCTTTCACTTGAGAACCCCAGAGGGCTTTTCTCTCCAGAATAAAGGCTACAACCTAAAAGTAAGAGCACTATACAAAGGAGCATGTAAACATGTCCAAAAGCATGTGAAAAGGTGCTCAGTATCATTTTTCTTCCAAGAAATGTGACTTAAAGTCACGGTGAGATACCGATATATCTCTGCCCCGGTAGGAGTTTGACTAAAGGGACTGACAATACTAAGTGTCGATGATGATGATGCGGAGCAGGTTCACCTCATACATTCTTGGAGGAATTAAATTTGTCTACCCACTTTAAAAAACTGCAGACCCATCTGCTGATTGGCCCAACACATGTATACTCTGATACCCCTATTGCCACAATTATGTATACAGACATACCTTGGAGTCATCGCAAGTTCACTTACAGAACACCACCATAGAGCAAATATTGCAGTAATGTGAGTCACACAGACTTTTTGTTTTCTAGTGCATATAAAAGTTATGTTTATGCTATATCATAGTCTATTAAATGTATAAATAGCATTATGTCTAAAAACAATGTACATACTTTAAAAAAACCTTTTTTTGCTAACAAATATTAACCATCAGCTGTGCCTTCAGTGAGCTGTAATGGAGGGTCTTGCCTTGGTGAAAGTGCAGTATCTGAAGCACAGTCAAGTGAAGGACAGTAAGACAAGGCATGCCTGTACACGTCACAGAAGTTAATGCTCACATCCACCGAAAGATACGTAAAGGAAGGGATGCTTTATTCATAATAATCCCAAATGGAAATATTCCAAATATCCATTAGTAGTAGAATGGATGAATGAGTTGTGATATATTCATACAAAGAAAACTATACCAAAATAAGAAAGACAAACTAATGATATACTCTACTGTATGGATAAATCTCAAAAATGTGTAGAATAAAAGCCAGTCACAGAAGCATAAATACTGTTACTTAATTTTTATAACCTTTAAGAACAGACAAAAAGAATCTATGATCAATGATGGTATAAATCACAATAGTGTTTATTTATGCATCAGAAATGTTTCTAAGGCATAGAAATTATTTTTTCTTCACTGGGTAGTGGGTAAGCAAATATACATATAGCACTATACATTTAAGGTTTGTGTATTTTACTATGCATAAATTTGTTTAAAAGCTGAGCACAAAGGAAAAATAATGCAGTCATTATTGAAAATAGTTTTTTTTAATTATGAGAAGCATCTAAGTTGTCACTTCAGAGAAAATCTTAGCCATATTAGAATATTAATACCTATACTAAAAAATAGAAAAGATTGGGAAATAAGGTCTAACACTTCTAATTTATTAAGGAAGTTAGAAAAGAAAAAACAGAATAAGCCAAAGAAAATAGAAATAATAATGGTTATAAAAGATAATCATGATATAGATTGGAAAGTTTCAAAATACCGTACTTCATTTTTTAAAAGGCATAAAATTTACAAGTCTTTGACAAGATTGATGAATAAAGAGGAGTGCTATTAATACACATTATTAGAGGAATGAATAAAGTGACCTAATGTATATGCTGTACAAATTTGAAGTTACATAAGCAGTGTTAATAACAATACTAATTAATTGTAAAACTTAGATGGAATGAAAAATTTCCAAGAAAAATATAAATTCCAAAACTGATGCAAGTAGAATTAGGAATGCTACATAATTATATAGCTATAGAATAAACTGTATCTGTAGTTTTAAATATTCATACTCATATGTCTTGATGAAAAATAAATGTAGATACTCCCGTTCTCAGCAGATGGAACTTGATTTACCTCTCCTTGAGTGTTGGCTTGGCTTAGTTGTTGCTTTCAAATTAATAAACTGTAGAAAGGGAGAATATGTTAACTTTACACTAAAAAAACTTGGCGGTCATCACTTTAACTGAATGATCAAGGTTAACATCTTCACTGATAAATTACCTTTAGTGACACGTACCCCCTCGTACAACGTAATGAGAAGCATCTTCATCTTTAGTACTCTTTTCCAAAATCTATACCACCAGTCTATATTATAAAGAAAAGGAGACAGATCCACATTTCTTCAAATACCTGAAAAGTACTCTTCCCAAGTATCAGTGTCATTACAGTAAGAAAAACCAAAAGCCTGTCAGACTAGAGCAGAGCAATGAGATACGATGTGTGAGTACAGTGTTTTACCTTAGAGTACTCCTGGAACAGAGAAAACATTCGGGGAATCTTTGTGGAATACAAATAAAATCTATAGTCTGAATAAAATTATTATATGATGTTATATTAGGGGAAGCTAGAATAAAGATACATAAACTTGTTCAGAATAAAAGTTTGACCTTTTTCTTAAAACCTGTCTAGTTCAAAGGAACAGTTAGAATATTCGTTTTTATCTACTGCCTTCTAAAACCCCACTGAAATAAAAATTTTCTGAAACAGAACCTTCAGCTGAAACTAGAGACAACTGAGATCAATATACCTTGTAGAAACTCCAAAACTTTACTAGTTAGTGGCACCAGATACCTCTGGAAGTGGAAATGAAGATGAAACTTCAAATAGGAGGAAAGTTTAAAAATCTGTTTAATAAGCAGTTAAGTTCCCACTCATTCTTTCCAATCCTGGCAGAGGACTGAGGTTCTATGCAAAAAACGAAACAAATTTCAGGGTCTGTGGCCCGGGGATCACTAAGCGCAGCTGAAGATGCAGGTGCTATAATGAAATGGGGTTGGGAGGAGAGCAAGGTAGAGAGTTTTCTGTTGCTTACTGAAAACCTTAGCTATTTTTCCCATCCCAGCTCTCAGAGTGCTGACAACCAGACAGGAAATGGGAAGATTCTTTTCTGAGGAATCCAGACAGCTCAAGAAAAAAGACCTAAATATATTGGTATCAAAAATTGCCCCGAGGAAGCAACTCAGCCAGATTGCTCTGCTGTAAGATCACAGTCTACAAACCACAGCTGCATGCACGGAGACGTTACTCAGCATTTTCGTGCTCCCTCGTTAAACATGAGCAGAGAGACAGCCAAGTATGAAGAGTCAAGTTCTGTGAAAAGCAAGAAGAAAGCAGATGCTGTGGGGACGCGAAGAGTTTTAAAAAATTATCATTAACCTCATCAGCATTAAGAGAAGATTCTACCTCTATGAAACATTAAAACTTTAAAATATGGTAGAAAGTTAAAACCAGGAAGTTATAGAAGTCTTCCAGAGAAATGGATGTAAAAATACAAAAAAGAAAACAGGAGTGAAAAGATCAGAAAATTAGGCAATTAACTCAGGAGGTTCATTAGTTGAATCATAGGATTTTGAGGCAAAAAAAAACAGTGCAGGAAATAATTATTATAAATTATAACTATTATAAATTATAACTATTACAATTATAATAAATTATTATTATTAAAGGAAAAAACTACTAGAATTGAAGGACATGAGTTTCTAGAGTGTAAGATATGAATTTCTAGATAGGCCTATAACTAGGTTTGTCAGGAATATTTTGAGAAACAGCTAAATGCATAAAAGTTGTTATACAGGAAAAAATTATGCAAATGATGAGGAATCAGAATGGAATCAGACTCAACAACCTTTTTCCAAGCTAGAAATCCACACTTAGCGAGACTATAAATTAAGAGTGAGGATAGAATAAAGGCATTATATTCAGACAAAGGCGGTATTAAAGCTTTACCCCCGTGTACCTTTTCCCAGGAATCTGCTGGGGGTGGTGCTCTATCAAAACAAAAAGAAAGAATCCCACAGTGTTGAGAAGCTGGAGGTACTATTCCACAGAGATACAGTGGATCCCTGGAGATAAACCTGAGGGCGATCCCAAAATAGCTATTTCACGGAGCTAGAGAACAACCAACCCAGTTTGGAGACATCTCTCCAACATTAACATGATAGAATTTCTTGTATAGTTGAAAATAATGACTAAATACTTAGACAGTGAGAGTTTGGAAATCAGTTCATACTACACATTTGCTCAGGCCAGTATAATGTTGCTTTAGTAACACTGTTGTTTTTGAGCCCAAGTCTTAAGAGACCTTACATTCTTTTGCTCTTTTGCAACTCTATCCAGAGGCTATGTGAAAAGTCCTGAGCTAATCTGCTGCAGAATGGAAGACCACAGGAAGGAGAAACAGGCTGTCCTCTCAGTTCCATTCTAGCAATAAACAGGCAAGTCAGGCCCAGCAGTTGATTACAGACAGATACCTGGGAGAGCCCAGCCAAGACCAAGACAACTGTCCAGCTGAGCCCAGTCTAGGTGGCCAATGCAGCATCGTGACCTACATCAGGGATTACTGTCAGGGTTTTTTCTGGAAAGGGCCAGATAGTAAATATTTGGGGTCGAATGGGCCAAGAGGCTTAATTGAAAGTATTATGTAGGTACTTTCATAATGAAAAACACCCCCACAAATTGTTGCAGTTTTTCTCAACGAAACTAAAAATACAGTCCTAATTTATTTTTAATTTTATTGATTATGCCATTAGAGTTGTTCTATTTCCCCCCTTCATTCCTCTCCACCCTGCACACCCCTCCCCCACCATCCCCCCTTTAATTTATGACCACATGTCTCAAGTTCTTTAGATTCTGTATTTTCCATACTATTCTTGCCCTCCCCCTATCTATTTTCTACCTACCATCTATGCTTCTTATTTTTTGTACCTTCTCCCCCCTTCTCCTCCTCCCACTCCCCTGTTGCTAATTCTCCATGTGATCTTCATTTCTATGGTTCTGCACTTGATCTAGCTGTCCTCTTAGTTTGCTTTTGTTTAGGTGTGCTTGTTAATAACTGTGAGTTTGCTGTCCTTTCACTGTTCATCTTTTTTATCTTCTTTTTCTTAGATAAGTCCCTTTAACATTTCATATAATAAGGGCTTGGCGATGATGAACTCCTTGAATTTGATCTTATCTGAGAAGCACTTTATCTGTCCTTCCATTCTAAATGAAAGCTTTGCTGGATAGAGCAATCTTGGTTGTAGGTCTTTGGATTTCATGACTTGGAATACTTCTTTCCAGCCCCCTCTTGCCTGTAAGGTCTCTTTTGAGAAATCTGCTGACAGTCTGATGGGAACTCCTTTGTAGGTGACTGTCCCCTTATCTCTTGCTGCTTCTAGAATTCTCTCTTTCATTTTAATCTTGGCTAACGTAATTATGATGTTCCTTGGTGTGTTCCTTCTAGGGTCCAACTTCTTTGGGACTCTCTGACCTTCCTGGATTTCCTGGAAGTCTATTTCCTTTGCCAGATTGGGGAAATTCTCCTTTATTATTTGTTCAAATAAGCTTTCCACTCGTGGCTGTTCCTCTTCCCTTTCTGGTACCCTTATAATTCGGATGTTGGAGCATTTAAAGATGTCCTGGAGGTTCCTAAGCCTCTCCTCATTTTTTTGAATTCTTGTTTCTTCATATTTTTCTGTTTGGTTATTTTTTTCTTCCTTCTGGTCCACTCCCTTGATTTGAGTCCCAGTTTTCTTTCCATCACCACTTCTTTCCTTTGCATTTCTCTTCATTTCAATGAGTTTAGCCTTCATGTTACTCTAATTTGTGACTAAAATCAACCAGTTCTGTGAGCAGCCTGATCACCAGTGTTTTGAACTGTGCATCTGAAAGTTTTGCTATTTCTTCGTTGGTTAGAATTATGGGCTCTGGGACTTTGAGTTGTTCTTGAGCCATGTTTTGATCTGTTCGCACCTGTTACGTATGAGGAGCAGAGCCTTAGATGTTCACCAGGGCGGGGCCACCTAGGTCGCTGGGTTGTGACGCTATATGTGGGGGCGGGGGCAGAGCGGGGCAATAGCGGTCCCCTCTGCTGATTTCTGCTTCTGGGGCCTGCGTGGTCCGTCTCACTGCTCCCTCCTTCGCTGGTTTATCTGCGTGGGAATGTGTGACTGAGGTCAGCCTGCTGCCTTGTGCCCTCACTGGGTCTGCCCATCGCAACCCCACATCTGGGGATTTGCCAACCGCCGACCTTGTGCCTGGTTTTCCTGCACAACCCTGCTCCACCAGCCGCTGGCTCCGCCCCTCTTATCGGTCTAGCTGAAGGGTTCCTTGTTGTGGGACTTCGGTAATTTAATTTTCTGTGGTCTGGCTACGTATTTGTTTTATTAAAACTTTGTTGTCTTTAAACTTGGTTGTGCAAGAAGGCACAGTGTTTCCACCTACGCCTCCATCTTGGCAGAAGTCAATACAGTCCTAATTTATACAGTAATAATAATATAGGTCTAGTAAGAAGAAGAGAGTTTGTGGGGGGGTGGATTTTGCTTTATTGTGGTTTAAAGTTAGGTATCCCTATCAAAAATGGTTGTAAATACTTATTAATGCTGATATGACTGAGATTCAACATTCATATCATCTTTTAAAATGCCTTTCACACAGATACTGGCAAATTTTGATATCAGTCAATGAGTATGTGATTTTAATTGAGCATATTCATCACTTGACAGGCATTTTTATAATTATGGTTCACTAATATTTTCCATTTAGGATGTAATTACAGTGCAAACTACTTTTCATTAAAAGTTAGAGGAAAGTGTCTCAGAAGCACAATAAATAGGTTTTAGAATATGCGCATTTCATTTGTGCTACCGATGAAACTGTGGTTTGGGCTCTTAAATCTCCGTAGGAATGGAAGTCTCACTTCTCCTTTTAGTCATTGATGCCCAGGAAGTGTATAAAGCAGTTAGTTTGCTTGTGATTCAAACACTCATCTTCTATGGTGTATTTTCACAAGCACATGAAACTTTTTAAATGATACATAGTTAAATACATAAAGAATAAACTGTGTATAGAAACAAAAAATAATTAAAGCAGACAGTTGCCCCAGAAAATCTTTGATACGATAGGTTACTGTCTGCAGATCACAATGGAGTTGATTGCTGAGAACTGTTGGGTATTGACTGTGTTTATAATCCTAAACTAAATTGCACTGATAAAGAACAAATAACCAAGGCTATTTATTAATTCAAGATCCTGTGATTACGGGAATGTAGAGTCAATTTAATGGGTACAGTTATTTTGCATAACTGTACTTTAACCAATAAAGAGAACTTTTAAAATCTTGTGCAGGTATTTCATATAAGCTTTCAGTCCCATTGACATTCTCTGTGACTTGTTTTATTGTAACAGTATAGAAACTGATTCCAGTCATTCACTTTTTCAAAAATTAGTATGTAGAACTTTCTTCCACACTTAAAAACTAGTTATATAATTATTTGGACATGATTTCTTGCATATATTTTTAGACAAAAAATATTTAGTATATGATGAGAAACATAACTGAATGTTTTAACAAGCCAACCATAAACATACATGCAAATGGGTGTTTTTCCCTCCAAACTGCTTACCTTAGAGCAGCAGTGTTTCTCAGTGGGAGGCGATCCAGTGAGTACGTGTCAAGTCTGCTGTTTATCAGAAAACACCCACCCCTCCTCCAGCAAAGAATGATCAGTAGTCTGCGGTTGAGGGAACTTTCCTCAGAGAATATACCGTGTTCCAGTGGTGTGGCCGTTACTAAAATATTCTGGAATATAGATTTTTTAAATTGCTCATTTGAATATACTCATTGTGTCAAATCACCATTCCTTGTTAGGTATATTTTATTTTGGACTAATTCTCGTGACTCATTGGCACAGTTTAGTTCATTCATGGGATTCAATAGAGCATTCAAGCAGATACAGGCATACGCAATTATTTAATCATCTCCAACTAATTCAGAATTTGGTTTGGTGAGAAAATGGAAGGCTTTAAACTTTCCTTTTGCATTATATTTAAAGAGATTTGTTTACTGATCAGCACTTTGTAAGGACTGACTTCAGAGCCCTGCCTATCACCTAACACCAGTTTAAGAGGAAAGGGTCCAGGGGAACTTTCTCTGTGAGTGGTTCTTTATCAGCTGGAAGATTAGAAGATTCTCAAAAATGTGGACTGAGCACCTAATATAAACTCTCAATCCCCCCAAAATGTCAACTGAACATATTAGTAAACTCCTCATGTTTTTTTATAGATATATTCTTTTTATTTAAACTGAGCTTTTGCTTTCAAACATGTCTGGTCAAATTAACCAGTATGACCCTTGCTAGGTAGAAATTCTGATTGACATTTAGTACAGGACACATTTAGCTTTACAGCCAAATAATCCAGGTCTGCAGTGCTTGTGTGCACTTCTAAAATTCTGAAAGCTCTGAAAACTGATTTTTGTAATTCATTTGTTGGCAAAACCTAATGTTACCTGGACAGATGTGAAGCTATGATACTTTTAATTTACCCTCATAGTTGAATATTCATACTCTTCATTGCAGAAGTATTTGTATGATTTGTTTCAATGGCTTTATTAATATATGAAATATTTTTGCCTTGTAAAAATCTGAAAAATTTCAAATTCTAAATTATTAAGTATGCAACCAACAGGAGTTTTAATTGTAAATACTTTTATTTTAAATATAATTTTTTTCTTTTTAAAATTACTATAGTTTTTCAACTTTTCAAATAATTATGGAAGTAACTTAGTATTTTATCATTTTATCAATGAAATTGCAGCTTATTGAAAATAAAATAGTAAAAATTTTCAAAGTCACCATTATGGGGATTTTCAGATTTGTGGCTTAATTTTATATAGAAAAGAAACCTCCAAATTAAGAGCATACCAATATTAATGTGGCAAGAGTATATGATCAAGCAAATGATAAGAAATACTGTGTATATTTGTAAAAATATATATCACATAATAATCCTTTTAAAATGCAGAATGAAGTGAGATGTCATTCTTCCTCAAAAAACTGTGAAGATTAAATATAATCAAGTATATAAGATCACAGCCATTTTCATGGGAAATTTTTTTTTTGCAAAATGTCAAAAGCTATAAATTATATGAAAATTATATCCTTTAGCCAAAATGATTCTACTTTTTGAATTGATCTTAGGGAAATATAAGATACATATGAAACAAAGATACATATAGAACAAGGATACACATATAAATGCTACCCCAGTTTTATTCTATTAATAACCAAAATACCCATGAGTAATGATTGGTAAAACAAGCTATTATAGTTAAATCCTTGTAATCAAATCTAAATTATAAAAGAATATATAATAGCTTAAAATATTCAAAATGTATTTTAACTGAAAACGCCTTAGTTAGAAAATAGTATATGCACCTCGAGCTTCATCCTGCTTTACCCATGTGGGGTATATGTGTATTGTTCTGTGTTCATATTTTCTGTCCTTTGAATTTTTCTACAGTAAGTATATTCAGAATAAGAAACTGTTACTATTTCATATTTTCTGGGTCATATATACATATCTAAAATTAGCCATGACCAGGTGGCAAGGCTGGTTGGAGTGTCATTCCACGCACCAGAAAAGTTGTGGGTTCAGTTACTGTCAGGGCACATACCTAGGCTGTGGATTTGATCCCCGGTCTGGGCACATGCAGGAGGCAACCAATCCAGTCGATACAGTGTCTCTCTCTCTCTCTCTTTCTCTTTGTCTCTGTCTCTCTTTCTCTCTCTCAATATCTCTTTCTCCCTCTTTCTCTCTTCCTTTCCCTCCCCCTCCCCTCATCCTCCTTTCCCCCTTTCTCTCTCTCTCCCTCCCTCTCTCTAAAGACAATAAAATCATATCCTTGGGCGAAGGTTTCTTTTAATTAAATTAATTGAGAAAAGCTATGTAAATAAAAACTACAATGTTAAGAGTCCTTAAGAACAACAAAATGAAGGAAATACTCATGAGAAATTTTAAGGTGTTTTGTAATTGAGAGCTTGTCCAAAAAAAGGATGCTACCTATATAGATAAATAGAAGTTAAAGAAGTTTGTTTTGTGGAATTCATCCAATCAAAAAACACTATTTTAGCAGAAAATATTACTGCCGTTTGAGGTGTTATTTTTTTTTCAAAATTTTAGCCCTCTTTCTCCTTGTCTGAAATTCTGAAATCTGTTAGGTACCTGATTATTATTTCAGTAAAATGGGTAGTACCATTTTTCTCCCTAGATTTCTCATTTCAAATATTAGCACAGAGGGTGGAATTCTTACCTCTTATTCATGGTGTCCAGCTCTCAACATCTTAACCTGGCAGGAGGACCAAACGCGCTGTAAATCTTACCACCCAGACCACACTTGATTATTGTATGATGGGAAAATTAAACGTGAATAAAACAGCTCGAGCATTAGGGTGTTCTTGGAAGAATAAACACAAGTTGGAAGTCTTATGTGGATAGTGCAAAGTACAGGAAGGCAATCAATCATGTAAACATCAAATGAAAGGTTGGTAAGGAAGCCATTGGAGTCTGTCAGTCGCTCCCTGCAATAAATGGCTTATTCCATTTCTTTTCCCTTTCACTCAGTTTAGAAAAGTGCATTCTGTGGAATCTCTAACAGATCTCAGAATATTTTGTAGTTTCTTATTCCTGTTTAAAGACACGTTTTGAACAGAATGGGCTCAAACCTTTGAAGAGGGTTTTAGTTAATATAAAACGGACAGAGATTCTGTCATAGTATGTACTTCCCTGACCTTTTCCCTCCTCCCACAAACAGGAAACTGTTAAGGCAGCAATAATCCAGGAGCAAAAACGAAGTGAAAAGGCTGTGGAAGAGGCAGTGAAAAAAGCAAGAGACGAATTGATAGAGTATGTAAAAGAACAGAAAAGGGTAAGTATCTCCTGAAGGGTTTTAATTTGTGCTTCCCCAAACAGAAGCAGTAGCTTCCATACAGTAGCATGAAATGTTAAAATATTTAAAAGTCCTTTGTCATCTAATTTAGGAATATCTATCCAGGGTTATTTTCTGATACAATTATATATTCTGATAGTTACCTCTATAGACATAAATACCATCTGTCAATAAAAAAGCAACACTGAATAATTTCTTGCCACCCTCATAGAAATGACCTGTACCATTTTCAACTTAAGTTTACACTTGTGAAAAAAGGCGACAGTTCTAGATTATTGTTGAGGTAACCTTGGTTCATAACATTATGTAATTTTTAGGTCTACAAAATTGTAATTCAGTACGTGTATGCACTACCTTGTGCTCCCCACCAGAAGTCGCCCGCCGTGTAGATGACCCCCATTAGCCGTTTCAGCCTGCCCCCAACCCCTCTTTCCCACCAGTAACCACCAACCCAGCGTCTGCCTCTGTGAGCTTGTTTTCATTTTGTTTTGCTTTTTTCATTGCACATAAGTGAAGTTATATGGTATTTATCTTTCATTATCTGATTATTTTCAACTAGCATAATACCCTCCCTAATAATTATTGACATTGATCATCTTTTCATATGCCTATTACTACTTGTATGTCTTCATTAGGAAAATGTCTGTTCAGAACCCATGACCATTTTTTAATTGAGTTGTTTGGGTTTATTTGCCATTGGTGGTGTGAGTTGTATGAGTTCTTTGTATAGTTTGTATATTAACCATTTTTCAGGTATATGATTTTCAGATATCTTTTCCCATGTAGTAGGTTGCCTTTTCATTATGTTGATGCTTTCCTTTGCTGTGCAGAAGTTCCTTAGTTTAATATAGTCCCATTTGTTATTTTTACTTATGTTTCCCTTGCTGTTGGAGTAAAGTCCACAAATAACATCACTAAGGCCGATGTCAAGGACCTCACCATCTGTATTTTCTTCTATGTACTGTATGGCTTCAGGCCTTACACTTAATCCTTTAATCTATTTTGATTATTTATGGTGTAAGATAGTGGTGTAATTTCATTCTTTGGCATATGGTGGTTTAGATTTACCAAAACCATTGTTTGAAAATACCTTTCTCCATTTGATGTTATTATCTCCTTTGTCATAAATTCGTTCTTTGTGTTTGTGTGAGTCTGTTTCTGGGGTCTCAGTTCTCTTCCATTGATCTATGTGTCTGTTCTTCTACCCATGCCATACTGTTTTGCTCATTATAGCTTTGCAATATGGTTCGAAACCAGAGTGTATTATACCTCCAGCTTTGTTGTTCTGTTCTCAGGACTGCTTTGACTACTCAGTGTCTGTTGCGGTTACATACAAATTTTGGTATTTTCTGTTCTATTTCTGTGGAAATTGTTTTTGGAATTTTAATAGGATTGCTTTGAATCTGTAGATTGCTTTAGGTAACATGGACGTTTAAACAATGTCAATTCTTTCTACCCATGAGCATAGGATAGCTTTCCATTTCTCTATATCTTTAATTTCTTTCAACAATGTCTTACAATTTTTAATGTACATGTCTTTTACCTCCTTGGTTACATTTATTCCTCAGTATTTATTCTTTTTGTTGTGATTATCAGTGGGATTGTTTTTCATCTTTTTTATTGTTGTTCAATTACAGTTGTCCCAAATTTCCCCCATTGCTGTCTCCTGCCAAATTTCTCTTTCTGATAGCTCATGTTTAGTTTATAGAAATGCAACAGATTTTTGTATATTGATTTCTATATCCTGCTACTTTACTGTATTCATTTATTTTTTCTGCTATTTTTGGTGGCATCTTTAGGGTTTTCTATACATAAAATCTTGTTGCCTGAAAATAGTGACAACTTAACTTCTTCCTTTTCAATTTGGGTTTCATTTATTTTTATTGCCTGATGGCTCTGGCTAGTAATGGAATTGTCAAGAAATCACATCCTTGTCTTGCTCCTGATCTTACAGGAAAAGCTTTCAGTGTTTTACCATTGAGTATGACATTAGCTGTGGGTTTTTATTATGTTGAAATACTTTCTATTTATTTCCATGGTATTGAAATGAGATTTTTTATCATAAATAGGTGCTGTATCTTGTCAGATGTTTTTTCTGCATCTACTAAGGTGATCATATGATTTTTATTCTTCATTTTGTTAATGTGGCATATCATATTGATTTATGTATGTTGAACTATCTTTACATCCTAGAATAACTCTGTTGATTATGCTAATATTTTGTTGAGAATTTTTATATCTACAAGGGTGGGCAAAGTAAGTTTACAGTTGCAAGTACACAAAACACAGTGTATTGTTGTATTATTATTTGTTACAACTGTAAACCTACTTTTGCCCACCACATATGTTCATCAAATACTGTCTTGTAATTTTTCTTGTGTTTTGTCTTTTTGTGGTTTTGACTTCAGTGCAGTGTTGGTGACATCAACTGAATTAGGGAGCATTCCCTTCTCTTCAGTTTTTTGGAAGAGTGGAGGAGGATTAGTATTAAATCTTACTTGATTGCTTGGTAGAATTCACCAGTGACGCAGTCTGGTCCTGGACTTTGTTTTCTTGGAGATTTTTGGTTATTGTTTTAATCTCCTTGCTAGTCATTGTTCTAGTCATACTTTATATTTCCTCATGGTGCAGTCAGGAAGGTGGTATGATTCTAACAATGTATACATTTTCTCTAAATTTTCTAATTTGTTGGCTTACAGCTGTTGATAGAGGTTAACTGTGGTATCCATTTAAGTACTTTTTGTTTCTGATTTTTATTTATTTGAGCCTTCTGTCTTTTTTTCTTATTGAGTCTAGCTAAAGGTTTGTCATTTTGTTTATCTTTTTCCTCCAAAAAGCAGCTCAATTTTATTGATTTTTTCTATCATCTCTAGTCTCCATCTTATTTATTTCCTTGGATTTCTTTCTTGAGCCAAAATTTTTCAGTAGCATATTGTGTGATCTTCATCTATTTGTAATCTTTCCACTTTTCTTCTTCTAGTTGATTTCTATTTTTATACCATTGTCATGGAAAATGTACTTGATAGTTTTAATCTTCTTAAATTTATGAGACTTGTTTTAACATACTCTGTCCTTGAGACTCTTCTGTGTGCATTTGAGAAAACTGTATTCTGGTGCTTTTGGATAGAATGTTCTTTATATATCTATTAAAGTCATTTGGTTATATTATTAAAGGCTAAGGTTTCCTTTTATACTTTATCTGAATGATGTAAATGGTGTTAAAGTCCCCTCTTACTGTTCTGTTGTGGTCAGTTTCTCCCTCCGGGTTGGTTAATAGTTGCTTTATATATTTTGGTGCTTCTATGTTGGGTGCATTTATATTAATAAATACAGGGTCCGGCACAAATAATGCCCCCTTTTTATTACAAAATCATAAATATGTAATTCTGTAACATAATAAAATACACTCAAGTACACTCTATGACATTATAGGTGAAATGTTCAAATTAAGACTGAAAGTTATTATAATCATACTGTTACCCTGTCAACCACACTCAAACAGGTCTTACTTCTGCTGGAACCTGTACATGCCTTTCTGATGCATTGTCTCCGTTATCATTAGACAAGATAACTAGGTCAGGATAGTGTCCATCTTGACCTTTGTTACCATTTTGGCTTGAAATCCGTCTTGTCTTTGATAAACATGGCTACATCCACCTTTTCTTTTGGCGAACATATGCTTGCAGCTTCATCTTTCACCCATTCACTTTAAGCCTATGTTTGTCTCTAAAGCTGACATGTATCTCTTAAAGGCAGTGTATAGTCAGGTATTGTTTTATAATCTTGCCAACCACTTATGCCATTTTCATTTAGGGTAATTATGATATAGGAGGACTTACTACTGCCATTTTATCTTTTATCTTCTGATTGATCTGTATCTTTATTGTTTCATTTTCCTTGTGTTTTTGTCTGCCATTTTAGTTTGGTGGATCCTCTAATGTTTTTCCTGAGTTTTCTCTTTTTTGTTGCGTTTTATGTCTTTGCTCTAGATGGTTTCTGTGTGTGGTTAGAATGAGGTTTGTATAAAAACTGCCAGATACAATAGTCCTTTTTGTGCAAATAGCATCTTATCTTCATTTGCTTTTCACTCCTCCCTTTTACATTTCTATTTTCACAAATTATTCCTTTTTATATTGTGAGATTATCACTGAACTGCAGTAGTTGTAGTTATATTAATACTATTTTTCCTTTAACTTTTATGCTATAACCGAGTGTTTTAACTCCCTATTCTGAGACAGATTTGTAAGTTCCTGATCCAATTTATTTGTCATCTTACTCAAATTTGGGTGCTTATACCTTTATGTTTCAGGTGGAAGAGCTCCTTTCAGCACTAGGCAGGGCTAGTGGTTGTGCACTCCCTCAGCTCCTACTGTTCAGGAAAGCCTTTACTTCCCACTCATATCTGAAAAATGACTTTGCTGGGTACAGTATTCTTGGCTGTCAGTTTCTATCTTTCAGTATTTTGCCTATGTCATTTTGTCATTTTACTCTCTCCTGGCCTGCAGAGTTTCTGCTGAGAAATTTGCTGATAGCCTAATGGAGGTTTTTTTGTAGGTTACTGCCTTTTTTCCCCCTGGATTCTTTTAAAATTCTTTACCATTAACTATGACAGTTTTAATATAGTTTATCTTGAGAAAGCCTGTTTGCATTGAGATGATACTTTGTGGACTTGTATATCTAATTTCGTCTCCAGGTTTGGGAAGTTTCCAGTTATTATTTCTTTAAATAATATCTCTGTTCCCTTCTCCCTCTCTTCTCCTGCTAGGGTATCCACTGTCCTTCTGTTACCTCTCCTTATGGAGCTGTATAGTTCTTAGAGAGCTTCTTCATTTTTTACAAAAGATTTCATTTATTTTTAGAGAGGGGAAAGGAGGAAGAAAGATGGGAGAGAAACATTGATGTGAGAGAGAAGCATCAGTCAGTTGCATTTCCTAATTGCTCTCACCTGGAACTGAACCCATAACCCAGACACTTGCCCTGATCAGGAATCAAACCAGTGACCTTTTTGCTTTGTGGTACAACGTCCAACCAACTGAGCAACACTGGTCAGGGCACTTCTTTATATTTTTAAAGCCTTAGTTCTCTCTTCTCTTCCAACTGAATAATTTTTAGATTTCTGTCTTCAAACTCACTAATTTGTTCTTCTGTACGGTTTGCTTTATTCCCAGTGCTTTCTAATGCTTTCTTCAGCTATTTTATTGAGATCTTCAGCTGAACAAATTATTTTTGGTTCTTTTTTTAGAATTCCAAACTCTATTTAAAACACTCCAGTTCATTAATTTTATTTCTGAGTTCATTGAACTATCATTGAGGGTTTTTTTATTTTTGTTTGTTTGTTTTTTTAATTTTGTAGCTCATTGAATTTCTTCATGACATCACCTGGTAGGTGCCTAACTTTCTGAAGAGAAAATTTAGAAGCAAAAGTAGTTGACTTTTCAGGAAGTGATATATTCTCAGAAAACACTTCTTTTCATGCATGACCCCAAAGAGTTTATTTGGGATCAAGATGTATACTTTTTATCATGTTTTGTAATTATTTATGGCCAGTCCTTACTTGAGCTTCATATTTTGACAAAATATTATATAACAGGGCAAATCCATTCATTAATATGATTTTTATTAATACTTTTTTGATCAAACTGTAAGGCTTTTCTTAAAATTATTTTTCAACCATACTGTTCTCCCATCAAAAGGAGTAATGGGGCTTCCATAATAAATGTTTTAAATGAGAGCAAGAAATGCCATGTTAGGATTTATCTGGTTCTTATGTGACGCAAATTTACCTCTTGAAGGGAACTCACAGTGAGCTCTGTCGTTTAATCTTTGTGTTCTTGCAAATTGAATTAAAGGAGTACTATTCATTTGTGTTAGATAAACCAGTTATCACATATAAAAATGATTATTAAATAACAATAACAAAATCATGACTTTAGATCCTACTTATATCTGACTTTAACTAATCTATGCTTGTTTATTTGTAAAGGAAAATAAATCTAATACCTCCCTTACAAAATTGTTTTGAGTTACATGTATTGAATAATAAAATCAAACAGCTCAAATCAGGACTCAATAAATATGTGCTATGATTATTACTATTTTTACCACATTATTTTTAAAAACTAAGAAACTCCCAATAGCATCATTTGTACTCATTTAAATTGTTCTTTTTAGATTAATGTTTGGCATTCTGTGTCCTCTGAAGTTTATAGTATGAGTCTCAAAGTTTATTCTATGCTTGTTACTGGATTGACAAATTAAAACTGATTTAATCAGTTTACTAGAAGGAAGTTTATTACTTCCACTTTAGGATTTGGGGTTTTTTTTAAATAATACATGTTATGAAATACTTTCAAGATTTGAATGCTTCTGTCTTTCTGAACATAAAAGCTATAAAAAAGAAGGTAGATAAAATATCTGATAAAAGAACTAAATAATTACTAGACTTCTTTTATGTATGTATATGTAAAATAATTACTAGACCTCTTTTATATATATGTATATATATATTATATTTATATATAATTAAGATCTATATACTCTTCTTTCCAAAAAATATTGATTTGTGAGTTTAAAGTTAATTTTTATGACTATTTCAGGGATTGAAGGTTTTTTCACATAAAATAAGACATCTCAAAGCTTATAAAGTAATAATTAGAAGAAACAAATGTTTTTTAGCAAATTCATAATCTCCCGAGTCTTTCCAAAACATTAAACTAGGGCAACTCATCTCTGCTTCTTCCTTTGTAAAATGAATTTCTATTTGCATCAGAGAAGAACACTTTTCCAGAACAAAAATTTTCCTTTCTCCTCTCCAACTTTTTTTAACTAGAGAGTCAACTTGAGATTTTCAACATTAGACACCTCAAAAGCCCTACAGACCTTGGTTCCAACTGGGCTTACATTACAGTCTGTGAAATAATCTACTCTTGAAGTTTTTCAAAATCTTTGAAAAAAAAAGTCTAATGTTGTGTTAGTTCCTGTTTTTATATGTCTTTTATCCTGAACATTCTTTCCTTTGACATCATCTTACCCTTAACAAATTTACTAAAAGACTGAAATAAAGACTTTTTTCTCCTGCATTTTCTTTAGTCTTTTACTTTTAAAAGACAGAGAAACACAAAATGAGAAAAAATGCAAACTTTTCAAATACATCTTACCTTTCCATATAAAATGCAGTGGGATCACAGATATAGAAGATAACCTACCTTTTTCTGTTTATCAATAATTAACAAGTTTTTAATCAGTTATACAATCCTTTTGAATATTAGAATTAGAATTAGGATTTTACTGGAATTAGAATTACAATGAAAAAATGTTTTACTTTTAAATTCTACTTCTCCATTTCTTCTAGCAACTCAGGTGAGATGTCTCCCATCTTTACAAATACACCCCATTCATGTGGCCTAAACATCTTAGGTCAAAGTAGCTACCCGTACATAAACTAATAAACTAAATGATAATTTATACTCAGAGTGCATCCTTAGTTTTTTTTATTAAGTTGAATACAAGCACTTATACTGTTAGTCTAAATCATAATAATAACCAAAAATTCATGTCTACTCAAAATATAAAACAAGAAGAAATTTTTAAATGATCAACTAGAAAAATAGTTCAAATTAATAATGGATCAGTTCCAGTGATAAAAAATGCCTTTCTTATAAGTACTCTAAATTAGTTTTTAAAAAATTCCTCTGTGAAATCTATCTTGGTAAGCCCAGGAAAATGTTATATTGAATTCACAAATATAGTATGGAATTAAAAAGCTAACTTTTGCAGCTTCAGCTCTCATAAGGTTTCCATATCATTTAATAGAAATTGTATAATTCTTTAATGAATTTAGAATTTATCAGTATAATTTGTGCAATATATTGAGAAGAAAAGGTAAACAGGAAAATCTAAAAAAGATTTGAAAATATATTTAATTTCTCTGAGAATCATCAAGGTATCTGTAAGTATAGTTATTTTGGTTTCAAACTCTCTTGAATATGGTAAATTCTAGATAAGGAAGAAGTTGCAAACTATAGCCCATGCATTAAATGTGGCTTGCTGCTTATATTTGGAAGTAAAGTTGGATTGACACACATAGCCATATCTACTCATGTGTACGTTATTCTTTGGTTGGTTGCATGCTGTGACAAGCAGAATTGAGCTGTTGAGAGACACCATCTGGCCCTTTATGGAAGAATGTTTGTCAACTCCTGTTCTAAGTCACTGAGATCATCTTGTGGTGAAACTCTTTTCCTATCCTTTGCCCTTTAAACTATTCTTTTTATTATGCCAAATTACAAATAGACAATTGAAGTTCATTAGGTGCTATTCTGGAAAAGATTTCTCTCTTGAAACTAATTGCCAGATACAGCATTATAACATGTTAGATCTGGGCATTGGTGCCATAAACTCTATTTTGGCCTGAAAAAGACTGGAGGGGAAAAAAAGATGAGATGGGTTAGGACCACATCCTTTGACACTCCCTAGGGAGGAAGAACGTGGTTCATAATGACCTATGGCCCTTGGATTAGAATGGAGTGTTCCAGCCCATTCCACAAGTTAAGACTGTTATACATGAGCTTCCTATGAGGGAGGAAGTGTGAATAACATTCAGCAAGCAACAACTACTCACAGCCAAGCAGTGATTCCTAAAAAATAAAATCTCATCCAAATGTAATAAAAGATTATTTTTTTTTCCTCTTAAGAACCTGAATGATGGCCTGTGTTTTCTAAATCCCCTCCAGGAAAATAATCTTCACTTTAGAGGATCCTTTTAATTTAGATCTTCAGAGAGGAATAAGATGTAATTATCTTTACTTTGGATGTTTTGTGGTCAAGACATTATCATAATTTCTTAATTATAAAAATTCATTTAATCTGGTTCTGCTGCAATATCTGTGAGTGCTTACATCTCAAATTATTTATTAAAATGCACTATTTAGCCAAAATGAACTCTCTATTGTCTGATCAGTTCTACATTTACTTGAATTAACCATAATTGCAAGACAAGTTATTTAATATCTTATGGTGCCTCACTTTTTCATCTTACTGATACGGAACTTGAACTAGGTGATATCTCATGTCTCCTAACAGTTCTAAAATCTACTAAGACTCTGATTAACTAACATTTTCCTTGACAAGTGAGTAATTTTTGAGAGGCTTTAATTCTTGCTATAAATCAGTTTTATCATAGCAGTTATTTTATATAATATTAATATATTTGAGTAGAGAACGACACTTTTTTGCCCCATCCTCCTATCCCAGTCTTATCCTAATTAATTAGTCTTGCTTTTACTTACCCTGAGGCAAGCTGTCCAGCTGCCTATGCAAGCAACATCTCAGTAGCAATTCAGCCTCTGCCTTTGTTAAGTCACGATTTGGGTCTCATATTAGAAAGTGATTTTATATGATCAAGGTACATTGAAATGAACATTACACCCTAACATTCAGTTTTCTGTGCTTCCAGCTGTGCCTCATTTTTCAATGCCAGAGGGAATTTAACCTACTTCACACAACCTATATTTTAATTCAAACAATCAAAAATTTACCATTCAAATTTGTAAAATTTCACCCATTTTAAGTGGCACAATAACAAGTAAATGGAAGGATAATTTGGATTTTGAAATAAATAGTACAGATCATTTTACCAAATGATATTTCACTTGGTCATAAATTTGACCCCCTTTCTAAAGTTAAAAAATAGAAATTTTGATTCAGAAGGAAGGTTAGTAAAACCAGTGAGGTGAATAGGCTTTAAAAGGTTTATAGTTTTCAAAAAATTAGTACAGGTAATCTAAAAAGGTATTTACTGTTTTTCTCTTACACATTTCTTTGAAATCTTATTTCATACAACACACTTTAAAATCAAACTTATTGCTATCTTCCACTTTAAACAGTCTTCTTAATCTTCCTATTTTGGTGATTTATTCATGAGTTGTTTATTGCAGGCCCAAAGTTGCCTTCTTCATGCTGTTCCAACCACAAGTATTAAACTTTTTTTAAAAAAAGAACAATCAAGTGGCATTTCAGATTGCCAGCATGCTGATCTGTCTGTACATCCAGACGGCATGCATCAGCATCTGCCTCTCGTGTTCTATCCTAGGCTGTGTACTGAGAAGCTTCAATAGAAATGTTTTTTTTTTCCTCAATCTATAGAGAAATGTTGAGCGTCCTTAGTGTTTAAGCACTGTGCTCAGAACACGAGGTTAAATGAGATTGCAAAGGAGAGCTTACACCCTAGTATCCATAATAATGATATATATTATTTAGCAACTAGAACTTATAAAGAATTTTACGTAAATTATGTGACTGTTACAATAACCTGCATAGTTACTATTCTGATTTTACAAACCAGAAAATCAAAGATGATAGAAATGTTGACTTTTCCAAGGTTCCATGTAATAAATAACAGAGCTGAGATTTGAGTTTTCCTGCTCTTGATCCTCTTCTCTTTCCTCTGTGTCACACCAGCTGCTCTTGTTAACTTCATGCACAGTAGTAGTTTCATTGTACTATTACGAGGAAGCCAGTATCTAAAGGTGATTATCAAAGACCACAGTAGTTAAAACCAGTGACCAGGTACAATCCTAACACCCCACAGCTAAGAGAACTGGACAGGAGGTACTCAGAGATACAAGGACTCAACACAAAAACAGAAGCCCACATTCTTCTTCTTTTCTTATGCTGCTTTAACTACCGAACTGTGCTCAGTTTTGAGTTCTATATTTTGGAAAAGATGTAGATATTCTCATGGAAATCAAGATTTTCAGAGTGAACAATTGAGGATATAACTTTGGAGTTTGAAAGATCCGAGCTTGTTCAACTAAAGAAAAAGTTACTGTGCAAATTCAGCAACATTGAAACCCAGAAAACACCTTAATTTGACCCCAAAGCTAAAGGAATACCTGGACATGTTCAGTTCAAGTGGAATCAATAATAAGTTGTTTAAAGTAAAATGATGTATGTCACAGAAAAATATAAAACAGTTATTTATTGAATGCCAGGTTTGTCTAAAATATTATGGTAGCTGCTTTATACATACTACTTCATGTGATTCTCAAAAGAACACAAAAATAGTATCTGCTTTTTACATATAAGGAAAATTGAGACTCAGATAGATAATTGCCCAAGGTCAGTATAAAGTCAAGACTTTAACTTAGTCCTGCCTGACTGTAAACCACATGGGGAGATTGCTCAGCAACTCTAAGTCTGGTTGGATCATTTACTGTGCACATTATTTTTTGCCTATTCTAGGAGTGTTAGTTTCTCCACTAATAATATTTTAATATATCTTTCTACTTCCAGGCTTCATCTATGTAAATTAGTTAAATTTTACAGGATTTATCCAGACAAATTAGTTCCATCCGGATATTAAGAAGAAAAGTAAAAGAGCATGGATTGTGAGCACACACACCCTTCACTTGGGAGATTGTTGAAATTGTGTATTAAATACATATGTAAATTATTTTAAATAGTTTTTATATCTTTGTGAACTCTTTAGTATCCTAACAAAAAGTATTATTTTAGATACTTTGAATATTATTTCAATCCTGCAGTGTTTTAAGGTTTTGATTTTTATTAAAAACATTCCTGGTGTTTTCTTAATTGTTATGACCACATTAGGTAGTGGTAAAAGACTGACAAAGTTTTTAAGGGTTTTTTATAAAATGCACAGCATGAATTTGGCCATGAAGTTAAAACCACCATTATAAGCTTACGTAATAATGGGGGAAGAAGAAGAATAAAGGGAAGACAAGTTTTGCTTTTTTAAACGCAGTTGAGCTCTGCTGTGTTATGTCGTATTATCTGTGCCTTCTGTCCAGTCTAGACCATCAACTGTTAGTTCCTGGAAAAGTCGTCCGAGGTAAACCTTTGGAATCAATGCACATCTCTACTGGAATACAGGCTAATGTCAAAATCCTTTAAAATTATACTCCCTCTGGGAATTAAAAAACAAAACAAAAATAACATGTCAGAATTATTTAGTTCTTTAAAATACATCCAAATATATGTCATTATTGCAAACAAATTTTTATATAGCAAATTAAAAAAACTGAGTCATAATCCCAACATTTTCTGTTAAAAACCACTCATTTTGTTAAGTTTGAAATTTTGTTAGCTTAAAGAATTAATTTTAACATTAGTTGTATTCTATTTTAGCATCGAGCTGAACAATATAACCCTAGTATTCACTTCATCTGATATTGTAACAACTCTGAATTCTTCATACTGTCTGCTAGGTAGGAGAAGAAGTTATTGCCATATGCAAGAAAGGTACAAGATCGAACGATAACAGTTCAGGCTTTGCACTAATGTCTATAAAAGGTTCTTATAAAACATTTAGAATTAATTTCTCTTGGGTACTTTAAATAATTGGACTATAGAAATTGTGTTTATGGGACTGTAGGCTTACTCCGTAATGATGAATATTCTTTTAAACTATACTGAATATTTATGAATATCTGTTGCTTTCCAGTCTTTGACTTATTTTTCAAATATATAAATAGTTCAGAAATGAGTTATTTTTCATGTGTGTTTTTTAAATGAAACTCTTGAAATGACTATTTCTTATTTCTTCCATTATCAAAATCTCTTTAAATAGAAAGGAGATGGTATTAGTACTAAAAGACATTGGTTGTTTTAAAATTTAATCTATTTGATTTATTATATGGTTGTTTTCCATCATATATGTCTCCTCGGCCATCAGGTCTTTCCTTTGAAAAAATAGAAAAAATAACAATTCGGTTTGTAACTAATAGTGTTTTAGAAACAGCATGAAAAATCATTTTCTAAAAGATGTGGTATTTTTCTTCTCATATGAAAACAGAGAAAACCTCATTGACATTCTGTTCAATGCTGATTCATATGCACCAACGTGACCTCTCTGTGCTCCTTTGCTCTGGAAGCTTCGTGCTCACTCTTTAAAGGAAGGCCAGTTATTTAATATACGTGAACTCTAGGCTGTAACAGGGGAAGATGATACATCATTTATAATCATCGAACTGTTTTTAAATGAAATCCCTTAGATTATGGGTGAATCACATGTCTGACTTAGTCTTGACTAAATTGTCAGACTATTTTTGTTTTTTTTAAACAAGGAAGACTAAATGGATAATCAAGACAGTGACTTTACCAGCACTTCTTTTCCTTCTCTAGGATTGATGAACCATCTCTTTTTAAAGATATTTAATATCCTTTCCTTTCCTAGCACATTTTCATTCATTGTTTTCATTATGGATTGGTTCAGTTGAGATTCTATGTTTGAGAGTCTATGATCCTCAGTTTTATACATAAAGTTCCAATATTCATGTCAGTTTGCTCCAAGAACTAACTTTTATCATTCTTTTTATCAGAGAATTTCAGGTTAACCTCTTATGAAGATCCTATAAATATTTGATAGATTTTTGGTCTTGAAAACTATAACTTTTAAAACAATTCAGCTGACTCTGACTGGTTTAGCAGAAAAGGGGTCTGTTAAGTAAGAGGCTATTTCAATGGGAGAAACAGGCTTCGAAGCTCAGCTTCCAGAGGCAAAGGGCAGGCCATGGTATAGAACAGACCTAATGAGGAAATCTCACTGCTGCTGCTTCCACGCCAAGCACTGAAGACAGCTGTGGTTGCTTTCACTCCCCCCTTAGGTCGTTTGTTTATCACTAACTCCATCTCACAACTACTACTTCTGCCAAAAGCCAAAGTCACTGACTGCTACCACCTTGCCTGGCAAAGTCCCACATGAGTTTCACTCTTCAATTTGGGGTAAGCCTGATCAGTAGAACTCTGGTCACATGCCTGCCTACTGGGAACAGAAGAAGCTAAGAAAAACTTTCATTCTGTCTTGCAATGAATAATCCTGTGATATGTTAGAAGTTTTCAAAAAGTGTCAGAACAAAAGAACATGAGCAATGTGTACTACATTACTTGACTCTTCAACATTAGTGTACACTCTTTGTTAATACTTAAGCCTAATTTTCCAAATATACCCTTCTTCTGTTCTTAACAGAGTAACAGTTAACACCAACTAAAATAGTCACAGAGCACTTCAGCTGTCCTTTATAAAACAAATTACGCTCACAGAGGGGATGGCCGGAAGTCCCTAGTGGCAGCCTGCCTGCCTCAGGCCAAGTCCCGAGTGTGGGGGGGGGGATCTAACTGTGCGACATCTGCTGTCGGAACTTCTCGAGTCCCACTCCACGTATGTCACGGTCACTTAGTATGGCGCGGTACTGAGCGTGTGCGACTTGAGAGTTGGGTGAACCAGCTAAACCAAGTTCATTTTAGACAGATCAGGTCACACTTGTTGTTTTACAGTCAAATATACCAACTCCAATAGCACTTAGTAAGATAAATGCTGCATTCAAAGGGACCGGAGTTTTCCTGTCTGATGACTTTTTTCCAAAGCCTTAGAGATCTCTGCTGCAGTTCCTCTATCGGAACTTGCCACAGATACCAGAGCATCCTGGTATAACACCTGCTGACCCTGTTGGTCAGTGAGGCCAGGTAGATGAACTGTAGCCTGGACTAACTAGGAAGCCTCTGTTTTTCCTCTGGGGCTCACTCACAGCTGGAGGCTTATGGGACACCTCATAAATAGGTCAAAGTAGGATTGCCAAGGTCACATATATTACCTTCAAAGAGATCCACCGAGCGCTACGCCTGTGTCGACTGCCGGAGGTGCAGGTGCAGGAAGTTACCTTTACCTTTGTGGAGGCCATCCTGTTAAGCTCGAGATTGCTGGACCCTCAGACACTTCACTGAGGAGTAGCTCTTAGATTGTTGTGTCATACATCTCACGCCGTACTGCGTGAATACTGGACTCATAGATACGGTTTACATACCAAAAATCTTGAGTTCTTATTATTTCCTAATTTCCAGGTCCTAGAGATGTATGTCGCCTGTGTCATTGTCTTGTGTGGTGGTGATATAGTAATGGCCTTTGTGAAATATACTGTAGTTCTGAGCCAGTTAATTTATATGACCCTAGGATGAAAAGATGTATTGTTCTGCCTGTCACGAAACACAGCTGTTATTGGTGTTCTCCATTTTGGGGAAAGAAGGGGGAAGCATTTGCCAGGTTAATAGTCACACATCTGGTGCTAAGCGCTCCAGTAAAGAATGTACATCTGCACCTGCAGCTGCATCTGAAATGAGTGACTGGTGCTCTAGTAACCCACTCTCCTTCTCCACTGCCAGCTGCACTCCATGTGTTTAGGGCCCTACTGAGCTGGATATGAGGCAGACTCAGGTTAAACCTACAGTATTTTATAATTTGACTCAGTTGAAGCATTTGCATGCCCATCTATTCCATGTGGATCATCTGATCAAGTGGCCAAAGCCAGTGGTCACTGCAGGATAAAGAATTCTGATTACAAGTCAGGTCTGCTAGCAATAGCAGTAGCCATTCCCTCCTGCCTCTTGTATTAAGTGCTTCTGTCTGACATCTGCCACCTTGGCCTCCCGTTATATACATTGAAAACAGTGCTAACCAACAATAACAGGCTCTTGGCCTGTGGAAGATAGACTGTGTCCTTCACTGATGATGTCTTTTCCCTCCCAGCGAACATTTTAGATAGTGAGTAGCTCTTGATTGTGATCTGTGCCTTGAAGTGAGAATTTAGGATTGTGACCATTTTCATGATCTGTTCAAATGCTGTCCTGTGCAATTAGAAGCAACTAGTTTTCTCTTTGAATTCTTGTTTTTTAAGGATTTTATTTATTTATCTTTAGAGGGGAAGGGAAGGAGAGAGGGAGAGAAACATCAATGTATGGTTGCCTCTTGTGTGTCCCCTGCTTGCAACTGGCCTGCAACCCAGGCATGTGCCCTGACTGGGAATCAAACCGCAATACTCTGGTTCGCAGGCCCATTGCTAAATCCACTGAGCTACACCAGCCAGGGCTCTTTGAATTCTTCATACTCTTCATATTGTTGTTGCATGTTGCTAGCCACTTGCCTTCTTTGGTCACTTCGTTTTAAGTGACTGTACTTAGTAATCTTTACTTTGCTACTGAAGGTGATGGATTTTACTTTTTTTTAGAAAACCAGCTGGATTTTTAGAGCCATCAACCCTTAGAGAGCCTGATAACTAGTTGGAGAGCTCTCTGATTTTCCTGAGGTTATATCGCTTTCAACAACTTCCATAGCCATTTAGTATCAACCAGGGGTCACTTAAGCACCAAAGCTGCCTCTGGCTAGTTGTGCAGCAGAAAAGTTTATGAAAAAGAAATTATTATTGAGACCTGGAGAACCAGGATCAAGGGTAAGCTTCCAGAAACAATACCAAAACTACACCTCAAAACTTGGGTAGAGATGTGTCTCCCTTTGCTACAACATTTTTATCGAGCACTATGAGAGCTCATTGTTTAATTAAATCACTGTGATGCCCAACAGTTGAATGTTTCACATCCTTATGAGCACAATGGATGCTCTATAGAGTCTCCTCCTGTAATTGCTCCCTTCTGATCAGAGCCTTTCACAGTTGACTGATCCTTGGGAGTAAAGCAGGCTCAGTAACTGAGAATTCTGGGTTTTACCTGAGGTATGAGGGAAGTCATCCCTCGTAAGGCTAGAAATCCATCAAGCCTAGAAAGGGTACCAGCAATCAGAGAACATTACAAATGGCTACTACATACTTTGGGAATTTTTCCAAGTTGCTATGGTTACTGTAGAAATATTTTTCCAGCTTTTTAGTTTCTTGGCTAATTTAAAAACTAATTCTTTGAAGTCAAACTAGGTGAGTTTCATTCTTCCTATAAGACTGGGTTTTAGGGACCACCAGACTCATCTGACATCTTGTAGAAGATCTGTCACTTGGCTACCACAATTTCATTGTTTTAAAAAAAAACTGAGGTTTTTACAGCTATGCCCAAATTATATGGCACTATTCAAAGGATAGACAATATTTTGGGCAGATGAGTTTTGTTTCTGTGGATGTATGCTAAAAATAGGTAATTTTAGAATGTATGTATAAATAGATTTTTAAAGTGTTTGTGTGTTAGTTATGAAATGGTCCTTGAGTCAACCAACGATTTCCCCTCTTAATTCAGGGACATCCTCTGTACATTAGACATAACAGTAGTTTTCATAGAATGATGGCCACGAAGGTTGCTACAGTGGAAAGAGCTTCATTAACCTTTCTGCTGAATTTGCCTAAATGTCTGTCTCTCCTGCCCTCCTCTCCATTTTGTCACCGTCAGACCCGTTATTCATCGCCTCTGCCATTTGTTTCAATTCTAAGTCTAAACCCAAAGAAAAACATGAGAAACTAAACAACAAGTACTGTTTATCAAGTCCAGTCACATATATTCTAAGCCCGAAAAAGAAGAGGCTTCAGTCCTTAACTATTTAATAAGTATGTAGGCTCTGGTGGGGCTTTTTTCGCTGGTTCTTTCCACTTCTGCCTTCCTTTGAGATCGTGGGCAGTTTCGGAGAATTGTGGCTGCTCAAAGCCCGGCTGCCTGCCTAGAGCATCACTGTACCTATAAGCTCAACACTATCTCTGCAATCCAGCTGAGTCTTCTCTAGATGAAGTTCCCCAGTGTAGACGGCTTTCTGAACATTAATTTGAAGTACAACTTTTAAGGATAAATCCTATATCTAATATTCAGCGTACATTGGGATTGATTCATTAAATAATTCCACTTTCTTGTCACCATGGTTCTTCATATTTTCATCTTTTTACATGTATAATGTGATTATTACCTCGTACCAAGAACATATTAATCATAGTTTTTTGCCATTTTATGAGAATTTTAATGTCTGATTTTTATTAATCTCCGAGGCTATTTGGCATATAAAATACCTTTCTTGCTTAGTTTTTCATTTACAGTTTAGTGCTTTAAAGGAAAATGCTTATTCATTTATGATTTAGTGTGACTATAATATATTCAACACTTTGCTTTTGTTCTCAATATTTATTCCATTCCTGTGGTTCACATTTTCCTTTTCTTATGTATCATGGGTTGAAAATGAAAATATCTTGTCTGGGGTGGAGTTTAAGCCACTGGACTGAACAAACATGTTCTCTTTCTGCTCTTAGTTGATTTTAGTGGTTAAATTACTGTAAATCCAGTTAATAAAAAAGTTTTCATCTACCTTTTTTATTGCGTACTTTCATGGTGGAAATCTCTTTCACCTTCCCCACCAAATGCAGCTTATTCACTCATATTTCTTCTGTATTTAAGACTCACGCATCAGTAGTCCTGAGACAGTGACAGCAGCATGACATGCGAGGATCAAATCCCTTGTACTTCGTGAAAGAAATTAAGCTGCTTGAACAGTTTGTAAACTCAGAAGGAATCTGTGACAGGCCGCCCAGAGCATGTTCTTTTCAGATCAGTGGGGGAAGTAGGGAAGGGAAAACCAAGCACATAACACTGCAAGTTCTGACACCTGTCAGCCAAAGCAAGTCACATGGCCAAGTACATGGCATCCACCAGGAGGCCAAGCAGTCTGCACCTTCACATTTAGCATCAGTAGAGTGGGAAGGTCTGTTCTTCCCTTGGAGGTGGAGGAAAAGAATGGATAAATATTTGCCAGACAATATTTTACCACTCCACCCAGTAAGTAAGTTATTTATCCGCTCTCCTACTACCCTTACTTTATCACATTACTCTGTTTTATATTTTTCTTAACACATATCATTATCTGAAACCATGTCAATAGTTTGTTACATGTTTAATCAATCAAAAAATACTGTCAAATACCTAATTTGTGCCAGGCCATACTCTAATATTAGGGATGCATCAGTAAATAAAAAAGACAAACATCTATGTTACCTATAAGCTCAGAGGGAGAAAGGAACTTTCTTGTTTTGTTCACTGCTCTATTTTTAGTGTCTCAAGAAAACCTGACACATAGCAGAGGTTCAATGGAATGTTTCATGAGTGAAGGAATGTCATTGAACATTTATGTTCTCTAACTTCATTGCTTAGATCCCATGCTCCTTAGGCAGCTTTCTGACTTGTGACTCGTTTACAACACAGGGATGTCTTTATAGTGAGTCTTGTGAACTTGAGTTACTCCAAGTCTTCTCTTGTGACAAAGATCTGTGCTGTAGTATTTTGGCAAACCTGAGGTCAGTACCTGCACAGATGAAAGCCAGTTTCTGAATGTAGTAAGTTCGCCAAGGTGTAAAACCATCCTGAGAAACTTCTTAAGAGATAGACACCATTAACTAAGTATACATTTAATTCCCTTCTAAACAGATACAGCATATTAAAGATAATGAACAAGGATCTTCACACAGGATATGTGACTCCCAGTGTCTCATGGGAGTTGTGCTCACCTGAAACACCTTATCTTTTTTGCTTCACGGTTTCCACCCAAAATAGTTTTGATGATAAAATATTAATCCTTTTGCATTAGGCTCATACATAGCAAACACAAAGGGTATGGTGAAGAGCTAAATTGACTAACAGATACCATAAAAGTCATAGTACTTATTTACTTGGGGCTTCTAAAGCTGTGTTTTCAGAACTCTGTTTCGGAGTATGTATATGCTGTACAAAACCAAGCAACAGCCCAACAGAAGGCTGTCAGAACAGATCTGCTCCATGGAGATTTGAACTGCATGATGAAAAGTCAGCACAGGAACTCCCCCCACCCCCTGCACCATCTCTGAAGCCATAGTTGTTTTATTTTTACACTCATCCTGTTAGTGTCTGACAGTGTACAGTCTGAACAATCTCACATTTCTAACAAAACCAGTCACTGCAATTCTCATATAAACTTTTGGTTCTTAGAGTTTTTTTATACATCAGGCTATGAAAAAAATTAGATGTCATTGATATAGTCATTCAAGAACAACCATCACTGGCTGAAGAACATACTCTAAGTAAATATAGTGGCTCCAAATAAAATGTAAGTGATTATGAACTATTTTATAGAACTCGTGATGCAGCACAGTTGAAAAATAACAAAGAAGACTGTTTACAATCTTACCAAGAAAATCTTTCCCACTATTTTTATTGCCAATAGAGTATGGAGTTCTATTGTGTAGACTTATTCATTCACTAAAAAATGCTTATTGAGTGTGTCTATACTAAGTATACACTACAAACAAGGTTGACACTATTCCTACACTCTCAAGGCTTATAGTCTAGTCAGGATACCAGGAAAAAGCAACAGGCAATTGCCACATGATAGATAGTGCTATAAGATAAATAGGACAGGGACAGGCAGGATAAGTAGGAGCACAGGATACGAGGACGTAATTACATCCCAGCACTTCACAGAACCCACCACAGTGTGATGGTTTCTAAGCTAAAACTTCAGAAATCACTTCTCCCTATATCCAGTACACAGGGAGATCTCTCTTTAAAATATGTCCAGATCCTGACCACCAACTGCTCTCACCGCTGTCCAGGCCACTGTTTCATTTTGCCTGGGCTTCTGTAAAGGGCCCTGCTGCCTGATTTCTTCACCTCCACTCTTGCCCTCCAAAGTTTATCCTTAACACAGTAGGCAAAGTCATGTTTTGAAATTGAATTCACACCATGGCACTGCTCTTAACTACTTAATCAATAGTTTCAAATATAATGAAGCATCATCATTCAATTGCATTAGTCTCCCTTCTTAAAAAGTATGTATTTCATAATATGCATATATTAGTATAAAATTGAATACATATTTATGAATTTATAGATGTTTCTTTGGAGAACAAAGTTTCTATTTTTTTTATTTCATTGATTATGCCATTACAGTTGTTCTATTCCCCCTTCATTCCCCTCCACCCTGCACCCCCCGCCCCCACCATTCCTCCCCTTTAGTTTTTGACCATGTGTCTCAAGTTCTTTAGAATCTATATTTCCCCTACTATTCTTGCTCCCCTATCTATTTTCTACCTATTGTCTATGCTGCTTATTTTCTGTACCTTCTCCCCCCTTCTCCTCCTCCCTCTCCCCTGCTGCTAACTCTCTATGAGATCTTCATTTCTATGTTTCTGCTCCTGATCTAGCTGTCCTTTTAGTTTGTTTTTGTTTTAGGTGTGGTTCTTAATAACTGTGAGTTTGCTGTCCTTTCACTGATCATATTATTTATCTTCTTTTTCTTAGATAAGTCCCTTTAACATTTCACATAATAAGGGCTTGGTGATGATGAGCTCCTTGAATTTGATCTTATCTGAGAAGCACTTTATCTGCCCTTCCATTCTAAATGAAAGTTTTGCTGGATAGAGCAATCTTGGTTTTAGGTCTTTGGATTTCATGAGTTGGAATACCTCTTTCCAGCCCCTTCTTGCCTATAAGGTCTCTTTTGAGAAATCAGCTGACAGTCTGATGGGAACTCCTTTGTAGGTGACTGTCCCCTTATCTCTTGCTGCTTCTAGGATTCTCTCCTTCATTTGAATCTTGGCTAATGTAATGATGATGTGCCTTGGTGTGTTCCTTCTTGGGTCCAACTTCTTTGGGACTCTCTGAGCTTCCTGGATTTCCTAGAAGTCTATTTCCTTTGGCAGATTGGGGAAATTCTCCTTTATTATTTGTGCAAATGTTTTCCACTGGTGGCTGTTCCTTTCCCTCTTCTGGTACCCCTATAATTCAGATGTTGGAGCATTTATGGTTTTCTCCATTCTTATGTCCAAGAAAGATTCCATAAAGAATTTTTAAAGAAACAGTGTAGTACCATGACCTATGTGGCTCGCTTGGTTGGGCATTGTTTTGCAAAGCAAAAGGTCACCAGTTCAATTCCCAGTCAGGGCACATGCCCGGGTTGTGAGTTTGGTTTACAGTCAGGGTGTGTACAAGAGGCAACCAAGCGGTTTCTCATTCACATCGATGTTTCTCTCCCTGTCTCTCCCTCCCTCCCCCTCTCTCTAAAAATAAATATATAAAAATATTATTTTAAAAAGCAGACAGTGTAGTGAGGATAGTAGTTTTGTATCTTTCGTAACAAAGTTTTCCTGTCTTTCTAAAGACACTAATTACTCAGTCTGTTCTTCCATTCTTTTAGTTGGAAGACATATTTGAGAAGAAAAATTTAGATGGAAAGAGATGCAAAGTAGTTGTCATTATTTGTACTACAGTTCTTTCAATACTACATATAAAGTGATTTTTAAAATATAACTCACTCCCTAAGACCTGTGATATAATAAAGGACAGTGTTCACTTCATTTGTTTTGTTCTATTGTTATAAAGTTGATAGGAAAACTTTAAACTTAGAGAATATAATAAAGAGCCAGTAAGACTTAAAGCAATCCAGATAATAGGTACATTGCTTAGATGGTAGTCAAGAATAAAATAACAATGAAAACAATAGGCTATTTACTCCTCATGGGTAAATTCATGAGTAAGTTATCCATATATTTATATGATACAGAAGTAATATAGAATTTGATTCTTATTTTTAAGGACTTTGGGGATAAATCTAAATATATACCATACTTTTTAGACCATAAGACATGCCTAGGTTTTAGAGGAGGAAAATAGGAAAAAAATTTTGAAGCAAAAAATGTGGTAAAATATTTAATAACATAAATAATATAATATTTCACCAATATAAATGTAAACAAAACTCAACAGCAGCATTAGCAACCATTATTCCTCCCAAATTTCGGCGTTTGCGTCTTATAGTCCAAAAAAAGGTAGTTAAAATTATTATGTGAGATAGTATATAATTGCAGTATGTGACTCAGACAGTTGTTATTGCTCTGATCATTCAGACCTTGGAACATCAAGAAAAACTGAACTGTAACAGGAAAGAAAGACTGTGTGGACCACACCTCATCTAGCACGGAGGAACTGTGGCACAGAGTACTAAGCGCTACGTAACACAGATTCCCCTCTTCAGCCCTTCCATAGGGCCTGGGACTCTTACAGGTAGAGCTGTGCACAGTTACAAACAGGTGGCTCCTGAAACTCCTCTGCAGCCTCTAGGGGCCAGGTAACATAGTTCTAGCCACTGAGGTCCCAGAGGGAGTATATTGCATGAGGCTTCTTAGAAAGCTATTGTTTTCTTGGTAAAAAGGGACAGACTCCTTTGGCAAGTATATTTTGCCTGTCCTTTCTCTTCTTTCCTATCTTAACATAGACTGATGACTTGCACCTTTGGGTGACCAAAGGGAAAACACGATGTGTGCATGTGTGTGCGCGTGCACTAAAGATACCCACATGAGAAAAATGGTCCAGCTCCTGGCATGCTTATCAGTCCTGCACTGCTCACCCCCAGGGGAGGGTATATTAAGTAATAAACTTGTTTAAGCCACTGTTTGTCAGATTTCTGTTACGCACAGCTGAATGCACTTCTGACTGGTAAGAATAGTTTGGATTAGGATAGGTAAGAAAGTGAAGGGAGAAACAAAACATCAAGTCCCAGGGGAGGTCAGCAACGTGAGTACATTTCAGACTGAGGTGGAGGTTACTTGTCTGAGCAGAGTGTAGAAGTGGCGTTTGTATTAACTAACCTATCAGTACTTTTGAATATGTAAACTGCCTTAATTATTTAGGGTAGTGTTTTGAATTATTTTTTTATCTATGAATCATCTGAAAGAACATGGCTTTCTTCTGTCCAGGTTTCTTAAATGAAGGCAGAATTCTGCAGGTCCATACATTTAAAGTTGTTTAATAGTCCATCCATTGTAGACTTCAGGCTTCTCCCATTATTTAAAGATCTCACTCTGTGATCAAAGACAAGCCATTACAGTAATTGTGCCTTTCTTTTCAACAAGTATGTGCCACAGAAATGCTGTATTCAGAGAGGAATTAGTCACTGATGTTGATGTAGTTTGTCCGCAGCATTTTGAGGAAGGGGCAGTCTGTATAAAGGATGGACACCCAGCATTACTATAAAGGATCGTGTTTTTTAAAGTCTGTACCATCTGCTAGTTTTCTTAGGTGTAATACAGTAATCTCTGACTTAAACTAATGAAAAATAAAATTCTCAAAAGTAATGTAAAAGGCAGTGAGTATGTTGGCTTAATTGTGTTTGAACTGAAAAATGTCATTATAAAATGATAAAAGCTTAAAATATTATACTTTAATAAAAGTAGTTAGCATTCAGCTTGACCCTGATGAGATGGGGCTAGTAGAATTTCAGGTAGGAAATAATGAGAATCGCTGAAATACCTACCATGTTCTCCCATTTCCTATAAGGAGTGAGGGGGTGAACAGGTGCAGCTACACACAGAAGAACATTTATTCTGCTTTCAGAATTCAAATTAGTGTATTATAAGCCCCACAGCATGCTTTGAACCAGGCTGCAAATTACAAAATTAGAGTATGGTTTAAACAGTACCTACTGAAATAATTTATGGTGCTTGAAATTTGTGTTACGAATAAGGTTTTATCATAAGACAGGATGTTGAAAATGTCACTAAGGGCATTAAAAAGACCTTTGATGAATTCTGTTATGTGTTCAGCACAGCATAACCCATAAGATTTGCCAGGGTGTCCTGCATTTCTCACAAAACATAGAGTTCCTAGCTAGTGGATTGAAAAAAGAGGGTATACAATGAAGAAGAAAGAGTATCAGAAGACCACCCTGAATCAATTGCTGCCTTACCACCAGAGGATAAAGTATTTCTTATGAGAAGGGATAAATTATATAATAACTAAATATTTCCATACCCTCTATTTTTTTCGGGAGTTTTGAATCAGTTACTAAATTATACACATGGAAATGCTTATGTCCCTTAAAAGATTCTTATGCATATATTTCACTTGTATATAGATCAAGGAAAAAAAAGGCCCTGTCTGGCAGGTACCTGACTTGAGTGAAGTTTAGCAGAAGGACAGCTTCTCCGTTGCTATAAATTAATCTGTGGAGATCTTCAAGGAGTTGCCATTTGGTTTTAGAAACTTCCTATAAAATGACTTTCTGTGTGGGTAATGGTGCTATAGAACACCCTGAACTGTACACATTATAACTGGTAATAACTGCTTCAGTAATACTGAATATAGTGACTGTTCCCCATAGAAGTATCTGCAAGTGGATTTCTTTTCTCCTTATATATTTTAACAAAAATCTGGTGTTTGGCATAATTATTTAACAAGAACCTGGGAGTCTTGACCTTCTTAACTATGTGTTTAATTTTTCCAAATGTCCCTGCAAAAAAATCGTTACTGTTTGCCTTTAGAATCCTTTAATCTGGAATGTGGGAGAACTAATGGAGCCTGAGTTTTGCACTCCAAGTGATGGGAGAGAACTTATTTTTGAGCCCCACGCTGGAATGCCATCCTACTGGCTTCATCTGGCACCCAGTTGACAGAGATCACATTCCACGGCCTTCCAAGAGCCGTCCTAGGAAGTGAATGCTAAAGGAACTCAGAAAACTGTCATTCTGTCTTCCCACAGTGAAAAATGAAGTGGATGAAAACGTCTGTAAAATAAAAACCAAAGTGATTACTCACTTTTTTTCTTGTTTAAGAAACAAGCTGTTACACCACTGCTCCCCTCCCTCCTTTGACCCTGATGCCAGTAATTGCAGATTCAGATTTACCACATGGAGCCTGACCCATAGCCTATACCCAAAGAGCAACCACATCCAAGACCCACAAGTGAAGCCAAAACTAATGAAAGCTTCTGTATCTGTAAAGATTCTTATTTAAGATCTCAGGTAAGTCTATAGAATTGTGGATCCAGGAAGTCAGACTTCAATCGGACATTCAGTTGCTTTTTATTTGCCTTATATTTCTTCAAGTCCTACCAAGAACTGCTCCAACAGAGAGCAAACAGAGATGACTGCTTAAACAGCACCTTTGCTCCACAGGAAAATTTTCTTTTAGGTAAACAAACTTCAATTCCTATGTAGATTTCACTGCCTGCGGATAATGCATCGGGGCTAAAGCTAAAAGGCAAATCAATGATTAAGATATTTCTGAAAGCTGAGAGAAGTCACCCAATCTCATTCTCACTTAATTGAATCACATATTGATTAGATTAATTTGCTGCTGATGTGAGATATAGCTAATGTATATTTGTAGGGTTCTTTGGATATAAGTAATAGAAACTGGATCAGGCTTAGTTTAGGAAGAGAAATTTAGTTAGGATATTAGAAGTGTGCAGAACTGATGAGGAGCTATCCACCAGACTTGGAAATGAGCAAAAGAAGCTAATTGTCTTTGGAAATTCAGAGACAGCAATGTTAACTGTGGTGTCATAGTGGAAAAAAATAAAAGAACCTGGACAGGATATCATTGCTAGGAGTGGACAGAACTCAACGTTTTCTGTCTCTTTGTTCCTCCACACTGTATATAAATTCCAGGGTGGGCCACCTGATTGCACTAGTTGGGGTTGCATGCCTTCCTGTGGACTACAGGAGGACAAGACTCCTAATGACAGTCCACCAGCCTTTATCTCATGGGGGAGAACTCATTCCCCAAATGGAATTCAAGGCACTGTTAAAGAGGAGAAATAAATGCTGGAAGCCAAAAGGCAACCAACATTCAGTACAGCTACCTTTCATTCAATGTGTGTGGTTTATCAGTCACTTTATTTCGTGTGCATTGTCTTGCTTAATCCTTATAACAGACCACATACTCAGTTGCCATTTTACAGGTAAGAAAACTTCAGCCTTTGAGAAAGGTTAGGAAACTTGTCCAAGGCACAACACTAGAAAATGGCAGAACTGGTACAGAGGAATTAATGCGCCCGATGACCACACTCCAGGCCGCCTCCTGACGGGTCTGTGCACTAGCAGCAGCGATAGTGTGTACTGGGCCTATCTCTCGAGTAAAAGACAAAACAAAAAATATTTTTATTTTAAATGCTAGACATAAATGTTCCAGTAGTTTTGTACAACATAGAAGTACTGCTTTAGAATCAAGCTTTGGAAATAAATGTTATGTAAATACAGAATGCATAAATTTGCAAATGATTTTTTTCTATAATGCAAATTAAGAGTTTAGTTTCTGAATATAATGAAGAGTTTGAATATCAGTGAATGACAATGCCGAACCTGTACATCAAGCTGCATTCATAGGCTTGCAGCCTCCTGTATTGTATGGAGGTGAGTACGGGTGGGGGCAGGGTGTAAAAGGTTTCCAGTATTCTCCAGTTTAGGCAGTGGGTCTGGCCACGTGGGACAGAAAAAAATGCATAAAATGTAATGAACTACTAGACCCATTTTTACTGGTAGCTTTGTTTTTGACCTTTGGCAAGTTAGTTTCTTTTACTGAGCTCAATTTCCCCATCTGTAATGAATACATTCTAATAAATCCCATAGTCCCATGAATAGAATGAGATGATGAGTATAATATACTTGATAACTTCTAAACCAAGGCTTCTCAGCATCAGCACTGTTGGTGTTTGGGGCCAGACAGTTCTGTATGGGAGCTGGACCATTACTGTCGGATGTCAAGCAGCATCCCTGGCCTCTACTTGGTAGATGCTGGAGGCACCCACCCCCTAGTTGTGACACCAGAACAATTGACTCCAACTACACTCCCACTCTCCTCAGTGATACTCTTCTATTTACTAAAGTAAGTATTCTAAATTATGAAGATATTTTTAAGAGACTTATAAAGACTACTTGGAATGTTTTGATGGTATCTTTCTACCTTCCCACTGCTTTTCTGAATTCATCTTTTAGGGGGGAAAAAGAGTGACTATCACTCAACATGTTCTTCCTGGTATCCTTCAGCTGTAGGAGTTAATTAACATCTTTATGCCTCATTCAGATCTAGTAATCATCTGATGCTAGCACAGCCTTAGCAGTTTGTCTTAAGTCAGATGCCCCCCAGAAGGCTCTGAGATTGAGATTTGTGTGCAGGAAATTTATTAGGAAATGCCTTTCAGGTGAACACCTCCTGGGGGGAAGGCAGGGGCAAAGGGAAAAGTTATAATATACTTGCACAAGGGTCAGCTAATCCCATAAAGCCTTGGAGCTGGGGTGGCCCTTCAGAACTGAATCACTTTAAGGCAGGTGTCTGGGCCTTTATATCCTTGCAATGACCAGTCATTGAATATGGGAGGCACTCAGAGAAAGGGCATGACGATGGCCAAGGGAGCAGTTCCTGCCACCAACGCTCCCAGCAACTGGTGGAATTACTCTGTTAGTCCCGAAGGTTGGAAGGTTGGCTGCAGGTGGTGCACTGCAGTCCACCCTGCGCACCACTCCAGTCGTTTAGGTGATTTCTTGCAACAGTTCCTCCAGAAATTCTGCTGGGTCTTCTCATTGTCTTTTGTGGGGAAATTTTAAAAAGTTTAGTTGTTAGGGTGAGCTGTAACTCCTACAGCTTTGGTGTCAAGGTTCTCATATCCTTCCTCTTCTCCTTTCTGTGCATTCCTCTTACTCTCAGCTGAACTCTGCTCTTGTAGGCACTTACCTGCTGAGACAACGCAGAGCTGCGTACGTAAGATCTCTAAAGCTCCGTTGCCACGTGTTTTTCAGGCTGTGCTGCTGAGCTTACCTATTTCTAGTCAAGAGTTCTAAGAGATGCCCTTACCAGGTCACCTGGATGTCAGTTACAGTTTTAACTTAACCTGTTGTTTGACAGTGCCATCTCCTCTTGCTGATCAGGATCGATTCCCCTGCCTTCTTTCCTTGTCTACAGTCCTTGGCATAGGAGCCTGCAGTGACCAGGTGATAGCAATAGCTTAAAGTTACATTGTGGGACTTTATACCATGTCCTTCAGTAGCATATCACTCTTCCAGGAACCAGGATCTCCAAAGCTCAGAGTTGGCAAGACTGGGAAGTGCAAACCCTCCAAGTCAGTTACTGAGAATGATGCTAAATAGGGCCACTCTTAGTGCCACCTCTTGATTCCTGGACCTATGAATTCTGCTTCTTGGGAACGCAGCTCCTTATAATGGTTGTCGATTTAGGGCATATCCCGTGTCCTAGAGAATGTATTACAGGAGGCCCTCTCCAAGGTGCAGTCTCAACTGTACCTTCTGTAAGCCATCCTATTAAGCCAGCAGCTTCTGGGCGGTGTGACCTTTAATAGGACTTCTGCTGTCTACCTGGCATCTCTAGCTCACATTATGAGGCCCATCGCTTTCTATACACTTCCAAGGGTCATCATAGCAGTATCTTAGCATCATCTCAGGTTGTTTATTGAATGTACCCAATCAATAAACTCTCGATTATCTAAACTTAAATTCTGTCTTCTCTTGATCCATCACTCTCTCATACATAACTTCCTGCCGCCTGCTGGTATGTGTTGGTGAAGTCCTACAGTCCTTTTCTTTCCTTAACAGACACAGCATTTCCCAGGCTGCATTATGAAGTAACTTGATTCGCGGCATTGGTCTGGGGGCCAGGTCTTGAAGATGGAGGTGTGAATCTCAGTGACAGGGTATGGGTGGGGTGCTCGGGTGCCATCTCACTAGGCAGGTGGCTACTTAGTTTTTTCAAGTAACATGTTTGCGGGGAATCTCTTCATAGAAATGAATGTATATCACAGTTTAATAGAGCTTAGTCCTAGGTGATGCCAGAAGTAACTTAAAAGTGGTTTTTTTAAAAATAATTTTGTCTTATTAAGTTCACTTTCAAAATAACTATAGATAATCATTGCAGAAGTCAACTAAAGATGTTTAAAGAACTATTTATAGACTGTACACTGTATAAGAAGATAAGTGTCATAGCTAGCTGTGCACTATCCAAATGAAAATATTTGGATTGCTTTTTAAAGTCGATAATTATGGGAACAAGCAGAGGGCAGAGTAAATTCTGAAGCACCTAGTTAGAGAATTTCTATTTCTTATAAGTAGGCATTAATGGAGAGTGTTCTCATGTTTCAAGGCTAATTCTAGACTAACGTGTTGGTGGAAGAGTACTACTTCCACTTCGATGTAAAAATCTGTATGTCGTGATCCAACAACTCTTCTCCTGTTTCTGGCCTGATAAAAGTTGCGCAGGCTCCAGCAGTGTACCAGTAGTCATTCTTGCACTCTGACCCCTTGAGAGTATGGTTATACCCCCAGGGGTACCGGTGTGGCAGGGCCTGTGGCCACCAAGGGTTAAACCTTGCAATTGGAAAGGGTGGAGAAGCTGTTTTTTAGATAAGACGTGGAAATAAATGGTTTCCCTGAAAGCCTTTCTTATCCTTATCCAGCTGGCTAATTCTTCTCCTATAATTAGACTTCAAAAAATAGTTGGATAATGACTTGTTTCATAAATTCATTCACTATGTATTTATTGAACCTCTAATATAGGCTTCATTCTTTGGGTAATATGAATAAATATGAAATAATCTCTTTTTCCTAGAGGAACACAACACCCAGATTTCCTCTCTGGTGGAGTCTACCTTAGGATCTGGGCCGGGGAGGGAGACTTCATGTGTCTAAAGCAGAATTCTCAACTTTTCATCCCATCCTCTGCCTGATTTTCTCTTCTGGAAATCTTTCCTATCACAATGAATAGCACCAATCCCTCAAACCAGAATTCTACAAGTCATCTTCTTTCCAGAACACACACAGTCTTTCATCAAGCATGCCAATTGTACTCCGAAATAATTCTTAATTTGTGAATTTATCATCATCTCTCCATTGCATGCTCTCTAGCCCCAGCCACCGTTGTCTTTGAGCAGGTCAAACCTGCCTTCAGCATAGCTCGTGAATCGCCATCTCCATTCCTGTGTCACAAGAGCAAGCCGCCGCCGTCAGCCTTGCAGGACCCGTGTCCCTCCCCACCAGGCAGCCATCTTCCCGGAGCACCGTGACATCATTCCATTACCATAGCCGAAGTCTTCCAAAGGCGTCCCCACAATTACCTCTCCAGAAAGGCCATCCCAGGCCAGCTCACCTCAAACCACCCTCTGCTTTCCTCCTCCCACCTGCTGCGCTGTCCCACCAAAGCGTTTTCCTCCTTGCACTCACCTTTACTTGAATTTACTTATTAAGTGGTTGTTTTCTGTTCCCCCCAATAAAAAATGACATGCTTTAAAAGACAAAAATCTGTGTATTCCCCAGCACACACACTGATGCCCGATACTCTGTAGGCGTCCAGTGAACCTTTCTGACTCAGTGAGAATGAGGGTCAGAGCAAGGACTGGGCCCAGGGCCATTCCTCTTACTGAAATACTTGTTCCTCTCAGCACAGTCTGAGGAAAAGCTCGCTTACTCTGCACACTGTTTTCTGAAGGACCCCCTGCACTGGGTCTGCCTCTCACATGTCAGTTGTATGTTGGGAAAAGATGTGTTGGTGTGGCCTCCGCCATCATCTGTGCTGTCAGGCTTCTGCCTCCGCTGTCCCCGTGAGCGTTACCCTCCGCTGGCAGATGAATGGAATTTTCAGCCATGAGAAAATAATGAAAGGTTCTTAGTTCTAGGGTATTCTAGGATTTTTCATAATGCTCGCAATGATGTAAAATAACTTCTGTTCTTTCATTTTATGGAAATGGCTCTGAATGTCATTAAAAACACACATGTTTGCGACTAGATGGGTTTCAGTACCTAACATCTTGTGTTAATCTTAGTTTTTAAATCCCGCTGCCAACCACTCTTGCCTGCTTGGACCACCCATGTTTGGGTTTCTCTGCATTCTTTTATGCATAGGTTCTTGTTTCAGTGGATTTTCTCCTTATCTACAAATATCTGTTTTCTACCTACAAGCAAAAACTTACCATGCTGAGCACATGTTTGTACTTCCCCATCAATTTGAAATTCTTGTCATATTTTTTTCCTAATATAGGAAAACTCCTTAAATCACTAAAAGGAATATTCTCTGTGGCTCTAGAATATGACTTAAATGAGGAAAAAGGTACATTTCAGATTAGAAGCAGAGGAAATATAGGTATTTATTAATGCTAGTAACTTCCCTTAGAGAACTTAAAATGAGTATTACTTCCCTCCAGTTTCCTCCATTTCCTTTTCACTGTCATTTACTCTGCCAAGCAAGACATGCTTACCAAGGCCAGCTCTCCGTGTAGCACTAGAAAAGGCACTGGGGGGCAGAGCAGGGGTTGGCCAACTATGACTGATGGCTCAAATTCAGCTTGAGACGGGTGTTTTTATTTTTATTTTTTATTATTCTACTACAGTTGTCCCATTTTCCCCCCTCTGCCCTCCTCTGCCCTGCCCACGTCCCACTCCCACAGTCCCCACACCGTTGTCCACGTCCATGGGTCATCAGTACATGCTCTTCAATTACTGGCGGTGTCCAGCCTGTGGACCACGTGAGCTTGGCTTGGCTATGCATGCGTGTATTGGCAACACAAAACTGTAAATTTACTTAAAACATGATGGGATTTTTGTGTAGCTACATGTCACAGTGTATTTAATGTGTGGCCCAAGACAACTCTTCTTCCAGTGTGGCCTAGAGATGCCAAAAGGTTGAACACGTCTGGGCCTAGTACCTTCTCTCTCTTTCCACCTTTATCCCCCTCCCCTCTGGCCTCTGTCAGTCTGTTCCCTGTTCCCGTGTCTCTGGTTCTGTTTTTCTCATTAGCTGACTTACACCGTACACCGGAATGAACTCAAAATGGATAAAAGACTTAAAAGTAAGTTGTGATACCATAAAAGTCCTAACACAAAACAGACGCAGTGGAATTTCAGATACCCCATGTGGCAATATTTTTGCCAGTATATCTCTTAGGGCAAGGGAAGTAAAGGAAAAAAACAAATGAGACTACATCAAATTAAAAAGCTTCTGTACGGCTAAAGGAACCATCACCAAAATGGAAAGGGAACCGACCGTTTGAGAGAAGAGATGTGCCAGTGATACGTTGGACAAGGGTTTAAGCTGCAGGGGGTTAAAATAAAGTTTTATTGGAACACAGCTACAGCTGTTTGTTTAAATATTACCTACAGCTGCTTGCATGCTGTAAGAGCAGGGTTGAGTAATTATGGCAGAGAAAATAGGACTCAAAAAGCCTAAAATATTTACTCTCTGTCCCAGCACAAAAAACATTTGCTAAACCCTGGTATATAAAGCATGACATTCTAGTAAAGTTTATTAATTAATTGGATTGGTTATTAAAACATGGAGTAATTGATGAATCAATAAGTGCCCAATTGTATGATAATGAAGAAAACAGACACCTCAGAATGGTGGTTGGTTGGCACATTTACTTTGCAGAAGAGCTGATTATTTCAGTATGTCAAAGTCCAGAAATTGTCCTTGTACTGCCTTTTCCCCTTGTTCTGTGCTTGTCTTTGTCAAGCTCCAGATATGTTATAAAATTAAAAGATATTCAAAACTTTGTCAGCAAGGGTTTCCAAACTCTTTGCCTCCCTTAACTCGCTCACAGAGATGCACTGGAGAAGTAGGTCCGGGAAGATGCAGTATTGTGCAGACTGTGCCTCCCCAGCTATGTTTGCACAAGTGAAAAGTCATGCAAACTAGAAAGAAAGGAAGTTTTGTGTAAACAACCGCTCATGTTATCGCGTGCTCACCGTGTGCCACCTCAGAGTGGTGTTTCTCAGCAGGAAAGACACTGGTGCTCCAAAGAGTCAGTGGTGGTGGGCGTGTAAACCACAGCAAGTGCCTGACACATGGCACATTGTAGGTGCTTAATAAACCTTCACTTTTGTTATTTACAAGAAATTGTCTTAATTTCTTTTAGACACAGCTCTAACTATGCTAATATGCCTGAAAGTAAGAAAAACATAAATTAACTCTTGATTACATCACTCTCTCAAGAATTAAGAAAATGTTTGTATGTAGGACATACATAACAGAATGATTCACAATAATGTAAAGTTAGCTGTTGTTTCATCATTGTAGACACATTCATTTTTTTACATTTCGATGTGCTGATTATCCATAATATCCCATTAATATCTTTTAAATATTAAGAGAAATTAACTGTATATATGAGGCCGTATCTACTAAGCTGCTGCCTTTTCTAAAAATTTTACTTTAACATAAATTCTAAGAATACCACTCACCACGTTTTCACACAGGAAATGCACCTGTGTGGCGAGCGCCGAGGCCAGGCCCAGCCTGCCCCCCAGGCCTCCTTCCAACCACTGCTGGCCCCAGCGGGAGCCACTCTCCTGCCCTTGGAACAGACACTGTAAGGACTCATCGAGGAGATGTTAGCATGTTCTTTTACTAAGTCCACAGACTCCTTGAGGCCTTGGAGAACAATCCGGCATTTCAAGAAGAGAATAGTCTTCTGACACTGAAGTATTTCATGCTAATCATGTCAGAGTGCTTTTTACGTCATCAGTAATGTTCTTTGACATGTTGAATATGAAAGCCTTCAAGGACAGACCAGTATTTTCCTCTTAAAATAGAGTGAAGCAGGCTTCAACTAAATGAAAAAGTTCATGATTAAAACAACAAGAATTGATCTGCTGTGGTTTCACAAGGATGCCCATTAGTCAGTCACGCAAAGTTAGCTAGACACGGAGATGCGGAAAGTGAGTTTGAATGCCTCTTTGTTTTGCCATTACCCGTGCATGTAGGTAATTTTATTCGGAGGGTTTTCGCTAATATCTGTGAGAGATTTGATATCTAGCCTTCCTCCGTGCTAATCTACCCTGGCAGTTTCTTACATACTCTGAATGAGGTATGAAGACAAAAAAATGCTTTGAAAGATGTTTCCTATTTATTAAGAATTATTTCCCCATCCTATTTTTTCTTTGCTTTCTTTCATGGCATGTGTTTTTAAATGTCTTAAAACAAACAAACAAAAAAGGAGGTCATGACAATTTTTGTTCTGCCTGTTTCGTTTGGCCTGTGGTGCGTGGCCTCGACTGCTGGCCAAAGGGCCGGGAGCTCAAGCTGAAAACCGGAATGTGGCGGGGAGGCTCGAGATTTGAATTCAAGAGGCGTGCTTGTATTTTCCCAAGGGTCTCGTTAACAAGGGCCCGTGTCCTCAATGTTACTAGCAAAACCTTATACTAACTTTTCTGTTCTATGAAATAGAGTATCATCTTACATGTGTACAACTTTAAACAACCTTCTCTTCCCTTTCAGCTGCCCCTTAAGATAGTTTAACAGTAAGTCCTTCTCAAATTGGAAGTTTTGTTTTTGTTCAGTATCCCACAACACATGTTCACACAGTAGAATTTTATTTCTTGACATTTTTAAAGTTAGAAACAACTGTGATGTCCAACAAGAGGGGACTGATTAAATGAAGTATGTTACAGCAGAGCACTGGACATCCACTAACAAGCACAACATTCATCTGCATTTGTTGACATGGTAGCGGAATCACCTGCATTGTATGATTCTGTGTATTTAAATACATTTTCTATGTATCACTTTGTGTATGTTGTATTATAAAATATATTTAAATAACAAAAGACAAAGGTGATTGTCTTTGGGAGGGGGGATGAGACGAATTTTGCTTCCTACTTTATACTTCTTTTTTTGACAATATGGGGTATGTTGATGTTTTAGCTCTAAATAGAGAAAATCTATTTAAATAGACTGTTATTTTGTTTTGTGTCTGTTATCATATGTCTAGTATTTCAATCCTTATTCTTTAAATTCTCTAGAGCTGTGACTACAACAGCATACAGATTTGGCTTGAGTGAACTAGACAGGAGTGGACTGGGGTGATGGTTTCCCATGTAAGCTGTGCTGTGCTTGGAGAGAAATGCCGGCCAGTGGCGTCAATGCAAAGCCTGAGGGTGGTACCAGGGTCAGGGGAAGATCTTTAGTTCAGTTTCCTACTCATTCATCTTGGTTTGTTTGTGGCTTTAATAGGATTAGGAAACATTTACACTGAGAATTTAGGAAAGTCTTTATCCTGTTCAACTCTCATATAAACCCACAGTATTAGGAACGGGATGTGTATGAAGTCAGTAGGGTAAAAGGAGTGCATGTTCCTTGTTCTCTCCTTGTTTTTTTGCTTGTAGAGGAAGGCACCCTGAGATCGGGACAGAAATGTTATGTGTAGCCAAGGGCATATTTTTCAAGGAGACAACAGTGGGATGTATTTTTAGGGAAGTTCTACCTTGTTAACAAGTAAAGCAAGTCCAATTACAAGTGGTTTGCTGAAAATAAGACTAATAGGGAAAATAATTTCTCCCCTAACTATATTATCTTCATCATTACTTGCTAATGCCTCTATATGTGTTGTTTCTCAATCTCGCTTTTTCCTAAGTTTTGAGCCATAAAGATTGAAGTCATTCTTCCTGACTATAATTCAGAGGGACTCATATTACCTCTTGTCATCTAGGTGAATTTTAGTTGTAAGGCGTGACTTACACCCACATTTATCTGAACCGGAGATAGGATTAACACCTCAGGAAACTAAGAATGCTAAGAAATAGCATCTAATTAAGACCTGTGGCACATTGTGTTTTCCAGAATGGCCCCAGTAGTGTTCCCAGTCCAACATTTACCTGCTATCCCCCATCAGTAAGCAGAGGCTGTTTCCCCTCCCCCTGAATTTGGGGCTAAGCTTTGTCACTGCCTCAACAGACGGAATGTGATGGCTGTGGCATTGTGTGACTTTGAAGCTAGATCATGAAAGGTAATAAGGCTTTCTCCTCTCTCTTTGTCTTTCTTTCCGCAAACTAGCCTGTGTGGTGGGCCCACCTGGGAGCCCATGTGCAGAGGAACTGAGCCCCTCAGCCCCCAGCCAGCATGAGCCCCCAGCCAGCATCAGCCACCGCGCATGAGAGTAAACGAGCTCTCAGTCGATTCTAGCTTCTAGCCTCCAGGTCCTCCAGCTGAGGTCTCAGGCATCATGGAGCAGAAACAAGCTGTCATGGCTATGCAGTGTTCGGGTTCCTAACCCACAATTTTCTCAAGCAACAAATGGTTGCTTTATTCCACTGAGCTTTAGGGTAATTTGTTTTTCAGCCATACTGACTCGTACAGGGCCACTTCTCCTCCACTCAGAGAGAGACAGAAAAGGAGATATGTGCAGACAAGGGCAAATTCTTTTTTTTTCTTTTTTGTTAAGAAACAATAGTCTTTATTTTAGCCATTTCACCTATCACCATTAAATTAAATTAGTCTGGATCCATGTGAATTTATATTATAAACTTCAAAACTTTTACCATTAAAAGAAATTCATACCTCAAATTGCTACCAATTTACTGACCTATTTTTAAGGACAATTACCTATAGTGAGGATGTGAAACTAAATTAAATTCAAGTTAAATACAAATATTTTTCCTCACATGCTGAATCATCTGATTCAGACTCTTCAGGGTGCAATGTCACTTCACTTGGTGGACTGCATAATTTTTATAGTTTTCCTCATCATTAAGCCTACCACTTATCTAACTTTACACAGGCAGTTTAGTTACTGCATCTTATAGATATACTCTGCTGCATAATATGGTCCCACATGGCAGAGTCAAGTTGCCCCTTTTACAATTTTTTGCTGATGGTTTGAAAATAGTGGGGCAATGACTGCATGCCATATTGATTTTACAATTTCTAATCTAACGTCTCTACAGGGGGCTCTAATTGTGGTGTATAGTGTGTATAAAACAAAGAGGTAAAAGTTACTTGTTATTGAGAATGGAGGTTCAAGGACCTTTTATGGAGCTTTGTACTTATTGATGGAATTCTAAAACTAGGTTATTTTAAAAAGCTATTTCTTGATGAAGCATTAATGAAAAATAAAATGCCCCAGGAGGTTAAAATACTTCATATTCAGAGACATATCCATTTGAAGCATTTTTAAAATATGAACTAATGGAATATAAATAGCTTTTTTAAAAATATTATTTTAATTGTTCAAGTACAGTTTTCTGTCTTTTTTTCCCATCCTGGCCCACCCACTCATCTCTCTCCACTTCCCTCCCATTTCCACTCCCTTAGTTTTTATCCATGTATCCTTTATAATTGTTCTTGTAAACCCTACCCCTTCTCCCCCTGAAATTCTTTCCCCTCTCCCTTCTGGTCACTGTCAGCCTGTTCTCCATTTCAGTGTTTTTGTTTACATTTAGTTTGTTTTTTTGTTTGGCTGTTGTAAATTGTGCTGCTATGAACACTGGGGTGCATAGGTTCTTTTGGATTGGTGTTTTGGGGTTCTTAGGATATAATCCGAGCAGTGGAATTGCTGAGTCAAAAGGCAGATTCATTTTTAGTTTTCCAAGAAAATTCCATACTGCTTTCCATAGTGGTTGTACCAGTCTGCATTCCCACCAACAGTCCAATAGGGTTCCCTTTTCTCCACATCCTCTCCAACACTTGTTTGTTGCTTTGTTTGTGATGGCCATTCTGACCGGTGTAAAGTGGTATCTCATTGTGGTTTTAACTTGCATCTCTCTGACAGCTAGCAATACTGAGCATCTTTTCGCATGTCTCGGATCCTCTGTATGTCCTCCTTGGAGAAGTGTCTGTTCAAGTCCTTTGCCCACCAATAGGTATTGCATTGAATCTGTACATTGCTTTGGGCAGTATGGACATTTTGATGATGTTAATTCTTCCAATCCATGATCATGGTATATGCTTCCATTTGTTTGTGTGTTCCTTGATTTCTTTCTTCAGTGTTGTGTAGTGTTCTGCATAGAGGTCTTTTACCTCTTTGGTTAGGTTTATTCCTAGGTGTTTTATTTTTCTTTTTGCTATAGCAAATGGGATTTTTTTTCTTAATTCCTGTTTCTGGTGTTTCATTGTTGGTATACAAAAACGCCTTTGATTTCTGGATATTGGCTTTGTATGTCACTGTTTTGCCAAATTTATTTATTAGGTCGAGCAGTTTTTTGGCCAAGTCTATAGGATTTTGTATGTACACTATCATGTCATCTGCAAACAGTGACGGTTTTGTTTCCTCCTCTCCTATTTGGATGCCTTTTATTTCCTTTTCTTGCCTGATCACTGTGGCTAAAACTTCCAATACTATATTGAATAGAAGTGGTGAAAATGGACAACCTTGTCTTGTTCCTGATCTTAGTAGAAAAGATTTTAGTTTTTGCCCATAGAGTATGATGTTGGCTGTAGGTCTCTCATATATGGCCTTTATTATGTTGAGGAATGCTCCCTCTGTTCCCACTTTGCTGAGTGTTTTTATCATAAATGGGTGTTGTACCTTATCAAAAACTTTTCCCTTGTCTATTGATATGCTCATGTGATTTTTGTGTTTGCTTTTGTTTGTGTGGTGTGTTACATTTACTGATTTGCAAATATTGAACCATCCTTGCATCCCTGGGATGAATTCCACTTGGTCATGGTGTATGGTGTTTTTAATGTATTGCTGGACACGGTTTGCCAGTATTTTGTTAAGGATTTCAATGTCTATGTTCATCAGCAATATTGGCCTGAAGTTTTCTTTCTTTGTTGTCTCTTTATCTGGTGTTAGGATTAGGATGATGCTGGCTCCATAAAAGGAGTCTGGGAGTGTTCCATCATTCTGGATTTTTTGGAATAGTCTGTAAAGGATAGGGGTTAGCTCTTCCTTAAATGCTTCGTAGCATTTTCCTGTGAAACCATCTGGTCCAGGGCTTTTGTGTGTCAGGAGTTTTTTGATTACTGCTTCAATTTCATTTGCTGTTATTGGTCTGTTTAGACTTTCTGCTTCTTCTTCATTGAGTTTTGGGGGATTATATTTTTCCAGGAATTTGTTCATTTCATCTACATTTTCAAATTTCTTGGCATACAATTCATCTTAGTAATTTCTTACAATTCTTTGTATTTCTGTGGTATCAGTTGTAATCTCTCCTGTTTCATTTCTGATTGTGTTTATTTGGGTGTGCTCTCTTCTTTTCTTGATGAGCCTGCTTAAAGGCTTGTCAATTTTGTTTATCTTTTCAGAGAACCAGCTTCTAGATTCCTCGATCCTTAGAATTGTGCTTTTAGTCTCTATGTCATTTAATTTTGCTCTGATCTTGGTTATTTCCTTCCTTCTACTTGCTCTAGGCTGTCTTAGTTGTTGTTCCTTGAGTTCTTGTAGACATAGGATTAGGTTGTTTGAAATGTTTCTATCTTTTTTTGGTAGGTCTGTATCGCTATGAACTTCCCTCTCAAGACTGCCTTTGCTGTGTCCAATAAGTTTTGGGTTGTTGTGAGTTCATGTTCATTTGTTTCCAGAAACTTTTTGATTTCTTCCCTAATTTCATTCTTGACCCATTCATTGTTTAATAGCATGGTATTCAATCTCCATGATTTTGAGTCTTTTGGGTTTTTTTCCTTGGGGTTGGTTTCTAGTTTCAGTCCCTTGTGGTTGGAGAAAATGCTTGGTATGATTTCAATTTTCTTGAATTTGTTGAGGGTTGTTTTGTGTCCTATCATGTGGTCTGTCTTTGAGAATGTTCCATGTGCATTTGAAAAGAATGTGTATTTAGCTTCTTTGGGATGGAGGGCTCCATATATTATCAGTTAAGTCCATTTCATATAGGACATTGTTCAATGCCACAATATCTTTGTTGATGTTTTGTTTGGAAAGTCTGTCCATTTTTGACAGTGGGGTATTAAAATCTCCTACTATAATCGTGTTGCTGTCAATATCTTTCCTGAACTCTGTAATATTTTCTTTATATGTTTGGGTGCTCCTACATTGGGTGCATATATATTTACAATGTTTATGTCTTTGTGGATTTTTCCCTTGAGTATCATGAAGTGACCTTCTGGGTCTCTCTTTATGGCCCTTTTTTTGAAGTCTATTTTGTCTGATTGTGAGTATTGCTACCCTGGCTTTTTTTCCCTGTCCGTTTGCTTGGAAAATTTGTTTCCAGCCCTTCACTTTCAGTCTGTGTAGGTCTTTTGTTGTGAGCAGGGTCTCTTGCAGGCAGCATATATGTGGGTCATGCTTTCTTATCCATTCAGCTATTCTATGTCTTTTGACTGGAGCATTTAATCCATTTACATTTAAGGTTATTATTTATAGGTACTTATTCATTGCCATTTTTGTACCTGTGGGTTTTTTTTCTCTCTCTTTTCCTTCATTTCCTCAAAGCAGTTCCTTTAGCATGTGTTGCAGAGCTGGTTTGCTGGAGGTATATTCTTTTAGATTTCTTTTGTCTGGAAAACTCCTTATTTGGCCTTCTACCTTGATTGAAAGCCTTGCTGGGTAAAGTAGCTTTGGTTGCAGGCCTCTGGTTCTCATTATTTGGTATATTTCTTGCCATTCTCTTCCGGCTTGGAGCATTTCCATTGAGAAGTCTGCTGCTAACCTTATCAGGGCTCTCTGTTTCTCCCTTGCTGCCTTTAAGATTCTCTCTTTGTCTTGAAATTTTGCCATTTTAATTATGATGTGTCTTGAGGTGGGCTTCTTTGAGTTCCTCTTAATTGGGACTCTGTGTGTTTCCTGGATTTGGGTGACTTTTTCTCTCATCAAATTAGGGAAGTTTTCCATCATTACTTTTTCAAATAGGTTTTCTATCCCTTGCTCCTCCTCTTCTCCTTCTGGTATCCCTATTATACAGATATTATTATGTTTCATATTGTCTTGCATTTCTCTTAATTCCTCTTCATTCTCTCTGAGCCTCTTTTCCTTTTCTTGCTGTTTCTGGGTTTTTTCTATTTTGTCCTCCAGCTCACTGATCCAGTCTTCTACATCACTGATCCTGCTTTTGATTCCTTCTACTGTGTTCTTCAGTTCAGATATTGTACTCTTCATTTCCTCTTGGCCCTTGTTGATAGTTTTTATTTTCTTTTTCATGTTGATATAGTTTGCAGTGAGTTCATTGTAGTTTCCCTGTAGTTTCTGGTTATTTGCTGTGAGCTCATGGAGCTTCCTGATAACCAGTGATTTAAAATCAGTATCTGATAGTTCAATTGCCTCTATTTTATTTAGCATTCTTTCTGAGGCTTCCTCCTTTCTCTTCATTTGGGGATTGTTTCTTTGTCTTTCCATTGTTTGTGAGATTCTTCTTGTTAGCCTCAGCTTCTAAAATTGATCTGTTCTGGCTTCCTGGGTTTATGGTGTGAACTTCTGTGGTAGAATACCTGTGGGATTCAGTGTTGCAGTCTCCTTCAGGTGTCCTGGTGTTCACATCTTCCACCTCCTCTTTTTTGTGATCAGTTGGAGGGGGAAGGCAAAATGGTTTAAGACAGCAAGAGAGTATTCTATGCTGCTTACAGTAGCAGCTGGTGGAGAAGAGATAGCAGATTCTTTCACTATGTATAGTGTTAACCGTGATATTCCACCCAACTAGCCACTTTTTAGAAAGGTTGGAAAGAAGACTCTTGTTGGGGAGGGAAGGATTGTGAGTTGTATCTAGAAAGCAGTGAGGTTGTGGGAGGTCAGATTCTGAGGTAAGGTGAGAGTAAAGAATAGTAAATAGGTGTAGTGTGTGAGAGAATAGAGTTAACCACTACAGTAATAGATTTCAGGAAACTGTGAAGTGGGTTAAGATCTGGGAGGGGTGTGGTGTAGTATTTACAATTGTGTGGGACAGCTATTATTTACAATAATATTAGAGCAACAATCATATGACAGAATCTGTGAGATTTAGATAACAAGAATAGGGAGCATAGGCCCTTGAGTGTGTGCTAATGGAACACAAGTGAAGTGAAAGACAGTAAATTAACAATACACTATGAATGAGAGATCGGGGAAACCTGTCAAATGATACAATATAACCAGCCAAGCAAAGACCACTATACAGAAAGAAGAGGAATACTAAAATACTATTAAAATAAAAGATGTAAGAATAATGAAAAAATAATATTACAAATACGCAATAACTTGCAGTTCTCTGTAATATCAAAGTGAAATTTGTCTCACTGTCTCAGCTTTTGGGATGCCACCCTTTGGGTCCAACTCTGGTCTTTTCACAGTTCCAGGTTTTTTTGTCTCACTTGTGAGTATTTAAAAAGAAGAAACAAAAAGGGGAAAAAAGCAGAAGAAAGGAAGAAGAGATAAAATTGGAAAGAAAGGAAAAAGGAATAAAACTAGAAAGGATAGAGAAGCAAAAGGAATTGAGAAACATAAAAATAATAAGATTTTAAAAATTAAAAAATACTTTAAAAAATCAAACAAACAAACAAAAATCTCTTGGCCAGTTTCAAACTGGCCAAATTGGTTTCTCTGGTCTTACTGGCTGTAGCAGGCTGCAGGGCGATTGGTATGGCTTTTCTCCCTTCCTGTTCAGCACTAAGTCAGCCTCCTGTGTACTCTCCCCAGGGCTAGCCTGGCGCCTCTCTGCAGGGTCTTGGATGTGGGCTCCAGGCCTCCTGCAGCTTGCGCGCTCACCCCGGATTTACGGGTGTGGGCTCCAGGTATTCCACGAAGCACACTTTCCCCGGGTCGCGGCCCGGGCGCACGAGGCTAGGCCTCCTCTGGTCGCACAGGTTAGGGTGCACACTCTTCCCAGGGCTATGCGTGGGTGCTCACAGCCCCTGTGTGTTTGCCACTTAGTCTTGATTTCCCTCTCTGCGACTTCAAGCAACCAGGTCTCTTGTGGTGCTGCTCAAACCTTGTTTTTCTGGGGAGGGAGCAGTTGACCCAGCTCTCTCCCAAGAGCCCTGTGGCAGACCCAGAGAGTGCAGGGCCTGGGGCTGCAGCCTCCCTGGTCCCTGTGCTGATCCATTGGCCCTTATTGTCCTGAAGCACTCTCCTTACCATCTGTTTTTTCAATGTCCACTGCAATTTTTTATCTATTTTTTATATATGCTGTGGTGCTGTTGGCTGTTTGCTCTGTTCCTCTGTAGATCAGTTAGGTTTTTCTCCTGTGTGTAGCAGGGAGTGGAATCTGCTCCCTCCTACCATGCTGCCCTCTTCCCTCTCGTGTAAGGGGCAAATTCTTTTCTATAGATAATTTCATGTCTGGACAGCATGGCTTGGATTCAAAGATTAATTTTAAATAAGCACATGTAGCTAATATTTTACTTGAAATGCACAAAGAAGAATGACCAGAGGGCTAGTTACTAAAACCTGCTCGAATAAGCAGAGCTTACACATCTGGAAGCCACTGAAAGGACTCTATTTAATGTCCATTGAAGCACTGATTTAGGACTTGGAGTTTTGTCTACACTTGATTTCAGTGGGAAAGCTTTGAGTTTGTCACCTTAAATATGTTAGCTCTAGTTTTTTATAGATAATATTTATCAATATGATAGTGTTCCCCCATGTTTCTAGTTTACTGAGAACTTTTATCATGAATGGGGATTGGATTTTGTCACCTGCTTTTTCTGCATCTATTGATATGGTCAGTGTTGATTCCAACAGCCTGTTGATGTGATGATAATATCTGTTGATTATGGAAGCTGAACCAGCCTTGCACAGTTTGGAAAAAATCCTGCCTGGTCATTGTGTATAATTCTTTTTAAACTGTTTTTGGATTTTATTTGCTAATATTTTGTTGAGAATTTTTGCATGTTCACGAGAGAGAGTAGCACGTCATCCTCTTTTCTCACAATGTCTTTGTCTTGTTTTGTTATACAGGTAATGCTGCCTTATGGAATGAGTTAGAAAGTATTCTTTCTGCTTCTGTTCTCTCAATCCATATAACCTTTAAAACTGTTATATGTTTTACAAAGTATTTTATTTACTTATTTTTAGAGAGGGGAAGGGAGAGAGAAAGAGAGGAAGAGAAATATTGACATGATAGAGAAATATTGATTGGTTGCCTCTCGCATGCCCTTGATGGGGGACATGGCCTGCAACCCAGGCATGTGCCCTGACCAGGAACCAACCCACAACCCTTTGGTTTGCGGAACAATGCCCAGCTCACTGAGCCACACCTGTCAGGGCAAGACTACTAGATTTTAATAAAGAAGGGGTAAGACCTCCAAATGTTCAGAGAATATAATTCGAGTTTTAGTTTGGCATACTTAGATTTCATACATTTTTAATGCATACAATTATATTTGGTATCATTATCTTGGTATTCCTGGAGACTTTAAACTACGTAGTGTTTTTTATTTGGAGAAATCTAGATATACATCAACAAAACTATCTTAATTTTTCACTTAAGTGTAGTAATACCCATAGAGTAAATGATGTGGTAAGTCGTTTGGGCCATACTTGTGGCATTTCTATAAGGTAATAGTTTTCATCTGCTGAATTGGGCAAACCATCAGGAAAGTGGGGTGGGCATTATTTAAGGTTTGCAAAACTCTGTATATGTACTTTTACAGCTTTGTACACTTCTGTTCCAGCAGGAAAAACCCAAAGAGTGTTCAGAACAGATACTTAATTTTTATTATGATTATTTTATTGGTAATCACCAATGAAAATGGCCACATACTGTGTTAGTTTCCATAGCTCAGTCCAGTCTGGCCCCTGGGCTGCAGGGCCTGGGCCTGGGATGGCCTCCTCTGCGCGCCCGACCCCAGGTGCAGGGGCTGCTCCCCACACAGGTGTCAAAGGTGTAGTAAGATATCTTAACTAGCCACCCCCCCCAATAGTTTGCATGTGATTTAACATATGTCATTTAGATTACTTGATCCTTTCATTCCCATGCATGTCATTTGTTTGCATTAAAACACAAGAACGGGAGGAGTTTCAGTGCTTTGGCTGAGTCACCTGGATCGATGGGCCCTCAGGTGCTGTGCAGCAGGGAGAGCAGATGTCTGGGGCCTGTGTTGCTACTATACCTGGTAGTTGAGGGGCATCTTGACTGCCCTGTACTCTATGAATAACGACTTTTTTAAAAGATTACATCCCAACCTTCATTTTTTCTACTTCCTAATTCCAATGCCTTTTATAATGTTGCTTGGTAAACATTGGTTACATAAAACATTTAGCTGCTTTACCAGATTTTCTACTGAACCTTTCTTACCTATAAGTAAAGGTGAGAAATGGAAATTTTTTAATCAATTGATAACATTTATCAATTACCTAGGAATTGTAGTTTTCAACCACTTGCTTGTTTTAGATCCCCAAAGAGCAAATACAGTAGGTCAGTATTCCTTAGTTGACAAGAAAAGTGAACAACTGAAATGGAAACAAAAGATCTATATTCGCCTCCTAGTAACAGAAACTAGAAATAGCGATGGTGTGATCAAGTTCAAAGTAAGCAGTTTAGAGTTAGTTTGTAAGCCAAACAAAGTCATGAGGAATTCAGGATCCTTCTGTCTTTGCACTTTTTCCGTCTTTAGCACTATTTCATTTACTTACTAAACACCTTTGTCATAGAGGGAGGGAAAAGGTAGAATGAAAGATGCAAAAAAGGAAAGGGAATTTAGGGGAGATGCCTGTCCCACTTTTAAGGAGCCCTCTTGGAGAGCCTCCATTCACATCTTACATTCACATCTCCTGAGCTTCCCCGAGCTAGCAAGGAGTCAGGAATGGTGGCCTGAGAATGTTCACACTGTCCCTAGAACTAAGCTGAAATGTTATTTGTAAGAAAGAAATGAAGAATGGGTTTTAGGGATAGAACTTGAGGGCATTGCCATAATCCCTGGCTTCTCATGTCTTCTGTTTGGTAGGGGTTTAATGTTAATTATTTTTAGCATCTTCTATTTGAGCAGGTGCTGTTTCCACTTTTAATAGCCATGTTGAGCTTCCTTAATTGAAAGCACTCCTCCCTTACTTGTTTACAAAAAAGAGGAAGGTTAGGATTTTCTTGCATTCCTCACTCCAGCTGGGAGGCAGTGGTGGATTTTAAGTGGACTGACAGGGTGTTTTCCCACTGGTTCCTTCAGTAGAGTAAGTCTGTTTAAAAATGTGCCAGACAGATGGTATTGGTTTTTTTAATAAGGCTTCAATGATCAAGCGCACACCGTAAAATCCTGAATGACGAGGAAGAGCAATCCTGTTTATTTAAAATGAGAGGGAAAAGGGTAGTCACACTAGCTTTCATTTGATTAAATGGTGTTTTGTTCCATTGGTTTAATTTTGGGTACTGAGGGTTTCCTAATGAGAATCAGGTATGCATCACAGCTGCAGCCAGCTCACACTTGTGAACTGAGCCAGTTTATCAGCAGTGGAGATGTGAAGATAAGCAAACAAATATAGCCTAAGCTTTGAAGTACTGCAAGGTGAAATCCACACCTCACATCACCTTTATGAATGTTTCCCCTTTTTTTGTATGGATCTAGAACGAACTACTTTATTGTTTTTATACACAACCACTGACCTTTACAAATTCTTTAAGGCATGATGTATTTAACATGCCAGTTTTTTTTAAGTGCTTCTGTTGCGTTTCAGGGAACCATTTGTGTGTTAATGGAACAGCAACTTTCCTGAACCTACTGTTTAGGAAGAGAAGATAATTACATGTTTCAATGACTGTATCTACAGGGCTTTGGGCATCTTAATGGGTTTTTGTACTAATGTATGCAATGCAATAAACCCCTATGTATTATAGCAAAACAGATGCTGTGCCAAGGGCCCCAGCCATAACTGAAGTTCTGATCTGAGAAGGTAGTGTAGTAGTGCAGTTTAGTGAACAGGTTTGGAGTCATGCACACCTGGATTTGAGTCCTAGCCCTTCCTCTTGGGCAAGTTATAACACCGCTAAGGCTCAGTGGCCTCATTCAGAGAGCTTCGAGAGAATAGAAACGATATAACACATAGGTGCTTCCCAATGACGTCCTGCACTTGTCTAATTCCCTCCCCTTGAGCTTGGGCTGTACTGAGTGGCATTGGGTTGTTATGAGATTGTGGCCTCCATGGTGGGTGCTCTCCCACTCTCCTGGTGTGCTCGTGTTCACTCCCATTCTCTCTCGGATTCGCTTGCTTTGGGTGAAGTCAGCTGCTGTACATTAGGCAGCCTTGTGGAGAGGCTCACAGGAGCTCTGTTGGAAGTGGGTGTTTTGAGGGATGTCAACAGCCACTGAGTAAGCTTGGAAGTAGATTCTTCCCCAGGTTGAACTTTGAGTTGAGTAGGCCCAGCCAACAACTTAATTGCAACCCCTCAGGAAAGACAGTGAACCAGAGGCACTCAACCAAGCAGCATCCAGGTTCCTCGCCCACAAACACTAAGATGATAAATACTTGTGGTTTTTTTTTTGTTTTAAAACACTGGGTGAAGGGTGATTTGTTACACAGTAACTATAAGTAATACAACACATAAGAAAGTTCACCCATGCTTAGGAGACAGCAAACATCACCAATCAAGAATTAGTAACACTATTCTCAAAACAAGAAAAGATCAAACTCAACCCAGCATTACAGGATTATTCATCATGCACCATAAATTGCTTTTGATAAATGTGTGCAGAAAGCTCAGGAATGAGCCTCGCGGATTGTCCCTTGCCTGCTTTTGTAAATTAAAACTTATAAGGAGAATGTATCAGTCATTTGAGAATTTTAAGGTAATACTTGTACTGCCAAGAGTCAACACCAAAGGGGAAAGTCATCTGTAGATATCATTCCTTGGATTGGCACAAAACAATTGATAAAATCTTTAAGTCAAGTCAATAAAAATGCAATAGTTTGTGTTACTTGAACAGTTTGTTACTTAATAATATTTTGGGATCTTTATGTTAATTTAATTTTCAAAAGGCCATCCTGTGCAATATTTGCACTAAAGATCTCAGAAAGATTTGTAGAGAAAAGTTGTTCGTGGTTTGGGTGCATGTAACAAATTGTATTAAAAAAGTTTTGTGGAATGTTGTTATTAAAAACGTTCTGTGTAACATTGAATTAAAACCAGGTAGCCCCTCTTGCCACAATCAGTCCTTCTCATATTTGAGATAAACTCTTTACTTGAGATTCAACTCTAGAAAGTAGGATGGAGAAGGCATTGATGGGGAAAAATAACCCTTGGATCAGAGCCCTGAGGGAGGAGTTCTGGGCAACTCCTGTAACTATTTCAGGTGTCTTAACTTTTTCCTTAAATTTCCCTCAATCTCAAGCTTTCTTTTTAAAGTGTTTTGGAAATCTTTAGACTTTCTTTGGAAGTTGTCTAAATGAGGAGTAAAGCCGTTATTACTGGGATTCTTTTCTTTTCAGTTTCATTAAACTTCACTATGGAATGTTGTATTAGAGTAGTGCCTGCTATCAGGCAAGTAGAAGTGCAGCCCTCACTGACTACTACAGTGGACCTGTCCCTGGCTCATCGCTGTTGCCTAGTTTGTAATGGTGGATAAGCCTGTATTCCAAGGAGGGGTGCCTGCACATCAGAGTCTGGAATACATATTGGTTTATTCTGCCCAGATGATTTAGTTAAGAGCAAAACCGAATATTCCCATTTCCCATTGGATTCTATGGTAGTTTGGAATAAAAAGGCAGAACTACCCAAATATGTAGAATTTATTTTAGATGATTCAGAAGTGGAGAAGTTACTTACCCTAAGACATCTTAAAACAAAACAAGACCAAAAAAAAAAAAAAAAACCCAAAACCCGTTTTTAAGTTGTGGCCAGTAGGGTTTAAGACTCTTTTTCATTTACTCCAAAAGAGCATCTGTAATTCATCTTGTGCATGCTAGAAAGTTACACAGCCTCTTTGTATGTTGACATTTTTTAAATATATAGTCAGACTTGAAATATACTCTTAAGTTGAAAAGTATTCTCAAAAAGAACAGGATATGTCAACTCTGGATTGCAAGTCTTCGCGGGACGTGAATCATGGCCTGGAAACATTCTGATAAAGAGGTTAGGTCTATATTTTCTGAGTTCAAGGTTGAGCCAACTGGTACTGCCTTAGTTCTAACCACTGCCCACCTATATTGAATCTTTAAGTCAGAGTCATTCTAAACATGCATTGTATATAATACTGTTATCCTGAGGTTGGTTCACAGTCTCTTCCAACATGATTTACCATGTGGCATAGTTACATTCCCAGTGAGGGGACTTCCTGTCTTAGCTTCAGTTTTATGTACAGTATATTCCTGTATAAATTGCATTTACCTATTTGAAAATATAAGGAAAAGACTGTTTTAAAAGAGAAACTCTTTATGGTTAGTGTACCAGTAATAAAATAGATACTGTAGAACCTCCATTAAGGCAACCATAATGCCACAGATAAGTCAATTTTCTGAGGCAGATATGATGGGACGCAGAGTTTGAGGAGAGAGGAGGAGAGTAAAGATAGTGGTGTTTAGAGGGGAAATGTTTAAATGTTACAATAAAAATAATCCAGAATGACTCCCTCCAGACCCCCCCCCCAAGAATGACTTGCTCTTCTTCACGTTTCCAGCCCTTAATGTGGCGATTTCATACAGGGACAATTGCATTACAATTATGTTTGTATATTAAGTTTAAAATTGACCCAGAACCCACTTCCTTCATGTTTACATCAAGAGCAAAGGCAGCAAAGTCATCTCACTGCAAACAGTGTTCACCACCTTTCTGGTCGTAGCACCGGTCCTCCCAGGGCATCTGATCTTCCCGTTGTCGAGACCTGAGTGAGGCCATAAAATCTACTGGATACGTAGTAGGGTTTCTTAAACAAAGATAATCTCAGATTAACGTGTTTAAAGAAATATGTACATATATGTTTTTAAATGAAGAAGGCTCTGTTGGGTTGGGGAAATCGGTCTCTTAACCACTCAGAGCACCAGCTGACCACAGCTGTAAAATGGAGATGTTAGACTCAGCAGCCTCAAAATCCCTGACATTAGATTTCATGGTCACACATTATCAAAAGGAAACCTAATCAGTGTAATCTTCTTCCTATGTTAACAGTTTCTTTTGAGTCTCAAGAGAAACCGATCTGTCTGCAGCGTGCTTGGTCCACGCACGCACACACGGCTCTGGGACCGGACCCTGACCCACACGGCGGGCACCGGAGAGCCACTGCAGCACCTCAGTGCTTCTCCGCACAGGTGCCCTGAGAGGTTCCTCGGAAAAGAGGCCTTTTGATCCCCAGTTTCCCAAACTTAACTCACAAGCCTTGTATTTATTTCTTTTAAACAAAACGCCTTCTACATAGAAATGGTGTTTTGCACATTGTTGGGAATGCTACTCTGGTACACAGGGGCCTCCACAGTGCGCAGAAATCATCGTCAGCCCTCTTCCTGGGCTGCCGTCACAGCACCACAAACTGGCTGGCTTAAAACAACAGGAATTTATTATCTCACTGTTCTAGAGGATAGAAGTCCAAAATCAAGGTGTTGGCAGGGCTGTGGTCTCTCCGAAGGCTCTAGGGCACATCTGTTCCATGCTTCTCTCCAGTTTCTGGTGTTGCTGGCAATTCTCTGCATTCCTCGGTTTACAGACACATCGCTGCAATCTCTGCCTCCTCCTCCACATGGTGTTCTTCCCTGCATCTGTGTGTGTGTGGCTCTTTTTACGAGGACACCAGTAACTGGATTTAGAGGCCACCCTAATCCATTTGGATTCCTCTTAAATTACCTCTTAATTATATCTACAAAGACACTATATTCAAATAAGGTCACATTCATAAATCCAGAGGTTAGAACTTGAACATATCCTTATGGGGGATATAATTCAGCCATCACAGTGAATATCTGTCAAACCTCATATCCCATGCTCCTTTGCCAGATCCTGTGTTAGAGTTCCCAGGGCTTAGTCTTCTGGATTTGTCTCTTTTATCTGCATCCGTTACCTAGGTAATCTCTTCTGCACCGTCTCCACTCAGAAGATTTATCACTAGCCCTGATCTCTCCAATGAATTGCAGGCTCTTGTAACCCAATATCTCTGACATATTTAATAGTAATGATTAGACAAACTAACCAGGTTCAAAACAAAACTAATTTTCAACTCACTGTAGGTCCAGTTCATCGTATCTCCGTAAATGATGCCATCATTCTAAGAATCACCTTTCTCTTTATTCACATTGTTAATCCCTCAGCTACTCAGGTTGGTCCTTTCTCAAAATATGTCCCCAATCTGACCTGCTGCCAGCGATTTGGTTAACTGTATATCTTACCCAGACCAAAAGTGTTCTGACTGGGTTGTCCTCTTCCACTCTTGTGGCCCTACAACCCATTGTTCCCAGTAACAAGAGTGGTAGTTCTCAAATGCACAGTCACACTCCTGCTGCAAACCCTCTTCCTGCGACCCCTCGTCCCCCACATGCTCTGGCCACCTCCCATTTCTCTGACCCTCTCTCCTATCAGCCCCCCGCCCCCTTGCTCACTTTGCTCCATTCTTGTTCTATTTTTTGCCAATAGTCAGTCAAATGAAGTCTGAGCCACATTTTGGGATTTTCTCTTGTAGTTTCATCTGCCTTGAAATCTTCTTTCCTGATGTTTTTGCTTGGTTCCTCTCCTCCCTCACTCCACTCACGTCTCTTGTTACCGCCTTCTTCAATGGTTTTCCCTAATCATCTCCCCCAAAGCTGCCCCTCGGTCTCTGTCAAACCCATCACCCCACTTTATTTTTTATAGTACTCATCTCCAGTAATTTGTTTGTCTCCTCAAACTAAAATTAGGTAAAAGCAAAGAATTATCTTATTCACCACTATACTTCCAGTGCCTAAAACAGTGCTTAGCACATAGGAGGCACTAAATAAATATTGTATAAATGGGCAAAGGAAAGACTGAATATCCTTAGCAGACTTTCTCCTCTGGACTCAAGCCTCTTCCCTCTATGTCTCTAAATAATGTCTCCTTCCTCTGTTTCTGCCTCTGTTCTTGCCAATCTGCTTTCCTAGAATTTCTCTTGTGTATCGCTCCTCCTCGTCTAAGGAGGTGCCTCGATGCTCTGAGAGCCCGTGCGGGTTGCACTGTGTGCCTTCTCTGTCACGCTCTCCCAGCTCGATGTCCCCACTCGGGTCTCCCATTGGACTCAGTCTTCACCCACATTCAGTACCTAATTGTTGCATTTGTATCTCTCCAGAAAGATATAAACCTTCTAAGGACAAGGACATTGTTGGGTACTTTTTTTTTTGCCCATGACTCTGTTACTATCAGCTGGTTGACTAATTGATTGTCTCCATCTCAAATATGGAAATGAAATAACAGCTTGCATGTGTGTGTTTTTGTCAGGGTGTACAATATAGTCGGAAAGAGAGGCATTCGTATCCAAATAACAATGTTAAAAGAGCAATTGTAATAAATAAGAGACTAAAGAACTATTTTGTTTCTTATCAAAACATAAGCAATCCGTATTACTTAATATGATGATGTTAACTGGAAAATTTGCCTAAGTAATGAAAGTTCAAGATCATCATACTTGACCTTTCTTCGGTGCCCATGAGGGAACTTGTTAGTGAACGTGAAAACCGAACCCATCAAATGTATTATTACTAAAGCAACAACATTTGTGTTTGAGTGCCTGTCTGTTGGTGGATTTGCTGAATATCCATTCTAGCTTTTTGGGAAAATTAGATCACTTTTTAATCATTAGTTTAAAATTTCAGAAGGGAAGATTGTAAAAGTAACAGTAATAAAGATATAGCTAATATTTTCACTTCTTTTGGTATATCTTGTTGGAAGAAGCCCAAAAGATATTGAAATCACAATTTCTAAGTATTGTGTATATATACATGTACATATATAGATCATGTAAGATATAGATATATCTATATATAAGATCTTATATGTGTTACATATAACATATAAGATACATATACACGTGTAAGATGTATATATTGAACAGCAATGTTTCAGATTTCCTGGATGTAAACAGCATTCTTAACAGTCCCATTAAAATAAGCCACATGTGTTTGCCATTGATTTGGAATTTTGCTCTCTACACCAGTATAAATCTACCATCCCTCATATCCATCGTACTGTGTGTTGGTGATGAGGGGCTAAAACCAAAGGTCTAGAGATGTTTTTTTTCCTGGTTTTTTTTTTGGTTTTTTGCTTTTTTTGTTATGGCATGAAATACTAATGGAAAGATAAATCTAACATGGAGAGTTATTGGGAAGTCATGTGTTCTTTTTTCCTCCTAAGCTTATAAATATTAACTTTTAGCAAGTAGTATGCTTCCAACTTGATTTTAACAGGATACCAGCAAACAGAAAAGATGATAAAGAGGGGAAAAAAGGTTCATAAAGGCCCAGTGTCTATTTCAGAGACTTAAGAATTTCTAGTTGTTTTTATTTTTCAGGTATCTGAAAGAGCTGAATAGCAGCTGTAACAACAGAAAGTGGGAGGGAAAACAAAGCAGTTAGAGCTACACCATTAAGAAGAGATTGTAAACCTGTATCCAAAAATGTCTGCCTACTCTTGATAGGATACTGCCCACATGAAGTCACAGAACACAAATCTTTGATTCACTTTGAAATGAAAGTCACAAATGCAGAGGTAAGCCCCACTTTTAGAGGGGCAAAAAAGAGTTCAGTATTTTGCCAAAATTCTTCTTGCTTCAATGAAGGATAATAAGGTCATGCTTAATAAAACAGAAACTGTTGAAATTCAGTAATTTGCCAAGAACATCAGTTTAATGTTCTTGTTTCTGAGAGAGGAATTCACCATTTAAGTGAGAGAAAGGTCTCAAGGGTCCCCCTCACAGACATGACCTTATGTACCACGCCCAGGAAGGACCCACCAAACCAGAAGCTCAGCACTGTGATGGCCCATTTTATCTTCATCCTCCCAGAGTATCAGCACCCCCTCATTGCTTTCTAAAGCGTTGAGCCCTGGCTTACTGAATGGATCCTTGCCACCAGACATCTCTGGGAGGCATGGTGAAATAAGCGAGTGAGTCTTGCAGCGGCCTGAACCCCACACCAGTGTGTCCCTCACCCTGTAGTCGCTCATACCAGAGCAACTGCTAACACAAGCAAGGGAAAGGCGCTTGGTGTGTTCATATAAAAATCTGTGAAACTTTTTGTCCTCATACATATCTTCACTTTTTAAAAAATTATGGAGTATTCATCCTGAATGCATAAATCCAGATGATTATTATTACTCAGCAAAAATCACTGGCTGACTGCTATCCAGGCACATTGTAAGTTTGTGCTGTATACCCTCAAAAGGAGAACAGTCTCTTCTTTATCTAACATCCATACATTTTAAGATAGTGAGTCACAATTGTTTTCCATGAAACTCCTGATTGTTCTAGAGGGCTTCTAAAAGACTTTGAATTATTAGCTAACACTTACAAGTCATGAAACACAGTAGTAGTAAAACAGACACCCATGCAGCAGCCTCCATAATGGACTTCTGCCCCTCATCCTGCCTGGCGCTGCCCTCCTAGTAAAACTCCAGTACTGCTGTTCTCACCTGTATAATTTCCTTGCCTTGGAAATGATAGCCTATTGATGTCACTGAAAGGAATACACTTTTGAACTAGGTCTGGTGTTTTTTTTTTTTTGCTTTATGAAAAAAGGGTATCGGAGAGTCTGTAGACTGATCGCTTTCTTTTTAAATCCAGTTTTGTTCCATGTTCACTAATTTATATTCATCTAAAATATTTGACGGAATGGTTGTTAATATGGTTGTTAGGATGTGCTATACTAAGATTTGTTATGAAGTGTTAGTAATTAAGACGGCCCCATGTTTCTGAAGGGTCAGGTGAATATTCTGTGGGAACAGAGTAGGGCTAGGGAGCCCAAAGACAGACTCAGGCATAAATGGACCCGTGATTCATTTCAGAGGTAACATCGCAGGTAACATATGCTTACTTTCAAGCACTTTCTACGAGATATACTAGCAAATGTACAGAGGTCTGTGTTGAAGGATGTTTATTACCACACTGAAGACTATAGCAAAACATTAGGAATGCTCCAAAAGTCTAGGAATAGGATAATTTATAAATAAATAACAAAATATCTACTGTATATTAAATTATAAATATATAATGGAAAACTGTGCAACCATTTAAGAAAACAGGGCAAAATGATCTTCTTATACATTGTACATGGTCCTGATAAATTGATACCCTCACTCTGGGAAACAATTTTATAATCTCTATCACAATTTAAAATATGCAAATCTTATGACCTAGAAATTCCACATATTAGAATCTGTCCAAGAGAAGCCATTGAATATATTCTGAAGGGAGCATACTCATCCTGTAAATTTCTTCAGTGCTTTTAAAGCAAGGCAGAATTGCAGTAAGCACATGTCTGTCCGTGGAAGTGTGGCTGAATAAATCATGGAATACACTCAAGCAGTTTCTTAAAGAGGAGGTGGGGAAATCTTCCAGTAATGACAGCAGAACTAACTGATTGTGTGATCCTTCCTGTGGTTACGATCATAAGACCTGGATGAAGTACTTTTTAAAAACTGTCTTTAAATGCTTGAAAGCATCCCAAAGTAGACAGAAACTACTGGAAACGGACTGGTAGTAGTTGTTGTTGGTAAAGTCTTCTCCATTATTTGAACTTGGACCACATGCAAAATAATCTCAAAAACTGCAATACTTAGATTTTTATCTGTTTTACATATATAGTAAAATAGCACTTTTAAAAATTCTACTTTAATCCCTGCATATCTTTTAGGTTAGGTTAAGCATGTTTCATTTTAAAAGTGCATCTATTGTTTCATAGTACATTGCCTTGATCTGTTAGGCTTAAATATTTATTGATTCATTCAATCCCAGCAAATATTTTATGAGGGTCTCACACAGGGCCCAAGCCTCTTCCAGGTGCTGGAGTGCATGAGTCCGCCAGACGGACAGGTCTCTGCTTACCCAGGGTTTCCAGTGCAAAGAACTGCCTTGTTTAGTAGACGTTTATAAACAAAAGGTATATAGTATTCACCAAGAGGTGTCATTTGAGAGAAAAGGGAAAAATGAGGAAAAAGGATAAGCAGAAATCCTATTTCTTTAGGTATATTAAAGTCCCCAGATATTAGAATTTAAAGGAATCTTAGTAGCATTCAATCTTTTTACATGAGCATTTGTTAAGTAAATGCATTCTTTTCATATTAATTTTTATGATACCTCAAAATTTTAATCTTTTTTCAATATCCTTTTGAATATCAGTGGATTATAGAAGTGTAATTCTATACAGAATTCTTGTTTGTATTTGTGTTTTAAATTTTATGTTGGTGGGAATTTGTGCAAAGAACATGTCAACTTTTAGGTAAATTATCACAGGTACATATTTTGAGATGGGATTTACTTGGCTTTCTTTTGAGTTCCTTCATTGTCTGTAACTATAGGTGATGTGTTGTCATTGGTCATTTTTATACCATGGACAAATTTTTTAGAGCAGAACAGCTGGAAATTTTTTGTAATGTATTCAATAATCCTTACCATGCTGTAGGTTCTTTATGATACATTATTAAGCCTCTTGTTTACTTTATTAATTTGTTATTGAAGCATTAAAAAATTCTAATAAAAAATCTCTAACTCAGCAGGAAGACGAAGTCAAATAGTTCTATAATTTCAAGTATTTCTTAAAGTACATCTTTTCCAAAACTGTCTCTAATTTCAGAAAATCCTTTACCTCCCCCCTTACCCTCCGTCTCACTAAACCCTGTGTGCGACGGAATTGGGTTTTTCTGGGCTGTGCGTTTCTTTCATTTTTTGCACCTGTAACGTGTATGTGATCTTTGATCTGTAAATTCTTCAAGAACTAGCATTTCACACTATTATATGTACTTTTAAATCATGCTGATCAAATTTTTTGCATTCCTGCAATAACTGAGTAATAACATCAACTATAAAACAGTAATGATTAGCATCTCACCTTAGATAATAGCCCAGGGTCCCTGAGTTTAATGCACTGTTTGGTTTTCTAAACCATCATGCGAATGACTTCTTGAGTAGGCTTCAGTGACATAATAGTCTTTATCCTCCAACTAAGTGTATTTTCTTCCATTTCTCTCTCTTTCTCTTTAAAAATAAATTGACAGCTTGACCAAGTCATCCGCCAGAGGAGCCTGTCCAGTTTGGAACTGTTTCTCTCCTGTGCTCAGAAGCAGTTAAGTGCTCTGATAGCCACAGAGCCAGCTGACGTTGAGTAAAGAGAGCCCGCCGAGTCGACCCACACTGGTGATGGATAAATCAGTAGACCTCTAAATACATGCTGTGAATGATACAGACGCCTTTGTTTTCTTTCCACATCTTGGATAATTGATTTTCACTTCAAGGATAAACCGAAACAATATTTAGGACTATCAAGAGATCTAACTTATTTCTTTTTGTTTTCTCCTTTACATTTACTAGCATTTTATTAGTAATAGTAGTATTAATAGCAGTAGCAGCAGCAGCAGCAGCAACAAAAAGTATAATGTGACTCAGAAGCCATCGCAAATGGCCACATCACCACAAGTTAATCAGGTAAACCTTATAGCCCCTGGTGGCCTGTTACATTGTATTTGGCAAAAGTCGTAAATATCTTTACTTATTGCTTGACAGTGACTCGATAAGATGTTAGAATGTAATCATAAGTTTACTTGATTTTGAAGATAAAAACAGCATGGGTTTCAGTATCTCCCGGTATCACCACACATCTTGAATGGGGTCTGTTCTTATTGGTAACAATGTAAACACTAAAGATTATTATATTAATTTAACTGTGATCTGATGTACTACTTACATGAGTATGTGTGTGATATATGCTTATTTCCTGTTTCTGTTCTTCAGAGTCACTATAAATCAATAGTCATTTTTTAAACAAATCATGCCATGAACTTCATCTCTAGAAAGGGAATGTGACTTAACCATTTATATGAAGTTGGGCTCATATAAGAATATGAAATTCCCAGAATTTCAGAATGTACTTGATTCATGAGCACTGTGCTTCAATGCAAAATCATGAGGTTTTTTAAATATCAAAACTAAGTGTTATCATTGAAATTATGTAAACATTCTGTCTTGTTTTCAGAAATACTTTTATTTTCATGGGCCTTGTACTTTTCTGGGGTATAAGTATAATAAAAAGAGCTTCAGAAGCTTATTTGGATATTTTTTTATCCTTTCTTTTTTAAGTTAATTCTTTCTTTAAAAAATTTGTTCTGCTCTGATTGGGTGGCTCAGTTGGTTAGAGCATCATCCTGATACCCCAAGGTTGCGGGTTCGATTCTTGGTCAAGGCCCATATAAGAACCAACCAATGAATGCATAGATAAGTGGAACAACAAATCAGTATCTCATTCTGTCCTGCCCCCCTCCCCCACCATCCTTTCTCTCTCTGTAAAAAATCAATGAATAAAAATTTTTACAACTTATGTGTTCATGGATGATGATGTTTTAAACATATACCCTAAGTAGCTACAATAATATGTACTGAAAATATTGAAATGTGAATAACTAGTTTTCTCTTACGTGTTTAAATAAGAAATTAAAGCAAGCAAAGAGGTCATTGACTGAAATGCAGCATAGGAATAAAAGGAGAAGGCCCTGAATTTTGGGACAAGCCAGTAATGCAATGTTATGGTCATATTTAAAATCACTTGACCAAAAAATGAAAGAAAGGAAATCACTTTATTCTCTGTCATCAAACTTAAAATGATAAGATATTTACAACTTAACTCAGATATGTCTTATATGAAAAGGAAGCACTGAAGACCACACACTAAGATCTTACGAGACTGCGACCCAGAGATAATGGAGATATTGAGAGAATGTACCAGTCCGCACCTCTCTTTCACCCCAACCACCACAGAAAGAGTTCCCTTCTTCCATTTAGGGTTCAACTTCACTGTTGACATAGACTCAGTGTCTGAAGTAATTTGGAACAAATTAATACCAATCAGTCTGAGCATTTGCAGAACAGCTACCGTGCACAACCATAAACTCTTGGGTTGCTATGGTACTTCCCCCATTCAGAGCTGCCCTTAAAGATAACTGAGAATAATCATCTGGGCTTAAAGTTATTTGTTAAATACATTAATTATTCCAATGAATAATTAATGAATTAGCTAATATGAATAGCCAGTGAATTAGCTAATATGTGGCAATGATGTTCAAGTTACAGAAATCCACCCACAGACCCGAATTCTGTGTTTGCTCTGGTGACCCAAGGGCACTGGCCGTCAGGGCGGTGTTCGCCAAGAGAAGAGATGGTCAAGCACTGACCAGAGGTAAGGGGTTTCCTTGAAGTATGAAGACAAAGTCTCCAAAAGAAGAAGTATGTTCTGTATCTAAAACTTTCTTTGCCTATTGTATGATTTTCTTAACCCTTTTTACATCGAATCTTCTTATTTTATGTTTAAGTGAATAAGGCACCATCTTGAAAGGCTGAGAGTAAGAGCCATTGTATTTTTGGAGTGATAAAGCCACTATCAAACTGTGACTCTTTCTTTAGCAACATGCTTAAGGATTCATGAATAGAAAGGATTCATTTTCCCCCATCAGTAAAATGAGTATGTGCTTTGTGCCAAATACTTTCACACGTCTCAATAACCCTGTGAAGTTAAAAGAACCTTACGAAGTAGATGATTGGTGTATACAAGTGGAGAGGATTAGATATTTATTTACTTGCCCATGATGACCAGGTAGAGTTGGGATTCAACCCCAGAGCTTTCAACACTCAGCTTTACTCTCTCCAGTACTCTAGAGAGACCAAATATCTGGAAGTTTCTATCCCGTGGAGTCTTATCACAATATTTTAAGACGAAAGCCATCTAGTTCTTCTTGTAAACCTATTTGGAAGTCTAGGTTGGCCACATTCTAACTGTGGACCATTGGACGAGTTGCCTAAGCAATTTGAGTGTCAGTCTTCATGTTTGTGAGGTGCATAAAGCAATTTTTATAAGCTTTTTTGTGAAAATTAAATTAAGCTTGTAAAATGCTCCACATAGCTGACCTCACCGCCGTGGCCACCAATTCACAGTAATTCCCCCTTTCTCTGAGAACTGCCCACAAAGTACAGGTGTGGTTGCCCACAAACAACTGGCTAAATGGTATAATTCTGCCCCTCTGACCTTGACTGACTGATCCACAGACGAAGATCCGATCCCGGCTGGGCCCCCTGTCACATGGTCAGACACTTCAGCCACTTTCCCCGGGGAGACAGAGATGAACGCTACTTCCGAAGTCAGAAGTCTCCGGATCGTTATCTTTCCTGAGTCTTGGATTCTATAAGATAACCAAATGTTCTTCTAATATGCCAGCACCACTTACTTTCTCCCCCTGAGTTCTCCAGAGCCCATTTCTATTGTGTGCAACCAAAAAAAATATTACCCGAGGCAGTCCAGCACAGAGCCCCTGGATACCGGCGCTTGGCAGCTCTTCATTTCCTCCACCGTACTAACCCAAAATGGGAACTCTCCAGTTTATTTTAAGGGGTGTTAAAAATATAACGGAATCAAAGCCCCTATTGTCTAACAAGGCCAAGTAAATCACAGATACCTAAGACTATGAACAAACAGTGCCCTATTTAGAAGTTCTCTGTCACTCACAATCTGGAGTAGAGGTTTGAACTCAGCTCTGCTAAATGCTGATTCATGTTCCAGTTCAAAGGAGTCCTGCTCAAGATTGCTTTGAAATCAAAACCGGAACTATGCCCCTGTGATGGGTGTTATTCTGCCCTGAGTCAGGTATCTGGAATTTAAATTCTTTTATCTCACAGTTATACTAGGTAGAATCAGGAAAGGCTGCCTTTGCTTTAAATAACAATAAAACAAAATAATTATTCATTTACTGAATTACAAAGGTGTTCTTTGCAGAACCCTGCATTTTTCAAAAGGCCATATGGAAGAAACTAGACAGCATAAAACTATGGAAAGAGGAGAGTCGGATCGAAGCACGTAGCCTCTGGTCTTTCTTCTGCGTACACGCCAGTCAAACACGACTCCAGGAACTGCTGAAGAAGCAGAAGCCCATGCGTTCTGAGTCCACAGGCCATTTACTTGTAGGCATCGCCACCAGCCTCATAGTAAATGGGCAGAAACAACATATGAGAATTCACAGCTGACTGACTTCCAGACTTTTTTCTTAATCCAGGCAAAACAAAACCTCCTGTTATTTCACTGAGAGACAAACACGTTTCCTATACCCAAGCTGCCATAATGCAGGGGCTACTTGGGCATCCATCTTCGGTAAATACAAATAGAAGGAAAAGAGTTGGTAAAATTTTCTTCATTCTAATTTTGTGGGGGGGGGTTTCTGAAGCATCCATTCTCAGCAAGTGGGTCCCCTTTGTACTCCACCTGTCCCCACCCCAGGTACTACGTACTAGATTTTTCCTATGGAGTACTTAGAGAATTAAATAATATTTTGTGTTGTCATGTATAATTAATGATCTGTTTTTCTATTAGCTTGTATCTCTCCCTGAAGAGCCCACATCTGTCTTGTTTCTTATAAAGGCAGTTTATTGTGCCTAGTCTTTGGAGTGGACCTAGTGTGTAATTGTGAGTTCATAGATCATTGAATAATCAATCACTGCACCTGTAATATAACTCAGCTACTCCCCAGCTAATAGATTCTGACTACTAATTTAATGAATTAGCTAAAACTCCTGTGTTTCTAAATGAGGTTCCCTAAGAACTCAAAACAGTATTCTCACAAAAGAACTCTCACGAAACAGTAACCAGCCTCCATAAATCAACAAAACTTCTGGACACTGAGGTGAATTCATGTTTCTGAAAGCTACTAGAACAAATAAATTGCTAAATCATAGCTCTAGAATGCTAATAAATTGATAGCAATGTGCAACCCAAATTTAGAAGATCCTCTAAGAGTGGAAGTATTGGAGAACACTGGGAAAATTATACATGAAATAATTTATTAGGTTGCCAAGAGGTGTCTGGCCATAGGAATAAGAAACAGCATCCCACTGAGAAGTCTATAGGGTATGTACTACATTCACTGGCCCTGGTTCTCAGGTTTTAGTTACGACCGGGAGGGAAGGAGCAAGCTGGAAGAAGAGATTGCATTCCTGGTTTTGTGATCAAGACCAGGAGGTCCAGTGGGAGTTGTGGGTGAGGAGGAGAGGAGCTTGGGCGTGGCTCAGATCAGGGACTGTCCAGAGCAGTGCGGCGTGAGAGTCCTGCTGATAAAGGACGCCAAAGAATACCCGAGAGAATTCTTCAATGTGCCTCCATCTCCCAATTGTGATATGTACTGGGCTTGTATTTTTTGAAACACACACAGAAATCAAGAAACGGACTAATTCAAAAGGTAGGAAAACTTGACTCAGTCCTGGCAAACATTCAGCTCTCAGAAGTCTGGGGGCTGATTTCAAAAGGAAACACTGAAGCCACAGAATGTACAAATCACTGACTGCAACACAGCTTTGATACTGAGACAGATCGTAGAGAACTCCTTGTGGCGAGATACACATGTGCTGAGTTGGAGGTGCTGCCTCTGTGCAGGTGCCCCGACAACGTTAGTCGCCTCCGGACACCATGGAAAGCACCACCTTTACATTTTCTCTAATGTTCTTTACCTTTTTTGTCTGCTTTCCATAATTTCCAAAGTGTAAATGTTTAATTTAAACTATAAAAGTGTTTAAACAGTGATTCAATAAGCAAAATTTTAGTTGGTATCTCAATGAAATACTCTTTAAAATTCATTCCATGTTACAATGTTACAGGCAAGCCAATGTGTTTTTATATTCATGGTCTTTCAGAGAATGAAGCAACACAATTTATTTTTCTCATAATTCCCTCCTCTTTTCTCACAAAGCATGGAAAAGACTTTTATACTTTGCAGCAAATCAAAACTGGCATTTGGGTAGCAATTATATAAAAATGAGGTAAACAAGGTAGAAATATCAAGTCAGATGTTTTAGAAAACTCTGGTCGGGAGGTTCCAAGTAATCCAGGTAAATAATGAGCTACAGTTACTGAGGAGTAAGATGTATTCACTTTACACGGATGCAGTTCTTTGAAAATGTCTCAGTGACTCTACCTGACGTAAACCCTCTGTCACACTGGCAGTTCCCCACCTGAAGAATGCCCTTGTTCAGAAGTGTGTTTTATCTCTCGTCCTCGGAACCGGAGATGCACAATCACCCATCACCCATCGCCCATGGTGCATGTTGTCCTCCACCAGGGCAGCCTTCAAATGCCCTATCACCAATAACGCACTGCCTCGTAGGCCTTAACTTGAAATGTGACAGGACTGGTGCCTGGTTTTGTTTTGTTTTCTTTATTCTTTCAGTGTGATCCCATCTGATTCCATGGTTTTATATAATCTCCCTGTGCTAAAGAGCAGACTTTTATCTCCAGCCCAGTGCCAAACCCTGTATTCAGCAGTGCTCCCCGATAGAGCTTTTGGGGAGGATGGATACTTTCTGCATGTACATTGTCTAATGTGGTAGCGTGTGGTTACTGAACACTTGGAAATGTGGCTCTTGTGACTGAAGAAACTAAACTTTTAATTTTATTTAATTGTAATTTACTTAGTCGCATGTGACTAGTAGCTTTTCTATTTGACAGTGGGGATTAAAATCCCCTTTCCTGGGAGAAGCAGTGGCCGGGTTCTTTGATCTTCAGTACAAATGTGTTTCTTTTGTTCTTCCTGAAGATTGCCGTGGGGAGTAGACACATCATGAGTACAAATGCATGTGAAACACTTTAAGGAAGGATCTTACCAGCAGAAGGCCAAGGAGCTAGTGCTGTAGATATATTTTAATGTTATCATGAGTAGCCAGTAAAAGACACCTTATTGAAAAACCCTTCTCAGTAATGAATGGCTCTTGGAGCTGAGCACATTTCTAATGGAGTGCCTGCAACAGGAAGGGATTTCTCTGATCCTGGGCCAAAATTATGCTAAAAATCAGAAACCCACTTTCTAGACTTGAGGAAATACTGTGGCCTTACTGTTGCTTTGCTTTTGAGAGGTACCTAGAGAGTCAATATGAGCAACTTTTAACATTAAGCAAAAATTGAATAACCTCATATATTAATTCAGAATACTTCCAATTATTCATTATCCAGAAACTGAATAATAAGGATTCAGACTTCTAGAATGGATTTTTGGTGAATAATAAAGAATGTCTAGTTAGTTATGAGTCTTCAAAAATACTTTATTTGCACCCCTCCCCCTGCAATCATTGAATTTATTGAAAAGTAGCTTTTCATTAAAAAAAAGATTATTGAGCTTTTATTACGTTTCATGTATTGTGCTAGCCATATTACATCTAGTTAATGTGCTTAATGGTTCTTTCAAAGGGGAGCAAACCAAAGGCTTAGGCTCAGCAACTCACCTGTGACACTGCATCTATGACGTGAAGCTGGACACCCAACCCAGGTCTCCCGAAGGATGAAGTGCAAGCTTCCCAGAGGGGCACATGTTCCCCTTTGCCATCTCTTTTTTCTAACCTAGATTCTCACGCTGCTCAGGTTCATGTTTGTAATCTTCTCTCAAAAGGTGCTGATGATCTTTCTCAGCAAGAGCTCCAGGCACAGCCTCGCGGCCACCAGGCCCTGCTGAGTCGGGTGCAGCCCCGAAGCCCGCGCTAAACCCTGCGGTTTGCTGGAGAAACAGGGTTTGTGCTGTTGGGACAGAGTTGTGGGAAAACCATTTCTTTTCTGAGCCAAATTCTGTTTAATTGCTATTGTTGACCTGGCGAGAAAAGATTTATGTTTCACAGCTCAAGCAGATCAATACTACATAATTCTGTGGTTTAACCTGAAGTTACACTAGGTAAATGTCAAGAAGGCCTGCCTTGTATATAAAGTCAAGGCATCAGCTGCTACGATAGTAACTACCATAAAGTAGCAGTAACGATTCTTCCAGAAGACTGATCTCCCCCACAAGCTCTAACCAGTTCTTAGGGGAAATCATAGTCTGAATCAATAACTTCACAATGTACTGAGTATCATAACCTTACATTTTTTTAGAGAAGAAAGTGGCAATGGCTGAATAAAGTGATTTAATTTTGTTCTAAATCCTAGCACAACACAGAGCCACGAACGAATAGCTCCTTTCCTCAAATGGAGAAAGGACTCGTGGACATGGACGACGATGTGGTGCTTTCTGGGGGCGGGGGCCGCAGTTACAAGGTGACTCGATTGGAATGGAAACAATACAATACAAATTTTTAAAAAGACCATTGGGGTGACATTGGTTAATAAAATTACGTAAGTTTTTAGTGTACAAAAATTTTTACCTATTAATTGAAATTGATACAACCAACCAGAAAGATTAACATCAGAAATTACATCACATATTAAGTAATTTAGAAATACACAATATTGTTCCCATTGCAAAACTTGACTCAGTGTAAATATGTGTTTTTTCCTTTCATAATCTATCACAGTTTATACAGGATGGAGCCAGAGTGTCTTGGTGCAAGTATCATGGTATTTACTGGCTTACTGTTTATTCCCTCTCAGCCTCAGTTTCCTCAGTTTTAGAAAAACACTAGAAGTCACATCGTAAGGTTAGAAGGTTAACACATGTTAAGCCAATAAAACAATGTCAGCCCCATAATTAAGAGTTTATGTTCTGTATTTGTAAAGAAAAATAAATTGCTGTTTACATCATCTTTACTTCTAAGTGTTTCATTGTTATTATTTTTATTTTTGAGAAAGCCTTACTTTTGGCTTTTCACAATACTTCTGTTATGTTGATTCATTTGTGCTGATTAATAGTTCTTCTGCTCTGTTGAACTGTGTCTTAATTTGTTCGAGGAGCATTTACTATCTGCCATCTTTCAGCCAGCTGTCGCATTAAGTTTCTAAGTAAGAAGCTTAGAACCCTGTAAAGCATCTTCAGGGAGGGGGCGTTGTCATGCTTTACTGAGTAACATGTTTCCCCTAGTGGCAGGAACTGTTTGGAGAATTCTCAAATGCTTTTCCCTCCAAGATTTACCTAAAATTGGTTCAACTCCGTATTTCACTGTTCCATCGACTCAGGTATGCTTCCTTTGAACAGACTCGCCCCTTAATCTCCTCCTCCTCCTCCTCCAGTCTGCTGCCTTCCTGTCTGCTGTGAGGAGTGGTGACAAATGCTAATCTGAACTAGACCACAGTCATATGAAGTCAGATGAAGGACTTGGCCTCGTCTCAAACCTAAAGCAGAGGGGAAGGGTGGAAACTGCTGTCTTGTAAATAACGAGCCACCCAGGGCGTCAGCCCTTAAAACATGTAAATACGCTCTGTCCCATATGCTGTATTTTTCTGTTTTGTCGTACTGCCTGTGCCAGCTCATTTCACTGAGTATGATTTGCAATGTTATTTTATTGAACATTTTTTGACAATTTGAGTACAGTTCTGAATGTAATATTAAATCCTCTTCTGGCTCGGCAGATTGCAAAATTGCACGCTCTGTCTACACATCAAATCCGAGGTTTGGAGGGGAATTCAGACTTTACCTAGTCCAGCATATCCAAGAGGTGCTGCGTTTGAGCTCTCCCGTAGCAGATGGTGTTTCAGACTGTCCTAAGCGACATCCAAACAAGAAGGCTAATTATATGATTAAAGACTCTTTCACACAAAAATTAAAACCAAGCTTGGCTCGCATCTCTTATAAATGTATACAATTTTTTTCTTCTTGTTTTAAGGCTCTCTAGCCAACTCCAATGGCCGGATCAGTAAGTTTAATCACACCTCTGTGACTGAGGAGGAAATGAAGTATCATAAATATGTTAACAACCTAGTTCTGAATTCCTGGTGTCAGCTTTATATGTCAGGTTTGGGATTGGTCGATTTTTAAATCCAGGTGGGATCCAGTGTTGAAAGAGTCCCAGACAAAATCCATTGTAAAGGACTCTCAGAGAATCAACTCAATTCTAGCAACTCTTTTAGAAAGATTTTGGGATGACCAGAAGCACAATACTTTAAGCTTTGGTCTAGCATGAATTAAATAATTTCATTATATTATATTTTTCTAAGAAGTCCCTAAAAAAAAAAATGTATGTGATTTAAGGAAAGAAAAAAAATTTTAATCACACTCTCAATGAATTGAATACCTCTAATTTAGTGGCACAACAATTTGCCTCAGAATGATGCATTTTATTTTTTGTTTTATCATATTTTATTTGAGAATCTATGAAATATTTTTCTTTTTTATAATTGTTGTTCAGTTACCATTGTCCCCATTTTCCCCTCCTACTCTCCCCCCACCCTACCCACCCCCACCTCCTACAACACTCAATCCTCCACTCTGTTCTCTCTGTCCACGGGTCCTTTATACATGTTCCTTGACAACCCTTCCCCTTCTTTCCCCCATTACTCCCCTGCCCCCTCTCCTCTGGTTACTGTTACTTTGTTCTTTATTTCCATGTCTCTGGACCTGTTTTGCTCACTTACTTGTTTTGTTAAGTTCCACTTACAGGTGAGATCACATGGTATTTGTCTTTTACCCCTTGGCATATTTCACTTAGCATAATGCTCTCCAGGTCCGACCATGCTGTCATGAAAGGTAGGAACTCCTTTCTTTGTGCTGCATAGAATTCTACTGTGTAAATGTACCATAGTTTTTGTTCCGCTCATTTACTGATGGGCACTTAGGTTGCTTCCAGCACTTCGCTATTGTAAACTGTGCTGCTATGAACATTGGAATGCATAGGTTCTTTTGAATTGGTGTTTCAGGGTTCTTAGGGTATAATCCCAGCAGTGGAATTGCTGGGTCAGAAGGCAGTTCCATTTTCAGTATTTTTTAAAGGAAATTCCATACTGTTTTCCACAGTGACTACACCAGTCTGCATTCCCACCAACAGTGCACTAGGGTTCCCTTTTCTCAACAACCTTGCCAACACTTGTTTGTTGCTTTGGTTATGATGGCCATTCTGATTGGTGTGAACTGATATCTCATAGTGGTTTTAATTTGCATCTCTCTGATGGCTAGTGATGCTGAGCATCTTTTCATATGTCTCTGGGCCCTCTGTATGTCCTTTTTGGAGGAATGTCTGTTCAGGTCCTTTGCCCATTTCTTAATTGGGTTGTTGTCTTCCTGGAATGGAGTCATGTAAGTTCTTTATATATTTTGAAGATCAAACCCTTGTCTGAGGGATCATTGGCAAATACATTTTCCCATATGGTTGGTTCCCTTTCCATTTTGTTGTTTTCTTTAGCCATGCGCAAGCTTTTTATTTTGATGAGGTACCATTTGTTTATTCTTTCCTTTATGTCCTTTGCTCCAGGGGATACATCAGTAAAAACATTGCTGTGTGGAATATCTGAGATTTTCCTGCCTATGTTCTCCCCTAGGACTTTTATGGTGTCACGACTTATATTGAAGTCTTTTTATCCACCTTGAGTTTATTTTGGTGTATGGTGGAAGTCAATGGTTGAGTTTCATATTTTTGCACGTAGCTGTCCAGGTCTCCCAACGCCATTTGTTGAAGAGGCTATCTTTACTCCACTTTATGTTCCTGCCCCCTTTGTGGAATATTAATTGACCATAGAGACTCGGGTCTATTTCTGGGCTCTCTATTCTGTTCCATTGATCTATATGTTTGTTCTTATCCCAGTACCAGGCTGTTTTGGTTACAGTGGCCTTGTAGTATAGTTTAATGTCAGGTATTGTGATCCCTCTAGAATAATGCATTTTAATCAGCTTCCCATTGGGCCTTACATCATTATGGTTTTTATTGTTTAGAATTATTTATTCAGCTATACATTGACAAAGAAGAGGTAGATTATTTGAAAATATTAGATCCATAACATTTAAAATAAATTTACATTTAGCTTTAGTTAGATTTTTAAAAATGTATTCAAACTGAAAAATTCTTTATAATCAGCATCTAAGATGTGTTAAATTTATTTATAATTAAGTAGTTTCTTCATAAATCAATTTATTTTCTTATGATTTCCCCCTCTTAAAAGAAACTTACTACCCTGTTATGTATTTCCTTGAGAAGCACTGAATGGTAGAGATTTCTGAACCTAGACTCTAGTTCTCTCCTGTTTCAGGGGCACAGGGTTGCATTTCCCCACAGCCTGCTGGGGGAGCAGTGCTACCAGTGCTAATGAGCTGTGGTCAGAGCGATGATGTGTGTCCCTCCAAGACAAACAACTGATGACTGCTGCCAGAGTGACCAGCCCAAACCCTGGTCCCCTGCCGGGTGACAGTGGAAGCGTCTTTGTGTCGCAGCTGTGGAGACAAGATCAAAACAGCCTGCAGTCCGCTGTGCGAAGGACTGTTGGCTTGGAGCATCTCCACAAATGGTTTCAGTTGAATGAGAAATAACCCTCTTTTGAGTGTGAGTCCCTGAGTCCTGGGAGTTTTCTATTATTGAAACACAATCTGATCTTTCTTAATACAACTCAACAAGATGAAACAAAACTCAGGAGAAAATCTGGCCTGTTTGCATTATCACTTCTTCGAGAACATTGTTCCAAAGAAGATCACATCACCCTAATGAATATTGTTTAGCGCATGCCATGTGTGGGCACTACGCAGACATCAGGATACCAAGGCAATAAGGATAGAAACTTGTGCCTTCAGATTGCTAGAAAAGTCCTTCCTGGGGTAATGGTAAGCCATTCAATGTTGGGAAATATTACTGAAAACAATTTCCCCTCCCCAAATCTGAAAATGGTGTACGCAAACACACACACTCATTGTATGTATATGTTCTGTATTATTATGCACTGAGTGTATGCATGTTGTAGCTATACATGCATACATACATTGGAAGGGGTAAGGGGAGAGAATGAAAGATAAACGGCACCACATTTTGCAGCTGGTCTTTTGCTAAATTCCAAAATACAGAATAAATTTATAACCAGTGTAGCTATAGTCTGCCTCAAACAGAATTTTAAAATGGCTCCCAGATAACAGGGAAATCACAGAATTCGCTTTCAGCCAGTCTGTAACTAGTAATGTTCTTTTTATTTTATTTCTCTTGCAGAATGGGTTACGGTTGCCTGAAATGAATTAGGACAATAAGAAAAACAAATTTTTTGCTGTTACATTGTATTTACACTTAGTGGCAGTTCTTTGTACTAAATCGAATGCAGATTTTATTGAATTACTGTGAACGCCGGAGAGCGGCCGCTCCGTCACACTGCCGTTCCGGGCACACCCGCGCTCGCCCTGGCCCGCTCCTCACTGAGTGCTCACGCACTCACCCCTCCCACTGCGAGTGGGTGGGCGCACTCCATGGGAAAGAAATCAGCGGAAAATCTGGCCTCGACTTTGTTTCATTTAGTTGGACAATCTAGTTCCTGAAATTATCCACGCTAAAGAGGTAACTGTTCATGTCCCTATCCTACCTTTCATGACTAACTTTTTTTCTGATGCTATTTCATTTCTACAGTACCCCCTTGGGGGCCGACTGGTAGTGCTGTGTTCCATGTTAGGGAGGGAAGACTAACTTCTCTGAGATGCACAGGTATCCAGTAACAAACCAACATCCCAACTTGAGTGTGTGCTTTGAGGACACATGTCATGACATTTTGTAATATAAAGGATTCTTTGCCTGGTCTTTCCTTTTGTAAAATATTCATTTTTTTAACCACAGTGATGCAAAACTCCGAGTTATTCTTGGAATTGCCAAAATACTCTCCAACAGCATCTCCGAGGCACCTGCGTCAGAACCCCGCAGGTGCTGGTCACCACTGCGGATGTGGGCGCCAGGCCTACACTTCCCAGGGCAGCGTCTTCTGAAAATGACTTTGGACTTTTTATTCTGAACGTATTTCCCAGGTGACTTCAATACACAATAAAGTTTAAGGACTTCTCTTGAAACACAACCACAGTCATCGTTCCCGGGAAGTTGGGGCAACTGTGACTTTTTCCGTGGAACACGTCCGAACTTGACCCCTTCCCTTGCGCCCAGGATTTGAACAGTGAATAAAGAATTGCTCATAGGAGCCAAGGAGATGCTTTGTCAACCAGAGCAAAGGGGTGATGAGAGAAATGTCTCTTAATTTGGAATGTAGTGTAAAGAAACACTGAACATAAATATACTATTAATGGATTCATTTAAAAATATGATGTTAAATGCTGGCTTAATGAAATATTTAGAAAAACAACACCTTGTAAATTGAGAGCTTATGCTAAGGAAGAATTTCAACGTAGAGATTAAAAGGAAGCAGGTGGCTGGTGGAGACGGCAGGCAGGAGGCTGTCTCTCACTGTGTACAGAGAACAGAAACAGAGGCTAGTACAGGGGTGTGGGGAGCGGCGCTTGTGAACAGAAAGGGACCTTCGCACACATTCCTTTAACCCAAGGTTAAGTGGTAGTATCCTGTTTTGCAGTTTCAAAAATTTGAGTCACAGAGGAGTTCCATGAATTGCCAAAGGTCAATCGGTCAGTCACAGGCAGACTGACCATACACCAGCGACTCCAAACCCACTACTTTTTCCACCTAATTATATTGCCTTTTCTTTTGTTTTAAGGCTTCCCACTAGTTTTCGGTCCATCTAAGGATATCCTATCTGTCCAAGTCAATTTGAATTAATGTGGCAGGGCCTTGGGTAAACCACATTCGTGTTTTTGAGCCTTATTTATAATTTTTTTTCCTTTGGGATAATTATAAACTGCTGTGTTTTAATTACGATAACTTTTAGAATGCTCCAGATTTTCTCCAAGCAGTTTTTCTTTCTTTAACTTCTTGTCAAGAATTCTAAATTCTCCTGCAACCCTGTGAGATTATTCCTGAAGAAGAGACACTAGCTGATAGGGGTCCCATCTGAATGGAGTGAGGCTCTGCTGAGTATTATTGGCTCTTCTTGGTTGAAAACAGCATCAAACAGTATTCTCTTCCAAACCATTTGGAGGTGATTTACAGGCAAAAAAAACCTGTGGTCTACAAAAAAGTTGTAATTCCGATTTCCATGTGTCATCTGCATGTTGCACAAGTCCGTAAATTATTTATAGAAACAAAAATTAGGAAAAGGAAGCAGGCGCACAATAGGCCGAAATTCAAGACTGTTGAACATCCCTTACTTGGCTGATGATTAGTATCTATGTCAGTTTATGTTTTGGAAATGCAGCTGTAATACACAAGGCCTCTACAATATGCAAAGAAAATAGATAGTTGTATTATCAAGGCAGCTGTGACTTTGCCCTAAGTAACCCCAGGGTCAGGTTTCTCTCCCCATTATGAGTCAATTACCTATGGTGTATTTTGGGAAAGAAGAGAGGTTAGTTAAGTTTATATTTGTTTCTGAATCACCACTGATTGCAACTCACATGAAAGACACAGTCCTTCCCTCTCCCCCTTGGCGTGTCCCTGCCACCTCCAAAGGGTTCACAGAACAGGTCATCATCAGAGGGGTAGTGGTTGAACATAGCAGGGCCCCACTCCTATCAATAGTTTTGTCATAGTTTCTTTTTTAAGCCACTGTATCGAGGTACAAGTGACATGTAAAAATCTGTATCTATTTCGTGTATACAACTCAATGATTTTGAGGATACACATATACCCATGAGAGCATCACCACTGTCAAGTCCATGGGCACATCCTCCGCTTCCCAGAGCTTCCTCCCCACTCCCTTTGTAATAATGATACCGGCATATTATTTCATTCACTATATTATGACAATGTCTTGGTCTTGCTTATTAACCTATCAATAACTGATATATTAATTGTAACCAATGTAATTAACACATAATATAATTATATTATTTATTATATCCTGAATAACAGAAAACTAGATGGTAAAATATGGCCGGAAATCCTAACAGAGGTAGGGCTCCAGCTGAGCTTTAAGGGAAGGTCAGTGGGTAGTACTCACATTCCCAAAAGCACAGTGCCCTATTAATGGAAGAGTAAGCCTATCAAGCAGGTTATAAGATGAACATGCATTTATAATCACATCCTGGAAGTAACTGAAAATTCCATCGTTGCGCTGAAAAGTGTGACACTCGCCGGAGCGCCAAGCCTGTGGCAGCAGCTGCGGCAGTAACATCTCTGGATCGCCCACCGCACCTACCATACGGCAGGTTGTGCATAACGGACTTCGGAGACACTTTAACGCTGAGCAAGCTTGATATTTAAGGGAAAAAAACTGAATGCTGAGAATTGGGGCATCTCTCATGTAACTCCAAACAGCTGGCTAAGAAAAGATGACTGACTCTAATAACACAAAGCCGGATAGCAAATCCGGTTGGCTTGGCGTGCATCAGAACGAACTCCGGGTGAGACCCTGACTCAGCCTAACACTGGAAAGCCAGCTGCATGAACAGAAGGGTGTGCTCTGCGTTAAGGCAAAGTCTCAAATGCCGGGGTCCTGTGGAGCTACATGAGGCTCTTCACGGAGGGCATGGGGTTAGACCCCAGCAGGAGGCGGTAGGGAACAAAGTCTCAGGCAGGGAAGCATGGAGGTACTCAGAGAAGGCCCAGAGGTGGGTGGAGCTTCTGATACCTGTAAACCAGGATTAGCCTTGGAGATTTATTTTCCGATGCCATTAATGCATCATGACAACTTAACTGTACCTTCTGTCCTTATGGCACTATAACACCGCTGCCTTTCTGCAATCACACCAATGGCACCGAAAGGCACCCCAAACACCTGCTTTTGCACGGTGTTTTCTAGGAGTGGGACAGTGTCTAGACTGAGCCAGACACATGCTCTGGCTCTGACCTCCTTGCATCAGCATTGGGCACTTGCACTGCCACTGGCCAAAGAGCTGCCTGTGGTCACACATCAGATAAAAATTAGTACTAATACCCTCCTTACATTTGGGGACAGGTTCACAGTCTGCAGGCTCCAGAGTGCTTTCACATCCCTGCTCGTTTAATCCTCGGATCAAGTCTGGTGCTGCTCAGGCACATTTGGAAGACCAAGCGTTGATGGACCACATCTGCAAGAGGGCATGTCAGGAGACACATCTGGCCCTCTGTCCACACCACCTTCCTTCCTCTCGCTCTTTTTACAGAACTCAGGACAGGGAGGAAGACACCTGGTTCTTAAGCCCCAGTCCTCTTATTGACTGACCGAGTTCAAGGGCAAAGTCACAATACTTCCCTCGGTATAATCACGCATTTAGTATTTCTAAGTTATTTCTTTCCAGCTCCAAGCTACTACTATTCTGTGACAATTTTGAGAAGTGGACAGCAAGGGTATTGATACACTCCTGGAAGATGCAAACCCTATTATTTGGAGACTTTAACAACTCCTACCCCAAAGTTACACAGAGCAGTGATGTCTCTGGCCAGTTCAGTGTTTTCCACTGTATCACGCACGAGTGTGTGAGCACCCACATTGATTAACCTTGACCTGCTTAGCTCGGTCTCAGGTAACCAGATAAAGATGGGAGAACCTGTGCGTTCAGCTAAACTGTACTAATTACTTGGACAGTATGTGACTGAATAAAACTTCACACATTGACAGCCTGCAGACAGGATTGGCACTGAAGAGAACTTCCGAGAAGGGGGAGTGATGGGAATCTCTGCCTTGAAGGTAATGATAATGGTATACTGCCGCACCCAAGTGTTGTAGGTGACATTCCCTTGTGTGATGTGTTGAGTGGGCTTGATTACGAGGGACAGGTGAACCAATGAAGAATGGGAAGAAATGTAACAGGAGCTCAGATGCCTGAACTGAAAAAACGAATTGGGCATTAAAGGAGGGCAGCCATGTGTACTCACCCAAGACAGCCCGGAGTCTGAACAGAGAGCTGTTGGACCCCTGGGAAGCTGTTCAGGGTTGGTTGTAGGAACTGGGTGAGTCGGAGCCCACGGATAAGCCTTCCCTACCTAAGACTGAGACAGGCCAGGAGGGCCATGCAGTGAGAATCACTCTGTCTCCAAACCTCTCTCTTGCTTCATCAGACCCACATCATGTGTCCCTGGGTGGAAATACACACACCCTTTTCTATTGTCTCTTTATCAAACAGAATCAAGTTGACTGATTTAAATGTTTGTGTATTACAAAAGACGTGTTAACTACTACCAACTGAACATTGGTTTTATGTCAAATGTTCTACCTATATTATTTCAGCAGATTGCCAAGAATCCCCTGGGTACTCGCTAGCTGTCCTTGAGTGTGTATTCTCCTTTTTGTTAGCAAGTCTTGAATTTTGGCAGGATACATGGCATCCCAGCTAAAGACCCCCTTCTTTCAGCTCATCTTCCAGATTGATGTGGCCACGTGCTCCATGCTAGCCAATGGGATGTGTACCCTTACGAAGGGGAGGATTATGTCCCCCCCTTCTCCTCTTCTCCTTTCCCACTGGCTGGAATGTGGACGTGAAGGCAAGAGCTGGAAAGAGACAGCTTAGCCCTAAGATGAAAGCTGAGTGTTGGAGACGCAAAACAGAATCAGAGCAGCCTGGTCTCAAAACTGTCAAGCTGCCCTCTCAGCTCTGTTCTGATTATATTAGAAGACAGAAATAAACTCCTGCTTCTTTTAAGCCACAATTATTTTGACTTTTCTTACAATAGCCAGAACTTTTTACTAATGGATACCGGTATTCATTTTATGTCTTCGGTGCAACGAGCATCTGAGACTCAAAAAGACAAGTACTTTGCCTAACACTGCTTGTAGAACGATCCCTTCGAGCAGCTTAGATGTGATGCTTTCTCTTAGTACTCCCCCCTGATATAGAAATGGCAGTAAAACCACACAGCCTTCTCCATGCCGGAGGAGTGCCCGAGTCTGAGCCAAGTGTGCATTCTGGGACACCTGCCTGGCTGGGCAGAGGGTAACCTTCTCCTTGGAACTCTGACCTCATCAGAGGCTGGGTTAGTTTTGAGATTCAGATAACCTATGTGGTAGGTTAATAAATCATAAAAATAATGATCTTCACTTAGTACCAACTTCATAGCACTTTGTATTTAATGGCTTATATTTGAGATTTCATATATTTATGTTAGATTATTTAGCACCAACACAGAGATGTTCCAAGGTATTTTATTCATTCATTTAAATTTTTTAAATATTGTGTGTCAGAGAGACTTGGGTCGTTAGAACTATTACAATATCTCTGATTTGTCCTCTTCTCAGGGTTTCCAAGGGGGTACCTGAGAGATGCTGAGAGCAGATAACGACCTTCAGAGCTTCTCTCAGGCATCTCTCACCAGCTCTTCTGCATCTTCCTGGTCATCTTGTGAGTGCTAATGCCATTTGGAAATTTCTGGTCTTGACCTAAGAGTTGCTGGGGTAAGGCAGCTCGGCTATATCTGTGAGCTGCGACTTAATACCAATCATTTCTGTAGCTATTCCCACGTTAGTTGGGATCATATGGAAAAGCAAAGGGAGGAGCAGAAAGAGAAATTTCTTTCTTCAAATGCAAGTACTTGTTAACCACTGAGTACAACAAAAATAATGTGTCATGTTATACGCATAGATGTGAAAACCCCCTCATTGCCCTGGCCAGTTAGTTAATGTGTCATCCTTACACTAAAGTTGTGGGTTCGATCCCTTGTATGTGTATGTCAGGACACACGCAAGGATCAACCCATGAGTGTGTAAATGAATAGGAAAACAAAATGGTGTTTCTCTCTCTCTAAAATCAATAAATAAAGGTTTAAAAATAAATAATAAACAAAAGTCCCCTCATCACTACTGTGTTCAGAAATTTGTCGTTTCTGTAAGAAGTTTCTTTAAATATGTTGCCTTCTCTCCACAGTTGCCTATCAATCGTCAAATGCCAGTTCACTACAGCATCGGCTCTCATTCACTGGGGTTTTTTTTTTTTTTTTGCAGTTTATTGTTCCTTACCTGTATTTACCAAACTTGAGAGCTCTCACCCAAGTTGTACAATCCTTTTATCAAAGGTAAGTTACACACAGCTCTTACCTTTTATCCCTCTTCGGAATTCTCCATTGCTCAGATTCTTTGGTAACGTATATGTGCCGATGGGAGGTGGCGATGGCAGCAGGAGGAGGGTGGTTTTTAAGTGATTGGAGGGCAGTGATTATTGTTCTCTGTCCTGCCCGGACGGTGGGCCGTCCCTAACATGAAGGCAACGCACTGCGCATGTGTTCAACTGCGAGCAGTCTTGAACGGTTGCTACAGATCTTTGCCTATGGATGGAACTTTAATGAGCGTCCCTCTACCTCAGAAAGCTTGCCGTCTGTGGGGCAGCCCAATAATGAGTGATTTCAAAACAGAGCACTAGTGGATGCCATGCAGATAATCGTAGGTGCTAGAGGGGCAGAGAGTAGTGACTTTCAATGTGGTCTAGAGAGATGGGGGGGGGCTTTCTGGAAGAGAGGGTGGTGTTTTAAGTCAGAGCTGAGTAGACGCTGCCCATGCAGAAAGGCATTGCAAAATCCCAGAGATGAGAAAGAGTAACTTTGGGAACTCTAAGTGGTTCCAGACTCCGGGAACACAGAGTAATGAACACCGGGGACAAAGCAGGGACCTGATTCAATGCCACAGGAGAGCTGAGATGTCAGGTAGGAGGGTCAGAGGTCAGTGGAAACAGGGATTCCACCAGGCCCAGGAAGCTTCATCGACAACAGTGGTGAAGACTGAGGTTGGGGAAGAAGGAAAGCGTTAAAGGGAATTTACAGAGCTTCGCGTGATATGAATGTTTTATGAAGTGAGAAACAAATGTTCACGAGCAGGGATACTTCAAATAAAAAGTGGTACGAAGCTCAGAGGCACGATCTCACAAGATGGCTTATAGAGCGAGGAAGTTCTTTTGCCTTTACAACGATTGGTTGTTTCACTGGGGTCTCCAGAAGGCTCGGGATTGGTTCAAGGGGATTATCTTACACCATGTGAAGAGGGTGATTTAAGCCTCTTTTATGATTACCAGAGACGTTTACAAGAAACAACCTAAGTTAGGCTGTGCTTATGTTCAAGAAATAAACTAGATTGCATATCGCTGATGTGACTTAATGGTTTTGTCCGCTTTAACAATTTCAAGCCTGGTTTCAATTTTATTTTATTTAACTAGAGAAAGTTTGTTGAGTGTCCACTCTGTGTCGGACACTATGTATAATTCAATCAAAAAGTGTGGGCTGATTCCCGACCCCGTGTTCTCGCCATAGGAGACTCCAGAGTGGAGAGAGCAAGTTGTAACAAACTGGAGAGGCAGCGGGAGCCGGGACGGGGCTGTGTGTGGTTACGTGGGGACGGTAACATCTGGCACAAGACTTCTGGGCCGTGGACTATGTTTGGAAAAGCATATCGATAAACTGCTGTGGGTGTGGGATGTGAGGCCTGAAGGTCAAGGTTTAATAGAAGACAAAGGTGAAACCAAACCTGTGTACTGAGAAAGTTAACTCAAATTTGGGATATAAGTAAAAAGTTAGACAGGAGGGGAAGAGTTGAAAGGAGAGAAGGGCCAAGCACCATGGTGGGAGGTGGCAGCTACAGAAAAGTGTCCAGGGAGTGAGGTCCCTGGTGCTAATGTCACTGAGAAGCTTTGAAGAACAGGAATGTCTAATATTTAAAAATAATTTGTTGGGTTGCCGCACTGTCCTCCTATAACATCACGCCCGGCACACTCGCACAGCCTTGCGTTTGAGACGGGCTCAGTGGATGCCCAACAGGAAGGAGAGGACTGAGTGGTGTGCGGGCACTGGGGACGGCCAAAGGGAGAGCAGGCGTGGAAAAGACGGCCGTAAATGGAGCTGTTTGGCCTTAGCCCGGGGTGGCCAGGACAATTTCAAACAACCTCCTGCCTGCAGGTCAAAAATTAACAAGGAGATTGAAAGAGCTGCTAAATGGCTTACCTCATAAAGCATGAGAATTCAAAAACAATTTCATTTAAATCTGAAAGGGCAAGTTGACTTTAGCTGACATCTGGTTGATGAAAAAAAGCTATTTCTAATGGAGTCACTCAAGAACTAAGTGAATGACCTTGGACAGCAGTAAATTTCCCATCCCTGGTGATGTTTAGGCAAAAATATACACCCCAAGCATGCAGTGGTGGAGCTAGTTGAGGTGTAGCACGCAGACAGACTGTATATATATATATATATATATATCCTGCTGAACTCCCTCCCAACACCAAGAGTCCAGATTCTAAGCCTAGAACAGCACATTGTAAGGCTCCTACATAACCTAAGTACCTACACAAATGGACTTGGATTTGGGAAGGCACAGTTGGTACAAGTTCAGAGTGAAGGAATGAATAAAAAGTCCACATGAATAGGTTAAAAGTAAAACTGACTCATTAGCCGAGAGATGGCGGCAGTTGCCTTGCCTCTGAGACAGGTTTCTGGCCAGCCGGGACTTTCTCTCCTGCTCCCCTCCACACCACAGCTAGTGGCTTGGTGGGGTGGCCCAGCTTTGGCTTTTAGAACAGGCCGGGAACCGTGCCTCTCTGAGGATGGATCCAACCAGTTCAGGATTTTCTTGCCTCTTAAGATTTAGACCTGGCCCTGGGCACGCTGTGTCCCAGATCATCAGTGATGCCCACATGAGCGGAAGGCACCTTGAGGCAGTGAGAGCCCACCAGTCTCAACAGAGAAGGAAACAAAGGTAAACAGGGTAAGACAAAGAAGCAGCAATTTAGGGAAAAATGCCAGGGAAACAGGCTCTCCTGTCTCCACGGCCTGGTCAGAAAAAACAGCCAGAGGCTGCTTTCTCACTTGACTATTTGCAAGGATGATGTCCACACGAAGATTGTACTGGAAAAAAACAAAAGCTTCTTGGATTCTCTCTCACAATGTGACCAGAGCAGAACATGTAAGTTGGAGAAAAATACCTAAGTAAATATGACCCTGCCAGGGCTCAAATTCTGAGCCTCAGCCAGAGTGAAGCTAGCTGGGGGTGCATGAAATTCATAGATAAGCTGTACATTTATAAAAAGCAAACTTCATTGGGTTGAATTTCAGCTCATAAGGTATTTCCCCACCCACCCACGGTGGAGCAGCAGTCAGAATAGTCAGAAGTCACGAAGGAGGAGAGATGCAAAGGACCAAAATCAACCACAGACTAGACCACCAGCCCTGGAAAAATGACTGTAGACCTTGGACAGTTTCTGGTATTTGAATTAAGAATAAAAGTTCCCATAGGAAACCAGGCTAGGAAAGACCTTCTGGAGGATCTCTGAAACTCTCCCTTGTGTTTGATTCCTCCACTGAGCAGCACTTGACAGGTGTCTGGAAGGGGGCAGTGGTGGGCGGGGGTCAAGCCCACTTTGATTAGATTTGCCAGATGAAGAAGTTCCGTTTCTGCCCCGGAGTGACCTGCCTTGGTGGAAACTAGAGGTACATTTACAACCTCACCTAGTAACTTCAGAAGATTGAATCACGTTTAGGTTACCTCCTGCCTTTCAACATGTTTTTCTTACAAGAAATTGTTTTTGAATTAGTAGAAAATGTTAGAATGCACTACCACGCCTCCTTTCCGTTAACAAGCATTTTTGAGTCCTTCCCTCAGACCAGGCACTGTGCTAGATTCTGCAGCTAAAAAGATGAAAGCATTGTCAGTGCCCTGGAATAGCTTAGGGCCTAGTGAATGAGATATTCATGGGAACGAGATTAAGACTCAGCGAACAAATCACTAAAGTGCAGGAGTGGACCCTGTGCCTGCGTGTGCCCTGGGATGTCAGGGAGACCTCACAGCACAGGGGGAGCCAGGGCTGAATGGCAATTCAAGAAGAGGAGCGGCGCCTCGCGAAGCTAGCGTGGAGGGAGAGACTACCACAGCAGCACTGGGGTCAAGGCGGTATGTTGTGCTCTCTGGTCACACAAGAGTTTCCCTGGAAAATGGGAAAACTTTTTTTTTCTCTTTTTAGGGTAGATTAACATAGCAAGATCTGTGAGCACTTTCGAGAACTGGAGGTAGGAAAGAGATGGAAAAGCAGGAGGCAGAGGGGCAGGCTGAGCCTTCAGAGGGAGCTTAGACTTCCTTTCATTTTGCACAAGATCAGCCTGGCCCATGTATGAAGAGCTTTTTCTAAAGCTGCTTTTAGCTCCTGCTACTTAGAATCCATTATTGTAGTGTTTCTCAAAGTGCAATCCCCAGGAAAGCTGCATTGGCCTCACCTGGAACCCTTTAGCAATGCATCCTATGCCCCGCCCCAGTGGTACAGGGTCAGACGCTTTGGGGCCAGGGCTCAACAATAGGTGGTTACAAGCCTGCAAGTGATCTTCATGCAGGAAAGAACAAGTGCATCTTTACAGGTAATCTGTGTCCCTGGAACTTGGCCATTATAGAGGAAAAGGTAGAAATGCCCCTTGGGTGTTAGAGTGAATAATCAAAAGTGATTAGAATACCAAATTCAGCCTTGTTCTAAACAGGTTTGCACATGGATACCTGGATGTACATTCAATGAATGATCTAGGACATATATAATTGCAGTATCTTCATAGGTAATAATTTCACAGTTCCAGAGTGATTTTAAAGGTTGTATGTTATTGCACGGGTTATGGATCATAGCTACTGGGGTTAACCATGGTATTTAGCACAAGCAGATGAACATGATTTTCTTTTTCTTATGTAACCATGGTCGCTAGATGGGGAGAATGTTTAACTGGCACCATCATCTTCCGAAGGATCATCCCTGTTAACAGTGCTGGGGTTTCTCATTGCCCAGGTCTTACCTCCCACCAGCAGTGCTGTGGGTATGTGAATACGTGTCCAAAAGCCACCTTCGTTTACATTGTCTCTAATATTTCTGAAATGCAGTCTGAGTTGATGCTAAAACTGGCATTTCTCAGATTCTTTCCATTGTCTTTAATGAGTAATCCAATCTACAGGGAGAATAAAAGAGTAAACACTTTAGTATTAATCCAAATTTTTCCAGTGGAATTTTAAACAGTTTGACAGTTTGGTCTCGTTAAAATGTGATATAAAATAAATGCTTCTTAGCAAACAATTGTCCAGTAAATATAATTCTGTCTCATATTCTCCCAGTGAACTGTTTTCTGAGTCTTTCACTGAAATTCTTTCAAATTAGAGCTCAATGATCCTCTTTATATTTTATCCAAAGTTTGAAATACGTGAACCTGTCTCTACTTACTTGAACAATGGCCTCTATTATGGTGTCTTTTTCTTTAAATCCAAATATTATACTCAGCATTTTAAGAATTCCCTATCCCAAATGCAGGCAATTAAATTGTCTATAAGTTATTCAGAGCTTTAGAAAATGAAATGAAATAGGAGTCTGTACTTTGAAATGAGTTCAAAAATTCATGCCATTTGTCAGTGCTGGTGTCCGTCAAAGAGTCCTTATTGTCTTCTCGTGGCGCTGCTAACGGATGCAATGACCCAGCACCGACCCTGCTGACAGAGACAGTCCCTCCCGGAGAAGCCTGGCCTTTCTCAGTCCCTGGGACTCCAATTATTGACCTTGAAGATGGGAGAGAGACTGGAATGCTTCTTGGTGCCACTATAAGCTGGATGGAATTTGAAATTGTCCCCTGGGATAAATAGGGTGACATACATGGGCTTTATCGTTTTCACCAACATCTAGGACAAATTCAGAGCTAACAGCCAGGGACTCCAGACTAAGGGAACGCTGGTCTGGAACTGTGGAGACCCGGGAGGTAAGGCCTGCGGGCAGGGCTCAGATGCACTGTTCACTGCCCTGGCCTGGCCTTCCTTGGCACCATGACTCTGGGTTGAGATCAGAGCAAACATGGCCAACATCCTTTCCTTTTCAATCAGTTTATCCCCACCAACCTCTGGCTTGTCCTCACTGTCTAGGGTCCCAAATGTGAGATTCTCTTCCCCCTGTTGAAAACCTTGATAGAGCAAGGAAGGAAACAAATGTTTATTAAAGCAATTTACAGGAAGGGATGGAAGAATGATGGGACATTTGCATATGAACCCAAATAAATCTCTTATTGGTAGCCTTTCAGGCAGTGCAAAGAACGTGTCGGCACAAGGGCCCCTTTTATAACGCAGAGAGGTTGGTGTCACAAGCTCCCTTTTTTCTCCCAACCGCCCCACCTCCCTCCACACTTTATCCTTCTTGGCTGGGGTGGAGGTTGCCCACTGGTGCTGCCGTCTTCCTCTTGCAGCGGATTCTTGTCTCACGTCTGTTCTGTCTTGACTTCATCCTTCAGTGAAAGGGTGTGACGGGAAAAAGGGTCAATTGCCTACTGAACAGTTCTGTGTGGATGTCCTAAAGGGCCTATGAACCAAACATCGGAAACATTCCCTCCCTACACTCGTACCTGTTCCTCCTCCCGGAGGACCTCTGTCAGTTATGACGCAATCACCCAGTTGGCCAAGTAAAAAGTCTAGAGATCCTTGATTTCCGAGGAGGTAGTTAAGACATCATGGGAACCTGGGAGTTTTTATGGAAAACAGAGAGTGGGAGGAGGAGGTAATTTGGAAGAGAGAGGTCGATTCCTGGAGCATGCAAAGGAAGGCAGGACATTAGCACTGACGTACAGGCTTTGTGAGTTCAGCCAAAGTGCGAGGCTCTGAAAAGCCTCAGCTAAAGTGGGGGCTAGAGAGTGGGTGAAGGGAAGGTAGAGGGGGCAAAAGGGGCACCAGTTCTAACACATAAGAGGAGGGGTGATGCATGCTTTCCCCCAAAGCGAGACACTCCTCAGACCCTCCAGAACTGAGAAATGCTCTTTTCCTTTTCTCCTTGATGTGCAATGAGTGTTTTCATGCTGAAACACCCCGATGCATGGATTATTTCAGAGACAGGAGAAGGTCGTGCCAGACAGACATGAGGCTCTGACATGTCATGATCTCATCTCATATAGAACACAGTCCAACAAGCAACCGAAATGCAATTTGAACTAATTCCTATCTTTGCTCGGTCTCTCTGGAAATAGTCAATGGTGAGGCTGGGGTAGAGGAAGTACATTTTTATAGTCACCATTCTCTAGTGTCTTTTTAAAACTCTCCATCACTCTCAGCTCCCAACCTCAGTTCCCACTCTCCTTCCAACAGGAGTCTGCTAACTTCTCTAGGTTACCCCCAGCTATTTCCCTGCACCCGACTGTGTCATAAGGGCAGGGTGGATGTGTGAGCAGACAGGGAGGGCATTCCTTGGCTGGTGGTGTGATGAGTGGAGGGAAATGGGCGGATTCACCCACTGTCTCTCTGCCCGAAATGCTCTTCCTCAAGATATCCACAGGGCTTGGTTAAAAAACTGCAAAACTTGGAAGGAAAAAAAAAAAAGGTGAATGAAGGGTGTGTCCTGTCAAAGTCCTCTGGGCACCTTGTTTGATAGACTCACAGGGAATTATTTAGGGGAAAGCACTTCATTTTACTCTCTGTTTATTATTGACCACAAGTCCAAGATGCAGTGAAGTTACTTTTAATTTATAGATTTCCACTCCACCCCAGGAAAGATCCAAACAATTTTCACCCATAGAAAAGCATAACCCCAAAGAATTTTGTTTATTGCTGTGTAGGGGATTAGCCAGTTGTGTCTCTGAATTAGCACTCTTCCTTAGTCCAACACTCTGCCATTGAACTTCTCATAAACGCTGGGTCCTCAAGCGCTCTTTGAAATGGTCATAACACCTTATTGATACCCTTATTAATTACTGAGCAAAACATATCTTTTATGTATATTCAATTTTTACTTATATGCCACTCCCTTTCTGAATTTTTGAAACTTATACTTCAACGACTCTCAGTGAACCGAGCATCCTTCAGATACCTGCTCAAATGCCACCTTCTGTGGAGGCCGTAGAAAATAAGAACCACATACATGCTTAACCCACCTTAGTCCCTTTTCTTTGCTCTATTTTTCCTGTAGCCCTTATCTCCACCTGATATTTGATTTTAATTTATTTTTTGTCTTTCCCCCAAAAGAATGTAAACTGTCTGAGATCAGGGACTCTACTCCCCGCTGCCTGGAGCAGTCCCTGAAATGTAACGAGTACTCAGTGGACCTCGAATCATTGAATGACAATACCAATATCAAGCCCCTTAAGGGCTAATTACACTGTATGCAACCACAGTTGTCTACATTATACCTGCAATTATGCGTAATAGAAGGTATAGAAGTGAAGACTGAGAGAAGTTTGTGTTTTCTTCTGTCTCCATTGAGTGGGACAGACACCTTTGCAAACTCAGCTTTTCCGTCTGCTAACAGGAACGCTAGCACACCTGAGAGACCACCTAAAACCTGACATGCAGCTCTGGGGCGTCTCACAGTAGTGACCACTGTAAGTGCCAAGTGGCATTATCATTGTTGTCTCATGGCTTCGCTTGTTAACAGTTGTTATCTAGGAGGAACAACCTGCAGGCAGTATGAAGTCTTCAAGAATCTTCAAGGCCAATATTCACCCTAAAATCTTTTTCCTCTTGCCTACCTAGAAATTCCACGGAAACACTTTTTCAGGCAATTTCACTTGAGTATCAGGGGACCTCTCTCTCTTTCTTACGCGTGCTTTGAATAAAAGAGTAAACTAACTTATGAAGTATTTTAAGACCTCGTCTAAATAAAAGATGGAAAAATATGCCAGAAAGTCTCATGGCCAAATTGAATTCAAAGGTAGGCATACATCTTGGCTATACCTCTCAGGAAAGCACCTCTAATTTTAAATACCTTTTTTTTTACACCTCAACATAAAAAAAAAAAACCCGCAGTATTTTCCAGTGCATTTTCCCCTGCCAGATAGTTAGAAAATGTCTGAGTGATTGTCTTCCCTAAAACAACAAACTATCTTCGGGCAGCTTTCTGCCCTCCGGGAAAATTAGACTACCTCAGAGATTTGAGTTTCCACAGCCTCAGCAGTTGCAGACAGCATGCTGACTAGCAGGAGACTTTTCACTGGCGGTAAAAATCTAATGGGAAGTGCCCCACTAAAAGCCTGTTTTTGGAAGCTAAAATCAATGGGAAATCCTTGATTGGGGAAGACTCTGAGGTTTTGTCACATAGATAGCAGAGTGGTAATACGCACACAAAGAGAGCAGAAGACCACAGGTCAAGGAGCGAGCACATTTATTATAACAACATTACAAACACCTCTTATAACCGTGTCTGTCCGAGTTCAGTAGAAATAATAAGTCTCAGGATGCTACTCAGACAAGAAGGACACATCCCCAATGCTACACATTCCTGCTCTCCAGGAAGAAAGTGGAGCGGCCGGAAGCCTTTTCTAGAGAAAGGTCAGAGTTTACCAGGTACTCAACTCAGTTTACCTCGGCAGCAAGACTCCTGAAGAACACTTTCCAATTCTTCCCGTTCCTGTCCACTGTCTCCCCCGTCCCACACCAGCCTGGATCTGAGCATGAGGAGGGCAGCTCCTTACTATAAAACAGCTGTGGCTCTGTGGCCGCTGCCACCAGGAAACCAGATGCTGAGTGGTTGAAATTTTTGTCTCTTGGTGTAAGAAGGTGCATGCTGCAGAGTGCATACTTTGTAGGCTGATGAATTAGAGACTTCTCTTTAGTAAGGCTAAGACAGCAAACCTACAGGAAATTTATCTTGCCTGTTAAATTAATATAGTAATGGTTACTATGCATAGAGAGCTTAAAGGTAGAGAGCATGGGCCATGGAGTCAGAGGGATTTCTGACCTCACTGCCTACTAATTGTTGTTTCCCAAGCAAATTACTTAACCTCTGTATGGTTTCGTGTGCTCAACTGTGGAACAGAGATAACGACAAGAACAGCAATAGCAGCAAACCATGTCAAGTGTTTACTAGGTTAAGCATTATTCTAGTGTTTGGACTCATTAACTAACTTAATGTCTTCAACAAGCCTGCAAGGTGGGTGCTTTTCTTATGTGACTCCTGAATCTCCTCTGCTCTCTTGCCCTAAGGACCCAGAAAGTCCGGATGCATGTGAAGGGGACGATGTGCCTTAGGGCCATTTAAAAAACTCAGTCCTCATAGAAATCTTGCCAGGAATGTACTCTTTTTTGACCCACTTTGCACTTGAAGAGACAGAGGCTCAGAAAGGTTAAGTAACTTACCCAAAGGCAGTAAGTAGTGGTTTGGGAATTACAGTCATTTGGGCTCTAAACGCCATGCCCTTCAATGTTATGCCTCATCCGAGTTCCCCTATTTGTTGAAGGGAGCTAAAACCAGCTCAAATCACATGTTTGTGAATGGGAAACATTTAAAAAGGATAGCTGAACAGTTGCCTTCAATGCTTGCATCAAAATAAACAGAACTGATAGACACAATCAAAATATCTGGCTTTAATTTTGTTGTTGTTGGTTTTTTCTCCCCTCGGGTACAGGATTTTATGATGAAGTTTCCATGAGAAAAAGGATCCTGTGGTCATGTAAAATAATCAACAAAAAGAATGTAGGAAAGGGTACTGGTAAGCCATCTAAGGAAATCACTAACAAGATGTTTGTCTCTATACTGACATGAAAATTCCCCAAACGTACTATTTCACAATCTACAAGATGGCAATAAACTGCCCCTAGAGGGCGCCAAAGTGATCATCACGCCTTTTTCTTTCTTTTTCAATCTATGTTTCTTTACGTCTGGCGTTGACCCCTGGCATCTCTGAGGGTTTCTGAATGGTCCTTAAAAAGCCCCTCAGGGCCTTCCGCTGGTTTAGGGTGTGGGCCATGGTCACCCAGAAAGCTAAATGCAGCTGCTGGGTGATAAAAACCCTGCGGTAAATTGACTTCCAGTTAACCGCAGGGCGACAGAGAGCGTCTAATGCAACCACAAAGTGGTTTGCTGGCACAGGACTTTCACAACCTTTGGAACAAGATACCGGGGATTGTTGTTTAGTCTCCATCTTGGGAATCTTTCTTTTAGCAAGAGGAAAATTCTGATATCCATCAGTCTGAAGTCAGACGGGCACAGCCTTATGTGGAGGCAAGGGAGCAAACCTGTTGTCCGCGGGACCTCGCAAACCCACAACCTGAGTAAGATTCTTAAAAGAGAATTCTTAATTACAAAATAGGCATGCACAAAAAATGCTGGCGGGGATGGACAGACTGTATTCAGAGTATCAAAGCCCTTTGCAATAGGACAGATTTGTTTTTCTAAAAATGTTACGAGAAATTAAAATTTAACACAGAATTGTAAGCCCCTGGTGAACTTACAGTCTCAGATACACGGGCAAAGCCTACATCGCTGCTGTCGGCTGGATGCAAACTCCTTCTAACAGGTGCCCTCAGTCAAGGTCGCTGTGGAGTTTGAACAAAGCCACCGCCTTCTTGCAATCAGGCTGCCCCTTGGGGAACACTGTTCTGAAAAAAATTGAGATTGACAGTGTTAAGACCTTGAGTTTTTTCTTTACAGTATTGCCACTGCTTATCCTTCAGCACTTCCTTTCAGCTAGAAATTGATGTACTTAATGGCTGGAATTGGCTGATGAGACTAAATTACATGAAAGAATGGCTTTCATCATATTGCTCAATTTAGGGATTTCTTTCATTTTAAAGGCAAGGTTAATTACCTCTAGAAAATGTTCAGCAATTATCCACTAATAACAGCAGGGAAGACGCTCCTGGAGCAGCCAATACAGGAAGGGGGAAGGGAAGAGTGGGTAGGGAGGGGAGGGAAAAGACTTTGAGACTGGACCTAATGCTGAAAACGAAAACTATGCCAGGCTTTTAAAGACTCGAAGGGGGGGGGGACGAGGCTACTGCCTTGGCCCTTCAGCAGCCTTGGCCATCAGTGCATTCTATTTTGTTGAGGATTTGGAAGGTGGGCCTACTCAATGCCCATTCCATAGGATTCCTGCTACGTCCTCCTCCTCTAACACCTATAACCTTGGAGTGGAAGTGGCCCCAGTTTCTGATAATCAGTGGCATATAACAAGAGTGGCAGTACACTGAAGGTGAAGAAGAATCTAGCCTTAGTCTTTTAATTACACCCAGGAATTGCCTATTTTGCTTCATATTAAAGTACTCGTTAATTTGGTGTCATGCCCTTGGCATTCGGGGAAGAGTAGCAGCCAACCAAGGGGTAGGCCTTGCCTGCACACACACTCACACACACTCACACACATGAGTGCTATCAGATCTCTTCCCCTCATGCCAAATTTCAAGTCACTGAAGAATGATAAAGCTTCCGAGTAGAATTCTCTGCCGTTTGCTTAGCTCCAGATCCTATGGCAGGTGGATACAGAGCGCTGAAAAATCACCACTCTCTGTTCTTTCCTTGATTTTTTAGTACAAGAAGTGAAGCTGAACCTAATGTGGTTCATGCTAGGTGGATGCACACCAGACTTCTCTCTCTGCCATGCACTCACAGTTCTCACACAGCCTGAGTATTCTTTAGCAGCACCTTGGACAAAAGCTGGTCAGCAGACCCCTGGAGTTACTTCAAGAAGTGGGCATAGCCTGGTGCCTGAGGAGAAGCATTGAGATGCCTCCGTATCCCAATGACACGAGATGGAATGGCAACTGTAAACCACCCTCCACTGTGCCTCCATGCAGGTGATAACCCTTCGAAAGGCAACACTAGCAGGGGGCTGACTACTATTAAAATAAAATCCTGTAGCCACATAAATGCATTTCAATTCCTCTCTCTCCAGAAAAAGCAATTTCCTGATTTCATGGGCTAACCATAAGATGATCTTAGAGCCTCAAATTATAGCTCTTTAAAATCTCGGTATTAATCTTATATGTTCTTAGGCCTAAATAAGAGTTTGTTTACATGATTTGGTCTTTACATTGAAACTTAGAGTTTCAAGGATACTGCCAGGGAGAGAATGACTTATTTTCTATGATGAGCCTTGTGATAACTGGACCCTCCTTTCTCACTGAGAGGCAGCAGCCACCTTCAGGACGTGGTGCTTATTTTGAACCTCCTGGGGCTTGCTGCTAAGGCCTCCTGTGAACACGGGAAGTGAAGGAGAGGAACACACCATGCAGCAGACCTGCCAGCTAATTGAAGCGAAAGAAAATATGACACTTTTTTAGACAGAGAGGGACACAAGTTAAGTTCACCTTATAGAACCATGTAATCTCTACAGGCGCATTTCTTCTTTTCCTTCCAAGTGCCAAAGATGCTCTGCCACTTTGCTGGGCAGAGCTCCTCCGCTGCCTGTGTGTTGTTTGCTGGTTTAAACCCTGTTCTAGTGTTTGCGTAGCTTTGGGCCTACCTGTTTTTGTTGATTCCAGTTATATCATGGAAATGTTAAGTATTAGGGCTGGAAAGAACTGTCAGAAACTTTTAGTGCCATCCTTTCATTCTAGAAACATGGAGACAGAGACTTAGACGAGTGAAGTAACTTTCCTAAGGTTCACACAACTAGTCAACGACAAAACTGGGATGAAAGTGCAGACTTCCTGACTCCCAGTGCAATGAAGTTAGGATCCAGGTGTTAGCCAGGACACGAAATCTTCTCCAAGATGCCACTGCAGGACTCAGGGCAGGGAGTGTGCGATACAGCCTCAAAGAAAGGAATGGGCAGGAGAAGAGGAAAACATTAGCTCTCCCAGACCATCCTTCTTTGCTTCCTCTAAACATGAGTTCTCTGGGACAGAGCCCAGTTGTTCTGAAGGAGGAAATGGCCCTGACTCCATTGATATTGAGCTAGGAGTGTTCTTATGTCCATATGAGTGGGCAGGGAGTTATTGCATTTAAACCTAATGTCGATAAATATCCTGAAGTACAGCTGACCCTTGAATAGCATGACCCCCAGCAGTGAAAAGTCTGTATGTTAGCCAAAGAACATGTATGCATACATGCACAGCCCATGGGCACCGACAACAACAATGTTGTGCGGGTGGGTGGGGGGTAATATGGTTGAAGTGGGGGACATCTATTATAGTGTCAACAATACAAAATCTGTGTGTAACTTTTAACTCGAAAACTTAACTACAGTTGGCCCTAAACATCCATGAATTCAGCCCACTGTGGATCAAAAATAGCATTTTTTAGTCCTGATGTGAGAATCTGTTACTGGGAAAGCACAGTTGGGAAGGCAAAAAAAAAAAAAAAAATCCAGTGATGGCAAACCTGTGGATATTGAGGACCAACTGTATTCATGGGGAAAACATCTACGTATAAGTGAACCTGTATAGTTCAGACCTGCGTAGTTCCAGCGTCAATTATAAAATCTTTAGAGGCCTATTTCTTGAGTGTTAAATGTAGACTTAGCTGGTGTATATAAACTAACACAGGTCTGATGACTCTGTAGGGTGCACCCATTCATTCATTTTCACGTTGGTGCATTTACGGAGTGCTGACTCCCTGTCAGGAGGTTCAGTGACGATCAGGACAGACATAGCCCTGGCTCTCTCAGAGCTTGTAATTTAGTGGGTGTGGCAGACATTGAATAAGAATTTACAGTAAATTAGGGGGGAACACACCGCAGCTTCACCAGGAACCAAATCCTTAGATTGACATTTTAGCTTCGTGGTTCTTGGCAAGGGGAGTTTGGAAAGTGGTGGGGACATTTTGGGTTGTTACCATGCTGGGAGGAAGCTACTGGCTGTTAGGGGTCAGAAAGCAAGGTGCCTGGATGTTTTGCACTGTGTCCCCACACGGCTCAGTACAGGACGTTGCCCAGCGTCCATCAGGAACTTTTGAGTCCTTGCTGGACATTCACCAAGCTGAAAAACTATTTCTCCCTTTATTTCCTTTAATAGTGAACTTGTAGAATCACCTGAGCCCAGACTCTAACTCTGTTTTATATGTCTCCATGAAGGATCTTTTGCCCAGCTTGAACATATACTGAATGTTCAAGGAATGCACCTAACATAGAAGACTGCATTTTGTCTTATTCAGAACGGACATGCTCTGTGCGCAGTTTCATAAAGGCAGGCCCCTGGCTGCCGAGAAAACATGGTTCCATCAAGGCGCAGGGAGAGCCAGCTCAGTCATGAAGATGCAGCAGAGGGGTGCATTGCAATACATTCTACAATGCAAATTACATTCTTTTTGTTAGTCCATTATGTTAGGACAGTAGAGACTTGGATTCATGAATAACTACAGGTTATTTTATTTATTAATTTCATTTCTGGTTGGTTTGTGAAGGAAGATGCACAAGATCTCAAAGACCAGGCAGAGAACTTCCCCGCCCCTCCCCTCTGGTGTCTAAGTATGCCCTTCACAGTGTCCCTCAGTTGATGATTGCTGTGCCTCCGCCCTGGAAGCAGTTACTTGTTTAGGTAGAGTAAGGGTGCTTCCCAATCTGCTTTTCCTGTTGCCATGACTCTGCTATGAGAAGATGACAGATGGATGAGTAACCCAGACTCTTGGAGGGGTGTAGAGAGTGTGATTGCTCACCTCTATGCAAAGTTCAGGCTGCACAGTCCTGAAGAGCATGTATCAATCTAGATTTGTAACTAGTGCATAAAAGATATGCTATGGGGCTAGAGTCCCAAGGTGCCAGAGGGGGGCAATGAGCGCAGGAAGACCCGAGAGGGAGGGTGGGGGAAGCCCACAAGCTGTAGGAACATCAGCCTTTCTTCAGCTCTACCTGCAACTCCATTCTTCCAATGAAGGCAATGCAGGAGGGAGTCTGAATCAATAATGGGAGCAGGTACTGGATTGTGGACCTGACTATGGGGGCCTTGGTGTCCCTCAAACCACACCCCGCCCCAGGAGTTCAGCCTCCTCAGGCAACATGATGCTCACAGGCACTTTTCCTATAACCTCTTATTTCCTAACCTTCTTCAAAACTAGGATGTGAGATGTAGCTGGCAGATAACTACCTTCTTCACAGATGGAGATAGACAGCAAGCCTTTGCTGAATTAATTTAATTGTTGTTGCCACCAGACTCCGCCATGTGATAGGATACAGTTGCATGAGCAAAGGCAGGCAGGATGCGGGGAGAGTGGGTATTAGGGAAGGTGCGTAGTCTTGGGCGATGCCTATCCTGGAATATCCAGCTGCACTGGGACACAGGGCAGACTCGGTCCCTGAGAAATAACCCCCTGGCATCTACAGGAGCTTACATATATCATGCCATCATGGTGCCTTCTTAAAAGACATCTGATTGAAGAGATAAACTTACCTTAGGAGAGCTCTTTTTTTTTTTAAACCTTTGCAATCTTGACTCTCCAGAGCTGAATCAGGGCCCTTCTGGTCATAGCGCTGGAGTTTGTGATAAGCACTTTCTTAGAATAACACTAGTGGGACTGCTATCTCTGCTCTGAAAGGAAAGCTATCGCATCACAAAGTGCAGCAGTTGGGTTTTCTTTTTTTTTTTTACTTTTGAGATGTAGCCCCTGCGTGTGAGGTCGTCAGTCTGCTGGTAGCTGGGATGGATGACCAACTTGTTTTGCCAAGGCCTTTAAATTATCTCAAATGATAACTATTTTAGTCGAAATGGACTGAATTCAAATTTGAACAAAGGAGCGAGAAGAGCAAAGCTCCGTATCTTATTACGACAGCTATTTAGATTCTCCATAATACTGTATATTAAATTCTTACAATAAGCTGCTCTGTGAGTCTTGGTGCTGGTTCAGTATTTTCATTGCCGTGATTACCCTATGGCCTGCTGGCCGGCTGAACCGGAGTCCTCTTTCCCTTGATATGTTTCCATAACATCTCTCATCGGCCCAGTGAAACTCGTTGTTAAGGGCAGAGCTAATCGATTGCAGCCTTCCTTGCTGCATCACGCCAAGAAACTCTGGCATGTTTCTTCCAGCTACTTCCGTGAGGACAGTTCACTTCTCTGGGAGAGCTTTAGCTTCGTGGAGCTGGCGAACAATCCAACTGCAAAGCACAGCTCTTGAAAACAGCCTCCCCAGCCCACCCTAAAAGCGGTGGCCCCTCACCTGCACTGACACCCAGATGGCGGTGTTATTTCCCACATCGGGATTCAGTATGAGTATACATGTGAACATTGAAATATGTGTATGTGGTTCCAAAGAGGAAATTGTAAGGACTTTTTTAAAAGTGCTGGAATTTACACATCCTGGAGTGACATTGTTTTCTCATTTATTTTTTTAAAGATTTTATTTATTTGTTTTTTAGAGAGGGGAAGACAGAGAGAAAGAGAGGGAGGGAAAGATCAATGCAGGGTTGCCTCTCGCGCGCCCCCTACTGGGGACCTGGCCTGCAACCCAGGCATGTGCCCTAGACCTGGAATGGAACAGATGACCCTTTGATTCGCAGGTGGGCACTCAACCACTGAGCCACACCACGCAGGGCTGTTTTCTAATTTAATTCCACCTCCATGGCTCACCCCTTCTGCTACTTGCTTGTAGCTAGTAACTGCAGGGCACCGATGATAGAGAAAAGAGTAAGGTGATTGCAGGCTAGTAGAGCAGAGAACAAGCAAGGAAGTTAGATTTTGTATGATATAGGTAGAGGAGCCAAAAAAACTCAGTAATACCCATGAATTGGAAGAGAGTCCATCTGATTTTGCTTTGGATACTAGGGCCAAGGAAATAACACGTTTGTCAGCACTGGGCCGTGGAGCGTCCTGGGCAGGGGTGTGCAATGAAGCCGTCTCTCCACCGGCAAGAATGACGAGGACTGTGGGAGGACACCTAGGACCACACCCCTGCCTCGGTCTTCCCGCCCTGCGTCTGGCCGGGCCCTCACCCCGTGTTTTCTCCAGCAGCTCCTTAATGAGCCTTTCAGCATTGCAATAGGACCCTGCCCCTATTCTGATTCCCTGGCACCGGCTGCTTTTGGCCTCATCTCTCTTGGACCCTGTCGCGAGAACAACATTTGCTCCACTGGCTTAGCCTCCCTCTCTCGCCGACTATCTCGGCCTGCGGCCCGGGCTGTCCTCCACCTGATCCCTGGTCTCTGGGCTCCAGGGTGAGGTGCCAGTTCAGTTCCAGCCACACCCTCGCTCCCCTCTCAGCCGGCCCGCGTTTTCGTTTTGTTTTGTTTCCTTCTCAGGTCACACCCTCACCCTCTTCCTGCCATTTTTGAAAGAAAATCCAGTGCTCTAAGCCTCAATAAAACAAACAAACCGACAAGTATATTAAAGAGTCAAAGTCTGGGTTAAAAATCAAAACATTAAAAAAACTAAACCCTAGGAAAGTTTTCTTTTGTTACGGGACTTGTGCCTTTTTTTTTTTTTCTCTCAGTCCCCAAAGTGACAAGGGGTATCAATAGTAGTAGACACGTGAGAGGTGTCACGCCAAGGAGAGCCTGTGGGGGGCTCCCTGGGGACAGTCCCGACACCCGGAAGAGACCTTCCTTAACCAGAGGCTGGAGGCTTGTGTTCTCTGCACTGTACACCAGCATTGTCAGTAGAAGTAGAATGTTAGTTGGCCACTCAGTAGTTTTATTTTCTCATAGCTGCATTAAAAGTAAAAAATGCAATTATTTTTAAATAATATATTTTATTTAATCCAACACATCCAAAGCATTCTCAGTGCAAAATACTTCATAAAAATTAGCAAGATAGGTTAGTTCTAGAGCTCTGCTGCAGTGTGGGGCCTGCAGTCAGCAATACTGTATCGTGCGCTTAAAAATTGGTCGAAGGGGTAGGTCTTATGTTGCATTCTTGTCACACCCCAGAAGAGGAGACACAAGGAAACTTCTGGAGGTGATATACACGTCAGTTACCCTGATTGTGGGCACAGTTTCCCAGGTATACACACGTCCATGCTCATCAGATTGGATACTTTAAATACGCACAGTTTTTTTGGGAGGGTATCAGTTATACCTAAACAGAGCTGTTAAAATGACTAATGAGACATTTTACATGCTTTTATTATCATATTAAGCCTTAGAAATACCCATTCAGATGCTGAATTTTCAATTAAGTGTAATCTGGCCCTATCAAAACAAAGTAGCATTTCATGGAAAAATATTTATGATGCTTCAGCTTCTTTATTTAAATAAAATAACATAAAATCAAATAAAGCATCTCTCAGTTGCTCTAAACACATTTCAAGTCTTCATGTGTCTGGTAGCTAATATATTTCACAACACAGCTTTATAAACAAAGGTGCTTCCTCATAAATTGTACGTCACATCAGCTCAACAGAACACAGAAGCTGCTCTCCCCAGTGAGCCACTGACCATCACCGAAAGGTCACTGACCTGGAAGAAGGAGATCAGGTCCCACCTCCATTCTCTTGGTCAAAGTATCCACAAATACCATCAATCTGCAAGTTATTTCTTGTCATTTTTAACTTTTCTTTTTAAGCTTAACTTTCTTCAAAGGGAAAAAAGCAACTCAAACACAGATGACATTTACTAGTATAATATGATTTATTTTATTCCATAAACTTGCCATCTTGGCAACCCTATAAATTTGCCAATTAGTGTACAAAGAGTGAACAGAGCACCAGACTCCATAAAACTCTCTTGGATCATTAGTTCATGCATTTAGTCTCTTTTCAGAATGAATTAGCTTTTGACACAAGATTTCATCTACACCCAGACTTCAAGTACTATCTGCTCATCACATAATTACTGAGAGCTGCGGCCTGCCCTTCCGGGTTCCTTCAGACTTGGAATGACTACAAGACCTTCACGTGTAACGGTTCCCAAACCAACTTCCACTCTAAGATCCCCACTTCCTGCTTTTTCTCGAAGTCCCCCTCTCTTTCCAATACAGACGTTTTCATCTCAGTCTTTCTTTAGATGATCCAAAAGCACAGTGTGAGACAAAGACTTAGGCACAGGTGGTTTATTTGAGGGGTTGCCCCAGAAGTGTAGATAGAGTTAAGAAAATCCAGGAAAGGAGGTGAGACCAATGAAGGGTATGCTACTGATCTGATTATGACTATTGGCAGCTGACGTCTGTCCCATTGGAGATAAGAACCCCAGACTGGTCCCTCCAAAGGACGGCAGGCTGAGACATTTATCCTCCAACTTGAATCCCCACTCCTGAGGTCATAAATTCTCCCACATTTCTGTGCTAGGAATTTCCAAAGCCACGACACAGAGAAGCAGAGGCATTCAGCAGGTCCTTGAAGTAGGATGTTGACAGCTCGCATGGCCATTGTTCTGCACAGCTGCAGCTGAAATCACAGGCGCCCGGGGGATGTGGGAATCAGAAGCCACCCACCTGCCCAGTTGTCCAAGTCATAAAGCCTAGAGCTGTCCTCACGTTTTCCCTTGGGTTCCACCCACTTCTCTCCTCTTCCTCTTAGTTGCCAAATGTGGATTGAGTCCACCTACTAAATTTGTTCTCAAATTTATTTCTTCTAGTGTGTATCAGTTACTGTATAGGTAACTGGTCATTCCAGTCATTTCTTGCTCATCTTTTGTGTCCGTCCCTTTTCCAAAGCTGTTTTTCTCAAGTGTGAATCAGCTATTTTAGAGGCTCCTCATTGCTAACATCAGAGATGACAAATAGAGGTACCAATTCTTTTTAACAGAAAACTATTAGCGTGTCTTGTTGAAAAGTTGTCTAAGGCCGAGCCTGAGCTCAGTGGGAGTAACTGGGATGACTAATTCAGTGTTGTGGGGGACGCAGAGCGAGGGGTGAGCCTATGTGTGAGAAATCACTGGGCCCCGTTCTGAGAAATGTCCAACTCTTTCAGAGAGCGTGCCAGGATGGCCAGCACCTGTCTCCAGATGATCTCTTGTTTTTCCCACCTCCTTCCTGCCAGTGTTCTCGTGAACACTGTCCTCTCTCATGCCTTTGTGGGGCTTTTTGCCATTTTATGAATTGGCCCTGCTCTTCCATATGTCCATGACATTGCACTTGCTATCCCCTCTGAACACAATGACTCATGTTCCAGATTCCTCGAGAACCAAAACAAAACTATCTCACTGAGAAGCCCTCTGTGACCTCTCCAAAAAAAAAAAAAAGAAAGAAAGAAAGAAAAAAGTATTTATCACCCGCCCCAGTGCCTCTGGTCATGTACTGATTTCTTTCTAACTTTAATTATCATAAAAATCTGTATAATCAGACAGGTCAAATTTTAGTGACCTGTCTGCCCCCTTATTCACCCATCATTGATTAAACAAACACACACAAAAATGCTGATTTTATTAACCCAGGTTAGTACTGCATAATCCCCACCACAGCATTTTCTGGTGAAATACAGACTGTAGAACAGAGATTATATATGATGGCTAATGTGTCCTTCTATTCCAAGTCTCTGAAGTGGACATATTTGGCTCTACAGCACAGTGTTAGTAGGACTGCCTGGTCACTGGCTGGGCCAGCAACAAGGTGGCGATGCTGTCACCCCTCAAAGAACTCACAGGCCATGGACAGCAGGCATAGATCAATAGTGACCATGAAAGGTAATGGCAGTAACAATCCCAACATTTTTTGATGTTTTTGATAGTAAAATAAGTGAACAGTTCTGAAAACAAGGCAGATGGAGAGAGGGAATGTGAAAGGAAGGTAAAGCAGTTCTTTCATAAGAAGATAGCAAGAGTCGTGAATGAGTTTGCTGAGAAAACATAATTTACAGTGCATGTTAAATATTTGAGTAAACACTGAAAAAGAGAAAGTAGAATTATGAGTTCAAAACCAGCAAATGGAAAAATGGGTGCAAGAAACCATGAACATTCCACTGGAAATGAGAAAAGAAAAGAAAGAGGAAGCATAGTGAATTAAAAACAAACAAAAAAATAAAGTGGAAAAAATTAAATTTACTATGAACCACAATAAATGCAATTGATAGGTTTGTCTACTTAGAGAAGAAAAATGTTTAATTTGAACTCTCTAACTCTAAGGTATCGATAAGAAACCCATGCGAGACAAAATGACATTACAAGGGAAATCAAAGGACATTCATGGCATCTATACTAACCAAAAACACAATTTTGGCAATATCATCATCCATCAAAATGGAATTTAATGTTGGCTGTAATGTGGCTATTTAAGCAAATGAATAATGGCTATGTGTACCAATAAGGGTAGATCTCAACAACATAATTTGTTTAGTAAATAAAAGTTACATAAGTAAAAATATGATATGATTTGTGTATAATTTTAAAAACACATACAAAGCAATACCATAATTATTCTATAGATATGCACATAAGTATATAAATACAACCTTTTCAAGGACTCTAAGGTTATACACCAATTTATAATAGTAATTATCTCAGAAATAGAGAGTATTTTGAAAAGAAGATACAGGTTACAGAAGACTTCTAGTTTCATGTATTTATAGGGGAAAAATTAGGAGCAAATAAGGCAAAATGATTAATAGTTGGTGGTGAGAGTTTAATTGTCAATGATGAGAGTTACAGTGTATGCCATTTAATTTATTGTGCTTGTCTCTATTTTTAAATTTCCAAAAAGAAAAGAAGAGTGAGAGAGAAAAGATAAAGGGGGAGGAGGGTGGAAATAGCAGGAATAGATAATCTTTCCAACAATGATATTTTATGACTACACAAAACCCAAAGATAAGAAACCTAAACCCAGAATGTCAAGGAGACCTTGGAAGATTCATAACAGGTCACAGAAGTGAAAACTTCCAACCTTCTCTCCATTGCTTGTCCAAAGAAACCAGTGTTTTCAGTATTTAATAAAATAATGAAAATATGTTTGGTTGTTTAAAATTGTTCTTAAAGTGTTTCTTCATTCAAAGCCATGTGCTTAACTGAAAGAATCTTCAATATGGCAAATTGCCAATGAGCTGCTGTTTTCCGATTCCAAAGATCCAGGGGAATAATATTTCATAAGCCCATAAAAATTGTTAAAAGTCCATTACCATTTAATTACATTACACAGAGTTACCATTCCCCACTTAATGGCTGCTGAACGAGAGAAAGAGGGTGTTGGTAAAGTCCAGAGTGGCCTAGTAAAGCAAGGACCACTATGTTTTATTGCTCATGTAACTTCACTTACAAGAAATATTTGCAATAAACCTTACAAAATGTTTCATGACCATGTGTACAGGTGAAACTGAGAAAGTGGTTATAGCTGTTTCATTTTAACATCAGAAGAACATCGCTATGCTCTAATGCATCATCTGGGACATTCTGCTAATTTTGAAATCATTCACCAGCTCTGTGTAAGGAAAAACGTTACCCAGAGTTCTCAGTAAACTGGACACCTTAGATAACTGGTGTCCGTACTGTAACAATTTCCCACATTGCACCTCTCATATAATATTAAAAAAAAACGTTGCATTCTGTTGGAAGAGATATTTGAATCAATTAGCTAAGTATTGATTAGCTTCCTAATCAATACTTCCTCCTACCTCAGAGAATAATTTTATTCCAGTTTTTTGTATGTGGGCAGTGTGTACTGTTTAAGGTTAACCTTCAGTAGACAAAATGGACCTTTAAAGACAAATTTTACATCACGATTTTTCTAACCATCACTAAAATGACATATAAAAAGTACAAAATAGTACAAAATGACACCAAAGAAACACATACTAAAGTAAATCTATCATTGCTTAGGAGGGAATGGATAAGAACCACTAGCAGGCAGGCTATGTCCATACGTTTCTATAATAGGGAAAGCAGGTGGACCGTGAGGAAGCCTCAGCCAGGAAAGAGGAAGGAATTGAGGAAGGCGAATCCAGTTCCCTAGCTGAATCTCAGCCAATTCCAAGATTGGTATTGGAGAGTGAAAAAAGGCCAGGGCATAAAGTGGGGCGTGCATCTCGGTAGTAAATGCAGCTCTGCTATGGAACACCTGATCCACCTGCCTACTCATCCTCTATTTTCTTCCCCATCGCTGCATGGACAGAGCAATGGACAAGGGCAGTTATCCACAGGTCACGGCTGCAGAATTTCTCTGAGGAAGTTAGAGAAGCTGCCTGGGAACAAGCAGGCTTTGGGTGTGAGATGTGCCTGTTCCATAGCACATCTTTCCTCAGAGAAAGATGCCGACCACTCCACCAGTTCCCTCCTGGGGACAGGAGATGCACCCTGACCAGAGTCACAGCCCAGAACAGCCCTGCACTCAGCAGGGAGGTCTGTTGAGAAAACACATTATGTCTCATCAGAGGAAATCAGCACAAACTACTAATATCATTCAATCTAATTCTTTAACTCCAGACATGAAAGCCCACTGAGACAGCTGAAGAAAAGCCAACGGCACATGGAGAAGGATGAGAAGAAACACACACAACAGTCAACCCTGGGAACAATGGGGATAATTCAGGAAACTGCAAAGAAGTTTCTAATAAATTGTGAAATCCCAGGACAAGAAAGATTTATTTGAATTTAAAACTATAATTGCTAGTTTTTTCAATAGAAGCCTGGAATGAAGCTCATGAAAATCATCCAGAATTCAGAACAAAAAGACAAGGAAAAGAAAATGTAATATAAACATTCAGAGACATAGAAGATTAATTCCGGAGATTAAATAACTAAGAGAAATTTTAGAACCAAAGAGCAGAGAAAAGTAGAAAGGAAGAAGTCATTTTTTAATTATAAAGGAAATTCTCCTGAGCTGAGAAAAACAGGAATCTTTTTATTGAAAAGTAGCATGGAATACCCAAGAAGTGAAAGAAAAAATAGCCACACTTGTATACAGACTACTGAAGTCTTTAAACACCAATGATAAAAATTATTTAGAGAATCTACAGAGTGTGGGAAAGTGAATCAGGCAATATATGGCAAGGGGTAAGAATCTGAAGCATATTAAACTTTTTGTTCAGACATGCTGGATGCTAGAACTAGTGATACAATGCCTTCAAAGCTCTGAGAGAAAGTTATGTTAAACTTAGAATTTTATACTCAGTTAAATTATCAATCAAATTTGAAGGCAGAGTATGACATATTTCAACATGGATAGATTAAGAAACTGTTCCTTTCTACAGATGTTCTTTGAGGATGTGCTGCTTACTGTAGAACCAAAGAGAGATCTGAGAGAGAGAGAGTCCTATGTCAGACCCAGTTGCTCTAACAGAGAAATATCATCGAAAGAATTCTTAGAATAGTTCCTAGGCCTTAGACCTAGAAAGAAATCACAAAGAAATCACTTAGAGCTGAAAGCCAGAGAGTTCTAGGCATGAAGTCTTCAAGAAGAAATCAAATTTACTGTAATAGCGGGTTAAAAAAGCTACGTGCTTCATGGTCATTAAATAATTAGTACCCTGGGAACTGTAAAAAAAGAGAAGGATAATTAGAAACATCAAGGAACGTTGGTATAAGAAAGTCATGGTGTAAATAAAAATTAAACTAAAAATGACAACATTTTGAGCAAATAATGGAATGTAAGAACAGAGAACTTATTTGCGCTGGATGTTTGAGACAGGTGTGTTTAAAGGCCAGATGAGGTGTTGCAGGATCACATTTCTCCTCAGGGTCCAACCACACTCTGTATTTCTGCAGCCATTCATACTTGCATCATCACAGTGTCAGTGTGGTTTATTGATTTCAGTCTTTAAAATTATTTCATTGACAGATACAGAGGACTTATCTATAGGTGCTGATTGAAATATATCTTTTGTCAAGTGATATTTTGGAGTATTAGCACAGCTGACAGGAATTCAGGGATAGCAGGGGTAAGACGGAGAGAGAAAAGTAAGCACATTCATTTCTTAATCCCTGTCTAACTTCTTGAAGAAGAAGCGATAAGGCTTTGGTACAATACCTAAAGATAAAAATAACCCCAAAGAATTAAAAATATAAGTAGCGTGTGTCAGTAGACAGAGAAGAAAGTGAGACAGAGGTTCCCTTGGGTGAGCTCAGCTGGAACCTTTCCAAATGATAGGTTTTGGGAGTCAGAGATTGCCTAGGGGAGAGCTAGCATGAAACTAATAAAACTTAAGCCACAGGGCTCCTTACTCATCCAGGCCCCTTCCAAGGCCTAAAAATGTATACAGATTCTCAGATGAATTATTTTCTTTTTTTAAATTTTTAAATTGACTTTTAAGAGAAAGAGAAAGAGAGTGACTTGTTCCTTTTATTTATGCATTCATTGGTTGATTCTTGTATGTGCCCTGACTGGGAATCAAACCTGTAACCTTAGATTATCTGGAGGATGTTTTAACCAACTGAGCCTACCTGGCCAGGACCTGAGTTATTTTCTTTGAAAATAATAGAATAGAGTGAATACCTTTCAGGCTCCACAAAACCCACATCTGGCCCTGGAGGTGACAAACTGGAGATGAAAGAGGCTAAACAATTAGCCTCTGGGGAAAGATTAAGAGAAAGGGCACTGTGAGAAAGTTTTGCTTCAGTATGACTCATCAATACTGCTTAAACTCTTGAATGAATACACACACACACATCTCCCAAAGTCCGCCACTTCCCCCGGCGTCCCCTTCCACAGCCTCCTTCCCGGACATCTCCCGTCCGCCATCCTACCCTAAACTTAAAGTTACCCACTTGAGAAACAGAAAACAAAGCTGCAAATACTCTTTTATTAATGTCAGTAGACCCAATTCTAAGTGTAAGACAATTAGGGTAGAATCCATAGAACAAGTTCCGTTTGTTTATTTGTTTTAAATATTTAGGGAGTGGGTTGAAAAATGCCCAAGGGCTAGTGAAGAAAATGAGGGGCAAGAATCTGCGTACATGAGAATGAGATGAGACACTGAGATGCGTGCTCCATTGCCAAGGCCATCAAAGGTCAAATTAATGCCCATCTGTCCTTCTTACGTCTTGTCCAATAGCCAAGGGACAGTTGTAGATCCTGGAAGAGAGAGCGTTGCTTGGATACTCAGCAGGGTGGTGATAGCATGAAGGGCTAACCTCCGGCCCTGCACAAAGTAAGTGTGGACCGAAGCGGGAGAGTGAAGACCCCTATTGTCCCAGATATCAACATTAAATTTATTCCTGTGAACCTCTGAAGGCAGGAAGGCTGGATTAGCTCCAATTCTCCTGACTCTCCCCCAATAAATAATAAATAAATAAATAAATATTTATGTGTAAAATTTATACATATATAAATTTTTACACAAAATAATAGATACATTTTTGCACAAAAAATATATACACACACACGTATCTGTACCCATCTCTGATTATTCCCAAGACTCGTCCACTAAAACTGGATGATGGGGTCAGATAGTGGGGACACTAAAAATTGCCTAATACTATATTGTGTCTAATTACTTTCACTAAGCCTTGTGCCAGTTTTTACTTCCACTGGCAGTCCATGATCTTCCTCCAGGGAATGCTATTGTTGCTATCAGTTATTTTCAGAGGCTGAATGATGAGAGGGAAAGAATCTAGATTTCATTCTGCTGCTGCTTCCTAGTTGCCAAGTGTCTAGAAGAGCTCCTTCATCGCCTATGACCTCAGTTTCCTCACCTGAAAATTAAGCCAGGAAGGGTTCGATCACTGGTCCTCAAAGTGTGTTTCCCAGATCAGCAGCACATCTGGAGCTTGATAGAAATGCAAATTTTAGGGCTTTACCCCTGAGTGCCTGAATTAGAAACTCCGGAACTGGGGCCCGTCAGCCGTGTTGGAACAAGCCCTCAATGAGATTCTGGTGCAACTAAAATTCGAGAAGTGCCAAATCGGATGATCTGTGAGCTCAGTTCTATTGCAAACAGCCTTGATCTATCATTTTCAAGCAGATGAAAATTAGAGGAATTATCAACGTGGATTTGTTGGCATTTTCTTTGGTGTATATCAGAATTGAACGTGGCATAGATGAAGCACCTGGCTTCTAAATGTTTTCAATGGCATCACATAAGATATTCCTAATTTTACTCCAGAAAGACAAGATTACCAACAATGAGCAGAGATGACCAGGAGCAATGTGGTGTGGATAAGAGCTGTTGTGATATCAGATAAACCTGGGTGTGAATTATGGCTCTGAAGCCTCTTAGCTGTGTGACTTTGAGGCTCAGTGTGTTTATCTGCAAAATAAAGGTAATTAGTTTAGACCAGGTGTTTCTAGTGCCCTAGCAGCCTCCCTAATAAGCAAACCAAAGCCTCAGCCTGGAATGCCTGAGGTTAAGAAATCAAAATCTATGATGGCTGATCGTGAACAACCAACCAGTCTTTCTCAAATAGAGCAAGTGCTTAAGCTACAACCAATCAGTGTCCTTGCTTTGCCCCAGTGTTTTCTCTGTAAAAGCCTTGCTCCTCGTCCCTGTGGGTGGACAGCTGCTAACCATCCTGACTTGATTGCTGCTCGATGTGAATCAATTTTTGCTATAACAAACTCTTAAAATTTTTATTACATCCCAGTTTATCTTTTAACAGTTGGCACTTCGTAGAATTGTGAACATTAAGATTCTACACGTAAAGCACAAAATCCAGTGTCTGGCCTATAGTAATTGTTTAATGAATGTAAATATTAAGAAGACTCTAACACCCAATTAAGTTCACCTGCATGACAGCAGCCATTGTTGCAGGACAAGCTCACTAAGAAATAAGTCACACAAAGAGCAAGAAAAACCACTGCCTGATGAATGAACATGATCCTTGAGTTGCCGCCCTTCAAGGCCAGACAGGTCCATGGTATTCCTGCACACAGAAAAATATTCACGGAGCCGCTGGGATGTCTGGCATGCCTTTGTTCACAGGTGGGTGAGTCACGCACCCTGCAAACTGCGGGTCTATCTGCATGTCTCACGTCGTGGCCCTTGCTCCCCAGGGTGACACCCATCTTGCCACCTGTCCCCCTTGTGTGTCTCTCATTGTCATCACCCCCAGCAGGGAGTTCCTACCTGTTTAAGTACTAGAGGTGAACAAAGCTGAAAAACTGCCAGGACATTACATTACATAACATAATTCTGCACATGCAAGCTTACTTCATATTATGGGAACAGTTTATCAGACCCAATCTCAAGGCTATGAGAACACTAGTTATCAGGTGCTTCCAAGATCATGGGAAAACTGCTTCCCTTAGCTACCCAGACTACCTGGGTGAGGAGGTCAGACTGCCTTCTACTTACCCTACAACTCTATACAGAAACACAGGTGAGCTCTAGAATGGTGGGAAACATAGTTATAGGCAATAGGCTATGTTGATATGAAGCTGATTTATTTTTCAGTAAAGATATCTTGCAGCCATTCATAACTGCTCTTTGCTAAAACCACTATGGAATGGGAAAGGCAAGAGTTTTCTCCTCAAAAGCATAAATCATGAGCTTGTCTTACGCTCTTTGGCAATTTTGCGTCTCATTCCTAGTTATTTTTCTTTTTAAAAAATGAAACCTAACACTCTAGGATAGGGTATATTAACAATCAAGAGGCCTCACTATCAGGGATATTCAGGGTAACTATTTAGGTTCTGGAGCACAGCCTACCACGACAACACTAAGAAGAGTGTTTTCAACGCAAGTGACAGCACACTTTTTAATTACGAAATAATTACTTTCAGGCCCAGCCTAGCTTCCTGTATTATTATATACCCCCGCTCCAACTTCTACAGAAATGCTGACCTTATTCTTCCACTCAGAGGCATTTCCCTTTGAAATTTCTCATGAAAGTTGGTAATATGTACAAAAGCCTGATAGGTTTGCAAATTAGCTGAGAGTTTAATATGGCCAGAGGGAAGTGTGCATCGAACAGAGTTGCCATTGTTGAGGTGAAGATGGAGAGAGACGTTTTTTTATCCCAGAGGACAGTGATAGAGCCGCATGGGCCCCATGTGTCACGCTCAGTTTGACAGTCTGTGCGTTGTGGAAACTTATTGGAGTTGACTGAAATTATTAAATCATCTATGCCTCATTACACTTTCTTATCCCGCTATTTGATAGCAGTAGCTTCTGAAGCTGTTCTCTGTAATTCTTGGTTCTGTTAGTTAGAAAATTGTCAATTGAAGAACTTTGTTTCTAATCCATTTCTCCCAAAGAAACCAACTTAACGGCTCTGGTTTCAGTTTTGCTAAACAGATATTTATTGAGAGCGTCCATGTGGCAAGCATTACTCTGGGTGCTGTGTATGCAGAGATGGGGGGGTCACAGCCCAGGATCATTACACAACCGAATGGAGCAACAGACATCTAGGCAGATAATACCAGAAAGTCTGGACAAAATGCTATGGGCTTATCCTACTTGGGCGCTCATGGGGTTTTATGAAAGATTTCTTAGGTTCTGTCATATTTCACTATTGACTGTAAGATAATTAATAAATGAGAGCCAGACTTCCAAAGGTTAATAAGGTTTACTAGGAGTAGATGAGGACACAGATACTGAAGTCATTTCTTTGTTTCTCATCCTGTTTCATGAAAACATTTTTAAAAATAGGTGTCCTCATTTGGAAACTGCAGAAGGGGAGACAGTTTCAATATCAAAAGTACATTATGATTTTTCTGGGGTTGTTTTTAGAAATATGGCTTTTAGAGTAATTGAATTTTTAAAGTTGGAATTTATTTCAAAAATGAACTAGTTGAACTGCTTTATTTACCTAATGAGGGAACAGTCCCCAACCACTTCAAAACGTGTGTTTCAGGTTGGACATAGCGCTTCTTTATTCATATTTGAATGGTTCATTCTAGTTACTGATTCACTGCTGAACACAATGTCTCTTCTGTCCTGTCAGTATAATTCCCATTTTTTTTAAATGAGGAAACACAGAGAGGGTTGGTAATTTACCCAAGGCTACACAGCTGGACAGTGTTTAGGAAAGCAGAAATTGTAGTTCCTGACTGCAAATCCAAGTAGTTTGTTAGGCCATGCAACTTCCTTTTGAAAGTAATTATAAATAGTGGCAATTTTTTGTTTTAACAAAGTATGTGGCCACCACTTTTTATACTCAGTCCTTGGAAACTCTGGGGATGAATTCGTTTCCTTGCAAAAAAAATTTTTTTAATCTGCCCACACTTGTTTGATATTCTAGAGCACAGGTGGCAAACATAAGGCCCATGAGCTGAATCCGGCCCCCACCTTATTTCTGCCCCAGGGCACTGCCGAGCTCCAGTTTAACTGTTAGATGGTAGTTACATTCATACAGTTCTAACATTACATTCGGCCCTTTGAAGGCAACTGCGAGGCTGATGTGACCCCCAGTGAAAATGAGTTTGACACCCCTGTTATAGAGCTATTTATTCATGAATGCTAGGTTGCTGGCATTGCATGTGTGTGCTTAAAGAATGATGTGTTTGCTTTTTAAAACGTGTATCTAGAATCAGATTGGCTTACGCTCCTCTTTTATGTAATGATACTTGGGCTACGTGGGATAAAGCACAGTGCTAAGAAAGGCTCTGGCACTAGTTTTGCTGTGTATTATTCAGGTACTTTTGATCTTGTTCAAAATGATTTGACCCCAAGGAATTTCTTTCAATTATGTGCATTGAATGAGAAAAAAAAGCTTAAAAAAATAAAAAGAAAGGTAGTTTGAAGCATCCAAATAAAATTAAAGGGCCCTGGGTCCATGGCCAAATAGCACTGAATCACCAAGTACTTCCTTTTCTGGAGCAGAGATTGCTTATCTTCTCATTTTGTTGCTGATAATAGACCAATCAACAACTATTTGTCAGTAATACCTGCGATTATTGGAATTATTTTCCCTTTCTTCTCGCATTTTCTTTCTATTATTTGCCAGAACCCCACTAACACATGGGGGAGGTGGAGATTTAAGACCTACATGTTGCTTACAAACATCTCATCATCTAGTGTATGGTCTTCAAAATGTTGTTTCAAACCTCATTCACATGGAAAAGGCAAAATCCCCACTAATCTTATTTGTTATCGCTTTTTAGTAAGAAAAGAAAATGGTGATAAAAAAGTTAGGAAGGAAATAATATAATGCAAATATTGCTGAATAATAAATTCACGGACGCTGACCCTAGTGTTTCTGTTTGGCTCCTTGGAAGATTAAAGCTCATAGAAAGGCCCCTAGGGCATAGTGAGCATCGTTAAGCACTAGTTATCATTGGGGCTGCTATTATTAATGCTATTCAGTCATTTGAGAATGTAAAGCCCATGCACTTAAAATAGATCGAAGATTTTACTTTTCAGTACTTTGGGAGGATTGTTATGATTCTGGGGGATGAGAATCATGTATTAATAAAAAATCAGTGTTAGAGATATTTTACTGGAAGAGTGTTCAGGGCAAATTCAATGTGTACACAGTAGAGAGAAAGACGAAGGTCTACCCTTCGATGCATTACTTGTTCCGAACAGGATTAGAGCTCCTCCAGGAGAATGTAGGCCCCAAGAAAGGGCACCAGGGAAGAGAAAACAGAAGGGGGTTCACGGACAGGAAGCCACGGAGCTTTCCGTCTCAGAATGCTCTTGAGTTCAGTCTCACCGGCTAGAGTTGTAGCTGTGTTGTCGGTGTGTGCAGTCTCAGGGTTGCATCTGCAGTGATAACCTTGGGAGCGGTGAGAGAATATCTCCCTCCAGGCAAAGAGCAAGCCTACTTACCACCCTATCAAAGCAGTAAATATTTCATTGTTCCTGTCCTGAAGGGCAACCCAATACCTGTGCAGAAGCCCACCCAACACCACTGTATCATCCACTGATGAGCCTAGGAAATTAATGCAAACTACTGTAATAGGCAACCTATGTTGCAGGCTGTGCGGTTAGTAGTAAATCCTTTGTCTTTGACCCATGATTTCATGTCTTATGCTAGCACCCATGAAGCCGTGAACTGCTAAGTGGTTAGCTTGCCAGAGGAATAAAATGGTAGACCCTCCACAAACCGTGACAGAACATAGCTCTGGAACACAATTAGAGTGAGGTCTTCAGGGCATGGATCCTATAGGAGTTGTATAGGTGATAGGAAGACACTCAACACAGGCAACCTCTTTGTTCTCTTAAGAAAAATGCAGTATGGCTGGAGAGATGAAACTAATGTTAATTCAAAGCGAAAGGGAACACGACAGTTCTAATAGCCACCATTCTGGGTGTTTCACATTTCAGTTCTTCACTAATCCAACTGCAATGTGAACACATGTACTTCACTTCTTAGTACCTTCACCCTCCAATCTTAGTCCATCGTAGCTCTCTAATTCTTGAATTTTATGATAGTGACCAAAAATAGTCAAATGTAATTACATCAGACTTAGAGAAAGTCTTAGTAATGGAACCAAATAATTGAAACCCACCAGACGTGTCAGCTGTGACCGTCACTCTGATGATGGGGATGGGTTTGCTAACAGGGTGGAATGTTTAAAGCCACTCTCTGGGCTCCATTTCCTTTTGAAGGTACCAGGATCTTCACTGCAATCAATTGTCTCTTTGACACTTTCTTGTAACATCTTTGGCTGACATTTCTCCTCCGCTATCTAAGGTAGAGATAGTCTTTTAGAAATGTTAATTTATTTAATCAGATTACATGCCATTAAGGAATATGCACTCTTTGATCAAATCTCTTACCTGTTGTACAGAGCAGAGCAGAGCTGACTTTTTAAATATTTTTGACAATCCAATATGGAGTCACTGTCAGCCATGACAGTTATGTCAAGTACTGTGTCAAGACTAAAGTAATGGTTATAGTGGGAATGCCCTTGGAAGGGGCCCAGAGAACACCCAAAATCACAAGTCTGGACACTAGGGTAAGAACTCCATCTGGACACTGATATGAGTGGGACCTTCCTGCCCACTGTGTGGGCTAGAACTCCATCTGACCACCTCAAATGGTGAAGCTCTGACCATTTGATGATGGAGCTTGGCTGTGCCACAGGTCAGACTTGGATCCCTGCTGGACTTCCACTCCACCGGATGCATGCCACCACGGTGGCTGCCTGGCTTGAGACCAGTGCCTGCCTCTCCATCTGTGGATACTCCCAGTGATAGGGAAGGCACTTGCTCCGGAGGCCCGCCCTGCTCTCTCCTATTGCATCAGCTCCCCAGCTCTGTGTACAGCCTGCATGTGACTCGTTGGGGAGCTGTCCCCCGATACACCTGGCATTGTGGAGAGACGCAAATGTGTGTGAGCGACTCCTTTGGGGGATGCTTTCTTGCACATGACATTTGATTTTTACACTTTAATAGTAACAAAGTATTTTTTTAGTTAAATAAATTTAAACTGTAAGCTTAATACATGCTTGTGGCAAAAATAATTCTCACTCTCTCTCTGGCTTATTTCACTTAGCATGATACTGTAACAGTGGGAAATTGTAACCCACCTCACCATTCTTTTGACATTGTTTCTGTAAATGCTGACTCTGACTGCTACGTAGCTTGTAGATAAGTAGCATGTTTGTACAAGAATCCTAGCGACTAACTTCAAAAGGTAGACTCTGACCTTCAGCCACCCCAGCTCCGGGAGAGTTGCTGACCTTCAACTGTAAAACCAAGATACTAAAAACCAGGATGATGCACCCCAGACCACTGCTTGGCCAGTTTCGAGCTTCTTATTGGAATGCACTGAACGGTTCTGCATTAGAGAACCGTTCAAGTTCCTGCCCTTGATCTCTTTGTTGCGGGTTCCCCTCCCTCCTTATAAACACCTCTGTCTGCCCTCAGCTGTTAAGATGGTTTCTGAGGCATGAGCCTGCCATCTTCTCAGGTTGCTGGCACCTGAATAAGCCCACTTCTCACTAGCATCTGTCTCACAAGATCGGCATTGGTGGTGGCAGCCCGCTGAGCCTGTGGCCACTTTTCGTGGTTGCTATTGTGCTATCATTCCTCATTGTTTACTTGGTACCAGGTATTCAAACAGAAGACTAACTGTGGGTTGTCTCATTTAACATTGCCATGACTCTGGGAGGAAAAGAAGTATTATTATATACAGTATTTCCACTTAACAGACAATGAAATTACAGTTCAAATTCTTTTCTTTTGTGTTGCTTTTTGTTTTAATCTGACCTCCTCTCCTATGTTGCTTCCCGTCTAGGCCTTTCGGTGTAAATACTGTGACTCAGACACCTGCCAGCTGCAACCTTCTCCAATGGGGAAGGTATTACACACTGAGAACATTTGCCTGCTGATGTAGTTTGCGTAAATGCGCTGAGGGGTAGGGGGAGGACTTCTTCATCTGAAGCATAACAATTGGTCTCTACTTTTGCTGGGGATACCATGGCGACTGGGAACATCAAAGGTTTCAGATTAGTGAAAGATGCCAGCAAACTAACGGAATATTACAAAGTAGCAAATGCTAGGCTTGGAGTTAACAAAGAGAAGTGAACCTCCCTTCAGGTTTGGGGGACTCCAGGAAGACACTCTAGAATGTAAAGCTGAAATCCTTACCTTCAAAGAGGAGTAAGAATTACGTGGGGTGGGAAGGAGGTGGGGTGGGCCTTGAAATGGGAATCATTGGGGAAAAGGCTGGAGCAGCTCTCGGTCAGCTGCCCGAGGTTAGTGTGGGCAAGGGCGGTGGGAGAGGGGCCATGGGAGCCCTGTCTGAGATCGCAGGCAGGGAGGGCCTTGTCCTGGCCTAGCTCTCATGTTTGGATCTGTTCCTGAGGGCAGTGCTTACTTAAATTCATAAAATAACTTTATTATGTATTTATAAAGTAAAATTGCAGTTATACTCCCTCATTCCCAAGAATAACCCCTTCATATTTGAAGTGGCTTTGAAGTGACTGCCTATTATCTAAAAGCTGAGAGCTGAACCCTTTTTACATTTAGTTTAGGGAAGGTAAGGAACCAGAGCGCACATGGTTGACATTGACCTGGTATTTCTTTTGACTACTTCACCCAACAGGCTTAAGAAATCAAACTGAAAGCGAAGTCTGCACCAACCTGGACAGATGACCTTGGAGTTCAGGAGGGTGTGGCAGGGAGGGGCTCTGGGGGGGAATGCTTTCCCACATTTGAGCAGTGGAGTTGGTCACATGGTCAGAAGGTTTGGGGAAAATGAGAGGCAGACAAGGGAAGCACAGTCATTTCAATGCACAGCCCTGAGGAAACCCTTGGTCAGCTTCGTGTCCCTTTTAGAAGCTTCGGGCAGTAGGTGCAGCCCAGTTTTCTCTCCCACAAGCTACCCCACGCACTGGTTTCACATCGCAGGCCCAGGAGCCACTCACTTGGTTACTCTACCGCACAGTGACACACTTCTTACACTACACCTGGAGGTAAATTCTGGAAATCCATCCCAGGAGAGTTGTTTCTTGTTGGTGATGTTCCTGGTTTATCCATGAAGTAGTCTGAAGCATTTGAAATGAAGAAAACCAAAAGGCTGGTAATCTGAGTTCTCATAGATAAACACTTCTATAAAACAACTTTTAAATAATCCCCAAAATACTCTAGCTGTTCTCCTTTCTGTCAAAGGTCCTACTGCTGAGGAAGACTGTTGCTTATCCTCGAACGGCTCCTAGTGAAGGATGTCAGATAACACAAGTATTTTTCCCTGGCACTAATCTTATTTTATGATGATCAATTTTACATGGGAAGTATGTGGCAGTTTATGGAATTATCTTATCCTATCTAAATTTCATTCTTTCCATCTGGGGACCCATGTAGATTTCCACTGACTCTGCTAAAAATCCTGCATATGTGTCTTAGATCAGACAGTGCCCCATGGGTTTGTATGTATTACAAATAAATTTTCCCCAGTGAAGCCTGCACATGAAATATTTATACTTTCCAATTATGAAGATCCTGCTCAATCCTATGTGTGCTGGCAGAAATAACAGAACTCCCCTCCAACCCCCCCACCAGTCAAATCTTAAGCATGTTGCATAATACAGGGGATTTGAAGGTACTGATTTTATAGTGAGCCTGAAGAGTTATACTTTTTGAGCATATACACAAGACTGTGAGGCCAGTAGAAAGACTCTAAGAAGGAATGTGGGCTGTGGGGTACATGGTTGAGTTTAAATAAGTTTACTGTGTGTGTATATGTATGCACATGTATAACTACACATAAAACAGAGATAATAAAAATAGAGGATGGCAGGCAGTTAAAAAGCCAGCAGGTATGAAAGATGACAGTGATCAAGACTAAGTGAAACAGAGGTAAAGTTTTGCACAAAGTGATTCGAGGTGTGAGTTCTGACATAGATTTCTGTTCATGCTATGGTCCCTAAGCAGAGAGAGACTGGTCACAGGATTCTGGGCCCAGGTCCAGATAATCCAGTTGCAAGGTTACATAGGTGTGGACAGAGCAGCTCAGCCTGGAGCTGATGCTGTGGCTTGGGAAGATGAAAGGACTAAGTTCTTTCCCAGAGGTAGGTGTTGGCTTGGGAGATAAAGGAGATTCCACCTATATGTACTAATATTATGTGTCAAGTAAGATATATAGAAAAATGAGTACCTGCAGCTCATCTGTTAGTTTATACTTTTATCCCTAAATGCTCCTACTGTAGCAAACTACAATGTATACTCAGAAAATCTGGTTTTAGAATATGCTGACTTGTGTGCATGAGGAGACAGGATGCAGAAGAGAACTGAACTCGGCCCCAAATTTGCACACTAGAGAGAAGAACCAATATGGACATTCCTAAGCAGGGTTTATTAGTCACAAATCACCACAGAGTGGGTGGCTTAAAACAGTAGAAACTCAGTCTTTCATAGTTCTGGATGCAAGCAGTTTGAAGCCAAGAGGGCAGAGCTGTCTGCGTCTGCGTCTGAGAACACTGAGGGAGAGTCTGCCCCGTGCCTCTCTCCCAGCCTCCGCGGCAGCAGGAAAGGTCGGTGTCCCTTGCCTTGTAGACGCCTCACTCCAGTCCCCGCCTCCATCTTCACAGGGTGCTCTCCTCACACCTCTGTGGCTCATCACAGGGGTCTTCTAACAAAGATACGGTCATTTAGGATGAGGGCCCCCTCTACTCTAGAATGACCTCATCTTAGCTAATTACACTCATAACGACCCTATTTCCAAATAAGGTCACATTCTGAGGTCCTGGAGTTTGGGACGTCAATGTATCTTTTAGGGGGATACAATTCAATCTACAACACAAGGTGAACGATGAACACAGGAACCTTGGGGAGTTGTCTCAGAGCTGACAGTTCAGAAAGCTCATCTTTCTATCTCCGCAGCCTTCCTGTGCATCTGAAGCTCTTCTAGTCTCCAGGGAGCTACAGCAGAATGAGCATGTCTCCTACTCTTTATTCTTGAAAGATGAAACGAATGAAAAGAAACAATTATCAAGAGAAATGAATAAAATGGATAGAAATTTTAGAAAGATAAGAACTCACTTTTTTGCTCTCACAGACCAACTCTTAATACTCTAGTTTGACTGACAAAACTTCAAATAGACAGGAACAAATACTCACTTTAAGAGTGGAAGAGGAAAAATGTTCTCAATAAAAATCATTGTAAACATTTCAAAGGCACGCTGTGCCATAGTATGAAACTCAACGCAAGTTATAGAAGTTCTGTTTCCTGAGGAAGCCTAGCAATAAAAGTATCACAGCGATGAATGAGAATGAGCTCCGTTATGACTGTTTCACCATAATAATTCACCTGTTAGATCCTAAAAGCCATCCCAATGTCTCTTCTCCTAAGAGGAGCCAGCTCTTCCATTTCCTACATGGGCCTAGGCCCTAAATCATGCCTGTAGGCCCCTGTATACAAATGCACTACACTGTTTGCCCCCAAGGGTTTAATATAAACGTAGCATCATGCTGTGCACAAAGAATTTCACCGTGATTGAATAACTAACATACTCAGAGGGAGCCATTATTTAAAACAGCACAGGAATGAAAGAGCCATTTGGCTGATGAGAACTGAGCCATTTGGGACCAACTACCTTGTCATCAGTCATGCAGCAGGACAAATACATGGGCCAGAGATGAAAGGAAGCATGCAGGTCAAGTGCCACGGGTTGCTCCAGACTGACCCGAATGAAGGACAGTGCTCTGCTTGAGTACAGAGGAAGAAATAAGTAGGCATTTTCTAAACCTTAAACATTAGAGTGAAACCAGAGCGTTGGAACTGAAGCAATTGCTTTGGTCTAATGACTTCATTTCTGTCTTGTCAGCTGGGGAAGCAAGATGTCAAAAGTAATCCATTAAAAACTGAGCAAGCAATGCACAAGACTGCATGCAGGAAACTGTAGATCTTTTCCAAGGACATTAAAGAAGACAAATGAATGGAGGGACATGCTGTGTTCTTGGATGCAAATGTTGTAAAGATGTCAAGCTACTCCAATGTAATCTATAAATTGTAAATAATCACAAAATTCTAATTTGATATTTTATGGAACTTGGCGAATTGTTTCTCAAATTTATCTGAAAGAGAATACTTGCAAGAATAGTTAATAAAAAAATGAACTATTTTTTTAGTTCAATTACGAGGTCTTAATTAAAATATAGTGTACTGGTGTAGAAATAGGGTGTTATTGAAACAGGACAAGATTCAGTAATTAATCTTTTTATACATACTAATTGACTATGACAAAGGTGGTATTTTGAATCAGTGGGAGAAATAAGGCTATGAAAAAAATGGTAGTCTATTTGGAAAGTGCTATATTAAGATTCATTATCTAGCTCACATTATTCACTTAAAAAACCCAGATGGATTACAAGTGTGAAATGTCAAAAATAAAATTATAGAAATATTAACAGTAAGTGCAAGAGAATCTTTAAAATCATGTGGGGGTTTTCCTCCCAAACATAAAATTCAGAAGCTAAGGAGTAAAATGAATGGTTTAATTATATAATATTTTTTAGAGTTCTGTACTCAACAAACAGCAATACAAGACAGAATTGGAAAACATATCTGCATCACATCACATACAGATTAATATGCAGACTATTAAGAGCTCATACAAATCATGAAGATGATAAATCCAAGAGGAAAAAGTAAGATCAAAGTAAGCGCTTTCCAATAAACAAGTAATTCACTAAGAAGACTTTCAAACAACCAACGAACATATGAAGATAGACCCCTGTTAGTTTACTACCAATTAGAGAAGTTTAAATTAAGTACTTTACCAGGTGTAACTGGGGTGCTTTGTATTGGATTCTTGCTGCATACCTCTCACTTCCTGACCTGGGGCCTCTCTGATATGCGCATGCATGTGATGCTCACGGACACCCACGTGGCACTCGTGCACGCAGGCTCCAGAAATGCAGGGACATTAATGCCCGTGAAGCTCTCCTTGGCCATAGCAGGCTGTGAACTGGAGGATAAATGCTTTCCAATTTTGTCCTCTGGGCAAGCCATTAAGATACGGATTTCACTAAGATCCCCCAGAGAATTCCACAGAATAGAGCACCATTTTCCTAGACAGGTGGCCAGTTCGATAATGCATCGTCCTATTGACCTTTTTCCCTTCCCTGCCCGACTTTAATCCTGCTTTTTATTGCTACTTTCTCAAATCACTTCTGAAATTTAATACCTGATCATAAACCTCTATTTTAGGTTATGATTTGAAGGGAACTGAGTCTAAAGCAAATAGGAAGGCAAGAAAAGTTGTTTTAGGAACGGCTTTTCAGAATGACGCTACCTAGATTGGTCATCCATGGTTCAGAAATGTACTTTTATTTATTCAAGTACTGTAAATGTGATCTGTGGGAATTTATCCCTCGCGATACCACTAGTGCATCTCTAGTACCTAACACAGCATCTAGCACAAAGTAGATGTTCAGTAAAACCCCTTGAATAAATAAAAGAATGAATTAAAAGTAGCCAATTTGAAAGCCCAAGTGCCCAGCTTACATCAATACACATGTGTTAACCAGGGACTAGTATCCACTTGTAAAATCACCTCCATCAGAATTAGAATGAAGGCGGATAATATAAGAAATAATGTCATGAAGCAAAAACTGACTAAGTGATAGACCGACCCAACATGAACAAGTGACTCTCTTCCCTGGGGGGTGGTAAAAACAAAACAAAACTACATAAAACTGGGTTTTTCATACTCTCAAATGTTCTTTTCTTCTGATGTACTTTTTCTCCCTAGCTTGGTAGTTGTATCATCATTTTCAAGCTTAAATTGACCTTCCTTAACCTTGGTTACATTCTTAAGAGTGTCTTTGTTGGTCTCTACACCATCATTAGGTGCATCAAAATTATACTACAAGATGGGCTTTCGTGGCTCCCTCTCTACAGAAGCCTCATCCCATAGAGCCTGCATGGGTCCTTGTATCCGCCCCAAATTTTGACATAAAGCCTGCTGCTGAGTCCTCCATAACTGATGATTTTAGTTTCACAGCCTCATGGGTCACCCTCTGCCACAGAGAATAGACTCTTAGACTCTTTCCTTTCAGTTTCTCCCATTGTAGACCATGAAGACTGGGCAACGGTCCCCTGGACCACCTACCCTACAACCACACACACATACACACAAATCTGGAGAAATCCTTTCTCAGATTAATAATCATTGCTGAGGTTACAATGTAAAAATATTGATTCTTATATTTTGATTCAAATTCAACAAGTAAATTAAAATAAACTTAAAACACACATTGAGGCTGATTTTTAGAACATATTTGTAATTGGCCACAGGACCACCTAGGGCATATGGGACCACCAATGGCCCTGAGGTCACAATTTGAGAACCATTTGTCTCTACCACAGCAAATGTACATTCTGGCACAGAATGAGATGAAATAAACATGTTTCATATTTGTTAATTTAGCTTTTATCTTTTTTTAAAAAACAAACTCTTTTTTATCCTTTTCGATTGGGTTGCAACAAGTCAACCTTAACATTGTTATCTCCTCCAGTTCTGGGAAAACAAAATCTAGAAAAAGAAGAATGAGGCTAAACGTAGCCTTAAAAATCCAGTTTATAGCCGATTGGGGAATCCAATAGTAGTGCATTTCATGTTTCCAAAGGTGCTGAATTTTTCTCCAGTAGGTGTGTTACAGCATCTCACAGACATTTGCTCATTAAAATGCAATGAAAATTAAGAATGACTGGGAGGTGCTACCTTAACATCCATGCAGCCATCCTTGATGTTTCACCCAGACAAGAGTCTTGATTTCCGCTCACCCTTCCCCTGGTCAGTTAGGTGTGTACCTGTGACTTAGGTCTGACCAATGAGCTATATAAGATCCTGTCGTGCGGGGAGTCCATGGAGCCTTCCTGAAGGGAGAAAGAGAGCCTGAGGATGTTTTGGCCATGTCCCTCTTCCTGCCCCCTTGAAATGTGGATGTAAGGATGGAGGGTGATGGCCACAAGGTGTGCCCCTGGGACTCTGATGTGCTAAGGATGGAGGCAAAGCATGTAGAAAAGAGCTGGCACTAATAAAACTGCCACTAATACAGAAAAGAAACTTCTCTCTTGTCTAAAGCATTGTTATTTGGGTTTCCCTTCTCTGTGGCGTCATACATACTCCTAACTGACATAGAAGGGAAGTCCAAAGACAGCTAGTCTGTCACTTGGGGACAGACGGCTGCAAAGTGACTGTTCCATCCTGCCTTCCCACCTGTACTGCTCCAAGGGTCTGGAGGCTGTGGGGAGAGAGAGCTTCTGGGCTATGATTTGGGGAGCACAGTGCAATTTTTCCTCTTTCTTTAGCTCATGTGTCACTTTTTCTAGAAGTCATTTCAACCAAACATAAATAGGTTTTCCTTCCTTCCTTCCTTCCTTCCTTCCTTCCTTCCTTCCTTCCTTCCTTCCTTCCTTCCTTCCTTTCTTCCTTCCATTTTTCTGTCCTTCTTTCCTCTCTCCCTTTCTCTTTCTCTCCTTCTGAACTTCTTTACTATGTTTGGGAAACTTGTCTGCCTATGAGTCCTAATGGACTGCAAAGAAATCCCCAAACACCTGCTCCAATGGGCATTAGCCAATCAGATATGTGTACCTGGGGTTTTGAACCTGGAACTAATGGCACAAGGAAGTAGGGATGGAAGAATCTTCCTGGAAACAGTGTCAGGGAAGGTAGCATCCTTCAGTAGCAGTGGTGGCAGAGAGGCAGCTATGACAACTGTCAATGACAGTTGCCAACGACAGCAAGGACCACACCTATAGTTGAACAAGTTGAGTTTATGCTCATTGCAGTGAGGGAGTATGCAAATCATAAAGCAAGCCAGTGGATGTTTTTCCATTGTTGAGACCAATATCTGATCTCAACAGTATCAGTAATATCTGGTGTTTCATGCAGTGTCCTCACTGGACAGATAGAATTGAGTTGCGGTTGATCATTCCATGGCATCAAATAAGTGGGGGTGGTTCACTCTTGATAGAATACAGTCAGAACAAGGGACAATTCTAAGATTATCTCAATAAATTTTATCCAAAGGAGGGCACCTGGAGCAAGGGAAAAGCTGTAATTTGTAAAGAAGTAGCAGGTACTTATTTAGCAAAAGGGGAGATATTGGGCATTTTGTGTTGTACAGGAACCTGGGCTGTGATGGATGCTCTGTGAGATCCCAGCCAATAGCAGGACATTAGGGTTTCGCTGTGAACACCAGATCAGATCAATTTTTTTGACACAGGGGCTATGTTTTTCCATCTTTGATACCAGTATCTGATATCAACAGTATCATTAATATCCAGTGTTCTGTGCAGTATCCTCACCGGACAGATTCTGTATTGTAATTTTCTTCATGGTTCTTTCTCCCTGCAGATTTTTTGAGGTGGGTTTCCCAATTTTCCAGGTAATTCTGTAAACTACCCAATGTCACATCAATAAATTTTTCCCTATTTAAACCAGCCAGAATCAACTAAATGCTCTCATCCCTTGCAAAACTGTTTCCTTGAGTGCAGTAAAAAAATTTGTTTAAAGAAAACTAAAAGTGATATAGATAAAAAATTACTTAAAAGTGAAACATCCATAGACTTTCAAGTAGTGATACTTTTTTCTCTAGGTGGAAGTATATACACTCATTTGTTCCTATTGTATACTAAAGGCATTTTACTATATTAAAACTATAATCATGATTCTGGGAAATCTCTGGTCACTATATAAAGGATGAGTCTTTCAAGAGTATCTGGGAGCATAGTTGGAACTATGAAACCTAAACTGGTGAATCTGGGTTTCGAGGAATGTCCTGTTCACCCTGTCACGAACAGCGGATGGTATGACTTAGACAGGAAATGGAAATGTAGAGTCTCACTCTGAAAGGGTGTAGGCCCTGAGTAAGCAAGACTTGGGGGTTTGCTTCCTGCTTTGTGAAGCAAGTTCAGGGGGCGCCTGCAGCTGTGCTACATCCATACGACCCTGCCCAGTGAAGATGGTTGTTTGCACCAGGATTCAGCCCTGAACTAGATCTTGGAAAACAGCCAGACTTGATAGTAGTATCAGATTTGCGTATGGTTTCTGTTCTTGGATTTCATGAGATTTTTCTTTTCTGCCTCACCTGAAACTTTATAACTTCCCATACTTTATTTGAGTTAATTTATGTGATTCTATTCTTTAAAAGCAAAGGAGTGTAACTAAAATAACCCTATTGTGGGCCAGATAGACCCCTGTAGAAGGTGACAATTAACTGGAAGAATGAGCAGTGTTTAGAGACAAACACAAAACATCTAAAAAATTAATTCCAGGTAGAGAAAAGAGAAACCTACACGTACTTAGACAGAGAGGCATAACAAATGGACATTATTTCCTCACAAGATCACAGTATAAACTATTTTGGTTGAAAATAAAGAAGCTAGAAGGGTCCTCCTGCCTTTACCAACTGTGTAATCTGATTTCAGAATGCAAAATATACATGCATTAAAACAAACGTACTCTATCACATGCACACAATAGCTACTGTTTATTAGGTATTTACTAAGCATTTAAAAATATCGTCCTAATTGTGAAAGATTCTTTATTTTATGCCCACAACAACTGAGGTGGATGCCATTTATCAGTGCTTTTTTTTTTTTAACAAATGGGAGAGCTGAGGCTAAAAAGATTAATTGTCCACTATTACACTGGTGACAAAAGTAGACAAATCTTAAAGTGACATGCCCATGTGTGCAAGTGAATAAGGAAGCTTTAGAGAACATTTGGCTTTACTTGACTTTCAGACCATGCTTCAAAGACTGCAGCCAGATGGGGGACTGGTAAGGCCCAGGAGGAGCTGCCTGGACACGTACGGGTAACTTTTGCTACAAAAATGTGTCCACTTGATGTGTGCCAAGTTCATTTACACCCTTGTTCTCCAGGCCATGAGGAGGGGCCACTGAGTGTGAAGGGCACAAGACCTGGTTTGGGAGCTAAGAACAAACTTATAGAAACAGAACTGTGTTCCATTTTTAGGTTCAGTCCACGAGGCAATGAACACATGGAACACATGGAACGTCAGGCTTTCTCCTCAATCCCAATGAAGGTGGCACAGTTGTGATAGTCAGAGATATTCTAGCTGGGAAAACACTTTCTTTGCACTGGCCTTGGAAAGGGAGAGCTCTAGTGTGAGAAGAGAGTAGTTGTGGCCCTAGCTTTTCTCCAGCATAGCCGAGGAATGTTGGTTTCGAGGCGAGGGTCTCAGGATAAAAGTAAAGACGACTTCCATGTGGGGCACAGTCTTTGCACAGGAAAGTGCCCCTGCAGGCTGGCAGGCCCGTCAGGCACAAAAACGCATGGGAGCCAAGGAGGCTAAATATCAACCTCACCTGTGCTTTTTCCACTCACCATGGTTCCTTTCATTTACTGTTTGCACCTTATGATGTCTCTATAATAATGACAATAACAACAATAGCCACAGCTGCTAGTCTACAACACCTACTACATAAGACATTGTTCTAAATAGTTTTCACAAATTGGTAACAAGAGTCACAGGGATATAAAATATACCATAGGGAATACAGTTGATAATATTATAATAAGTGTGTACGGTGTTAGGTGGGCACTGGAAATATCAGGGGATCATTCTGTTAGTTATATAAATGTTTAACCACTTGTTGTACACCTGAAACTATTACAAAGTAATATTGAGTGGAAAATCTAGTAGAAATATAAAATTTAACCAGTTTTCAAAAGGTGGCTCAATCTTTAAAACAAATTCTTGATACAGGGTACCATTATTATCTCCATTTTACAGATGAAAATACTGAGGCTTAAAGAATTTAAATATTCCCGCATGTTCACTCACCCAGCAAGAAGGCAGAACCAGGGACCAACCATAAATATTCTGGTTCCAAAGTGCACGCTTTCTATAGTGTCTTTTCTGAAATACTTTTTTTTTTGTGTGGAACTCCAGGAGTGAAACTCAATAATAATGAAAGTTCTTTTTCTTAAAAATCAGGTTTGACTCAGCTTCCCCTTCATGAAATGGTTATATATTATGGTGATAATAATACAATCCATCATGGGATTTTTGGAAAACTATTTAATGTTTGTATAGCCCCAGAGGCCCATTACATGTGCAATAAAATGTAGACAACGGAACGTTTTCAGCACTGCTTATTGATGGTGGCAGTGGAAGGTGAGTTTCCTTCTTTGTGATGTTTCCTACGGCCCATTTTCCTAGCTCCCCTGCGGAGAAGAAAATAAAATAACTGAGTGAGGCTTCCCACCCACGTCCAGTCAGCCACTCATAATGAACTTCCTTAATCAAAAGTAACCCGTGTTTAAAATTAATCATCTTTTTATAGAACACTTAAGAGGAAAAAGAACCAAATGAAAATACTAAGCTGGAAGCAACACAAACTAATTTTGCCATTACAACGGAGTAAAATAAAAAAAACCATGGAGCTTCCCTGGTATGTCTTTTCTAAAAAGTATGTGCAAGGGGGGGGGTGTTTTTCTTCATAGGCTCTTATGCTTATATAGATGCGATGAGCAAATGTTACCTTTGTGTCTTTTTTTTTTTGGCCCATTAAGAATTATGCACCATGGCAATTTACAAACAAGAGGTTGACCAGATAGACAGGGCCAAGAGACGTTTGATGGATTAGGAGAAAGTAGCAAATTATTTACAAAACATAATCCGGGAGCTGAAATTCCCCTATCATGAGGGAACTACAACCACCCCCTAAGTAGCCACTGGCTCCATGGGGTTGGCTACTACCTTGAAGGACTGCCGGTCATGGATTCACCCACCGTTTGCAACAAAGCACTCCAATATTTTTCAGGAGCAAAAGCACTTTTCACGGGCTGCTCCGGAGTAACTCATTGAAGTAGGAGCCAAGCGTGTAAACGACCTCCTGAAAGAACTGGCAGGCTTGAAGAACATTGAGCCCCAAAGCATGGGTTGTTTGCGAGGCGCTCCTCCAGCTGAAACCTGGGCTGGGGAAGCCAGCGAGCAGGGAGGCAGGAGGAGGTGGGCGGCCGTCTGCGGGCAGATGGGAAAATGTTTACACAGAGCAAGTTAAAAGGTGGACAACAGACAAATCATGGTGTGGGGCTGCTCTGAGGATGAATTCAGGAGGTACCTACCGGGCTCCCAAGAGAAAGAGCGGTGCCACAGCCGGGCGCACTGCAACCTAAAAGCACCTTTCCCACCGGGGGTTAAAAATCTTCACTTCTCTGCGGAGCAGCACACGCTCTCCTGCCCCAGATTCCCCTGGGCGCCAGGAGTGCAGAAAGTTTTACTTGGTAGGTAAGTTGTTTTCATGTGAAACCATTTTGGCAAAGGTGGAGATTTCTCACTTGGGTGTCAGTGGTGCCCTTCTGGTGTTTATAAAAACGCAGCAAATGTACAGTTTGAACAGTTATTTTAGGTAAAAAACGTCAATTTCTTCGTGGAGTCAGGCACTCGAAGTTCTATGTTTGAGACAAATTTTTAGATTTTCCAGGGTTGAGAAAACTGCCACCTCGCTTCACATGGTTCTCAAATTGAGTCCCGGCCCTGACGCCCCTGGGCTCTCTAAGTGCGCCCACGGAGGTCAATTAGAAGTAGCTCAAAGGTGGGAAATGGAACTTTCTGTCTTGGGGGTGCGGCAAGGAGGTAACAAATCTTTTCAAGGTGGAATTTAAGCTGGCACCTGACCTTAACCTTCACTTCTCTCTGAGACCCTGCTGGGAACGCTCTTCGGGGGCATCGATGCCTCAACGCTCTGTGCCTGAGACCCCGTTTCAAAGCTCTTTCCATTTCAGTCGCTACCTGAAATGTTCAGGTGAATTTCACACACAGAGGAGTTGCTCAGAATCATTTTCATTGTCTCGCCAGGTGACGTCTTTCCTTCCACCTGAACTCCCTAAGCGGACCCCTCATCTAAATTCCTTGAGTCTCTCTTTTCACTTCCTCCCAAGCCGTTCAAAGTCACCCTTTTTCAATTGCATTACTAGCTTGGGACTCAAGGTGTTTCAGCACAGAGTGCAGCAAAATTCATGCCACCAGGACCAGAGCTGTCGATCTACGTCCAAGATTCCTGAGAAAAGGACTCCATGACATCACTCGCTAGCATGACTCAGAGCTTCTCAGGCTCAGAGACTCATTTCCTCTTCCTATGCTGGATCTCTTCATACGGATTAAAAGAATGGCGTTCATCCCTCCTTCCCACCTCACTTATATATATATTTTGAGAGTGGTTAGCTACATTTTTCCCATTAGATAATCCCATTTTTTCCTCTTTTGCCACACAATTTATTTCTTGCTTCAAGCTGTGTGATATATTTTTAGAGAACCCAAGCAGATGTAAATATAGGGGTTTCCAGTCATACGCTTTCTTATATCCTTGCATGATTTTTAATCTACATTCTTCTTTTTTAAAGAGGCTCTTGGTATGGATTGCTACCATTTGTTGGTTAGCTTCTCCATGTTTTCTGTTTATCAGCACATTTACTTCTCCCAACAGTCCTACAAGATATGTATTAAAATCTCTATTTTTTAGGAGAAGAAATGTATTCAGAATGCTTGAAACACTCAAGACTCATGGCTAGAATGGAGAGAAGTGGGCTTCACATTAGACCTGCCCTCCTCCAGCCTCTGCTCCCGGATACCTGTGACTAACAAGCCTGATGAGTGGTCAGAGATGCTTCTAAACAAGGACTGTTGGGCTATGCTTCAGCTGTGACCCTCTGTACTTCGCCTGTACACGCGGATGAACCCAACTGTAATCTCTCTCTCATATCGTGTAAGTTTTTGTTTGTGAAGACTTACTTGGCTGCCTTATTCTCTGATTATATTTTTTCAGTCCCCAATTGTTCACTTCCCCAGTAGATCCAGTTAGATGTTACTATCTTGGGGATTAAAATATTTTAGCACAGAGCTCTGTAAAACCCATGCAAAATCCATGCCCTTTGTACAAATTTCAAATATTACTGAAGCATATAGAAAGAAAATATAAAAGTCCTTCATTTACTTAGGTACCAGTGTAGTGGGTGGGTATCATTTTCCTGGGCACTTAAATTATTTGTGGACATGAGTAGGGAATAAACAAACAGCATACACTTCATTTTAACTTTCCAATCAAAACTAACCACAAAAGATCTGAGGGAACCCCAGAGCTCTTTCATTCACCTATTAAACAAGAAACCAGGAATGTATCTTTAACCACTTGCTGAGCTTCTTTACTTTTGGTTACCAAAAAAATCTGCTTTTGCTGTTGCTTCTGGAATCTCTTGGATACACTCTCCCCCCGATCACCATTAGGTGGTTGTCTCCCTCATCCCCCTCAACACTCCCCATCACTAGCATCTGTGGGATGGATGCTGGAATTGGAGGCCTTTGCCTTCCAGACAACAGTGAGCAAGAGGATGTCCTCCACTCTCAAAGAGAATGAAAATGGCCTGTGTACTAGGAAATTGTCATCTGCTTTCAACTACACCTTTGCTCTTGCACCCTCTCTTTATTTTCCCTTTTTGTTTTGTGCCTTCCTGCGTAGACGTTACCCATCATGCACACACCTGGTTGGATTGTGTTTGAGCTGCTCTTCTGTCTCTTGTTCTGTGACCCTCACCACTGCCTTTTTTTACAGCTGCGGAACCAGAGTTTTAGCGTGAGGCCCACCGTCCCTGGTTTGTTAGGTTCGTGAAATACTCTGACATTGTTACAATTTTTGTCTCTCGATATTATTATCTATAAATATTTTCTCATTGTTTATATCCTTATGAGAAGGTATGTTTTAGATTTTCCATGTTCTTACACTAATTTGAACAAGTTTTTCTTGGGTCCTGTATATTGTGTCATTCAAGAGCATTTGGCTACTCTAAAATCTTTTTGATACGAGACCTCCTTCTCATGAATGGCTTTCATGTCCTGGTCTTATTGTTTGATCTTAGTTTTTTCTTCATGATCATTAATTCTGTCTTGGTTTGAAAAACAGTTTCTTCCACCTTTATGGCCTATGTTGTTTCTCGAATGACATGTAATCATAGTGTCATAAAAAGAATTACAGATAACCAGTGTATGTGTGTACACACACACATATATGGCATTCTCAAAGATACATACATGTATCTGCCATGCTCAAAGAATGTTGTACTGGCTGTTTCTCCACCAGGGTCCTCTAGATAGAATCCTTATTTTTTTTCCTGTAATTCTTAGCCCATTTAAAGGTAGAACTTTTAGTTCAGTTATATATAATTTGTGTAAATTACATGTATTATATGCATCTATGTATTACTTATATAATGGTGAAAAGACAGAACTTTGCTGCCTGGGAGCTTAGAAACTGTGTCTTGTCATTGTTCTGTTATAACAAAAAGAAGGTGAATTGCTGCTGTGATTTGCTGACTAAAAAGTTACATCATGCCCTGACTGGTGTGGCTCAGGGGGTCGGGCATTGTCCCATGAACTGAACGGTTGATGGGTTGATCCTGGTCAGGGAACATGACAGAGTCGTGGCCCAGGTCCCTTGTTGGGTGCATGCTAGAGGCAAACAGTCCATGTTTCTCTGTCTCTCTTTCTCTCTCTCTGAAAATAAATAAATAAAATGTTTTTTTAAGTGATATTATGGCATTAGACTAATGTAGTTAACTGGGTTGTTTTGAGATACACCTATAAATTATTAAATATTTAATTTAATAGACATTTCATAATCTGAATGGGATACTGAGGCCAAGCGATTGGATGGTATTGTTAGTTCACTCCTAGTCCATTTGTAGGAGTTTAAGCTTCTGTCTAAGAACCTATAGGGGGGTAATTTAATGGAATACTATTTATGCACTTTATGTGTTTTACTGTCCAATTCTGTACATGTGTAATATATACCAAGCAGAGAGATATATAGGTATGATTGCAAGAATGTTAAGTACATTTTACCATCTCCATTAGAGCATTATGTCCTTCTGCATGGTGTGCATAGTGTGTAGAGTGTATATGTGAGTGTGTGTGCAATGTGGAAGTGCCTGAAAATGACCTATGGAGACCAGACACAGAGCAGTAGTTCTCATCCTAATGGCTTAAAATGTTGCTTGAAGACAGTGCCCAGTTTGAGGTTGGTGGATGGGAGTCAACAGAGGCAGGATTCTCCAGGGTACTTCTCATCTTTTATCATCATCATCCATCAAGGCTGCTGTGTCACATATAACTTTTTCCATTCTTTTTTGCCTCTGTGTTCTGGTACTGCTCAACATCAGCAACCTGTTGATTCTGGACTGCTGAGTCCTGCTGGCTGGCACCTGAGGCTGCAGGGTGACTTAACTGTGGGAGACAGACAGAATTGTTTCCAATGTACACCTAAGGAGGCCCTCAGCAAAGCAAACATTGATTTTGGAGGAGTATTTTTTTCTCTCTTTGCTTGCTGCCAGGGTGTTCTAAATAGGATCCCTATTTTTTCCCCATTAATATTAACCCATTTAGAGGCTGAATGATTAAGTTTAAGCCAGTTAGCCTTGCAGGATGTTGTAAGATGCCATCCCCTCCCCAAACAGAGCAACACCTAGTGAGGATTCAGTAGGTCATTGAACATGAACTAAAACCTTGGAGGCTGCCCTGAGTGCCTGGGTGGCCTCTGGTTTACTGCTGGTTCACTGGGTTCCTCCTGCCTCAATGGGCCAACTCCCAGTATTATAAATCATATAGATGTGAACTTCTTCCTGAAGTAACTTGTTTGCTTTATTTATTTGGAAAATTTCGGTAACTGCTCTCTCAACAGCCTGGCTGTTGAACTTGCCATAACTGAGGCTTACTCAAGAATGTTTAGTCTTAACACTGTGTGGTTTCCTTTAGTGACTCCCGAGCCACATTTTGAAGAGAGACGTGCTGGTACTGAAGTATGGTGAATTCCCTTCCAGGTAACCCAGGGGCACCTCAGAATACCTTGGGTTTTGAGACAGAGTGGGTGGCAATGGTGAAGTGGAACCTCTCCCTAAACAAACCAGGCCCACACAACTGTAAACACACCCACACCCCCACACACCTTGATGTTTTAGGGGTTGAATATGCAAAAATGACTACTGTTTTAAATGGGAGATTCAGACAGTAATTTTTTATATTTTTTTAAGGTAGAGGTTGTCATGTAAGTCTCCCTTCTGAAATAAACCTATTCCACTTCCTCATGGTGTACTGCATGTCTTAAAAAATATATTTGAATAAAAGAAAGTAAGTACCTCAAAATGAATAAAATCATTCATCAGTAGCAGTGATGTGAGTTTACATTTGGGGCTCCTAAGCCAAACTGTCAGAAAAGACCACATTATTCTTTGTAATTTGCCAAACAGCTTTCTGGTGGAGGGCGGAGGAAGAGGGAGGGCTGGAGATTGGGAGGAGGTGGGGGGCTTTCCTTAAGGACATGTCTGAAATGCAAAGGCCACTTATATGGCTTCTGTACCTGGGATTAATAGGAAAATGAGGAAATTTTGGCAAACCTTTAAGTCCGTGAAAAATTTCCTCTAGCTTTTTAAACTAAAGGGTTAGTGTAACCTGACCAGGAAAGTGTAATCCGTTTTTAACTTGGTGTGGATGGATGCATAATGACATTATTTGTCCATGGGTCTTGTGACTTTTCCGTGTTCTAAACTGCATTAGAAAAAAAGGGGGCGAGGAAGAAGAATGCATTGTTCAAGAAATGTTGGTGCTTCACAATGCCTGGGGAGGGCGATTGTTTCCAAGAATCTTGCAAGAACATCCCTTTCATTAGGTTTTTCATTAGCTTTTACGCTTCAAGCTAAGGGGGCTCATGGTGCCCTTCTCCTCAGTATCCCTAACAGCCTGCAGTTTTTCAGGTGGTTTGCTTATATTATACTCTCAAAGACTGAACATCTTTAGATCTGTGTTTATATCCCTTCCCTGAATCTTTTGAAATGCTCATTGCTGTCCAAAATGCTAAGTCCTAACAGCCAAGAGCAGAATATGGAGAGAATTAGCAATGCCAGCTTTATGGCTTATCACACACTCCTGAATTCCTTGGGGAAGGTTGTGTTATGCAATATATTTATTGTTTTGAATGTACATAGAATGACAATGAGAAGGTAGGGTATGGCAGAAAGAATGAGGATTTTTTAAAAAGACCAAAAGGACTGGAGCAGAGAGACTGGGTGTCAGTCCAATCGAGAGCAGTGGCTTCACTGCTTAGACCCAAATGACATAGTTTAGGTGGATAGGTAACTCGAGGGAAGTGACTTTTCTTTTGTACAATCCTTTGGATTTCCACGTGTGTACACGTTTTTCTTTCAGAAAATGGCTGCCCTTTCCAAATTTTCCCACTGCTAAGAACATGACTAGGGACTTATAGAGAGTAGAAATAGGCACTCACAGGAGAGGAATGGCTCCTCTGACCAGTGAGAACTGTAACCTGTTCAAACATACTAACCCAGTAGTATGTCTCAGTGGAGGCAGAGGTATAAAAACACCCTAAAAGAGTTGTAGCCACACTTTATAGTGCACAAGAACTATCTGGTAAGATTGTTAAACAGATTCTTAGGTTCTATCCTTTCGTTTCTCATTCAGGCAATCAGCAGTCTGTAGGTCCAGCAGGCTCCCACATGACACCAACTGATGCTGCGGATTCCTGGACCATACTCTGCAACACTTCCTTAAACATCGCTTTTGTTCAAGAAATGGAAGGAGGGGGTGAGGTAGGGTGGTGTTAGGCCAACAGTGGGGGGTTATGTGTATTTATCTGGGTGGGTGACTCAGGCCTGCCCCGCAGTATAAAGATTTGAAGATTTTAGCACATTCTATGTCTCAGACTAGAAGATTCTTCAAATGAATTGTCCTGACAGTGACTGTGCTTGGGGAATTGTAGTTGAGCACTTGATTATAAGTTGAAATAGACTGTACCCCTCATGGGCTCTTCTGTAGCCAGGGTGAGACTTTTCCCAGGGGTCCCCAGCAGTGATGGGCGTATTGACTCCAGGACAGCTTTTGGATGAAGGTACCGTGTGGCAGCCACAAGCAACAGCAGCTGTGATCTCTAGTTCTCTTTGCTTTACATTGCTTTTGGAAGCAGAATCGTTTACATAAAGTGAGCCCCAAAGTTCTTAGACAATTTGGAAATGAATGGGAAGAGGAAAAAGTCTTGGAGGAAAGACTCCTTTTCCACTGATTTGGGGGATGAGGGAGGAACTTGAGCTATTAGTTAGAATTCAAAATGACTTCATTTGCAGGCTGAGCTTAAGGACAGTAACATACTGATTTTAAAAGGGATTGATATGTCAGTCACATGGGAGATCAGCCGCCATGAAAGCAGAGGAAAGACCCAAGAGGCAATCATGGGACAACATCTTCAGCAGTGTCTATAGATAAAACTCTAGATCTACAAACAAGAATATTGGCTCCTTCCAAAAACTGTTTCCCATCATAGGATGAATTCATCAGGTGATTTCAGCTCAACGGTACTCACCATTATGGCCACCCAGCTCAGTCCTCAGGCGTAGTCCGCCTGCGCATCAGCAGTTTTGACCATCTGCACAAAAGGCTGCTGGGAGTTTTGTTGGGATGTCATTACACATATAGATCAGTTTGGGCAGAATCACATCTTAACAGCGTTGACTCTTTCAGTAAACTAAGATAGTGTATTTCCTTATTTACTAAGTTTTTCTTTAGTTTTTCCTTGGTAATCATCTACTAGTTTTCATAGTGTAAAGTTAAACTTTTTTCATTAGATTTATTCCAGGTGTTTGATGCATTTTTATGCTGTTATAAATAGCCTTCCTTTTAAATTTCTTTTTCAAGTGTTGTTGTTGTTTTGTTTTGTTTTTACTGGCACACAGCAATACAATTTATTTGGGTAGCAGAATAGTGCTGACTCCATGTCTTGATGTTTGGCTTCTGACTTCTTACAAGTCGGTCTTTTTCTTCTACCTCCTTCTGCTCCACATCTGGACAGAATTGGTAAGAAAGCCCAGGCCGGCCCCTTCCTGCACTCATGTGGGGAACTCAAACCTGGCAAATGCCCAGCTGTCTCTCTGGAACATGTCTCCAGCCCCACTCCCCTGCCGCTCCAGAGACCCCACCCACTCTCTCCGCCTCCTTCAAGCCTCCCTAAACCTGCTTGCACCCTCCATGTTCTCCCTAGGAATCTCTCTTGTGCATATTAAACTTTCAGATTCTTTAAGACTCTGGAATGTCATCTGCCTCACTATTGTACTTATGAATTCAGAGGGCTCACACCCTGTTTCTGGGCCGAACACGAAATGGGCTTTATTGAGCTTGTATCAAGTAATCTTCCTTTATTCACTTGCTATTTGTAATACTTTGTAAATTATTTTGAAATTTCTAGGTATATAATTATATCATCTCTGAATAATGTTTTACAAGTTATATTTGAACATTTTTCTTTAAAATTTTTATTTTTTTGAATTAGTTAGAACCCTTAGTGTTGAACTTTGCATAGAATTGGTAGTTGTGGCCATCCTGTCTTCTTGCCGTTCTCAGGGGATGGGGTGGTCAATATTTTTTCATGTTTTGTTGGCCCTTAAGATTTTATTTTGCAGATATACCTTAGCAGATTTAGGAAATTCCTGGCTATTGCTAGTATTGAGCATTTTTCTTTTAAATTATAAATGAATGTTGAATTTTATCAAATATGTTTTTGGTTTTTATTAAAGTGATTTTATGATTTATCTTCCTTGTTCACTTACAGGGTGAATTATACTGGTTAACTTTCAAATTAATCTCACTTGGTTTTATGTCTTATTGTTTTTATATAAAAGTAGATTCTGTTAGCTAAGGTTTTATTCAATATATACATATCTGTGTTCATAAGAAATATGTATTGGTTCATATTTTTCTTTCTTGTAAGTCCTTCTCAGGTTTTGATATCAGGGTTCTGCTGGCTCATAAAATGAGTTGGGAGTTGGTAAGTTGCCTATTTTTCTGTTCTTAAGAAGGATTTATGTAAGATTGGTATTACTACTTTTTTGATTAGTAAGAAGAAGGCACCAGTGAAATTATATACACTTGAAGTTTTTATGAGATTTTTAAGAATAATGGATTTGATTTATTGTACAAATGCTCTATTTCTTCTGGGTCACTTTTTGGTAAATTGTGTTTTTCAAGAATTTGTGCACTGTATTTTCGTTGTCAAGTTTACTGGCACAAAGTTGTTTATAACATCCTCTTATTATCCTTTTGATGTGTGTGAGTTCTGTGGGAATGAATGCCTTTCATCCCTCATGTTGGTCATTTGTGTCCTGTCTCTTCTGCTGTGTTAACTGATGCTACCCGGAACCAGTGCGTACACAGAACCAAGGCCAGAGAATGGTTGATTTTTCTACTTTATTGATTTCACCATTTATTTTTATTACTTTTACCCATCTGCTTTCTTTGAATTTGATTTGCTTCCCCTTTCCTGGATTCTTGAGTTAGAAGTATAGATCACTTATTTATCTTTTATTTATTTTAATTTTTTATTGTTGTTCAGATACCATTGTCTCCATTTCCCCCATTACTCTAAGATTTTAAATCTTTCCCTTTTACCCATAACATTATAAAAGCAATATGTCATTCTAAAGGGGTTTTTTTTTGCTGCATTGTACAAATTTTAATGTTGTATTTTTCTTGTCATTCAGTTCTATATCACTTTTAATTTATCTTGTGATTTTTTTTCTTAAATATATGGGTTATTTCAAAGCATGTTGCCTCATTTCCAAACATTTCTTAAATTATCTTTAATTCCAATTTATAATTTAATTGCATGTTGGTCAGGAAACACATACTTTACTATTTCAACCCTTTGAAATTTATTGAGATTGAAATTCGTTGAAACTTGCTTTGTGGCCCAAAATAAGCTTTAAAATAACATCTACTTTTTGCTCTGGCCTGCATGGCTCATTGGTTGGGTGTCATGTCACAAAGCAAAAGGTCACTGGTTCAGTTCCTGGTTAGAGCACATGCCTGGGTTGCAAGTTTGGTTTTCTTCTCAGTCAGGGTGCATGCAAGAGTCAATGGATCCATGTTTCTCTACCTTGCTTTCTCCTTGCCTTCCCCTCTTTCTAAAAATAAATAAATAAACATTTAAAAATAAAATAACGTATACTTTTGTATTTATGGCTTCAGTTGTTGAATGTAATGTTCTAGATATGTTAATTTGTTTTCTTCAAATCTTTCATATCTTTACTGTAATTTTTGTGTGCTTGTTTCATCAGCTATTCAGATATTGTTAAGACCTATGAAGGGTCTGAGATTTTTTTCTATTTATGATCCAAGAAGTGAGCTGGCCAGTGTTTCATGCATAGGTTTATTGGTTATTTAGATTTTCTCTTCTGTAACCTGCTTGTGTACATCCTCTGTTCAATATCTGCTGGGAGGTTTGCCTTCTTTAAAGAATATAAATAAAAATTTATAAGACACCATTTGGCTTTAGATGGAACAATGCTCCTTTAACAAATACATGTCCTATAGGGTAGCTTTACCCAACTCTTGGTTTAATTTTTCTCATGATCTCTTTTACTAAAAAATATTTCAATTTTTAATCTAGTCCTTTATTTAGATTTTCCTTCATGATTTGTGTTTTCTGTATCACATTTAAGAAATTCTTTCTTAATCCTCACAACTTTTCTAAAACTTTAAAGTGTGCTTTTAATATTGTCTAAAATTTGACTCGAGTTTATTTGCATATGGTATGAGTTACGTCAGAGTTTTTCTTACATGGTTTACCGCTTTTAATATTTTTGAATAATCTATTTTTTTTCACCATTTATAATGACTGTGCTTTTGCAAAAACTGAGTTTTCATTTACGCCCAAATCTGTCTGGGACTCTATTTTCTGTTGTTTTGGCCTATTTGTCCATCCTTTTCCCTTTTGTCACTGTCTTATTTACTAGATACCTTTGAGAGTTTCAAATATCTAATAGAGCAAATCTTTTCATATTTGTTTTACAATATCTGTCTTTAACTATTCTTGCCTAGGTCTTGCTGCCTGAATATTTGGGCCAACTTATTAGGTTTTACACAAAACAATTAATTTATTAGAATTGCATTAATTTTATAGATTATTTGGGAGAAAACTGATATTTTTACATTTTATTATACAGGACCATAGCATTTATTCATGTCAATATGTTCTTTAATAATTTTTTAAACATTTCTTCTAAAAGTTTTGCATATTTTATTAGATTTATTTCTAAGAATATTGTACTTCTGTTGTTATTACAAATTTTTTTCTACCCTATTTTCTATTTTAATTTCTGGTATATAGTTATGCTATTTATTTTTACATGTTAATAATTTATCCAGAAGTTATGCTAAATCATCAGATGAGTTTACTGCTTTTCATGAGCATTCTATTGGATTTTTTATGTAAATACTATCATCAAAGAGGAATAATTTTGTCTTTTCCATTCAAATTATTACGTCTTTGTAAAAATAGTGTAAGGGTTAAGAGAAGCCAGAACACCTTCTCTTTTTCCTGATACAAGTGTAAATAATTCTAAAGTCTCATCACTTTAAATATATGAAAAAGGAAGCTGAAAAAAGTTACATTCAATGTCTGGTGTATAAAATATTTTTATTATGAATATTGGCTTAAATTATTATTTTCTTCCATCTATTTATGAACGCACATGTTTGGAGAACATATGTCTCATATCTTTGATTCTGCTAATACAGTTAATAATATTAGACATTATGATGTTGAATTATCTAAGAATTACTACAATAAATCCTTTACTTGGTTAAAATGTATTATTTTTATGCACTGTCAAAATCAGTTTTTTAGTATTCTATTTAATATCTTCACATCTATGTTCATAAAAGAATTGGCCATAAATTCCTTTTCTTGGATTGAATTTGTCTAGCTTTGGCATAAAGTTTATTTTAATTTTATAAAATAATAATATCTTCTCCAATATTTCTATACTTTGAAATAAACCTATGACATGGGAATTGCCATTTCTTGAAAGTTTTGTCAAAGACATTGCTAAGTTATTTGGGTCTGATTGCTTTGGAATGAGGTGACTTTTGGTTTCTTTAATTGCTTTTCTCTTATTAGGATTTATCTTTCATCTTGAGTCAGTTTTAGAAAACTATTCTTTCATCTAAATTTTGACATAATTTTTTCATAATCTCTATTATGATTTTTGAAATCTGTTTTCTTTATTCTATATTTTAGAAAAGGAGGACACGTATCTATTACTCAGTGCAACCACCCATTTTCTCATTATTCTGCAATCCAGGTTAAAACTATTATATAATCACTTTGTCTTTTGATTGACATCATTGCAAAAAAGACTGAGTCCAATTTGATGATTTACATTAATCATGGTTTTTACAGTAATCATGTCTTTATATCTAAACACATGATTTCTTTACTAAATAATACATTCTTGACAACTTTAGAGAATGTTTTATGACACCTTATAATCATATTTTCATGCAACAGTTTTCAGGCAATCTGATAGCTATAATTAATTGAATTGTAAATGACACAAAAATGAGACCAGATCTGGAGAGTGAAAGACGGGCGTGATAAGGCCATGCAGGGTATGTAAACAAAGTGAGTGATCTTAAGAAAAAAGTGACATCTTCTTGATTAATATTCCATTACCAGACATAAACATGTCAAAATTGACTCTGGAAACTGTTTTGATGAGAAACCACTATAAACTAATATGACTAAATTATCAGACATTGATGTGAACAATTGGCCAATTTGCTCCTTGACCAAAAGAAATGCTACTTCCTTTCTCCAATGCCCAAATGCCTATGGTTCAAATGTCTTCATAACGATGAAATGTCTATTTTTCTTAGACATTTTATACCATTCTCCACATTATTAAAAAGCAGATTTCTGGGCCACCATTCCTTGTAACATCAAGACAAGGTAATCTGTCTTAAAATTACAACATCCATTTCATCAAGATTCCTAAACTGAAAAGTATCATCAATTATTTTGACACACAATAGTCAGTAGTATATGGTAGTGATTTTCTTACAATCTCTGAGAATTCCCACCCATTATTTGATAGTACATGAAAGCACGTTTAATAAAGAAGAGTTATAAAGCTTTCCATATGACACTTTGGGGTGTACACTATCATATCAAAAGTGGGTTTGGTTAGAAGACCTCTGAGATCCTTCCTATTCTAATAAGTCTATGATTTTTTAGTTCTATCTGGTAGTAAACCCCAATTTACTTTCAAAAAGAAAGGGTGAGGGGTGTATTTACTATTATTTTTCTGCCTGATAACTGAGTTTCTAATACAGATTTTATTATCATCATCACATTATTATTTTAAGGAAAAGTGCATTTAAAAATGTTTTTATTCATGTGTTACCTTTATTATCTTATTTATATCTTCCTATGATTTTGGCCCCTATTTTTCACATTTCCCCCCCCTTTATATTGTTTTTGCTTCCACTTGAAGCCTTTCTCCTTATTGTTTTCCTTTTTGTTGCTTGTTTACTTTCATTTAGATGAGTTGCATTTACTTGGTTGGAAGGTGAAATATTTGCCTTTCTAGAGTGTTTGTGCAGAACGGTGTCCTGTGGATAGAAACCCTCAGTGGAGTTGGTGTGTTCTTTTTGCATACAGGTTACGTCCTCTCTGCTGCTTAATAGTGGTAATCGCCTTACATGATCAATGAGAATAAGTGAGGTAATAGATGTCAAGCATATATTTGTGGCTAAGGCTAGGTTTTAATTGATCCCCTGCACAAACAGAGGCACTCCCGCCTTCTTCGGTTAGCACACTGATTTGAGAATCTCATGTGTACATGTTGATACATTCAGCTGGAAGCAAAATTGTATATTTCCTCCCTTGTTCTAAGAAGCTTAGAATTAACTTCTGCACATATTCTTCAGTTTTTCTTTTGATTTAAGTGAGTAAATCTTTATAGTTCTTTTAGGGATGACACCTCTTCCCATTTAACTTTGTAATTGACTTTCCTTTCAGGGGTGTCCAACTTACAGCTTGAGAGCTATGAATGGAGCCCAAAACAATATTGTAAATTTACTTAAAACATTATGAGATTTTTTTTGGTGATTATGTGTCTCAATGTATTTAATGTGTGGCCCAAGACAATTTTCTTCTTCTAGTTTGGCCCAAGATGCCAAAAGTTTGGACACCCCTGCAAGGAATGCTAGCATCTGACTCTTAGTCTCTCAGTTTAGGTGTAGAGGCTATGATAGGCAGGAACACAGGCTCTGAGAAAAGCCGCATTGATTTCCTTACCAGTACCTATCAGCAGTGAGCTCGGTAGTTGCCATCCAGCCAGAAAGGGTCCATTTCATCTGACAGAGCTAGAGAGGCACAGTGGAATTTAGGGACTGGAGATAATCTCTGTTTTCCATATCTGATAAAATGTTGTAATTTCCCTTCTCGAGTTTCACTTATCCCTAGTCCATGTCTCAAGTTTCATAACCTTCAAATGACAGCTTGATTGAGGTGGAGAATTAACACTTCACTGTAGCTTAGGTATTTCAAAGTTTGTCTCTGCCTCTGATTTTTTTGCTACGGCAACACTGTGGCCTTTAGAGATGGAGTTATCAGGTCATATTGAACCTCCTACTTCTCCGATCATTCTTGGGACTAAGAATTAAGAACCTTAATTCTGCAATTAGAAAAAAAAAATGCTTGCTGGGATTTTTGGAAGTGCCCACCCCCTCCCAGAGTCCTTGTGTTTTATATGCCATACATATTACTCAAACGCAGTCGCCTCTTAATCTGCCAACAGTGCCCCCTTACTTGGTATTTTATTCCAGGTAAACAAAGGTAATAACCTAAATTTCCTTAGATTGTCAGTATCCTAGCCTCTAATATGAACCAGACTGCCACTGCTCGAAACTAACCAGGTGAGATATAAATAATTTTAAATTCTCAATCTTAAAAAAATCTTCTGCCCACAGCCGTTTCTGGTACCAAATACCGTTTCTGCCGATTCACTTGCAGATAATAAAAATCTCTCGGCTTAGTTTCAGTGAAAAAAAAAAGATGTAATACAGGAAATTGGATGATTCCAAAATAATTAGATAATCTAGAAAAACAATTTTAGATTGGCTTCTAGGAAGGACTCCCAGAATATTGCACTATTTGCCTGCCAGGAAGACTGGTACCTCTGCCGTATTTAATTAACTGGAGTATCTGGAAACTAATGCCACAGCTGCTGGCTTTAGGGCTTCACTGCTGCAACTATGATCCTACCCAGCAAATTGGATGGCCCATGACCTTCCTCTAAGACACATTTAGGCTGGTGACTGGGCATGAGCAGAGAAAGCCAACACTTCCATTTCTATGCTTGCAGGAAGAAGGAACAGCAGTGTGGCCTTCATTACGCTTCTACTTTCTGATGTTCAATAATGTGCTCAGGCTTATATCCACACTAATACAGTTAGGCCTATGGTACTTTTTATTATCAATGCAGAGCAAAGGATCAAGGTTTATTTAACTACTCCCATAAAATGGACACTTACATTTTTTTATCTTGTACTAGCATAAACAATGCTTAAGTGAACATCTTTGTGCAGGGCTCCTTAGGCACCCACAGAGAGTTTTTATCCAGCATAGAAACCAACAAGTTCAATTTCTGAATCATAGGGAATGCTCCACTTGACCTTTAATAGAGACTACTGAATTGTTAAATTGCCTTCCTGAGTGGCTATACTGATTTACTCTCTCACACATAATGTTTAGCAATCCCAAGACAAATTTCATATTTCTATTTCTTGGAATTTTAGTTTCTTTCAACATTTGATACACATTCTGGCCAACATTTGATATTATCGAACTTCATGGGTACAAATTTCATGGGTAAAATATTTTGCCCTATTGTTTGAATTTGTATTTTTCTGACTATATGTGAGATTGAGTTTAGAAAATCCAAAAGAATCAACTGAGAAACTATTAAAACTAGTGAGAAATTAGCTTACAAAAAATCTTATATATGAGCAATAACCAACAAGAAATATAACAGTTAATATGATAGAATATTTTCTGCCTGTTTTATTTAAATTGTCTCCAAGTAGTGAATATTTTCGCTCTACCTTTCTAATTTTGTAAAATCTCTCATTTTTATTTTAAATTTAAATACAGTACTGGAACAGTTCACAGTATTGATTGAATGGGGCTCTTTTGTTTGTTATAATAAAATTTCAACTGGTAAAAAAATGTTGAAATGCTGCTGGCTATATTTCTGAGATGTTGTCTTCATGGAACGTCTTCATAATGACAGACATGATTTGGAGATCATTTTCTTGATAATGAGCCCCAACTTGTGTGTCTCTGAGCCTTCTCTTTCCAAAGAGACAATTTTCTTTTGTTGAAGGGGACTCAACAACTGATTCTGCCTGAAGGTTTCTAGAAATTGGGTTTTTCTTTCTTTCTTTCTTTCTTTCTTTCTTTCTTTCTTTCTTTCTTTCTTTCTTTCTTTCTTTCATCTCTCTCTTTCTTTCATTGCAGTTTTAGAAAATAACAGTCGAATGAAAGTCTTAGAAATACTGACTACCAACTTAGCATTTCTGTTGGAGCTGTTTCTGCATTTTAGTTGCCCACATGGCCTATAGGTTACCAAACTATATTGGAAGAATTATTATTATTATTATTTATTATTGGTGGTGGAAATACTGAAATTTATAGGCAGGAACTCAAGCTTCAACCTTATCTTTCACCATTTATTATTTATTGAGCCACCTATCTACTTTTTTCTTGTCGTGACTCAACCTTTAAAGGAAAAGAAACACATCTTTCCTGCTTAGTGATGTGAACTGAACAATGTATTTCTGTTCAAGTTTTATGGTAGGTCATCTACCGTGAGTTGCCCGCCTCACGAGGTAGGCAGGGAGCTCTTGCCTACCTTACAAGAGCTACAACATCACTAAGCAATGAGATTTTTCAGCTCCTTTATAATCTCATGAGACCACTGTGGCACGTGTGGTTTGTTGTTGACCAAGATACCAGTATGCTGTGCATTGTTGCATTAGAATAAAGCCATACACCTGGTAGGGCAAGCTGGGAATGTGAAGTCTAGAAGGGTCAATAGGAGAATCAAATAATTAAATCATTAGCCTGCTGTCCTAAAACCATGCTACAAATTGGCAAGTTGGAGATTGTAGGAAATCTGAGAAACCAAGTACATCCAGCCACTGATATAGGTCCTTAAGAGGGCAGGTTGTGGAGAGGACTATGGGAAGTTCTTCTGTGTAAATACCCTTCTGATGGTAGACCTGAAGTTACTACCGGTCAGAAGATGCAGCAATCTCAAAAGAAGAACTGGACAGAGGAAAGTGAAACCAACCTGCACTGACCACGCACCCCTGTGTTTGTCAGTCATAAACCTGTCCATAAAAGGGACCTTTGAAAAATATTCCTCAATCTTTCATCTCCACATTTAAGATCCTGCATAAGTTTCTCTTTTATCTGACTGCAACCTGGAACCACACAGAAAATGAATTATGGAAAACAATTCCTAGATTCACCAAGTTAACAGAGAAATCCAATATAGGTATGTAGAAGAGGCTAAAAAAAGCAAATAAAGCACAGTCCTAGACAACTATTGACTCCAGGAAAAGAAAAATTTTTTTAAGAAACAGATATATGCACAGCATTCCACAACTCATCTCAAAATAATATTTACATAACCTTTATAAAACTATCTGACAATTGATTTAACCACAATTATAGCTCCATTGAATAAATGGGAGGGAGGAGAGTATTTGGGTGGAGAATGCAGTAGAAAGCAAGATTTAAGCCCTGACTGGTGTGGCTCAGTGGGGTCAGCATTTTCCCACAGATCAAAGGGTCTCTTGTTCGATTCCTGGCCAGGCCATATGCCCGAGTTGAGGGTTTGGACCCTGGTCAGGGCGCACACAGGAGGCCGTCAATTGATATTCCTCTCTCACATTGATGTTTCTCCCCTCTGCTTCTTCCCCCTTTCCCTCTTTAAAAATAAATAAATAAAATCTTAAAGAAAAAAGAAAGCAAGATTTAAAAGGTCTAAATTCTTATATTCCACAATAGGAATTGAGAGTATAACAAATAAAACTAAAGTTTATTTTTTTAAAAAATTAAGAAATTATACTATTAATGATGTTATATATCCTCAAACATAAAAGTACAAGGAAACAATGAAAAGAATTGAAGTTGTTTTGGGGGATGAGGAGGCATGGGAAAGGAAACTACTTTTCTAGCTTGTTTTCATAAGGAAAACAGAACCATTGGAGTTTTTAAACTATGTATAGTTAATAGTGTAATAAAAATGAAACATTTATAAAATATATTAAGAAGATAAAGTCATAATACTCTATACATGAGCTGAGTTACAGTTGCAACAAAAAAACTCTGGGAAACTTAAAATATAATCAGTGGGAAAGGATTAGTACCCAAATTGGTGAAGAAATATCATTAAAAAAATAAGGCTTAATAAAAGTGTTATATGTAATAAATCACTCCAGATTCTTTTTTGGGGCATTTTAAAAAATATATTTGATTGATTATGTCATTACAGTTGTCTCATTTCCCTTCTTCATCCTCTTCCACCCTGTACACCAACCCTCCCCTTCACATTCCCCCCTTTAGTTCATGTCCATGTGTCATAAGTTCTTTAGCATCTATATTTCCCACACTACTCTTGCCCTCCCCCTGTCTATTTTCTCCCCACCATCTATTCTACTTATTCTCTGTACCTTCTCCCCCCTTCTCCTCCCACTCCCCTGTTGCTAACCCTCCATGTGATCTCCATTTCTATGGTTCTGCTCCTGATCTAGCTGTCCGCTTAGTTTGCTTTTTTTTAAGGTATGGTTGTTAATAACTGTGAGTTTGCTGTCCTTTCACTGTTCGTATTTTTTAACTTCTTTCTCTTAGATAAGTCCTTCTAACATTTCATATAATAAGGGTTTGGTGATGATAAACTCATTGAATTTGACCTTATCTGAGAAGTGCTTTATCTGTCCTTCCACTCTAAATAAAGGCTTTGCTGGATAGAGCAAACTTGGATGTAGGTCTTTGCATTTCATGATTTGAAATAGTTCTTTCCAGCCCCTTCTTGCCTGTAAGGTCTCTTTTGAGAAATCGGCTGACAGTCGGATGGGAACTCCTTTGTATGTGACTGTCCCCTTATCTCTTGCTGCTTCTAGGATTCTCTCCTTCATTTGAATCTTGGCTAATGTAATTATGATGTGCCTTGGTGTGTTCCTTCTTGGGTCCAACTTCTTTGGGACTCTCTGAGCTTCCTGGACTTCCTGGAAGTCTATTTCCTTTGCCAGATTGGGGAAGTTCTCCTTTATTACATTTGCAAATAAGTTTTTCACTTGTTGCTCTTCCTCTTCCCCTTCTGGTACCCCTATAATTCAGACATTGGAATGTTTAAAGGTGTCCTGGAGGTTCCTAATCCTCTCCTCATTTTTTTGAACTCTTGTTTCCTTATTCTTTTCTGTTTAGTTGTTTCTTTCTTCCTTCTGGTCCACTCCATTGATTTGAGTCCCAGTTTTCTTCCCATCACTATTGGTTCCCTGTTCATTTTCCTTCATTTCACTTAGTGTAGCCTTCATTTTTTCATCTAGTTTGCGACCAAAATCAACCAGTTCCGTGAGCATCCTGATCACCAGTGTTTTGAACTGTGCATCTAATAGGCTGGCAATCTCTTGGTCACTTAGAAGTATTGGCTCTGGGGTTTTGATCTGTTCTGTTTGAGCCATAATGTTTTGGTCTGGTAGCACCTGTTACGTATGAGGGGCGGAACCTTAAGTGTTCACCAGTGCGGGTCAACCCGGTCTCTGAGATGTGACGCTGTATGTGGAGATTTCCGGCCAAGATGGAGGCGTAGGTGGAAATGTTGTACCTCCTTGAACAACCAAATTTAAGGACAACAAAGATTTAGAAACAAAAACACCACCAGAACAGACAGAAAATTGAACTGTACCGAAGACCCACAACAATGAACCATTCGTCCAGACCGGTAAGAGGGGCAGAGTGGGCAGCGGGCAGAGAGGGGTCCCAGCCGGAAAAGGCAGTGGCTGGCAGACCCAGGCGTGGGGAGGAAATGAGCAGACTCAGTGAGAAGCGCGAGGCAGCTGGCTGACTGTGGACACACATTCGCACACAGATTAACCAGGCCAAAGAAAGGACAGTGAGACAGACTGCACATCCCAGGGCCCCAGCAATGGAAAATAAAGCCTAAAAGCACCAATTGAAAAAACTTTTGGGGGTTGAGGTACCGGGATAGGCTCCCATCTTCACAGGAGAGTTCATTAGAGAGACCCACGGGGTCCTAGAATGTACACAAGCCCACACACCTGAGAACCAGCACCAGAAGGGCCCAATTTGCTTGTGGGAAGTGGCAGAGGGAACTGAAATCTGAGAGAGAGTAGAACAAGTGCCATTGCTCCCTCTCTGACCCTGCCCCCACATACAGATTCTTCGAAGAAAAATCACTATATTTTTCTATCTGTCTGTCTACCTATCTATCTATCTATAATTAAACTTTTAGGAGAAACTCATCAGTTTCATCCAACAAATGAATAAAATTTGTTTAGAATTCATCAAGTTAACTGGTTGAAGCTTTTTTACTTTGTAAAACAATAGGAGACCATGCTCAATTATAATTTAATTTTTTAAATATATTTTTAGTTTCATTAGTAGCTCATTACAGAAACTTGAAAGATGAATTACTTAAATGTCTTACAGGAGAAGCTAGCATGCAATGAGCTAATGAATTGGTCCTTTGTTTGCAGTTTTGAGGATGACTTAACAAACACTGAACATATGTTTTAATTAACTACACTAACCATTTAGAGAATCCTTCTCATAGCAAGAGTTTCAAATATGCAAACAAATTGTTGAGGCATCTGTTATTGAAATAACCACAGGTTTAGCACAAATGGTAAAATATTTAAGACCAATGTTTTTAAGATAAATTCTTCAACTAATAAAATCTTTGTTCTAGGCTTAGTTGAGTGTAATATTTAAAATATTCAAGAGAACTGTAATAAAGGATTAGAATATGCTCTGAAAAGGCACAAGTGTTTCCATTTAAGCGCACTTAAAAATTCACTGAGTGGAAAGAAGGTACTACCATAATCTTATGTAGCCTTTTCTCAACCATATAATTAATAAATAACATGATAATTGAGGATCAATTTCAGAGTATGCACTCTGAATTCTGAGACAATATGAGCATTTTAAAACTCTGCTCATTGGGTTAAACAACATTCCTAGAAACATATTACAATGTAGTTTTTCTTGATATCCTTAAAGATTATATTTATAAGGATATGGACCCTTAAATAACTTTTCACAAGGTTACATCTGTCTTCTTTTTTAGTAAGGGAAAGTATGAGCTAATCTGGTATGGAAGGGATGGCGGGAGTGAGAGAGAGAATACAACATGTAATCAGAGACAGAACTGAAGTACTTAGATAAGATAGAGAAAAATAAAATACTAGCTGTGTAACTCCTGCTGGATATCTAGTTTATTGTTCTTAATTCTTAAGATGCCAGTCTGTATTTCCTGCCCTTGAATTTTGCAGATACCCAAATATCTTTCCAATATTATCCCACCCAGCAACACCTGTGCTAGAGAGGTAACCATATCAATTTTCCTGGAGTTGCCCCAATTTTAGCACAAAAACCTCTGCATTCTGGGACACACCGCAGTTCCAGACTAATTGGAACTAATAGTCACTCAAATATGTGTGTATTTCCTTCTTAAATTAATGTGGTATGAGTTTTGGAAACTGCCACCTAGGAAATCCTTGATTAGAGCAGACACTTGATGCCACAAGCAGCTGATGAATGTCTGTTGTATCTGAAACCTGTCTTATGCATTTTCCCTTCTCTTGGGTCTGTTATTTACAACAAAAGATATTGTGTAGCTGTGGCAGGAGTATCTCCATAAGAAGAGATGGGTTAATTAGTACGAGAATAATGAAGTTCAGTTGGAATGGTCTGTGTTTAGAGGAATTATTCTCAAAGCACTCATCACTAGAGCATGTTGCAATTTTCAGTGTCTTCTACATTATAACGTTAGGTCACAGAGTTGTTTTATTATGGCAGTGCAAATGTTATCAAGCAATTCACTGTACTGAAATACTGCTCTTTTTCTTTTCACACATTATAATAACAATGTTTTGCTCTTAATATGTACATGTGTTCAATCAGGGAAGTTATGCTTTTAAATAGAATTAGTGCTTTCAAAATTGTCAATATTTTCAGCTAATGTAGTACAATAACTCTATGATCTGCAAGAGAGGTCAATGAATGGAAGAGAGGTCAAGTTCATAAAATAGCTGTAGTGATGATTACTTAAGAAACGACAGCAGGATCAGCCTGAACAGCAGCAGACCACCCCAAGAGGCTGCCTCTCAGCGGTGACTGCCCCACCCACACCCAGTTTGGGAAAAGAAATGATGACAGCCTCATTAAGAGGCACAGCCTTCACCAATAAAAAAACTGTCAGCAGCTTTACAGATGGGCTCAGAAAAACCTCATGTTGGAATGGCCTATGAAACACTTATCTCACCCCAAATAGCTTCAGCTTTCTACGTCTTTATTAGGGTCATCAATAAATGAAGAGTAGTGTGAGCTTAAAAGAATATAATTTATTTTGGTTATCTTGTATCTATATAGCTCTTTATGAACATTTTATTTGATCTACTTAACACATTGTGAGAAAGACCATGGAGTTATAATTATTCTACTTTTTTTATCAGAAATTTAAAAATCTCTGTTGTCTTGAAAATTTTTACTTTCAGCCAATATTAAGGCATAGATAGATACACTATGCCTTCTCACACAACCAAAAGAAGGACAACAACAAATTTAAAAACAAAAAACAACCAGCAGTGTCAGAAAATCGAACTGTATGGAAGTCTGACAACCAAGAAGTTAAAGAAGAAAATTTCATTCAGACCAGTAGGGGGGGCAGAGATGGGTAGCTGGGACAGAAAGGACTCACAGAAAGGCGGGTGACTGGAGGACTTGGTAGTCCCACATTTGCATGCAGATAAACTGGGAGGAACAAATGGGAAGTGAGACAGACCTTGCAACCCAGGGTTCCAGCACAGGGAAATAAAGCCTCAAAACCCCTGGCTGAAAAAAAAACCTGTGAAGGTTGAGGCAGTGGGAGAAACTCCCAGCCTCACAGGAGAGTTCCTTGGAGAGAACCACAGGGTTCTAGAATGTATACAAACCCACCTACCTGGGAATTGGCACCAGAAGGGCCCAATTTTCTTGTGGGTAGCAGAGGAAGCAACTGAAAGTAGAGAGTCGAGCAAGCAGCATTGTTCCTTCTCCGAGCCCTCCCCCACACAGAGCACCACAACACAGCTCTGGTGAACACCTAAGGCTCCACCCCTTACTACATAACAGGCATGTCAAGACAAAAGAAAATGGCCCAAATGAATGAACAGCTCAAAGTTCCAGAAAAAATACAATTAAGTGAAGAAGAGCCAACCTATCAGATGCACAATTCAAAACACTGGTAATCAGGATACTCACAGAAATGGTTGAATATGGTTGCAAAATAGAGGAAGAAGTGAAGGCTATGCAAAGTGAAATAAAGAAAAATGTACAGGGAACCAAGAGTGATGGGAAGGAAACTGGGACTCAAATAAATGATTTGTACCAGAAGGAAGAAATAAACATTCAACCAGAACAGAATTAAGAAACAAGAATTCAAAAAAATGAGGAGAGGCTTAGGAACCACTGGGACAACTTTAAACATTCCAACATCTGAATCATAGGGGTGCCAGAAGGAGAAGAGGCAGAGCAATAAATTGAAAACTTATTTGAAAACATAATGAAGGAGAACTTCCTTAATCTGGCAAAGGAAATAGACTTCCAGGAAGTCCTGGAAGCTCAGAGAGTCCCCAAGCAATTGGATCCAAGGAAGTACACATCAAGGCACATCATAATTACATTACCCAAGATTAAAGAGAAGGAGAGAATCTTAAAAACAGCAAGAGAAAAGGAGAGAGTTACCTACAAAGGGGTTCCCATAGAAAACCTTGCAGGCAAGAAATGGCTGGAAAGAAGTATTCAAAGTCATGAAAGGCAAGGACCTACATCCAAGATTACTCTATCCAGCAAAGCTATCATTTAGAATGCAAGGGCAGATAAAGTGCTTATCAGATAAGGTCAAGTTAAAGGAGTTCATCAACACCAAGCCCTTATTATATGAAATGTTAAAGGAACTTAGCTAAGAAAAAGAAGGTAAAAAATATGAACAGTAAAATGATAAAAAACTTACAACTATCAACAACCAAACCTAAACAAACAAAAACAAATACAAACTAAGCAAACAACTAGAACAGGAACAGAATCACAGAAATCGAGAGTTATCAGCATGAAGGGGGTGAGAGAATGGGGGAGTATGGGGGAAAAAGGTACAGGGAATAAGAAGCATAAATGGTAGGTATGAAATAGACAAGGAGAGGTTAAGAGTAATATAGGAAATAGAGAAGCCAAAGAATTTATATGTACAAGCCATGGACATGAACTAAGCGAGGTCAGGATGCAGGTAGGAGGGGGGTACGGGGCAGAGGAGAATAAAGAGAGGTGGGAAATAGGACAACTATAATAGAATAATCAATGAAATATATTTTAAAAAATCTCTGTTGTCTTGCTTGGTAAACCCCAGTGCTTTATTACTATTGGTCAATGGTTATTGAGTAATTCTATGTTAGGCACTATAACATAGAATTGCTCTTTATATGTTAGGCACTTTAAATAAATTACCTCATTTACTTTCACACACATTTCTGCTTCTTTCTGTTAATTTTTTCTAAACTTGGGAAGGTAAAAGATGTTTTGCATTTTTTTCCTTTTTGCATTTATTGGGGTGACACTAGTTAAAAAATTATACAGGTTTTGGGTGCACAATTCCACAACACATCATCCGTACAGTGTATTCTGTGTTTACCACCTCAAGTTACATCTCCTTCCATCACTATTTATCCCTGCTATGGCCTCCCCCTCCTACCACCCCACAATCACCACACTGTTGTTGTGCCCATAATTTTTCTCTTTTTTTTTGCTCAATCCCTCCACCCTCCCAACTCACCATCCCAATACCCCTCCCCAACAGCTGTAGGCCTGCTCTCCCTCTATGAGTCTCTCTCTATTTGCTTGCAAGTTCAGTTTGTTAGATTCCACATATGAGTAAAATCATATGGTTATTTGCCTTTCTCTGACTGGCTTATTTCACTTAGCATAATGCTCTTTCGGTCTATCCAGGTAGTTGCAAATAATAAGATTTCCTTCTTTTTATGGCTGAGTAGTATTCCATTGTGTAAATGTACCACAGCTTTTTTATTCATTCATCTACTGATGGGCACTTAGACTGCTTCCATATCTTCACTCTTGTAAATAATGCTGCAGTGAACATAGAGGCGTATGTAGTCTTTCGAATTAGTGTTTCAGGTTTCTTCACATAAATTCCCAGAAGTGGAATCACTCGGTCAAAAGGCAGATCCATTTTTAATTTTTTGAGGCATCTCTATATTGCTTGGCATAGTGCCTGCCCCAGTCTGTATTCCCACTAATAGTGCACAGGGGTTCCGTTTTCTTCACATCCTTGCCAGCAGTTGCTGTTTGCGGATTTCTTGATGACAGCTGTTCTGACAGGTGTGAGGTGATATCTCTTATGAAATAGTTTATTCAATGAGAACAAATAAACTCTTGGTATTTTTGAATGGGTCTCCAGGGATTATGCTGATTTTTTTAAAAAGCCAATTTCAAAAGGTTACATACTTTATTATTCCATTTTTATGGATAATTTTTTGAAATGACAAAATTATAGAGATGGAGAAAAGATTTGTGATAATCGGACATTAAAATGGGGTGACGGAGGGAAAATCAGTGTGGCTGTAAAATGGTGGCAAAAGTATCATTGTGATCAAACTGTTTCATGTCTTGATTGTAATAGTGCTTACACAAATTTATGTGTGTCATACAATAGCATAGAACTGAAAACAAACACACACAAATCAGTGCCTGTATGACTGTTGAAATGTGAATGTCTGGTGGATTGTGCCCATGTCAATTTCCCAGTTGTGATATTGTACTGCAATTATACAAATTGTTACTATTGGTGGAGACTAGCTTCATGGGGTCTCTTGTTTCTTAAAACTGCACAGTGAATCAACAGATACCTCTAAGTTAAGTTTATCTAAAAGACTTGAATGCAAGATTTAACAAATAAGTGTTGTGAGAATTTATTGCTGCAGGAATGTTAAAGGAAGTGCCTTAGGAAGTAAAATGATATCAAACAGACACTTGAGTCTAAGCATAAGAATGAATAGTGCCAGAAATGGTAAATATATAGGTAAAAGTAACATTTTTTCACTTTAAATTTCATTAAGGTATATTCGTGTGTTTAAAGCAGAAGTAGTAATGTACTATGGAATTAGTGGCACATGTGGAAGTAAAACGAAGGACAACAGGAGTACAAAGACCAGGAGGGGGAATGAAGACACAGGATTGTGGGACTCATACGCTCTTATTGTGCTCTCTGTAAAGAGAGCATAATTATTTAAAGTTAGGCTCTGAGGCATTAAAGATCCATAGTTTAAATCTAATTGCACCACCAAAACCAACCAAATAAGTTAAAAGTATATAATTAATAAAGTAATAGAGAAGATAAAATAAAATATTTTAAAAACTTATTTAAATCTGAAAAAAGCAAGATATTAGAAAGCTATTACATAAAGGGAAACAAAGAGAAAACAAATAGCTAGAATATAGTGGATTTAAACCCAACATTATTACTTGGATAAAATATAAATGTTTTGAACACTTCAAGTAAATGTATACAAGTAGCAAATTATTATGCTGTATACCTGAAACCAATATAACATTACATGTCAATTATAACACAAAAGCAGAATTTAAAAGATTAGGTAATAAAGAAAGATTTGACTAAGTGCTATCTACAGAAAACATACTCTATAGAAAGTCACAGACAGGTTAAACATGAAGAAAAAGAAATCTCATCCAAAAACTAATCCAGAGAAAGCTCAAATGGCTATATTAATGAATGTAAAGTATATTTCAAAAGAAGGAATATAATGAGAAATGAACAGGGATATTTCACAATGAGAGGAGATAGAGTTAATCATAATACAAATAATAAATGCATATACCAGTACTAATAGACCAAAAAAAAGCCAAAAACAAGCAATTGATAAAAGAAAGCCTCTTCAATAAATGGTGCTGAGAAAATTGGATAGCCACATGCTAAAAAATGAAAGTAGTTTAAAGTTTCCCCCCATGCACAAAAATTAATTCAAAATGAATCAGACCTAAATATAAGATTTGAAATAAATTACATAGAAGGAAATATAGGTACTAAATTTATGGATCTCAGTTCTAGAGAACATTTATGAATTTAACTCCAAAGGGAAGGGAAGTAAAGGCAAAAATAAGTGAATGGGACAATATCAAACTAAAAGCTTCTGCACAGCAAAAGGAACCAACAACAAAACACAAAGGCAACCAACCAAATGGGAGATGACATTTCAAACAACAGCTGTTACAAAGGGCTAATATCCAAAATATATGAAGAACTCACACAACTCAACACCAAACAAACACACAATCCAACTAAAAAAAGAACAGAGGACCTGAACAGACACCTCTCCCAAGAAGGCATACAAAGGGCCAAGAGATACACTGAAAGGTGCTCAACCTCACCAGCTATCAGGGAAATGCAAATCAAAACTATAATGAGATACCACCTCACACCTGTTAGAATGGAATTACCAACAAGACAGGTAATAACATGTGTTGGAGAGGTTGTGAAGAAAAACAGCCCTCATTCACTACTGGTGGGAATGTAGACTAAGTCAGCCACTATGGAAAACAGTATGGCAGTTCCTCAAAAAGTTAAGAATGGCCATGACAGGTATGGCTCAGTTGGTTAGAGCATTGTCCCATACACTGAAAGATTATGGCTTTGACTTCTGGTCAGGGCACATGCCTGGGTTTTGGGTTCAGTCCCAGTTGAGGCACACGTGGGAGGCAAACAATTGATGTTTCTCTCTCACATTGATGCTTCTCTCCCTGTCTCTCTCCCTCCCTTCCTGTCTCTGTAAGTTTGTCCCCTGGTGAGGTTTAAAGAAACAATTAAGAATAGGGTTACCATAGGACCCAGCAATCCCTTTTCTGGGTATTTGCCTGAAAAACTTGAGAACATTTGTTTGCAAAGACATAGGCACCTACATGTTTACTGCAGCATTATTCACAGTGGCCAAGACATGGAGGCAACAAAGTATCCTTCGGTAGAGGGGGGCATAAAGATGCGGTGCACATATACTATGGAATACTACCCAGCCATAAGAAAAGATGGAATACTGTCACTTGCAACAACATGGATGGACTTTGAGGATATTACGCTAAGCAAAATAGGTTGGTCAGAAAAAGCTGAGCACCATATGATCACACTTGCTGTGGGCTATAAACTGAAACTCAGATGGACAGCCTTGTGATGGTTACCAGAGGGAAGGGGGAGGTAGTTAAGGGTGAAGGGGGCCAAATATGTGGTGACAGAAGACAATTTTTTATTTTTGCTATGTATCTAGATTGTTTTAAGGCACTTGTAAGTGTACAAAATGCTGTAAATACACAAAACCCAGTACAATTAAATGGAAATAATCAAATCATATTACTCACAATGAAATTATCTAGTTATAAAAATATCCTATGAATTGTAATTTTATCAATCTTCTATTTGAGCAAATGGTTTTACTAATAGCAGTAATGTGAGAAAAGGGAAAAACAATTTCAGTAAAAGAAGAAAACATAACACTGCTATGGGTGTTGGAAGCTGATTCATTAGAGTATGGATAACATAGAGAGTGACTCATGTCTTTTTTTAAAACTTTTTTATTGTTGTTCAAGTACAGTTGTCTCCATTTCCTCCCCACCCACTCCCCACTCCAGTCACCCCCACTTCCTAACCTTAATCCTACACCCCTTTGGTTTTGTCCATATGTCCTTTATAGTTGTTCCTGAAAACCCTTCCCCCTCTTCCCCCATTACCCCCTCCCATCTCCTCTCCGGTTACTGTCAGTTTGTTCTTCATTTCATAGTCTCTGGTTATATTTTGCTTGCTTGTTTGTTTTATTGATTAGGTTCCACTTATGGGCAAGATCATATGTATTTGTCTTTCACTACCTGGCTTATTTCACTTAGCATAATGCTGACAATTTGACGGAGGGTTGGGGGTACACAGTGCAATGTACAGATCATGTATCATAGAAATGTACACTTGAAACCTATATGATCTTATTAACCAATTTCGTGTGTGTATGTATTTTATTGAGGTGAAATTGGTTAATAAGATCATATAGGTTTCAAGTGTACATTTCTATGACACATGATCTGTATATATATATATATATATATATATATATATATATATATATATAGAACCCCCCAAGAGAAAATAATCAAATTACTATTGTAGGTATTAATTTCTGTGCTTTAATGTATTAATGGATGAAAAGTTGGATCAGTATGATCCCCTTTACAAAACCTTAAGTCATTGCCATAACCTTCACTGATTTTTTTCTCCTATAATCTAGCAACTAATTTTATGGTTGTATAGTTATAGTAATCACTACTTATTACACGTTATCTTTACCTCTTTAACCAGATTTCACACCTCTAAAGCACAGAAATTATATATTTGTGATTTTTCTTTCCCAGGGGGTTTAAATAATTCTTCTGCACATGAAAAAAATGTGAGGCAACAACTGATAGAACTGAAAGGAGAAACAGACAAATCCACAATGCTATTTGAATATTTCTACACTTTTCTCTCAATAAGTGACAGGACAAGAAGACAGAGTTAGTGTTCTTGAAGCCTAAAGGAATAATACTAAGTGATAATCAAAACAAAAGCTGCAGAATAAAAACACTGTGTACCAATATGCATAGTCCACATCTTAGACCATAAAGCAATCTTAATAAATTTAGGATGATTGAAATAATACAGACCACAATGCAAGTAAGCTATAAATCAATAATAGAATAATATGTAAAATACTCAATCAAATTTTATGGTTTACAGCTAAGCTGCACTTAGAGGGCAATATATACATTAAATGCTTATAGGAGTAATAAAAGAGGTCTCCAATAAATGGTGTGACTCTTTGCCTCATGGAGAAGAAAATGTAGAGCAAATTAAATTCAACCTAAAGGATAAAATAATAATGAGAAGAGCAGAAATTAAATTGAAAATAGGAAAAACTAGAAAAAGTCAGTAAAACCAATCACTAATTTAATAATAATAATAATAATAATAATAATAATAATAATAATAATAATTTTGACAAATCTACAGGCAGGCTGACCAAACAAAAAATGAGAGAAGACATAAATTACAAATATCAAGGATGAAAGACCCCGAAGACCTCCACACATCATTTGTGCCTGCTCTTGCATCAGTTGATTATTTGACTTTATTTCATTTTATCTTCATAGAAGACTTATTCATATCTTTAATTTTTCAGTAATTTCCCAAATGTTTACTATATATCTTTAAAAACCAAATTCAAATATTATGTTGCTTCATATATAGTTCTCCCTTTTCATGTGTTGTGGTATAGTTATCACATTTTTTATTTTTATTTTTGCTACTGTGAATCTTGGTTAAAAAATACTATTTGCAAAGGGCTCCTAGTGGCTAACTGGTCTCAAATTTTAAAAAGCAGTGTCTACCAGCCATTCCTATACAGGGTCTGTCCTACAAACTGCTCTTCAGGGAGAAGCCTGCACTGAACTACCCACTTCTGCACTAAATTGTTTCTGCCATTTGAGCCAGTGCTTATAATGAAGTTCCTGGAATCCAGTTTCAATCAATGGTACTGCAACTTTCCCCATCCAATCAAAGTTACATAGCTATATCCTCATCAACTTTTCAACCAACCAATAGAACAGCTCTATTATGAGCAATCAGAACAGTGCCTCTGGACCGATCTGTGAGGATTTGGAGTCCTCATTTGCATGAGGACAGACCAGTCAGGGACCAGGGATGGGCACTTCTTTCTATATAAGCCAGCTTCCCGATGGCTGTGAGAGCTTGTTTCCCAGGTCACAGCAGACTCCCACAGAATGGTGCTGACCAGAGCAGAGCAGCGAGGAAAAGGACAGAGCGGTCTGTCTGGAGAGGGGCCCGTCCCCAGGGCTTTCTGGCTCTAGAACCACCTGGCCCCAGAGCAGCCCGCAGCTGCGCTATTTTCACAGCTGTGCTATATCACAATTGAGCTGTTTTGCACCGAATAAAGTTTTCTTCTTCACCACACCTCAAATTGGGGGTTTCTGTTGGTGTTGAGTAGGTGCCAAAACTGTCAGTTGACATTACAGACTCATAATACATTGCTACTATTTTTGCTATACAGTAAAATGAAGTTTTTAGTGTATGGTTCTGCTAGTTTTGACAAATGCCATCATGAATCCACCAAAATCAAGATACATGACTGCTCCATAGCCTCATCTCCCCCAAATTTCCCCATGTGCTTTTGTAGTAAATCTCTCCCTCTACATCCAGTCATTGGCAACACCAAACTAACTCATGTTGCTTAGGTTTTGCCTTTTCCCTAATGTCCTATAAGTGAAATCATAGGCTTGGTGGCCTTTTCTGTCTGGCTTTTTTGACTTAGCGCAATGCATTTGGGATTTGTCCACATTGTTACATCTGTTGGTGGTTCATTGCTTCTTCTTGCTGAGTGATATCCTTGAAGTGTTTCTTAAGAGAAAACAGACCAGAATTGTTGATAAGTGTCCTCATGGATGATGTAAGAGAGGAGCAAGATTTTGATCAAATATTCCTAATTAGTGCTGAGTTCAGGGCTGTTCCACCAAATGCTCAGAGGTATGTCTAGGACACTAAGCCTGCTCCCACATTCAGAGTACCTAATAAGACCAAAACACATTCATTTTTCCCTTCGCGTCAAATAATATTATGTTTTATGAAGTGAACATATTGTGAAGTGCTGGAATAGAATAAAGGAAAAGTGAGATACAGACAAGCAAATGAGAATAATAACCAAAATAGAGGGGAGAGAGGGCACAGTTTGTCATGTGAAATCATGAGAAAGCCCAGATAAGTCCAGAGTTGTGAGACTGTGAAACATCTAGACCAGCCATTATGCAAATGGAATGTCTATTTTTAATATCATCTGTTCAGAAAAGAAAGAAAAAGAAACGAAGGAAGAAATTAAAGAAAGAAAAAATAGAAAACTATAGAGGATGTGTTTTAAATAAAAATAATAGTTTTTAAATTTTTAAATTAATAATTTTTAGCCCAGTGTTCTTATTTTATCTCCTGACTTTTCTGTAGAGTTTTATAATATTAGTGGAGGGTTTTTTTTTTTTGAGAAAAAAAATCCTTTTTTGATAAAAGGAGAACAGTATTTGTTTTTAATTTAATGATGTTAAGCCTATTTTAACTGAGGTAGGGCAGTGTTATGAAGTATTAAATAATATATCTGAGAGTGTGTCCTCTCAGGTCCTCAGCTTAGATCAAGATTCTTAAATATTGATAAGGGGAGATCTGAACAGGAAGAAAGATAATAAGCTCCTTATGCACATCTGTGAACTAGACTTTCATTCTCTGATGCCCTCCCCTCTGCCCAAAGTGACCTCTGGGTAGGGGGTGGGCAGACCCCCAAGCTCCCTGCTCCATCGTGGCATGGGAGAGAAGTGCCACAAGAGGTGCATGGTGTACCTAAGGGGATAGGGCTTAGGTATCCACCACCCAAAAAATGCGCCGCAGCCCAGTATTTACCGCGGTAAATTAGCAGATAATGATACTGAGAACTGGAAGACTTGGAGGGTCTCATGGTCAGGACAGCACTCTCAGCAGATAGAAATTCAGACATCTTTTTTTTTTCTTTTCTTTATTTATTTTTTTAAATTGAATTATTCTTCAAGTACAGTTTTCTGTCTTTTACTCCCAGCCCACCCCCCTCCCCAGTGCTCCCCACCTCCCTCCCATTCCCACCTCTGTTTGTTTTTGTCCATGTGTCCTTTATACTTGTTCCTATAAATCCTTCCCCTTTTCCCCTGAAATTCCCTCCCCTCTCCCCTCTGGTCCCTGTCAGCCTGTTCTCTGTTTCAGTGTCTTTGGTTATATTTTGATTGCTTAATGCACAAATGGAGAAAGAGCAATTGAGGAATGAGGAACTAGGTTCAATAATGTACGTATTAAAAGATGATGCATACCTCTCCTGGCCCCACCTGAACTCCATCAGCACAATCTTGAACTCCAGCAGCACAATCCTGGAATCCTACAGGACATGGGTACCATCTTAGGGAGGAGACATCAGGGAAATTTTGAATTTACCAATGATAGATCTTATATTACTGGAACTAGCTGGAATTCATCAAGATTACAACTCCTAATAGCAGGCACAATGGGTATTCAAAGTAGATATCCAATTGCTTTATGAAGAATAAAATCAAAGTTTTGTACATCTAGAGGCATTTCTTAAAATTGTATGCACCTTGTACTTCTACTCTGGGAAGTTAAGTTATCAGCTTCAAGATATTAAGAGCGATCCATGGGTCATAATCCTAAAATTTCTATCAGTTCCTGATAGTGTTTTGCCTCAATTTCTCTCTTTGTAAAAGCAAATTTGGCATGTCTCCTTCTCAAACAAAATGGTACCTGGGGTAAGGACACCATATGGTCTCAATTTTTCAGAGTGCTGGTTCAATGTGTAATTTTCGTCATCTGCTTTAAAGATAGGAGGGAATTTTAAGTGAGTTTCCCTGGACTTGGCATTTGTTTTCCAAGTTTTTGCTCACTTGTTGCCTTTAATAAGTTAATGTATTCCTGTAACCTTGGGAGAGATGTATATTCAAGGTAGAGGCTTATGTGGAAAAAAATAGTTTTTTATTTTATTTTTTAGAAAAGAACATGATGCACTCCTTCACCTTTGTAATATGAATACCCTAAATGTGCTGAGTCCTCAGGGTTGAAAAACACAAAATTGGTCCATTTGGGCACCTGTAATTAAGTGTTGTTAATGTCCAACATACAGCTGATGCTTCAATTGGCCCCTAGCTTGATGGGAAAAGATTTCCTTGTACAGAATGTTCCCTGCCTCCATTCAAGGAGGGAGGCCAGCCAGAGGAACTGGCTGTTTATTTTGAGTCCATGTAAAAGGAGCTCATGAGTAGACACCTCCTGCGGTAGGCCAAGCCTGGCAAAGAGGTCATCTTTGTTGCAAGTGGCTGAGGAATTGCCTCCCCTGCTGATGATTGGGGATATTTTTAGCTACAAGTTGAAACTTCATTCTTGAAATTGTTTTCATTTCCACCCAAAGAGGCAAACTGCATGAATTGGGGGGAAAAAACAAAATAGGAGGCATAAGCGTTAATAGGAGCCGTGTGTCCGTGTAAAAAGAAACCCAATGAAATTGCTTCCCCTGGTGCTGACAACTTGGTCCTGGCACTGGGGCGGTTCTAATAGCTGTAGGCTAAAGGAGTCATTTCCATAGTGCAGCTCGTAATGATAATGTAAATTTCACTTAAGTATACATGATTACAGAAAATTGCACAGAATTACAACAGACTTTGTGCTGTACTGTTTATGGAGCAATATAGATTTACCAACTCCCCCCCACACACACCCAAAATTCAAGGGAAGACAAGTATTTTGACTCCAGGAGAGGATAAGGGTGTACAGCATTGTGTTAATGTATATTAACATTCTGACTCAGGCTCACCACACACATGCTGAGTGCTAACAATGAGGTAGGATTCTGTCATATTTACCAATTGCGGAGCCACACTTTGAATCAAGTGTTTTATAAAGTCTTTATAAAGTCACCAAGAGTCCTCATTCTATATGTGTTTTCATAGCAGACGGAAACTTCCAAGGTACTCACTTTTGAAGAGTTGCAAGATGATAAAATTTGGGGCATCTCCTTTGCCATGCACTCCTCTAACACCTCGTGTCTCCCGAGGCACTTCCTTGTCCCAACATGTCTAACTGGTTTGTGTGTGTGCGGAGCATCACTCCCCTCTTGTATGTCCCTACAGCACAAGCACTGTTCTTCCCATTGAGTGGTTTTCCCACTGAGTGTTTTTCTCATTGAGCTCAAGCTCTGTACCTTATACCTGATATTTCTTCAACAAGTGTTGGTCAAATTAAATTGAAATCAAGTGGGATGATTTCTTATACTAAAACACAGAAACACCTGTGACATGAATGATTCAAATCATTACTGAAATTTTATTATATTGGGACAATGACAAAACAATCCGTCGGGGGTGGCAGGTGTCGGGTGATGTGATGTGGCTGTGGAGTATTCTGACAGCTGGCAGAGAATGCCTGAAAAGGAAGCAAAAGGAACTCACTTCATCAAAAGGGATAACTTACCACTCACTCATTTAAACCTCACAGCAACTCTGAAGGAAAGATTTTGATTCTTGATCAATAGAGGAGAACATTAAAATTCAAAGCGTTTAAATACTACGTGTCTCTAGCTCATGCAGCCTGAATTGGCCCCGTCTTGATCGAAATCCCTGTCCAAAGTGTCTTCCACCACAGTGCAATGTTTTCTGAAGAAGAGAAATGTCTGGCCGGTGCCCAAAGGCAGGACCAAGTTTCTATTTCCATCCCAATTTACTTTCCCTAAGGTGCCATTAACCAAGTTGTCTTCAGAGAGAGGACTATAAGACTGACAATCATATTTCATCCAAGAACCCAGAAAAGAATCCCACTGACTTTCTCTGTCTACTGATGATTGACTCACATTACAGATGATTTCTGGGGAGTCATAGTATCCTCCCATGTAGCCTCCCCTCTGGGGACTCATAGGTGGTTGACTCTTGCCTCTCCCTATGTGCTGCTGCAGGGTTATGGTGAATAACAACAGTTCTTGGTGGTAATAGTAGCAGACAGTGGTGCTGAAGTTGGGCAGAAAGCTTCTTTGTGGGTTTGATGGGATTGAGCCCTCAGGATGGGTAGGGGATGGGTAAGGAGCATCAGGTAGATTATGCACAGGGTTCTGCTATGTAAAGAGAGGATTCCTTGGGCATGAGTTGTGTTCTGAAAAAAAATGCAAAGGGAATACTTCTTTACTGCTCCACACAACACATCCCATTGCTCACCAATATATATTTGTATGGAAAATAATACAATGATAAATAATACAACAAGAATAAACTCCATGTTCTGCATATGCACATCTATAAGCCTATTTTTGCCCCAACTTGTATACCGTCATTAGCACATTCATTTTCCAGGTACAAAAACAAAACACTTTGAGTAATTTTACTATAATTAGCTGGAATTACAGTGTCTTAAGCAAATATTTATAAATATTTCTAGACCGTCCAGATTGCTCAGTAGCTAGGCCTGAGTTCTTAAGAGAATCTGGGGTCTTCGAAATGCTTTCCAACGGTGTTTGTTATCCATGCCATATGAAACAGTGTGACCGAAATGCACTGTGACTTGTGCAGCACTTGGCTTTCAGACAGCCTTCCCCAGGTGTGTCTGAGCATTGCCAACAGCTAAGTCTGGGAGTCATTTTAACTAAAATCACTAAAACTACATATCGACTTAAAATAAGTACAGATTTTAGGTATGAAAATAGGATCCATATATTTCCTCTTCACAATCATAGTAGACTCTTCATTACCTCCTACACGCATGAAGAACCAGCGAAGGGGACTGAGTACAGGTACAGCAGACGGGGGCTGGGGGGTGCCCACCTGTCGGTGACGTATAAACCCTGCATTCCCTGATGAGTTTGTGTCTTCTGAGGCTTTTCTTCACAGAATGTTGAAATTTTCAAGCATGAGGTGATCATTTTGGGAAACTTGAATACAATAGTAAAATTAACTTCTATTCATATTCTGCCAAGAACATTTTCAAGCACAAAGACCATTTCTTATTCATCTTTGTGTGCATTCTTTGCTAACCATTATACGGCACTTGCAATCCTGTGGTTTCCGCCTTTACTTACTTTTTTTTATGTTGCTCAGTTGAGACTAGTCACTCAATAAATAGTTAAGGTATAAACAAAGGAAGGGAAAAAATGAGAAAGTACAAGGAAACACCAGTATTTAAAATAGATAGACTGGTATTCTTAATGTTAATAGTTTAAGCTTTTCTAATTTGCAAATGAGGGTTGAAAGCTAAGTGCTTATTTGTAAAATGTATGAAATGACAAAAGGGGGGAAGTAATCACTAAACCCATTTTTTGAAAGTACAGAATTAAAAAAATCTTGATCTTTTATGGAATGCCTCATTGTTTTTATTTAAAGGTACTTGTATCATGTATATTAGATGTTTTAAAACATTCATATAAGATCTCAAATTTAAAACTATGTGCTAATTGGAATTTGACATGTAATTACATTATTATTATAACTTCCCAACTTTCAGGGTGTCCATTATTTATAACCGATAAGTTTTAGGCAAGTGATTCTTAATTTGCTGGTTTCCTTAGAAGTCAAAACAGTCCCCTCATTTAAAAATTGTGAGGACTACACAGTGCTTTTGCTTTTCTTTTGTATGGGGCATGTTTAACAATAAAAAGTAAACTAAAAAATTTAAAATATTTGTTTATCATTTTATTTAAAATCACAATAAGAAATGCATTATATATCTGCATAAATAACATCATTTTAGCAAAACTATAATTTTTAACACCAAAAAGTTAGTAAGAAGATTGTCATTGTTTTATAGTGTGGCAAATCTCTTTAATTTCTGGCTTAATATAAGACAGATGGATTCATGTTTTCTTCTGCATTAAATCTATTGTGATGTGTTGTTTGGTTGAAGTTTGTGAAGTTGAAAATGTTATGAGGAGTATTTTACAAGTTTTTTAAATCACTATGGATATTCTTTGATACTGTACTAAAACTCAAAAAGTGGTAGTTTTTAAAATGTTAGTGCAATGTGAAATCCGGAACCATATCAGTGAACTTTTCATATTCTATTATATTAAAATCAATTGAGCAGTGAGTGATTTGTTACACATGCATTATTTTGTATCATCATTTAGTAATCCTTTGTAAGAGATTGGTTTATTCAGTTATGCAGATCTTCAGAGACTGACATACTTAATTACACAACAAAAAAATTAACATCTATTAGTAACTTCATCTATTTCATCAGAAAATTCTTTACCTGCTTCACCAGGAAATTCTTCAACTGCAGGAAAGCTACCACTGGTGGAAAAGAGTTCATTGGCAACAAAAGTATGTTGTTGTCCTTTTTGTGACAGGCTCACTTGTACATCCCACTTCATCAAATGTCACAAAGTTTAAGAAATTGAAATTTAATAAAATTAAAAATGTTTATTGTTTTTTATCAATGACATTCTCCAGTGAAAGTGTAGAATGTGTAAATGCAAGCACCACAACTACTAGTACAGTTTGGTGTCATTGCCTTAATTTGTGCTAAAGCACTAACAGCTTTATCAATCATTGCCTTTGGAACATGTCATTTTGTTTGTAAATGTCGGCCCAATGAGAATGCAAATCATGCCTTAGTCTTACCATAAAAATGGTTTTTAACCTTGGCAGACTCCTGAGAAGGTCTTGGGAGCCTTGAGGGGCCAGACTACACTTTGAGAAGAGCTGTTCAACAACAAATAAATATTAAAGTGGGATTAGGTTCTTTTAACCAAATATGTTTTTGGTATGTATTCTGTAAAGACAGACAATGAGAAATGTAAGACACAGTCTTTGTCTTCAAGCAGCTTGCAACTTGAGTGACATTGTTGAGCTGTACTGTAAATTGTTTAAAGCCACATGACCTTAAAAACATCATAAACTTTAAAAAACGTTGCTTGGTTTAATGAAATCATGCAGTGAAAAACAATGAGGTGAACACAAATATTCAGTAGGTACAGTTTTTGAGATGCTCACAAGTGTACTGTTTAGACAGATGGCCCCAGTATAGGTGATACAGGTGTGCTAAGTTTTGAAGGACAGAACTGTGCAAGATATATGTGGCCTCAGAGGATGAATCAATGGGATCTGGATTGACTGAACTCTCTGGAAATGATTCTTCCAGAAGGAGAGAGGGGCTACTGCTGCCAACCACTTGTTACATCCTTATCCCAGAACGTCCTGTCTCTTTTGACACCACCAATTGTACTCATTCCATCCCTCTATCCCCACCTGATGTTTTAGTTGCAATTCATTCTTTGTCTCAGCAATGAAAAGAACAGTGGATTTTTGTCTTTCTCAGTAACCTGATCTTATGCACATAGAAGCACGAGACAGCATAAGTGGGATTGAGCTTCCAAAACTATGTTATACTCCATTACAACCTTTCAACACAGTCCTCTTAGGAAACATTTCCTTCTCTGTATTCTCCTACCACTGAATAGCTGTGGGGCGATGGGACGTGGTTATTAACATCAACAGCAAAAAAGGGTCATTGTTTGATTCTTTCCATTTCAGTGTTCTAAAAATTAGAACATATTGATTTCACATGGCAGAAGATAAAGGACTCCATTTCAAATTGTGATGTTTTATATAATTCTAAGATTTCTGTCTTTATTAACATTTTACATTTTTCCATCTCCCTGGTAAAAGCAGGTAATTATTTAGAGACTACTATGGATCGAGTCTGATAACAAATACCTGTACTAACATCTGTGTATGTGCTTGAATGACAAGACGACTCGGTATAGTTACAATGTGAAGCATAAGGCATTGACACTGTGTGAGTGACTTTTGTGTACAGGGACTTTAGATTTGCCTTATCCTAAGTAGGAAGATATAAATATTACAAAGTCACCAATATAACTTCGTGATGTTATTTCCAGGTCCCTTTAAAGAAGTTGATTCTTTGAGAGACTCAAATGCTCTTCGCTGCTAAGGGGTTGTCTTTGCTTAGTTTGGAGATAGACATGGGTTACACTGTTCTTGGTTGTTTCCTACCTACTTTTCATTCTGAATAAAGAGGCATCTAAGATTCCGCAACTCCTGCCAGCACTTTGTATCTTGAATCAACTTTTTAAAAAACAATACAGGCAGATAGAAGACAGATGAAATGCTTACTTCAATAAGCTCAGCCAATTTTTTTGCTCCTTCTTTATGCATTTATGTTCCCCACCCAACAACTCCCTTTCTTGAGAGACTAGTCAAGATCATTCACAGAAAAACAAAACTTTCAATTGTTGAGTTTGGCTTATTCCGCTATTTAGAAGGTACAACAATTTTATTCATAAAATGAAAGAGACAGGCTTTATAAGCCAGAACACACAAGGGAAATCCACTTTCCTTGAAAATCTGGCATCTCTCAACCTGGCACATAACGAAGTTCTTCAAGAGGTCTACTTCCACTTCCACACACTGTCAGAGAAGTGTAAAGTGAGTTCAAAGCCAACTGTATAGAATGGACCTGGGTCACCAAGAAATGAAGAGTATGCACTCATCTTGTCCACTGCTCAGACATCCTTATGAACTTCTTCTGCTTACCTGCTATTCTCTCTGCATTAGCTCTGGTAAAAGATACCACATATTTTTGAGACACACCCAGCACAAACTTATAGACCTTTATCTTGATATGTAACTTGAAAAATGGCTGATTCCTCTTGTCTACTAACACCAACATTTTTTCCTCTAGAAAATTATACCATGTCTTATTTTGTAATCTGGTACTACTGTGGGTTTTTCTCCATCTTGATTTTGTAGATTATTATAATATATTCAAGCAGGAGAAAATAGATGCTAATAATCTGCCTTCCATTTTTATAACAATTAAAAGATTATTGAAGTATTCTAAACATATTGAACCATAAAAATTTCCCTAAACATTACTATTGTTTTTTACAAAATTGTGGTGATATGTGGTAAAGCAACCTCTATAGCTAGCCAACCAGGCATTTTTTTTATCTTGGCCTGAAAAATATGTCCAACAGCTTATTTATTAGCATGTTGTACAAAATAACATATACTGAAATCCCCTATTCAAAGCCACATAAGATAAGGTATTAATACCAAAACACACATTAAATGTCTGTTATGTAATGCTTTGGAACTATGACCAAAGTCAAAATATCAGAAATGTAAAAGCAAAATCAGATCAGTAGGCATATATACTGAGAGGTTATGAATGTTTTTTGGATAAGGGAGGCAATCATTCTTATTAGCATCCTTCTGTAGGAGCACTAAATTTCAACGAAGATACAAATCTCAAATTCATTAAAACTTCATTCTGTGTCGGACATTGGTTTGTGGTAGTGTCTAAATAGCATCAGTGTAACTACTTGAAAAATGAGCATTTTAATGTCAAGCAACTACTCTGATGGACCTTCCTTAAGTGAGTTGACTGATTGGCTTCTTGTTGTTTAGTCAACTTCTTCCTTTGTGCAGACACAGCTCTAAGAGAAAAAGAGTTCTACTTCTTTCCTTTGACACTTAGGCAAATGTGTTCCTGTAGTTAGGTTCTCCAGTAAGAGAACAGCTAAGAAGTCTAACCTGAACACTCTTCCCAGAGATTATACCAATAATCTCTTAAGTGTTTAAATCTAGTTTTTTATCCACTCATTTTACAGTCAGTTTAGGAGTTTTTTGTGTTGTTTTGTTTTGTTTTGTTTTTACCATTTATAAATTTACACTGTTCTTGGCTATAGATGGATAGGATTTCATGCTCACTAAAACTTCAAAGTCTCAAAAAATAAAATGCATTTCAAGGAATTAAACATTCACTATCCTATTGGTTTGATCAGTGGCTTTTAAAATCTCACTTACCCTTCCTTAGCTCTCTAGGCAGGATTTCTGAGAGTCTTTCTGATTGATTCATTAACCAATTAGATCAACACAGAAGCCCACTTTTCATTCTAAACAGGTGTTCGAAGTGAGTAATCTTTCTTATATCTTGATGTTCCCAAAGAAAGAAGTGGCAAACTCAAGCTGGGCAAAGCTCTTCTTGTTGAAGTCATAGTCACACACACACACACACACACACACACACACACACACACACACACACACATTACTATACACACACGCACATATATATACATATACATATATATACATATACATATATATATATATTTCTGAGAAGTAAAATTTGCAGTTGTGAGGGTGTCTGCTTTCTGTCACAATGATAATGCCATAGAACATTTTGTTGACATAGTGATTCTACAAAACAACAATTCCCTTTATCCATACAATAAGAAAAAAATCTATATATGAGCCTACCAGTTCTTTCAATGGAAGGTCCAAGTGGTTTGGATAAAACAAGATCTTAGTTGAACCTTTGCCTTAAACTGAAATTGAACCTGAATCTTGTTTGAGGTTCAAAAAGTTGAGTTAACTTTTTCCCCTTTATTTTAATTTTTGTGCATCTCTGCACTTCCTGATTTTGGTTAGGAATAGAAACCAAAATACCGCAAGAAAAGCTATTCTTGTTGTATTTCCAGCCTTTCAAAGCCAAAAAGCACTAGAAATCTCATGAAGAAAACAGTTCCCACCTAATTTCTAGCCCCAAAAAGTTGAGATAAGTTTGAATAAACTTTGGATAATGTCGCATCTGGTACTTGAAGAACTTCTAAGATAGTCAGTGATAAAAAGCTCTAAGATAAAAGGTGGCAAGAAAATAAGATGACAACAAATTGAACTTTTCTTCAAACTAAACTAAGGACATAATCAAACCAGACTTTATTTGCTTCATGACAAAAAATACCATAATATCATAAATTTTGGATAAAAAGTTTGTACTCAGCTTTCTAAATTACATTGCCATTTATAATACACTCTTCACATTTAGATTATTATCTTTAAACTATTTAAAATGTAATCACCAGAAGCTGTTTTAAAATAACTTCACTTGTTACCACATCAAGGACCTGTGGGAATAAGTCATAATGTATAATTATAATGTTTCTCAAGTTTAATTGTGTAACTGTCCATTGGTTCATTCAATGCTGTATGATACCTACTTTTACTCAGTGAGTATGAGGTGCTGTATAAAGTGCCAGGAATCTGACGATGAGTAAGGCATATACTTTCCCCAAAAGACTCATCAGATGGTGGGGGAGACAGACAAGTTAACTAGCAGGATATAACAGAGTTAAGGGCTATGATAGATACAGGCAGGTAGGACATGGAGAACTTGCAAGAAGGTCTTTAACTTGACCAGGATGCTCATGTAAGATCTGCTGAAGGAACTGAGGTCTCAAGGAGGATGAAGTGAAAGGACAAAGAATGCTTTCTCTGGATCAAAGTCTTTTCTTTACTCTCTTACTGTTCCAGGGATAACTTGTCTGCATCAGGACTCAGTTGGCAGCATGGAAGGTCAAATAGGAATAATGGGATTGTGAAGGCAAAACAGAGGCTCGAAATTCCAAATAGGAGATTGGGAAGATCAAGGGTGCAGCCGGGAAGGTGGAGAAGCCCAGTGTTAGGATCATTTGGCAACAGCAGTAACAAGACACACATCAGGGCAGATGTTGGGAAGGGAGGCAGTTCCTGAGCTAAGGGAGATTGACCTAGGGACAGAGGTCCAGCTTCCCTTTGGATTCTGCAGGAACAGGGTTGTTACTATGATTGTTGATATTATTATTTAATGCAGTTTAGGGTTACAGAAAACCACAGGTTTTGGAGTCAGACAGACACAATTTTAAATCCTGGCTCAACATCTTATAAGTTCTGTGGCTTTGGATAATTTACTTAACTTCACTTAGCCTCTGTGCAGTGGGGATGATGATATCTTGTCCTGGGGTTAATGTACGAATCAAATGGGATCTGTTATGTGAGTGGGCTGTCATGCTCTCCAGGAAACAGTGATGCCAGTAAATGGCCGTTTCCTTCTCTCTTGTTCCAAGGCCCACCCTTTGGCTTTTGCACCAGATTTCCCTTTGAAAGCAGAGCGACCAGCTCATCTACTCTCTAGCTGTCTCTCCTTAGGAATAGAATTTCTTTCCACTCTAGCTTGTGCTCTCTCTCAGGGATTCACAGTTGTTTCCATTTCCCCAAACACCACTTTAGAAATGAGGAAACAGGCTGAGACAGGTTAAATACTTTGCCCAAGGGTGACACTGTGAAATGACGGTGTTAGCTTCGGACCTGAGCCGGTTGACCAAGTCTTGGTTCTTTCCAGTCACTCTCTCCCTATTTGGTACACTTATTGGGAAAGTGATTTTGTACTTTGGTATCGGCGCAGCAAACCAGACTCCAGGAACACTAATGCTGAGAGGTCCCACTGTGGGAGAGGCTTCCATACATTTCTTTATTCTGCCAAAGAAATGAAAACAGGATAAAGAAAATCTTAATAATCTCTGCTAACAGCCACAAGGGTTGTGAGCTAAGCAATTCCCTGCTTTCTCAGTCCAGTGAGTGCTCTTTGAGGATAAATGCCTATCTGTTTAAAGATATTCTATATAAGCTTGCTCAGGTATTAAAAATATGCAAGGCAAACAATCCCACTGTCAATATTCTTGCCAAAAACAAGAAGAAAAAAAGGAGCTCACCTTCAAAACAGGCAGCTCATATGTTGGCCACCAAGGCAGATCTGAAACTTAAGTCTGGCTGAACTCATTGCACTTTTGCCCTGTATTTCTCAGATCATTTATGGAGAAGGAGAGAGTTTATCATCAGTATCACCAGCGTTTGCCATTTTCTTCTCACAGTGGATGAATACATGGTCTGAGGGAAAATGTTTCAATTCTCTATGATTTTGTGGCTAAAAAATCGCTACAATAGAGAGACATACTCTTAAACAAGTGGTATGACATATACCTTTAGTCTTCTTTATATAATAACATCGCCTACATTTTATATAAGGAACTTTCTCTTCTGAAAGAACTCATTCTCTCTTGCTAAAGAAACCTTCTAAGTAAAGACGCACTGGTAGCTGTGTGTTTGCCAGAAACTGGAGTTTCAGGTTTCTGCAGGGGAGGGTGGCCACAGATGCCACTCACTGGTCTGAATTAAAGTACTCATCTATAGCTGGTGTTTGAGGTTGAGCCATATGCAAATAGAATCAGGGCCAGCCTTCACCAAGATGACTCAAGATAAATGCCCTGAGACCTGTACTAGGCAGAAACTCACATCTGCAGTAGCCATCCTTGGTTTTGTGGTGTCCCAAGCAGAGTGTTTTGTGGACAGAGGGGAGATGATGAAAGAGTTAGGAGAGGAAATTGCTCTATGAAGTCTTGGATCTCCATATTCTTCTCTCCTACCACACTGGGCTATTTTGACCTGACTTAAAACAATGATTTCCTCCATTTCATGGAAACATTTATAGAGAACAATAGTGAAAAGTAACTGTTATGGGTTGAACTGTGTGCCTTCAAAATTCATAGAGTGAAGTCTTTAAGCCCCAGTACCTCAAAATGTAACCTTATTTGGAGGAAGGCTCTTTATAGAGGTAATTAAGTTGAAGTGAGGTCATTAGGATAGGCCCTAATCCAATGGGGCTGGTATCCTTATGAAAGAGGAAATTTGGACACAGAAATAAGTACACAGGGGGAAGATAGTGTGCAGACAGAGAGAATACTCATCTGCAAGCCAAGGAGATGGGTGTGGGACATTCTTCCTCAGAGCCCCCAGAAGGAACCAATTCTGCTAACAGCTTGACCTTGGACTTCTAGCCTTCAGAATGTTGAGCCATTAAGTGTCTGTTCTTTGATCCACCCAGTCTGTGGTACTTTGTTGTGCCAGCCATAACAAACAAATGCAATCTTTTGCTTCACACTTATAATCCGTTAAGTGCCAACACCTGTTTTACATACATTACCTTACCTAATTATCAAACAAAAGCCTTTAAAATGTGTTGTTACTAATGCCATCTACAGGTGAAACTGAGGCTCAAAAAAGCTAAGTATTTACCTGAGGTCACATATTGGAGGTCATTTACATATCGGAAATGGTAAACCTTCTCACCTCTCTATTGCGCCTGCCTGATACAGAGTTTCTGCAACGTGGAGCTAGGAGTCATAGGAAATACTGGCAGTTTGCTTCTCTTGAAGAGAAGCCATAGCTCTAGACAGAAAGCTGTGGGAAAGAGGGAGCCCCATGCTTTTGACCGAATCCCACTGGAGTAGACCTACTGTGATGCTGAGCTGAGGGTGGGGGGAGGAGTGGGTTGTGGCTCAGAGCCACAGACTCTTATTGTTCTCATCAAGAGTTAATGAAATTTCTTGTATAACTATTTTTCCATTTGCTATATACCCATAGGGCACTTTCAGAGATGTTAAATCATTATATTTATAATTTCCACAAGTAATGGTTGTTTTGCTGGGGAGAGGATCCACAGAGCTCCTTATGCTTTATAATGCCATTCTGGACTGTTATTCTTGTTTCAGAATCATGGTATATTGACTTGATTAACTATGTATTCCTCAGCATTTATTCTAATGATAATCAATCTTAGTTGCACAATGGGATCAACTGGGAATCTGTAAAAAACAGCAATGCTTTAGGTTCACCCCAGATTTGTTTGTGGCACAGTCTTGGAATCAACATTGAAAAGTGAATTCTTCAGGTTATTTTTATGTACGTAAGATTGAGGAGCCCTCTTCTGAGTATTTCTTATGCCTTTTTCATGGGTTTGCCTTTTTTTATTTCACTGTGGTTTTTTTTCTACTTGATATCCCTGCTTGTCTGCTGTTTCTGTTTAGTGTAACTTTATTTCTGTGATTATGGGAAAAACAAAGAACATTTCCTAAATAAATGTTCAAAATTACTCAAGAAATATTCTGGACTTTTCTGGTGAAGTGTCCATCTTCTGGAATGGAGGCCCCTTACTCAATATGGATATGATGGACTATTCATGGTCTTCCTGCTGCCAGTACCTACATTGTCCTATTTTGGAAACATTTCTATTGCCTACTGCTAAACAGCAGTCAGAACAGCGGATGTACCTGCCCAGGGATACTGAGGGAATGGTTCCTACACTGACTGTAGTTCTAAATGTGTATGTAGAATTATCAGAACATCACCTATCTTTTAAAGTTTTTTTTTCATATTTAAACTCTAAGCTGTGGTTGATTTAATTAATTTCATCCTATGTACTTTTTAAAAATCTTTCAGAGGTTTCCTCCAAATTTCTGAGCTGTTATTGAACTTTTGTGTTCTACAGAAGTTGTGGATTTATTCATTTAGAAAAATATCAGTGTGCTTTTTCTAAAGATTCGAGGTGAGACAAGTAGGTAGGCAAATACTCAATGCAATGTTGCCCTTTCATAGAGCTTGTTCATATATATACACTATATAATGTATTTTCAGATGCATAATCCTATGTACATATGAGAAAATGAAAGATCTTAGAAGTTCAGTAGGGTGTCTCTAGTTCCACTGCTCATTGGGTAGCATAACAGAGAAATGGAGTTGATGTCAAGTGTGAAGTTCAGTGTTCTTCACGCTGTGCCACCTTGCCTTACAAAGATTCTCAAGTAATTTACACTTTTCACAAAAGTTTGAGTAAATTTGCTCTTGATTCCTTCTTTTCCCCCCTTAAATCTCTGAGCAGTTTGATGCAGGTTGATAGTTACTCTAATGTGCTTCATACAAATAGGTTAATTTGATACCTATTTTTTTAGTGAACAGTCAAATTCAATAAAGATGGAAAGTCAGTGAACATTTGAAAGCCAAGTGCCTTTAATCTCTTTGCATTGTGAGAAAAGGCAACAGCAAAAGTCTGTCTTTAGGAAAAGCATTTCTTAGGAGTATTATGATATACCCATCTGCTTGAATGTACAATGACTGTTGCCCTTATCTATTTGGCTGATTAAAAATATGAAACAAGCAGTTAAATTCAAATGTCAAAGTATAGGTTTTTTGTTTTATTTTATTTATTTATTTTTAGACAGATGGAAAAGGAGAAAGAAAGAGAGGGAGAGAGGGAAACATCAATGTGGTTGCCTCTCGTATGCCCCCTACTAGGGACCTGGCCTGCAACTGAGGCAGGTGCCCTGACCAAGAATCAGACCAATAACACTTGGGTTCCAGGCTGGCACTCAATCCACTGAGCCACACCAGTCAAGGCAAAACAGGTGGATGTTTATTAGGCAATTACATACTTTAAGTGACAAGAAATGGGGGTTCCTCTATATAATTAAGAGGCATATTTTCAGTCTTTCTTTTTTCAGAAGGGCAAAGAGAGAAATGAAAGGCTAGGCAAACTGGAAGAGGAGAACCAGAAGTTTTGCATACTACAGACAGAACAATTGTTAGTTTTGAAGTTCAACCTCTTGTTGGAGTTTAGAGCTTACAGGGCAATGGACTGAAAGCAAACCAACTTTGGTTAAAAACAAGTGGTGATTCAGTTTTAAATGCTGAGCAAAATTCCACTTCAACTCTTTTGAGACCACACTTAGACATGTGAGATAATTTGGATATACTAGAAACCTGGTCAATTTAAAGTTTAACACCCTCCATCCCACCTCATGTTAGGACAGAGAGGGGCAGTGGTGGTGGTGGTGGTGGTTAAAAATGGAGGGTTAGCCCATCCTTTATGGCAAACAAAAAGTTCAAATAGCTTTCAAGTCTTTTTATAAAGGCTCAGACTGAGTGTTGTTTGTCAAGGTCATGAGAAGTATTTGTCTTTTTATTGGTACTCAGAATCTGTCAGTGGAAAGTTGGAGCAGATAGAAGGTTCCTTTAGTATCCCATATCACATAATCATCAGTCAACTATTTAGACACTGTGTCTTCTAAGTTATGACAACTCAACACAGAAATACCTCTGCCCAAAACCTTTATTCTTCCAGACACAGAGATAAATAGGGCTAAGTAGTTGGGGAAAATCATAAAAAGAGATTGGTCTTAGGTATGTCCAGTTACATCTTCTATATTTAGCCACTCAGTGTACTTGGTGTTTTCCACTTGCTCCGTAAGAGCTGCAGTCTACTCTTTCCCACTTGCTCTGGGCCCAGGAGATTGACATAGCTGGAACTCGTCAGCTGGAATTCTCCCTTACTCTTTGACTTTCCCTTGCTTTTGGCCAGCGATAGCCATTGGCAAGAGGCCAGAGGGTGGGAGGTGTCTGGAATATTTTCCCTTCAACCAACTCTCTCCTTGCTCAGCGGTTGGCAGCCTTCCCCTAACGAAGGCACTATTTCTATCGGTAGCCCTCTCCTCCAATCTTGGCTATTGCTACAGCTCTATCTGGAATTCCCTCAGCCTTTCAGAGCTACAGGCCTCTTGAGGTTGGTAGCCTTTTGGTGTTTCTCCTCGTAGTCTTTCCTTTAGACTCCCCATAGAAAATCTCTACATGAAACTCTACTCAAAAACCCTGAGTGGGACATTTATTTCCCGTCAGGCTTGGATGATATACCACCTAAATGGTATCTTGTCCTGCAGATATAAAAAGTGAGCCAATATTGGCTGCACTGTTCTTGAAACCTGTCTCCTACTATCTATCCATCCTCTATTTTGTAGTTATTGAACTTTCATATATATGTACGGTGGTTTCAGAATATCTATTAGCTCATACTCCCATGGGAAACAACTTTACCAGCTAAAGTACAGTGCTTATGTACAGTTTCTTTTGCCTTTGGTCTTACAATTTTCACTTATAAGTTACTTAGGTCTTAAAAAGTTTAACCAGTCTTTTAAATTTTTATTTAAAAAATCTTATTGGGTGCCAATTCTGAGTCAGGCATGAAGTCTAGTGGGAGAGATAAACTAGTACATCTAGCCCTAACTTCATGACTAATTCATTCCCGAAAAAGCTACCAATAAGTCCAAAGTTGCTAAACGAAGAAACGATTTCCAGCTATTTTAACAGAACATTATTTGTTCTCTTTTAACCCAAGATGCACTATTTTCACAGATAGAAAAACATTATTTGCAAATTAAACATGTTTATAGAAGTAAACATTTTATATAAACAAGTTTATATAACTTTGAACATGAACAAGTGAAGTTTGTATAAAAAAACGTAATGTTGTAAAGATTGATTGTCCTTGTCAAAGTGAAAAGAAAACCCTTGCAGGCCCATGGGGACTGGTAGGAAGGAGCACAAGGAGGCAGCCTGGGGGAGATGCCAGAGCGTCAGATGACCCTGTATCACATACTCTTATTTTATTGAATAGTTAAAACTTCCAAAGTTGAATCTCTCTACACAATACTTTTTTGCCAAATTCTTCAACTTTTGGCTGATTATTATTTTCTTGCATTCAAACCACATTTAAAATTATAGCACAAAAAATACCTTCAGGGACTAATCAAGGCAAAACATGAAAGCATGTCAAAACACATAGCAACAGCTCTTGCACACAACAGACTGAAGAGTCCTAGAAGATGATACCTCTTTACTCATTTTTTAGGTACAATTCACATACATAAAATTAATGATTTTAAAGTGAACAATTTAGTGGCATTCAGTATGTTCGCAATGTTGTATAATCACCACCTTTTGCTAGTTCCAAAACATTTCATCACTCCAAACGGAAACCTTGGATTCATTAGGCAGTTCCTCTTCTCCCTCCTCCCCCCTAGCTTCTGGCAGCCACCTTCTGTTTTCTGTGGCTGTGGATTTACCTATTCTGGATATTTCACATCATAAATAGGATCATATAACAGGTGATTTGCTTGTGTCTGGCTTTTTTCACTTACCATGTTTTTGAGGTTCATCCATGTTTCATTGTGTATCAGTTCTTCATTCCTTTTTATAGCCAGATAACACCCCATTGTATGTATTATACCCCACAATTTGTTTATTTATTCATTCATTGATGGACATTTGGGCTGTTTTCCCCTTTTGCCTACTGTGAATAGTTATGCTATGAACATGTATGTGTATGTATTTGTTTGAATATCTGTTTTCAGCTTTTAGGGGTATACACCCAAGAGTAGAATTTCTGGCTCATAAGGTAATTCTATCTTTAACTTTTTGAGGAATCGCCAAATTGTTTTCCACAGTGGCTGAGCCATTTTACATTTCTGCCAGCAATGTAGAAGCATTCCAATTTCTCCATACCTTTGCCAACACTTATTATTTTTCATTATAGCCATCCTAGTGGATGTGAAGTGGTATTTTATTATAGTTTTCATTAGCAATTCCCCCAATGACTAATAATGTTGAGCAATTTTTATGTGATTGTTGGCCATTTGTGTATCTTCTTTGGATAAATGTTTGTTTGAGTACTGTTTTAGCCCATTCAAGCTGCTGTAACAAAAATACCATAAACTGGGTGGTTTATAAACAACAAATATTTATTTCTCACAATCCTAGAGGCCAGGAAGTTTAAGATCATAGTTCCAGCAGATTCAGTGTCTGGAGAGAGTAACCTGACATGGTGGAAGGGGTAAGGATGCCATCCTTATATAAGGATGTCTCTTATATAAGAGCACTAAGCCCTCATGACTTAAGTATTTCCTAAAGGCCTCAACTTCTAATGTCATCAGCTTGGGAGTTAAGATTTCAAAGTATTTTCAAATTATTTTTCCATACTGTAAGTTCTCTTATCAATTTCTTGAAAGTGACCTTTTACATACTTGAGGCTCAAGTAAGATTGCTTAGGGAGATGCTCCTGTTGGCTGAGACCTGAAACATAAGAAAGAGTTAACAGAAAAGAATTGTTGGTTGGGGATAGCAATGAGCAAAGTGACAGCATATTCAAAAGCCCAGAAGTGAGAGATCATGGACTACTCAGGTTAATATAAAACATTTAGTATATCAGGAAAGAATGACAGTCAATGGACTAAAATGGATCCATCAAGTCAGGTTAAAAATTTAGCTGAGGACAATGGGGATCCACCAAAATATTTTAAACAGAGAAACAACGTGATCAGGTTTGACTTACAGGTAGGTTATTTTGCTAGCAGAGGTGACAATGTACTGTGTATGTGTGCGGAAGTGGGCATCCAGAAATATGATTTAGTTATCTTGATGAGAGTAGAGAAGGAGAGAAGTAAATGCATAATAATATTTTAGGAGATAAAATTGATTGGCCTAGGAACTGATTGAATAAGAGTGCAACAAAGAGGACATTAGGAACCATTTCAAAGATTTAGAACAGAGACAGTATTTGATTTATTAGATATTAAGCACAGGACTTGACTCCATTATTCCCTTACCAAGTAGTTACTTCGGGCTTATAAAGTCAGATACTGCCCTAGGCACTAGGGCTGCAACATCTGTCAAAACAAATAAGATTCTATTAAGAATTTTTCAGTCTATTGACATAATACACTGGAAGAAATGAAAGAATGTGACTGGAATGTAAAAAACATGAAAGAGAGTTGTGCCAGATAGGCCTGAAGAAGAAGTGAAGGATAAGACTCCGCAGTATCTCCTAGGCCATCAAGGATTTTGGACTTTTTCCTGGAAAATAAGTCATTTATGGCAAACAATGTTAGTAGCTGACCAATAAGATCTCCTTTCTCCTTCTTCCTTAGTAATACAATTGCAGCTAGGCCAGGTACCATCCAGGAAGAGGCTGCATTTTCAGTACCACCTGCAGCTGGATATTGCTAAGTTAATGCCAAGGCCATGACATCACTTGACAATGCCAAGTGATATGTGCCACTTCCTACTTGGAGCATTATATTCAGTGCAGACTCCTCCATTTTTCCTCTTCTCATGAGTTTAAAAGGGTAGAGCCCATGTCCAATATTCTACAATGTGCAGTTGAAAAAAGAACTCTAGAGTGGGAGTCAGCAAACAATGGCCTGGTTTTGTAAATAAAGTTACATTGAGACACAGGCATGCCCTGCTTATTTACATATCCTATATAACTGATTTTGTGTTCAAGTGGCAGAGCTGACTAGTCACAGCAGATATCAGAGATGTGACTCAAAAGTTTGTTGCACCTGCCCTAAGGGATGGAAAAGAAATAAAATGGGAGGAACCTTAGTTCTGAAAGATTATGTGAAACTAAGCAGCCCAAAATGTAGCTTTTTCTCTCTGTAGCTATTATGTAAAATAAATATGAAATTTTATGTTCTTTAAGCCCCTATATTTTGAGTTCTCTTTTATATAGGAGCTTAGTCTTTAACAATGACATCTGTGAAGACTTTAAGCTGGGAAATAAGAAGCTCTTCTGGCTTCTGTGTGCAGAGCACTTCAGGATGGATAAAAGCAATTAGGAGGTTGTTGGAATCATGCAGACATGAAATGAAATGCAGTTAGACCAGTCATGGTAGAGTTGAAGGGAAGTGGATTTATTGGACTTAGAGTTAATATGTAAATTCATCAAACTTTGGTACATAAGTATTTTAACAAATGTTCTTTGCACAGACCAACAGGAAAGTCTATAGAAACTATGTGTTCTCATCTTGATGGCTGCCATACTCTGCATCAGGCAGTTATTGCCCATGAGTTGCCCAAGGGAAGCAGGCTTAAACTCTCCAGTACTTCTGTCTGTCTCTAGGTACAAGGCAAAATGACTTGTCAGCCCAAGGACAGACACCCAAATAGAGTCTCAGGTGCAGAAACAGGACTGTTAGAAGCCAGGCAAGTGGTGTATAGAAATGGGAAAAGAGATCCAAAGAAGGTCTCAGATGAGCACCAAAGGTGTGTATTATTCCCTGACAGGCAGGATTACAAAGACTGTAAGGAAGAAACATTATTTGAGACAGATCTTCAAGGAAAAGTCAGAGTTTGCAAAGTGGATAAGGAAAGAAATGCATAAGCAGAAAGTTGCAGAAATGAGGATATAAACACTGTAAGAAATAAGAGGTATTTATATCTGCTCAGTCTTCTGATAATTATGTACTAAGACTGCAAGTCACAACATCGTGTAATTATTTTGAAGATGACCTCAAATATCATATCATGCCATTCATAAATACTGAAATATATAGAACTAAAACTAACAAGTCCTTAAAACTAACTATCGCATTTGAAGAAACCAATAAGAATTTCTCAATACCATCAAATATTTATGCAGAGTTTACATTTCCCCAATTGTATTTTATGTATACAATATATGAATATATAATAGCAAGTTATATATTATATATGAATATATAATATATTCATATATAATATGTATACTACGTTATCACTATTATAATATATACTATATATTATTAGGTACTATTATATTCATGTATAATATATGTACTATACATTATTTATTCTATACTATGCATACTATACATTAATTAGATGTATTTATATTTAGACATAAATGAGCGTGTGTGTGATTTAGTCAGTTTTTTGGACTCAGGATACAAATAAGATCTACACTTTGAATTTTAGTTGGTATGTCTCATAAGTCTTGTATTCTTTACACTTCCTCTCAGTGCCCACCTTGCTTTCCTTGCAAATTGTTGGTTAGAGAAGCCAGGTTATTTTCTCAGTAAGTTGTCTGCATTTTGGATTTTCCTGTTTGCATCAGTGTGGAATCATTAAAATGTTCCTCTGTTCTGCATATTTCCTGTAAACTGCTAGTTATACTTAGAGGCTTGATGAAATTTAATTTCCTTTTTGTTCATTTGCCCATCTGTTTTACAAGAACACTTCTTAGCATGAACTGGATTTTACAATAGCTTGCAAAACTAAATACGCATTTACTTCATCACCTGCCTTTTAGAAATTTTCCCTTAAGAAGCACCTTCTCATGCATAGCTCCAATCTTCCCCCACTATCAGTATAGAGAGATGCCCTTATTTGTCAGTCAGCAGCAACCTTACACTGAAGGTCTTGGTGTCCTTCAATCAAAACATTAACATAAACTATCTGTTTTCCTGAGTCATTTTTGATTAGGAATTAATTTTAATTTTCTATGACCTCCATCAAGAGGATAATTCTTTCAATGGTGTTATTGTTCTCAAATAAAATGCTCTGGACTTAAAAAAAAAAAAAAAGAAGCACCTTCTCAAATACAAAATGACATATGTAGAAGGCACTTTTCAAACAGCAAAGCATGAGGAAAAACCTAAATGACCATGTGTAGAAGATTGGTTGGCTACACTACGGTACATTCACATAATAGTACCATGTAGCCATTAAACTAAAAAAAGACGGAAATCTCTATGAACTGATATGGACTAATTTTCATAACTTATTAAGTAAAAAAATAAATCAAAGACCAAAATAATAGATATACTACACTACAGTTTATGTCACAAAGGGAAATATAAACACATATATATTCATATATTCATGTGCTTATTTTTACAAAAAATACACAGCTAAAAAATTAAAAATAATTTTTCATTCTAGAGTAGAAACTAGGTGAGGGAAGGGAAATAGGTGAGAGAAGGGAAAGGGATAAGTTCTCAGAATATATGTTTCCATAACATAAAATTTTGACTTTTGAATTGTATAAGTGTTTTACACATATAAATATGCCATATGCATACTTAAAAGTAAAATTAAGCAATACACTATGAGAAATAATTTTCCACTACTTCATATAACTTTCCTCCATGTTCATTCTTTCAAACTGTGGTCAGAACACATCATTTTACAATTAACGTATCTTTCAGTGTGGACTCAACACCCCCTCCCCGCATACACACCCCCACAGGCAAATGTCCTATCTCCATATCTCCCTGTAGGAAGAGCTTAGACTTATCTAATAAAAAAGCTTTAGGTTGCATTTTGTGTGTGTGATTGTAACCATTATATAACCAGCTTTATTGTTGCTCGGAATATCCTAAATTGATAGTTTGACAGACAATGATTCCTTATATTTTGAGTTGTTTAAAACTGATTTGACATTAAACCACTCCTGAGGCTCTGCTTTGAAAGAGAACCTACCCTAAGAACCCTGAAACACCAATCCAAAAAAACCTAAGCACCCCGATGTTCATAGCAGCACAATTTACAATAGCCAAGTGTTGGAAGCAACCTAGGTGCCCATCGGTAAATGAATAGATCAAAAAACTATGGTACATTCACACAATGGAATTCTATACAGCAGACAGAAAGAAGGAGCTCCTACCCTTTGAGAAGCAGTTATTTTTAAAGCATATTATAAAGCATTATGCTGAGTGAAACAAGCCAGGTGGTGAGAGACAAATACCATATGATCTCACCTTTAACAGGAATCTAAACAACAAAACAATCAAACAAGCAAAATATAACCAAAGACACAGAAATAGAGAACAGGCTGACAGTGACCAGAGGGTAGAGGGGAGGGAATTTCAGGGGAAAAGGGGAAGCGTTTGCAGGAACAAGTATAAAAGACACATGGACAAAAACAAGGGAGGGTGGAAATGGGAGAGAGGGTGGAGGACTGGGTGGGTGGGCTTGGATGGGAGTAAAAGACAGAAAACAGTACTTGAACAATAATTAAAAAATAAAATAAAAGACCCATAAAAATATCACATCATTGAGGATATGTAGACATAAATTAACAGGGTCAAATACTCTAAAACCTCATATCCAAGATAATATTTTAGGGGGTCTCAAAACAAAAATATTTGTAAATGGAGGTGTTTCTTATAATCCAAATTAGCAAGATGTTCTTTTACAAAACCTAAAGGAGAAAACATCCTCCAACAAAGCGAACATTGAAGGCGAAACGAGTGTTGCTTTTCTCCTCTGGATTGTCAGAACTATTTGTGACTGCGTCAGGAAGGCATTACACTACAGTTTGGGAAGCTTTTAAAAGTATGCTCAGATCATTTGAATAGGCAGCTCATGAAAGTAATTTTTTTTGTATAGGTGGATGCAAAAAAAAAAAGAAGAAGAAATGAAAACCTAACAGAGATACCACAGTGTATCTGCAAGACCACACCAGGTAGGGCAAAAGACTGCTCTTGTGAGGGGAAAATATAATGTGGATATTGCTGACGGAGATGTTTTGAAATGTGATTGAATGGCTTAGAGGGTGGAACAAGTAGTTGTCAAATACGCAGCTTCAGAGGTGTCAAATTATTTCCCCTCAGCTAGAAGAATCGGCACTTCAGTGCCAGCTGTCTGTGGACTTTGGCAGATGTCTTATCCACTGTTGGCATATGTGACCTACAATATGAGAGAATTTTTCAGTGATGTTATATAAAATCATAATACTTGGTTTCTGATGTTAGAAGAAGAGGATGTCCGTTTGTCACTTTTCAACATTTAAATGATCAGTGGAATGAGGTTCCAAGGTCTCAGAGGATATAGGGTCTGTCATATACAGTAGTTTAGGTGACCTGGAGCCAGGTAGGTGGCATCACCAATAGTCCATGTTCTCATGATTTCGTGCAGCTTCTGACATTCCTTATAACTTCCCTTCAAAGCTTCCTAAACTTTGTCTTCCTCGGAACGGCGCTGTGTTGGTTCTCCTAGTCCGTGTCTCTTCTATTTGCCTTGTGTTTTCAATCTTCATTCACCTACTCCTAGAGTCAATATCATCATAGCAACTTTATCATTAAAAAATACATTTCCAGTTACTAGTCCTGGGATTTTAGAGTATACCCTCATGTCAAATGCAAATAATGACAATTTTTGTCTCCTTTTTAAGACTGTATTTCTGTTTGCTGTGTTATTTCTTTGTCAAGAACTTAATGAATAGTATGAACAGTTGAAAATTTTGAAATTGCCCCCTATTTCTACTGCATATTTCACAGCATTCTCTGCTGGGCCCAGTAATTATCCAGAGTTACAGAGACTCGTAGAGTGGTTCATTGGACCCTAGTAATACCAACTCCTGCAGATGACAGCCTGGAGGAAAGAGAAATGTTTAGAGAAATTCTTATAAAGATTCACTCCCTATTGTTTGAAACTCCAGAGAATTATTAAAGATATCCCCAAGTGAACCGGAGGAAATCGTTGCTGGTAAGAAAGAGCCTCTTGAGGGGTATCAAAAATGGTTCAAGCCACAGACTTATGATAAAGGACATCCGTCATTTTTGTGCCAGGTCTTCATGAAATCTATAGGCTGAAGCCTCCCATTTGTTTACTCTGTCTTGCCTGAGCTCGTCACTACTGATTTGGTTGTGGCCCATTTGTTGATAACTTTGGAACTGATGATTTGCTTCTTGAGAATGTCTCACCTGAGGTGCTATTTGTAGTCTCTCTCTCTCTCTCCAGATAAATGACAAAGAAAGATAAAATTGAGGTTAAGAGAGAGCCATTTATTATCTATTTATTTATATATTTTTAATTCTTCAATTATTGTTTGCATTTGGTATTCCCATTCCTGAAGAGTTAAACTTCCAGTCTCAAGGACAAGAATAGCTCTGCAAAGGTCTGGTAGTTCTAGCAGGTCTTGCTAGATTGCTCTTGAGTAAAGAGGGCTCTGATCCTTATTCTTACCATCGGATCTCTGGCTCCCATCTGGTCCAGAATGGAACGGAGCCTTGCACCTCCATAGAAATTATGGCTCAGCACATACCGTTCAGGCTCCGACTAACTTACCAGCTCTTGGTGCTGCCATCTCACTAGAAAGGTGGCTCGGACTTTGAAGAAAAGAGCAGAAATACCAGAATACTCCTTTATAATTATCCTTTTGTCTTTTAATGAGGGTGGTTAGCTCATTTGTACCAACAATCTCCTTTATTTTTTGTTACATTAATAATGATTTAGTTGCTGTATTTTTTGGCATGACATGCAAAGTAGAAATATTATTTTTAATTATGTTTGTGATTGTATTTGAGTTTAACAGTTATATATATTTAATCCTACATTTTTCTAATTATCACAGTATCCAGTTTTATTTATAGAGATCATGTCTGATAATTAGGGGAAGTGTTCTCTTTAATCAGACTCCTTGTGTTTGAATTTATTGTCTACTACTTACTAGCTGTGTGACTTCATCAGTTTACGATCTATAAAATGGGGACATAAACCTCGTAATGCATTTATATAGATGAAATGAGGTAATACAGGTAAAAAATGTAGAACGGTGCTAGAATACTGTCCAGTGCATAATACGTATTCAAGAAGTACAGTTATTATCATTCTTATCCATCACAGAAACAGCCATTATTTATTCTTAACTCAGTGTTTTATTTTTCATGATTACCTCCATTATTTTTATATAAAAATTTCTGTCTGCATGGAGTGTTTTTGAGAAAATAATATTGAGTGGAGAACATGTTTTTGAGTAACAAAACACTTTTTCTTTGGTGATAAATCTGGTCCAGTAGAGACCTAGCACCAAGTGCTCATGGAAACAAAACAAAACAAAACAAAACAAAATTCTCTCGCTCTGCATTACATCTGCTTATTTTTAATGGTGTAATTTATCAAGTCAGTGGATGATAACAGTGACATGGATTTGCGTCACGCATGTGCTATCTTACAACTATGGGTGACAGGGAAAGTTTAATATTCTTGAACAACTATTTGTAATCAATTGTTGAAATGCCTCAATAACATTTGTTTCACAGTTATAAACTCTAATGTTCCTAAGTTATCTTTATTAGTAATATTTCTGTGAAAAAAATAGTGCATACTAATTTATCTATTTAAAATATTGTTTTCATGATGTTTTTCAACAACTCTAGGTCAATAACATAGTTATCACCATATATTGACTATACTGTAACATTTTTGTTCTTGATTTTGATTTATTTCTTAGTCAACTGAAATGAGTAATCAAATAATTTCCTCAAGAAAAGGTATATACTTTAAGTCTTTAAATGTGCAAATATCTTTATACTGCCTTAAGATCACATAAATGTTGTATGGCATATTTTCCTGGAAGCTTGGAAGACATTTTTTCTTTTAACTATGTTTTAAAAACCATTTCTAAAATTTACCTATCTGTGGGATCCACCTTCTTCTCCCCCATCCCAACACTACCCATTATTTTATCCAAAACTCAGAAATACTTTTAATCCATCAACTCAGATTTGAGTTTCAAAGGGCATTTTTTCTTACTTTTTATATTTTACTTTTTTCCCTCATTGTACTGCTTCTGTCTCTTTTCGAATACCTATGGAGTCTTAAATAGGATCTCCCTTGCTTGTCTCTCATATAAAATATCTCTTTTATCATTTTTTATCTGACAACTGCAATATTCCCTGTACATTCAATGATTTCTCTGAATGTTTCATCTTTTTGTTGCCTCCACTAAAACCAGACTGTTTCCAAGTTCTCCTGTGAATCTTCAGAAGTAAAGGTTCTCTTTTCTCTTACATCCCACACCCATTACCACCAGAAGGTGAAGGCTCTCCCTGCTTGCTGTTCCTTTCCAACAGTCCATCTCCCTTTACACTGAAGCAAAAACCAGGCTAAACAAAACGTTGTCTTTGAAACAGGCCTTCCAGCTCCACTGCTCCGTTCCCCTGATGGCTTTGTAGTATACTGACCCTGTCGTCACTCACCTTTAATTTCATGACTGCGGAGGTTAACTCTAGATCCAGACTTTCTAACCACCTCTATCTCAAGAGTATTTTTTTCTCTTGCTTTTTTCATGGCTTTCTCTTAGTCTTTGACTTTTAACAGTTGGACTCTGATGTGCCTAGGAGTTGTTCTCTTTGCATTTCTCCTTCTTTGAATTCACTGTGCTTTTTTAATGCTTAGATTAATGTTTTGCATTGAGTTTGGGAAGTTTTCAGTCATTATTTCTTGAAATATTTTTTCTGCCCCTTTGTTTCTTATCTATCTTTCTGGGATGTTTATTAGATGTATACTGATACACTTTAATCCTTCAGAAGCTTTCTATTGCACTTATAATAGAATCTTTTATATTTTATGATGGTATGTATAGGGCCTGCAGGATTTCACTCCTCTCTGTCCACATTTTCAACTTCATTTCATGTCAACCCCTCTCTTTCTCTCACATGCTCCAGTTACCTGGCCTTACAATTGCTCCTAGAAGAGAATTTATGGGGAAGGAGACATGTGCCTAAAGCCCTTGCAGTTGCTATTATCTATGCTTTAAGTGCTCTTTTTTATTCTTTACATGGGTCTTTCATTTTATTCTTGTCATAAACGCTATTCTTAGAGAAAACTTTCTTGGCCGTCCTATGTACTGTAGCTTCTCCTCTGCCCAAATACTTCTATTACAAAATCAAATGTATTTCTCTTATGGCATTTTAAAAAATCTAGAATTTTTGTGTATTTAATTATTTATTTATTTATTTGTAATTGTCCACTTTTTTATTAGAATGCAAGAACTATGATGTTAGAACCCAATATGACTTATTTTGTATTTCCAGTGTCTATTACAGTGTCTGGCATATAGTAGATGCTCAATAAATAGTTTGTATAAATAAATTAGTCTCTTTGATCATTAATTCTAGAATTCTGGGTGGTTCTCAAATTTATGTTTCAAATTACTGATTTATTGCAGAGTTTAATTTTGTTAATGATTCTGGGGTTTCTTTACATTCTATTAAAAAATTAAAAACCTTTAGGCTAGTGCTCCTATATGTGTTTTTATTTCAATCTATTTGCCTTTTATGGATCCCAATCCAGTTCTTAATTTATATTTTCTGGGGCCTCCCTCTCCCCTGCTTGTTTTGTGGAAGCATATTCTCTTTGCATGTTAGAGAAGCTGAGATGGCTGGAACAGCCAGTAGCTGTGAAAAATTAAGAGTAGCCTCTGGCCAAGAGACAGAAAGAAGCTAAAGCTCTCAGTTGTACAACTACAAGAAATTGGATTTTGCCAACCTGAGTGAGCTTAGTAATGGATCCTTCCCCAGCTTAGCCTCAGCTAAGAGCACAGCTCTGGCTTGATTGCTGTCTTGTCAGACAGTGAGCAGGGGGCATACCTGAGGCGTGCCTGGACCCCTGACCCAGAGAAACTGTGAGATAATAGAATAGAATTGTGTTGGTTTAAGCCACAAAGTTTGCAGTAATATTGCTACACAGCAATAAATATTACACAATGCTTTTTATTTTTATATACTTTGAAATATTTGTCATAAATCATTTTAAACTTATTTATTTTAAAGATTCTATTCTACTTTATATTGTTGTCTTTTTATAGGCTCCACCTAATAATTTTGTTTGCTAATTTTTTATTGGGGAGAGTCCAAAAATTTGCTCTCAAAGTGTATAAATGTTATAAACTAGCTACTTCTGCGTTCCTCTCAATGTTAAAAACCCTGTCTATACCTATCCCAGCCCATCTCCTGACTCTAAAGGTGTTTTTTACTACCTGCTGAGTGTGACGCCCAGGAGGCAATCGTGTATTATGACTCTCAGGTCTTCAGTGGGGAACTTCTTTTGCTCAGATTGTCTGGTCTTGTGACAAAGCTAGAAATTCAGATGCCACTTACAATGCTCCTGTCAACAAAAGGGAAAATTAAGACTTTGCCCCCAGCACCGGTTACGCCCAGTATGCTTTCTCTTTGCATCCCTTCTGACAATACTTTTCCTTAGGTAACAAAATTATCTGCACCTGTGCACGCTACCCAACTGCTTGCAGTGATGTCCAAGGAATGTTAGTCTTTACATGGCGGAACAAGGAAAGGTTGATAATTTTGAAGAAGGGGCTAATGCAATAAGGGACCAGAGAAGGCAACGACTTTGCCCGAGGCACAGTTTCTAAGCATTTGTTGAATGGGCTCCAGTCTTCCAGAGCAGTGCCCATGCTCAGCCTTTGGGTTGGGACGAAGTTTTTGTTACTTTTTTGGGGGACTTCTGCTTAGTTCTGATTCAGAGGGTGGAGTATACGTTATGTAATTCAAGAACATGTATTCCATTCCACTCTCATATGTGATTCATTCAGGGGAAATTCTGCCTGCAGTCCGGGCTCTGGTGGTTCCTTATTTTGTATTTACAGTACTGTCATCACTTTGTCTTTTTGTTTAAATTCATAGATATTTTAATTTAATGGGAAATTTGGAAAAGCTCTATTAGACATAGTGTCTGCTATAACCTTACCTTGTAAATCTTAGTCCTCTTTTGGTTTCAATGAAAGGCTGTGGAATTGGGTGAGGACAGTGACCTTTTAGACTCATTTTGTACTGATTCCAGGTTCTTGTCTATCATTTTTTAAAATCTCCTCTTATTTTAAGAAAGATGGGAAGGAAACGGGATCCCTGAATATTGAGTCCCTCCTATATGCCAGATATTATAGGGAACTGCTCCACGTGGCAGTGGCAAATGTAGCCCAGCCCCTGATTCAGAAAACTGGCAGGCAGTGAGTCAGCACACAGGAACCAAGCCCAGGGATCCGGTTTCCCATGGGGAATTAGGCCTGCACTGCTTCTAGGCTGCTTTGAGTCTTACTTTTTGCTAAAACTCAATCACCCTGAATTGAAGCAGTAAATGTTTACTGCAACATTTAAAGTAACTTCCTAAAATCTGTGCTAAACCTCCCAAGTATTGAGTGTAACCAGTTCAACCACTTTCCCCCTTGCATCTGCAACATCAAGTTTTCTTTGAAGCAATTAGCAACATTCTTTCCTTTGTTATCTGTAAACAGTAGCCACCTAAAGCAAACCTGTGCATAGTAAATGAGGACCATCCTCAATGTAATGTGCCCAGAGAAGCAATAAAAGCCTGTCCAGGCAGGGGTCAGGGCCCCCTCTCTCACTCAGAGAGTGGCCGTGCCGTCCCTTTTTCTCCACAGTTCTTCAGTAGTCCATGTGAATTTGTTCATCGCAGCCACAACACACGGACTCTGCTGGCCAGAGTCTGCATCAAGATATGGCAAAGGCATTTTCACATACAATTTTGCATTTAATTCTGACAAAAGAACTCCATGAGTATTTTTCCATTTGAATGAGAAAACTGTCTTAGAAAGTGTAGAAACTGTTTCATAAATGCATATGTTGCAAATAGTTAAACCAAAGTCTTTTGACCTCAAGTTTCATAGTCAGGAAAGCCAATGTCCCAGGTGTGTGAACGTCCTTGAATCATTTCATCTGCTCTCACATTGGTCAGGTATGGTGACCACTTTACCCTCTCTGTAGTGGGGTTTACGAGTGCCCTGGGTCTTTGAGCTGGGATTATACAAATGGAATGGGCTACCAAGTGCTGCTGAGCTACATCACTGGCTCAGGTGAGCATCACTTACTTGAGCTCTTGTTAACCTGGATACCTGCCAATAGCCTCTCCTTCACTGGAGACAGTAAGGCTGCTGGCCAGGTTATCTTACTTGATGCTGATACATTCTGGCTGATCCAGATTTCAGAGAATGGCTGGCTTGGTTGGATGGAGATATCCTTCTGATCTTCCCATGTGTAGAAGGGCTCTGCCTCTTGTCTTCTTAGCATGTCCAATTTGTGACTCTACACAGCCTCTCGGCCCCACTCAAGGACAGGTGCTTTACCTTCTGATGCTCAAGTCAGGAGTCCTTCTCAGTTTTCTTGTTCTTCTCTTTCAGTAAGTTTATTCTTAACATTCAATTTCACTTTTCCTCTCTCAGGGTTCTTTGAGTCTCAGTCACTTTTCTGTCTTAGTAACCACTAAAACCTGCTCTCCTTTTCCAGCCACTTAAAAAATATATTTAAATGGAACCATGACTTAGCTCTGGATTTTCCTGTTTTTAGGGGGGAAATTGTTTCTCAAAATACCAAAGTCTGTTAATCTAAAGCTTTCTGCAATGTCTCCATCTGACAGCTTAGGTGTATATACTATTTCTGTGTCGGCTAATTTTCAAGGTTAAGGCATCACTTGTATCAACTTTCTTTAGTAGCTATTTTCATCTTTGTTTTACTGAGAATTTCAGCAGCTTTCCCCCTACCCTGGTCCTAGTGCAGGTTACATTCACAGCATGGTAGAGACCCTCATCTCTGTTATTTATTCCATAACAAAGTCCTCTTCTTTTCTGTGGGTAGTGCTGCAGCACAGATCTCTAAAATCTGCAAGAGTAATTAGCACATGGTGGATCAAAGGCAGACAAGCTACCCAAGTTTTGGATGAGTCCTACCTTGGCCCAAGATGAAGGTCAATACTTAATATTCCAAGGCCAAAATTCCTAATGATTTATAGAACTGGCTGAGAAACACAGCCGGGGCTATCAGACTATTCCACCCATTAATGTGTGGGCTGGTAAACTTTCCTGTAAAGGGCTGGATGGCAAATATTTTAGGCTTGTGGGCCATATGGTCTCTATTGCAACCACTCAACTCTGCCATTGCTGTATGAAAGCAGTCATAGACAATATGTAAATGAATAGGTTTAGCTGTGTTCCAATAAAACTTTTTTTCAAGGAAACCAAAAGTCAGCCCATATTTGGCCTGTGGGCCAAGGTTTGCCCACCCCTGTACAAATGCCTAGACAACTGGGGCGCAGAAGCTGTCCTGACATGAACTTTCAAAAGAATTGAACACAATAGAGTCAAGGGCAAAGATGTGTATGTCCCTCCCTAAAGCCCAAGCCTCAAAGCAAGCATTCTTGTTCCATCAAATGCCTCTCCACATTTTTGTTGTTGCTGTTTTTTTATTTTGTTTTGTTTTATTTTTCCTGGAAATTCCTTTCCCTCTCTTCTTTTTCTTGGAACTCACGGTCTGTTGTACCAGCTATTAGGGTCATAGTGTGAGGCAGCAGTAGTGACATCTTTTCCTTCCCCCAAGTTCTGAACCAGCTGAGAAATTAAATGAGAAAGTTGACATGTAGAGCTCAACATCTTTTTATTTTCTTCTGAAAGTCTTGATTGGAGGCTGTGGTTTATAACTGCAGGTAAGTTGAGTTTCCTAATATGGAGTCCCAAAGTTAAGCATTCTTATCAACTAGGCCCCCTGCTTTCTGCAGGCAGATTGCATTCAAGAGAAAGAAAGAGAAAAAAGCTCTGCTTACCCTTTCTGTCCACACTTACCATCCAGGTAAGTAATTCCACCAACCTGGGTGGGGCTGGGAGGGAGCCAAGAGAGTCTGGGAGTGCTGTGCCAGTTCGGGTTTCCTCCAAAGGGGACAGGAGCTCTCCACATAAACCATGTCCAGTGAAGCCAGGAGCTTGAAAGGCCATTTTATAGTGAGATAAATAAGGTGACTAAAGACACAATAATAGTTGGAGGAAGGCAGCAGGACTTTTAGGTTGAATGACATCCACAGAACTATTTAAAATGCTCATGTTTGAAACAGGGGTCTTGTTTTGTTGCTCTGCAGAGGATGTAGAAAAGTCAAAAACGTTCTTAAAATAACTTGTTTGATGATATTCCAGGTTTCTTATCTTTAGAATCATTTCTTCTGCAATTACCCAAGAGCCTTCATGGTGACTCTTATGTGTTCAAAGCACCATGAATAGCAACCCTGTCTCTTTCCCTCTAGCCAGCACCTAACACAGGGCTGGTCAAATAAAAGCCCTAAAAAATATTGTTTAAACAAATGAATAAGTACAACCTTCTTAGGTCTCGATTCCTTACCCTCGCCATGTTGTTTAAATACTAATGATTCTCTCCTTCATGGTGTCTGTCGTCTCTTAAAGGAGCCTGCTTTTTGCCTCAGACATTTGGGTTAGTCTTACTAATCTATTCCCCTTCTAATGAATTCTTCTAACTAATTGCTCTTGAGAAAAGATAAACACCATCATCATGCCAGTATCTAGTGCATAGCGCATAGCCAGAGGTAAAGGTATGAACAAAAATTGACAATTATTTTTGTAATAAAGAAACATTTGCTAATTTGTATTTAGAAACTGATGTTGTCTCTGAGCCCTTAATGAGGTCAGGAAAGTATACAGGCTCCCTTAAAAAAAAAAGGAAATGAAATAAAAAATTGGTTTCATATTTTCCTTGGTCTCTTGCTTAAGAAGGTTACTGTAGGAAATGTAAATAGACCACAGGAAGCTTTAGAAACTCAGCTCCTTGATTGGAAAAATGGAAATTTTGTTTTTTACGGAAATAAAGTAATTCTATGAAAATACAAAATGCAGTAGGTTATCATTTGAAAAGAGTTAGTCTTTTGGATTATGGGGTTTTTTTTTTTTGATATAGTATAACTCTGGCACAGGTCATTCCAAGTATATTTCTGAAAGTCAAATAAATGGGAAACTGTTTTCTCTCTTCATTAATGTCTTGCTCTGTTCTATTTGTGGAATGCCAAGGGAAGGAGCCCAGAGTTTCCCTGGATCATTTTCAGAGAGAGAAGGATGAATGGGGTGAAGGAGTTGACCCCGAAAGAAAAGAATTACTCAACCAGAAGAAATCATGCTTCCCAGGCTTAGAGCACATTTAGATCCTCTAACTGGGAGAACTGACACATTTCCTAGACCTCCAGGGCCATTCCTCTTAAATGAAAATAATTTTTTTAAAAAGTGGAGTGAAGAAATTTTGTTTGTTTGCTTATAAACTATCATGTTCTCATGACCCTTCCAGTCTTGGAAATTTTTGCTTCGGATGATTCTTTTAGCATCCCTTCCACACACACATTACCTCTCCTTTTTTCCTCTCCATTCACCTTGAACTTTGTAGCATCTCTTGGTGAAATTCAGCTTAGCTCCCTTTCTTTCTTCAAATAAACTTTAATGTGAAAACTGTAATATCCTGAAGAAGGTACTTTTAAATATATAAACGTATATTTGTTATCAATATTTTTTGATCAATGACTGTGTACCAGGGCCTGGAGACACCATGGAGAATAAGTCAAATGTAGTTTCTGTCCTCATGGGATTCACCGGTTTTCTGGAACATCTAGAACAGCTATCAGCAAACTACAGCTCACAGGCAAATCTGATTTAAATCCTTGTTAACACCTGAGATTTTCCTCCTTTTTCATTTCAGCAGTTTTCTTGTGTATGTAGTAGTATCACACTGAGGTTTTCCTTGCACCTTTTCCATGCATTGTTGTATCAGTTATCTACCACCACAATAATGCCGCCTAACAAGGAACCACAAACTATCAGTGATGTTCTCTAGCAAGCATGTGCCTCTCCCAAGTTTGCAGTTAGCTGGGGGCTGGTTTGGCAGCTGCACTGCTTTTAGCTGATGTTGTTCATATGCCCGGGGGTGTAAGATGATCTAGGCTGGCTGCAGCTGGAGTGTTTGGAGTTACTCATCTCTACTCAGTCTCCAGCGGCTAGCCTCAGCATTCTCATGGAAATGGCACAGGTGCAAGAGCAAACAAGCGCAGTGGTGCAAGTGCTTTTTCAACCTTTGTTTGCATGACATTTGCTAACATCCCATTGCTCCAAATGAGTCACACAGCCTAGCTCAGATTCAAAATCAATGAGTACCGCAAGTTACATGGCAAAGGGCACGAAGACAGGCGGGGATGGGAGGAGTGAGCCATTTTTGTGATCTATTGTACTTATGAAGTTAAGTGACTTTCATATGTTTACTGACCATTTAGTTATTCTTTTTGGTGGCAGGGCTGCTCAAGTTTTTCTACATTTTCCTTTGAGTTGTCAGTACTCTTATTATTGATTTATAGATCGACTTCTAGATATAGGTCTTTTCAGGATATAGGCATTGTGAATAGCTTCTTCCCCTCTGTGAACTGCCTATTTATCCCTCAAAGATGTCTTTTGAATAACAGAACTTCTTAATTTTAAAATAGTCAATTCATCATTTTTTTCTTTTGGTTCAATAATTTTTGTATCTATTAAAAAGTTTTGCCTACTCCAAAGTCATAGAAATGTTTACTTATCTCTTTTTCTAATCTTTATTATTTTTATCTCTTACACATAGATTATAATTCATCTGGAATTTATATTTGTGATTATGGTGAGAGCAAAGTCAAAATGCATTGTTTCCTTATGGTTATTTATAGGGTTGGCCAAAAAGTTTGTTTGGTTCTTTATTTAACATGGCTCTAGTAGTGCTTAGTGGTTTTAACTTCACTTGAAAAATATTTGTTAGATTGTATTGTGACAGCTGTCACATCAGTGAGCATTTTTTCAAAACTTACCAGAATTGGTGAATTTTTGTGTAGCCACTTTAGTGTTGAAGATGAAAGAAAATATGCAACATTCTTGACATTATATGTCTTATTATTTCAAGAAAGGTGAAAACACAACCAAAAAGCAGAAAAAAATTGTGCAGTGTGTGGAGAAGGTGCTGTGACTGGTCAAATGTGTCAGAAGTGGTTTGCAAAGTTTCATGCTGGAGATTTCTCACTGGACGATGTTCCACAATTGGGAAGACCAGTTGAAGTTGATAGAGATAAAATTGAGACATTAACTGAGAACAATCAGCTTTCTACCTCGTGGGAAATAGCCAACATACTCAAAATGTCCAGATCAATAAATTTATTGGTAAAAGAGAAAAAATGTGCCTTTTAGTTTACAGAAAGAGCCATACAGACTTTTTTGTCAGCCCAATAATTAAGCACTTTTTCTTACTGCATTACAGTTTCACCTTTGTCATAAATCAGATGGCCATGTGTATGCCAGTCTTATTTTCATACTTTCTCTGATATCATTTTGAAACTATCGCCTAGTTTTGGCTACTCCTGGGGGATTACCAAGTCCTGTTTCTGTACCCAGAGAGATGTGGTAAAGATCAGGTTGCATGAGCCTTCAGATTTCACCTGAAGTGACCATTAGTGGAGAAACTGGATTTGAAGCAGTAAAAGTTTATTTCATACTACTTCTTAACTGACTAGGGATTCGAATAAACATGTCATGAGGAAACCTATATTTCCTGGTTCAGTGTATTTGGCAAACAGTTTCTGAAGTATTCATAGCTCAATTTTTTTTCAGTTTAGTCCATAAAGTTTCTGCTATGACATTTATGCCCATGTCTATCATGGCTTTTGATAGTTGCTGTACCAGGAAGTAGGTAGGCACCAGTGTATAAGAGATTCGCTTCCTTTCCTCCTGCCCAAGGAGAGTTATATAATAGAATAATTGTTTTGTATGAGAACAGAAGATTTATTATTTGTAGATTAGTAAGAAATATGCCTCTAACGTTCCAGATGGGGAATCAAAGATAGAGATTGACAGTCTAAGTTTTTTAGATCATTTGAAACTGCAGTCTAGTGGGCCAGAAAAAGAAATTTTCATCACGATAGGCCTGAGATAATGATTCCTATTCAAGCCAGAAACCAAAAGCATTTGTTACAGTATGTTTTCTGCCAGGAGTGAATATACACCAGAGATAGCACAATAGGGTAAATACCAATTGCTAAGATTTGTTATCTAATCAGATACTTGAGGCTGTTTTACTAGAGAAAGAAATGGCTGGAAATGCAGGTACCTGATGTACAGTTGTCAATGAAGCAACAAATGCTTCGGTGAAAAGAGCCGGGGTAGTCTCGAAGGTCCCAGCCTGACTCACCTGGGAGACATTTTCCTTGCTACCCATTTCTCAGGTTTTCTTTCTCTTCCTCTCTCTCTCTCTCTCTCTCTTTTAAAATATAAGGATGATATGTTTTAAAATACTTCAACAAACATAAAAAAATAAATTTAAGTTCTGTTGCAGTTTTGAAAACTGTGAAAAAGGCAGCAGTATTCAAGCTTGAAAACACCTTAGAATATGACATATTTTTTTGTGAAATTTCCTCTTTGTGCCTCAATTCAAGAAGAGGGAGGGCACCGTTATTTATCTGGTGGCTTAGTGTTTGTCCTCTTTACCCATAAAAGAAGAGACATTCCCTTACTGTTGTATTTATTCAGTAATATGCTCAACTGGCGGACAGTGGTCATAGCTGATGAGTAAATGAGTCAATTCTGCCTTGGATCACTTCTCAGAAATGTTATATGTATACATGGCACCTGTCCACCAGTTCTGAGAACTGGTCACCAGCTTTCAGAACATAGAAGCTTTATCACTTTTAAATTCTCTTCTCTTTTAGCATGCTACTGAGCAGAAAGCAGATTCTCCAAAACTATTTAAAAATGTAGAATTTCAATAATCAGAGAGTTAAGCAATCAGTGTTCTTTTCCATTTTTCAAGCTATACTTATATCCAACGCCCAGAGAAGAGACATATTTGTATGGTGTAAAGTTAAGAGGACTTAGATTAGAAGTGCAGGAAGCAGCAGTATAAGCAGGGCAGAAGTGGCTGGATAATCATTAGAGGAGACTTAAAATAATTAGTAAAAACAAAAAAAAATGGGAGACTGGTAATAGGATAGTTTAGAATTCAAAGAAAAACCTTTCAGAAAGAAAAGAACAGTACATGATGTCAATGTCACTGAAAGGTCAAGTTGAGGGAGGCTCAAACAGATCCTAAAATTTGGGAAATAGAAGGTCATTTATAACTTCAGGGAAAGCCGTTTCAATAGAATGGCCAGCTGAAGTGAGGTCAGCAGTGGTGAGCTAAGGGGTGAGTAAGAGAGGGCATGGGGAAACATGAGTAAAACCATTCAGGAAGTTTTTCAGTGTTTTGAAGAACAATCAGTGTTTCAGGAGTTCAGAGCAAGAGCAGAGAAAAGTCACAGAGAAGGTGTGAGGAAGAAAAAGGAAATTCATGACTCACTGGGGAGAGAGCGTAAATAATTGTTTGATGTTAAAATGGCACATCGAGGGGTGACATCAGGAAAGCAAATGTGGGGAAATATATCTGAAAATCAGGGTGATAGATGCTACATGATGTGACAATCGATTGAATGTAGGCAAGTTGGGAGGTGGGTGATTTGGAACTTTCAAGCTCGAGTTATTAGCTGTGCCATGGTGCCATGAACAGAACGAGCAGACTTTGCAGAAGGAAGATAATGAGTTTAATCTAAAAGCTATTGAACATGAGGTGCAAAGGGAACCTCTTGGTGTGAATATTGAGATGGCAGTTGGAATTGTGGGCTATGGGGGTGACTTCACCCCAATCAGTCACTGAATCCCGGTGCTTGATCTCCCAGAGTTTGACACATGGCACCTAAATTTGTATTATAGCATTATTATTATTGCTATTGCTCATGGACTAATTCCAAAGCATATTTTCTGGTCTATGTCATTAATGGCCTTTATTGATAGTTCTTCTAATAGTCATCCACTATACAAGAAAGGACCTCTTCTATTGTCGTACAAAAAGCACTTGACACAGTGCCTAGTCGCAGATACTCAATGAAATATTAGGTCCCCTGAGTGCATGACCCTCGTTAGCTACTTTCCCAGGGGAAATCCTACTTACTCTTTGTATCAGCTTTCTGCTGCTTTGGTAACCAAATACCACACACTTAGTTGCTTAACACAACACAAATTTATTCTCTTTGAGTTCTGGAGATCAGAAGTCCAAAAAGGGTCTCACTGGGCTAATGTCAAGGTTAAAAATCAATCAGCTAAAATCAGGCCTGCATTCCTTTCTGGTGGGGACAGTCTGTTTCCTTGCCATTTCTAGCTTCTGGAGGCTTCCCGCATTCCTTGTTTCCTGTGTCCCTTCCATCTTTATATTCAGCAGTATGAGTCTCTCTTATGTAACATCACACTGAGTCTTTCCTGTTTCCGCTTTTGAGAATCCTCGTGATTACGTTGGGCCCAGTCATAATCCAGGATGATTTCTCCATCTCCAGGTCAGCTGACCATCAATCTTAATTTCATCTACTTCTTTAACTCTCCTTTTCCAGGTACTATCTATCACCTCTTCACAGGTTCTGGGGATTAGGATGTAGGTATCTTTGGGAGGCATTATTCTACCTCCACACACTTGAAGGTCACAGATAGGTGCCACGTCTCCTGTGAAGCACAGTCAACTGCCCAGAATAGGTTCAATCAGGTCCTTCTAGGAATTTCTTCCACACATAGTGGCCACTTCTTATTACAGCTTTTAGCACACTGTGCTGTGATTATTTGTGTAACAGTCTGACTCCTTCACTCCAGGGGAGCCAGACCTCTGTGCCTGGCAAAGTGCAAGCTCTAACTGAAAAATTGTTGAACCGACAAGTGTGGAGGAGGTAGACAGAATATTGGTAGTGTTCTCTAAGCAGGGTGAAGTGTTGAAGATAGGAAAGTGAATTGCAGGGCCTTACGGTGAAAGGATAAAGATATATGAATGAGACAAGGTTGAGAAGTAGTCTCAATGAAGCAGGCACAATGAACTAACATCAGGCAATGGCTGGGATGTGTACAATTTCATCTCACACTGGAAACCAGTCAGTGTTGCTTTATGTATAGGAAGCTAAAAAAAAAAAAAAAAGAACAAGTAATAACAATAAAGAAAGAATCATCCTTGTTTGTCCATCACTCTCCAGGGAGACTGGTGCTTTGATTTAGATGATAAGGATGGTTCTATTTTCTTCCTTGTCTGAGCTGTCCCTTGGGTGGAGAAGGTCAAAGTTAGGTTGTAAGAGTGTGACGCATATTTCCTTCAGGCAACAATCAATTTCCTTTTTCCAATTCTGTGCTTCCCACACACCCACTGATAAACAGTGTAGTCTCCCAAGGGGAACCACTCACCAGGAAGGGAGTGACTGGTTCACATCTGACCAGTCCTGTTCCCAGGTCCGGTGGTGGTTGACCTGCTGAAAATTAATAATAAACTGGGCCCTAGTTTATAACTGTCTTTGTTATTAGAATGAATCAATTTTCCAGGGCCTAGTGGAAGTCTAATAAATATAATGTACTTCAAAACAGGTCAAGAACCAACCCTTGATCCCAGCCGGCCCAGGAGGATGTAACCCTCTCTGGGGCCTGTCTGTACATGTGTTGCTCTGTCTGTGAGCGCCTCCGGAATGGTGATTTTTGACTCACACAGCTCCACAGCTGAGGTGACGGTATACTTCCATGGGGCAGACAGGAGGTAGTCACTGGAATTTCCTACATAGTCAGGGAAGTAAGATGGTGAGAACAGAGCTTTAGAGAAATTAACCTGGCATTGCCTTGCACAGAGGATTAAAAGTTTAGGTGTCTGAAAAAATGATACCTGAGCTGGTGAGTTTCTGGACTAGGAAACAAAGAGATGGAGGGGTTGTCAAGACATTAGGAAGGAAGAAACTGACCACACCTGTAGACACCGGTATGAAGAGGAAGTAACAACCTAAAATGAGACTTTGATTTTGATTATGGACACCAAAGTGAGGCTAATCTGAGAGAATCTGTACTTAATGAAGTATTTAATAAAAGTTTCAGTGGTCCCTGAATTAAAGGCGTAAAATGATTATAATATTATTTTCTTTTTTGCAAAAGAAAAGAAGTCAGGAAATTGTTTAAAACACAATTTAATAGCATCAATTCATATAAAAGATTAGTGCCCAAACATACCTGTGAACTATGAGAACAGTATCATTTTCAAAACCTTAGCTCTTATTGCCTTTTTATGAATTAGTAAGAACTAATAAAACTTCAGGAGGCAATCACAGAACTAAATATTCTCTGCAACATAATGCTTAAATTAGTAGAAAATGATAATGGGATTTTGAAAAATTCAATTGGCTACCAGAAAGGACCTATTTGAAGTGATAGTGATATGCACAGAGTCTCTTCATAAATTATTTTAACTGCGTAGAATCATGCAAGAAATATTTTGCAAGTCCACTCAAATTTCTAACCAGGAGCTAGGAAACAAGACCTGCAGGTGAAATCTGAGCAGGATTTCAGGGCCCGTGATAGTACCAGACCACGTACCATCTTTGAGAGACTTGCATTTCATTTACAATCAAGGTTGTGTTAAATTTTGTGTAAATACTCTTTGGCTGGACTCCATATCCAATACTCTTTTCTAAAGTCATATGAACACAAAAGTAAAGCTAAGATAAATAAATAAAGCTCATAAAGAACAAGAGCCTCATTGTCTGGCCTGCCACATTTACCTGAAGCTGTTCTCCCTCTCTTACACACACACACACACACACACACACACACACACACACTTTTTTTTTTTTTAAATCCTTAATTGAAAAATTGAGCCTCCAGGAGCCAAAACATACACTGCAAAGCTAAAGACGTCTGGGCCCTGGCATCTCCCTGAGCCTGGCACTTGCGACTGCTGTAGCTCGTTTTCACACAGTGAGGCTGCTTTTGATTTATTGCTGTCATAAAACAGAAATAGGTGTAGCATTATGATGATTTGCGATTTGTTCCTAACTCAGAGGACTCTGGTGGCCTCTTAAACTTATTATAACAACTCATATTAGGAAAATGGAACTAACTCGACAGGATTCATTCCTTCGGGTCACAAGGAAATTGTGGGAGTTTTCCCTCCTCTGTGTGGGCTTTGAGGGAAGGCAGAGATGGGGGAGGGGGAGGAGTGGATGAACGCGCCCCCTGATGCCCTTGCTCTAGATCAGTCCACTTAGGTTGGAGGGATGAGTATTAGGTATTCAGGATTTTCCCTGTGCAGTTAAACACATTCCTAAAAATCACTTTTGTTTTGGTTTTACTTGCTCCTCTTTACATTTTTCAGAAGATTGGGTGGGAGTTTTTATTCTGTTGTGGGGGTTCCAGGGGGACAGATTCCTGCCAACACTTGACAACACTGTCATGCTGGCTCACGGCAGCTTGATGGGGCGTCAGGGAGAGAACGACTCAAAGGGGTGGCCTGAGACCTCAGCCTGAGTGAGTAATTGGGAAGGCTCCCCGCCACGTGTGTTAATATTTAGAAATACAGAACTGAATGCCGAGGGTTTGCTTCTCCAGAGAGCACTTAGATCTAAGCGTGGAGGCTAAGGGGAACACCATGCCAGCCTGGAGTTTAGACAGGAAAGTATATGTTATCTGTTTTACATCACTTGTCAAAAGTGAGTATTTTTACTTGCCCCGGCTGGTGTGGTTCAGTGAACTGAGCACCAGCCTGTGAACCAAAGGGTCACCAGTTCGATTCCCAGTCAGGGCACATGCCTGGGTTGTGGGCCAGGTCCCCAGTAGGGGGTGTGCAAGAGGCAACCACACATTGATATTTCTCTCCTTCTCTTTCTCCATCCCTTCTCCTCTCTAAAAATAAATAAATAAAATCTTTAAAAAAAATAAAAACAAAAGTGAGGTTTTTTTGAGCTCCCTCCTTTAGGAGGAAAAAATATAGAAAGGCCCTTGGCATCAACAGTATTGCCTCGACATTGAGGAGCACTATGAACACTGAGATGGGGCCTCCCCTACTGGAATGGCTAACTCATCTAGCAATACTCAAAAACAAAGAATTTGGAGGTAGAAGATTGGGTGGGAGTTTTCATTCTGCTGTTCTAACCTTTAGCCACCCTTACAACTTCTCCAAATTCCAGTTTTCTCATTGGCAAAAGGGAGGATAAATTTTATCAACGTAACAGGTTTGTCATAAGGAAGGGTGATGCATGTCCACATTGGGGAAATGTGTGGATGTGTACAAGTGGGTGTGTGCATGTGTGTTGGAAATGGGTGGAGCTTTTGCACTGTGCAAAGTAGCATGGATTTAGTGCAGTTGGAAAGGGGTCCCATGCCCACTCCAGAGCTAAATTAATGTCTATGCTTGATTTTAGCCTTGCCAGAATAGTAACTATTATCTGAACAGGCAGATGCACTAAATGAATTGGGAACATCACCGTGAACAAGCAATTGATCAGGGTTTCACTCCACAGATTCCTCTGTAAAAGAAAAAGTTGTAAGAAAGATTCATCTGCAGTACCTCTACTTTTCTTCCCAAAGTCCTTCCTTCAATTAGTGTGCCAAAGGAAAAGATCTCTCCGATGGCAAACCACGACAATGGTGCTGGGTGGCCCAATCTTCCTCGGGGATTCCTTGTGATGGGCTGCGCAAAGGCCTCTCTCCAACCTTGATCACACCCTTCACCTGCCCGAGATGAAGGGGCTTACCTCAGCTTAGTTTAATAGAAATTGCACGATGTCAGAAGCCAGGATAGCACAGGTCTAGTCATCACTCTACCAATGACCTTGAGCAAATTACTTTACTTCTCTGAGCCTGTTTCCTAGTCTATAAGATGCAATTGGTCAGGTCTGGAGTAGCTGGGTGACAGAGTCAACTGTGTTTAAGTTTCTTCTCAATTCAGACATTTCTGGTGATGATACTCTAAAGCAAGGATGGTCAAATGAAACAACTAGAACATTAGTAGATGGAAGATGGAGAATAATAACAGTGCCTACCAATCATTTAGCTCTTTCTATGTGCAGAAGCCTTTCAAAGCAACTTACACACATTTCTCATTTCCTCCTCACTGTAACCCTGTGCAATAGGTGGCACTACTGTACATAATGTACAGATGTGGAAATCAAGGTATGGAGAAAGTTTGATTTCCCCAATAACACCTCTAGGAAGTAGTAGATGCAACATTTGAGCCTAGGTTGTTTTGACTCCAAAGTTCATGTGCTTTAGCTTCAAACTATAGTGGCTTTTTGCAACATCGTCTTTAGAAGAATTTAAAAGCCTCAGTAGGAAACAATTCCATGATTAATATTGGTATTTGCCAAGGACATAGAAGTATGGAGTACAGACACTCACTCTGAGTGTCTGCTGATCCTGGTTATAGGATGCATCCTCCAGCATTCCTGCATGGGAAAGCCCAGAGGAATATTTACATTTTTTAATACAATGCATAGACACCTTTACTCAGGCCTCCTAGCAGGCTAAGACAGACTGGCGGCAGATACAACTGTGCCTCTTTTTGAAAAGTCAGAGACATAGAGCGTAAGCCTCTCCCCAACTGAGAGCAATAACTCCAACGTCTATCTTCCCACCCCTCACTTCCTTGTCTGCTGTCTCCAGAATTTCGTAAGCATTTGGAGGTGATCCAAAGTAATTCCTCTGCAGGAAAACGATGGGATCTTTTCTTTTAATGCAAAGGAAGAGTGGTGTTCAGGATGAATATCCCAAATGGTATGGAGATTTTGCCGGTGTGAAAATGTCTTGTAAGCTTGCACTTCCACAGGACCTGAACTGATGTGTGAAAAAAAAAAACATATCTTTTATCCATCCCCAGATGGTTTGGATATTTTCCTCAATGGGTAGAAAAAGACAGTTCTCATACTGTCAATAAATAATATCAAACTTAATTTGTGTTGGAGAATTAGCCTAACTTTAATCTTGGGTCAACTGTCATTTCAGAGTAAATGTTAATGTTTGTATAGAGGACAAAGTGAGAATACTTTATACACACTTGAAAACAAGCAAAATTATTAACCAGCAGGATCTAGGATTTGATTAATTATATAAAAGTTTGATTTTTCTCAGAAACTGTCTTTAAGGCCAAAAAAGGACTGATGTAAACTCCATGAAGAGGAACTCTTTTTGGTAGACATTCATTTTTTCTTACATTCGTTTCTTTTTTTTCTTCCCAGAGTATCTTGTCCAGACCTCTCAAGCACTAACTATATGTACGTATCTCCTCTATCAAACCCAAAGTTTCTCAGGGGCATGAGCTATCTCTGATTCTTCTTGAGATCTGGAGGGTGCATCCCAGTGTCCAGCACAAAAACTACCTCTGACAACAATTACTGCAAAGTGCTCTGTAATCAACCACACTAACACTCATATCACACAGAACCTAGCGCTTAGACTCCAGCGCATGGTTCTGAGGTTAACCATGGATCCGAAGATCTAGGCTAACCTCAAGTGGGAGGTTCCTTCCAAGCCGTGGGTCCCGTTGGCTGGGCTCCTGGCTTGTAGGCTGTGCTCTGGTCTGTCTCTGGGACTCAGCCTGAAGAGGCAACAGGAAAAGAGAAGAAAATGTTCCCATGGCAGAGACAGGGGCGCCAACTGCAGACACGCGTTTCAAACTTTTGATAGTGTATGTCCATTACTATTTTATTGGCCAAACCAAGTCTCATGATCAGCTCACTATTGGCAGAGTGGGGAACTATACCCCAAGTTTAGCGGAAGAAACTTCAGAGTCACATGGCAAAAGGTGTGGATACAGAAGATTAAAAACCTGGAAATATTAATGCAATCTACCATAATAGGTATTCAATAATAGCTTAGAGAATTAATAAATTCATGTTCCTATCCTGTCTTTATAGTTTCTAACTAACAACTCTGTTAAATACTCTGGGTTTTTTTTCTCAGAATAATATTAGTAGTTGGTAAATATTAAATAAATGGAAGTCCAAAAATTATTCCAATGTGATCTGAACCAGAAGTTACTTACCAAGGTAGGACCGTGTGCTCTGCAAATATTCTTTCTGGCAGGATATAGCATGTCTTTTCATGATCCAGACCTGGGACAAGGAAAAAAAGAGTCAAAAGTAGAAAAGACTTACAGAAATGCCCACTAGTATTTGAACTCATAAGCATGTGGGGTTTGTCACTTTCAGTTCTTTTATTTGAAGGTCATAGTTTGAACCAGTCAGTTTAACTCACCTATCCCCGTCCTAAGCACAACTAATAGGTTTTTCTCTGCAAGGTAGAGAATGACTCTGAGCTGCCAGTGAGAACTCCATCGGAATGGCCCTCCAGGAAGTCGCTGCCCTGTGGGGACCCTAACCTTCCTTCCAGAACCACTGAGTGCTTTCTGCCATGTTTCTATGAGGCTGACACACCTGCTTTGAATATCAATTTGCTTGTGCCTTTGGATTTCCAGGTGGTGATTTTTATTGCTTTCCAAAGCATGAAATTTGAACTTGAATTTTCCCTGATGTCAGATTAGCAAAAGCACCTTAACAGTGAGCTTTTTAAATAAAGCAGCTATTTCTGATGGTTACCTCATATTTTAAGATCCCATTAGAACTATATAGAGAGTTTGCTAAAAGGCAGGGAGAAGAGTGTTAGACATTTAAAGTTTCAACTGGTCATCTCTCTATTAAAATATTAGGTGTAGAGTGGCTTTCATACTCTTTCATGTTACAAACCACACATCTGAAGGAAGAATAATAAGCCTCAGAGGCCAGGAATGAAGTTTCCTTGTCTATTTTTCAAAGAAACAAAATTTTTATGTTGGGGGATGGGTACAGGGAAAAACAAATTGCACAGGATCTTGCTGGTGGCTGCAGTGTGAGGTCATTTTACACTGCAAGTCACAGAGCACAACACGATCCTTGTAAACTTGTAACCTATTTTAGCAAACATGAGTAATTACAAACAAAACACCACACAAGTTGAAATTTTACGTGGTAGCTCATTTCACCAAGGCCTAAATGTAAAGCAAATAAAATAAAACTCTGCCCCACTTGCCATGCAAATTGGTTGCCTGGGGTATAATTATCTGATTAGCCCCTGAAAACCCTTCCTTACATGTGCAAATTTGATTTAGAGGCCTCTCACAAGACTATAGCCAACCACTTTGTGTAAACATTGCCTCTACTGCACAGAGTCCAATGCTGGGATAATTTTGCAAATCTGCTATGGCTGTTCTATGCATGAAGCAAATGGAACTTGTGGGAATAAGCAATGCAGCTATATGCATACGAATAATGTTTATTGCCCACTTTTATTCTCCTAGAAAAAAAGGCATTTGCATCACTATTCTATTCTAATCTGTCACGAAATCTTTGCTACAGAAAAATTTCTAATTTGTATTTCTTCTTTGCAAGCAGTTATATTGATTTTTTAAAATGTTTCAATAATGTCTTGTCAACTGGATGGGAATGTAAATCTTTATGGCCAGGTGATGTGTTAGTGTTTGTTGAATCCAAAAAGCTTGGAGGGACAAGAGCGTGTTCAGGTAACAGAACACTCAGATTAAATTCCAGACCAGCCACCTCACGTCAAGTGCTCTGTTCACCACCTGGGCCGCCTCTCACAGTAAAACCATAGCGCAATTTGTATTGGATTTTATTGGTCTGCAAACTGAAACCGAGAGGCATACACTGGATACAACGTGAAATTAAGACTGAATGTGGTCTCTCCCATTCTTCAAAGAATTTGGTTTTGCCCTCTTCTTAAGCATAGGAAGTTAAGGGTATAAGAACATTTTTGCTATATTCTCCTGCTCTGCTATCCAATGTGGTAGCCACTAACCATAAGTGGCTATTTATATTTAAATAAAAGAAAATTTAAAAATCAGTCTCTCGGTTACACAAGTGTACTAGACACATTTCAAATGCTTGATAACCACAAGGATGTGCCCAGTGCCAACTGTACTAAAGGGGACAGAATGTCAATTTTCCCACTGTCACGGAGGGTTCTATTGGATAGTTCTGGTCTGGCGTCTGGAAAGGAAGTTTTGTGCTTTCTGATCTCTGACTTAGGCCATGGCTAGGAACATTTTCAGAGGCTATAAAACTCCTCCTCGAGAAAGTCCTGTGTCTTAGTTCAAAGCTGCTATAACAAATACTATAGACTGGGTGGCTTATAAGCAGCAGAAATTTATTTTTCATACTTCTGGAGCCTAGGAAATCAAGATGAAGATGCAGGCAAATTCCATGTCTGGTGAGAGACCTCCTTCTAGTTCACAGATGGTCATCAACTCACGGTGTCTTCACAAAACAGAAGCAAGAGAACTCTCCGAGGTCTCCTTTATAAGGGCACTAGTCCCATTCATGAGGGCCCTACCCTTGTGACCTAATCACCTCCCAAAGATCCTATTTCCTAATATCATCCCATTGTGGATTAGGATTATAACACATTAATTTGAAATCATACAAACATTCAGTCTGTAGCATCCTGGTTTCCAACTTTGGATCATAACCTTAATACCATCAGCTTGTGTGTAGCAATTTGAGTTTTCAGGCTTTTCATAGTCATATCGATATTTCTTTCTCAAACAGACAACCAAACAACTACACACATTTTCATTCAGATTTCTAAAGAAGAGAAATTAGGCAATATAGTTTATAGGAAACATGCCTTCAGATTCTTAAAGGAAAATTCATCACTTTCTTTTACTTTCTGACACATTTAATCAGTGAAAACCTGTATAAAGGATCCATGGACAAGGCCAACAGGGAGGGAGGAGGGTTGAATGTGGGAGGGAAGGATGGAAGGGCAGGGGAGAGTAACGAGGGGGAAATGGGGACAACTGTAATTGAACAAAAAAATAGAAAAATAAATATGAAGCATTTAAAGAGTTGCTCATTTGAACTTACCAAGTGTGAAGTCAGGAAAACCAAATTTTTATATCACTTTACTGATGAAATCAATGCTATGGAGCCACAAATTCCAGTGAGAGTGTGTTGTTATCAATATTGATTGCATATTGCAAATACCAACTGTCAGTAGATAAGTTGGTATTTCTCGGTAAAGAAGATTTTAAAATTATGTGGGCTTCTGGAACTGCACCATTGTTGCAATGATTTGCCCCTCTAACAACTTGAAATGTTTTTGATTTTTCCATTTTTAGAAGAGAAACTAATTCCCCAAGGTTGTGATTTACTAGAGTAAAAGTCTTTGTAAGGCAAGAGAAATTAAAATAGTGACAAAAATAACATGAGCACTGCCAGGACACTAAACTATTGGAAAAACATAAAATAATTAACTATTGTATAGTTATTTGGTGCAGCAAATGATGATAATTTCCTATTTGGGGTCACTATACATAGTGATTAAGAGGACAGGCTCCAGCATCCATCCTACCACTTAGATAGTGTCCAAAACCCAATCCAAGAATTTTCTACTTATGTAACTTCAAGGAGTCTCATTAACATCCTGTGACAAAGTCTAGAACAGCCCCTAACAAGGATGCCACCAAAGATGGGCCGAACCTTGTGAGACAATCCCCAAACCAGTTTGCTGGTTATCATCATCTCCTCACGTTTCTGACCCTTAGTTTTCAACTCTTGCTTCATTTTCCTTTTTCTACCTACTTCATTCACTCAGTTAACCATTTCCAAAGCAGACCTCTAACATTTTCTTCCAGAAAATGATAGAGACTTTACAGACTTATTTATATAGTGATTTGTATTGAGAACTCTGGGAAGTAGAAGTCATTTAAAATATGGTCCTTCTAGGAAGAAACTTACAATTTATTTTTGGAGGCACATCATGTAATTGAGAAGTCTATTTCAATAGTAGAGATAGGTTTCTGGATTCCATAGCTATTGTGGGAAGGTTCCAAAAACTGACCTACATGAAATTTCCACCAGCTTGCTAGGGGCAAATATTTCCTTCCTGCAGCTTTAAAACTCTTCATGTGTTCATGGCTATGGGAGATTCAGTCCAGCCCAGGAGAAGTTCTGGTTCCCAGGAGATAAGCTGAATTTCATGATTCTCCCATAGAAAGGGAGATAAGGAAGGGAGAGAATGTGGCTGTTCTTCCTGGCACCAAAATGGAGAAGATATTCTCTTATTAATGTCAGCAGGACTATCCAAATCACCAAGGTGGATGGTCTTCAACTGATCATGTCAATCATCTATTAAAATGTTCATTTATTAACATTTGTAGTTTATTAAAAATTATTTTTCTTGTTGGTAATTTGTGTATGGCCAGTGTAGTCATATTCTTTGGTGGAGAAGGTCACTGAATTAGTTTCAAATTTCTGACTCCTGAGGCTGGATCCTAGGAACAGATCCTACTAGGCTGGGAGAGGTAGCTCAGGAGCTCCCCCAGGCAATGGAAATACGGAGGGACCCTAATGGAGGAGAGACAACTTATTGGTAGGATGGATAGTAGGCATAAAAAGAGGAGATTATCCACCCTGGCTGGTGTAGCTCAGTAGATTGAGTGGGGGCTGAGAACCATAAGGGTTGCCAGTTTGATTCCTAGTCAGGGTATATGCCTGGGTTGCAGGCCGGGTCCCTGGTGGGGACCATGTGAGAGGCAACCACACATTGATGTTTCTCTTTCCCTCTCTCTCCCTCCCTTCTCCTCTCTCTAAAAATAAATAAAATATTTTTTAAAAAAGAGGAGATTATCCTATGTTGCTGTTGTTAGGCAAAACTTACCGAAGAGCCCTGGGAGGTGGTATTGTGCTTTAAAATGAAGGGAACTTAGTACAAAATTAAGGGAAACAACAAAATTGAGCAAGAAAGAACAAGTTGCATAAAAACCCACATTACAAGGTCCGGGCTTCCTTGCTATTTTTCTATAGTCACCTTCCCTATAGAGTTCAAAAGTCTTGTTCCATTCCAGTTCCAGCCTGAGAGCTCCCCTTCCTGCTTCCTCCCCCACTCCTCCTGTTCCTTCCACAGGAGATGCCTCGTCACACAGAAAGAATGGAATAGAGATTGGAAAGGATGATGTCACTGTGTGTGTGAAAGTTCATACAATTGCTGTAGTACTTTCTGGACTGTATTTTCCCATAACAGGTTCCTTAATGGCAGAATAGTGTCAAGAGTATGACTATCACCTATGGGTTTTCCTTGGGTTAGATGTCCAAAGAGGAGTTCATCTTGTACAAGGCCAGAATTAGGGTGAAAAGAGCAAAGCACTCCCCTTGAGTGCTCCATTTAATGGGATGCCAAAAAGTCAATAGTCAAGATAATATTTACATATTTAATATAATATCTAAGAACCAAAAATAAAGCAAACATTAGTATTTTAAATAAAGACAGGATGGTGTTGCTTGTTTGTTTTATGACCCTGTGTGATTGTGCAATGAGGGGGAGTTGTTTTCAGTTAGACCTCGGGTGTTGTGTCCTGTGATTTTTCCTTCCGCTCAGGTAGGTTTGGGAAGATTAACACTGGCATGTGAACTGATTGTGTAATACAGAGCTTGATATGCAGTTGTATTTTGATTGTAAAACTTTTATTAACTTTCCAGCATGGTTCAAACTATATAATACTTTGATTAATGCGTGTGAGGGCAAACATTTTTCTTTAGGCCTTAGGCTCCAGTATGACTGGGTATGGTGCTGATATTAACCAATTCATTAAACAATTCATTCAGCTTTTGGAGAGGACAGTGATTAGGGCAACTTTTTACAGAGTGGCTAAGGGCAGGGCAGGTGATGATAGACACCCCTAGTACATTGCTTACATGTCAATGGTGGGAAGTGGTAATCCATAAAGACCACCATGACATTGGTAGGAGTGATCTTTGTAATTTAAGTGTGAATTGAAGGTGAAATTTGCAGTGACAGAATCAGAACCCCCTGGTAAGTCCACCCTTTTACACTTCGAAATTCTTTCTCCAGTAATAACTTATCAAAGGTAATAACTTCTCAATAAAATAACTTATTTGATTGAGAATATGAGAGGACTAGGGAAGTCTGTGAATTGTTGTTAGGAGATAGAAAAACATTGAACAATTTCAAAAAAAAAGGGCAAGTGAATAGCAGGGAAAAAAGTCTCGAAGAAGACCAGGACCAGATTTTAAATGATTTTAAATGTTGTCATAAGGAGTTTTAATTGGAAGTGGAACTTAGGACTTCTGAGATAATAGAGGCATTTGGGTGGCCAGTCCATGTAGTAGAAAGAATATAGGAACTGGGATCAGATGTGTCAGATTTGACTCCCAGGTATGAAATTGATTCACTGTGAAACCTTTGGCAAATTATGCTTCTCCTCCAAATTTCAATTTCAATATCTATAAAAGGATTGCCTGCCATTATTCTATTAATGCAGTAAGTACAACACATGACATACAAAATCACTCCATAAATATTGGCTATAATTAAGTTCAATCTTATCAGATTTAGAGATCGAATGACAGGGAGTATCTAAGAATCAAAGATAACTTTAAGTTCAGGAAGACTGAGACTATGGTGTTACCATGGATATTAGCTAATGCCAAGTATATTAGTTTCCTACGCTACATGACAAATTTAGCAACTTAAAACACCAGATAAGCATTTATGGGTCAGGAGTCCAGGATATCATCTTTGGGCTCTCTGCTTACGGTCGCACAAGGCTGTTACCAAGGTATCAGTTGGGCTGTGTTTTCTCTGGAGGTTTGACTGGGGAAAAATATCTCTTCTAAGTTCATTCAGGTTGTTGGCAGAATTTATTCCTTTCAGGCTATGTAACAGAGGACTCTTGTGTTTTGCTGGCTGTCACATGGAAGTGGCCCTTACATCCTAGAGGCCACCCACGTTTGTTTGCCCAGTGGATTTTTTTCAACATGGCTGCTTGCTTCATCAAGTCACCCAGGAAGGCCCGTTACTCCAGTCTGCTAAGCTGGGGTCAAATAACATAATATCATCACAGGAGTAACATCCAATCACCTTTCTCATATTCTGTTGGTTAGAAGAAAGTCACAGGTCCAGCTCACATCAAAGAGGGGAATCACACCAAGACGTTGACACCAGGAGGTGAGAAATCATTTAGGGTCATGTTGAGGTCTGTTTGACACACAGAGTAGGAAAATTACGGCAAACCAATTTTGAGCTTCAGATAAAAGTTTGGTCTTAGACATGTTCTATTTGAGACTGGAGCAAGAACAGCAAGCAATACAACCCAGCAAACACTTTGAAGTAGAAAATCAGAATTACAAAGAAAGTTTGGGATAGACTATGGATCAGGTGTTTATCCAATATAAACAATCACTAAAACTGCAGGGGAAGATACAATTTCTGAGGGAGAGAGGGTACGGAAAGGATAAAAGAATGAACATTGAGCCTTAGTCTAGATTTTTGAAATGGAGGGAAAAATGTGAGGCAAACAGCTGAGTACACCATTACTTGAAGAATTATAATGATAATCAATAACAATAATACACAATGATAGAATATCAATAAAAACTACTTCTAATGAGCAAACTTCCCTAATGTGCCAGGATTCCTCCAAGGACATTACACATATTGGTTCATATAATCCTCACAAAACTATCCCCATTTTACAGAAGTGGAAGCTGAGTCACAGAGAATTTAAGTAGCTTGTGTGAGGTTGCACAGCCAGGCTGACATGAGGACGTGTCATTTGGCCACTAGAGGAGACAACTGGCAGGGCAGCTTCAGAGAGACTCGTCCTCACACACAAGGAGGGATTCACTGGGTCAGGATGGCTGAGGCTAGAAGTCAAAATCACTGGGTGCAGGGGCTAAGTGAACACTGTTGAGAACTGTGTTGATAGAATAATGTCAGGACAAAGAGAGAATGGAGGATAAGAGAGTAGAGGTTTTATCCACTGTGGGCCGCATCACTATCCCCAGATAATGAAAGATGAACTTTGAGTTTTCTCTAATTTAGCTATTCTTCATGGGTTAGTAAAAGTAACCAAATTCAGTGAAAGAATATCACTGCTCTGGATAATACATCAATGAAGATATAATTTACTTCTCTTGAATATTGAGAGTAATTTCAGTTTGACTAATAAATAATGAATTATTAACATATTAATTCATGCTAAAATATATGATCCCTGCTGTCATTAAATTTGAAGACCCAGCAAACACATGTGATGGTTAACTTTTTAGGGCTATGAGATATGCAGATAATTAGTCAAAAAATATTCTGAGTGTTTCTGCGAGGGTGTTTTTGATGAGGTCGACATTTAAATTGATAGACTGAGTAGAACAGATTATACTCCATAATGTGAGTGGGCCTCATCCAATCAGCTGAAGACCCAAGTGGAACAAAAGGTTGACCATCCCCCGAATAAAAGGGCATTCCTCCTGCCTACAGGCCTTCAGACTTGAACTGAGACACAGATTGAAGATTCTGGAGTTGACAAACTCCAAACTGAGTGAGCCAATTCATTATGAAGTATTTCTTTGTATAGCCTATTGCTTCTGTTTTTTTTTGTAGAACCCTGACTAACACAACACACCATGGTTGACATTCTGCCATTGTTTGCAGTGTTGTTCTGCCATTACATGCAGTGTACATATAAGTGATGATGCTCAGGATTTTGGAGATCATACTATATATACAGATTTGTCTTCAAGGGCTTTTTTTGCTTAACATTGTATCATGCACTTACTTTATATTATATAGTAATTGGAAAACAATTTAAATGCTGTGTAATATTTTGTAATATAGATATGCCATTTCCCTATTATTGGACTTAATGTTATTTTTAGTGTTTTTACTAACATGCATAAAGCTTCAGTGAACATCTGTGAATGCAAAATTTGCACCTTATTTCTGATTATTTTCTTGTGGTAGATTTCTAGAAAGGAAATTATTATGAACAGATATAAATTATTGTGTCTGTCCAGCAGTGTCTGAGAGTGTCTAGGTCACCTGAGCAATATACCGGGCTTTAGAAACTGAAGAGTATATCAAATATGAAGGATGATTAATTCCATGGGAGTAGCTTAAAGGTATTTATTATCCTGTCCCTCCCACCCATCAGAATCTGTTAGAAATGGAGTCCTATTGGACCACACTTGGAGATTCATCCTTACCACCTTGCTCAGACAGAGGTTAACCCTGTCTGCCTTGAAGAAAGGCTGACTCAGAACTCACTTCTTTTAGAACTGGTTCCCTTTCTTCTCCTTTTTGGTGCGATAATATCCTCTTCTGAGGCGATCAGGCCATATAAAACCACTCCAGTCTTCCTCTCGATCAACATCGTGCTTAAGAACCTCTGAGTCTTTCTTATTCTTATCAAAACAACTAATCATCACTATCTTTCTGGAATTTGAATGAGGATCATGTCTTTGTTAATCAATGACAAAGTTATCAATGATAAATTAGATAACTTTACAATATGTAGAATATTAGAATATTTTCTAGGTATTAGAATATTTAGAAAAGATATTATTTTATTCTCTCAGGAGTATTTGCACTTTGAAGAAATATTGCTAGAGACACTGATCTTACATATAAAGAAAAAAACCTTCACAGATGGTGTTTCACAAACTCTGGTGGTCTAGTTGGGATTTATGGATGATTTTTGATGAGTGACCCATAAAACGTCATCAAAGAAATAAAAGCTTTGTGTATTAGCAAATGAGAAGGTCTTGAATTACAATCATAATACTTCACATCCATATGTAAGCACCTTCTAATACTAAAATACTGTGCTTTTTATGTGGTATGTAATTTAAAATTCAGCAATCCACCACACAGCTACAAGATAATAACAGGGGAAACCAAGGGCAAGGGTATAAAGGAACTCTCTGCCCTTTCTGCTCAACTTCTCTGTAAAACCTAAACCTCTGTAAAATAAAGTCCATTAATGAAAATAAAAAGTTCAGCAACATTCCGAGGTAAGAATTTTAACCTGCGTGACACAGATGAAGAGCAGCACTAGCGGCAAAATCAGACCTGTGACTAAAGACTGAGCTCACCATCCCCATTTGTCTTTTCTGCCTGTGGAAGGAGAGCACCTGTAAGTGCTGCTGCGTCATGTTCACCTTCAGGGGCCTGGACAAATTTGTCCCTGAGTTGGGAGGAAAAGAAATGAACCAACCAACTAATCAACAAAACGTGTCAGCATGTGGATCCACAGGGGACTTGTGCAGACTGAGAGAACACACATCTCCTTGTGTTTATTTTTCCCTTTCTATGGTGAAAACATGACAATGTTTTAGAGACTCATCCCTCAGAGTAACTTCTAAACAAATCAAGTGACTCCCCCGTGGTATAGAGATTTCTCTATGCCAAGAATAAAGAAAGCCGTTCTTCTCGGAGCCCAAGAGTGTCATCAGTGGAGAAGGCGCCAGCATCTCTGTTGGAAGAGCTGCCGTTTGCATTTGTGAGGGCAGGGGAGGCGCAGAAAGCTTCTGAGCATCTGCAGCACTCTTACCGGGCACCTGGCGTTGGAGGCAGGGCCGTTCACCCAGAAACCTGCCTCCAGGTTTCTCTCTCTGCTTAGCAACCGAGGACTCTAGCCAGAAAGGATTTTGGCTCATTTTCGCTTCTTCTGAATTCCTCTAAAGAGTGAAGGAGAGAGAAGAAGGGAGATTTTTTTCTTTTGTTGGTAAATTACATTAAAATGAATAATATCTGATAATGGAAGTTGAAAACCCTTGGATAAGCACAGAGCTCTGATTGTATGGAGAGAAAGCTAGTTATTTGATAATGTAAAAACCACATACAAACAAAACTTTTTCTACTTTTTAAAATAGGTTGAGACCTCATAGTTTTAAAACCAGGCACACAGATTTTAGGTTACCTTCTCTGGTCTGGCACCTTCCTGCTGCTGGCAATAAGCTTGGCTCGTACAGTGAGATTTAGAAGAGAGGTCTGAGTTTGATTAACTGTGCCTTTATGAATAACATCCTCAGAGAATTCCAGTCCGTGTTCAGATTGAGTACAGCAGTGCCATGGGACATTGGTGTATGGTGAGGCTGCTCCTTGCAACAGATTTTGACAGATCATAACTCTTCCAACCTACATCAGTCATCACCTTTTTTTTTTGCAGGATGATATTCCTAATATTTCCATTTTACTTACTCTCCACCTGATTTGTCAGTTTACTGGACAGCATCAAGTCCATTTTGATAGGTAGTTCTTTCCCTGCTGGGAGGTGGCCAGTCGCACATGGCCTTAGGGTATTCTCAAAGGATTAAGAGGTCCCTAAGCAGAGGGTTAAGACAAATAGAAGAGAAGGTAGAAAGCCCTAATAATCGTTTATTACCATGTATTTCTTACTATTTCGGTCTTAGCCTCTCCCTTTGGTGACAGTGGCTGTCTGTGGAATCTTCAGATCACAGAGAATCAGTCGTGGTAACATGCCCATGCCACACCCATGGGGAATCCCACCCCTGGAGGCAGGAACTTTCCTCGTTGGTCCCTCTTCCAGTTGGTGAATGCAACTGAGTGGAAAAATCAAATGGCAACTCATATTTTTTTCTTCTCAAGAGAGACCGCCAAAAGGAAAGAGAAAGAACCATTCATCTCTCCTGTGTTAATTAAGAACACTGGATGCCCTTATGTAAGCATTTCCTTTGGACTCATGCTACTCGTTTGTATCCCAATCCAAGTTTGTTGGAATTGTAACAGTAGAAGGCATTATCATGTCACAGAGTACCATCTTGAGGCATGATTGCTTTTCATTCTACATGGTTCATAAAGCAAAATAAATTTTGAATAACAAATGGTGTGAGTTATAATTGTTATATGAGTATAAGTTTTCAGGAAAAGAAAATGTTCCAATTACAATATACCGCATTGATAATTAAGGTTTCACTGTGTGCTATTAAAGATGCAAGGTATTCATATTATGTTCTGATTTTACCTCTTTTTTTGCAGAAGAGGCAAAAATCTTCGTGCTATCACATGTCATATGCATGTGTGTTTTGGAGGATAAGAAGACTTTTACCGTATTGATATTTTTAAATTAGCAGTTTCTCTAAGAAAATTATTTCTAGAAGAGTCATTACCTTTACGGAGTTCACTGTAGCAGAGAAGATATCCGCAGTTGCTAAGCAGTTGTCAAGCAGACGAGTTTACTTACAGTTCCGACTCAGCCTTCTTTCCTTTTAGGAACTTCCCTCCTACTCTAGCTGCCAAAGATAATACACCAACTTCTACACCACTACAATATCTCCAATCAGCTTTTTTGGACACTACCTCTTGCTTTGGACCTTTCTTATTATCTACTTTCCCCTCCACATCCTTGGTAGCATTTATTCCTTCAGAAACAGGGACGAAAAAGAACTAAATAAGATTTCGTTCAGCACCAGGCATCTCACCAGCGACAGTGGCTAAAGATCTTCAGACTTCTAGATGAAACTTATTTTCAACTCAGAACTTCACTTGTAGCCAAATATCAAATGGAAAGCTGTAATGAATCAGAAAGCAAGGCAAGTTCTCTGTTTATCTTTCACAGATCCTTTCTTAGAATGTAAATTGAACATGTATGTCTGTCAAAAAGGTTCTGCACCCAGTTCCCAAGGTGTGTGGGGGTGTGTCATTTCCCACACCTCCAAGCAGCTCTCAGACAACAGCTGGGTGTCCTACAATTCAACTCAGTTTTGATACTGTCTATGCGAAGGCAGCATCAGATTCCACAGGTTAGAAGTCCAGGTCCACAGGACTGCCCCTCTCTACCCACCCACACTCCCCCATGCACACAAACACTGCAGATGCCTGTTGCAAGCCCAGGCTGTCACCTGCACTTCTGACCAACCGGCTATAAAGTGGTGGTTTCCGCAGTCCCTTCCTTGGGTTTGATTAATTTGCTAGAGCAGCTCACAGAACTCAGAAAACCCATTTACTCACTAGATTACTGATTTATTATAGATTACCAATTTATTATAAAGCATATTAAAGGATAAGAAACAACAACCAGATGAAGAGATCCACAGGGCAAGGTCTTCAACAAAGGAGCTTCTGCCTTCATAGAGTTCCAGTCCTAGTGTGGTATCACATGCAAGTTTTCAGGAAACCCAACTGTTCTCCAAGCACCCTCCTTTTGGGGTGTTGTGAAGAACATTGATGATTAGCCTTTGGTGACTGATTCAACCCCCAGCCTCTCTCCCCTTTTTGGAAATCAAGGGCAGGACTGAAAGTTCAACCCCTCTTTACGTGATTGGTCCCCCTGGCAACCAGCTTCCATCCTCAGGTGCTTTCTACAAGTCACCTCATTCACATAAACCCAATTGTGGGGGGAAGGGGCTTGTTATGAATAATTCATGAATAATAGGACACCCATTTTACTTTTATGGCTCTGAAGCAATTTCAGAAACTGAGGACAAGAAACAAATATTGCCCCATTGCTCTTATCACTGAGGAAATTCCAATAGTTTGGGAGCTGTGTGCCAAAAATGAGATATACAATGAATGAAGGCCAAATATAGTATATTTGTTATATGATGTATTGTCTAATATATTATGCGTGTATATATGATACATATTTCTTATTATGAATCACATTATCACCCCTATAAAACAAGAAAGTAAATAAAGAAAAGGAGAATGGCTTCCAGGGACCACTGAATTAAAAGAAGAAAGATGAAAAGAAGGAAGAAGAAAAGAAGAACCTGGCATTTTATCCCAGATTCAACAATTTGAAGCAGTCCTAGCAAATTCAGATTGGAACAGAGGACGTGAACAATTTAGCTATAGGTGGAAACAACTTGAGTTTCTGTTACAGGTGAAAGACAGATTATAAAAACAAAAACAACTCATTACAATTTGATTGCTGGATAATTTTTATTTGAGTGGCATATGTATTATGATATTGGATAATGATACATATAAGATATGTAATGAAGAAATGTATACGTAGCACATTATGCTCTGAGAGTTAAAAAATTTATATGGACATGATGTAAAGGATGTAAATTGATTTTTAGTTTCTAGAATCAACTTATAAACAAAGTACATAAGAGAACTGTAATTGTAAAATGAAATGGAAATATTTTTATTTTAGGGAGAGGAGATGTAGAAGCAAGTATTAGAGTACTAATGTCTTCATTTCACAAAATGGGAAGTTGTGAAGTCAGAAAATGGGAAGAAACAACCAAATGGGAAACTCTTGACTATTTATTAAAAACTAGAGAAATAATATAGCTAAAGTCACTACATATTCTGTGAGCAAATTTGGGCTACATATTAACAGAATATGGGCTACTATTGGGCTAATATTGGGCTACTATTTAACAGAATAGTTTTCTGACTTGTGAATTTAGTTATGTGGAAAACATTTTCTGGTGAGCAATTGATTAAAATCACTAGTTCTCAAGTTTTTTGGCCACAGTTCAAAGATCCAAAGAGCTTTTATTTATGCAGATTATATGTAAGGAGATTTGCTCTATTACTGGTTCAGAAATTAAAACAAAAAATCAAAATATATTTTATATTAATTAATTTATTTAATAACATTAACACACTCATTACATGCTAACACCAAGAGCATAGTTTTATGAACAATAACTATATTTTCAAAATACAGTTTAGTGAGAGGAGAAGCACTTTCGCATTTTTGTAAATCCCTTTAATGTTTGTCTTAATAGGAGGCAGCTGGGCTCTCATCTCCACTCTGCATTCAATCTGTTGTGACATCTCAGATGATGTAGCCTTGAAAACTTCCACCAGACCCTCAAGAGAGAATGAGAGGGAACAAGGCAGATGATGTGTTAGTATTATTATGAAAATAGTTTCAATGGCTTCACCAGAAGAGTCCCAGTGATCCCCACTATTGAAATCTTTATGTTCATTCTCATAATGGTCCTGTCATTTAAGAAGAATGAGGAAACTGAGGCTTGGGAAGGTAAGGATGGCCTGGTGGTGACAACAGGGCTGGGAACTGTCCCCAGGCGGTTGACTGCCAAGTGGGAGCTCTGCCAAAGCACATGTCCTCTCTCATTGGTGCGCGTTTTATTTCCTCCCTCATCCACTGTTGATGTTGATGGGGTATTGGTCCCTTTAGACTTGTTTGAAGAGCTTAATAAACTCAAGAGTAGTTTTTCTTAATTTTTTTCAAATGTCTCAAGACAACTTTCTAATTCTTTTGGATTAATAAGAGACAATTTAGAGTCTCAATAGTTATCAAATGACTTTTCTCATCCCCACAGATTATAAATCATTGAAAATGATCATAATACTGGCAATAAGAACTTGCTTTAATTTTTTCTTTGGTTTTAAATACAATCTGCTCTGTTTGAACCCAATATTTGACACCCCAACAAATTTTCTTTTACTAAAAAGCCCTACAAACTTATTGTCTCAGTGGAATACAAAGAGGATAGAAACTAAAGTATTTGTGATTCACAATATAAATTTACTTTATGCAGGAATTTTAATACATTTTTTTAGAAAACCACGAGTATATAGTTATAAAAGCTGTGATTATTGGTCAAAATCAGGTTCCGATTATATTCTCTCTTCCTGCAAGAGCAAAGCCTTTTTCTAATAACACCACACTAATCAGTGCTTCTCACTCATGCTGACCACTTTATCATTTATTCATCTTCTTTGTTATGGTAAATTGAGCCCAAAGTCACAAACAAAGCAGCCAAATTGCATGACTGTTTATTTTTGTCGATGTTAGTGTTTGATTGTATGTTTTCATTTTTTGTCTTTCTTTTCCTGGGTGTCAGCTGCAAGTCCTAGATCACTATTATATTGTGACTCATAGAATGTCCACATAATGTAGTTAGTTCTCATTCCTTATTACACCAGATTATAAATATTTATGTTGTAACAACTTACACTGTAGAAGAAATAAAGAATATTCTTGTATACACAAAACAATGGAATACATTCAAGCACTGTGATGCATGAATTGAGGATACTCATAGTACACACAGGACACATAGACACAAGATGCTCCGTAACTATTGGCATGGTTTGCAGAGTGAACTGGTACTCGATGTGGTCATGAGGAAATCTTCCTACAACTGGACATAAAATCTTCTGTTGGACCTTTTGAATGAGAGGGGAACATACCTATTATGAAGACCCTTGATTTTTAGAATAATCAAGGAGAGATATTCCTTGAGGCAAAATGAAAAAGAAAAGATAGATATTAATGCAGATGAGTTAGATCTGCCTTATTAAAGTCTTAAGATAATTCTAACAAATAACATCACTCAAATTTTTTAAAGGCATTCACAAAGTCAACATTGCATAGCAAAACAAGGAAAACATCACAGAGGGGATGGTTTCAGGTGTCAGTCCAAGAAAGCAGAAGCACCTACAAAGTCTGGTCCAATTTACTATAAACTAGATTTTAAAAAGACTAAAAGATGTTTACTAATTCTAAAGAGGATATTCAAATAAAGTAAAAGAATCAGTGCCATCAACTACGTTCAAATAATTCCTGTCATTCAGTTAATAAGCAACTCACCTCCCTGCTTCCCTGGGTGCCTGAGGTCCTGTCTACTTCACTTACTAGGGACCCACCAAGTGTCTTCTCCTATCGAATTCTTACTGGGGGGTTAATGCTTATAGGACAGGATGGCACTTATCCTCTGTATGGCCTTTATTTTTCTTTCTACCCTCTATCCCTACCCGCCTGCTGACTTCAGATTGTGTGGGTTTGTCAAAAAATCTATCTGGGAAATGTGTATATAAATGGACAATTCTAAAAAAATCAACATAGAAACTGAAAAAGAAAAAAGAATAATGAATACCCTATGTATATGTATACTCAGTTAATAGCAGAGAAATGCCAAGGAGATAATAATTATACCTGTTATACTGGAAAAAACACAAATTTAAACTGCTAGTCAGAGAGTAAATTAATACAACTATCTAGAAGACAGGTTGGAAATAGATGATGGAAGTCCTGTAAGATGAAAACTTTTTATCCCAAAAGTCCAAATTCTAGAAATCTGGGCTCGGAAAGAATTGAAGAAGACAAAGTTGTATGTACTAGAATGCTCACTATGACATTCTACAGAGGTTGAAAATTAAGAGCCCACTGGGGCTAGGCAGGTCAGAGAAATTGCTGAAGGGACAGAACGTTTGACCACAGTGAGCAGCAAACTATTATATTTAAAGGCTTTGAGGTTTTAAATGCATTAATGACCAAATTATACACTAGTTTTACACAAAGTTTTATAATAGCCAAAACTTAGAAACAATCTAAATGTATGAAACTGCATGAATGAAAACCAAATTATAATGCAACCACTTGATAGAACACTCCTTATAGGTGAAGTTGAAATACAAGGCCCTACAGTTGTAAGCTTACATGACAACATATCCTTAAATTGCCAACCAGATGGTTGTTGTCAATAAGTATTAGTTTTTCTTCTTTTAAATATGCATTCTCCTAGAGAGAGATGTGTTAGGTCCCTTCTGATTACAAGTCACAGAAACACCACCCTCACATAAGTTGCTCAAGTACAGAAAAAACATTTCTGTATAGACTCACATAATTGGGAAGTTTAGGGTCTGAAATTCAAGTGTGGATAGATATAGATGTTCAAAAAGTACGAAGCTTTCTCTCTTTTTCTCTCTCTCTCTCTCCCCCTCATCTGTTTTTTATTCTATTGGTTTTATCCTCGGGCAGGTGCTTTCCCTGCTATAGCAAAATGTCCAGGTGTAAATTGTATTACAACCTCTTCTGAAATTAAGTATCTCTTCTTCAGTGGCTCTACAAAATCTTAAGTACAGGTCTTTGTTGACCCAGGGTTCGGTCATGTATTCACTCTGAGCCAATCACTATGACTCAGTTGGCCAGCCTTGGGCCAAGAAAGCAAACCTGGAGCTGAGGGATCTAGTACCCAATCCATGTGCTGACAGTGGGGGAATCTCCCACAAGTGAAACAATAATGTTGTACCCAGGACAAGAGAGATGGGATGCTGGGCAAAAACAGCAGTTGTTCACTGTAGTACACACCGAACCTTATCTTTATGTCTCAGCTAAAGCCCGATGCATTCATTGTCCTGAACACATGAAGGCACATGGTAGGATCTCAATGAGCAGCTGTTGTATTCATGTTTAAAAATTGCCAGGAGCCTACAGGAGTGTCTCTTACTTATTTTTTCTTCCATTAGGTGGGTGTCATTCATTAATACAGGTGTGCAACCCAAATGTTAACAAATCCCATCTTGGCTCCCTTGTTTATCCCTACAGCGCTATTGCAAATTGTTGCCCTGAGAATATAGGTGTTCTTTCAAGCGTATTATTATCATCACCACCTGCTTGTTGTGCAATATGTAATAATAAATACAATCATAATGGAAGTCACGAACTGTAGTGGAGGCTTACAGCAGTGTATCCAAATAGATATAAACAGTTCAAGGTGAAAACATATTTTTATATAAACACGTTTAAACTAAATCACAGATTCATCTTTTAACAAGGACAGGGCAAACATTTGCATCAAGCCAGCCAATTGTTAGGCCAACTAAACTGCATACATGGTCAATATCATAAAGGAAAATATTATTTCTGTATAGAGAATGCTCAAGGCAATACTTTTCTTCTTCCTTTTTGGAACATAACTTCATGCTGTGGTGTATTTTTCTAGTGGTGTAATGAGCCAATTTTAAGGGAGATGAAAGCAGAGAGAATGACAGGATTGGCTCTGAGAACTTCATTCTTGCAGATTTCCATCATTTCTACCATGGCATTCTTTTTGTTAACCTCCAAAGATCATGCATGATTGAGTTGGGGGTGGCTGTTTTTGCCCCATTGCATATCCCACATAATGAGCCATTTGTGCCATGGATTTCTCATCCCATCCTCCCACCCAGTATGATTTCACATCTTCTTTAAGTGCTAACCTTAGCCACCCTTATTGTGTGCAGGAGGAAGGAATGCCCCTTTCTAGCATTTACTGAAATTAAAGTCCATGAGGCCTCAGATGCTGGGGTCTGTCTTTTAGAAACAAAACATAAATAAACACATGTATAAAGCTGAAAGAAAGACTATAGAAGCATTCTATGTGCTAAAAGAAAGCCCCTCTGAGTCCCCTACCCCTACCTGGTCTCCCTTTCCCACAAAAATAGCATGGTAAATTTTCATTGTCTGTGGAAGCAGTTTCCCTGAGCAAACATTTTTGTATCAGTCATTTTACTTCCCTGGAAAGAAGGCTGTTTTCCAATTGTTCTCCTTCAGGGCCTGATTTCTTAAGGAAAAATCCTTGCACCAGCTTTCTTTTCCCCAAGTGTTTGCAAATGCAGCATGAGAGAAGCAAGGGCACAAGGATGTGCAGCTCGGAAAAAGTCAGGGGCAAAGCAGTAACTCACATTCGGTTTTGGGCCACGTGGGAGATCTAGAGTTCTTGGTCTTACCCAGAACAAAAGGCACTTAGAAAAAAAGTATGCTCACTTAGACCTGGTTGCATGTCTGAACCTATTCATTTGCTTGCTAACTCATTCATTCATTTTTCAAAAGAAAAGAAGCTACAGCTGAACTAGTGCTATGGACAACAGATTTTTAACATCTCCATGCTTTGGTCAAAGGAAAGTCATGATACATGTGCCTCATAGGGTTGCCATCAGGTATGAATAACTGATAAATGTAGACCACTCAGCACAGAGCCTGGCACCAAGACAGCTTTCAGAACAGTCATTCTCGAGAATCCTGTTTATTTTGGCATACAAAGAAAATTCTGCATGCTAAAGAAACCATCATCAAAATGAAAAGGGAACCGGCTGTATGGGAGAATGTATTTGCCAACGGCACATTGGACAAGGGTTTAATCTCCAAAATACATAAAGAACTCATATGACTCCACTCCAGGAAGACTAACAATCCAATTAAAAAACAAGCAAAGAGCCTGAATAGACACTTTTCCAAAGAGGACATACAAATGGCCCATAGACATATGAAAAAATTTTCAACATCACCAGTTATCAGAGAGATGCAAATTAAAACCACAATGAGATATCATCTCACACCTGTCAGAATGGCCATCATTAATAAATCGACAAACAAGTGCTGACAAGGATGTGGAGAAAAGAGAACCCTAGTGCATTGTTGGTGGGAATGCAGACTGGGGCAGCCACTGTGGAAAACAGCATAAAAATACCTTAAAAAATTAAAAATATGTCTGCCTTTTAACCCAGCAAGTCCAGTGCTGGGATGTACCCTAAGCATCCCAAAACACCCATTTAAAAGAATTTATATACCCTTATGTATATAGCAGCGCTATTTACAATAGCCAAATGTTGGAAACAGCCAAAGTGCCCATGAGTAAATGAGAGGAGTAAAAAACTGTAGTACATTTACACAATGGAATGTTACTCAGCAGAAAGAAAGAAGGAGCTCCTACCTTTAGCAGCAGTATGGTTGGAACTGGGGATTATTAAGCGAAGGGAAATAAACCAGTCAGTGAAAGACAAATACCACATGATCTCACCTATAAGAGATATCTAATGAACAAAATAAAGTAATGAGCAAAATAGAACCAGAGACATGCAAACATGGAACAGACTGACAGCTTTCAGAGGGGAGGGGGGATAATGGTGGAAAGAAGGGGAAGGGATTAGTCAAAGGACATGCACGAATGACCCATGGGCATAGACGACAGTGTGCAGATTGACTGTGGGAGCTGGGCAGAGGAGGCCAAAAAGGAAAAATTGGGACAACCGTGATAGAATAAACAATAATAAAGAAGAAGAAGAAAATAAAAGTATGACTCAAATTATAAAGGAGAGAGAGATCCTTCCTGCATGATTTATTTGCCCTGTCTAATGCGGTAGTCCCTAGCCACGTGCAGCTACTTATGTTTAAATAATTAAAACTAAATAAAGGTAGACATACAATGCTCAGTCACTTGCCACAAGACAAGTGCTCAGTAGCCATCTGTACCTTAGTGACCGTCAAATAAGGGCAGATGATGAATGTTACCATTGTCACAGAAGGTTCCACTGGACCACCATGTTTAGGCTGCATTCTCCACATTTGACTATGTATACTTCCTTTGCTTAACTTTACCCCAGAAAATACTCACTGATCTCCTTCATGCAAAAGCACTGTGTTGTATTCTGTGGGGTTACAAAAATGAATAACCTTGCCTTTAGAGACCACAGGCTTACCATCTGAATGGAGAGCTAAGACATACTCATTATTAATGACCATACACACAGTGTATTGGTGGCTCAGTATTCATTAGTATGTGCAGTACACAGGGCTAATAGTGGTGAGTCTCTACAAAGATGAGTGTTTGCAAGAAAGACTCTTTTATTAATAAGAAAAACTATTGGAGTTTCTGAATGGAAACTAGAATGGAAGAAAAATCAGTTCATGGGGGGAGATCCTGAGTTTTTAAAGCTTTATAATCTTCAGAAACCTTTATTTATAATCCTGCAGCTATAAACAAGTACCTATGCATTCTTCTTAGGGAAGTTCTGAATGAGAAAACTAGCACAAATACTTGTGCTTAAGAATAGTAAGCCATTTGTTGAATAATAGGAAAAACTGCTTTCATTGTGAGCTGAGTGCCTCACTACTAAGATTATTAAAGTATCAACTGATATTTTTATTGCTCAGCAAGAGAAGCCAGTTAAAAGATTAGGGATCTAGACTCAGGGAGAAGGGGCATACAAAAAGGATTCTTGAGAGAGAAGATATATGGACCTTCTGCATGGCAGCAGCCAGAAAGGAGCTGAATGCAGGACAGCCAGAGAAATTGGTAGGGGGCAGTAATGTTGGTAGAAGTAATGAGCCCTCATCCCTCTCTGGCTTCCTTCTCCCTATTGTAGTTTCTTCATGTCATCCTGTAGCATTAGTAGAGTTTGTCAAGATGACTGCACCAGGTGTGCTGTGCCTTGGAGAAGAAAGCGAAGGATGCAGGTCATGTACTATTCGCTTTGGGGCTGCAGGGAGCTGAGACTCAGTCACAAATGAGCATGCAGTAGTAGGAGAGATGCCGGGGCAGTACCCAGAGTTCACCTTGCTGTTCTTATTTCTTATTGTAATTAATAGGTTGGCATTTTAATTTCAATACACCAGGTTTTTGAGAATGTGGTTATTGCCAGATACAGGTTGATCACTTACAAAGCAGGAGGAAGATCGTGCCATGTGGACAGATTTATGGTACTGTGGCCCTAGGGAGATCATTTTAGACAGTTCTGAGATGAATTGGCTTTTCACAGGATATATGTATATGCTCAGCTTTCCAATGACATAAGCAAAAAGAGTTGGGAGAGGAAACATTTGATTGGATTGAATGGGAAGATTTTATGGTGACTTTTGTGTTTGTTATTAAAGCCCTCCCACAAATGGCCTTAATTTCCCCACTTCCAAACAACTGTAGTTTTATTAAGGTGTGGAGGTTTTAGAAATTCTCCCTTTCCTGCTGTGAAATCCACACTCCACTGAAGGAGTCAGAGAGTGCCCTCATCCACATACTGCTTCCCATCCACAGTCACAGAGACCCCTCTCGTAGCCAACCACGCCATCACCTGTAACAACACTTCATTGATCTGTTCTTTAGCATCTGGTATGGCCCCATGCCTGAGTTCTGGCTGACAAAATATAAAGGAATTAGGCGTGTGCAACATCTGGGATGTGTCTGAGAATGACGCCCCCCTTCTGTTTCATTCCCCCCCCTTCCTGTTGGCACCATGAAAATGTTGTGGTGAGCCATTTGGACCGTGCACAAAGCTGAATACCCCAGGACTGTGGTGGGGCTGCAACTGGGGAAAGCTTGGATCCTGATAACATTGCAGAGCAGTTTCTTCACCAGTTGGAATTTATGTGTGAAAAGAGAGATAAATTTCAATCTTCTTCCAGCTGTATTTCTTGAGGTCCTTGCTCTACTAGCCCAACTGATCACATAACAAAATCTATCGCTAGAAAAGGGACTGGTACAGATTAAGCTTTGGGTGGTATTATTGTTTAAAATACTAGTGGAGTTAATTTTAAGTACTATATATAATTGCTTAACATACATAAAAACAATAATAAAATTAATCGTTGGTTGAAAATACATACTGGTATTTAATACTCCTTCTAATACTCATTCCAGAAAACTCTTAAAGACCACATAACCAGCTAAATGGCGCACGTTGCTTTCCAGTTTGCCAAACTGAATATTGTAAACTTATTCAGCAGGGAAATCACTGCCTTGCCATTCTAAGACACAAATTAGAAAATGTCTAAAAGGATCTTTTCTTATCCATGTGATCCAGATGTCAGCTTGGGTCACCTTGCCCTTAAGAAGTCTGATGTCTTCCCAAAAGTTCTTAAATTTGTGAGGAGTTGGTTTCTTTTAGTTACATCTGGCTCTGGGTTCTGGCATCTGTCAAAGTTCTCCTATCAGCATCTTGCCGAGGGGTAGTTTTCTCTTCACACCCCCTTCGCCTCCATTTCCACCCTCCCAAGTGCACTCACATGTGACAGCTTCGCGTGTTAAACAGCGGTCCAATGGCAATGGGTAGAAGGATTTGGAACAATCCAGCACTTAACTGCAAACTGTACACTAGACTTCCCAGTTCTCCAAATATTCTCTTGGCCATTTTTTCCAGCTTAGATTCCAGTCACCCAGTCCTTGTCTGTCCTTGATTTCATTTCTCTTCTGTTTTCTTCAACTTAACTTATAGGTACTTTCTTGGACAGAGTAGTCTAGTTTTCTTAGTCTCAGGGGAATCTAATCCATTTTCTCAGGACTATACTTTCCTACTCTAAATATTTTATCACAGCATTTGCCCTAAAAGTGACAGTTCTGTTTCTAAAATAAACTCTGGTAATTATTAATACATTTGGACCCATCAGCTAATTCTCATCAGGGAAATTTATCTTATTTTGTGGTTAAATAGTTACTTTTTGGTCTATAAACCTTAGCTCCAATTTTAGAAAATTTTTATAATCATCTCACTTAAATTTTTGCAGTAGAATCCAATTGAGCATATTGAAATCTCAAACTGCTATTGTGCTGTCTTAATATTATTGCTTTTCTTTTAAGTATGAGCATGCTTGTGTTAGCTTCCTCTGCAGGGTCATTGCCACGAGGATGGCAGGAGGTCTTCCAGGTCTTCACCTTGAGTGCTTCATTGTAACCCCAGCCTGACTCCTACACCTCTCATGTCCCCAGGAATAGCTCTTTCTACCTCATCTGTTACTAATCATTAGCTCATCTTTCTTTCTTTTTAATTTTTTAAGATTTTATTTATTTATTTTTAGAGAGAGGGGAAGGGATGGAGAAAGGGAGGGAAAGAAACATCAATCTGTTACTTCTTTTACATGCTCTGACCAGGGACTGAACCCGCCACCCAGGTGTGTACACTGGTCGGGGACCTAACCAGTGACCTTTCACTTCGCTGGACGACACCCAACCAGTGAGCCATGCTGGTCAGGGTTCATTAGCTCATCTTCCCATTCCCTTGTGTCTAACTCGCCTACCTTCTTATTAGGCCTTGACTCCATACACTTATTCAAATGCATTTATTACCACCGCAAAATTCACTGCTCCCTTAAGCATTTTGGAGACACATTCTGTCTATTGCCTCCATGTCTCCCATAGCTGTCAGTACAAAATACCTCTCAAGCAGTATTTGTTGTATTAAAAAGAATATAAGAAGTATTTCTTCAGGTTGCTGAAAAAATATTTAAAGTATTAGTTCTTCAACTTGTAGAGGAATCCAATTTGTTTCTCCCTAACAAATTCTCAAGGCATTGAAGACCAGAATCAGGAGCCTCTTTTTCTCTACTTGTCAAATTTAGGTATTTATATGAGTATTTTATATTCTCACTAGAACTGGCAATATTGGTTATATTTTTCTGCTCTTTTTCAATTAACCCTCTAGAACAGCAACTTGCAACCTTTTTTTTAATCTCATGGCAGACATAAACTAATTACTAAAATTCTACAGCTTACCAAAATAACATATTTTTGGCTAATATGACAAAAATAGTTATAATTTTGATTCATTCACACTGGGTGGCTATTGCTATTAGCTGTTTCATTTTTTTGTTTGTTTGTTTGTTTGAGAAATAAGGGCAAAGAGTTCAGTGCCCCTGACTAAATAGTCAGGTATTACATGATTTAAAAATGCTTGCAGCATACCAGTTAAATCACAGCTCTAGAGGAAAAAGTCAGATATAGAATAGTATTTAAGATTAAATTGTAAACATGTTAAAAATGGTTAATACTGCTCAGTTTTTCCCTTTATCTGCCCCCTGACCTCGGGGGCTTGTAGAACCCTGTTGGATCCTGTGTTTTATCATTTTAGATTTAGGATTTTGCAGAACTGGGAATTTTAGAAGGAAGATATTATTTTCAATGTTCTGGTATTTGCAGGCTCTTTTATATGCCTTTTAAAATTTTATAAATGGGTTATTAAAAGTAAGTACTTAATTGGTAATGAGTGTTTCCATATACTTAACTTTTGGGGGTAAGGATTAAAATTTAGAAAATATTCTGTCAGGTCCTTTGCCAAGAAACACCCCCACACCCTGATGGCACCTTTGGAGACGGAAGCACATCCCCTTGTGCCTACAACCACTGAAACCCACTCTCTCGGTCTGCAGTTCAATCATGGATGGCACGGTGGGTGAGCGAGAGCTGCACAGGTGAAGGAATTACCACTCGGCATGTTTCATGGATGTGCTCTCATTTATATCCTTATTGTTCAGGCAAGAAATAGCATGGCTCCATTCTAGGCTGCAGGATATATAGAAGCTAGTGTCGGACTTGAAATACTAGCTTAGCTTACTTAGTTTTTCTTCCTCCAGTCAGTCTCTTCTGAGGAATTTAGCTGGCACCGGACTCCTTTTCTTCTGAATTTTTATAGTTATTTTAGTTTACCACATAATTTAAACCTCAATTATATGCTTTTTATGCTAATGTTGTTATAATTGCGTAGTGCTAGCAGTTTTCCTGAGACTGGAAAGAAAAAAGAAAAGAAAAGCTTAACCTTGAATGCCAACTTCCTATTTATTAAGCATTTGATTTTGCCCAAATCAGATCCTCTCTGAAGCTGTTTCCTGTGAGAAAATAGGAATAAAAACTTACTTTGCTGGGTTTTTGGAGTTATTTTATTAAAAAGCATCTTTTGTTAAGTATTCCCTGAATAAATGTTAGTTATTATCAATTGTCATATATTTTATTTTTATCTTCTCTAATGTAAGTGTAAATGGTATATTCAGCAAATGTGTATAAAAGATTGTGAAGAGTAGCCCTGGTCAGACTGGCTTCATTGGGTGGAGTGTCATCCAGTGACTGAAATGGGTTTGATTCCAGGTCAGGGCACGTGCCCAGGTTCGGGTTTGGTCTCTGGTCAGGATGCACGCAAGAGGCAACCAGTGAATGTCTCTCTCTCACATTGTTTTCCTCTCCCTCTCTCTCTTCCTTCCCTTCTGTCTGAGATCAGTGGGCACATCCTCAGGTGAGGATTAAAAATTGTGAAGATTCTGAGATTTTACTCTACTTTCAAACTAACAATTTAGTCTGCCACAGTTTTATGGGTGCTGATAGAAGGTATCCACTAGAAAGTTTCAGATGCAATAGCAAGAAGTGAAAAATACAATATTTCAAATTTAAAAATTTCACTGTAAGGAAAGGAATGACCAGCAAATTTGAAAGTAGAGCAGGTGAAACTATCTAAAATAAAGTTAAAAAAGAAGAAAAGGAATCCAACTTTTAACAGAGTCTGTGTGACCTGTGAGAGACTATACATGTCATTGGAAACCCAAAAGAAAGAGGGAAGAAATATTGCAAGAAACAACAGTTAAAATTTTCCAAATGTAATGAAAACTATAAACCTACAGATCTAAGATTCTCAGCAAACTCAAGTGGGATACATACAGAATTTTTAAAAACTGCTAAAAAAGAAAAATATAAAAGCTACCAGACAGAATAAGAGAAAGATATGTTCTGTACAGAAGAATAAGGATTGAGATTAGAGTACATTTCTTGTCTGAAGCTACGCAAAACAGAAGACAGTAGAATGACATCTTTAAAAAGATGAAAACAATAAAGTTAACTTGGAGTGCTACATTCAGCAATAGTACATTTTAATAATAAAGGTAAAAAAATAATTTTGCAGATTCACAAAATGTGGGAACATCAACCTCAGTAGACCTACCTGTACTATAGAAAATATTACATAAAATGCTTCAGGTAGAAGAAAAATGGTACTAGTCGGAAATTTATATCTAAACCAAAAAAGCAGTGAAAGTAGTCAGTAAGTGGGTAAATGTAAAAAACCACATTTTTATCACTTTAAAATTTCTTTGAAATATAATTGACTAAAGCAAAAAAAAATTACACTGAACTGTGGCATTTACAGGCAGCAGTAGGTTGGAGATCTTCTACAGAACACACCACCATGACGCAATCACGCAGCCCCACGCGGAGGAGACGCTGGACTGGGAGGACATCCTAAAGTCTCCTATGTTATGATTCTCTAACACTGTCAGTGGACAAGAAGAAATCCCACGTGGCAACTTGCAGACAACAGCTGAGTTATGAAGAAAGCTGTGAGTAGATTGCCACCACTCTTATTAATAATTTTTTAGATTATAATTTTAGAATTAAATACTTTTTACATAAGGCATAAAATATAAGCATCATATGGGTAAAAATATATAATATAAACTACATTTCATTTTCGGTCTTTAGCCTTTTGTATTTTAGACTGAAATAATGAACTGGTCATATATAGGATTATAAAAATACATGAGAAAAATTAAAATAATTTTAATAATTGTAAATGGAATGTCAGTACTTAGAACATGCCTTCATATGTGTTAGAAGATGTTTTTAATCCACACAGATACCCTATGTGACAGGTGGTGCAAATACTATCCTCACTTTAGGACACTATTTAGGTGGAAATGGACACAATGTGACAATGATGGGGTCCCCAAGTCCTTGTGTAATAAACCATTGATCAAATATGTTTGGTTCCACATTCCCAAAATCTTCACATCCTAAATAATTTATTGGTTCTCCAAGAGAGAGACTCACATTCAATTTTATGACCCTTGAAATTTAAAACTAATTTCATATTTTTTAAATATATAGGGTCAATGAAATCCAACAAGATTTTTTAAAGACAACTACTATATGAGAGATACTAGAATTAGAAAGAGGAACGAGATATGGTCCTTGCCTTCAAGAAACTGATTACAGGAGAGGAAACTGAGGCATTTACACTCTTATTTCATCTAATGGTAAAAAGAAATGGGACACATGTGAGGGAAATAGACAATTTTGGCTGGAAAATAAGGTGTTTGTAGAAGGCTTTACAGAGGAGGTGATATTTAAAGTGGACAATTGAGACTAAGAAAAATTTCATGGGCAGCAAAACACAATTTTTCTTCATTAGGGCTTGATAAACTTGTATGAAAACTAGTTCCAATAAAGAAAGACTACTTTTATCCCCTCCATAAGGGAAAAATGGCTGCAAGTAAATAGTCTTTCATGGCAAAGTGAATTGTTTAGCACCTCCCCCTGGCCTTGTTTAGAGAGCACCCCTTTCTCACAATGCTTGATTTGTGAATCCTAGGAGCTAGGTAGGAGCTGTGGGGAATGTTTAACTTTTGTTTGGAGGAGAATTTTCTTGGCTAATAGAGACAGTGTCAAATACACAAAGAAGAAAGCCTTTTTGGGACCGGAATCTGGTTGCATGATGAAATATAGGGAAACGATTTACAAGGAAGGAAGAAACTTCTTGAGGAGGCACCAAGTCACCATACTTCAGAAAAAGCTCAGACATATCGTTCTTATTGGAAGAAATAAGAATCTGGCGAATTTAAATGCTGTGACCTTCAGTAAAATGTTTACACTGGCACAACCTGCCTTGTCTGAAGGACACACAGTATCACTGGGTACTGATGTCCTAAAAAGACCAGTCTTCTCTACCACCCATTTTCTCCTGACACATATAAGAATCCCATGGGCGTTTAATCACGTCCGAAGACCCAGCTCTGATTGCTGACCCCAATCACATGAAATGAAAGGAAGATGGGCTCCTCCGAAGCTGGAGAAATCCATTTCACTTCCCAGACTACAGATCCGTCTGTCCTGCCCGGCCTGAATTACTAACCAGGGGGCGCCACTGAAACTGAGAGTGTAAAGAGATAGTCCCCTCCCACCTGTTGCTGGCACCATTGATAAAGCCAGATCTTCTTGTTGCCTCTTCCTAAGGTCCTAGCAGTCCTTGGTCTTGAACTACAGGCTCAGAATGTCCCTGGCACCCACTTGCTTCAGTTGTCCTGGGTTCCCTGGAGTCATTAGCACAGCCACTGACTGCCCCAGCACAAGTTGTTTCCAGAATGGCTGAGTCACGGGTGTTGGTTTGGGCAGCTGTTTTCTTCCCAGTCCTTAGGTGCCAGGTATCCACTGTGCACCTTTACAGGAGATTCTGTCTCAGGTGAAGGTTCTCAGTAACTTCATTTTCCCTTCTGCTTGACCCTTAAACAGGGGCATCTCAGATTAAAACTATGTTCCACTTTCTTTGAATTTCAAAGACAGGAATCTCAGTCCATTTCCTCCTTAGAATGCCCTATTTTCTTATGTAAATTAATTTAAGTACCTCTTATGACTTCCAAACTCTACACAAAAGCAGATATGTTGGGATTAAGTTAAAGAGGCCATCCATACCTTTTATATACCCATAGAGCTGCTTTCTGTAAATCTCTACTGAACTACAAATTACTTTAAAATTGACTTGTGTGGAGTGTGTGTCTATGTTCAGACAGACAGCGAGTGTGTGTGTGTGTGTGTGTGTGAGCTCTGAAAAGGAGAGGGGGGTCAGCACAAGATTCTCAGTTCTGGCTGTATCATTGACTGCTGTGGACTTTGGATGACTCATGTAACATGTGTGTGCTTCACTTCCTCCGTGTAAAAAAAATGAAGGGGTGGAGCTACATGGTCACTGTCCTTACTTCCAGTGCTAGATAATTCTGTATTTCTTTTCAATGATCTAGAGATAATTTGCAGGCAAACACACCCTTGTGTCTTGTTTCAGAAACTTCATTCCTGACCATTAGGTTCATTTTTGGTCACCAGCTTGATTTAGCCAATCCTGATTACCCAATCACAGATGCTGTGGATTACCCATGGGTGGTCTGGCTCTTCATAAGCAATAGGCTAGACTGGGGCCTGCCCTCAGGCCCACCATAGGCAGATGGGTCCAAATACAGAGCCAGAACCAAGCAAGCCTCCACACGATTGGTGGAGCTCAAGGCAAGGTAGCCTGAGCCATGCTTTAGAATGTTTGTGTCCAACCGCCTAAAAGTTTTTCAAAAACACATATTCCTATGACAACCTAACAAAAAGGAACGGAGAGAAGAGAGAACTTCACAGAGTTTCTCGAGGCCCTGGACGGGGGCTGCTTTGCAAAACTGCCATAAGACCGTCTTTGCAAGGGTGTCGCCCCTTCCTAAAATCACCGTGCACTGTTTGTGTTTTCCCAATACACGTGCTCGTGTCAAATCAGAAATAAATCCCAGCCTTCGCCCTCAGACACAATGTGAGTGTTTTGGGAGGTTCCAAACAACCTCGGTTTGTTTTTAAATTTTAATAAGTTCAGTACTTCCTGGGTTTGGCCAGGCCAAACACACCACAGGACATTTCCAGCCTGAAACCAGAAAGCGTGCAGGCACTCACAGAGGAGACTGATGCAGCGAGCTTTCCATCCCACTTGCCAGACCTAAAAGCATCCCGTGTGGTTAGCTGACTCGTGGTTATACCTACCCAGAGCGCATAATATATGAAGGGAGGTTGTACGTATTGGCCGCGTCCTAGTGCCTCATGTGTGTGCTCACCCTCCTATGCGAGCTGCTCCTCATGTTTCGAGGAAGGAAGGAAGACTGGCCTTTTCATTAAGTCGATGAATGTGAACATTTCTGGACAGCAAGGACAATATTTCCATGTTCAATTTACTATTAAAAGAACTCCAATAATAATCACTGTTGATGAGGAGGAAATTGAGGCACTGACATTTTGAATAATCCAGTTCATGACTGTGAGTCAGCGATCCACAGTGTTCAGTTCAACAACTATTTAATTGAATGCTACTGCTTGAGTACCAGGATAATTATAGTCACTGTGGAGGATTAAAAACTTGTAAAATTTTAGGGCTTTGAGAACCAACCGGTCATCCAGGAAACCACGGTGCAGTATCTGGCCCCAAAGAGGTTACACTTCAGCTTGGGAAACAGTGTTAACTCTCATGAATTCCAGGGCAAAATAAAAGGTGGAGGACAGGTGCCTCCTGTAGCCACTGATCTTCCCTTCACACCTAAGCTCATTTCCAGACAAGTTGGCACTGGCAATCCCTACTTACTTCCCAGCTTCTGGGAGGAACATAGAAACCTTCTAACCATCAACTCCAAATGGACACTTTTCGGTCTGCATCTGACTTGCCCTCTGCGAAGCATCTGACACCCTGGACAACTTCCTTCTGAGAACTCTCCTCATGTCCAAGACTAAGTATATTCTCTTCTTTCTTCCCCATCATCCAACAATCTCCTAAACAGAGATTCTTTCTGCATTTCCTATCTTAGTAAACAGCATCATTATTTACCTGATTAGTCACAGAAGGAATGATGGTGGGTAGAAGATTTGCAGGTGGCGTGGAGACCAATTGTTAGTTCTTCCTTTTTTCATCTTCATGCCTGGTCAGTCACAAAATTTTACAGGGTTTTCTTTATTAGCATTTCATGTATCCCTTCCTCTGACTCTCAGTACTACTGCCTAGGGGCAAGCCCTTATTATGTCACTTATATTATTAAAGAATCTGTTATTAATTGACTTCTGGCTTTTAGACTCAATCTCCATCAATCCACCCTGCAGGCTACTATTCAATTTAGCTTATTCAAAATAGAACATTGTAACCAAGTGAGTTCCACATTTCAATCTGACCCCCCATGTTCCTGTAGGAAAAGCTCAAAGTCCATAGTGTGACATGTGAGAGCATTTGTGATTTGGACCCCCTTTATGTTGTTATCTGCACTCATACCCTAGCCGTTCTCAACAATCTGTGGTCGGAGCCAGCGTGAGTGCCATTCTGCACCTTGGTGTTGTTCATCCTGGCGAACACTCACCTTTCTGTGCCCAAGAATCCCCACTAAACTTACTCATCTACTTTGTTCATACCTCTATCATAGCACTTACTAAACTAGCTTAGTATAGCTTTCATAAAGAAAAGGACTTTTTAAAATTAAAAAACAAAGCAAAACAAAACCAACAAGGCGTGTTTGGGAGCTACCTACAGTTCCATCTGGCTGAGTTCAGGGCCTTGGTGGCCCTGGAAGACATGGAACATGAAATGAAATAGGAGGTCACTTACAGATTCTCACTGGGGAAGTTACTTAATCAGGTTTGCATTTTAGAACCTTATTCCAGTTTTATATCTAACGCACTGGGAAAAGGCAATAATCATTAGGGCCTGAACAAAGGTAGGTGGCTAAAAAAAGGAATAGGAATACTTTCAGATATATTGTAGAGTAGAACTATTAAGTCTGAAGGCTCAATTTAATGAAATGAGAATTTATCCATTGATTTAATGATTATTGACTACTAAACATTGTCACATTTTTCTAGCAGTACAAAAAAGTGCAAGACTATGTATGGTGTCAGATGGGTATTAGACATATTAGGGTAATCACTTCAGAAGTCATATAAATGTCTTATCACTATGTTGAACACCGGAAACTAATATAACATTGTATGACAACTGTAATTGAAAAATTAAGAAACTTAAATTGAAAAATATACAAAACCATGTTTTCACTCTTATAGAAATTAATTATATGCCATACAAAGTACAGAAATAGATTCAAACATGGATAAAAGTTTAGTAAATAAAGATTGAGTTCTTTAATATGTAGTTTTGTAACAACTGGCTAAACATTAGGAAAAAACATATATAAAGTTATATTTTCCCACTACTCATGAAATTCAGTTACAAACAAGTTGAATGTAAAATGTGAAATAATAAAAACAACAAAATAATCATAGATTAATATGTATATACATTATGACATTGAAGCCTTTCTAAACAGAACACCAAAGATATAAAGCATAAAAAGTAGAACAATAAAGCTCACTACATGGCATTGAAAATATGTTTACCACAAAAAATTAGCAATAGCAAAGTACTTTCAACATAAAAAGGTAGGTAAAGATTTAACATGATTTAGAAAACTTTGCTAAACAGAATAAAAACAAAGACACTGAAATAGAGAACAAGTGGGCAGTGACCAGAGGAGAGAGAGAAGGGAATTTAAGGGGAAAAAGGGGAGGGATTTGACAAATAGGAAGGACGCAGGGACGAGAACTAAGGGAGGTAGAAATGGGAGGGAGGTGGGGAGCATGGGGCAGGGGGGGGCTGGGATGGGAGAAATAGACAAAAAACTGTACTTGAAAAATAACTAAATAAAATTTTTTAAAAAAGAGAAAACTTTGCTAAAGTATTACACACTTACTTTGGTTTGGCTTATTCCAAAGGCCTCCAGAATAAAAGCCAGAGAATCTGTTTGATCATACATGTATGCAAAGGAAAACCATGAATCTTTGTTTGTTTTATGAGGGCGCTGAGTACCCCAATAGTGGTACCTTTGTACCAGAGAACTTCAGAGACTCAGAGGCAGAGATTGAGGTCCCCCATTACACTCTTTCAGAGAAAGAAAAGAATTACTCAAGCCTCATCAAACATTTCTACTCTGAAGTTTTCTACAGAGATGAGTTGGTTTCCTGTCCCTCCGTTTCAAGAGCCAAATAATTTCAATACATCCACAAAGCAACTACTTAGAACCCTTTATGTTCTAAGGAACTATGCTGGATACCATTCTTTAATCAGTCAGTATGATTTTCTTCTCAAAGACGAGGAAGACAATGCCTTGACCCTGAAGAATTTCACAGGCAGACACATAAAGAAGTAATAACACTTATAGGGTGACCTGTATTTGACTGATTTGAATTATCCCATGATCCCAACCTAGCTGGGTTGAGTGTGTTGTTAAGGATACTGGAGAGAGAACATTTAATAGCTATAGCACAAGCTCTCCTTTCCAGTTAGATGGAGCCTTGGTTTGCGGGGCTGTCAGCACAACACCTTCTAAAATGTCACATTCCCTTTCCATGATGTTTAAGAGTCAAAGGGATGTGGATTTAAGAGAGGAAGAAAGCGGTGCTTATTACTTTGAATGAGATCATCCGAGTCACTCTGCTGGATCCTTAAAGGAGTAGAAAGACCCACACCACAGACCCACACTAGTTAAAATGACCTCAACAGAGTGAAACATTTTGGTTAGTGAATGAATATCGAGAATGTCATCACGTGTTCCTCAAATAGGCTTTTACATATAAATCCAGAGACTTCTGAATCGCCAGAAGGCTATCAACCTCACCACATGGGTGTCTCACTGCCATCCCAAAATTCATACCTAAGGCCATCATCTACCCTCTGCCAACTTCTCTTCTTGGTTTCTATCCATCAAGTTTGCCCCTTCTCCCCACCTCTGATTTTCAAATGTCCTCTGAGCCTTCTTGTTTTGGGATGCTTCTCCCTGATTCTTTTTGAGAGGTTTATTTGGAGCTGGCTGAACTTTGTGTCATGGATGATCAGCTGTTGACAGCTTCTTCACCTCATGTGCCCCTCACGCCTCACGCCTGCCCCGTCCTCTATCTACCACATGATCTCCAAGATCACATTCAACAAATGCCTATTTTGAAATGTCCCTTTTTTCCTGCTCATTCAAAATTTCCCTCAAAACTTACCTCTTTCCCAGATGAACTCTCAGAGTCTTGGGTGAAATAGGGTCTCAAGTCAAACAAAGCTAAACAAACAACCCAACAACAACAACAGAGCCAGCCATTCATGGACCTACTACACGTCTTGGACAAAAAAAAAGATGTTGAGGCTCTTGAGGCTCGAACTCCTTTCCTAATTGGCTTCATGGCTAAACTGGAGACCTCTGGAGAGCAATTAGGTGTACATACTTTGCTTCCGTTCCATTGTCTCCCCGCCCACTTCCAAATCTGAGGTAAGCTCAGGACACAGATTCTGGGATGCCTGTGGGTTCTTTCTGACCCTCAGTGATTATTAAATAGCATATTTGAGTTAGGGTTTTTCCTCTGCCTTGCGGTTTATGTGATTAAGTGATGTACTACATAATGTTCTTGTAACTCCAATTACCTAACATTTATGTATTTTCATTTTTCTGCAAAAATTATAACAGAGGTATTTGAAAAGTAGATAGAGATTTGTTTTTCCACTCCTCTTGCTTTTAAAGATTTGACGAAATCTTAGAAGTGCTCAGAGGGGTACTGTTCCGAGAGACAGTACATTTGTAAGTAAAGAAAGAAAAATTCTCTTTCCATAGCAAAGTCCTCCTCGCACCTATTCACCAGGGAACTAGTCAGGGTTTTCAAAGTGTGCATGTTTGGTGACCTACTAAAAGAGGGGGAAAGGAGAGGGAGGAAGGGGAGGAGGAAATGGGGAATGAGAGGAAGAAGAGCCAAGAGAAAGAGAAGATAAAAGGAGAAAACAAGGAAGCAGTTGTGTATTGAATGGGTCTGAGTTAGTCTATCTTCCTTCATATTTTCGCCTCTGGGTTGCAAAGGTAGTCAATTGCCTATCCGGCTCTAGGACACATTATCACTTCACATAATGCCTAGTATTTTTGTGTTTTGAATTTTACAAAAAGGGGACGCTAAATATTTTGACATAGAGCTTTGCAAAACAACAAATGGCACAACTAGAACATCGTTTTCCACAATGGTAAATTTGTGCGATCCCCAACACAAGTGAAAGGTGGTTTCGTTTCAAAAGGGTAAATGTTCAAATGAGCATGTCCAATCCAAAAGAGCCTTAAAAACATACAGAACTGCTTGTAAGAAAAAGACTTCTTCCAGGTGGTATATTTTGCTTGAACACGGACACAAAATCAAGCATGGCCTCACTCTGTTGGCTTTGTTTTTCTGAGGTTATTGAAGAAAAGAGAGGTTTGCCAAAACTAAACAAAACACAGAACCATTTCTTTGAACCTGAGAACTCTCCAATGCCCAAACATGATTAAAAACCCTCTTGGTTAAGCCCTTTTGATCAGCGTGTCTGTCGTAAACTTGTTTGAATCTCTGGCAATTTTATGGTCTTATCTGTGTGGTCCTTTTCTATACCGAACATTCAGCATGATGTCCTGCTAGATCTCAGCTAGCTGCTTGTAGAAGATGTGTATGGACAGCTCGATGCTAATTGAGAATGAGGCCATAGATGCGACAGAGTCCCCAGCAAACGGGAGAAAAATGTGCCTTCTCATCTCACTACAAAAGGGACTCTCTGAGAAAAGGGAAAAAACAGGAAGAATGCAAAATGAGTGACTTCAGGAGAACATCAAGAAATATGCAGACAAATGCTCGGCATCTTCAGAGTTTCCTTTATTAAACACTCTAATCGAATTTCATTGACTAAAGTTGAGAGCCATGTCTAGAGCAAGCTAAGGTCTGTTACTCTCACATTCTGTTTATATGTCTATGAAGCAGATTATTGTAATGAATACAGATGGGCAATAAGTACAAAGTTACTGCATAATTTTTCAAAATTTTATGATTACTTTTCCTACTTCCTCTTAGAATAATGGCCCTTCTGTGTAGCCTGTAGACTATTCACTATATCTTAAGTATATTTTACCATTTCAGCAGATTTTAATTTATTAGAGACACACTAGAAGTGGTGTGTAAACAATCCACAGAATGAAACTGACTTGTAAGACATGGACGAACTAGAGCAGTATTAAGTTACTTCTGAGATCACTTGATGAATGCAAATGCATATGTATTTTCCCCATTCTTCCCCTGCTCCCTGCCTGCTTCTAAATTGGCAAAGGTTGGGACTTGGGGACTGGAGGCAAAACCAAATTAAAGCCACCCTCCAGCCCATAACAAACAAAACAGAAAATGTCAGTCTCGTGACGGGATGTGAAACTAGATGGAAAGTTTCTTTAAGGGCTTGCGTTTCTAAACCAGGCTTCAGCAAGGGTTCAGAGCTACCAGTTCTGAGTAAACAAGCAGAGCTCACAGGATGAAGTACTAATGGCTGCTCCAGCCTCTGTGGACCCTTTCGAAGGAAAACGATTGACTCTTTACTTTGATCGTTTCTATTGCCTTTTACTTTATTTCTTTTCTCTCAGCTTGAGTTCCTCTCCAGATATCATCACCATGAGAAAATAGTCTGATATGATGATTCCAGGGCCCGTGGAACTGCTCCTCCTTCAACGGCCACTCTTTGTCGTGTTGCGTCACGTCCAGGACAATGGTCTTTGCCTCCCAGTTTAAGTTTCAAATTGACTTTGAACTCACACAGACAGTGACTTTGATCAACTGTATATTCACTGCTTTAGACCTCATCATGACGGATGATAGTTTCATGTATCAGTAGGATGGAAGCGCCGAAGAGAAGTGATGCGCTCTGTCTGAGAGTGCAGAAAAGGCTTCAAGGGGCAACACTTGCACCAATCCTTGAAGAACTGGTTGAGGCTGCCAAGACCGAAGCTGGGATATCATAGTTGATGGAAAAGCATATGCTCGTTATGAATCATCATGCAGGAAGAGCTTAAAAGGGTGTGTATGTTCTCACGGAGATACCTATTTTATGTGAATTTGCAGTCTGGAAATGTTCCATCTGAATATTCACATAAAAGGGGAATGAAATGTGGAAGGCTAGAATGAATTGAAGAAAATGTGTGATTTTCATATTTCTCTCTGCTTAAGGATAACAGTTTAGGTCTATATTGAAAAGCACAATTTCTAATGTTAAAATGTAATTTAACCAGCATTGTTACATAGATGTCAATCCACCAAAGATGCATGCAAAGTCTGGCAACACCACCTGTGTAGGAGGCAGTGGTCCTCAAATTGTGTTCCTTATACTTCCTAAAAAATATGTGGAAAAACTAGTACCCTCTGATGCATTTGAAAGTTGAAATCTAAGTGTAAATTTAAATAGTTGTAAAAGATGTGATTTATGATGATTTATAATACTAATGTTTTAGATATCTAGTAAATAAACCAAATGGCACTTAAATAACACATTAGGTTTAGAAGCACCATCATCCATTAGGGTTTTCTTTTTTGTTAAAAAATAAGCTGCTTTTAGGTAGTGGAAATTTTTTTCTCCTAGAACTTTGAAATTCATTGAACTCCTTGAAATTCTGCTTTCTTCACAATATTTATTTTCTAATGTAATATTTTTAGACTTGAAATTATTTTATTGCTCATCCTATCACATTTCTATAAACAAAAAACACATAACTTTATTTTTCAAAAATATTTTGACATGAGATTCTAAATTCAAATGCTTTCTTTTGTTTAGAAATGCTTTTAAACAACCATCTACCAATAACTTGATTCATTTTTCAATTGTATTTAAAGCAAAGAATCTTGATAGTCATTGACACTGAATTCTACAGCTTCAAGAGGAAGGAACTTGGTTAAAGGAAGGAAGGTTCCTGAATCTAGTATCCTGAGAAATGCTTATTTAAGGAGGTAGATGCTGAAAAGCAGCCAGTAAAACAACGCAAGCCAGGAACTAGGAACCAGGAAGTAGTGCCGTGGGAGTCAGAGAAGACACAGTTGCAAGAATAAAGATATTTCCCGGTGTCAGAAATACTTTAGAAAAAGAAAGCTTGAGGAGGCCTGATGCCATTGTATCTTTGAAGTTCCAGAAAGAATAAAGAACCCACATTTTTTCCTGTATATAAAACTGTGAATTTTGGCATTTTAATCATGTTATAGAGAATCGATGGTTTTAAAACCTATGTTGACGTGTAGGGAGCACCTCTCCAAGCATCAGTTTCCATCAGCAACATGGATCTGATCCTCTCCCGAGCACAGAGAAATTATAGTAGGTGTTGGTTTTCCTTCAGGAGCTAAGACTTGGTCTCCATGCCCCCTGTTGGGTATGCGGGCCATCAGGCTTTTCTCTTCCATCCTGCACACAAAGAAAGTTGGGTCAGCTTTCTTTAGTAATAGCACAATAGGATCAACGAGAAAGGCCATACCAACATCCCTAAGGAGGAACTGTGTTTTTCACCCTGGAATTGCTGCCAGCTATCTTTTTGGGTAATTTAAAGACTAAAAATACATCTCTATTCTCCCAAGAATTCTGCAGCAGAAGCCCACCAGAATTCACCAGAAGCGGGTGGGACAGAGGACGGGGTGAAAGGTTTCCTTTCCAGGAGCCAGAAAAACTGGATTCCAGTCCTGGCTTTCTCGCTAACCTCATTAAGCTTTGTTCCTTTGCCTCTAGAATTAGGTGGGGGTGGGGAGAAAGTCTCTGAGGGCTTTGGGAGCTCTGACCAGCTATGATTTCATGGAATTTTGAGACTTGACATGGCTGGGGTCAAGCAAGAGCAAAAAATAAGAAATAAGAATTTTTTTCTTCAGACGCTTTCATCAGCAAATTGTTGCATAAGCATGCCAGTTGAAACAGACAGCTTTGCAGGGTTCACAGTGTCCTCACTGCCCTCATTACTGAGCTTTGTCATAACCAGACAGGATGCTGCCCTTATTGGTGAACTTTGACCTACACCCTTTCCAAGCTGCAAGGCAGAGAGATTCACAAGCATCTGGTTGCCTATCTCTGACCCCACTCTCACCCTGCTTGGCTGCCACCATCATCTCAGCCTCCTCCGACACTGAGACCTTTATTTATGATCCAATAAATAATGCCTTTTAACTCCTCAGATAGCTACTTTGATTGCATGCAAGCTTTCAAAGTTAACTAAACACAAACCCTCAAAGCCCAAAGGCTTTGAGTTCTTTTTTCCTCTTTAGCATTGGCACACTGCGGCCCTGCCCAGTGTGGAAACTGCTTCCACATCCTTATCCCCTGTTCACACTTTGCCCATCAATCTGATGACATGAAACCGCTCGACTCATAAACAGGAGTTAGAGAAACAGAGGTTAAACCACGGGCACCGAAAGTGGCTGTGAGTCTGTGAGTGTGGAAAGAGTGGGAAAATCCACAAGCGTGTGGCTTTTACCATCTGCCTCAAGTGCTGAGCTGGAGAGCCGTGTTCAGCAAGAGCCTGCTATTCAAAATAAGACAAATACTTTGCCCCTTTTCCCTTGGTAAAGAACAGTGCATTTATCCACAGAACACCTTCCTTTCTGAAATCTCCAATGTGAAGCTAGGTGTGCCAACAGCTATCGATGTTCTTTTCCTTTCAGTTGTTAATGGGAAGACTTCTAAGTCTCTTTATTAATATTGTTCTGGATTGCTGATCTTTCATCTTTTATCATTATCTAGTGAAATACAGAGTAGTAACTACTCCAAATGGGTGTGTGGTGGTTACTACTTAGCAGAAACTGTTCTAAATCGCTTTATGTGTTTTGACACATTTAATGCTTAAAACAACCTCAGGGTGCATGTATTGTTATTAGTCCTCTTTAACCCACAAGGAAACCCAGTATAGAGAGGTTAAATCCAGGTCACAAAGCTAGTGAGTGGCAGAGCTTGAATTTGAACTTGAGCATTCTCACTCCAAAGTCTGTGCTCTTATTCATCATCTTCCGAGAAAAAGATGAAAACGAAGGAAAAAGATAATGCCACAGTGACAGCACCAAGACAGGAAAAGCTCTCGAATAAGACCGCTAGGTCCACTCTTCCTAAGATAGTCCACCAGGGACAACTTGGGGTGGAGTTAAAATGACCGATTCCCTTGCTCTAGTTTTTGTTGTGTTATGTGGCACCTACAGAATTGCTATGCACTGAACAGGTGCTTCACACCCTTAAGTTAACTTTAAGTGTTGAAGAGAGTAGACTGATAGAAGAGACTAAGATTGCAGGTATCAATGCCAGTTCTGTGGCAATTCTGAAATGCACAATGGAATGTGGTGGTTAAATGTAGTCACCAGAAGGGTTTAACACTGAACCTCTACCAGGTACTGTGATGTAACTGGACATTTTCCAGTGCTCTCCTGAGGGCAAGGTCACTGTCAACAATCACATGGATTAAGATGACAGTTAACAACGCTGTGCAGTGAAATGCTCTATAAGGTAGACTTTAATTATTACAATGTAGGTTCACTCAGCATAGCACTCATTTTTGCTGTTCATCCTCTCATTTCTCCACACCTTTCTGATTAATAATAAAGAAGTCCCTCTTTTAGTTTTTCATTAGCTTTCAGCTTACTCCAGTCAACAAACATTATGATGAGCACTTTCTATGTACCAGGAATTTCCTGAAGAAGCTTACTTGGTTCAACAGGTTGATATATTTTTTATCCTTGTAGCCACCCAAACTAAGTCACCCTTAAACTTGACACTGAGTTATAAGTACATAAAGTGTTTTGTTTTGACTGGTGGTATCCAAGAGCCCCTTCTCTGTGAACTTCAAAGGTAATTGCACTATAAAGGAAAGTTCATGTATATTTCTTCTGTGACTCGTCATCAATTTGGAGATTTTCTTTTGGTACAAATGAAATCAGAATATTTCCTTCCCTTACATCTTCTCACATTGTGTGGGTTTGTTAACTGCGTGAGTCACATAGTTAAAACTTTTGAAAATATCTGACTTAACAATAAACAGTGAGAGAACAGACCTCCTTTATCTCTGGGCTTGGGTCTCCCGTCATTTACAGACAGTTGCCCAGAGCTACCAAGTGCTGAGTGAGTGACTGGCCTGGGCAGCTGGGCGGCCCAGACATTTGCTCAGTCTTTATCAGTGTAATACTTTTTTGAGACCAGTTTATCCTCCACCTTTAACCTTAACGAGTCTGCGTCCCTGGCATGAGAAATGTGGTGCAATTCACAAGAGTGTGAAAATTGTTCTTCTCATAAAAGACTGATGCTATAAGAACATGAAATAAATGGACATTTTATGATTTCTGCATTAGTTTCCGAGGGCTGCTGTAAGAAAGCACCACAAATGGGGTGGCTCAAACAACAGAAGATTATTGCCTCTTAGTTCTAGAGGTGAGAAGTCCAAAATCAAGTGCAAGATCAAGGTGCTGGCTGGGTTGCTTCTCTCTGAGGACTGTGAGGGAGAATCTCTCCTGGGCCTATCACGTAGCCTTGTTAGCAGCAGGCATTCCTTAGCTGATAGATGGCATTTTCCCCGTGGCTTCTCATCCTCCTCTTCTGTGAGTGTCTGTCCCTCCTTCCAAATTTCCTCCTTTATAAAGACACCATTCTTATTGGATTTGGGTCCACTCTATGATTTCATTTTAACCTGATTATGTCTATAAAGCACCTATTTCCAAGTAAGACCAGATGAGTTACCTGGGACTTCAACGAATCTTTTTTTGGAGGAGACAATTCCACCCATAACAATCACCAAGATATAAAAATGACACAAACTTAAAAATAAACCTAATTAACTTGCATTTTTTAAATAAAACCTTTCTGTCTCTTCCTCCTCACACAGCCTTCATCCTTAGGCAACTTTTGGCCTGACTTGAATAAAAAGGACTATGTGAACATAATTTTCTACCTCTTACAGTTCTGACTACAATTTGAGATGGAACCATGAATTTGGGGCGAGAACCCTAAATCCTAGTGCCAAATCTGGCATTAATTAGTTTGTTTCATAAACCACTTTTTTGAGGCTCCATTTCCTGGTCTGTCGGGTGGGCATTAGTACACACTCCTTAGGTATCCCACTAGAATATAAAATCCCTGCAAGCAGAGAAACTTTAGTCTGTTTTGCTCCCTGAAATATCTCAAGCAGCAGCTAGAACCATCCTGGCCCATAACAGAGAATGACTATTTGTTGACTTCACGAGTGGATGAACAGGCCTGCAGTATGCATTAAGGTAGAATGGTCTGCATGGGAGAGAGTTTGCCACAGCGAGGCAGACGTGTGGCTGTGGATGTCAGGAGATGGGATTTATTGTCTCGACACTGTTAACTCCCTGTTTGGATTCTTAACTGGAGAGGAGGAGGAAAATCACTTCAGAAGTCCTTTTCACTCTACAGTTCTAAGGTCAGCATTTTCATGACATGCAGTGTCATGTTAATGTGTTCCTCAGTCTCATGCTGTGGGGATGAGGCCTCTGGAACACACCATACCTGCTCTCGCAAGCTTTCTTAGGACTACACTCAGCCAATGCTTAACAATAGGAATACACTTTGATGAATGCATCGTTAGGTGGTTTTGTCATTGTGCGGACCTAGAGTGCACTCACGCAAACCTAGGTGGCCTAGGCTACTAACACCTGGGTTATACAGTATATCCTAGTGCTCCTGGCTGCACACCTGGACAGCATGTGACTGTACTGAATACTGTAGGTAATTGTAAAGGGTTGTGCTATGACAATGCAACAATTACAACTACAACAGCACTAGGTGATAAGAGTTTTTCAGCTTCATTATCATTTTATGGGACCACCATTGTATATGTGGTCCATTGTTATGTGGCGTGTGACTATGATATTAATCTGAAGTTTTCCCTTTGTTTGTGGATTGAACTCCGGCTACACCCTTGAGAACCAGCTGAAATGGAATCCGACCCCAACTGTTTAGGGTGGAACCATCCAGATGGAGCAGACGCAATATTTTGTCAGCCTTTTTTTCTCACATGTATTCTTCTCCATTTTTGGTGCAGAATTTCAAAGAAGTTTATGTGCAGCAAGCAACCAGGAATGAAAAGTAGTGGGTTTGGATTACTTTCCCAGGATAGTGGGAATTTGGAATTCTTATAGTGCAAATCAATACTAAGCCCATTTAGAATCAGACAAAGTGATGATTATTTTATGTCTCCAGGCCCAGAGCAAATCTGCTTCCAGCTAGTCTAATACCTATTACCATTTATGAAGTTCTTTCTAGTAAAAGACAAGTCTCTGGGGAACAGTCATGCCTAGCTATTTCATGCCTTTTCACCCTTGGCACAAACAGATCTAGGTTTTGATGTGAAAATCCTTCCTCCTTATAAGAATTCTGATTCTTAGAATCTACTCCTTCCTCCCCCAATCTCTTAAAACTACCTGGTGGTGAAAGAAGTCAGTGGGGAATAATTCCTGAAGCAGCACTAAGGTTGTCCTGCAAGTGAAATCAGCTCTCTTGTTGGACTCAAAGCAGGCCTCGGCATCCTCTGTCTGAGATGGAGATTTTCACTGGCTCTAGACATGTGTGTGCCATCTGTCCAGGGAACGGCCTGGGCACCTCCAGTACCTCTCTAGTGCGTGTTTCTAATAATGTTAACCGTACGCTTTCCCCCGCTAGTCCTCCCCTGTGAGCATTGCATCAAAGTGCAGGCACTGGCTCTCAAAGAAACCACCCACCTCCCTCGTACCCACATGAGCACGCTGTGGAGTCCAGCGGGAAGTGTGTTTCCTACTCCCTGGAGGGATAGATAAACATGAGAATCTTCTCAACCCCCAACTCAGGCTACCTTTTGGAATATGAACTCTGTGAGCAATCTTGATTTGATTTCTCAACGGTATCCTCTTCCTGCCCACACAAGTATCTTTGTAGCAGGAACTAGATCGGGTTCTAGGATAAAAGGTAAACACCACTTCAATTTGCACTCAGAAACCTCACATTTCATGTAGAGAATAAATAGATAAAGAAACCATTGCAACAGTGTGAGAGATGGGTAGATAGATGGGGGGAGAGAGAGAGGGAGAGAGAGACAGAGAGGGGAGATCTGTAGGACACATTGTGTAAGGGAGGATTTGTTCCACTTAGGGATTCTAGGATGGATGGTCAGAGACTGTCACATCTGATCTGACTTTGAAGAATGGGAAGGAGATAACATTCCTGGCAGAGAGAGGACAACATGAACAAAAGCAGAGTTCGATGTGTGGTAAAGCAATGATGAGTAGTTATGCATGATTGGAAGATACAATATTTTAGAGGGAGTGGCCAAAAATAAACTGAAAATGTTGGACCAAGTCTTAAAGCTCCTACTCAGCTTGAAGAAACCTCGACATTAGCACCGCATCTTCTGGCAGCTCAGCAGCTACCCCTACTGGCAAGGCAAAGTTGTATCCAGAGTTCTGAATAGGGTCTCTCCCTATCTGTTACCTGGAACTGCCTATGTGAAAGTATGGCCTGGGTATTACCCACCAGCTCCCAGCCCTCACTGCAAGCTACTGCATTCAAACAGAAAGTGAGGCCTAATGCTGCATCTGTAACTAGTGCAGTTCACCAGCAAAACGATTTATGGGCAAACCTATGTGCAGCAATATAGAGTATGTATAAAATAGAGATTTTTTTTTTTGGGGGGGGTCGCCATGGAAGTGGTTGAGGGTGCTCAATAATTTTGGATTTTTCCCAAGTAATTCTATATTTCATCACTTTTAACAATTATTTCAAGCAAATGTAGAATGGAGAGTCCCATAAGAGCATGTATGTAGTCTTAATCCAACTATTTTCTATAGTTTTTATTTCCAGAAAGATCGTAGTGCAGGGTGCTGTGGCCTCCTTTCCTCTTCAGGTTTTCTCCATGTCACCGTTTGATTTATTCCGCTTTTAATACCAGTTATGTGCCCATCATGACTGCAAACCATGGCCATCAGGAGGAAGAATTTCTATTTTCAGAGCTGCAGATGAGTATAACACTCTTTATTTTTGTTCCAACTTTCTATCAGTTAGCTTTCCCAGTATTTTCAAAGAAAAAAGTCTACTTTCATCCTGCACAGGAATTTTGGATCATGGGGGTGAAGTAACTCCTCCCAACTCTTGAGTTTAAGGGTGTCTTCAAGAAGAAAATCCATGCAGCATTATCCCTGGGTCGCATGTGGGATTTCCAAAGGAGCAGGAGAAGGGATTCTTCCAGGACTCAGACCCTTCTGGTAAGTCCCAACTCATTCTTGAGGAGAGTTGGGAGTCCCAGGTCACTCCATTTCTAGGGCACAAGAGACACCTCTCTGGCTTTGGTGATGTACCTCTCCTGCAAGAGAAAAGGGGACATTTACAGGAGTCATTGCTTCCCAGAATATTTTCAGGAATCATGTCTACCCTCTGCCCAAGTTCTAGAAGAAATAGAGGATGGGGAGAGAAGCTACCAGCAATCTTCCTAACTGTTTCTGAGTGATGTAGTGAGCCAGCCCGGGTTAGACTCAGGGGTCACTCAAGAATGACATAATGTAACTGAAATCCATGTGTTATGGAAACACAGGCCACCCCTCATAGCTGTTCTGGTCTAGCTGGTGGGTAATCAAGTGCCAGTGTCAGCAGCTCCATCGTAATGAAGGAGAGAGTGAAAGCAGGGAAATAGGCTTAGTGCATTCCAAGTTGTGATCCTTGTTTTGTTAATCTGCTCAGGCTGCTATTGCAAAATACCATAGACTGGGTGGCTGAAACAACACACATTTATTTTCTTACACTTCTGGAGGCTAAAAGTCCAAGATCAAGGTGCTGGCCAATTTGGTTCTTAGTGAGGGCTCTCCTCCTGGCCTGTAGACAGAGGTCTTCTTGCTATATTCTCACATGGTGAAGAGAGAAATTTTTCTCTTCCTATTCTTATAAAGCCACTAACCAGTCTTATGAGGGCCCATATTCATGACTTCATCTAACCCTAATTATACCTCCCAAAGGCCCCATCTCCAAATATCATCACACTGGGGGCTGGGGCTGCAACATATTGATTGTTGGGGGGGGAATGGGAGGGACACAATTCACTCCATAGAAATGTGTTACAGAGAAAAAGACTCAGCGCCAGCGATGGAAAGGAGAGAAGACCCTGGCTCATAAAATAAGCCAGATTCCACTGTAATGGTTTCTTGTCCTTAATCTTCCTCACTGGGAGTGGAGCTGGGGTTCTGGTCCTAGCTCAAGTTCTTTTCTGTACAAATCATGAAAACTCATATGTGGAATATAAAACTAAAAACAGTAAATAAACAAACAAGACCACAAAAAAACCTCTAGACCCAGACACCAGTGTGGTGGTTAACGGAGAAGGAGGACGGTGGGGGGAGGGAGCAAAGGGTAAAGAGGGTCAAATGTGTGGCGACACATTTGGGTCGAAGGATCGACTTTGGGTGGTGAACACACAGAATATACAGACAATGTATTACAGAATTGTACACTGGAAGCACTGTAATTTTATTCGTCACCGTCATTCCAACCAATTGATTTTTTGAAATGAAAAAATAAAGATTCTTTTCTTCCTCTATGTATTTATGTACCAACATAAACAGTTCTAAAAATAAATAGTAAAAAAGCTTTTAAAAAGGAAAGAAAATGTAAACCATTTCAGAAATTTCAAACTGAAAAGGGATGTAATTAAGGGGACTGTGCTAAAACTGTCGAAGAGATGAAAGGGCAAAGATTGGGCGAGTGTTCACGGAGTCTGCCACCTCTCTGGTGCAAAGCGTGTTGCTACACCCACAAGTCAGGAGACTTCGGGAAACCACTACCGCTGTCAAAACTGCCCCCACCCATCTTGTTCAAAGGTTTGTTGCTACGTAATAGTAACGGAAGTCTGTGTGTGCAGGAGTCTCTGGAAATGCATTGCTAAGGCTTCTGGTCCCTGCGATATGAGAGACAGTATCAAATAGGATGTCAGTGGGTGCTGAATCCACCAGTGGATGATCCCCAGTGAAGTTTCCTCTCGGGTGGTTTCCTACTACTGCACGGTCCACTGTTGTTATGCCTTGGCCTGGGCTGGGCTTCCACACCAGCTGGCAGTGCCCATGAGGTTCTATTGTTTCCTGCAGTCAAGAGGAAGGGTCTCAGCTTGTTGAGGCAGATGTTTGTGGCCACGTTAAATGGTGTACTCATGAGGGTTTCCTTTGGCTTCGCAATTCAAAAATTAAATTCCTTCTCTATTTTTTTCTCCATCTCAAACACTTCAACAAAATCATATCGACTTCTTATTCAAAAGTCTTATTGAGCACTTTCTTTCGCTATTGGCCACGACTCATGCCAAGTACAGGACGATGTTAAAGAAAAGTTTAGTAAGAAGACAAGGCAGATAAGAAGATGGGTAAAATATCTATATAGCAGTGTCAATTCATATAAATTGAATTGCAGCTCTCTATAAGTAAGACAAGAGAGCAGAGAAAGAAAAGTTTATTGAAGGCTTGTTCACTCATAGCTGGCATCCAGGAAAAAGAGGGAGACGGACTGAGTTTCGAAGGGAGGATGCGGGCAGAGGAAGAGAAGGCATTCCAAACGTATCTTTGCACATGGCTTATGTCAGAGTCAGTGAGCTGACCGAGCATGTGGAGGCTCAAGCAGCCTAAAAAGGAATGGAAAATTGTATCAAAGAGGATCTAGGGAGCTTCTTGAAGCATTTGTACTTCACAAAATGAGTAATAGGATCTATTGGTGGTTCTTTCTTAATATTTACTGCTCCTTACAGAATCAATATTTTGGTTCCTTGGGGAATCAAATACCTTAAAATGACGCTGAAAGAGAGTACCAGAGTTTTGCAGGCAGCCAGGGGGTTGCCTGTGAGCTCTTTCCTTCACTGGTTGTGATACCTGAAAACAACTATTTAACCTAAGCCTTCATTTCTAGATGCACATAATGGGGAGAATTTTTATCTGTCTATCTATCTATCTATCTATCTATCTATCTATCTATCTATCTATCTCTGTCAAGCTCTTTATCTATCTATTTATGTATCTATAGATACATATCTCAGGATTATTGTGAGAAATAAGGCAAATGATGTAATTTTCATGGTACCTAGCATATAGTAAACATTCAAAAATTAACTCCCTTTTATTTTTTATTAAGTACAGAAACTAATCACCAACTACCCACACTTAGGTATATCAGAACTTCTAGATACCAGAATAATCTCAAGAACTACCATCTTTTAGTTCAATTTAAAAAAAAAAAAACAACCCAAAGTTCCAAAATAAAATACACTGGGTAAAGTTTCCATGGCTTGGAATTTTACAAAGCCCGCCTGCATGCCAGAACTGCACATAAAGTGTCTGGGTTTTGCACTTAGGGAATTATTGTCTCCACGATGCACATAAAATATGAAGAGTTTCCTTCTCATCAAGCCACGAAAGAATGACTGATTGTAGAATGCCAGACGAGATAATTAGATGGTACAGACAATGGCTATTATCACAAGCACTAACACATGGTAACTTGTATGCTACTGCGCCAGAACTGTCAAGACTCCTCAAACCATATATCCTTGGAATACACTGAAGGGATCACTTCATAGCCTGAGCATCCTCAGGAGCAAATGAGGGGCAATTACTTCACCTCCAAAATAGAGACGGTGATTTGGTCGCCTTAACTTAACATTTTTTAACCTTCTTGGCAGATGGATAGCATAACACAATGGAGAAGTGCCCTCTAACGTTGTTCTAGGGGCAAAAAAATTGGCTAGGGGTACGAAAACCTGGCCCCTGATACTTGCAGGTGTATTTTTCTTGGGAAGCAAGATTGCTAGAGAAACAAAAGATTTGGTTCGTTTGGCTTGGCAAGTCAAAAATGCAATCCTAGGGGAAGACTTTATTTAGAAACTTTTATTTTTCCCCTGTTAACTGGAATAGTTTGTGGAGGAATAAAAAAGAACTTTAAATGGTTCATGAGTTCGCAGTTATTTTTGTTTTGGTTTTAAAAACAAAGCACACTATCCCCACCCAGGTAGATCTTGCTATAGGTTAATATCACTTTTATTTGGCTACCGTTCAGTTCCTTGCAAAGCTGCAGTTTAGGCTGAAAGATTTAATTTATAAGCATGGGTGTATACAGAGGGGACTCAATATCTCTACTCTCTCCTGAATCTTCAATGATCCTCCCTCCTCTGGGCTTTGCCCTGAGTCTATAAACACGCCTCTCGCCTCTCGCTCCTTTCAAATGCACTGCTTCCTGGATCCTGCTCTCTCTTCAGTGAGCTGCAAATCACTAACTCTTGCCTCCCCCCCCCCCTCCATTCACTCTTCAACCCTCTGCAATCTGGTTTTTTGCCTCATCACTATGATGAAACTGAATTTACTGAGATCGCCAAGTTCAAAAAACACACTTGATATTTTATAGGATGTCTTTGAGTAACTCAAAGCCATTGATAGCTCCCTCCTCCTAGAAACTGCTTTTGCCTCAGCTCTTTTGGGGTTCTTCTGTCACTGTGACTCCTTTCTTCCACCTCCTTCCCAGCTTTCCGCTCACACCTGCAGAGGACATTTCCCCCTCTCCCTATGCTCTTGCCAGGTGGTCTTATACACACCTCTGACTTCACTTCGCCCCTGTATTCCCATGACCACCAAGCTATTTCTGGTCCTCTAGCTTTCCTAGGCTCTAGTCCTATATTTCTAGTTGCCTAGAAGACAAGTCATCTTGACCACCCTCCACAAACCTCTAATTCAAGGTGTTCAAAACTGCTCTTACTGCATTCTCTCACAACTTGCTCCCTTCCTATATGCCAGAGGAATGAATGCATCACCCAGTTGGGGAGAAATCTTTGGGTTACTTATGAATTTTTTCACACCCCGACATTCAGATCCAAGCACTCACCAATTCTTATTCACTGTACCTCATCAGTCTATCATGAATCCTTTTTTTCCTTTTTAAAAATTTATAGACCAATTTTATTGTATTCTCTTTTTTAAATCCATCCATATTTTTTATTTCTTTTTTATAGTCATTCAGTTACAGTTGTCCTTATTTTTTCCCCTCGTTACTCTCCCCTGCCCTACCCACCCTCCATCTTCCACATTCAATCCTCCTCCACCCCTTGTCATTGTCCATGGGTCCTTTATACATGTTCCTGACTTTAGTCTTCCCCCTTTTTCCCCCATTACCATCTTCCCCATCCCCTTCTGTCACTGTCCGTTTGTTCTTTATTTCCATGTCTCTGGTTCTATTTTGCTTGATTGTTTTGTTGATTAGGTTCCACTTATAGGTGAGATCATATGGTATGTCTTTCACCGCCTGGCTTTTTTCACTTATTACTCTCCAGTTCCATTCTTCTTTTCTTTACCTATTCTGCCACAACCTTAGTTCAAGCTCTAGTTATTTCTCCTCTAAGATTACTACAGTGAACTGGTCTTTTTCTATTATCTCCTATCTTCTATCTAATTCAGTCTATAGGTTATATAAGAGTTAACATTTTAAGGCACATTTTTCAAGTTTCTTTGCTACAGAGAAGTGTACAAATAAAACCAGATGGTGAAACCTAATGCATAAAATATAAAGTCCAAAATTCTTAATATATGGAAGACAGCAGAAAAATCTTTTTAGGATCCAGTGCTAACCTATGCTTCAATTCCATTTACCATCCTCCATTTATATTGCCATACACGCCACACCTCAGCCATACCTTTGCCATATCACATTACACTCATTCATGTGTTTGCCTCTTCTCATCACCAGAAAAGATACCCTCCCTCTTCCACCTGGGAAGCTCCTGCTTTTCTCTCAAATTAGAACTCAACTGTTGGCACCTCTGTGAAATGATACAGATACTTCTGAGCTGAACTGATAGTGACTCCCTTTGAAATAACATTGTAATTTTCTGTACTATATTACCAATCCTTGCCATATGATTATCGTGCTAAATTGCTTACAGGGAAATCTCCCACCTAAGATCATTAAATCCTTGAAGTGAGGGAACGTATCTGACTTATTTTGTACTTTCAGCATGCACCATAATGCCTGCATTTTGGGAGTTAGTGACTCTATGGAATGAATGAATGAAACCATTCTGTAAAAGTGCAACACTATAATCTTTGGTTAGGCTTATAAAAAAAAGCAACCCAAGACTTGTCTTTTGTTCCAGTTCATAGATTGTCATTCTTCTGCTGCTGGAATTGTCTTCTCCAGTGGCTTTTTCTTCCCTTAATTATGAAAATGACTGCCTTGTGGTACTTTTATTTAGTCTATTTATTTGGCTGTATTTAGATAGCGGATAAGAGCTATGTACTCTACATTTCCAGTAGAGTAGGGAGGGGAATGATATTACAGAAGTGATAAGAGACTGTTGCTTGAGAAAGTTCCACAAGAAGGTGAACTCCGGCTTCCTCAGCCTCTGTGTGGGATCTTCCCACGGTGAGCCTTCCCCGCAGGCTCCCAGCTTGGCTACCCACCTTCCTTCCTGTTCGCAAACCCAGTTTCTTTAAAACACATTTTCTTTTCCTTGCTTTTCTGACCTCATTTCCAGGTTTATGAGCTTAATCAGATCACTCATTAATCAATCATTATATTACTATTTCAAAACTGCCTTTTACATATGGCAGGGTTTTTTCTCAACTATTGGAAAGCGTGGGGTTACCATTCAATACAAAAATAAGTTGAAGAGAGAATTTCCTTCACTCCATTGTTTTATTGTTTTTCTCTGAAACCTTATGAACTAAATCCCGTGTCACTGATAAGGCAGCTACATAGCTAACAGGTGCTGATGAATTCTCTTTGGCTCTAAATTTCAATTGGAAAAATCATTTAAAAGACTCAGGGCTGAATTATTGACCAGCCTTCATTAGCATCTTTAGAGAATCTCAAGAATTAAAAAAAGATCCCAACAGACCTAGTTACGTTAAGGTGTGAGTTAGAGCAAGGAAACATGCTAGACTGATGTGTAGATTTAAGGAGGAGCCACAAAGGGTGAGAGATTGCATCAAAATAAAATGATCAGAAAGTCATTTCTGCTTTGAACCGAGATGTGGGAAACATTTTATTTAGATAGGAAATAATATCACAAGGCATGCAACCTGTGGCATCTCTAAAAGAAGTCTCTCTGTGTCCCATACAAAATAACAGTTATGCCACGGGAGCCAGGAGATTTTTGCGCCAACCCAGAGAAACAGCAGAATTCAATGAAAGAATGTACCCAGCTGCAGGGTGTATGGCTGCCATCAGTGAGTGCAGAGGGCCCCTCAGTCAGGCCAGAGTTCTCATTGCCCTCGCACCCTGAGCCCAGCAAGCCCCTCTGTGCTATATCCAGTTTTGAACTCCCAACTAACTTTCCTTTCCTCCCTCTCCTGTTGTAATCCAGAGAATTTTCTTTAGTTTTTAAGCACTACCCCCAAACAAGTTCACTTAAGTCCCTTCTCCTCCCCTGCAGACATAAAAATAAACTCCTGTTATCTTTGCAAACAGAGGATCTAATCCTACAGACAGCAAAGGGGCAGAATGAACATGGATGGAAAGACGAACTCATTGAAAATGGCCAACAAAAAAGAAAAACATATGTTGACCACAGTCCCTTTACCTGTTAGAAAAAAAGTGGGAAAAATGTCCTCTGGACAATTACTGGTGTAGCAATGTTTTCTTTGCTTCCCAAACACCTTGTGAAGCAAGGCACGGGTGTAACAGGGTGAGGCAAGAGGGGCGCCCCAAAAAAGAGAGATTTGGAATGGGGTCCAGAACTCAAGGTGTCCAGGAAATATTAGAAAAACATGTAAGATGTCCTCACCCCTTACCCCCCACATATGTAAGTTGGGGGAAGGGACAAATGCAGCAGGGCCATTGAGAGCTGTTTTGCATAGCAACAGCTTTGCAGCTAACCTCTGACATGGTCATTTAACATATCTATAACCTTTAACTGGTTGCATAGATAGGTTAAATAGATGTGGCCATGCTCTGAGCCAGGGGGTATGGAAGTGACTTCCACCCAAGATGTAACTGGGGGCAGGTCCCCTGAGTTACAATGCCTGCATGAGAGCTTGCAGATGATTGGCTCCATGCCATGGGGCCACACCTGCCCAGACTCACTATGGCAGCCTAGTAAACTTAAAATATACGGGAGTGCTGGCAGGTGTAGCCAATTGTGGGAGGAGTCAGAAATGGGGCTGCAAAGGAGGACTGGTGCGGGGATTTAAAAACCCAGACAGGCAGCCATTGAGGGAGTACCACGTGGCTTTGCCAGAGTGGGGACCCTACCCTGTCCGCAGCTCTGGTGAAGGAAAAAAGAGACTTTGCCTGGAAGAAGGGTGAAAGAACTCTTTGCCATTAGACCATGAGAAGGTGCCACATGGGCTTCAGAGTAATTAGAGATCCTGCCTGGACGGCGACCTACCAGACGGTGCCAGCGGCCTGAAACACGGACATGTGCTCTTTTCCTGAGATACGGTAACTTGAATTAGGGCAGGGGAAGAAGGAAGGACTGTGGGCATCTGTGGTTATCCTAAAGGACTTTGATATTTTAATGGGGGACATGGGTTCACTACTTTAAGTCTGAATAGCATTAAATAAACATTTCCTTTCCTTTTCACAAATCTCTAGATGTCTTTCCAATTGGCGGTGGTCAGATGAGCCCAGTAGGTGGTCCAGACGGTATTAGTAATACCGTTTTTTTTTTTGGGGGGGGCTGTTGTTCTCTAACAGTTTTTGGCATCCCTGGGTGGGCCAAATACTGCCCCCCTGGACCTCTGTTCTGTAACATGGGGACAGTTGGGGAATGGGTTCTCCCCCAGGACAGCAAGCATTAGGAAGAGAACTTATGGCTTCCTCTGACCTCCTCCTGAACTCCAAGGACCCTTGTCTGCACAAGGGCAGTGTGTTTCTAATGGGCCAACTTTACTCTAGCGAAGTGGATAGGCATCTTGTCCTTGGGAAGAAGAATGGGATGGTTGTGCAAATAATCCTGAAGACAGAGCTCCCTCCTGGTGGAGAATGAAGTGAGAGGGATGATTTGATTTCTTTCTATAAATGTGTAGAAAGTGCTCTGAGAAGAGGCAATAGTGATTTTCAGGGGCATTCTGCACAGCAGGATGTCTTTCTCAGGACTGGCCTTGATGATTTCTTTTCTGTATGTGTGCATTTCCTTCCTACCTGTATGGCCTCTTTTCTCATATGCCCAGCCATCTGTATCTTTTAGTTCTCTTTGGGCTGCCCACAGTCCCTTGCAGAGCCCGTGTAGGCAGCTTGCTCACACCTCTTTGGTGTCACAAAACACAGAACACATGAAAACAAACAAACAAAAACAACTCCATCACAAAATACATGATCTTTGATGATTTTGTTGAGGACAAGCTGATTAGTGTTATTTCCAGGAGTGCATAAATAATAATCTTATAATATTTATTGAATTCTTATTGTGTGCTATGTACTTTTAAAAACATTTTATGCATCATCTTTTTAAATCCTCATCCAAACTATTTGCAGTAGGTAATTTTATTATACCCATTTTACAGATGAGGAAGTTGAGGCCCAGAGAGGCCTATCAATATTAGACTATCAATATTATCCAATCTTGATAGTCTCTTGCACTTGGAAGACCCAGGATTCAAATTCAGGTGTGGCTGTCACCCCCGGCTATACACTTCCCACTCTGTTATACTTTGTCTGGATTTGACCCTCTGTTTCACCAACCATACTGCCAGTATTCGGAACAATAGTGTCCCCTTTGTACCATTTTGTATTGAACAATGCTACTCACCCATTTCTTTGGAAAAATAGAACACATGCAAGTTTTTTTGAGAGGTAAAATGATAGAATATAAAGATGTTTTGCAACACCTAATATAAAACATTCACTGACTCCCAGAAGGAGAAAGAACCAGGGGCTGGAAAGCTGGAATCTCTTTCTGCCTCTTGGGTCTTCTTCTGGTACCTGTCAGCTTCACCCTTATCATGCTCCACAGACAGTTTTTCTCTGTATTCTAGTCTAATAGGTGGTGAACAGGTCAGCTCACTATGCCTAAGCAATAGCAATTAAGAGGTAAGCCAACACTGAGCCCAGAATCGTACCATTCCAATTGAAAATTTTTAGAGAGACTATTCTATTGGCTCAGCTTAAGTCATGGGCCCATATTCTGAACTGGTCAACTATGTCTGAGAAGCTAGTGCCATGTTGTACAAATGGACACTCCCAGAGACTCACTGCCATTGCCTGTGTTTTTCTTGGAGATTATTAGGATATCCACTCAATACCTCCGGCAGGTATGTATTTTATCTCCATTAAAAGTTGAGAAAACATTGATGGATGACAATGAGTCACCCAGATTCTAAGAAGCTCAAAATACTCATGACAAAAGAGCCAATTTATCAGTGGTCTGTTTCTACAGAAACTGTGATCATTCAGAAATGGAAATCCAACAGCTGACCAAGCCCCCAACAGTGTTTTTTGGGGACTGAGGCTGAGACTATTTTAAAGAACAAACATGACTATAAAACAATTGTTATTTTTTGTATTTTACTGTAGAAGAAGTGTTAAGTAATAAGAGAATTTATCTGCTCACCCCACCTCATTCTGTAGGAGACTCTTTCACAGAATTTCCACACTAGGAATTCTGGGAATCCCCTAGATGGTTCCCACAAGTACACTTGGTATTTCTTTATTTGTATCCACACTTGTTCCCCACGAGGCTGCCAAAGTAAAAGTGACAGCTAAGCTACCAAAGACCAAGTGGAGGCATATTTGCTGATCCTGATGCTGCTGACTCCTGTATTGATAAAGTCAGTGCCCAAAATCACGAAAGCAGGTGTTTGCGACCAGGGGCTGGCATGTGACCAGCACAGCACACACTAACGCTGCCCCTGTAGGCAGCCCTCTGCCCAGTAGGCCACCAATGCCAGTTCTGCTGGCATCTCTGTCATTTTCACCTTGCACTTTCACATTCACAAAGAAGGTCTAGAAACAGTAGTTTTTATGTTTCATTTGCTCTTTGGTACAGTCTCCTCACCCAGTGACTCAAATGGGAAACAATAGTGATAAGGCCACCATGGGCAATATTATGTTCTTTCCCAGACCTGGTTTATACAACTTAATCCAAGTGAATACATTTTGGCTTCTTTTTTTCCCCTTGGAATGAGTTCTTTCCTGAGTGGCTTCTCAGTTCACAGTGGCTTTTCCCATCCGTCATTTAATTTTCTCAGACATAGGACAGAACCTCGGATGGGCAAAACAGAGAATCTGTCTAGAGCCCTAGCTGTAATAGCCTACATCCAGCTGTTTTCTTGCAGAGAAGGATGCTGTGGAAGAGTGCAAGGTCATTATGGGTTGGGCAAAACAGCTGCAGTGAGGATATCATTTTCCCAAATAAACATCAGTTCTCAAAGTAAGAGACTCCATGAAGTGGCAAAAGAGTCCTGGCCTGGGAAAGAGGACATCTGGACTCTGCTCTTCTTTCTTGCTTGGCCTCACTTGAGTCATTTAATCTCTCTGGACTTCAGCTTCCTCACTTGCAAAACCCACTGCTCACTTAGGTCACTCAGCTTCTATCTAGCCTTGACACTCTGTTGAGTAGGTGAATTTAGGACAGCCCTTTCCCACAAAGGAACCCAATGTACCTATTTGCTTTATTGAATACATTCGTCATCTTATTTATGCGATTACACTCATCTCATTTAATAAACAAATGAATTGAAGTCCAAAAGTTATATGTTACCATATTTGCAATGCCCAGTAGAAGGATTACATCTGTAATAAAAAGAGTAATGCCAATTTACAAGATTTTTAAAATTTTCACATATTTATTTAATGAATCTTTACTGTCCTTGTCATCTACAACCAAAATTGGCCATTATTTTGACAGCTGTGCCCTTTGCAACTTTTTGTCCATGGTGTTCTCATTTCTAATGGCCTGAGTTGGACCCTCTTTATCTCAGTCTTCGAGAAGCTCATTGCTGAAGTAGTTTCTTAGATGGTGTCTCTTCTTCTAATCGACTCACTACCCAACACGTCTGCCACAGTCTTGGCAGATTACTATACTGAGCATAGACTCAGACATGTCCCTGCTATTCACAAACCTCCAGAAATTCTTTATGGGTCACAGAATAATATCCAAACTCTTTAACCTGACATTCAGAACTCACAATATGGTTTCAACATACCTGTCAACTACTATTTTGCTAACCCTCTTCCTTTATATTAGGCCAGTGGGTTTACTTTCAATTCCTCCAAACACTTTTGAATACTCATCTCACTAACCCTGTTCCTTGGAGTGCGTGCTGACTGTGTTCTTTGAGACAACGGCCTGTCCAGTCCAGCAGGTCCAAATCTTATCTGTCTATAAAAGTGGAGCAGCCCTGCCCTAGCTGGTGTAGCTCAGTGGGTTGAGCACAGGCCTGCAAACCAAAATATCATGGTTTGATTCTCCATCAGGGCACATGCCTGGGTTGCAGGCCAGTTTCCAGCAGGGGATGCACCAGAAGCAACCATACATTGATATTTCTCTCCTTCCCTTCCCTTCTAAAAAGATAAATAAATAAAAATTTTAAAAAATGATGAAAAGTCGAGCAGCCCCGAACAGTTATCTTTAAAGCAACCCTCTATGCCTTCCATTAGAAGTAGTCTTTCTCTCTGAATAATCTTGCACTTCATAAATATCTCTACTTTGTAGCCCTCGTAAATATTGTGCTGTTTCATTTACTTTATTAATAGCTTTCTTCTCCTTCCAGACAATAAGATTCAAAAGGGCAAAAACCAAGACTATTTTTTCTTATTGTTCTGTCTGCAGGATCTAGTTAGTACCTGTCACGTTGTAGATGCTCCATAGGCAACTATCAAACAAATAGCTGAATGAACGTTTTGTAAAAGTCATCATTTTGGAACTCATGAGGGAAACTATTGTATCATACCTTGCCTTCCATAATAAACTATAGGCTCCTTGAACACAGTATCTATATTTGATATCTGTCAAAGAAAAATGACTTGCAAATTGGAAATACTTTATATACATTATTATTAAATATTTTTATAAATATTTATTTATTTGCAATTGGTTGACAAGGCAGTTTTAGGAAAAAAAAAAACCAAACTTTGGAGTCATATAGCCATGTGTTAAATCCTGGCTTTGTAAAGTTAGATGAAAAATGTTCAAAGATATTTTCTAATCAACCTAAGTATCATGTTCTACACTCTACCAAGAGTTTTCACATGCATTTTAGTTGATTGTCAAACAATATGAGATAGTATTAGTATCTCCAATTTACAGATGAGGAAACAGAGGCAAAGATAAGGTGAGAGAGACTTAAAGAGGCTAACAGTTAGCTACTAAGTGAAAAAAAGGGGTTCAAACCAAAGCTTTTGGAGACGAAAGTCTCCATTTTTCCATTCTCATGAATATATTGAGGGCTTGTAGATACAGACCATGCATCTGTGCCTTTGGGCAGCAACTTTTGAAAAAAAAATTCAGGCCTCTGTTAGTTCTTACCCACTGTTCTGTCCTCTGAAGGCAGTAGAAGGCACTTATTTGGAGATTTTGGTCTCGGGATAGAAAGGTAGGAGAAAATATGTGGTAAGTTTTGGAGGAAAAGCAAAATAGTCTGATTTTCACACTTTTGGAAATTGCTGAACAGACTTAAGGTATTTTTTCTCTCTGAAGCTTTTTTCATTAAATAGGTACAAAATGGGAACATCACTTATACTAAACCAGAGACACTTAATTTCTGTTTAAAAAAAACCACTTGCTATCCACATTGAAGGTCAAGTCCAAATCAAGAAAAAAAAACAGCTCTTATTTATTATGCAGTTTGCTCTCATTCTGTTCTTCCCAGAAATGAATCCCTGCCCCTGTCGGACTTCCTTTCACAGGACGCTCTGATCTGGCTCGTCCTCACAGCACTAGACGAGTTGTTTTGCCTGGCTTCTTCCATCAACAGGAGGCTCAGCTGCCTTTTCTCACATTCGGAATCCAGCAGACCGTTTTCCCTGGTCATCAGCAGAGAGATGGGAAGTCGGTCTCTTTTCTTAATGGGCTGAGCTCTCGCCAAGTTCCGAAGTAGTCTCGCCCTTCCTTAAGGATGCTGAATATTTGCTCTTCACCCAGCACATCTGGCTACCTTGTGTGAGTGACCGCCGCCTGCCCGAGGGTGGTGGGTTGTTTGTGGCGGGTCATTCCAATGAAAAACATTTAGGCACTTTCAAACAATTCTGATGGAACTTAGTAGTAAACAAAACAAAACAAAAACCTTCCCCATTTCAGTGTCTACTTAGTAGCAGGTGAAACAGCAACAACAACAAAATATACTGAGCAAGCAAAATTAATCTGTACCCATAGTATTTTAATAAATCTTAAAACAAATAAATCCATATAGATCCCCTGGGGTTTTGCCAGCGAGACTCAATCTGTTTTTAACAGCCAGGTGATATGCTATGAAGGCAGGCACTGAAGAGTAATGAAGTACTTTGTAAAAGCAAATGAACAAATAAACGAAAGCAACAATAACACTAAGCACACGTTCCAAAGAGAAACAAAATGGTGACAGCAAACATTTTGGCTGAAATACAAAGACTATCAGAAGTCTTGCCGGATAGACATCGGCAGCTCCATAGCTGAGCACGAGGGCCCTTTTGTTCTTACTCCAGCTCCGAGTGACAGGTGTTGGCCCGATGGATGATACAACCTGTACTACAGAGCAGCCAGACAGCTGAAGCAATTCTATGGGAATCATGAGATTTGTAGATTTTTCCTTTTCTTTTTCCATAGCCCCAAAATTGCCTCAAAACTTTAGAAACAATAAATAATTTTTTAAAAGACACTTTTTTGGTAACCATTGTTCCTCTACTTAGAGCAACACCTCATTTGTCATTCATCAAAGAGGGAATGTTATTCTTCACAGATTAATTTTCCAATAAAAGAAAATGTGTTTCAAGTTCAAAGGAGTATATTTCATTTAAATATTTTTGCTGGAAATTTTTCTAAAAGATATTACATATTGAACAGGATTTGACCTTTTCCGATGATTCAGAGTTATCATCCGGAGCATCAATCACTATGAATAGCCCTCAACTCCTTTTTTCAAAAGTGCAAATGTGCTGGAACCTCTCACAAGCTAAAAGAAATGTTCCTTTTGACCCTATCTACCTTGAAATATTCCCTTTACTTGCTTTTTAAAAACAGCTTTATTGAGATACATTCATATTCCATACAATTCACCTGTTTATACAATGTAATGATTTTATTATGTCCACAGGTGTGCACAACTACCACCACAGTTGATTTCAGAACCCTCCAGCTATCATCCTCCCCACCCGTCAGCCCCACACCCTGCAGCCCAAAGCAGCACTGATCTGTTTCTGTCTCTAGACGCCTCTATTCTGGATTTCCCGATCAGTGGAATCATAGAGTACAAGGCTTTTGGTAACTGGGTTCTTTCACTTAGCAGAGTGTTTTCAAGGTTCATCCATGTTGTTGCTTATATCAATAATTTATTTTTTGCCCTGGCTGATGTAGCTCAGTGGATTGAGCACGGGCCTGCAAACCAGACATTGGCGGTTCGATTCCCAGTCAGGGCACATGCCTGGGTTGCAGGCAGGTTCCCTGCAGGCCAGTTCCCAGCAGGGGACCCACGAAAGGCAACCATACATTGATGTTTCTCTCCCTCTCTCCTTCCCTTCCCCTCTAAAGATAAATAAATAAATTAATTAATTTAAAAAAATAATTTATTTTTTCACAATAAAAAATACTCCACTGTGTAGATATACCAGATTTTTTAAATCCCTAAGTCCATTTGGGTTGTTTCTACCTTTGACTCTTTTGAATAACGCTGCTACAAACAGATGTGTCCAAATGTCTATGTGGACATATGTTTTCATGTCTCTTGAGTATACATGAAGGAGTAAAAGGCTAAGTTTTGTGGTAATTCTATATTTCATTGTTCAAGTAACCACCAGACTGTTTTCAAAAGTGGCTGCATGTCATTTTGCATCCCTTCCAGCAGTACACGAGGGTCTCAGTTTCTTTATATCCTTGCTAACACTTGCTTTCTGACTCTTTGATACTAGCCATTCTCCTGGTGTGAGAGGGTATCTTATTGTGTTTTTTATTTGCATTTCTATGCTGGCTAATGATGTTGAGAATCTTCTCATGTGTTTATTGGCCATTTGTCTATCTTCTCTTGAGAAGTTCTATGCAGATCCTTTGCCCACTTTTAGTTGGGTTATTTTTACTATTAAGTTGTAATGGTACTTTATATTACATATCATTATTAGGTTGTAAGGGTTCTTATGCATATCCATCTATCTATCTAGTCTCTTAATGGGTATATGATTTGCAAATATGTTCTCCCACTCTAAGGGTTGTCTTTGCACTTTTCTAATAATGTTCTTTTTTCTTAATTGTCTTTCCTCGTTGCCTAGTTACTGGAAAGAAGTTCCTTGTGGTACATTATGCCTCACTTCCATTCATTCCTAAAATCTACCACAATGTGGTTTCAACACTCACCATTCCCTTGAAACCCTCTTACTAAGGCCAAACTGCTCTTATTAGGTAGGGTGAATTTATTACTAAATTGAAAGGCTTTTCCTGAATACTCCCTGCACTTGCCATTTGACAGTTCTTAATCTTTATTCTTCTGAGAATTTCTCCTCCTTCTAGTCCATGATAGCATTTCTCCGGATTTTGCTCCTATAATCATAATAATTCCTTATTTCCATTCTCTGCTCTTCTTCTAATTATACTTAAATATTGAAATTCCCTAAAGTGTCATCTGCCTTCATCTCTTCAGAGTACACATTCTTCTTAAATAAGCTCATTTATTCCCATGCCTTCAGGTCTACTGATCATTCCCCAAATAAATCTCCAGCCTCCACTTTGTTCTGAGTTCAGCACTGTATTTGTCGCCCACTCTGGGTAGCTCCCTCTTAATCACTTAGCAATCCTGCAGGTAGTTAGAGCATGCCATTTCCAAAATCCAAGGAAACTCTTCTCCGTAAGCATTTATCTTACGGAGATAAATGCTTCTCACATCACTGAGGCAAAGAAGTTTAAATCATTCTCTGCTGATCTTTTTCTTTCATGTTGTTCTCCCATTGGTCATCACACTGATCTTGCCCTCAAAATATTTTGCTGATCTTCTCCGTTTACCACCTCACTACTGTCATTGCCTTTCAACAAATTTTTATAACCACTTAGCAGGACAATTTCTGGAAGAGTCTGAATCCCTTCATCCATCATGTCTCCTGCTCATTCCCGCTTTGTCCCTTGGGCCAACATTAACTCTCTAAAACATGAACTTCTTATAGGCACCCTTTACATCCTTTACAATAACTATTTTTTAATGATTTCTTGTGACCCACAGGATAAAGCCAGGCTTCTTTTCATTATGTATCAGATCCTTAGTTAGTTTTCCCCTTGTTTATGTTTCTCCTACTGTCTGTCCATCTACCTCAAGATCCATAAATTGTAAACTTCTGGTCCCCAAGCATTCTGCATTCATTTTTAATGGTGTATAACCAACTATGGGAAATTTAGCTGTTTAAAATGACAATTTGTTCTTTTTTATCATCTCACAGTTTCTGTGAATCAGGACCCTGGCACATTTTAGTTGGGTCCTCCAGCCAGGGTCTCATTAAAGTAAAATCAAGGTATCAGGCACCTGCACCTTTATACGAAAGGTTAACTAGGGAGGAATTTGGGTTCTTATTCCTTCAGATTGTTTGTGGAATCTATGTTCTTGCAGCCTTATGACTGAGGTAGCTGTTTTTTCACAAGCTGTTATAGGAACTACTATAACTAGAGGCCACTCTCAGCTCCTAGAAGTGGCTGTCACATCCCCAACAGAGGACCTATCCACAAGGTTGCAGTTTGCTACTTCAAGGCCAGCAGGAGGATCTCTCCCTCTCTTTGAATCTCATCTCTTTTAAGGGCTCACCTGATTAGGTTAGACTCACCAACATAATGTCCATTTTGATGAACTATAAGTCAACTCACTAGGGACCTTAATCCCATCTATAAAGTCTCTTTTGGCACATAATACAACATATACATGTGAGTGATACCGCACCATATTTACAGGTATGTTCTGTTCACACTCAAGGAAAGGGGTTACACCAGGCATGCTCAGCAAGGGTAGGAATTTTGGGGCCATCAGAATTCTGTCTGCTATACCCAACACACTCTTTTATTACTCTGTGACTTTGCATATACTGTTCTCGCTTGCTATTATATCCATTTCTCTATTATCAATTTGGGAAGCTTCTGATTAGCTTTTCAGTACAATTTCAACTGGTACTTATCCATTAAACCTTCAAGAGAAACCAGTTTTTTCTTTCTCTGTGCTCTCATTTTCTTTCTCTACATGCAGCATTTTCTGTCTCTATCATAATTGCCCATGTTCCTGCTTTCCCAGCTGAACTGCAATATTTCCAAGGATGTGAACTACTTTTTACTTGTCTTTGCTTCCCCAACTCCAGGCATGTATTAAGTTCTTAATACCTGTGTGTTGAATAAATTAAGCCATATTCCTGTTGTGCAGTAAAGCCATGATAATCTCATGGGCTGTAGAAGTGAATGGAGCTTTTGGCAACATAGAAAATGTCCTCAGACTGACGTTATTAAACCAGGTTTTTTTGGTTTTGTTTTGCTTTTGCTTTTGGTTTTGGTTTTTCCTCTCCCATGTATTATCAGATTGTCAAGCGTTACTGATTCTTAGAGTCAGGGGACCCAGCCTAGATACAAAAGGGTTGATTCTGAGTTGTCGTATCCAAACTGATGTGAACCAGGAAACAAACTCATTAAATATATTGGAATTAAAGATAAAGTATGCATACAATGGGCTTTTATTGATTGTCAGAAACTTTCTTTTATGGGTGTAGTGCATGATCTCTGGTACGGAGACTGCAAAATCAATTTGGACTGTTTTCGTAGGCATTCTTCCAGGTATTTGGAAATCAGCTAGCAGAGTTTTCTGGGTAAGTGATCTTTGAATAAATGAAGACCAATTTTATGTTCACAAGGTCAACCATTTTAAAAGGTAAGTTTAAACAGGAAGCAGCTAAAAAGCAAGAGTACTTGTCTACCTCTTTATTACTCTGTTCACATAATCATTTGCAAATGAAGGTTTTCAATGAGCTTAACAGAAAGTCTTGAAAATGAAAAAATGAGCACAAAATATTTCCTCCAAAGTTAAATAATTCATTCATTGGGTCTCCCAAGTGAAGAGATAAGAACATAAATGTACATTTTAGAGTCAGGCATCAAGTCCCCGGCAGACCACAAAAAAGCAAAAGTCAATGAAGCAGACCTCAGTGGAAAATGCTATAATTTTGAGCCACTCAAGTTCTACACTTCCAAGGGGTACAATGGCAACTTGCCAGAAGCCTGAGGGCTGCACTTAATTTGCACATAAATTTATATAAAACTTTAAATTGTGAGCATGCATGCACAAGCTTAGTACTGGTTTGCATGATTAATGGAAATGTCTTGCTTTCAGTAGTTATGAAAACTCCAGGATGGATAAGCCTTGTCCCAAGACCACTATTATGCAAATATGGCACCTCTGGGGTTTTAGAGTCATTGTTTTAAAACAAATATACGGGCAGCATTTTAGGGCCTGGTTGTTGTTGTTTCTGTTGCCCCATTTAATGTAAAATATGCCTCATAGGTAACATTAATGAGACATCCCTAGAAGACACGAATATAAGGTGCAGAGCAGGTTCAATAAGGGAAATTGTAATTCCAAGCCTAGAGACAAATTTTCAGTTTGGTTTGATGTTATTCGGGGACCACAGTCTCTCAAGGACGTGTCTTTATTAAATTAGTTTTTAGAGGGATTAGACTGGGTATTGAATATTTGCAGAAAGCAATGACATTTATATAGCATAATGTTTTTGCATAACATCATGGGAGATGATGGAGAAGACTCTGACCCAAACCTGGAAAGACCTTGTCTACTTCTTAGCTAAGTATTTTATCTTCTCTTCTGAGGTGGGATTGACAGTGATTGATAGACTCACATGCCAGCGATGCCTTTATATGTTACCTATAGCTATCATATATGTTACATATGTAAGTTTAGGTTCAAAGTTGAATATTTCACAATATTATTTTAGACTTTTAAAATTTTTGAAAGCCTACCCACACTACTTTTTAATCAATAGTATCTGAACTTGCATGAATCAGATAACACTTTTTACAGGATACTATTGACCAGAATATAAAGGCAGGATAAGAAAACTTCTCAGGATGATTCATGAGAAGGATCTCTTCTTGTATGGTTTATCATTTTGTAGAGATTGCTTCCTTCAAACATAATCAGGATAACATAAGCAGAATACCTGTAGACCCTCTGCTATCATGTGAATTTAAAAAATGAATAATTTTGAATTTCTTTGAGTGAGTACTTCTGGGAGTTTGGGAGTTGGGTAGAGAGCCATAGATAGAGCAGTTTTATAGCAAATAGACAAAAGCCGTAAATTACCCTGGAAGAATGAAGATGACTATTATCGTGGAAACACTCATGCCCAGGAGTTCTGCATTCTACACTGTGATTATTTTTCAGGCCATCACCCAAATGAACTGATTTCAACACTATCCAAGGCTATTTCACCAAGGACCTTGGAATACAATGTTAAAAATCTCTAAAGATGCTTTGTGGAATGCATTGGGCAACAAGAGATGTTTACTCTGGGATTATTTTATTGGGAAATTCAGTTACTACTTGGGAATGGATCAACTTCTGAAATCATAATAATTTTGATAATATTCATACCATCTTCTTGCAAACTGAAAGAGTAGAAAGTGTTTTTAATGAAGTTCTAAGAAAAAATGGTCATCAAATAACAAGAGCCTTCCCATTTGTTTTGCTATATCAGTTTCTGTCCTTGTTGTGGCTAGGCTTGCAATTTACTGGTGGACTTCTCGAAGAATGTCAGGCTTTTTGCTCATGGATTTTGAGCAGTTGCCATTTGTCCTATATTTTCTATGTCAGCACATCACCCACCAGAAACCTCCCATCTAAAACAATAGTGCAAGGTCCCTTGTGAGAGCTCAACAAAAGTACATTAAACTAAAAACCTCCCATACTGGCAGAGTACACATGGACCTTTACTAAACCAGTCCATCTTTTTAGATAATTTTTCCTAAACCTCCTGTTTTAATTATTTCTTGTCCTCCTTCAGGGTTCATTGCTAGCAAAAGACAATAGCAATCTTTTAAATATTTATAAATGATGTTCGCAGATACAACCAACTTTTGGTGGAGTTAGCTAAATAAAGCACAGAACAGTTGCCTTATCTTCAACCCTCTAAATGTGAATGAGGTGTTGGTCCCTAGAGCAGAGGTGTCAAACTCATTTTCACTGGGGGCCACATCAGCCTCAGGGTTGCCTTCAAAGGGCTGAATGTAATTTTAGGACTGTATAAACGTAACTGCTCCTTAACAGTTAAGCGAGAGCTTAGGACTGCAGCCGGGTAGAAACAAGGTGGAGTGCCGGATTTGGCCCGTGGCCTTGTGTTTGCCACTTGTGCCCTAAAGATTCTGAAGAGAGCATGAAAACAAGTTGTATGCTAATAGCCAAAGTAATTTTTCTAAGTAATATCAAAGGTGTAACACTTTATTTTTTAAATTAGTTTATTGTTGTTCAATTGTCTGCATGCAAAACACTATTTCTTAAGATAGCATGAAGTCATTTATTATACCAAAGTGAGCTCTAATGCAGAATCCTTATGTATTTGGCTGCCTGAAAGAAAAAGGCATAAAACAGGAAAGGCATATTAAAAATCCTACTTCCAAATATATGTGCCTCGGGCCTACACTAATTTAAAATACAGATATTCACCATATAAATTTATTACAGATTATCTCTACATTCGGCGGTACTGAAAGCTTATAAGTTCAGAACTTACAAATGCAGTACCTACCTTCAAATCAGTTCAATTGACTCAGACCCTCAAAGATGTATGTTTTCTAACTTGATTGTTGACTTGGGTTTAGGTAATCTTGGCAGAAAGCTGCCACCTTCAAATCTTTGTTCCTCTCGGCTGAAAACAAACCGAAACATGCTATTCCTCTGATTAAAAACCATCAGGATCTTCCCTACCCCACCTTTTCCCCCCAAGGAACATGGTCCAGTGAAGAGTAATGGTTCAAATTCTGGCCCTGATGCCTGGCAGCTATGTGACCATCAGGTCTTCATATATGTACTAAGCACAATAACACTCTCCCCGCAGTATTGTTGTCAGAATAAAATGAATTGTGTATTCATTCGCTCAGAATGAATTACGACTTTAGTCAGTACTATTATTACTTTTCTTTTAATCAAGTCATGCTTGCCTGCCTGATTTTAGTCTCTGAACCAGGAGTGCTTTTTTCCCTACTTTTTCATTTAACCAAGTGAAGTTTTAGATAGCTTTTAAATCCCAGTCTAATAATAGCTTCTTTGATCTGCCGCCCCATGGATCATTATTTTGGGGGTCTTTATTTTAGGGGCCTTTATTTTGGGGGTCTCTATAGCCACCTTGCTAGCTACCGTATGTGAGGCGCTGTGGGTATACAAAACAGGATATGACTTGATCTTTGTTTTTGCTATATTATAAGTCTGATATATTACATGAAGGCTTTTTGACCTCCCTCAGCCGACTATGAATAAGGCAGGGTCCAAACCTTATTCATCCTTGCACAATGAGCACAGAACATGCCACATAGCAATGTTTGATAAATGTGGCTTGAATTAGGTTGAATTATAACAAAGATGGGTGCATTATCACTTAATCTCCTCTAATGCAACTCTCTATGCATGGTTGAAGCATCCATATGAAAACAGACCAAAATGGTCTGTGGCCTGGCAGGGCACTGCACTGCTACGGAAGTCCAGGTTGTTTCTGGTTCTGCTCTAATGAGCATGGCCACTGGCTGAACCCCTCTTCCAATCACGCTGCTCTCTAAAAAGGACAGATAGCCTTTCTTGGACTAAAGTACAGTAATATTCCACTTTTTAACTTCTATTTCTCATTCCTTCCAAATTGTATCTAGCACCTTCTGATCTAAAACAGTACTCATCACAAACTTCTTTCTTCACATTTCTCTATGTTCTTTGACAACATACTCTTTGTTCAGTTTGAGTGGAAGGTAACTAAACCCCGTTACCTGCTTTAAATAGGAAGGGGATGGCATTGAAACTAAATGTTATATTTTACTTCTGAGTATAAATGTTTCACCAAAACCATAAAGTCTCCATCGCAGTTCATTTTCACACACTCTTTGCCAATCCAGTAGAATAAATAAGGAGATAAATGAATGTTGAATCACACTTTGAATTGTGATCCATTCAACCTTTCCAATGCAATCACCCAGAGGAAGGCCATTAATAACATTCTGGTTTTAAAGTATAAATAAAACAAGAACCATCTCAAGAATGTATCATAGAGAATATCCCTTCAAGGATTGATTAGAAAAAGAGGTCCCAAGAGATCCCAAAAGGGATTGTCTGAAGAGAAAAGGAAAAGTTAAATAAAAAAGAGAATTCTTTCCACTGGAATATCAAAGAAGAAACAAAAGTCTCTGCATACATTTCAGAGGGCTGCATGAAAAAATACCACTCGCTGAGTGGCTTAACTAACAGAAAGTTTTTGTCTCACAGTCTTGGAGGCTAGAATTTTGATTCTGAGACCAAAATGTCAGCAGGTTGGTTCCTTCTGATGGCTGTGAGGGAGAACCTGTTCCATGCCTCTCCCTCGCTTCTGGGAGTTTTCTGCCAATCTCTGGCATTCCTTGGCATACAGAACATCATCCTGATCTCTGCCTTTATGTTCACATGGCATTTTCCTTCTGTGCAGATCTGTGTCCAAATGTCCTCTTTTTATAAGGACAGCAGTGGCATTGGATTAGGGGGTCCACACTACTCTAGTATGATCTCATCTTAAGTAACTAATTATTGTATATTTGCAATGACCCTGAGATTTCAACATACAAACTTTGGGGGGGGGCACAATTCAATGCACAACAGTCTCACTGTATTATACACACAGAAAGAGTTCATGAGCTTCGTATGATTTTGAAGTACATATGGCAATGGAGATTCAGTCCAAGACAAGGGATCCCCAAAGTAAGGATGTTAAGAGACTAAAACAAAAACAAAAATAGTAAGAGTAGATTTCAGCAAGATCACCAAGAAGGCAATGGCAATGACTTAACAAACCCATATAGTAAAATCACACAAAGGCAGGTAACCTTTGCAGCTGCCCCAGAAGAGCTGCTCACTGAGCTGTGAGTGCCTGACACATGCCTGTAGAACAGATTTAGCAAATGACTGAAGTCCTACAGCAATCTTAACTTGACCTCTAAAGTTCATTTGCTTCTTTGTGACCTAACTCTTCATGTTTTGGGCTTGCATGGCAACTCAGCACAGGCACTTTGTCACAAGTAAGCTAATATTGCTCAAACACTTAGGTGAGTACCTTGGGCAATTATCATGACCTTTTTCAACTACTATCTAAGATCTCATATGTTGGTTTTGGAAGTATTTAGCTCTTAAAAATATAAAATCCCATTAATACTGGATTAAATATTTATGGGTTTATTTATATCATATAAGAAGAAATACAGGGGTAATCAGTCCAAGATAATTTAGTGATACCAACAGGCATCTTGGCTCCTTCCAGCTTTCTGGTCCCCTTGTCTCCTGCTTGCAGGCAATGTCCTTCTGCTGTGCCAATGAACAGAAATTGGTTGCTGTACTCCAAGTCTCGTGATCTCATTCCAGGTTGGAAGAGGAAAGGGCCGTGACAAAGGGCAGAAGGACAAGGGGCATGACAGCCAAGTCCATATCTTTTTTTTTTTTTAAGATTTTATTTATTTATCTTTAGAGGGGAAGGGAAGGAGAGAGGGAGAGAAACATCAATGTATGGTTGCCTTTCGTGCGTCCCCTGCTGGGAACTGGCCTGCAGGGAACCCTGCCTGCAACCCTGGCATGTGCCCTGACTGGGAATCGAACCGCGATTGTCTGGTTCACAGGCCCGTGCTCAATCCACTGAGCTACACCAGCCAGGGCCCAAGTCCATATCTTTTGCCATCAAAGATCTAAACACTTTCTTGGAAAGACTCAGCCAGCAAATTATCAACTGCATCTCATTCAAATTGTGTCACATAACATCCTTAACTTCGTAATATATAAAAGCAAATGAAATTATATTTCAACTCTGACTTCTCTTTTACATTCTATCTTGGACTCCAGATCTATACATCTAGCTCCACCCAGATGTCCCAGAGGCAACTAATGCATCACATATTCAATCCAAAACTGAATTCTCCTTCTACTTACATTGCTCTTCCATAGACAGTCTCCATTCTAGTAGACATTCTAAAGCAGAGTTCTCAGTATGGTGCTTAAAGCTTCTTTCTGTACATTATATCTAATTGATAATCAAGTTTCAGTCTGCCTTCCAAACAACTCTTGCTCTTTCTCTTTTTCACTTTTTTCTTGCCTTAGTTTTCGCATTCATAGCTCTTAACTTAAAGATTGCAATAGCCTTCTGAGTGGTGTTTCAATATTTACCTCATTTCAATTCAATTCCATACTGCTCAAAAAATGATCTTCTAAAAGGCAGATCTGATTGGCTACTCTCACTGAACACTTGGGGGGGGGGGGAGTGTGCTCTATTGCTCACTACCTTCTACCAGGAACATTGCTACAGATGGAGTTCGGTGAGAAATAAAGGGGTCTTTATTTAATGGCAAGTTTCTGCCAAAAATATCTGGGTAACAAAAGTAAGGAGAAAGAAAAAAGAACGTGACATCAAAAATAGCTAAAAAATATTTGTCATTACAAGCACTACATAGGTTCAAGAACTGAAATAACACAAAAATGAAAATCTGTTCACAGAACTATTATTGGCAAGGTCTTTGGAAATAATGGCAAGTTTCTTCCTCAATGCCTGTTCCTTCTAAGACACCCAAAGAAAAACTCACCCTTGAACTGCCAGCTCAGTTCAAGATTAAGCCAGGAATCTCTTTTCCCACTCAAAAGTATCATAAACATAGGGGCTTAGCTGGTCTCCAGTCACTAACTCCGGGCATCTTTTACCGTCTGTGCTCCCAGGCCTCTGCTCACAGGCCCACATTGGCCACTGTTGACATGCCCTCCACTGGGGGTGCAGAAAGAACCAATTGACTTTTCCCTTCCCAGCAAGCTCCGTTTGGAAAGTCTTCCCAGAGAATCCCAGGTGTGCCAAAAGCCAGTGGGAGTGTCCAGCTTTCCAACCAATGGGAGCCAGCATCAGCCATGTTTGCCTTTGCCCCTCTTCCGGCCTCTGTTTGGGGGGGAGGGGGTGCAAAGTCTCCAATCACGCAGGCGCAGTTTGAACCCCTCCCCCATTTCCAGGGATGTGTGTCCCGCCTTCCAACTCTCATGAGCTACGCCATCGCTACTTATATACTCCTTAGCAACACATATGGGGCTTTTAATGATCTATCCTATAGCTTCTTTCAATCTTACAAGTTATTTCCAGCTCCTATACAAACCAAGCTCTCCTGCATTGCTGAAATTAGCTGATTGAATCAGAAAGATACAAACAGCGAGTAGAGTTATTCTTTGTCACTATTTCCTTTGTAAAATTAGTCCATTGAGTTGTTCTTAAATGCTCTTAGATAAAATATTGAGCTGACGCCTTAGTTTATCCAAGCCATTCCTACATGAACAAATATTCTTATTTCAGATCCTAAAAATTGTAATTCAGTTCTGTGGAGATTTTAATCTTTAATCCAAACTATAACTTTTCCATCCTCCATTTCTAGCTTGAAAACCCATATCTAACAAGTCGCTGCATCCAGCAGCAGATAAAAATTCAGCCAGTTGGTTAAATTCAAGATCTGTTCTTTAAGGTGTGTCTCCAGATTCTCTTCAGCAGAAAAAAAAAAAAAAAAATAGAGCTCTCTCCTGCCTTAATGAGAAAGTGGTATTCTATGAACTAAATATTTGTGTCCTCCCAAAATTCATATGTTGAGTCCTAATGCCCAACGTGATGGTGTTTAGAGATTGCACCTTTTGGAAGTAAATAGGTCATAAGAGTTGAGCCACCATGTATGAGATTAGTGCTGTAACAGAAGAGGCCCCAACGACATCCTTCAGTCTTCTTCTGTGTAAGGACATAGTAAGAAGAAATTCTTCCATGAATTACTAGAACTCAGTCATGCTGGTACTTGATCTTGGACTTCCCTACCTCCAGAAATGTGAAAAATAAATTTATCTTGTTTACAAGCCACCCAGACTATGGCCCACTGTTTTAGCAGCTTAAATGGACTAAGACATGAGATATGTTACTATTAATCATAGCTCCTTGACAGAAACTACTCATACTATCCCACCTAAATGCAGGATATGAGATGCGTGTCTTTTCATTGTCTAGGAAGGAAAAGACTACTAATAATCTCTGCCACAAATACTGATAGTGGCCACACCGGTGGCCCTTTGTGAGCACGAATGGGCAGTCTCATACTTATCTTACAATGTACAGGGTTTTGACACCTATTATCTCAGCTTGGAAGCATCATCCAAAACTCCAGAATAAAAAATATCCTATTTATCATCTTAATTTCTATTCACCTTCACTTGCCAGGTATTTGTTTCTTTTATTCATCTGAATAACTAATACTTTTATTTCAACGTGGTTTACTTATATTTCCTATGAGTCCTTTCACCATTTGGCCCATCAAAGTTATATGTTCTTTTTATTTCACTTCCACAGTCTCTTTTATATGAATTCATCAGAACAATTATCACCTTATACATATTTTCATATCTGCCTTTCCCCTAGAATGTAAACTTCTCAAAGAAACCAATTTCATTCACCTTTATAATTCCAAATGTCTAGCAGAGTATTTAAACTGTTATTTAATAAAAGTCTGCTGAATCAATAAATAAACTTATTGAATGAATAAACATAATTGAAAAGATTAGAGTCTATGGTTAGAGTTTGCCCATGAGGAAGTTTGGGGTAACATTTAACTTCCTCATTCTTCATAGGGATTATGATGTTAGAAATGCACTTTCTATACAGTAAAAATAGCTCTACTTTGATGTATAATTTTCCAATAATCTTCAACAAATAAAATTTTCTTATTAAAGTGATTTTTAGAGAACTTAAGTGCAAGAATACAATGTGGCCTTTTCTGTAATACACTTTAAGTGTATTATAATACAAATCTCTTCAGCAGTAATTTCTCAATAATTTCCTGTGGGGACCATTTCTACAATAACCCACAAAGGCACTCGTCTTTGCTTTTCAAATTCTTCTAGTGATATGAATTAGCTAGATATCAGAATAAAGTAATACAACATCATTTTTTTAACAAAAAAAATCACTTCTTGTTTATACAGTTCAAGGAAGCCCTCAGGAACTATTAACCTAGCTAAACAACTAAAAAAAAAATATGTAAAATATGGTAGGAAAGTAGAAATTTTCAAAAATGTGGATCTTGTTTGCTCTAATATGATTCAACTTTCATCATTTTATTTTAAGGTATATATTAAGTTGTGCTGTAGGTGCTAGAAATATAGCAAACATTATCTCTACTTTCACTAAAATTCAAATATTATTGGAGAATATAGACAGTAAAGAGACAATTACAACTTAGTGTGATAGATGATGTAACTACATAAATTCCGGGTGCCATGTAAGCATATAGGACTGCTTGCCCTGATTGAACTTGGTTGTAAGGTACAATATCCCAGAGAAATAAATGTCTAACTTGATTCAGAAAAATAAAGAGATAGTTGAGCATATTAAAATATGATACTATTTTAAGCAAAGGGAATTGTATTCTCAAAGGCTTAGACACGAGAGGGTGAAATTGTCCATTCAGAGGAACACAAAGGAGCTTATGTCTGGACTGAAGAATAAAGGTAGAAAAACAACTCCACATATTTCCATAAATCCAGCAGACATTTGTTGCCCTTGTTCTATAAATAATTTTGTTTTGAATGGCTAACCAAAAACTATTATATAATGCAGCCATCACAAGGCATGCATGCAGAATTTTTAATGATTATGTATGCCTTTTCGATGTTATGTTAATGTTTCTCTTTCGTACTTCAGAGTTATTTATGAATATTTCAGTGTCTTTGGTGGACATGCCATTTTAAGATCTCAAATTACACAGTTACATCAGTGACAATGGTGGCATAAAATTTCCAAAAACTTCCATGATATCAAGATAAAAATTGTCAGTCTTTTCAGAACTCTTGAAAGGAACCAAAGACTTACAGAAATTAAGGGAGAATTTTTAAAAAGTCCGAATCTCATCAAGAATAGTGATATTTGTAGTTTTTTAACTGGCCCTATGCTGATTGTCTCTGTCTTAATCCCATGCTTTAACTAAATGTTGTCCACAAGAGACAAATTTTATATTAAAAAAAAAAATAGGTTGAGAGAAAATAATAGAAAAAATATACTGTGAAGCAGGTTACTCTAAAATAACAAAAAATAGAGTTTAAGACAAATTGTTACTAGAGATAAAGAAGGGCATTTTATCATGACTAAAAGGCCAACGCTTCAAAATATAACAATTATAAGAAGATATAATGATTGTAAACAAGAGATCCTCAAGTTGCATAATTAAGAATTTACCAAACTGAATAGACAATTTAATAATAATAGTTTAAGACCTTTTTGTCACACTTAAATAATGGATAGAATAAAAATAATCAAAAAGGAAATAGAAAACATGAATATCACTATTAAAAATCTAGACCTAAAATTTATCAAGAGAACACCCACCAAATGATAGTAGTATATATGAGGTCCATCTGGAAAAAGTCCAGTCATTGTTAATATAACAAGAATAGTTTGCACAACGTTGATGTAACCTGGCTGCCAAGGAGCGTGCACTGGAATGCTCATGGGTGAACAATGACAACTTCACTGTACTAGTCAGTGGGGGTGGTGGATGCTCTTGAGTGAACATGTGAACTGTGTGGCTGTCACCTTCAAAATGACTAAGCAAGTAGAGCAATGAATTGGCATCAAATTTTGCATTAAGCTTGAATGTTCCTCTAAGAAAACTATTCAGATGATTCAGAAGGCTTTCAGGGATGATGCAGTGAGTGCAGCACAAATAAAAATGGGGCACAAACACTTCAAAGATGGTCAGGAATCTGTTGAAAGTGATCCACATTCTGGAAGGCCCGCAACAAGCAGAACACCTGAGAATGTTGAACGTGTATGAGCTGCAATCAACAAAAACTGGTGCCTGACAGTGTGAGAACTAGACGCTAATCTGAGGATTCCAAAACTACTATGTCCAAGATATGGCTCAGGGTCTTGGCATGAAACGTGTCATGGCAACATTCATTCCTCTGCTACTGGAGCCGAAGGAATATCACACTGTGGTTGGGAGAACTGTGTGAGGTCCCATAGTGCCTACATTGAAGGGGACTGAGGTGTCATTGTCCTATGTACAATGTTTCTTGTATCTTGTGCTTTCTTCAGTAAATGTCTCTATTTTTCATATTATATGGCTGGATACCTTCTGGAAAAACCTCATACATTTTTTGCTAATACACATGAAACAATTACAGCCGAAAAATAAATAAAACAAATACTTGATCGGTTGTTTCTCACACACCCCCAACTGGAGACCTGGCCTGCAATCCAGGCATGTGTCCTGACCGGGAATCGAACTGGTGACCCTTTGGTCTGCAGGCCAGCACTCAGTCCACTGAACCTCACCAACCAGGTGATAATTAAATTTAAACAAATAATTAAATAATTATTAAAACAAATAATTAAAATTTTTAAAAAATGAGTGAAAAATCAGGGTAGACATTTCTCAAAAGAAAAAATACAAGTGGAAAAAAGTACACAAAAAGATATATAGTATCATTAGTCATTAAGGAAATGTAAATCAAGACCACAATGGCACACCACTTCACACCCCCCGCCTGGCTATAATTAAAAAGGCAAATAGTAACAAGCGTTGGTGTGAATGTCAAGAAATCAGAACCCTTGTACACTGCTGGTGGGCATGTGAATAGTTGATCTATTTTGGAAAACAGTCATCCTAGGTCTCAGGCTAATGAGGGGAATCAAAGAGAAGCTGGAGACAAGTTGCCAGAGAGGTAGAAAACTGCGGCCAACAGAATCCAGGGGAATAACATGAAATCCAAGCAGGTGGGAGATGAGTTGGCTGTGAGCAAAAGAGTCTTCCTGCCCGGACAATCCCTGTGCACAGATGAACTCCAGGATTGTGGAGCATCAAACAGATGCACATGTCTCTTCTTTTGTCTTCCCACTGTTCAGTTCTGAGCATTTACCAGGAAATAATTCCTCATGTACCCCAACCTTGTTGGTTCCAGAATATAGAAACACAAAAGATTGGAACGTTGCTTCTGAAGAATAACCTGCAAGAACCTCTACATTACTCTTTGCTGACGAGAGCTATGAACTGACTGACCCCATAGGGAAGAAGGGAGTACTCTCCCCTTGACCTATAATTCATTATGCTAATGGCATTCTCAAGTCGTCCTTTCAAATATCTGACCTTTTCTTATAAAAGTTAGAGGTCAGTGACAGAGACTGATCATAAATTGGTGTGTTCAGCATCTCTCTTTAAAATTTGGCCATACTTGTTCCTATTATTCTCAGTTTTAAGCTTTTAGGGAATTCAAGATAACAAAAAATCTCAGCTAGTTAATTTCATCTTATCAAACAACTCACTGGTTCTAAGCATGGTATAATTTTAGACCTAAGTAGAACATGAGCACATCTTCACTGTTTTCAATCATTTATTTGTTACAACTATAATATGTAACGATACCTTGGGGGCTCTTTTGTCTCAGTTTACATGCCATTTACAACACCCTATTTTTGGAGCTCCCTCCCAGTCACTCTGTCTACTGCATCTCCAAGTTTGTATCTTTCAACGTACTTCAGAAGCTCTGACGTGGTCTTACTCATTTATCTGTTCATTGTGCTTCTCTCTCCACTAGAATCTGTTTTATTAAGGTCAGAGGACCTTATTTTTCTGTTTATCCTTGTTCCCTAGATCCCTAAATTAATTCCTGACACATACTAAATACACAGTAAGTATTTGTTGAATGAATGAGTAAATCTAGAGCAATTTTTAAAAACATGGCCCAGTTTCATAATTTCATCTCAGTCTTGAAGTGCTTGCCACTCAATAGAAGAGTTTTATACTCATTGCCCATTTTCAGATATTCCTTTTCTTGACATCATCTATCCTCTGAGCATTTTGTCCAGTAGCTGGTTTTATTGTCATTAGGATCTTAAAAATCTAAGCAGCCCCTAGGTTCATCTAACACAACTGCCACAGTTGAGCACAGTACTCATAAAGCAACTGGGTAAAATAAGTTGAAGGAACTTCCATGAGGAACCAATTTTTATAGCGCATCTAGGGAGCTTTCTTAGGAAACTCTATTCATAAGCACTGACACTACTTGATACTGAGTCAAACTTTTGCTTTATATACCTAACCATTTTTAGGTTACTTATCCTTCAAAGTAGCCCTCAAATCTGGCCATTTCTTCCCAGTCTCACTAACTTTATCCTCTCTTTGAGTACTGCGACAGCATTCTAAATGTCTCCCTAATTCTGTTTTGTCCATCTCCCATCTGCAATGCAACCAGAACAATCTTCCCAAAACAGAAATGCGAAGATCTTTCCTTCTTTCAAAAACCCTCAGATATTTTCTACTAGTTCTCAGGCTAAAGTCCAAACTTCTTAATAGAGCCTGTGAGTGACTTTATGACCCACCTTTTCTTGGCCCTCTGTATAATTTTATTTCAAACCACTCTCTCAGCTTTCCTTCAGTTCCTAGAGAAAGTTTCTCTCCCCCCGCTCTCCTTCTCGTCTTCCTTCCTCCTTCTTTTTTTAAACAAAAATACTGTTTGCAAATGTAATCATTTTGTTCATTTTATTGTTGGACTGTTTATTGTTAATGTATAAAAGTACAATGGACTGTTGTATATTAATCATTAATTTTATACTCTGAGACCTTGCTAACTCACTTATTAGATGAATTTGTTATAGATTCCACAAGGTTTTCTATATAACCATATAGTCTATAAGTAAAAACAGTTTCACTTTTTTCTTCTGATATATATACCTATAATTTTTTATTTTAATTGTTGTTCAAGTACAGTTTTCTGTCTTTTACTCCCATCCAGCCAACCTATAATTTCTTTTCTTTGCCTCACTTCCCTTGGACAGAACCTCCAGTACAGTGTTTTTTAAAAAAAAGTAGTGAGAGTAGGTATCCTTGCCTTATTCCCAATCTTAGAGGAAAAAGTTCAGCGTTTCACCATTAAATGTGTTTGGTGTGGTATATAGGCAAAAAAATATTTCAGCATTAAGCATGAGCTTAGAATCTTTTTACTCTTAACCAAAAATGTGAGTCTGAAGAAATGGTGCTTATAACATTTCAATAAGGTAATGAGAAAAGTTTTAGTTTTAAGAAATCACTGTAATTATTTTATTGAAAAAATGTAACTAAATTTCTTAGAGCATATTTATCTGAGAATATAAGGCAACTGGGTGTTCCCCTTAATAAGATTCAGTGCATACGAGAATATTTCCAGCAATCTCTTTGTGTTAGAAAAGGAAAAACAAATTAGGATTAAAAAAAACCTCAGAAAGTTTTCATTCAGGATACCAGTAAATTTTAAAAATGCAATATTTTAAGAAAATAATGCACATACACAAGACAAAGTCTTTGCAAATTGCTATGAAATTCACCTGCTCACAGGAAATTCGAGGTATGTGAGGATGCAAATGATGACTTGAAAGGAATTAAGATGTATGTAGCATCAAAGACACATCATGCAGACAGAAGAGAGGCCAGACATGGTGCAGTACTTATTAACACACATTAACACACTGATCTGTTATGTCATTCATTCTCCACACTGAGTCTGTGGTACCACCAGTACTTTGCAGAACGTTGCACTGAGGGAAGGATTGGCATCACCTCCCACCCTCGGAAACTCTGCCTGGTGCCACGGGAATGTTCTTGGCCTGTTTGGACAAGGTCATCCATGGCTGCTGCTTTAGGCCACAAGCACTGCAGCAAGCAATAATTACCTGGAAACTCAGCAGAACTATAGAGTTTAAAGAAGCCTCCCCGAATGACTAAAGTTTTTCCTAGAGAATTTCTCAAGCCTTGGAAAAAGGTAGCTTATTACATATAAACATTGCTGAGGGCGTTTCTGTGTGAGAGTGAAGAGTGACATGTTTGGGTGGTGGGGACATGAGAGAGCTGCGAGACAGGACCCAAACAGAAATGATAGGGAAGAATGGCCCGCGCGGGCAGGCCCACGCAGTTGATTGAGAGCAGTCCGTGGACCCTCGCAACGTTGTGTTAATAGAATGTCCAGAAAAGTGTTTGAAAATAAAGGGTCAGGTGAGAGCCTCAGAGAAACATCCAGAAATTTTAGGAGGCAATTAGGTTACACCCCAAATATAGATGTCAGAGGACAGGAGTGCCAGAAGAATAGAATCGGCTCGAAAGGAAATAAATCATTGGGTAGTGTTGTTGATGCCCCCAAAGTTTGAGATGACTTTCTGTAAACACAGGCCGGCCAAATGTTCCAAAGCGGATGGCAGATGATAACACAGAGCCCTCCTTTTCCAGGCGCTCCCCAGCCAAGCAAGGAATGCAGTCAGAACTGAAACTCTCTGCAAAAGGCTCCCCAAACCTCAAGAGTCGGTGCCTCTAATCCTGCCAGTTTCTCCTTTGGGCATTTGTTATTCATTCTCAATGAGAAGTTTCCTGAAAGATCAACAAACTCTATCCTCACAAATGTGACTCATGCTGGGAAGAGTGAGGGGAGCCAGGCCACCCCAGGCTACATGCTATCTGGGCTCCCGAAGGTGGCCTTGGACTGTCTCCCAAGGGCAGTGTCAGCGTGTGGCTTCCACACGGCTTCCAGAGAGGATCTGGTGCTCAGCTGAGGCAGCTGTTGTTGGCCGTAGATTCTGGGGCATGTCTCATCACCCAGTCACAATGACCATGGCTCTTACTGGCATGGCCTCCCGTTGGCGGTGGCAGCACATTCTTCTGTCAGCACCATTCACAAGCCCACACTATTTTTCTGAATTTCTTGTTGACAGGTAGGTAAAGACCATTAAGCACTCCCTCAGATTGCTGCCCACAGCGGGGACCCACCAAGCATTTTGGTAGGAGTTACTGGACACCAGTCAGTAAATGAACTTAACAGCCTCTATAAGTGTAATGAAGTGCAAACCCAAATAACACAACTCATAGCATTTCTCTCATTTAAGCTCAGAGTCACTGATTCTATTCTATCTCGAATTCAGATCACAAAGGTGCCCCTTCAGGAGACAGAGCCCATTACTTCCTTGGACCAATGTTCACACTTGTCAGAAGAATGACCAGATGTGGAGGCAGTCAGATGCAGATTTTAATCCAGCCTATATCACTTATTAGTTGTGTTACTTCTTTGCTAACTTACTTATTAACGTGCCTAGCTCAGCCTCAGTTTCCTCATATAAAAATGTTTTATCTCATAAAAGGACTGTAAAGATCAAGTTAAATGAAACAATTAATTCTATAGCACTTAGTTTAGTCTTTGGTTGTAAGACATCTGTCCAAAAGATATTTAACAATGTAATATGAAAACTAGAGACATTTATTAAAGAGGATAAAAGATACAAGAAACAATGTACAAAGGACAATAATACCTTTGTCCTCTTCAAAGTAGTCACCTTGAGACCTCACACAGTTCTCCCAGTCGCCATTAGCTGCCGTCATATTTTCCTGAATCTCGTCAAGGGCAGTCTAAAATCTCATCCCTTTCAAAGGTGATTTTAGTTTCATGGAAAGCCAAAAGTTGCAGGGCGCCAAGTCTGGGCTGTAGGGGAGCTGAGTCACTTGGGTGATTTGATGTTTTGCCAAAAAACTCTGCATGAGATGAGATTCATGAATGGGTACATTGTTGTGATGAAGCTGCCAATCACCAGGAGCCCATAGCTGCAACCTTCTGAATCATCTGAATAGTTTCCACAAAGAATGTTCAAGCTTAATACAAAAATTGTTTTTTTTAATGAAAATTTGATGCAAATACATTGCTGTAATTGCTCAGTCATTTTGAATGTGATAGCCACACAGTACACATGCTCACTCAAGGGCATCTACCACCTCCCACTGACTAGTACAGTGAAGTCAGCATTGTTCACACATGTGCATTCCAGTCTACTCTCCTTGGCTGCCAGGTTCCACTGATGTCATGCAAACCACTCTTGTTTATATCAACAATGACTGGACTTTCTTCAGACAGACCCTGTATACTCCTGTCCCTAATAAAAAGAAGTGAATCCAACATACAATTCCCTTGTGTCTTGATTTACATATTCTCTAATATTAGACATTTCTTGGCAAATGTGGCCATTTCTTAGCAAATATGTCATTGGGAGAAATCCCATCTCCTTGGTGCTGGGTTAGAGGCATCCATAGCAAGGAGGTGGCTAAGGAAGACTTGAACATAAGCCCCATTTGACCATATCACCAGAGAGATGGGGAAGCCAAGAATGGGCTTCAATTTCATGTAGCTTTAGAATCAATAAATGGAGTGTCCCAGGAAAGGAGGCAGCCTCCCAGGAATTTCAGGGGAGAGAAGGAGGGAATCCCATGTCTCATGTAGGTACGCAGAGAAAGAAAGAAAGACAGCAGTATCTGATCTCTAATTTTTTAATAGCATATATTTTTGTAGAATTCATCTTCCTCATTAACAGAAGAAGAGTCCCATTGAAAGCTTAAGCTGTCTCCAGTGAGGCGACTCCGAACATGCTTGGTGACTCGGTGGCCAGACCTACCAGAATTTGCCTGAGGAACTACGGAAAGAATCACACATTCAAAACAAGGAATATGTATTGAGCATTTATTATGTAGTACATGCTGTACAAAACTGCCACACACAGTGATGTAGACAAAAAGTGTTGCACAGGAAGAAAGAACCAGGCAGAGGAAGCTGACCTGGTAGAAAAGTCTTAGCTGAGGGGTGACGAGGCTGTCACATGTCCGCGTGGCTTGGACTTTTCATGAACCCCCTAAAACTGTGGAGAGGAGGACCCCAAGGAACAGTGTTTCTCTTCTAGCAGGCTGCTCAAGGGACAGCATGCCCTTAGCTCAATGCACTTCCGGGGACACTGCGTTGGACACTGTGTGGTGAACAGAGACATTTTCAAGGAAAGTCACACTTGTGACTTGGCCAAAGAACAATATCTGTGGACATAGTGAACAGGTTGTGTTATAGGAAAATTGAGGGAGAAAAAATTAAAAAATAGAGCGCACCCAGTATCAGCTGGCAGGACCGAACCTGTGAGGATAAGACACCTGTGAGGATTCCCAGATGTAATTGAGGGGGTTCATCTATAAAATGGGGACAACAATGGTTAGACTGTTGTGAGGATTGAATGAGATGATGTACAAGGCACCATGTCTGGCAACTGTGAGGTGCTTGATAACAGGATTAAACATTTCAGTGCTGTATATTAGGTGCATTTTATGGGAAAGCCCACAAAGGTGTACTATATGCCTTTGATGCGAATTCTTATATGTGTTCTGGAACAAATATCTCATTGCAAATTCTCTACTTTACATTTCCAAACATTGAAGTATTTCCTTTAAAGTGGTTATTTTGGGTTGTTCATATAGTCTCTTTAGTGCAATGAATAAATTTACTATTAGTAGAAATAATAAAAATAATAATGTATTTATTTTGACTTGGTACTATATATTAATTCTCCTTGTAGTCAGACATCTGGATAAGCTACAAAAGGAATCAGACCTTTATTCATCCCTGGTGGCCTTACCTCTATGCTGGTTTTGTTAGCATGTGAAAATGTTTGTTCTGACTTACTTTCTAGAGTTACCTTTTAAGTATGGAATAACTTAATTATGGATCCCCCAATACTAGTAACAAACTGCTATGAGATTTATGGCTTGCTTTTTTTTAGGCTAAAAGCAAAAAGCATCATTGTGCAGATTCTTCTACATAGGATGATAGAAAACTTTATTTATCTTGATTTATAGTTCTCTTAAAAGAGTTTAAAATTTTCTTTAGTACACATGTTAAAGCTTCTCTAACTTATTTCCTGTTTGAAGTTTTTTCAAGAAAGAAATGTCAGAAGTTTTAAAATTGTTGGATGATGTGTCTATAAATTTATATTCAGTAATAACTTGACTCATGTGAAGGGATTTTTCCTCTCAGTTTTGCATGAGATTTTGTATAGCACCATAGTAGAATATCTCTGAGTAATAATTACTAAATGACATGCTGTTATTTTTCTTTTCATCTCCCTGCTACTGTGAACACTGGTCTCTACTCTCTCCACAGAACCTGTAACACCACATCCAAGAGCTCATCTCGGTGCAGAGGACAGAAGGAGGCTGCATGTGACTTTCTCTTTCCCCCAGCACTGGTCAGGTGAGGGCGAACTGAATATCGTTGAGCCCATAGGCTTTTGCTTCTCTATGGTGGCTGCAGAATTATTAACATTTTATGTTTCCTAAGAAGAAGTTGTTCATCATCACCCTAGAATGATGATCACTAACATTCATTGAGTTTTCATCCAATAGTTCTCAACACTTGTCGCACTTTAAAATCACCTTGGGAGTTTGAAAAATATGACTGTTTCTACCCTGCCCCAGACTGGTTGGATCAGAATCTCTGAGGCTCAAATATTTGAAAAATTTTTAAGTGCCCCAGATGATTTTGGTGTACAATGAAGCCTGAGAAACACTTATTTAACTTTATTGATAAAACATATTGCTCAAAACCTAATTACAATTTATTAGACAAGCTTCCCCTTACTATATAAGCCTGATAACAGTTTTATGCAATCACTATATTTGGTCATATTTTAGATTTAAGTTTAGAAAGATCAATGAGCTTAATCAAGGTCACAAAGCCACATCAAGTGGCATATTTGTGAGTTGACTCTAAGTCTGTCTGTCTGATTCTCCATGCTAGCTTTATGTTATCCTATGCTTATTCCACTAAACCATATTTTAAAAAGAATAATAAAATAATAAAAATAATAAAATCAAATTTAAAAATAAGTGATATAGCATATATCCCTGGTTGGCATTGTAGCACTAGTAAACATACAACTTCTGCATTCTAGAGAGTCTATTGCAACTTTGGCCCGGGAAGACCCAAACCAGTCAGTCTTCGAAGAAGACAGAACAAATAAATAAGACATCTAGAGGTGGTTTTAGCCATAGTAGTAATCAAGAATGGTAGGTTTAAAAAAGAACGAATAATAGGTCATTGGTAATAACACCTTCCTCTGTGTAAACAGATATAGCCAAGCCCATCTAAAGTGGTCAAGCATCCAAAAGTTGCCTAAGAAGACACTGAGATTGTGAGTGCTTGAAGGCAAACCCTGGTCTAGATTGAACATAATGTATGAGGAATGTGAAGTCTTCATCAAAAGTGAAAATGGCAACAAAGTGAGATAAAACCATGTTTAGCAATATACTGGGAAGATAACACTTCCACTTACACATACTGCAAATTCCACATTTCAAACCCCTGCTTTCAAAATTGTCCAAGATCCAGAGAGCAAATCTGGGTATCTGCTTTGGATGCAACACATTTAAATCTGCTGCTTAGGTAACTTCACTGGTATATTTCTGACCACCATTCTAGTGCAAAGAAACCTCATTTGGTAAGCAAAGAGTTATTAAATTAAAGACATAAAATCTTGGGTTAACACCAGTAGGATCATTCTGAGCAAGACCATAACACTGAGTTAGTCTCTGTCCAGTTACCAGACATTGACTTGAGAGCGAGACTGTATTTAGACAGGTTATAATAATAGAATTGCCTAATTTTAACATCTGCAATGAAAAACAAGAGTATTCATTGTTTAATAATCAGTCTTAGTCATTTCACTTTCTAAAAACTATTAGAAGGAATCTTTATTTTACAGTGTGTTTTTGTGTCAACCAAATTATAAATAAAGCAGTTCATCTTAGTTTAGCATGGTAATTTAAACTGTTTTACATAAATGCTTTTCTCAGAGGAACATATGTTCTAAAATGCAAATTATAGACATGTTTGCTGGTTTTTTATTAGTTTGCAACATTTTCAGTAAATTGCTGTATCACAATACATTTCAAATTATTATTAGAAATTTATGCATAAATATGAGAAATACATTATTAAAATAACTTTATTATGGTAAAGACTAATAGAATTGCTATGGAAATAATCATCACCAAGGTTACGAAGGCAAGCGCTCTATCATTCTCTCTAGCATCAGTTTTCCAGCTTAAGAAGAAAAACAATCGTACATATTCATTGACTAGAGTTAAACGAAGGGTAATATTTGTTGAGCAATTATCCAAGACATGAATTTCTAGGATACACTGGAAATAGAGAGAAAATTAAACACATGTCAACTCCTTTTAGGCAGAGAACCATGTGAGCCACGGAGTAAACTATAAGAATCACCACCGCACCACTACCAATGGCATTACCTCACTTACAAGAACTGTAATCATGCAACAGAGGGTGTCTGAAATAATTTGCAAAATGTTCTCCTTAACTGAAAAGCTTGGTTATGCAGAGCTTCCCTTTTTATGAAGAGAAAGATGCAAGTTTAGGCTCAGAAGAGGCACTACCACCCCTGCCCCTCTTATCCCACTCTTTGGTGTGCATTCTTGCCCCTCTGTCAAACAGAAGTGAACTGAAACTTGAAAATGTCATTTTGAAAAGGCCTGCCCAGAACAGTAAACCATTGCTTGGCCTGGGGCATTTATCAGTTTTACTCTGGTGATGATCCACCTATTTTGTTGCCAAGCTACTGAACTAGACCTTGACTGAGATCAGTTTAGACCAGGTTCACTTTTATCCAAAGGGGAATTTCATCCAACACTTTTAGGAGCCATGTAGGGGGTGGAGATAAAGTCGGACACGAGCCTGTCCCTGAGGAGCTCTCAGTCGAACCATGACTGGGGTCAGGGGACGTGCAATTCGACATTCGAGGGTCTGTCTGGAGAAAGTGGCAGGAGCAAAATTCATTCTTATAATAGAAGAATTCTATGATATTTGAGGGGAAAAAATCAATGTTTCTCAGCAAAGAAAATTTTCAGAGTGGAATGTTCTCTCCCATTGCTTCATGTTTAAATGCTTGTGACCCATTCAGCTAACATTTACTGAGAATCTGTTGTTTTCTAGGCAAATGGGACAAGGGGAAGCTAGACTGGTTAAACATGGTGGATGAACCACAAGGTCAAATCACGAATGTAGAGATTTTTTTTTTAATGTATAAACCAAGAAAATGGGTAAAAACAGTGAAAAAAAACTTAAGTACAAACTGAAAAAGGGCTAAGTGAAAGTAAATGGTGTCACATCTTTGCCTTTTGAGGATTCTAGCAGCCAGAATTATATCATCCTTGACCACCTCTTTTGCAGAAAATTAGTGACTTTTTTTATTTAGAGAAATGGAAGTGCTGCAAAGAAAAGACTTACAGAAACTAATATTCCATTAGTTCATCATTTGGGCTAATTATAAAAAGTAAACATTGAAATGTAAAGACCAATACAAATAAAAGAATAAAAAGTGTAAGAAATAGAGCAAGGCAGGGAACATAACTAAAAATACAACATTGATAAATATATTTATATAAACAAAAGGCAATATTGCGTGCATATAAAATAATGGGTGTTATGAAAGGAGATTTTAAAATCAGGAATGTGATAGCAGACATAGAAAGTTCATAAATGACTTGGAAAAATGAAGAAATCATCAAGAAAGTAGGGCAAAAAGATGGAAAAGTAAAGTTAAAATGTGAGAAAATTACAAGATCAATTCTAGCGACTCTACATCTAATGACAATGAATCCCAAAAGAGAACAGAAAAATAGAAGAGAGTAAATTATTAAAGACATAATAGAAGAAAATTTACCAGAACATAAGGACATGAGAGCTCACCTAAATAATTGAAAAAGACCATTACCCAGGCACAATAGTAACATGAATTGCAGAATACATGAGATGAAGAAAAGAATCTACAGGCTTCCACACAAATAATTATATTTTGAAGAAAAGAGAGAGAATAGGCATAACATTTAGTCTAGCAAAACTGATAGATGGAAGACAGAGAGGCAAAGCATTAAAAATTATATGTTCTAACCTTATCATTGCTTTTAATGTAAAATAATTAATACTTCAACTATTAATTAAATATATGGATACAAAATAATTGTTTTTAGAGGGGCTAGTTTGAACATTACTTACCTTCCATTTCTTGTTTTTTAAGATACTTCTAGTGGACATGTTTTATTAAAGTGAGGAAATAAATCATGCTAAAGGAAAGCAGCAGAACCAGCAAAAGGGGAAATTTAACAATGGAGAGAAGAGCCTGGGTGAACTCACTCACTACTTTTGCTTTATAGAGTGAGGTGATAGTGATTGGGGTGACGGGGCCACGTTCCAGTAGAAGTCCCTGGGACATAAACATAGCCAAACAGTGGTCTCCATTGTTTATTTTGGTAACACATTCTGTCCCTAGAGTACTAGTACTCTAATAAGTGACAAGGATCATCATTTATATGTAAATGATCCATAAATAATATATCTCAGTTCAACTTAATGGTACATTTACCTTAGAAGCTGCTGATGGTGTAGTGAATTTACCTTTAATTTGGAAAACAACACCATATTATACTTCTCATTGATTTACTAACAGACAAAATGCTGAAGTAGTGATTTCAGAGCAGTGCTTTTAGAATCTATTACCTTAGCATCACCTGGAGTACTTATTAAAAATATAGATTGCCCAATAAAAACTTCCCCTTTATTTATTTATTTATTTGAGCGTTGTCTTGTTTATTTGCATTATAACTTGCTCCAGACTTACCTTGGATTTTCTCTGTCCCATTCTATAATCAACCATTTCTCCAAGTCATACATATGTTAAAGAAGAATATTTCAGGACAATAGCACTTTAATTAATCAGCACTGCCTAGGTGGCTGTCCAGCAGAAAGATCCGAGACAAACCCAGGCAACGTGTGTTCCTCCTAAATTCTAAACCACAGTCCTGGTTGAACCACTAAAGCTTACTTCAAACTGAATCCTGGGTCCCAGCCCACAACATGGCCTATGTTTGGAATGGTTATGATCTGGTGATGGAGGCCTTTTCCTGGGTGTGTGTTCTACAGCTTTTGAGGGGAGCATCCAGAATATTTCCCCTCTTACACGCCTCACCTGCATAAATAGTGCAGAATCTGATATCTTGGGCATGTGTACATTCCTGCTATTCATACTTGTAGGTGCAAACACCCCACCTCATTTGTCCTGATGAAAGAAAACCAGGGAAGCTAGTGTCTATTCTTTAATTATCAGGAAAATCAGCACTGTAGCTTTAAAAAAATCTTGGCACCCTCAAGTGTGAACAGATTAATGTAACATTAGTTGTTCCCCTTTTTTGTGTATAAACTGTGATAATATCTCTTTCCATCTCTTCTACTTGTTTACTGCCAAGGCTTATTAAGCTGATATGTGTTAGTCATGCCTGGTACTAAATGAGTTAGCATTGCACTAACTTTAGGAAACTCACTGGGGTGTGATTTTAGATAAACAACCCTGCTTATAAAGCATTCCAAAGTTAAAAGCATGTTTTTAAAACTAAATTTGATAATAAGATGCTCTTTCATCCGTATTCAGCCTTTCACAGTAAATACTCATTCATGGTATTTGAGAATAAAAACGTTAAAAATAAAGCTCTCTTTTATGTTATTTTTATTATTACTTTGTATCATAGAGAAAGGAGATTTGAGTGTAGTTGCCTGATTGTCAAATTTTGGATGTCACTTGATGTATTTTTAGACTCACTCTTCAGCACCCCGAGCAGCCTTCTGTGTTGGTGGCTACTTGATAACCAGAATCAAGGAAGTCCATCCCCACTCTGAGGTCTCAGAGTGCTTTTGTAAAGGTGGTTCTTCCCACGAGACTATTAGATGTTCTTACATGACTTGGTAGAGGTCCTCATTTCTTAGAAATTTAATTTTTCAGGATGATCTGGTTACCATGTTTGATGTACTACTTCTAAATGCTAAGAGTTTTGGTAGAGAACCTTCCAGCATTCAGTTCTACACAGGAGCATAGTAGTTCAGGGAAACTTCGAATCATGCTGTTGAATAGGGCCGTATAAAAATGGTGTTACCATCTGACTCCGAGGCAGCACGTCTGCAAGGACCGAGTTTCCCGGGCCACACTAGTCTAAGCACCTAAGCGGGATATTTTTCACCAATGAGCATGATTCTGATTCGGAATAAGGGAACCCCGATCCAATTTTAATTCTTCCCAACTGGTTTGGAACTCAGGAAAGGCCTTTCCCAGAAGGTGACATTTAAGCAGGTATTAGCATGAATTCTGAGAGGAAGTAAAGTGAATATCTAAGGAGAGAGCAGGCCAGACGGAGGCTGTCATGGGTCTGGCTTGCTTGAGAAAGAGCAAGAAAGTCATGCTGACTGATGCAGAAAGAGGGAGAGAAAGTGGAGAAGATACAGTTAGTGAGGAAAGAGGGGGTCAAGGCACAGAATTTTGTTCACCTTGGCAAGGAGTTTCCGCTTTATTTGGAGTATAGTGGGAATCCACTAGAGGATTTTTGAAGAAAGGAATAATGTGATCTTGATGTAGGTGACTGTGGCTTTAAGTCCTTGTCACATCTCGTGGCAATCATCCACCCTTCTCTTATTTCTTCCACTGTGCTCCTATCGCCCTTTACTGAAGGAGGAGCAAAAGTCCTTTATACTCATCTTTTTACACTAGTACATATAGAGAGAGCATCGCCTTGAGCTCAATGTTTGATAGCAATCTCCTCCAAGCCGTCCTACCCAGGTATCTGGGCTCAGTCCTTACGTTAGAGTTTACCAAGCTGTGGAAAAATAGAGTGACGGATATTCTGCTGGTATCAAAATTCTCCTTTTAACCTCACCAGGAGTTTACTGTCCCCGGACTCAGGTTTCCCAGTGAAATTGCTCTTGTCCTGGTGGTCAAGTCTCTCCTATTTCTGACATCCTTGCACAAAGAGCTCTCACATGTTTATCCTCCTTGTCTCCCCAATACACAGGGCTGTGTGCATACTCCATCATCCCTCCACAATCCCATTCAGCATAAACCCTGTATAATGTGGTGTTAAGGGTGTCTCGGTCTCTAGATCAGTAACTCATGACACGTCCACTGAGGCCTCTGGGGACTCTCTGTCCCCTGTACAGAGGGATCCTCTCTGCCCTTCCAACAGGTAACACCAGGTAACTCTCAAATACTTAACTGTCAAGACCAAAATGCCAAATTTTCTTCCCCTGGAAATTTTTGCTTTTACTTGCCTTACCTTCATATCTTCAAAGGAGATGAGTGTTTTTATTTAATATCTGTTTTCCATCCTGTTACTATTTGTTTGCTAAGCAAATATTTATGACGGTGACTGTGTAGCTGACATTTGGTGAGGAATGAGGTACAAGTGTCAGCTTCTCCAGAACTCAGGGATGATAAGGTGTCTGATGAACACATGGATTTCTGGAGGTTAATTGCCCCACTGAAGATTTGTGTTTGTTCAACTGCAGTTTTTGTTATTGTCATTGTTTCATCTTTGGCAAAGAAAAACTTGTTAGTGGCTTAGGCAAACAAAACCTACCACATTGTAGAAATACAGAGAATAAAGTTTCCATTTTTCAACCAGCAATATCTTTAGACACGATCATCTGACCTGCTGGCCCAAAGCTTTCCCATGGAAGTGATGCGTTTGCTTTCCATGAGCTCACGGGGCCTCACTCTTAACACACTCACGTGTTCAGAAGGAACGCTTGCTTTTTTCCAAGGAAAAGTTTTCTTTTGAAAAGTGTTCTATGTAGGTCCCTGATTTAGTGTTTTAAGTTTTAAACACTTAGAGTTTTAAGTTTTATCATCTTAGAGTTTTAAGCTTTAGAGTTCTATTCTTAGAGTTTTAAGTTTTATCATCTTCTGCTGGTGTCACCTTGATAGTATTTACCATTTTATAAAAGCCTTGGAGGATTACGTCCCATTATTAATAGGCTTTTCAGCTCTTCCTTTAGTTTTTACATCATTTCAAAATTTCACTCTTTAACTTCTCTTGTTTAAAATATAAAATATCACATCCAAAGAGTCTTCACTTTCTCCTTCATAAGGTTGTGCTCTCTGTGGTGCATAGTAAATTCTGCCTCTGCACAAACAAGATGTGTGCCCCTATCCCTCCACCCCATCTTGTGAAATGAATAGATATGGTGAGCAACAAAGCAGAAATAATTTTCAAACACATGGAGTTCTTGGAAAAATGAATTCTGCAAGTCTACTTGAAATAATAGCCACCAATGATTTTACATTTTCTTTAAAGCTCAGGCACTGGCCTTACAGCAAACGAGACCCTGAAGGACTGGCTGGGGCTGCTCCGGCTGGGAGGGGCCGGCGTTCTGCTATGGCGGTCCGTCACCGCTGCCTTCCTCAGATAGCGCTGTGGGGCCAGACGCTAAAAATGCTGTGCATTTTTGGACCAGTTTCATTTTGAAAGTTTTTATTGCCGTTTTCTAAGTAATTTTTGAATTGTGCTGTTACGACTGCTTTGAAGTTGTGCCTTTCTGGTCCTTTTCTCCTGCTTTCATTGCATGCTCTTGGTTTTAAGGACATTCGCACATAGAACATTTATTTACCTCTGTTTTAACCTCGAGTTTCTGGGTGCTGCATTTTTACTTCATTGTTCTATGTCGTTTTGTTATAACCTGCTGCCAGATGTGCCACACAGGACTGGAACAAGCCTTCTGCCAGACACAGCCCTGAATTCATTAACTTACCATTTTCTTTCCTCTCCCTGGGACCTGACAGACAAGCACCTCCATGAAAGGAGTATTTATCCAACACTAACACCTGCCAAGAAAAACAGGAGGCAAAGAAGGTAGAATGGGTGGGAGTATGCGTGTGTTTAGAGATTGGAAGGCTTTTAAAAAGTGAGTGTTTAGGGGCCGGGAAGCATGATTCCTGCTGCTGCCAGAGCATCCCATGGGTGACATACAGTCTGATATGTGAGCTACAGGGAAAGCCTTGAAGTCTTTACTTCTGAGACACATGGATTAAAATCACAACAGATTTCTGACAGGGAAATGAATGCTGTGATCTCAGCAGGAGTCTCTGTAGGGTGGTAGCCCACTGGATTACAAACTAATCTCTGGTAGTCAGTGCATTTGGCCTCCCCAGTGTGTGGGAGAAGTCATGGATGAGCAAACAGGAGAATTTGATTTGATGCTGGTCGGAAGGTGGTCTCACCAAGGCAGGGTCAACTATCGGGCAAGGGAGGTGGCGGCAGAAGCGTGTTGTTTGGCTGGCTGAGATAACCCCTGGATAATTAGACAACAGAAAACATGTCTTGACACTTTTATAATTGCACAGCCCCAACGCACGCAAGGAGAGGGGAATGAAGATGCAGTCGTCAGTCTGGGCCCCGGTAGAGCAGCGGCCTCTCGCTGCCTCCCGTGCTTCTCCCCGGAGGTTTCTTCTCCCACTAAGCTAACAAACAAGCTGCAGCCTAGTCTTCTCTTTCTTCTTACCTCTGACACTCTGGTAAACAAGAACTTCCAAAGAGTGGAAGAAATGCACAGATAGAAGTAATATCTTCTTCCATTTCTTTCCAGAGGATAGACTATGCCACCACGGCTACATCTTACAGCATAGTGGACGGTTAGCCATGAGAATGAGAATCATGTTACGTGAGTCACACACTTTGGAGATACATATTAGATTGCATGGCTTATTGTTGTCCTTCATCATGGAGAATTATCTAGACACATCCACTCAGGAAGATTCCAGTCCAGGCCAGGACTGACTGTAGTTCCTCTACTCTCCTTCGGAATCATGGTTACTGTCCCTTGTCTTCCAAACTGTTCTTCAGGGACTAAGGCAGCCAGGGAGGTAGAACACTGAGCTGCTGCAGACTTAAAGCAGGTAAAATGGAACCCACTCCCAGACCTCTCTCGCTCCTCCCACCTGACTTAGGCTCCCATACATGATGGTGTTCTATCTCACATGATGTTGGGTGTTAGACATTGTTTCACAGGATCTTAGAACTCCACAACTGCAATGTTTTACAGCTGCAATTCCCTGAAATATTAGGTGGTGTCTCATGAACAAGTATTTCACAGACAAGTAAGTACCTCTTCATGGAGGAATTTTCTAAGTCTTTACGATGCTAACATGCAACGCAAAATGTTAAGAATTTCACAATAGGTAGCATTTCCAGAATATATTTGACTATGACGTGCTTGTTGTAATTGTAATACAAAATCTCCCAGGACTAGAGCTATGAGAAACCCACATAAATAATTGATAGGCACTCCTGTGTGCTCTTTAAAAATATGGGTTTATGGTTCAGAAGAAGTAGAGCCCTAGATCTATAGCCTTGTTGAATTTTAACAGTTATAGTGCATGTGAAGTATCAGAGCCACATCATCAGATTTCAGTTTGAGATTTCCCCTGAACTCCCTGACTACACAGTCCCCCAGTCATACAGTCCCCTTGCATTGATGAATAGTATAGCCTGCTATCTGCAGCTAATTGGAGTATATACATAAATCAACTAATAGTTAAATTAACATTACATTGGAGGGATCTCTATGGTGACTTGATCTGATTCTTTTCAATATCTGTATCAGTGTCTTAGATGAAGTCATAGAATGAAGGTTTACCAGAAACGCTGAGCCAAAACCAGAATGGATAGTAAATTTGTTAGATGACAGAGTCTGATCTCAACAGACAGGGCTGATGGACAAAAATTAGCAAACTCAAATATAATCAAAGGAATATAAAGTCCTTTTTGAAGCCTCTAATTTATAAATCCAGGAGGAAGAAGATGTGACCGTATGAAAACTACTTAGCATCTTCATTGGCTACAAGATCAATATGAGATAACAATGAAGTAAGAGTTTGAAGCCGCACATAGGTTAGAAAAGTGTGTGAAATACACATAGTGTGAAGCAAGCTGAAGGCCATTTGCGTAATGTTTGTAACTGTGCAGGCCGGAGCCCAGGCCTGAATGAGGCTATGTCTAAAAACGCCCCATCCCCTGTGAGTGAGGAGGCTGGGTATGTGCAGGAATGTGAATGGGCGTCGCACCCTCCACTCCCCGGTGCAGGCAGTGTAGCATGACTCACCGGAGCTGTTAACTCAGGAATTGTTACACATTTAAGCCATACTCATAAAATTCTCTTCCAAATTCTTATAATTCAGAGTAATTCTGGTTCATGGACAAGTCCCAACACTTTCCTTGGCCAATAATACCTCTCAAACTAGTGCCCACTGCTCAGTTTCAATGAGCAGGAAGGACCTTCTTTGGAGTCTCACAGCTCCACTGTTACAATGGTCACTTCCTCCTGGCTTGCAGGTGTGTACGAGCATGTGCGTGCATGCACATCGGAGTCGGTATTCACCTGAATTATGATTAGATTATAGTCATAGCCGAAACCAATCCCTGTGACTTTTCCCTTATCAACATTTTTGTTTTTTCGGTTTTCTAAAATTTATTTTTAAATTAAAGTTGACATACAATATTACGTTAGTTTGGGGTATACAGCATAGTGATTAGACATTTATATCCCTTGAGAAATGATCACCCCAGTAGGTCTGGCTGGAGAACCCAAATATTAATATTAAAAACTAACATTTATGGAGGGCTTGCTATGTGACTAGCATTGCTGTAATTATTTAAAATAGATTCTCCACCTCCACACAGTCACGCCAAGTTAGCAGTTTTAGCTCCATCTACCACTTACCATCACTTCCGGCTGTGTGTCCCAGCAAAGCGGCCGAGCTGGTGGCCTTCAAGAAAATGTGTAAACGGGATCTGAGCATTCTTCATATTGAGGAAATATGCTTCCTGAGTGAGTAGGTGGAGAGCACGGGAAATATAAAACCACCTGCTACTCATAAAACCAGATCAGAAGAAAACAAGGAAGAAAAAACAGTAAGAAGGTAGAGGAAGACATAAAGACAGGAACCATCAAGCGAGGAAAGTGATCTGGAAATTGATAATGAAGGTGTGACTAAACCACACACTGACACTGATGCCCCCCATGAAATGGGAGATAAAAATGTTGAGATAACCGAGGAGATGATGGATCAGGCAAATGATAGAAAAGTGTCTGCCATTGATGTCCTACCAGGGGTGTCCTACCCATGGCCCATGGGTCACATGCAGTCCAGGATGGCTATAAATGTGGCCTGACACAAAATCATAAATTTACTTAAAACCTTTTTTTTGCTCATCAGTTTTCATTAGTGTTGTGTATTTAATGTACAACTATTCAACCAAAACAACTCTTCTTCTTCCAGTGTGGCCCAGAGACACCAAAAGATTGGTCCTCCATGCATGATGGTGAACTACAGAAAGCCATTGACTTGTTCACAGATGCTACCAAGCTGAATTCACACTGGGCCACTCTGTGTGCCAAGAGAGCCAGTGTCTTCATCAAATTACAAAAGATAAATGCTGCCATCCGAGACTGTGACACAGCTATTGAAATAGATCCTGATTCATCTCGGCCTTATAAATGGTGAGGGAAAACACACAGATATCTGGGACATTGGGAAGAAGTAGCTCATGATATAATTCACTTGCCTTTGCATGTGAATTGGATTATGATGAAGATGTTAGTGCAATGTTGAAAGTAGCTCAACTAAGGGCCCAGAAAATTTCAGAATGTCAGAGAAAGTATGAGTGAAAATGAGAAGATCGAGAGATCAAAGAACGAATGGAAAGGGTCAAGAAGGCTTAGGAAGACCATGAGAGAACTCAGAGGGAAGAAGAGGCCAGACAACAATCAGGAATTCAGAATGGCTCTTTTCCAGGTCCAGTGGCTGACATATGAAATCTCGATTTTGGTTCCTTATTCTTAAGGAATTCTACACAGGTTAACTATAGTTACCTCCTAGGCAATATTGCCTGCATATCCAACGTAGCCAGGAAGACAATTATTCATAGCCAGTCCCTTAACTAAAACATAAATATATGCTTATAACAGTCTGATGATCTAAAAGCACTTAAGAATTCATCATAACTTATCTCCTTTAGTGCATGCTCCTTAATTATTTTGGACCCACTTAAACTATTTCATCCTTGGAATCCAAGCATCTCTTCTGTTTATATGTTTAATGATGAAAAATGCAGGTTAATTTATTTTCATTATGTCTATGTTTTGTCTATATTCTATTCATCATTAGGTTATGAATTCCTAATGACAAAGAGCTTACCTACCAAACACTCAAGTAACACAGAAACTGAGATACTCTACATGAACACACAGCATACAGAAAATGATTTTGATAAAAGGCTATTATATTTTTAGGATTTTGTCTACTTGTAAGAACATCCCACTTCCCCTCCCATTTGCTCACCTATTTTCAACACAATCATATACATTACATTAAAATTCTTAACAAAAGTCTACTAAATACTAAATAATAGAGTGTGTGTGTGTGTGAGATACAGTCCTTTTTTATTGGGAAAAAAAGCTATTTTAAAACTTCTTAAGTCCTCTTTTCCTTTTTGAGGGAATTATAAATATAATTTTTGCTCAGATTTTCAGGTAAGCCACAAATATTTAACATTTTGCCTAAATAATCTAGTAAATTATTTTGAATCTGTCAAAAAATCCCTGATGTCACTCTATTTTGAGTACTCTGTTTTCTGAGGCTTGTTATGAGGATTATTGTCTTAATATATAAAAATGCTTAAAACTATGCCTGGCACACAAGATTGATATAAGTATTTCACACACACAGATACATGTTCATTGTATACAACAATTATTATTTCTCTGCTGACTACTAACTACTCCCCTGTCATATTCCAGTGCCCACATATACACAAATCTGTTTCTAACTGCTCTATTGTATAATTTGATTTATTTTTGCACAAATATCACAATATTTTAGTTAATTTATGTCATTACTTTATTGCAGGTCTTGACATCTAATAAGGCAACTTTTCCTTATCTTCTTTCTTGTTGTTTTTGCTCTTTATAAATTTTAGGACAAGGTTGTATACTTTAGGTTATATACTGTGTGGAGAACAATTGTTGAATAAAGGGGTATGTACACCTTCAAATGCATAAAATAATGTCACATTATTTTCAGTATGGTGGTAGAAAATGTATACTGCCAATAGCAGTGTGTGAGTGTTCTCATTGATCCTTATCCCCCACACTTCCTTTGTAACAGTATTACTTAGCTGTAGTTGATATTTTAAAAAAACCCTGCACATTTCTAATGTGTATGATTTGATGAGTTTGGACTTTATGTGGACATCCAAGGTACTATCACCACAATCAAGGCAGTAAACACATCAATCACCTCCAAAAGTTTCTGTTTTGTGTGTGTGTGTGTGTGTGTGTGTGTGTGTGTGTGTGTGAGTGTGTATGATAAAAGAACTTAACAGAAGATCTACCCTCTCAATAAAATTTTAAGTGCACAACACTCTATTGTTAACTACAATCCTAATGTTGTACAGTATACTTCTAGAACTTATTTTTATTGCATAACTGCAACTTTCTACCCATTGAACACTGTCTTAGTTCCCCGTCACCCAGACCCTGGCAACTACCATTCTATTCTCTACTTCTCTGTTGTTGTTGCTGTCAGGAACTTACACCAGGTCAAACGGAGTTTAAAACGATGATAAATTTCAAGTGAGGGTTGCTTCAAAAATCACCCACTATCATAGAGTACTGATGGCAAGGCCATTTGGACAGAATTGTTAGTTTCGAATTTGGCTGTATCTATGCAATGTGAATATATTACATAAGCACATCTCTCTACCTGTAGCCTCATTTCTGGGTAAATCTCTTCAGCTGAGAAGGATGTTAAGAGCTGAATTATGTTTTCCAATTTCACTATTTGAAAGTCTTCTCTACTTCTATGAGTTTGACTATTTTAAATATCTTATGTAAGTTGAATTATATTGTATCTGTCCTCCTGAGACTAGCTTATTTCATTTAGCATGAAGACTTCCAGGTTCATCTATGTTGCTACAAATGTTAAGATTTCCTTTTTATTTTTTAAGGTTAATACTCTATCATATGTATATACTATATGCATATACTATATATGTATATACTATATGCTCTAGCATGTAGCTTTGTTAGCATTAATAAAAAATAAGTTTATACATAGAGAAGCTATGGATCCAGATTGTTAATTCCAACTTCTGCCAATCAATGACTTAGTAGATATTACAATATACTGTCAGAAGGTACATGTGTAGTGTACCACAGCTTTTTTATCTGTTCATCTTCCGATGGGCACTTAGGCTGTTCCCAGATCTTGACTATTGTGAATAATGCTGCTTTGAACATAGAGGTGCATATATTCTTTCAAATACTATGCAGCTATAAAAAAGAAGGAAATCTTCCTTTTCGTGACAGCATGGATAGACCTGGAGATTTTATGCTACGTGAGATAAGCCAGTCAGAGAAAGACAAATACCATACGATCTCACTTATATACAGAATATAATGAACCAAATAAACTAGCCGACAAAATGGAAACAGAGGCATGAATACATGGAATAGACTGACAGTTGTCAGAGGAGGGGGCAGGGAGAACTGGATAAAAGAAGGTGAAGGGATTAGCCAAAGAACATATATGTATGACCCATGGACACAGACAATAGCATGGTGATGGCCAAAGGGAAAGAGGGCCTTGGGGGCTGAGTAAAGGTGGGCAAAGGGAGGAAAAAGAAAGACAGCTGTAACCATGTCAACAATAAAAATAAAGTTAAGAAAATAAAAACTAACAAAACCACAAAAAAAGTATATGTGTAACATACAAAAACCTTGAATCACAAAATACATGAACAAACTTGATTAGGTAAGAACAAAAATTCTTTCAGAAGAATTTTTGTTCTTACCTAAGAAAGAGATGATGAGTAATGTTCGGAAAGGTCATGAAGGTGCAGGGGAGAAAGATTCAAGGAAGGAATCTGGGGCGCCAAGCTGGAGGCCAAGCATCGCCAAGTAAGAGCTCCACCAAACTGCTAAGAAGGTGCCTAGTCAGCTCCCAGCAGAGGCTGCAGCCAGGCCACAGCTTGTGGCACTTCTGTAAAGTAAGGTTTTGAAAGGTCCAGGGTTGGTGTTAAGCTCTATAGTTGGTTGTTTTGCCATCTCCCTTCCTGGCTTTTGTAAGTGAAAAATCTTCTTAACACTGAGCACTGCCTGGGTTTTCCAGCCCCTTGATGAAGCCCCGATCACTGTTTATCCCTTGTTTGAACTTTAGATTAAATTGGTCACCAACCCAAACGGGCAATAGTGTCCCTCTGCAGAGAGACAATCATTATAATAGTTAGCAGCATTATGCATTATTTGAAATCTTTTACGTGGATCAAGACATAATTGTCACAAGAACCATATGAAATCAGTATTATTATCATCCCAGTTTTATAGACAAGACACTGAAGATACAGATTAAATAATTTGCCCAAAGACATATGACTCGGGAGTACAGAGCTAAGAGTTAAAGCCAAACAGTCTGACCCCAGAGCCTGAGCCCCTCAGCACCCTGCTCCCTGCCTCTCAGGACACCAAAGTGCTCACTAAGTGCTGCACATTCCTGGAGAGCTAGGAATTTCTGCCTTACCATTAAGTTGCCCTAATATTCAGCGTGTGTTGTAGGTAAAAATATGCTTTTCCCTCTGCCATAGCTATCACTTTTCAATGGACACCACCTATTTCCTTTTCCCTTCAATGAACATCTGTTTCACAGCGTCGAGGTGACCTGGTTAGAACATTGCAACTGGAGAGAGGTGGGTGGTGTTACAGGGAATTCCAGCCAAGGCAAACCTTCAACCCCAGCAGCCCGAGTGCTCTCCAGCACAGTGCAGAATTTTGTTTGGTGGACCAGTTTTGACTTAGCCATCCAAGGAACTTGTCACTGCCCGGTTTACATAAGAGAGCACCTTGTGTGTGAGTATGCATGTGCATGAAACTAGGTTTCTTTCCACCTTTGTATCTCAGGCCAAGTGGTTCCAGGGATAGAACTTGAAAGCATTGTAAGTGGAAACAATTCTACTCACTTTCTTACCACACATGTTGTGCGTAGAAAGGGATCCTTTTCTACTTAAAAAGGTTGTTAGAAGACAACATTATTTTTATTTTATATAATGATGACCATTTATTACCTTTCAACTTTGAAGCCGTTCGTTAGCTGGCATGACTTGATTTTTTTCAGCATGCCTGTATATGATGTTCGGCAGAGACAAAGTGGAGTAAGTAATTTGGACTTGTGAGAGGGGTTGACATCCAACCAGTAACTACAAAACTCTGTTCACTCTGTATTAAGTAAACTTTACCTTCTTTCCTGTCCCGCAAACACGTAAGCCTTTGAGTTCTGTCTGTGAAATCCCTAACAGTAAAGGTGTGTGTCTGGACTTTTACTCATTTCTCTATTCGTTATTCATTCACGTAACCAAACAGGCACCTGGGAGTTTCCTCTAAGGTGCTGTGCCTGGTGCTGAGAGACAACTGAGGCACCACTCTGGACACTCCCATAGTTTAAAAGCTGGCATCTGCGTGTGGAGAATGTGCTGTGAGCAGGGTAGGAGAACTAGGCAGAAAGCCCCTGAATCACGAGGGATCGTTGAAGAGGGATAAGTACTGACTGGCAGGGGAGGGAAAAACACAGAATGCTTCACAGAGAGGGTAAAAAGTGAATCATTTCAGAGATGACTAGGAAGTCGTCCCGTGGAGAAAGCTGGGAAGGTATTCTGATCTGAACATGCAACATTTGCAAAGAAAGGACAAGATGATGTGTGTATCGTGGCCCGTTCTCAAGGCAGCTGCTGTGACATGAACTGAGTGAATCTAGGGTGTGCTGGCCAGCAACAGGAAATACGGGAAGGTTGTGGTGAACCTTATATTCCATGACAAAAAGTTTGATTTCTTCTGTGAGTCCTAAGGAACTGTACAATTGTGAAAAGAGGAAAGTGACAGAAGAAGAGGAAGGAGAAATTCAATAAGCAGTTGCATGGTGCTTACTTTTTAATAGAAAATAGAAGAGAAATCAGAAAACAGAGTAGAGATTATTTATTCCTTTAAACCTGAATTTAATTTCTTAATCTAAGGAGATTTTCCATGAGGCGGTATCATTTCTACCTGTTCATATATATTCAGAAGAGGAGACTTCCTTAATTTCTAAAAACACGTTTGCCCTGCTCTAAGCAGGGAGCTCAGTGACCTCCTGTGACCCCATCGCTGATGTCAGTGTCACTATTTCTTTGTTTCCGTGTATCTTGTTCCATTGCTGAAAACTCATCAGGGCAAAACAGCTTCCTTATGGGGCTAAAACATAACAAAACATCTCTGTTCCGAGGCATTGTCACTGAATAAAAGACATTCAGCTGAATAAAAGGCATTGTGGCTGAATGCCTTTCTAGATTCTTTTGGTAATGTGTTTAGCACTTTGCCTTTGGGAATATACCATAATGTCCAAAGTTAAATACAAGTTGCGTGTTATTACCTAAGACAGAAAAATTGTGGACAGGCAGAATGGAATATTAGGAATAAAAATCACACACACACACACACACACACACACATACACACACACACACACACCAGGAGTTACTGATGGATAAAAGCTGAGGATTTTTTTTTATTTCTAAAATTGTTTCTATGGTGGTGAGATATACATAACATACAATTTACCATTTTAATGATTTTCAAGTACACAGCTCCATAGTGTTACATAAATTCACATTGTTGTGTCATGGACACCACCATCCATCTCAAGAATTTTCTCTTCTCTTCAGTTGCAACTCTACACCCTTTAAACAGTAACCTCCCCTTTCTTTCCTCCCCTGCCTCACCTCCAGCAACCACCACTTGGCTTTCTGTGTCTGTGAACTTGGTTACTCTAGAAATCTTATGTAAGTGGGGTCATTGAATAGTTATTCTCTTGTGACTGGCATATTTCACCTAGCATCATGCCTTCAAGGTTCATTTACACTGCAGCATATACCAGAATTTTCTTTTTAAGACTGAATGATATTCTATTATTTGTACATACCACATTCTGTTTATCTATTCATCTTTCAGTAGACAATTGGTTACTTCACCCTTTTAGATAATTGTGAATTCTACTGCTAGGAACATGAATGACAGTTATCTGTTCCAGCATAAAAATTCTTTATCAGTGCTGTAAGGAGGAAGGTAAAATCACATGCAGGCTAAGGAAAGTTTGTGCAACATTAGACAAAGTATAATTCCATGATGTATTACAATCCTTGAAGCACCCCAGTTTTTATGAAAGGAGAAAATGAAGCATTTTGGTTAAGAGAGGCCAATTGTATTAGAATAGAAAATAAAAGTGAATATGAATAAAGTACATACAGAATTATAGCAGAGGAAGAAATGAAGGATGAGTAGAAAAATCAGGAAATGCTTCATTGAGGTAGTGCCTTTCAGCTGCATTGACCTTTTTCTGCGAAGATTGTTCTTATATGGGAATTACCTTGGTGTAGTGGCTTTTGGAAGGTCAGAAGAAAGAGATTCCCAGTGTGTTTCATAAACTCCACTGATGCAGACACTAGCCTACAGTGTCCGCAGCGTCATGGATGAGACATGAGATAAATTCACTCGGACTACCGAGTCCTGTGGAGGAAAAGAGAGAGCACGGCTACTCCTCCAAGGGGGAGCTCCTCGGAGCGGCCTAGCCACTCTTTCAAGGAGAGAGCATGACGACCCTTGCCTGGACAGGCTTTTATTAGGTTCAATTAGCACAGGATTATAGGTAAAGTTTATTAATCATTGTCAAGCAGTAAGGATCAAACAATACATAGCATACAGAGAACTATGAGGGCTTATTCTGAGTCAGGGTCTATTAGCTAAAGGGCTATAAAACTTTGGGAAACAAACTCATTTCCTGCTCGGGCCCTTATCAGAAAATTGAGAACATGTTTAGCAAAGCAGTTTTCACAGGATTTTACTATTCTTTCTCAGGCCTAATCACCTGGGGAGCCTGCTCTTTCCAGCACAGGGCTGCACTGCCCTATGTCATTGTTTCAGGCTTAAGTCAGGCAGGAGAAGTAAGGCAGCCAAGAGATTAGGAGAGTTCTTACAGACAGAATGAGGACTCAGGCTATGTCAAAGCAAAGGGGTGAGGGTCCATCAAGTAGCTCCCCAAGTCCTTCCCTGGGGCCTCCCTGTGATCGTGCCTGTCTTAGGTCAGTCTTCCCTTGGGAAATCTTACCCATCATTGGCTAACCGACCAAGCATTGGGGGCCAGTTATGGATGAAGTAAAAGAAGCATAAGCAGTGTTCCTGCCAGGAAGATAAGCTTTGTCTCCTTAGTGGTTTAGGGTCTCAAAGTCTCTCACTCAGCCTTAGCCATGGGGGCAGTTACAGCTTCTGAAACCAGGCAGGGCAATTCCGAACACTCCACTTGTTTCATAAAATTCAACCTCTAGAAAGTACACATTTTTTATTACATAGCTTTGGTTACACATGAAGAAGTGGCTCAGAGAACTGATCTCCTTTTCTTCCTGCCTGTTCTCTCAGCTCTCCAGATTTCATTTACAATGTGAGATTTTGTAAAATAATTCTTCTAAGGAACATCAGACATGTGAAAGAATGCAAAAGCTTCATACCGCAACATCTTACATCCACTTTACAACGAAGTAAACTTTAAGATTTATCTTTTCTTCTATTTAAAGATGGTGAGAAGTGACAAATGCCTATAAAGAGCACAGGGTGTTTTTGTAATTAAAAGCTTCTAAAAGTGCAATTTAAATAGGCTGTAAGAAGAAATGGAACCTTCCAGTGGTGTTTAAAATGGCAACTCTTTAATGCAATAGCACAGGCAGTAATGGAAAATTCTGCTTTGGTAGGAAAAAAATAGATTTCATAGTTAAAGGTGTGGCAAAAAGGTTTTGTAAATTAATGCATAAATCCATCAACTTTTATTTTAATTAACTTAGCCAAAAACACTAAAGAAAGAAAATTGCTGGAGTTCAGAATGAACTATAAATCACTAAAAAATTTAATGATGTATAATACACATACAAAAATATGCAAAATCGTGAGTGTACAGGTCAGTGAACATTCACAAATGAACCTGTCCAAATCTAGAAAGTAAATATTAGAGCAACCCAGAAGGCTCTGCCTTGCTTCTTCCCCAGTACTCTCTGTTCCATCCCCAAGGCTAACCACTTTCCTGACTTCTAAGCAAACTGATTAATTTTTGCCTGTTTCTGAACTTTACATAAATGGAGTAAATATAGATGAAATAATATAGCACTCTTTTCTTTGGTCTGGAAATTTTTTGCTCACCACTGTTTTTGTGAGATAAATTCAAATTTGTGAAAGTTGTGGATTTTTGTTTCTGTGTGTAGTGTTCCATTGTGTAAATATGCCACAATTTCATTATTCATTTTTTTAATTGATGGACATTTAGGTAGATTTCATGTTTGGACTATTACTAATAAAGCAGCTATAAGCATTCTAGTACACTTTAGCTTTTGGTGTATATACATTTCTCTTCAGTACCTGCCCGTGAGTAAAACTACTGAGTCATAGATTATGCACATGTTCTGCTTTAGCAGCTACAGTAAAAAGTTTTCCAATGGTATGCCCATCGACATTTCTATCAACTTTGTACAGAATTTGAATTGTTCCACATCCTTGTCAACACTTGATATTTTTCATCTCATTTTAGCCATGATGATGCTAATTTAAGCTTCTATCATGACTAATAGATTTGGCCAGTCAAATATTCTTTTTTGTGAAGTGTCCTTTCAAGTATTTTGCCCACTTTTTGTTGAGTTTTCTGTATTATTGATTTATAAGAGTTTTAACATGTTCATATACATTCAGAAAACACGTGTATGTACATACGAGTCCTTTGTCAGATAGAGGTAATTATCTTTGCCTACTCTATAGGTTGTCTTTTTTACTATCTTAAGGTTGTATTTTGGTGAATAAAAGGTTTTAATTTTAATATAATAATATACTTACCATTTTTTTCTTTACAGTTAACACTTTTGGAGTCCTTTCTATATTTTTCTTTAAAATCTTTTTGGCTGTACTTTTTATCTTTGGATTTGGTATCCATGTAGAATTGATGTATGTTTTCATGTTAGATAGACTTTAAAATAATGCATATACAAATATATGTGTGTATCCATTTGCCTAGTATCATTTATTGAAAAAAAAAAGTCATTTTCCCCATTCACTGCACTGTCACCTTTGCCATTAAGTTGATGGATGGTTCTGGCTCTGGACACCATTCCATTTGTCAGTGTGTGTGTCTGAGTTAAGTCCGTGCTGTTTCAGGAGTTCTAGCTCTATAACAGGTCTAGCTGTCTGGTAGTATAATCCCTTAACATTTGGTTTTTTTTCCTTATTTAAGATTATCATAGCTTTTCTTGGATCTTTGCATTTCTATACTCATTTTAAAGCCATTTAATCAATTTTCATAACAAAATATGCTGTTGTGTAGTTTCAAATTATGATAAACTATAAATCAATATGAGAAATATTATCTCTTAAAACATCGAATGTTCATAACTTTATATATCCCTCTATCTGGGCCTTCTCTAATTTCTCTTAATATTTTTTCTGTCAGTAGTTTATTCATTACTGACATATCAAAGTTCCAAGAGATTTTTGCAAAGTGACCTTGCATCCAGCAACTTTGCCAAACTGACTCTTCTGTAGTTTCTCTAGAGATGATTTTATATTTTGCAACTACGCAATTATGGCATCTCTGAATAATTCTATGTTTTTCCTTTCCTACTCTTACACATTTAAAAATTTTGCCCTTGCTTACTGAACTGTCTACAGCTACATTTAGAGTGATGTTAGCTAGGAGCGATGCTAGGGAGCATCCATTCTTCATTCCCAGGCTCAAGGCTAAGCTTTCAATATTTCAAAATTAAATATGTGTTTGCCATAGGATAGTTTCACTTCCATGGGCCGTGAAGTTGGGAGGTTCTTTGGAATGGGATCTCTTCTTAGCTGCTGCTTGAAGAGTGGAGAACACTATTCTGAATATAGTATAAAAATATCTTCACTTTTGAGTGGATTTTGTTTTTTACATATAAAGAAAAAAATCAGTGTCTTAGGAATGGAGCTAATAGCCAAAACAAATAATTACATTTTTAATGAGATAAAGATTGAAATTCCCTTGTATCTGATTTTTTAAAGGAAAAAAAAATGAAAACCAACCCCTGATGAGCCACTGTATTGTGATTGATTTTCATTTTATTTCTTCCTCTTTAATTTCCAACATTTATCTCTCCTCTCTCCCCTTATAGCTTGGAAGCTTTTCAGAGCCTCTTACACATGCACCCAGAGGGGAGCAAAGGCTTAGTCAGCCCTGGATACGCCAGAAGAGGCAAAGAGAACTATATTATAGCTTCAACTTGGTTCCCTCTTATTTTTATTTTATCCTCTTCCAAGGACATGTTTATTAATTTTAGAGAAAGGAGAAGGGAGGGAGAGGTATAGGGAGAGAAATACCGAGGTGAGATTTGCTACCGCTCATATGCCCTTACCAGGGATCGAACCTGCAACCCAGGCATGTGCCCTGACCTAAAATCACACTGGCCAGGCAACTTGGTTCTCTCTTATACCAATTTCCTGCTTCTGACTTTCTCTTAAAGAAGCAGATTCTTAGCTACATTGCTCTCTCCTTGGAAAATTATTGACAGCTTCTTTGAGTCATAAAACTCCTCAAAGATACAAAGAGTGGGGTGACTGACCCATGAAGTAAGCAATCATACATTCTTCACAGAAGTGAGTAAGGACCTCTTTTAACCAATCTGGGAAAAATAAATAACTCTTCTTTTTGTTCTTCTTGATTGCTGTAAATACATTAGTGAAAATGCCCATATTAGTGTTCCAAAGATGTTTTTCATTGTGAACCACAGAAAAAAAATGGTATTGTAGAATAGCGACTCTTTTGTGTGGAACAAGGCACCACATTGGTTCCTTTCTGACCTCCCACGACCTTGCTGATGGACGACTGGGTGGTGAGGGGAGGAGTCACAGTTGCTAAGATGACTGTTACTCCGTCTGGACCTGCGTGTGCTCTCTGGGCTCCTGCAGTCTCTCCTTTTCCCTCTTGCCCTCTTTCTTTGCTGGTATTCGAGAATAGGCACATAAGGAATGGACACATGAAAGCACCCCCCACATTTAAGAAAACATGAAGGATTTGGAGTGGAGCGGGGCAGCCGAAGTGTAAGAGCCAGCTTCTGTTCTATTTATTTCATGTGTGTTTCTTAAGAGAAAGATGTTCCCTTTCAAAAGCCTGGGACCACCCAGGACAGTGAAACAGTCTTGAAACAGACAGCTTCGTCAGGTGGGTCTTTTTGGGTACAAGTCGTCTTACTTCTCAAGAGACTGGCTGGGAAATTCAGTAACATTGCACAAGAGTTCCTAGAGATTCAAACTTGAACACAAATGTTGGGAGGGAGGGTCGGTTTACAGCAATCCCTATCCCATCACCATATCAGAAAGCCCATTGCTTTTCTGCCTGAATTCCTTCTTATTTATTCCTTGATCCTCTGACCCCCAGCAAGCCCCTGCCATAGTGCCCAGACCTACTTGAAAGCCAGTTTGCAGATTTGAGAATCCCAGTCCTTTCCAAGTCTCTGTGGTTACCACATTCATTACTCATAAAAGAGACAGGGAGCCCCAACTCTCCACGGAGCCTCTGGTCTCTACTTTATTTATTTGTTTATTGATTTTGCCGCAGCTCATGCTGGAGTCTGGGAGGGCCAGTCTATTCCACCAAGTCTGCACGCACTCAGGCTTTGCTGGAAAGAGCCATTAGGTCTCGCATTTCAATCAGAGGAGGGTTGGAGTGTTGTTGTTGCTTTAAGATTAACTCAACCAAATTGGTATGTACTTTCACCATTCCTCATATACATGTGATTTAAAAAACATGAATATTAGTCGTGGCAAGGGGAAAAAAATCTTCCTGCAAGTGCAATACTTAAAAATAACAATACCGAATGTAAATAAAAGGGGAAGTTACTTCCTGCAAGTTTGTGAAGGATTCTGAAAATAGCTTCCAGCCTTGGCCAATGTTAATACAGTTACACAGCCAGAATTTCCATGAAAGCACGGGCAGCTTGGGTGTTTGTCCTAGTAAAATTGTGCAAATATCTGCAGCCTGGATGCTCTGCTCACCAGAGCTTGACTGTCCTGCACACAGTGACGTGAGGTTCCTTGGATCTCATGCCCACTTTTTAACCCTCAATTAAAAAGGTGGCAGTCATGTACCTTCTGATGGCCAAAGATTCTCAAACCTTCGCTGTATTTTGTAAAGCAGCATGAAACCCGGCCGTGCCATTAAACTGAGACTCTGAAGGGGGTTTTCATCATTCCGTGAGTGTGGCTGTGTGGCGTGTGCAGGGGCGGGTCAGGGAAACTTTCCTCTCATTCACACCACTGCCCTTTAGAGTAGTTTTCTACATCACACAAAAAGAAAGGGTATTTTTCCATATTGGCAAAAAACAATTGTAATGTTGACAATAGTTTCACTTAATTATCTTCACATGTAATCATCACAAAAATTCAGTTCCGTACAGAAGCCAAAAAGTACTATTTTCACCTGAGAGATGAGGAAATGTAAAAACTCAGACAAGTTATAAAACTGAGTAATTCCTGAATCTCCAATTTCATCTGACGCATGCTACAACATGGACTAACCTGGAGAACATTATGTTAAATGAAATTAGCCAGTCACAAAAGACAGATACTGTATTATTCCACTTACATAAGGCACTTATTTCAAATGGAGACAGAAGGTAGAAGGGTGGGTCCCAGGAGCTTGGGGGAACAGCAATGGCAAGTTATTGTTTCCTGGGTATTGAATTTCAGTTTTATGAGATGAAAAGATAATGGAGATGCATGCTGCTATTGGTTGTACAACATTATGCATGCATTTAATTCCACATATTTGCCTTATGAACATAAGCAAATGATGTAACATCTCTGAGCATTGGTTTTTTCACCTTTAAGTTTGTGGTCATAACATTGGGTTCAGAGGGAAGACTAAAGAAAATGTGCCACACTGTGCACTCTCTGCCCCATGCTCCGCACATTCACTCATCCCCACCCCATTCCAGCCATGTGACTGGATCCCTTCTGCTGGGATGAAACAAAAACCTTTTATGCAAATGTTTGAAATAATTGAGAGATTTTTGCATGAATTTTTGTAAACTAGGCAAAAATCAATCATCTTCTAGTATTTATGCAACATTATAGCCCAGAACTGCTTAAATTCATGTTAAGGACAATAGGATTTAAGATATGTTTTCTTCTTTAGAGAATTGTAAGGTACAGCCTAGAAATCAAACTAGTAAACACACTTGAAACCATTAGAAAATGGTTGCAAGATAAATTGTGGAGTCTGAATTTTTCAAAGATCAATTTTTAAAAGAAGTAATCCAAGTAGTCTAAGAAAGAAAGGCATTTTCAAGAGGGAATTTAGGCTGAAAGTTTAAATATCTATAAGATCAAGGTAGGCAGAAGGTTGAAGAAAAGGTGTACCAGGTAGGGTGTGAATAACATCAGTGAAGCCTATTTTGGGTAAAGGAATGGGGCAATTCACGCAAACAGTGGATCTAAGAGAATGAACATATGTGCCAGTGAGAAGACAAACTGAGATGGGTTTGGTAGAGTGAAGCCAGACTAAGAAGAATAGGAAATATATTAAGGAGATTTCATGTTATTGCCAAGAGTAAACTATTATATGTCCTTGCACAGAACAGTAGTCTAAAGGATAGATAGATGATAGATATAACTTTTTGTTCCTTGATAATTATACAAAAGCACTTTGTATTTATGACTTCTACTTTCTTTTCCTCCTCTTTGAACTTCCAATGCATTTCCCAGGTGTAGACCTAGCAAGAGTATTACATTTCAATCAACCTTTCTAAATATTACAATAAATAATGATATCTTTTGAAGTAATATTTTAAAAACTCAATCTTTTAATATTTAGAGTTTACTGGTTCTGACTCCTGTCCTTATCCCCCCTATGCACAGAAGAGGAGAGGAGATGGGGAAATTACATAAATCTATCTTGTGATAAAATATTACAATATATAGTAACTTACATCATGATGATCTTCATTTGGAACAAATCGTAGTTATGTGTTTGTTGTGGGCATATTTTCTACATTTGAAATTTAGATTTTCATCCATTTAGTTTGCACAGTTCTCTTTTTAGAGACAATTACTTAGAATCACTACAGAGTACAGATGACAAAAAGAGTTGACTTGGACAAAATTTCTCTTAATATTGATAGAGGGGTTGAGATTGGAACTTACTTGAGAATCATGCTCCATTTCCCTAAAATTTTTGGCAGGTAGACCAGAAGGCTGTGCCTATAACTTTCTTTTCTCTTTGTCAGTAGTCCTAAGAAAAGATTGGTATTTCTTTTTGTTGTTGTTGTTGTTTTATTATTTTTTCCATTACCATTTAGCCTCCTTATACTCCCTGCCCCACAGCAATTCCTTAGCTTTCCTCACACATTTTAACTCTGAAAACAAAACAAAAGTCCATTTAGTCACTTTGCCAGAGTATGAGTCTAATATTAACATGCATTGGCTACAAGTTAGTAACAAGTATGGTAACAATAGGGAAAAACTGATTTGTGGATGAAAAGAGAGATGACACTGTTTGTTCCATTGTCCTTTTCCTTTGCAAAAGGACAATGGAACAAAACTCATTTGTTCCACTGAACCTCTTTCCTCTATTTCTAGACCTGAGTCATGGTGGCATTTAGACTTTCTCTTGACTGCCAAAACCTTTAATGGATCCGAATCAAGCTGCCCCCACAGTATGCAGCAGCGGGTAGGTTCAGTCCAGTGTATTCCACTCTGAACCTTGGTCATATTGCTCCCCTTTGCCTGCTATAAAGCATGTGGGACAGAGACCCCAAACTTGATAGAAATTTTTCTCTCTGCCTTAAATCTTCTGAATTTCGTCTCCTTTGATACCAATAAATACAATACCCAGAGGAAAAAGAGAATGGTTTTAGAATAATGGAAATGTTTTCACTGTGGGTAATTACATACTATGTCAACTAGCTCAGGAGATCTTCTCTGGCCAAAGCATCCACAATACTATGAAGACTGGGAGAGCTAAAGAAAAGAATAAGATGCTTAAGCCTGCACTATAAAATCTGAACATGTCGTATTAGACATAAATGTATGATGAACCTGAATTTGGATAGTTTCTCCTCCTCACACTCTGAAGAAAGAGGAATATATATTTTGAGTTTGCCTTATACTTAAACCATTCCCCAGAGGATCATGGGAACATCACTTGTTCTTCCTGGTGCCAAATACTTTAGAGTGGCTTATTATAAAGGATAACTCACGAGAAAGCCTAAAGAAGAAAAGTGGGGAAATCTGAGTGTGACAATGAATATCATGTTTCTTCCTTAGAGGTGTTAGATATAATCTTCAAGGATCCCCCCTCTCTCTCAGTTTAACCCTGGCTTTTATTAATCACACTCCACCTCACCCTCTAAAGTTCACTTCACTGTTTTCTTCAATCCTCATCCCTCTCGCAGCTCTATTTTTCTCTTTATTATGAGAACTACATTCCCAAGTCATGGAATTTTCCTACTCTGTGACAAGTTTTATATCATAAACCTTCCAATTATCCTATGGTGATCTCTTTCCTGTATTTTTAGTGCATTTTCTATGATGTCCAGTACAATGTTATATGCATAGTAGCTAGTCACTATTTTCTACTACTGGACTGATTTGCAAAGTGCTAGGATAAATTTAGCTTTTATAAGAACACAAAAATTTATAAAGAACTTATAAAACTCAACACTCCCCCCAAAAATAATCTAGTTGAAAATGGGCAAAGGACCTGAATAGACATGTTCTCCAAAGAAGACATACAGATGGCCAATAGACATATGAAAAAATGCTCAATCATCAGAGAAATTCAAATTAAAACTATAATGAAATATCACCTCATGCCTGTCAGAATGGCCATCGTTAATAAATCAACAAACAACAAGTATCGCGAGGAAGTGGAGCAATTGGAACCTGCATGCACTGATGGAGGGAATGTAGACTGGTGCAGTCACTGTGGAAGCAGTTCAGAGATACCTCAAAAAATTAAAACTGGATCTGCCTCATGACCAGTGATTCTGCCCAGTGATTCCACTTCTGGGAATTTATCCAAAGAAACCTGAAACATTAATTCAAAAGAACATACACACCCCTATGCTCATTGCAGCATTATTTACAATCACCAAGATAGGGAAATAGCTCAAGTGTCCATCAGTAAGTGAGTGGATAAAACAACTATAGGACATTTACACAATGCAATACTACTGGGCCATCAAAAATAAGAAAATTTTACCTTTTGTGACAGCACTGATGGCCCTGGAAAACATTATGCTGAGTGAAATAATCCAGTCAGAGAAAGACACATACCACATGATTTCACTCATATGTGGAATCCAATGAACAACGTGAACTAACAAGCAGAATAGAGACACACTCATAAACAGAGAGCAAGCTGACAAGTCTGGGGGCAGGGGTTAGGGGGTGGAGGCATTGAACAAAAAGGAAAAAGGACTCATGGACATGGACAACAGTGTGGTGATGGCTAAAGGAAGAAGTATATAAGGGGGGCAATGGAAAAAATACAATAATAAAAAGACCACCAAAGTTCTACAGCAACAGATTTCAGGTAAACACATTGATAACATATTTAAACAGTAGACACTCAAAACCAAGTAGTCCACATACTACTTATTTTCAGTAGCAGAAATATAGACATAGCCAGCGTAATAGTTTACAGAGGTGGGGGCGAGGATAGGGAGGAGGTTGTGGCTAGAGGAGATGGAATCCCAGGATGAGCCAAATAAAACTTTAAGCTGAATCCTTGATTTCTCAGCGACAGGTATGGCTCAGCAAATAAGGATTCCCCTTGGAAATATTTAATAAAAACAGCCTGTTCTGTTCTGCTTAGTGGTGTTAGAAAGACCACACTGCTGAGTATAGCCAAGCATTGCGCTTGTTGTCCAGAAAGCTGTGTATTCTTTACAACTAGATCAATAATAACCAAGGAAACTTTCAGCCATGGGTTTCTCATCTGAAAACTGAGACAGTGGTGGCACTTTTCTTACCTGCTACACAGTGTGGTCTTGAATTCGAGTGATCGGACCCACAGTTTAACAAAGCATATGCACCAAAAAGCATATATCAAGTGATTGATTAATAAATATTGACAATTTAACACAGCCACTCAGTGCGAGTGTGCACTATGCGAAGTAGCTGATACAGTCCTCACTAAATCAGGAAGACAGAATGAAGGATTTTCTTAGACCTTCTCATATCTTACCTTTTTTTATGTTCTTTTAATGTTATGGTAACTGTTTCTTGTGGTTACATATATAGATTTGAAAAGCAAAGACAAATTCAAATAATTTATAGACATACTGCTCCCTTCAGCAGGTAGAGCGTCATATCCTGCGGATGGTGTGTGGTGACATCTTTCCAAAAGCTATGCTAGAAAAAGGAGGTGAAAAGAGTTTTTTTTACAGGGAGAGAAATCAGACACTACCTCAGCCAGATGGTCAAGGTTAACATCAATAGCATTGTTGTGTTGACAATACGCACCCTTGACAGATGTGATGAGAATGGCACTTCAGCTCTGGCATCTTCCTCCCCAATACCCAGAACCACAGTCTAGCCACGAGGAAAATATCAGACACCCCAAAGTGAACGACACTTTACCAAACACCTGACCAGTCCGTCTCAAAGTCATCAAAAATAAAAGTCTGAGAAACTGTCACAGTGTAGAGGATCTTAAGGAGATATGACCAATAAATGTGATGTGGTATCTTGGATGGGAGAAAAAGGCAGAAAATAAAAATAGCTAAAACAAAAGCAATCTGAATAAAGTATGGACTTTAGTTAAAAAGTAACTTAGTTAATACTGTATCACTATTGACTCACATTTATTAGTTACCATGTCTATGTGAGGCCTTAACAATAGGGCACACTAGATGCCAGGTGGACCAGAACTCTGTAGTATATTTGCTAACTTTCTGTAAATCTAAACCTAGTTTAAAATAGAAAGTTCATTTAAAGGTATCAAAAATATGATCTTCCCAAGTTAATTTTAAGGAGAATGCTTCTTTGTTCTGTCTCTTATTGGTAGAACTTGGCCAGATGGTCCCTGTTCTTTTCTAAGATACCGAGTCCTGAGTTTTGATTCCTGGATTTGTGTGTGTGCACATCCGTGTGGTTGCCTTGTTGGTTGTAGTTGCTTTCATTTATATTTACTAAACAAGACTGTGTGGCAGATGCTGATTTAGATATATATTTACTCCTTCCCATTTACTGGATAATATGAATATATTGTGAGCAATTCAATATGAACTTCTTCTGGAAAAAATTATAGCATATACCTTGAGCATCCAGAATGCTGCCTGAAATATTTGGGACAAAGAATGATAGTAAACGAAGTTAAGAACAAAACAACAGATGAGGAATTGGAAGAATTAGACCACAGTCTTACCTCTGTTCCTAAGTCCTTGCATGATTTGAACAAACCCAGCCACATCTCTGAGCTTCAGATGTTTTATTTTTAAATGAGCCATTGGGACCTCTGGTTGTTCACCTGGGAGGGGGTGCTCATTGGCACCCATCCCAATTTACTTTACTGCCACCTAAGAAAGCTTCCCTGAGTGTAAGTGTGGCATGACTCTTTGCTACAAAAAGAAAAAAAAAGGAAGGTTAAGTGTTTAAATGGAAAGCAGGAATCATATTCCCAAGACTGGAACTATAAGCACAGCAGACTAACCCTTCACTAGCACCAGGTACAAAAACACACACACAAGCCTCCCGCCACCCACACTGCTGGAGAAAAGTGACTGGATCAATAGATGCTCTTTCCATTCCCCCTGACTTGTTGAAAAGTTTGAGGTGCTAGATGCTACAATCTGCTATTTGTCTTTGCTTAAAGAAAACAAGAGCCGAGAAATTCTATTCTGTTTTCCTAGAACAGTCTATGTATAGAGGCTGTAGGTATGTGCCGACACATATAGTGTAGTCCTCAGATTTTTCCCTCCGGTGGTAAAAAATTAGTTACTTTCTTTATTAATGAGGCATCAGGGGCTGACTGAGGCACTTTTTGGCTGAACCTTCTTTGTCCTAATTGCAAATTTAGAATCTGGTGCCTTTGCTGATTTCTGTTAGAACCAGGGATTACGCCTGCCTCCTCCATGTAACAATGCCACTAAAGAAACTGTTCTCTGGGAACCGTCATTTAACATGAGTAAAAACAGAATTTCATTTAAGGAAAATCAAAGAAGTAATTCATAATGATTCCCACAACTCTTTGGAGAAGCTCGATAAACATGGTAAGTCTATCATGTTGTTGATACAGACAACAATCTAAACCGCCCAGGGGTCTGCGGGAAATCAAGCCCAACAAATGGGGTAGATAGGAGCTTTCTGGGAGAAATTCCCAGGCAACTCACGAGTGCGGTTCTAAATGAGACTGGTGGGAATTTCCAAAGTAGATGGCACTTTGGGGGGCCGGAGTCGGGCAGAGGAATGGCAAATCTTTCTCTTTCAGAGTGGGGCTGGGAATGTTTCTTATGAGAAAACAACTGAGCACCCACAAGTGGGGCTGGTTTCTTAAAGCCAAGTTACAAATGATTAATTTTATCAAGGAAAAGAAATAGTGCCTCTTTGCTAGGCTTTGTAATAGGGTTCATATAAATTTGCGTAAAATATTATGTGGGATTAGCATAGCCAGCCAGGAATCGGGCTGCAGGAGCCAAGAGGAGGATGGAGCTCAGCCAGCGGGAGAAGGGGGAGATGCAGTGGAAGGAGCTTGCCAAGCCACAGAGGCCAGACCAGAGCCACGGTAGCATGGCACTGAGTGAGAGCCTGGCTGGTCCGAGGGGTGTTATCGTGATTATTATTACTATTGTTATTTGTACAATTAATTTTCATCACCCCTTTCCCCCAAATTTTACCCTCACTACTTTCAAGGTGGGTAAAATAGATGATTACTAAAGATGACAACAAGGAAATTCATTTGCTTTTCAGCTTCAGTCTCAAGCAGAGCTCCAATGGGTTGGGCGGTCAAAGAGTGGGGTTGCGGTCGGCCCTCAGCCACACAGCTTCGGGAGGACGGTAAAGGGAACCGAATGTAGAACACGGCTCCACATTATCTACCCCAGAGTCCCCCATTAGAACCAAGTCCAGGGCATCAAAATAGTTTTTCCAGGAGAGCTCATAATTCTCCATTTTGGATTGCTCTTCCCAGGACATCTTCCTCGGTCCATTTTCCCAAGAGTTAGGAATGGAAGTTACCGACAGTTATATAACAACAGGCTTGATTATGTCTCCTCAGCACCACTGTGGATAATTGTGCTGCTCAAGCACATTGCCATTGGTGTAAAGCACAAGGCATTGGCCAGTACAAACACACTTGGCATCTGCTATCATGGTCTGACCTGGTCAGAGCCTGAGAGTACACCTGTGGACCCCTCATACCCCATGATGGTCCTGGGCTCCAAGCAGCAGCAGGTGTCCCGCCCACCAAGGTGTACACCCCTCTTCACATTCAAGCGGGCCTCCTCCCCCTCACTCCCCAGTGTGCCTTACACATGCTCCACACAGAGATCCAAACTGAAAGAACCCCAGCAACCTGTCAACAGCAGCTCCTCCAGGACCGATGGAGGGGAGCCACCCCCTGTCCAAGCCAGTAGGAACTGCCCTGCTCTGTCTCAAGAGGGAATTATTTCTGGCTCAACTTCCAACCCCCGAGGCACAACATATGCAGTGTACAAGTGCGCCAGGCGACTCCCAGCTCTGAGGCCCCTAGTCCAAGATGCCTCCTGCCTGGCGCCCCCCACACACAAGCACACAGGCACGCCAGGGAGAAAGAACTCCTCCACCCCTTCAGCAAATCCTGTGGGCTCTGCTCGGCTGAGAGGAGGGGGGCATTCTTTTCACCTTCTGCTGGAGTGAAACCTACAATCTTCTCGTAAACACAAACTGAGAGATTCTTGTTTTCTGGAAAGAGACAGGGTGAAGTCTGGACTTTTTCCCTGAGCCAGCGTGGAGGGAATTTCCCTCTTGGAAAAGTCAGTCTTGCCAGCTGTGGCTGGCATCACGGATACCTAGGAATGGCTATTTGCAACCAAGGTCCTCTTGTCTGAGAATTTTTTTTCATCTCGTCTTACTTGAGGGAAGCCTGCCTTTGATTCGCTGAAGTCCATGAGAATCGATTTTCCTGGTGGCACATGCCTTTCTCGTGATCTAGGGCACAGGAGGCCTGTGCGTTCTGCACGAAGCTGCCTGTGGCCCTGCCGCACGCCCATCTTCACTGCCTGTGTGCTGTGCTGGCCAACAGGTGTAGTTTGAGAGAGGGCGAGGCAGTGCAACCACTTATCGAAAACTAGGACATTTGTTAACTTGGGGTTTTTTTTTCCTTTTAATTCTCCTGACAACTTCATGCGGTACAAATAGTATTTTTATTTTATAAGTTCACTTGTAGAGTCTAGGTATATCACTCCCTTAAGGACAACCATCCGGATAAGTTCTAGTAAGTTCTAGCCCATGGATTTAAACTCAGGTCTGTCTGACTTTAAAGCTCAAGTTCTTGCCACTGGGCCATCTGACTTACAAAGCACTGGAATTCTGTGTCTCGGAAGGTGGGATCTTAACAGCACCACCCTGCCTGTGTCTCCCTCAGAATCAGAGCTGAAGATATACCAGCGCAAACCTTCAGGGTTGTCTGTGCCCACCAGGGCGGAGCCACCCTGCTCGCCTCCTGGAACAAATGAGGAAACTCTCTGTGATGTACCCGAGGACACACAGTCTGTGAACTGTGGAGCCAACACTCAAACCTAAGATTTTTATTTATTTTCTCTCTTCCTGCAGTGCTTTGAGAGTGAAACAAAATCAGTGGGCAGGGAATAAATGCAGTCCCCTTTAACCGTGAAACAGACAGAGTGTAAGGCTGTCAGGTGAACACACTCGTTTTTCGTCCTAGGGCATGACTGATATTTCCACTTCTGTGGATTTTCCATCTCGTTCCATCATAAACAGTAAGAGCTACCATAAGTGGAAGAGAAGCCTTCCAAGTATTTAGAAGGACTGAAACTTATCTTCATTAAAATTAAAACAGAAAGAAAACCTTCTATACTTGCTTTTTAATTCAATTTCAGCCAGCTAAATAACAACATACAGAGCAGACTTCTATACTTGCTGTTTCATTAGACTTCATCTCAGCTAAATAAGCACATAATCCCAGGTCGTTCCTTCTGTCGGTGGTCCTGTGCCCTGGTGTTCAGACCGTTCTCTGGTGCACAAGACAATTATCCTGAGTTTAGAGATTCAAGAAAGTAAGATGATCCATCACTATTTGCTGATATGAAGTGATATTTGATCTCTGTCTACAATAAACTCCTTACGGGCAGGATATTTTTCTGTATATTCTTAGTGCTTTAGTCTTGTGCAAAGAATGACTGATCAATAGACATTTGAGGGATGAAAAATAAATGAACAGGCCTGGCTGGCGGGTTATCTATTTCCTTCCCCCCCAGGCATTCAGGATCTTTAACTGAACAACTGGCTGGGAAGAGAAGCAGGTCCCTTCTGTAAATGTGAAGGAGCCCTTTAACCACATTCACCCACATCATTCACCTGTTCAGGCACTCACCCGCTGCCCCTGCCATGCACCAGGCATGGGGCTGGGTGCTCTCAGCAGCTCACCTTCCATTGGCAAACACGGGCAAGGAGTCTGACAAGGTAAAGAAGAAAAACATCCAACCCAGCTCTCAGGCTTTCATCTTAAAAAAGAAAATAACCTGAATGCTTGAAATCAAAAAGGCTCAAATGTCTTTGCTTATCCTTTGGGTAATTGTAAAGATAATGTTTAAATATTACTTCCACGTGCAAGGTAACATATTCATGGCTTTGCCCTTGACAGCATCGTGTCAATGGCCCTCTTCGGATGCCTCAACTCCCTTCCTCCTAAATTAAACATATTTTTGCTGGACAAATAACCCTCTTTGGTGTCCCTTGGGGTCTCCTTTTCCAGGTCCTTATTTAGCTGATCCTTCTATTCTCTACGGTCAATGTTTGTGTTGTGGCCTTGTTACCTGAGAATCTACCATTTAAAGGATTTTATACTAGATAATGGGCATACAAAGACACAGGGGCCACTCCCAAAAGAATTGGATTTGTTGCTGAAGTATTATATTTGGTTTGCCTGAAAGAGACTGCATTTAGTAAAATAAGTCTATCTACCTTTAAGAGGGAGTGTTTGGAAAGTATTTCATTCATTCATTTATAGTTGAATATGAGCACTTGCCCCGAGCCAGCTGTGGTGCTAAGGATGGGAATCACGTTCATCCCTGGTGACACCAACAGCCAGAGGAACTCACAGCCCATTGGGAGTGAAAGAGAAATAAACGGAGACTGTTAAGGGCTGTCCTAGAGACACAGAAAGGAAGTACCTAAAGCAGACTATGAGTTAGAAAAGGTTTCTTGAAGAAAGTACATCTAAGTCAAGGCTTGAAGCATGAACTTGAATTGGCCTGATGACAGGGTACGGAGAGAAAGTGCCAGAAGCAGCCTTTAGCTATAGACACAGAAGATATAAAATAAAATAGGCTTCCACACACAAAAAGACAAATATTTCACGATCTCATCTACACTTACTATCTAAAAAGAAAAGATAATGTTGAACTCATGGTAACAGAGTTGAATGGTGGTTACCAGAGGCTGAGAGGTCAGGAGAAAAGAAGAGATATAAATAAAAGGGCACAAATTTTGAGACAAGATGAATAAGTGCTGGAGACCTAATGGACAGCATGGTGACTTGCTGTCCACTGTAGTTAACAACTTATTGTATACTTAAAAGAAAACACATGTCCGAACAAAAATGCAAGAACGCAACTGCTTTAACAGCCTTATTCACAATATCTAAAGGATAAAAACAACCCAAATGTGTAACAATGTATGAATGGATAAAATGTGACATATCCATGTGCTGGGTTGGAATACTTTCTGCAATAAAAAGGAAGCATCGATATGTGCTACAAAATAAATGAACTTCAGAATGTTATATTGAATTAAAGAAGCCAGTCACAAAAGATCACACATCATATGATTCCATTTATACAAAATGGCCGGAATAGACAAAGTCATGGAGATGCAAAGCAGGTGAATGGTTTCCAGGGACTAAGAGAAAGGAGGGGAGTAAATGATCAGTGGATAGAAGGTTTCCTTTTGTGGTGATGAAAATGTTTGGCAACTTGATAAAGGTGGTGGTTGTGGGTTTTCATGGCTATGTTATAAGTCATGTGCAGAGGCTGGGAGAAAACTGGATGGAGAGTCTGCTTGTTTGCATTAATGCAAGGAAGGGGACCATAGCTTGCACCAGAATTTTAGGACCAATGACAGTATCTAGAGTCTATTGGTGAAGAGCTGGTTTTAAATTTGTAGAAGGGCCCAGCAAAAAGTATGAGTGCTCTAGGAGGACCTCTTCAACATATTTTAAAAAGAGTATGGCTTTCTTGTGTCCATGCCTCTGGTTCTGTTTTGCTTAGAGCCACCAGAGGGGAGAGGAGAAGAGGGTAAGGAGGGAAAGAAGGGGAAGGGCCTAGTCAAAGACCAAATATAAACGACCTATGGACATGAACAACAGGGTGGGGATTGACTGTGGGAGCGGGGGGCGGGCCAGGCAGGGGTGAGCAACAGGGGAAAATTAGGACAACTGTAATCAAAAAACAATTAAATAAATAAATGCATGCATACATACATACATACATACATAAATGTATGGTTTTCTGCCAAGACTGCCTGGGCTCACATCTCAGCCCTGCTATTTATCAGCTGTGACCTTGGGGAAATTTATGTGACCTCTCTATTCCTTGATTTTCTGATCTGTAAAATGGTGATAATCATATTTACCTTGTAGTGTTATTGTAAGGATAAAATAAATTAACAGGCTTTAAAATTACAAGATAATTCCTTGCATATATGCTTACTAAATGTTAACCTATTATTTTACTACATGGTTCACTGAGGTTCAAGTGACCTTACCATCCCAGAAAACCCTACCATGGCTTACAAGTAACTCTTACCTGGTCTGCCTTTCTCACCATGGAGAACTTCATCCTCAAGGAGGCAGACTCTGAAAAAAAGTTTCCAGAGTGCCATTCTAAAATCACATCACTTGCCTGAAAGTGGAAAAAAATCATTAAACATTAACAGGTGGTGTGATGGTTAGTTTTATGTGTCAACTTAACTGGTGAACAGGTGCCCTAATTGAATATTATTGCTGAGTGTCTTCGAGGGTGTTTGTGAATGAGATTAGTACTTGACTTGGTGGGCTCGGTAAAGCCCATTGCCCACCTCAACACACACACTGTGCTTGAGCATCATGGAATCCAGAGAAGGCCTGAATAAAACAAAAGGTGGAGGTGGGAGGAACTAGCTCTTTTTATCCCTGCTTCCCAGCTTGAGTTGGGACATCCTGTTTTATCTTCTCCAACCTTCAGATTAGGATTACTCCATCAGTGTTCCTGGTTCCCAGGCTTTTCAACCTGGACTGAGTTACACCACATGCATTTTTGGGTATCCAGTTTACAAATGGCAGACTGTGGGGCTTCTCAGCTTCCATAATCTCATGAACTCATTCTTCATAACAAATCTCCATCTATAGCTATATCTATCTAATCTATATCATATTGGCTCTGTTTCTCTGGAGAAAGCCTGGCTCATACAGCCCAGAAAAGTCTGTGAGTAGCTTATCCAACCCCATCATTATCACAATAAGGAAAATTGGTCCAGGAGAGGTGAAGATTGCCTCTCAGAGCATACTTGTGGATCCAAGATTATCATTTCATGGATCTACCTCCCAATGACTTCTATTTATTTTCCTTCTACATCAAAGGCCTTCAGAAAAGAGTGTGGAGAGCTGAAGAAAAAGTAAGGGATATCCTACCAGGTAGGCAAGGGACAGCAAAGATTATCAACCAAGGAGCACCCCCAGAAAAGAAAGAGGAAGAAGGGAAGAATAAGAAAGAGGGAAGAATATGCCTAGCTCAGAGGCATTTCCAATACACACAGTGGTAGGGCATGCCAGGTAGAGATGACTGGTGCATTCCCTGGGGGTGTGGTCGAGAGGATGGAAAGGGAAGAAAGAGGAACCAGCAATGCTTGGGATGACTGAACCTGACTTTCTTTGGGGATTTCCAGAGAATCTATTCTGGAACTTCACGGTTGGAGGGAAGTAAACGCCCAAACCCAACAAATGCTCTAAAAGAAAGCATCCCTAGATAAAGAGCTTAAATGTCAGTTACCCTTTTGACAGAAAATTGGAACCTGGTGAGACTTTTTCTCAGCAAGATTGGATGTTGTACGAGAACTCTCAAATCATGTGTAGTTCCTCTTCCAAGAAATCTGAGGGTCTTCAAGTTTTCCTGTCAACAGTCAATGACTACAGTGTGACTCTAGAACAGCATAACTGTGAGTAATAGTCTCAGACACTGAAATGTTTTGATCTGATGCCTTTTGATTTTCTACAATATGCAAGCAACATGTTTTAATTGGTAGATTGGATTTTAATTTATGTTTATTCTTTGCCACTACCATATTATAAGACTACATAGTAGTTTTCATAATTTGAGAGAGGACACCAGATATTTGCTCTGTAATTTTTTTTATATACTCAAATGCCTTTAGACAAAACAAGAACCTAATTTAGTCACCCACTAGCCATGAAAGCATCTGGGGTACATAATATTTTTTCCACGGGGCCTGGATGACTGCTTTCAGTGCTTGTTTATTTGACCTGGGAAAACACAGCTCACAAACAGCATCTGGATTTCAGAGAGGGTTCCTATATTTGCCCCCAAATTCTCCCTTTCAGTCAATGATCTTCAACTGACTCATCTACAAGGTCAGAGAGTTGAGTTGCTCGGCAGAGACTAAAGTGTAAGCGTCTCTGGCTGGTTCCCTGTAACCACCAAACCCCACAATCTTCTCCCTGGGTGTGTGGCATGGTAACCTGCCTGAGGTTTTGCCAAGACCACCAGAGACCAGGGGAAAAACAGATCTCATAGCCAAAAGTGGGTACCATGGTCCTGACAAGGGTAAGAAGGATGGTAGAGAGGTTTGAGAATTTGTTTATTTTATTTAAAGAGTTCACTATTAAGAGCAGAACGTAGGGTAGGGTAAGAGAAGGGACTTTTTTTTTCCCATTAAAAGGTGTGAATGAGAACTTGCAATATTTGATGACATGTTTTTCCCTGAGAGATCTTCACCCTTGGCAGTCCCATTTGAGACACTGATGAAAAGCTGTGAGCACAGTTTTCTAAGGTCTCCAAGAGAAACCCAATAGATTTAACTTACTCCAGTTCCAGTGATGTGAGGACCTCAGAGTAAATGAAGAAATAAACAGCAAGAGGTGTTTTTGAACACTTGAGCAAAGATGAAACAAGGCTAGATCATGAGAGTGTCACCTTGACCTGTAGCCTCTAATCACCCTGAGAATTATGGCCTTCCTGGTTTTTGCCCAGTTTCTTCATTTCCTTTATTGTATGATTTCTGGAAATAGGCCACTGCTTAGCTTAAAGCACCTGCCACTGTGATTTTTAGCAACACCAGATTGAATTCCATAGTTGATTTATTGTATCACTATTGCATCATCAAGACATACCTGAGCATAAAAGGAGGGTTCCAGGAACATGGAGACTTTTGTCATTTTAATAAGTGCATAATAAGGCTAGATAAAGCGAAGAAATACCTACTCGTTTTTAAAACAAGTTCATTGGTGACCCTGGTTAATGCTTAAATCTAGTCTTTTCTTACCTTTTTTATCTTCTTTTCTTCTTTTTTAACTTTTGATGTAAGGAAAAAAAACTCCAGTTATTCTACAATGTGTGAAGTCAAACCCTAGTTATACTTACAAACCTGCCAGAATCGAAATTATTATTGTGTTTAGAAAGATATATAAAATAAAAGTTAATACTTATACAAAAGCAATTATATAAGGATATATCTTCAGAGCAAAAAGAGAAAATAAGCTTTTCCCTTTACCTTATAAGTGGAAAAACCTAATTTTTAAACGCTCCTAACTTCATACATAGTTAATATTTAGCTTCCCTGACTTTTCCCACAGAAGTAGGCTGGACTAGAGCCCCTTGCTCTATTTATTTTTTTTCTCTCTATTTTTTGTCCCTCTTTTCCTCCTTTCTTCTCTTTCTTTACCCATAATTCATATCCTTTGGCTCTAGGCCATCATTTTTTTTTGCCTTAAATAACTGTGCTTTTCTTGTCTTCATGTAACATTATCTCCTTGAGACTCACAGCTTTCTTTGTCGTCTTAAAATGAATTCATTGTTACAGACAAGACCTATGCTTATTTTGGTATCCTACAGTTTTGAAGAGATGTGCATAGCGTTTAGAAAACTAGTTAGAATTCCTTTCAAATCTTCCCAGTGCTTTTATGTTGAAACCCTATCCATCCCAAAGCTAGGTACAGTACTATTTGTAACAGACATGATCCAGCCCTGAATGATAACACTGGCAAGGAAAAAATTAGAGGTGATTGAACCCAGTTTAGTCTGCAAAGCAATCCTGTATCACAACATTTCCTTCTCAACATGTTCATAAATTCTCATGATTATGGGAGGCAGTGTTTGTAGATTGGAACAACTGCAGCTTTTGAAATAGATGAACCTCACTTAAATATTACCTCTACCAGTCAGTAGCTCTGGAATCATGGTTGAGTTAATCTCTCTCCCTCAATTTTTTATAATGTCTGCTACGTAGTACTACAGTGAAGATTATTGAGAAATTGCCATGTGCAGTATTAATGCAATGCCTATCACATAGTATGTGCCTAATGGAAAAATATTTTTCCTGATACTAAAGAACAAATCAATAGTCACATTACATAAACAATAGTAGGATAAGAGAAAGGCACAATTCCTACAAGGTAAATTCAATACAGTTAATTATTTTCCATGGAAACTGGATCTTAATTTGAGTCTTAGCTCAGTTAATTTGATCATAGTCCCTAGATTTGGGGGGTCTGGTAATTCACTCTGGATGCCCACCTCTTTTCTGAACAAAGTCCACTCCCTATGGTGGTCCCTAGTTGGCTAATGGTAAGGCAACACTAGTCATCATAATATACAAAGTGCATTGGCATTGCAATAGCAAAATCCACTGGGCTCTACTCCATTATTCCTATAACTCCTGGGAAAAGCTGCTTGAGCTCACTTACAAGCCTGGTCTAAACAAAGCCAAGAAATCCATGTTTCTCCTGTTTTCTAGGTGTTGTAGATGCACTTAAGAATTGTGACAAAAGCTATAATGTGACATCTCCAACTTTTCTTATCAGGTCCAGATTCTTCATGGGTTTGTAATTTTTAAGCCTGCACAGCCCAAAAAAATCACAGGTGTGGAATATAACTGCTACTTACTGGCTCCTAACCAAAAGAAAGATGGGTGCTCACTTCGGTGCCCATACACTAAAATTGGAACAATACAGAGATTAGCATGGCCCCTGAGCAAAGATAACATGCAGAAGAAAGATGGTATATCAGACACATTTATTTAATATCTGACAAAGGACACTTTAAGAAAAAGAGTATTATAAAAGATAAGGATATTTCTTTATGATAAAAAGCTTAGGTCATGCATGGGATATTAATAAAAATTGTTTGTTAGAAGGGAGACAAAACAAATAACAACCAATTTCAAAAATTTAAAGTATACAGGATATAATTCCTCACTACATTGCAATTAAGCTATGAACCAATTGTAAAAAAGATGACTGGAAAATCCTCCTATTATTGAAAATTAAGAGATTTAGTTCTAAATAATCCATGTGCAGAAGAAATACGAGTGAATACTAGAAAATATTTTAATCTAACTGGATGTAAAAATAAAGCATTTCAGAACTTGACTAAAAAAATAAAATAAAAATTTGGAAATATTTTGATCTGACTTAAACTGTACATCAAAATTTGTGAAACTCCAAAGCCATAGTTAGACATGTATAATGTTGATATTTGTTTTTTAAAAAAGAGAAAGAAAGCTTGAGAATCAATGAGCTAACACACAGCTTCAGAAGTCAGAAAAAGAACATCCAGTTGAACAAAAAAAGTGGAAGAAAATAAAAATAAGAGAATGTGGTGAAATAGCAAACATATAATAGAGAAGATCAATAAAGAAGCAAGTTAGTTCATTGAAAAGTCTAATAAAATAAATAAATGATGGGCACCACTATCAGGAAAAGAAGAGTGTAAACACGAATAACCAATATAACCAATACCAAAAATGCGAAGGAGGAGGTAGCACTACTGAAGCTCCTGCAAACATCTGACTCACCAGCTGAAATGAAATGGTGTTTGAGATTTACTTTAAAATAACCCAAGGGAACGGGGTAGTGGGAAGACTGTAGATGAAATAAATTGGCCAGGTGTTCAGAGTTTTTGAAGCTGTAAGAGAAGTACATTAGAGTTCATCCCACCAGTCTCTCTAGCTTGGTGAATGCTTGGATTTTTTTTTTCAGAAACAGGAGAAGGAGGAACAGCAGGAGAGGAAAGGAATGAAGGAAGAAACAAAGGGAGACAGAATTTATCAAAGAGTATTATTGTATTTCCCAGTTTACACCTTATGCCCTGCAATCCCAACTGCTTCTTCCCATTTCACCTGAGTTTTCCTTTTGTAACAAAGTAGTGTTTTTATAGTTGCAGTAAAACCACCCAGGATGGGTTGGGTTAGGTGCCCTTTTTGTGCTTTCACCTTCATCATGGCTTAACTAGTAGTATTTGAGATGTATGTTTGGCAAGCAAAGTTCTCACTATTGAACTGAAGACAGTAGAGAATGCCCTCCCACTCTGGCTAACCCTAAACAGATACAGAATAACACCTCCCTTCACAGCAACTGGCAAGTCCCTGACTGATTAAATGAGATGCACTTGGCAGGAGGGGCAGAACCAGCTGGACTCTGGGTTCTGGTGGGAGACTATTCAGCACTACTCAGTGTTCTAGTAAGTTCGACCATGACTCATGCTGCAGCCTATGAGATGCACCAACCATCCAGGCTGCCAGGAGCTGAGTCTGCACGAAAAATGAAAAATTACAGTTCAAATGAGAAATTTGTGTGGGAAAACAGCTGTGTGGTCCAGCTATAAAGTGTATAGACTTGAGAATTCTTAACTCTCTTGCTAAAATGCTCTTGTCATTTATTAAGTGGAGTAAAATCTAAAACTAAATATTTCTTTTTTACTCTTAGGTAATGCTTTTTTTATTTTATGTTAAATGCTTTTACATTCAAAATACATATTTGGTAAAAATATACTGAATTTGGTACTGAATTTTAGTTTCTCAAACATGTTACTCATAAACATTACTTACACAAAATGTAGAGCTTACATTCACCAGTCATCAGGGCGGTTACAGTGCCATTTCTGACTGCACACACAGAAAAGACAGAAGATACAAGTCTGCTAGCTAAGGTATTAGCATTCTATTTTGAAATTAATAGTCATTTTGAGAAGACTATTCTTGAAGCTGACAACCAACAAAAGCAGCTGCAGAAGGTGTATTTACCTATCATTCTGTGAAGATGGCTTTTCATCTGGATCAAATGACTCTAAATTTCATTCATTTGTTTTTTTAAAGATTATTCTTTCTGATTGGTTTTATTTTAGATTTTATTTATTTATCTTTAGAGGGGAAGGTAAGGAGAGAGGGAGAGAAATATCAATGTATGGTTGCCTCTCATGCGTCCCCTGCGGGGAACTGGCCTGCAACCCAGGCACGTGCCCTGACTGGGAATAGAACCAGCAACCCTTTGGTTCACAGGCTCGAGCTCAATCCACTGAGCTGCACCAATCAGGGCTAATTTCACTCATTTGTTAATATAAGGCTTCTTGTGGACGTCTGAAAAGTGAAGTGACAGCTATGAACATATTGGTTCCATTAGTTCACTAACTCCTTAAGCATGTGAACACTGGTTTCATCCAGTGTCATCAGATGCTACAAACAGAAAATCAGTTAATCCAGTCATGCTTTCTTGCTTTCACAGATCAAATGTGTAGGAGTTTGTTCTGTTGAAAAGTCAAAATAGCTCATTTTTGTGAATACTTTTGTAAACTGTGTTCAGAAATTCAACAAGGAAGACAAAATTATTTAGGGTTTTAATAATAAATACAAGTTTTGGTAAAGCATGACACCAATATAAGGCAATTATCTTGTTAAACTTCAAACTTGAGTCTTACTTAATCACTGGCTGTGGTACACACATAATTCATAATTATATCTAAATAAGATACTATATTCTAACTAAAAGTGCTTGCTTTCAGTACTTACAGATTAAATTTTGAGAATGAACTACAAAAAATTCTGACAAACTTATTATTAAAGTAATGTAGCAGAAAGCATGTTCTGTCTTTGCCATCCACCATCAGCCTTTAGACATATTCAAAGCTTTCAAAAACTCCTTAATAATTCAACCTCAATGTCCTACAATACTTTTGAAGTTCTTTATAAACAAGACCACTAAGATCCAGTTTCATTTTTCCCAAAATCAGTTGGAAATCTTTAATGAAAATATTCAACTAATGGAACATAAAACTTCAACTCTTGTAGTTACCAATTGCAATTAAGTAACAAAGCCTTCAGAAATATAAATATGCCACTTTAAAAATAAGGAAGAACTAGAGAAATAAGATATGAAAATTCAAATGGTGTCCAAGATTTAACATTAAAACACTATAATTGAGATTTGTAATATTTGAGCTTGTCATAAAAAATCTTTTGATGGAGCTCCCCTTTCTAATTGGATAAATTTATATTCTGAACTGGAGTGCAATAAAATTGAAAAGCCCCACAATCTTACAGCATATAAATTTAGTGAATTCTCAAAAGGATCATAACCATAGACAACTTGTTTGATGAATTTTGCCTTGCAAAAATATTTTTCAAAGAAATGTACTCTGAATTGAAGCAAAAAGACACAACCTGTGAAAATATTTGGACTAAAATATTTATAAATTTCATTATGAAATAAATAATAAAATTTATTCCAGGAAACTACTATGAGCTTTGAGGTACCTCAACACCTGTGGCATGCTCTCAATGAAAAATATTTTGATCTACAGAGAAAAGTCAGTTGAGATTGTCAACCATTTCAAATTTAGAAAGATAAAACCCCACTTTGAAAACACTGCAGCCAATTATAATCATGACCCACATAACAATGATTTGTTCAATGATGAACCACATGTACAGTGGTGGTCCCTTAAGATTATAATGGAGCTGAATTTCCTGTAAGAAATGGAACAATATGTGGTTCAAGAGGAATTTTGTTTCCGATAGGAGCGGTATCTGTGCGGCTCAGGAATAGATTCCCTCTCAGTTACAGCACCTCAATTTTGAGTGCACAGATTACATCTCAGTAAGTCAGCCATTGATTTATTTCAACACAGAGGAGCCTGTCTCTCCAGTGGAATATGTTCAGAAGGTGCTGCAGCCCTCCCAGATCTAGCCTGGTGGTCTTCAGAGGACATCGTTGTGCATGTTTTGTTCAGGACCCATGATCCTTATATGGCAAAGGTCCTCCGGAGATTCCTTAGTAAGTATTGTGCCACTGTCACTTTAATAAAAGCTCTTTGTGGTAGAGTGAAGCCTATCCCTGTCCTTTGGAAATATTTTCTGGTTCTAATGGTGTAAAGCACAGATACGTTTTATTTCTTTCATCAGTTTAGTGATGTAGAAAGCCCTTTGTGCCAGACAGGGTCAATGGGAAAAAAAAATTCCAAAGTCAAAATATTGAATCCTCCATGTAAAACACCTTCTTTCTTAAAACAAACGAATGAACAGAGTTCCTAGTGCTACAGCATGCAATAGCCAAAACCACATTGTCATGACAATCCCCTATGTTCCTTTATCTCTCCATCTTGATTTCTTATTCTATTGATCCTCAGGCCACTCTTCAATCCCTGCCAACAGTCACTATTACGGTGATCTACACCTTCTGTGGCTGGTTTCTCCTCGATATTGCCAGTCAGTCCAACCCACATTCCTGTTTATGGAGTAGCACTGACAACTTCTATGTTCTATTTTGGACCCTTTGGGAAGGAAGCAGGGGGATGGCATGTAGGACTGTGTTTATATACTACACAGTAAGGCACAGCAATGCCCTTGGCCTTCACACTCAGTCACTGCTCACCCACTAATGCACCCAGACAGAGTTCTGCAAGCTCCACTGGTGATAAATGCCCTATACAAGAGTATCATTTTGTATCTCTTATGTTGTAATTTTATTATAACTTTTCTATGTTGGGATAAACAAACATTTATCATTATGTTAAAATTTCCTACAGTATTCAGTATTGTAATAACTGCAGGCTGGCAGCCTGGGAGCACTGGGCTATACCCTGTAGCCTAGGCATGTAGTGGGCTAGACCATCTAGGTGTGTGTGAGTGCACTCTGTGATGTTCACACAACAAAATCACCTAACAATACATTTCTCACAACATGTCCCCATCATTAAGCAAAGTATTACTGTATATAAAAATTTTTAAATATGATAATATTGGAAAATATATTCTTCAGGAAGTATCAGTGATCCAGTAAAATTAGTGACAAATACAGCCAAAAACATATTGAGTAACATGAAGATTTACTAATGACATATATTTTAGGTCATTTTAGAAGTATGGTTATTCTATACTTCTGTGTTAATAAAAATAGACATGCTATGCTATTATATCTTATAGAAAAGCTTTTCTCAATAATAAACTTTCAATAAAACCATTTTATAAGTGTACTGAAGTAACAAAATCAATCTTAGGCCTATAAATAAACACTTCTGAAATTACACAGCTTCATTTATTTGTAGTACCTCTCTCACTCTCAAGAGTGTCCCAGTACGATTATAAATTGTATGGTCATTATAGTCATGAACAAAGTAAAAGAAATAAGCTTGCAATTACATGAACTTAAGTAAGTTCATGTAAGTTTTCTTAAGTAAGTTTTAAGAAAAACTTACTTAAAAGTATATAACTACCAAAGATGATAGAAGGAATAAAAATGTAAACAATACTATAATTATTAAACAAGAAAACTATGTAAAGAAATATCTTCACCCCCCAAAAAACTCCAAGTAGAGAGAAGTTAGCAGTGAATTTTAGCAAAGAGTCAGAAAGGAATAATGCCATTTTTACACAAACACTTAAAAAATATAGTGGGATAGCTTCCCATTCTTATTTTATAAGGCCAGTATAACCTTGATAATAGGAGTTGAAAGAAATCATGGAAGGGGTGGAATTACAGATGCATCTAACTCATGAACATAGAAGTGATACTCTTAAACACTGTAGTAGCAAGGCATGCCGAAGTTAATATTCAATACATCACATGCCCAATTTGGGTTTAGACCAGAAGAGCAAAGTTGGTGTAACATTAGCAAGTCAGTTAGTATAATAACTGACTTCACCACATTAAGAAAATCATGGAGAAAAATGATATGGTTACCTCAATATTTGCAGAAAAAAACATTTGAAATGATTTTATTTCTATTTATAATTATAAAAAGTCTAGTGAACTGTGAATGTAAAGAAGCTTTCTTAATATAATGAAGGGCCTATATCCATGAAACAAAACTTCAGCAGATATCTGACTTTAAGGTAATAAATTTTGAAAGCTTTCCCTTTGAGGCCAGAAGGAAGAATAAGATGCCATTAATGTCACTTTTACTCAAAACCATAATGCAAGTGCTAGAAATATAAGTTCTGTAGGAAAAATAAGTAAGAGGTATTAAAAAGGAAGAAACCAAATTCTTAACATTTACAGATATCTGATATAGAAAAATCAAAATAACAAGTAACTTTATAAAATTGCTAAATAAAAATAAAAATGCAAAATACCAATTGCATTGTGTTTCATTGTAACTAACAAAAAGGGAAGTTGAATTTTTAAAGATGTCTTTTTCAGTAGTATCAAATTACAAAATTTCTAGGAATAATTATAAAGAAAGCCTTGTACAACTGCCACACAGAAATTTATTAAATATATTGCATAAGAAAGAAAACCTAAGTAAATAAATAGATGGATATATCATGCTTATGGGATAGAAGAATTAATATTGTTAAGTTGTCGATTCTCCCCAGTATGATTTTTAAAATTTAACACAACTTCCCCACTCAAATCCTGAAGTTTAGGAGTGGGTTTTGGATAACTTTGGTGGACCCTATAAAACTAATTCTAAAGTTTATATCAAAAGATTATGGAAGCCAAGGCTTCCTGAGGGCTATTTGAAGGAAAACCAGGTGAGAGGATTTGCACTCCCAGACATCAGATATCAAGACAGCATAAATCCTCAACAAAATATTAGCAAATCGAATACACTAATGCATCAAAAAGATCACTCACCATGACAAAGAAGGATTTATTCTGGGAATGCAAGGTTGGTACAACATTTGCAAATCAATAAATGTGACTCACTGCATAAACAAAATGAGGGATAAAAACCACACGATCATATCAGTAGATGCCAAAAAGCATTTGATAAAATCCAGCACCCATTTATGATAAAAACTCTCAGCAAAGTGGGAATGGAGGGAACATATCTAAATACAATAAAGGCAATGTATGAGAAACCCACTGCCAACATCATACTCAATGGGCAAAATCTACAAGCATTCCCATTAAGATCAGGAAAGACACAGATGTCCACTCTTACTCCGTTATTCAATATAGTGCTGGAAGTCCTAGCCACAGCAATCAGACAAGATGAAGAAATAAAACATCGAAATTGGGAAGGAAGAAATAAAAATGTCATTTTGTACATGACATGATAGTGTACATAGAGAACCCCAAAGATTCCATTAAAAAACTACTAGCACTGATAAAGGAATTCAGCAAAGTACCAGGATACAAAATTAATATCCAGAAATCAGTTGCATTTTTATATGCCAATAATGAACTAACAGGGAAATTAGGAAAACAATCCCATCCATAATTGCTATACAAAGACTAAATACCTAGGAATAAACCTAACCAAGGATATGAAAGACTTGTACTTGAAAATTATAAGACAATGAAGAAATAGAAGAAGATAAAGATAGGTGGAAGCACTACCATGTTCATGGATAGGAAGAATTAATATCATCAAAATGTCCCAAATTACCCAAAGCAATCTATAGATTCAGTGTAATTCCTATCAAGATTCCAATGATGTATTTTACAGAACTATGACAAAATAGTTGACACAATTATGACACAGTTGGAGGAATCACGCTACTTCATATCAAACTATACTGTTAGGCCATAGTAATCAAACAGTATAGAACTGTCATAAAAACAGACACATAAATCAATATAACAAAATAAAAAGCCCAGAAATAAACCCACACCTTTATAGTCAATTAATATTTGACAGGACACAAGCACATACAATGGACTAAAGATAATCAATTCAATAAGTGGTATTGGGAAAATTGGACAGATACTTGCAGAAAAATGAAACTAAACCACAGTCTTATACAACATACAAGATTAAATTCAAAATGGACCAAATTTTTAAATGTTAGATCTGAAACTATAAAAATCTTAGAAGAAAGCATAGGCCAAAAAATCTTGGACATTGTTCGTAGCACTATTTTATCAGTTATATCCCCCCAGGCAAGGAAAACAAAAGGAAAAATAAACAAATGAGACTACAGCAAACTAAAAAGGGTTTGCACAGCAAAGGAAATCATCAGCAAAATAAAAAACATAACCCACAGAATGAGGGAACATATTCACCTATACATCTGATAAGGGGTTAATATTCAAAATTTATTTAAAACTTACAAAACTCAACACCAAAAAACATCCCAACTCAGTTGAGAAATTGGCAAAGGACCTGAAGAGACATTTCTCCAGATGCCCAATAGACATGTAAAAAGATGCTCCAAAGAGGACACACAGATGGCCAATAGACATATGAAAACATGCTCCATGTCACTAATCATTAGAGAACTGCAAATTCAAACCACAATGAGATACCATCTTACGCGTGTCAGAATAGCTATCATCTATAAATCAACAAACAGCAAGTGCTGGCGAGAATGTGGAGAAAGGGGAACCCTTTTGCACCGTTGGTGGGAATGCAGACTGGTGGAGCCACTGTGGAAAGCAGTATAGAGACACCTCAAAAAATTAAAAATGGATCTGCTTTTGACCCAATGATCTCACTTCTGGGAACATATCTGAAAGAACCCAAAACAACACTAATTTGAAAAAACATAAGCACCCCTATGTCCATCGCAGTGTTATTTACAATTGTCAAGATGCAGAAGCAGCCCAAGTGTCCATCAGTAGATGAGTAAATAAAATAACTATGGGACATTCACACAGTGAAATACTACTTGGCTGTAGTATTTCAGTGGAATAAAAAAGTGGAAAGTTTCACCCTTTGTGACAGCATGGACAGACATGGAGAACATTACACTAAGTGAAATAAGCCAGTCAGAGAAAGACAAGTAGCATATGATTTCACTCATATGCAGAATCTAATGAACAAGCTGAACTAATAAGGAAAATGGGGACAGACTATAAATAGAGAGTGGGATGACAGCTAGTGGGGGGTGGGCTAGGGTAGAGAGATTGAGCAAAAGGGGAAAAGGACTCATGGACATGGACAGCAGTTGGTGATGATTGCTGGGGAGATAGTGGTATAGGGGACTAAATGGTAATGGAAAAAAATACAATAAAGATTAAATTTGTACAAAGATAGTATAAAATGGCAGTAATTAAGACACTATGATATTGCCTCAAGGCAATATCTATGGATTTAATATCTATGGATCTATGGAAATAGCATAGAGTGTATATTGGCCTACCCTTATGGTGACTCTAGATCAAAGACAAAGGTAGCAATATACAACTGTGGAAAAAGCAACAATTTTTTAATAAGTAGTATTGGGACTGTGGTGGGGAGGGTTGGGGGGAAAGGCAGAAAACTGTACTTGAAAAATAATTTAAAAATAAGTAGTATTGGGGCAACTGGATATACATATGGACAAAATGAACCACTTCTACCTCAAATTACATGTAAATATCTATTTCAGATAGACTGTAGACCTAAACGTGAAAGGCAAGAAATAATAAAGTTCTAAAATATAATATGGAAATCATATGCAATATCCAGGGAAGGAAAAGATTTCTTAGCCCAAACACAAAGAGCATTATTATTAAAGGAAAAAAATAATAAATTGGGCTATATTGACTTTAAAAACTTATATTCTTCAAAAGACATCATGAAGAGTGAGAAATGCAAGCCACAGAAAGGAAGATATTTATAATCCTTAAAACTAACAAGGGTTTATACCCAGAACACATAGAGAAGCCCTACAAATCAATAAGATGGTCCTTGATAGAAAAATGAACAAAACAGTATTTCACAAAACAGCTTGTATAAATGGCCAATAAGCATATTCAAATATGCTCACCTTCATTGTCTCAGGGAAATACGAGTCATAAATTACAACACAATAGCACTACACACTTGCCAGAAAGGCTAAAATGAAAAACACTCAACAATAACAATGGTTGAGGAGGATATGGAACAACTGGAGGTCATTGCTGGTGGAACTGTATAGCATATACCACTTTGCAAAACTGGTAGTATCTTCTAAAGCTAAACATACACATCCCATACGGCAATAATTCTGCCCCAGCAGAAATGCAAGCACGTGTGCACCCAAAGAAAGGCAGAAGAACATTCATAGCAGCATTATACATCACAGCTCCAAACTGAAGACGGTCCAAATGTTCAGCTATGGTCTACTCCTCCCAGGGAGTCTATTCATCATTGAAACAAATGAACTACAGTTGCACACACAGCTTAAATGAACTTCATAAATATACTGTTGAATGGAAAACATCAGATACAAGAGAGTATTACTGTTAAGTGTCAGGACAGTCACAGAGGAAATGACCAGATGTTTTTTAGATTACCCAGAAATCTCAAGGTTTCTTAAGGTAACTCAGAAAATAAAATTAATCTTCTTGACCCTTGAGTAAAATATACTCTTTCTTCTTGATAAAATCTGAATTAGAGCTACAGATCTTTTCCCTAAACGTAACTGTGCACACTTGGTTAGCAGGCTCAAGGGGGAAAAATAGAGTACAATATTTTTGAGTCATAGTCTGTAGATTCAAATCTTGATTCCACCATTTACCAGTTGTTAGATTTTAGGTAAGCAACTTACTTTTTCTGTGTCCTAATTAATTTGTCTATGAAAAGAGGGTGATAACATTTACCTGACAGGATCATTGGAAGAGTTAAACTATGAAATGCAGGCAAAATATATAAAGCGGTTAGAATTTAATAGTCATTCAATGACCCTCAGTAAGTGAGTAATATAGTCATTCTTCTACACTCATGTTTTTTAAAAGTTAGGTTCAAAGAAAGGAAGAGAACTAATATTCTCTTAGTTTCTTATGCATTAAGTACTACATCAGCCAATTTCTATATTTTAATTTAATCCCCCAAATAATACTATTGTGTAAAGAAAAGTCCTGATCGTATGAAGGGAATATATTATAGAAGAACTTAAATAACTTGCCTAAGGTCAGACAGCTTGTTTTAGAGTAAAAGTCTCTTTTTCATAAATAATTTGAATATAATTTATCAGGCAGTAAAATTTGATGTCTTTTCCATGTGTATCTGCTTGCTCTTTTATAGAAAAGCTCCCCATTTTTCAGGATCAGAAATATTCTCAGACTCCATTTCTTCACCTGGTCACACATTTCCTGCCTAATCTGTATCTGAGTAGCCAACTCCTAACCCTCAACCAATTTCTTGTGGATCCAGACCTATGTTTACACAAATAGATAGAAAGGGGGAAATGGATGAAAGGGGACATCCTATTATTTGCTTGTTACATGTCCCCCTCTAGGGGATGAAGGCCACTGGCTTCACACCTTAGGGGGAGCAGGACATTTACCCATCCCAGATTTGCTGGCACACCTTACTAAGTACACACTCCTTTGCAGTTGTTTGGGGGTTGATTAAATTAGCCTCTAGGTATAAAACCTGGAATAATGAGGTTCTAATATCCCCAGAACCCCATCAAGGAGTTGAATTCAGGGAAACAGAAACCAAGAACAAGACACTGTGGAATGGAGGGGAGGGCCCTTCATTTTTATTAGGAAAAATAAAAGCACTATTTCACTTCCCTGAGAAGTAAGGGCCACAACCTTGAAGAAACACATTCCTTAAAGTGTTCAAAACCGCCCCGGTGGTGAAGTAAAAGGAAAGTAGTCAGGGCATCACTTTTTGGCTGAGGCTGCTACCCGGAAGGGCTGCCCGGGCTTCCTGTGGTCGGAGGGGAAGCAGCGGCGTCTTCCGAGCGTAGGCACAAAGGGCGAGATCAGAGCTGCAAAACCTCATGCACCAACTAGTACTTCTTGAAGCTCCTAAAGTGTCTAAGCAAGATGCCAATGTTCTAAACTCCTCTTTTTGAGTTAAATCATGCCACATATCACTCAAACTGCATAAGTTTTCATGTAAAATGACCATCAACGTTGTCTTGATGCAGTTGTAGGCACGAGAGCTGAACTAGTTGCATCTATCACTAGTCTGGCCACATCTAGACCTGTTGGTAAGCAGGTAGCTTAAGCAAACCAAACTCTAAAAACCAACGGTTTCCAAACAAACGGATCAGTGAGTGCTTATTCATTTCACAAAAGTCTTTGTTTTTCTAAAGCATCCACCATAGGATTTCTTTTTGAAATGTAAGAGCTCTCTGGTGCATTCAAAGTATGACTCAAAAAAAATTTTTTTTTACATCAGGGACTCCAACCAAGTGAAATATCATGTCAGGTCAGGTTGGGTTGGAGAATATTTTGATGTTCTGATTTTGTTCCCTTTTAATTGCTTTAGAAAAATTTATAATAGTCATCGCTTGAACTGACTCACAGAGGATTTTTGGAGGGAGGGGGTTGACAGTGGAGGGAACCTGTGGTTTGTTCACAGTGCCATAGAAAAGAATAATTCAGGGTTTTAATTTCTTTCCAAATTAAATCTATTAATGGAGTTCCTCCTGCTTTTTAGCTCATAGTTTGATTTTGGTAAAACCTCTTGATTTATGTACTTTTTTGTCAGAAAAGGAAACTTCTTTGCCTAACAGAGGCAAATCTGAAACAAACTCTGATCCTTCTGCTCTTTATAAAAGTAAAAGGCAACAAAAAGGCACTTTTTATAATTAGGTATATGGTAAGTGCTACTATTATTTCTCTTTTCTCTAAACCGAACAACTCAAATACCATTAACATTTACCCATAATTCTGAGTTAAATGCATTTCATTATCCCCCATGTATTAGTAGTTTTTTTACTGAAGCATCTTTAATTTTGCTACCTTTAAGTGTAAATGAGGTTTGCCTGTAATTGTTGACAAGAAAAGGCTTTACCGTTTCTCACTATATAATAAAAGCTCATTTCCCTGGTCTCTTTCTATTCAATTTTATGACATAAACTGTGTTAATTTTTTTCTTTTTGTTTCCCTGTCTTTTTTTAAAATACTTTTTATTTATTTATCTTTAGAGGGAAAGGAGAGAGGAAATATAAATGTATGGTTGCCTCTCCTGTATCCCCTGCTGGGAACTGGCCTGCAACATGTGCCCTGGCTGGGAATTGAACTGAGATCCTCTGGTTCACAGGCCTGAACTCAATCCACTGAGCTATACCAGCCAGGGCTGTTTCTCTGTCTTTTTCAAAAAGGTAATACAATGTACATTTTGTTTCCCAGATCATTTTCAGATGAATTTGTGTCAATCAGTCATCCTGTATTTTGTATTCTATTGCTTGTATTAAATCTTTGCATTTTTCTACTAACCATCATTCCATTATTAATATTATGTATTTCTCTTTTTAAAAAATAATAGGCCAGGATATAATCAATGTCTTAACATAACATTATCCAGAATTCTTTGAGCTAATTTCTATATCTATCATCCATGGCACTGGAAAGAAGGTGTAATAACGGCAACCCCAAGATCCACAGTGGATAACCCTCTGGTCTGGGACTCCTGAGTTGCAAATCAACCTTGCTTCTGTTTGAACAGAGGAGACTGAGAATGTCCCACTGGAGAGCATGCATTTTAGAGAAAGCAGACCTGGACTTGAGTCTCAGCCCTGCTACCTTCTCACCAGGTCCCCTTCGGACATTACTTAACCTGCCCAGAGCTTCAGTTCCTGTGTTTTAACTAAAAGGATCACTGAGTTACTGGAATGAACAGATGTCATATCTATGGAAACTGTTTAGTGTAGACATAGTGTGTCTTGAACAGTATTTTTATTTGTGTAGTCAAAACCTTTTGCCTTGTGTGGGAAGAGTTGCAAGAATGTGTAAGTCTGGTAGAGAGGGCAATGAGAGATTCTCTAGGATCACATGAACAGAGAAGTCTATCTCAAAAATTGCTACAGGATTAACAAATGTTCTAGTTCCTATTAAACATTCATATGCCATCATGAAGAGGCTTCAGTGTAAAGTCTCAGACCCTGAGCTTAGATCATGTTTGCTTTTACCAGGTGACTTGCTGATTATAGTTATTCTGAGCCCTTACTGAACAGATGTCCAGGGATTTCGATGATGTGTTCCATTACCCCCCTGAACCCACCATACCTGTTCTCTATCTCAGAACTTTACTGAGGGGGATTTTCATTCAAATCCTGGTTTTTTGCCCAATGAGAAGGGTAATACTATTAACTCTACCTCTTATTCCACTGTAGGAAAGTGAGATGGTGGAAAAGCAGAAATACACATCCCCTCTTTTATAGACTATTGGCCCTTGTTTTAACTTCCTTTTGTTATTAATACTCTATTATGCTGCCTTTAAGAGAAGACTAGATGTTATTATGAACTTTGGCATCTCTGTGGGTTTGTCCACACACTTCCATCATCCTGGGATGCCCCTCCCTCTCCGTCTGTTGACATCTATTCATGCTTCATGTTAAAGAATAAATGTGTTTGTTCAGAGAGAGTATTCTATGACCCATAGCTGAGCAGAATCAATAGCTTCCTGCTAGGCATTCCTACTCCACCTCATTTAAACACCTGTCTGACTTATTTAATGTCACTTGTGCTTTACTAGTCTAGAGGTCCTCATGACCAGCAGTGGCACCTCAAACAGGAACCAGCAGGGGAGGCACCTCTGAGGGCCAGCAGTTAGTGGGGGCTTCTGTGGATCTCAATAAAGTCAAGAGGCATTACCACAAGGAACTGGAACAGGAGAGAACAAACATGGTGTTTGCAACATGGTGACCAATGGCTTAGCAAATGGGTCACTCAAAAACAGCCCTTGGATACCCATCAAGATCTTAAGTAGTAATAGAGACAAAGAAAAATTTTTTTGTGTGAGAATCATTTTGATCTTATTTTAACTCTTACAAAACACTGGTTGCATTTATGAACTCGTCTTTTCCCCTTTAAATCGCAGCTCTTGAAGGTAGAGGCTTTTTTACCCCCTCTAAGTGTGGGTCATGGTGTTGCACATAGAAGCTACTCAGAAAATTTTATATGAAATTAGATTATTTCAATCTGATTCTTTGAATATTATGACATTTAGCATATTACTTTAAAATTTTTGAGAAGTCATTCATCATAAAAACTCAATGATGATTTGATGATTTTTAGTATTTCTCAGACTGAAATGTGCCTTGGCTTACAGGCTGAACAAACCAGAAGATGAGAACACTTAAGGTTTTATTTTTCTTTTTTTTTCCTGTGCACTGATGAAACTTAATTTCCTATTGTCAGTTTTTGTCCTCTCTCCCAAAATTACTTTCAGAAAACATAGCTGTTTTTGGCATAGCTCTTTCTACACAGAACTTTTCTATTTAGCTCTGAGCATAAGAATCACTTCATTAAATAATAATAATATCCCTAATTTATATACCACTTTATACTTATAATACACAGACACATGTTCTCTCATATGATATTCAAACCACCTTTCCTGAAATGATCATGGTAACTATTACTGAATCCATAATCTGTGGGGAAACTGAAATCATTAGAAGCCAGTAAGAGTTCAAACTAGGTCTTCCGTCCCATATTTATATTTTTTCCATTGCACCAGAAGACATCACCTCCTGGTAGTTTCCTCAGATATTGTTCAGGGAACATCTAGAAAGCACTTGTGAGCTCAGGTTTCCTATTCACCATCTCGCTCTTTCTTGACCACATCCCTTCAAACTCTGCCCTTTTCAGATTTTGACCTCTGAGTGTCTCTGGACTTACATAATGTATTTTTCCTTCCCAGAGTAACCAAGTGAAATATAACAAATACAAGGAACAGCAGAGTGGGCAAATACAAATATGTATTAGCTTATTGAATCATCTATTCCCAAGAACAATGCTTCACAGAAATTGAAGATGGAAAGGACCTATGAGGTCATCCCTCTGCCCCCGGGCCCAAGCAGGTTGAAGCCCAGAATACTGACAGCCAAGTTGTTGTTTAGTTTCCAGCCCAGCCTCTTGAGGTTCTAGATTGTATCTGCCATTGAAATGGGCTGGAAGAAAAACAGGAAAGTGATCTCCAAGTTGGAGCACTGGCTGGCATCCCAAGGGCTTGTTTGCTCTGTGCAAAGGACCCTGTGTCAGTAATTGACCAGTTCTCCCCTGATGGAAATGATCCTGATCAGGAGTCATTCCCACAGAAGCATTCACAGGTAATTAGCTAAGAATGAAAAGTCCAAATTAATAAAAAGCACACGCACTCAAATCCTCTCTGAAGTTAGAAGTGACCGATGGAAATGTCATCCCACACACAGAGGCTGAGTGACTAGGAAACGTGCCCAAACCAACGCCTTGCTTCTTTCTCTATTGTTTCCTAATTAGTCTCTGAGGCAAATCAGCAGCGGGAGTGCAGAAAATTGCTAGAGGTCTAGGAGCGCCCCCTGAAAAAACTGCTATTTGAAGAACAGCATTAGCATAGGGGAACATCCTTTACATAGTCCTACTTTCTTTAACTCTGCCCTTATTTGAGAAAAGACTTCATCCCGTACTTGGGCAAAGCATTACTGAGAGAAAGCAGATACAGCATTTTAGAGTCTAAGGAAAAGAACACTGCACTGAGAGTTTTCAAAAATGAAATAATAACCAAGTTCTAATCTAATCACTCACCCGCTATGTGACCAGAGGAAAGCTGCTTCCCTCTCCTCTCCTATAAAAATAAGAGCCTAAAGTCATACAGCCTCTGTTTTCTATTTCTAAAACTTACAAAAGAGCCCAAAATAGCGGTTTATTTTAGGCAAAGGCTGTGGGAAAATGACTCCCCCCCTTTTTTTCCCTGGTTTGCCAAGATCTTCTCCACCTGACTTAGGAGAACTTGAACTGTTCAGAGAAGGGGCTCCCCTTTTTATGCTTTGGTTTCAGGGTTTAGTTACATTAGTGTCTTCTGTGGAGTGAGATTTCAGAAAAGCAAACAGTAAGTTCAGAAAACATGGTGCCCGGCACGAGTTTAGTTCCTACAGAAGGTCTGGGCAGGAGCAAGCTCCGAAGGCAGCACCTCCCCCCGCCCTCCTCAGTTTCCCTCCCTCCCCAGCCACGGCAAGTCCACTTGTACCACATTTGAGAAACACTTCTATGCCACGAGTGCATGGATGTTCTTAAAGAACTGCTAGTCTGGGCCCCTTCTCATTAGAAAATTCATTGCTCAGTTGTGCCCTCAGAGGCGATAAAGGTTTATCCCTTCAAATAATCAATCTTTGGCCCAAGTTGATGTTTAAACTCAGCTTCATTTGAGGGCCAAGTTGTAAAACTTTCTTCTTCTTACTCTTTGTCCCTGTTCCCTTCCTTAGTTGGTTTCCAGGTTACCGTGTGTGTCATATGAACCATCTTTGTTTTCCTCCCCATGAATTGCCTACCCCTCCCGGGACCAGCCTCCAGCCCACGTATCTCTCCCTGTTCCCTCCCCCTCTACCCTACTCCTATGGCCTCATTGTCCCTTGACCATTTGTCAACAGGCAAGATGTTAAATTAACACTCAGTCCACCACAGGTCTTAAGAATTCCAGGGACAACTTGGCCCTGCCCCCTGCAGCCCCCAGTCTTCACCTACAAAATACAGTCTGCTTATGTCTTCACTGGTCAACAATAGGTAAAATAATATGTTCACTTGTATACATTGTCATTTATGATTGCAAATATTTTACTAATAATTTTATTAAAAATAGGATAACATATTGAGAATTTAAAAAGAGGAGAATGGAAAAACTGAGTAAGTTTTCCCAGGTCATCTCTGAACCAGTTAGGAGAACCTGAATCAAAGTATGAGTTGGTCTTTACTTTAACTCCTAGATTTTCCCAAGGATGCAAATAATTGACATAATTGTATCAGAGTGAACTGCTAAATGTTCATCACGCAGAAGGAAGGCAAAATAAGTCTTTATGTGAGGGCACAGCTGGGGCATGATAACTTTGGGTATAAGCAGAGTCACCTATCCCAAGCACCTAACTTACTAAGAGATGTGTTTGGAGATGTGAGGAGGTAGGGGCTAACACCATGGCGATGGGGTAGGAGTGAGGAGGTAGGAGCTAACACCATGGCAATGGGGTAGGAGTGAGGAGGTAGGGGCTAACGCCATGGTGATGGGGTAGGAGTGAGGAGGTAGGGGCTAACGCTATGGCGATGGGGTAGGAGTGAGGAGGTAGGGGCTAACACCATGGCGATGGGGTAGGAGTGAGGAGGTAGGAGCTAACACCATGGTGATGGGGTAGGAGTGAGGAGGTAGGGGCTAACACCATGGTGATGGGGTAGGAGTGAGGAGGTAGGGGCTAACACCATGGCGATGGGGTAGGAGTGAGGAGGTAGGGGCTAACACTATGGCAATGGGGTAGGAGTGAGGAGGTAGGGGCTAACACCATGGCAATGGGGTAGGAGTGAGGAGGTAGGGGCTAACACCATGGCGATGGGGTAGGAGTGAGGAGGTAGGGGCTAACACTATGGCGATGGGGTAGGAGTGAGGAGGTAGGGGCTAACACTATAGCAATGGGGTAGGAGTGAGGAGGTAGGGGCTAACACCATGGTGATGGGGTAGGAGTGAGGAGGTAGGGGCTAACACCATGGCGATGGGGTAGGAGTGAGGAGGTAGGGGCTAACACCATGGTGATGGGGTAGGAGTGAGGAGGTAGGAGCTAACACCATGGCGATGGGGTAGGAGTGAGGAGGTAGGGGCTAACACCATGGCGATGGGGTAGGAGTGAGGAGGTAGGGGCTAACGCCATGGCGATGGGGTAGGAGTGAGGAGGTAGGGGCTAACACCACGACGATGGGGTAGGAGGAGAAATATCAGAAGTGGTTCTGTGCTGCAAATACCCTCAGTAACTTTGATGGCTCTGTCACCCTGGCAGCTCCATTTGTTAAGCAAGTGTGAATTAGAACCAAGAAAATGAGATTCTATTTCATTTCAACTATTTATTTATCTATCAATCTATCTATCTATCTATTTATTTATTTATTTATAAAGAAGAAACATCAATGTGTGGTTACCTCTTGAGGGCCCCCTACTGGGGACCTAGCCCAAAACTGAGGCATGTGCCTTGACTAGGAACTGAACTGGCAACTCCTTGGTTTGCAGGCCAGCACTCAATCCGCTGAGCCACACCAGCCAGGGCTTAATTTCAACGTTTAGATTTGCATATTTGCAAAGAGGGGGAAAACTCAAGCAAGTGTTACAGTCACTAACCATTTACCCACAGGTGCACACACACAGAGGTTGGTCACCATCTACTTGCTGTTCAAAGGGCGATTCCTGAACCAGAAGCATGGACCTCACCTGGCAACTTCTTAGAAACATAGAATCCTGGGCTCCACATTAGATCTACGGGCTCAGAATTCGCATATTCACAGAAAGTCCAGGTGAGCTGTTTGCGAAGCAACCCAACAAAAAGAAGCTGTCCTAGAAAGAGGAAGGAGGAGCAGGAAGTAGAAAGAGAGTGGTGAATGAATTCTGGGCAGCATTTTCCTAACTTTGTTTTCAGCCTAGGCTAAGCAAGCCAGTCATCCTTTAAAGAACCCTAATGTAGGGTGATAATTAACACTTTGTTGTTTTTAAGGCAAGTCTACATTGTCAAGTCTTAAGGCAAGTCTTAAGGCATTGTCATCCTAGAGAGCAATCTGAAATGCAAATGGTGCCTCCAGCAGAACCAGGGTGTTTCACACACAATTACAGGCTTTCCTCGGGGAATATAACTGGGTACCCATTATGGTACCCAGTCCAATCAATGCTGCTCTTCTAAAAAAAATAAAATAAATCTTTAGTTAAAAATAAGCATAAATACACATAGTACTTAAGGCACTAACTGCAACAATACTACACAATTTAGTGTAAAAGGAAAAGAAATACCATTGGGTATCCTTTTCACTAAATAGTTTTCAATTGCTGTTTAACCTAATTGCTTTATTTCCATAGAAACAAAACTCACAGCAAGCCTTTCCTTAAAGCCAAAATAGCCTTTCAGAGCTGCAGGGCTTCAGAAGCACTTTGAAGCTTAAGTGCTGTCTGGCAGACCGCTGTCCTCTTTTTGCAAGCAGTACCCGCACACAAACCCTTCAGTCTGCCCTCTCTGTGCTCCAGGTATCGGAAGTGCTCCCTGCGGCTATGCTAGTGGGAGAAGAGGCTTCCAGATCTCAGCCCCATCATGAAAGAAAGCCCCCTCTTCGCATTCACCTATGCAGCAGGCGCACGTTCCTCCTGAGGAAGCCGGACATCCCACCTCCTTCCTTGTTCCTCCAAGAGTCGGCGCTCACGTTGCAACTGCCCTCAGGACTGATTTCTACACCAGCTTCACTAAGTATACCTTCCTTGCTTTTCCAGAGACTTTAGAGATTTCATTAAAAGAAACAGACCGTGTTCCCCTTATGAACAGTTTTTAAATCGTTTTTTGTATCACCCTACAGAGTAGTTTTGCCCCATGAAGACAGAGCATGTTTGTCTGAAGGCGGCTTCACTGGCCGTGAGTATGGAGATGGCAAATTACAGGGAAGTGGGGTGTGTGTGTGTGTGTGTGTGTGTGTGTGTGTGTGTGTGTGTGTTGCTTTATTTTAACATAATTATTTGTTTGTGAAGTACACGAGTGGGGGAAAAATTCATGAGGATATTTGGGATCAGAGAACTCAGAAGGAGGATTGGGATCATCTGGCCCGACGATGAAAGGGCTTAACCCTGTGGACATTAAGAACAGGGACTCTGAGACCGCTGACTGCTGTGGTTCCAAGTTTGGCTCTGCCTACCATGCGGTGGCAAATTGCTTATCTGTGCCTTGGTTTTCCCATAACAATGATAAAAGTACCTACTTATTAATGTTGCTGTGAAGATAGAATGAGTTGATATGCACAAAACACCTAAAATACCTGGCATATAGCAATAATTACTATTATTAATGACAGGAAGTACAGATGAAACAATTTTCCTTACACATTCAGTGCTGCACTTCATTTCACTATAATTTGAGGCTTTGTATAATGCACTTGGTTATTATTTCTTTAATCCAACCAACTTCTTTGCCCTCAAGAAGTTTGAAGCATTTCACATTATTCTCCCAGAAATTATTCAGATTTGGATACATGCACACACATTCTTTTTGGAATATGGGAAAACTGAGAAAGGAATAGTACAATTGACTTAATTATGGGGGGAAAAAGGCCAACCTCCTCCCATTTCTTTTGATGCCTAGCTAAATGCTCTTTCAACTAAAGTGTGTTTCTTTAAATCTAGTTCTAATCTGTTTTGACCTTGACAGGACTGAGAACCTCTGGTTTCCAACTTTTCTCTCATTGGAGCTTACCAACCAATAAATAGTCCTGTTGCTGAAAATCCCCTAAAAGGCTTAAAAAGAAGTATGTAAAAGTGCCCGAACTAGGATGCTTTGCACTACAGAAATGGAGAACATTCTCATACTTTTATATCCTCACTTATCTACAAAAAGTGGCCAGGTCTTAGATAACTGGGAGTATAGTATACAGCTGAAAACAGGGATCTTTGAGAAGCAAAGGGAAAAGACCTACATCATCTTTTAAAAAAACAAACAGGATGGGAAAAAGAGGGGAAATGTCTTTACTCTCTTTGGGGATTCTTAGTTTACTGGAAAAACTGAATTGCTCAGCGGCCGGGCTGCTTCGGGTCCCTCATTCCCTTTCCAAGGCAATTGCTCTATGCAGCATGATCCGCGTGCCCCTGAGTCAACCTCAGCAAGTGGGGGAATCCCAAGAAAGGCTCTCGACCCCTAACCCCTCCAAATCATGGTGCTGGTGCTCCTGTGGACTGTACTCAAATCTTTGCCTTCAATGAATAGAGCCGGAAAACTTGTGACCGCGTTTCCTGGAGGGTGATTTGGGGGCTTCTTGCTTTTGGTCTCAGCCAAGATGAGAAGAGACAAAAGCAGATGCTGGATTAAAGGGGGAGAGAGAGGAACATATGATTGGGGGAACATCTCCATGCTTAGTAATTGGTCCAATTAAAGTATAGTGTAGAGGCTTAAGTTGATTCTCATTTATGGATTCAGTTGAATCCATTTTATTGCAATATCATATATAAGAAATGTATGTTATCAGGCCCCCCAAAAGCATAGCCAAGTGCTTTTCTTATGCATTACTCAGAGATGAAATACTTGGGCAAGGAGGGTAGGCATGTGCCCTGTATGGGGTTTGGACAACCCCTGCTTTGGTTCCAAGTTGCGCTGCACCATGAACTTCATGTCTCTTTGCCTATACAAACACCACCGCAGTTTGGGAAATGGGTGTCTGCCTGGCTGCGAGTTTGCCGTTGCCATCCCGGGTGGGCCAGCCCTGTAAGGTTGGGCTTACTTGAACACCTCAAAGTACTTTTTGAATGTTTTGGGTTCAGCAAACCCTAGAGTGTATTTGGCCTGCTTTTTCCCTCCTTTTTCAAACCCCTGCGTGTTTCAAGGGAAATTTAATCCATATGTTTCTGATACATTTACACTTAACTCATCAAAATATTGTTTTGTGAAAAACCACTGGATGTCCAGGGCTCTTTAGGAGTTCTTTTAGTGGAGCTTTTTAAAGCTTTTTTTTTTCTTAGAAACAGGAAGTCACATTTGTGCCAAAAGTTAAACGAACTCGAACCTCAACAACAAAAAAAAAATGGAATTCTATTTGGAGTTCCAAATCCACAGGTTTCCAGGGGGTTCTAAAGTTGGCAAAGCATCCCATGTTTTGCAAGCCCAAGGCCTATAAACAGAATCCAGCGCTAGGTTCCATATTCTGTCCATGAGCACACCCACTTCTATGCTACATTTTGTGAGACATAAAATGCACTCAGCAAGGGAACTAAGGTGATTACCACTGCACATAAAAGAAAACCTTAAGTACCTTGGTAGGGCCATCAAAACCTGTGCAGGAGGATCTGAGCTCCATCCGTGCCTCAGGGTGGATTCAATTGTTTCAAGTGCTGGGTAAATTATAGCCTCCCCTTTACTTTTAAATCCTTGCTTTTTAAAAATAGAAAGTGAGAGATTTGGGCCAAAGGTGCTGTGTTGCAGCAGAGCCCCAAATGCGAACCAGGGCCAGGAGCTTCAGTTGTAAAACCAGAGGTTCAGGGCTGCAGGGGAGAACAAGCCTTTCCCCTCCCAGCACCATAATTAGTATTACTCGGCATTGGTCTCACCAAGGGCACTGCTCTCAGGCCCTGCTCTCTCGTCCTCCCACTGAAGGTTTTATTTTCTTGCTCAGGGTCTCTAACTTCAGCACTTTAGAGATGGGCCTAGTCATCTGAGTCACCCCAAGATTCATTAGTCCTCTGCCAGCATTGTCCTTCAAGATTCTCATAAAAGCTACCTTACTATTACTGCTTGACATGGTTTTCTACAACCACTTCAAATTAAACACTTTTCATCATGGTAAAACACAACTATGTTTTCCTGTTCAAGTCTGGGGTGATTCTAAGCTACTGTCCTCTTAGGCCTAAAGTGAGGGAAGAGCCGTTGCAGCTGACGTTGGCACCCCTCTTCTCACAGACTGGCTCACCAACCCCATGCAGCGCCGCTGGCCAGCTTCTCCCTCCTGAGTGGGCGGAGCCCGTGGAAAGTGCACAGAGACCTCAAATGAGCCACTAGGCGCCGCCAGGGAGCGCTCCAGAGTCCCCGTGCATTCATTCACACCACTGAGCACTCCCACCGTGCAAAGAACAGAATGAGTGTGTCCCCCTAATGTAGAAACCCTAATCCCAACGTGATGAGAGGGGGTGGAGCCTTTAAGAGATAACTAGGTTACGAAGGTGGAGCCCCCAGGAATGGAATTCGTGCCCTTAAAGGGACCCCAGCGAGCTGCCTCACTGTCTTCCTGCCATGTGAGGACACCGAAAGTCAGCAGTCTGCCACCAGGAAAGCTCTCTGATCTTGAACTTCGAGGCTTGGGAACTGTAAGAAAGAAACCCCTGCTGTTCAGAAGCCACCCAGGGCTTTGTTAGAGCAGCCGGATCTAACACACGGCTTTTGAGGCGGATATTCCCCGGGCAGCGAGGTAACAGCCTTTAGCTTTAGGATAAAAACCCGGCAGTCTCTTGTAGGACAGGGAGCAACATCTTTGTTTTGTCTCAACCCCACCCCATATGCGCACTCAGGAATAGATGTTCACAGGGTGCTTTGCCATCCAGAAACCGTAACTTCCCATATGGCTCCCCCATTCAGAGCACGGTCGGGGCGAGTATCAACCTCTTCGTCAGCGCCGTTCCCTGGGTCTCCTTCTCCAAAACTCGAACACTTGTAGAACTAACTACTCTGGTCCCGCCACGTGTATGCTCTGAGAACTCATTCGGGGATGTGTGCATATCACACACACACACACACACACACACACACACACACACACACACACCATGCATGGGTGCTCGGAAACGACGCACACGCCCTGCCCAGATCAGGATGCGGGAAGCAGCTGGCCGCGGAGGCGGTACCGGTGATGCGGGTGCTAAAGGAGGTGCTCAGTGTGCTCAGGCTGGACCTCACTGCCCACACACCGGGCCCCAGCGACTGCACATGGACAGGAAAGGCCCCAGTCTAGGACTCAAGGCACCTTCCTGTTTGCTTGGCTGCATTTGCACAATCTTTCTGAAAAATCAACTGTCTCCCCTTTCAGCCTCCCCCAGGGAAGGATCTGGCAGTCCATGGATGTACTGTGTACAAGGTCTGTGAGATGAAAAAATTCCCAGGAAAACAGTTTTGGCCCGGGTCTCTTTTCTGTTAACCTTGGGTACGCGCTGCTGATTTGAAAGCAGGAAAAAAGAAATGCCATATTGTTTCCTCTCCACTTCTCTTACCTTGCTTGGCATACCATTTGCCGGTTGGGACCACCTATCACGCAGACTGGCCTTGGAAGAAAAGGCTCTCTGATGACAAGAAAATCCAAGAATTCCTGAAGCAAGAATGCCCTCTAATGGAAATGCAAAGGACACATCTCATTCACAAACTTACTTGTCCTACCTGGTTCTTTATATTTTAATCTAACCAGCAATGGAACTGCCCCACATTTAAGATCTTGGGCTCTTATGTAATATTTATTTCGCATATGATTCCAAAAGAATGACTGCTTCAAATGATCATGGCCTCTACAACTAAGCCCCTTGTAAACTGTGTTCCGAGAGCCTCTTTGGGGTTACTCCAGCCTTCTACGTCATTCCAGCCTCCATATGCAGCGAATGATCCAGCCATGCTGTGATAGACCAGTGCTGAGAACCAAGGAAAATTATTCTCTGACTTGTCTAAATGTGTCTAGGCATCGTATAGTGATAGTTCCCCTTATTACTTTCACTTATATTTCTGTTGAAAAGTGTTTCCCCTACTCTGTGCCCCTGTGGATTGAGAAGCATAAATTTTCCATGCTCAATTTCTTTCAAGTTCAGGATGGAGTACCCAGTCCCCTCGCATTCATTTCCATCCAAGAAGCTTCAATTTTCTCTCAGAAAGACATGCGTCTGCCACTGAGCCGATCTCACTTGGCCCAGAGCGCCACCAGAGTCCTCCTGGTCATGCAGTGTTGCAGGAGATGAGTCCAACCATGGTTGTGTCAGACAGCACAGGAAGGTTTGCTTCAGACTTGCTGGCTGCCCTTAATGAGAAAAACCCACACAGGCATTTTCCAGAAAGGCTGACGATTAGCTTGAATTGAACCTAGGATAATGCTAAAACTCCTTGGGTATTACGTATCTATTTCCTCTGTTAGTCAATTAAATAATTAATACTGAGTGGTGCGGAGGTGGTTGCCTCAGGACTCAGCAGTCCCTGTCTCCAAGGCCTTTCCACCTACAGATACTGAGCCATGACGGTGGCCCAGGCAGCGGATGGGATCCAGCCAGGGGAGGACTTACTCCGCATACCACCCAAGCAGCAGCCCGGAATCCAGGTCATGGGTGGAACTACACACAGACCAACGACTTCAGAGGGTGGAATTTGGGGAGATAAAAGCTGCAGAGATTGGTGTTGGCAATTTGATGCCATTAGAACCAAACCCCACAGACAGACACTGCTACTGACTTCTCCCCGACTGGGGTGGAAAATTCCTGTCAGGCAGACGGGTTGGTGGGATTTGCTTGACTTCTGACTGGATGAGTCAAATCTGAGCCAGTACCGGTGTCTGCCCTACTCTCAGGTTTTGATTCCTGGTCTTGTTTCTGACTTCTGTGATTTAGAACATTAAACCACGTGGGGGAGGGGCTCCGTGGAAGATCCGTGTGATTGTATCGGTCTCTTGCCAAAAGGCCTCAGGTCTTGGCTGGTGGGGGTGAGAATAAAAAGTACAATAGCGCTGGGACCTAGTTACTTCACATTAAGTACACCTGTGCAAAAACCAAGACGTAAACCGCTTTCATCACCATATCCCAGGACCTGGCAGACCTGAGTCGACTGCTTGTCTGACCTCTGCCTCTGTCCTTCCATCTCCAAAATGAAAACAATTGTTTCAACTCATAAAGGTACCAAATGGTAAGGTAGATCAATTACCTCTAAACGAATAGATGGTTTGCTTTTGGTTGGTCACCTTGGAGATTTGCTTTGCATCGGAGCTCTGGTCTTGAAAACTCAGTAATGAACTTGATATTCAGCATTCCGTTGTTCTCAAGTTTTGTCTGCTGTTGATGGTTTGACCCAATAGGGAAGCACATAACTAGTTCTCGTGTCTGCCTCACTTTGTCACAAGGGACGTGACCCTCCTCTGATGTCTTCTGATGGGGGAAAGCACCCTGTTGAAAATCATTCCAGAGGTGAAGTAATTTACTTTCCCACGAAATAGTTCTTGTTTACACTTTGGCAGAGTCTTTCATTGAGAAGACCTGATTTAAAGTTCCACTTTAGTTTCCAAATAACTTTCTAGCAAGATGCATCTTCCGAAATCATTTTGAAATGTTCAACTCTCCTGGAGCAGCTGACCACCACAGTTCGCTATTCTTTTTGGTACACTTTGGTGAGCTCTGAGTCTCTGCCCCCAAATCTCACTCGCTGCAATATAAATTCTGCCACCACAATATACTACACTGTGCTCAACATTTCCTTTGCTGTCTGTATTTTGAATGGTAAGTGCACCAGTCTGGGCAACATTGATCCGCAGGGAAAAGTTGTAGAGAGCAGAGTATACTTTGTCTAAGAGCAAACTGGAACCTCCTTGAACCTTCCTAGGGGGCCTTGTCTTGCTCTGAGGCAGCACAAGGGCAGAGCCTGGAGGGCCACTTTGAAAAATGTTCCAAGGCGCTGGCAGTGAACAAATTAGTTCCTTGCCCTGGCTGAGGCCTCAGGCCCTAGGGCAGAGTCCGAGGTAGAGCACGGCAAGAGGCTGGTGGTGAATGAAGGAGGCATAATGTAGGCGCACTGCTGTGGGCCAGACCTGTAGGTGCAGTGATTGAATTATGTGTGGGCTGGGGACTGGAGGAGCAAAGTGTGGGCAGCCTGGCCTCAGCAGTACGTGAAGAACTGGGTGGCAAGATCCTTGTCTGACCTCTGCCTGAAGTTGACTCAATCTGGTTCAGTCCAAATATTATTCATCCCTCATTTTTAAGAGTGACATAGTCACTCACCAATTCCCAAAGTCCTGGAATTAATCAAATTTAAGAGAGAACCGAAAAGGAGTACTACTGCCTCGTGACTGTCTATAAAGCTTGCAGTGGGGGGCCCTCCAGTGGCTGTGGGGAAAATTGAACTCTGTTCAGATTGTTGCCTCTCTTAGAAATGGCATGATCAGCATCACAGAATCACACATGAACTCCCCTCAGTCATGTTATAACATCTTAGAGTAAAATGAAAAGGCTATCCAAGAAGAGGTAAGGGAATCTTGCTCTCCCTGGAAGATACAGGTCACAGCCAGGGAAAGAAAGCTGACATTGATGGTGGCCACCTGAGACTGTTCTGGTTCCCTTTGCGAAGATGTAGGGGCTTCATGTGCCTCTCTGCTCTTTCAGTTCCTCCGTCTGTCTCTTCACTGCAGCACTGTTCTGAGGACTCAGTAGCACAGAGGAGTGACCAACTGGCACACAAAAGGTGTCCCGAGAATGATAGCCCTGCCTGCTTTGCCTGAGGCTGTAATCTATGGTTGTACTCCTAACTTTGGCCTGTACAAAAAAAAAGCAGAGTTGTTTGGTTCCTGTCTACTTCTGTGACTGAGTGTTATCTTCCCAACCTGAAGACTGGCTCTTCAGGCTTCTTTGCCACCACCACCAACTGTCTATCAGGTACCCAATCAGCACCAGGTCAGTGGTGCTTACATTTACTACTTATATAATAACTATTTCTCAGAGTCTACTCTATCAGGCACTCTCCTGGGTCACCTTAACTAGGATTCACTTCCATCCCAGTTAAAAGAGGCACCTCCTTGCTCTCTTGCTCTTGTGCTCTCTACTTTCTCATTCTTTCAATGAAACACAAAAACAAAATCCGACCTAGGGAGGTTTAAGCTAAGATGATGATTCCACACCTTCTATAAGGACCAGCGTAGACATAGAAGGGTTGAAACTAACTTCTACGATACAGGCTACAATGCTTCTGGCCGCTAAAATCCCTTGCTTTGTTATCCCTAGATAATATGAGTAACTGTCAGGAGTTTCTGAAACTGGAAATTTGCCTTTATATGTTGCAGGTTCCAAAGTCTTTTCTGCCGGGATGCTGTGAGAGTACCAAAGGGGAAAAATACAGCAAACACATGCAGCCACCTTGATAAAAGGTTAACAAAATGGGCAAGAGTACTGAAAAGATCAGAGGAAAGAAAAAAGAGTCGAGTAGAAAAAAGACAAACTTAAAGAAATTCCTAGGAGTACTGCCTAATCCTTCCATAGTAGCATTTGAGGGTACAGACTCTGAGCATAACTTAATGGATAAGTATAAAGCCTGACATAGAAATGCATAGGTTGAGTTAAAAAGGCTGTACAATAAAAGAGAAGGTAAAATATCCATAAATACGACCATCATTCTTTGGGGTTCAAAGGGTATCTTAACATGTTTTTTTTTTTTAATATGTGGCAGGTGGTATTTTCCTAAAAGGTAAAATCGAATTCATACCTCTTTGAATCTGGGTGGGCTTCTGACCACTGCCAAGAATAGAGTATATCAGAAGTGACACAGTGAACTTTTAGGGCCAAGTCATACCAGGCAATGCAGCTTCCACTTTGCTTGAACCTTGCACTTGGAGCCCTGAGCTTTCACATAAGAAAACCGATGACTTACATTGATTGCTACACTAGAGAGGCTACATGTTGGTGTCCTGAGCCAAACTAGACATCAGGCCCAGTGGAGCTGTCGAATGATAGGAGCTCCAACCAACATCTGATTGTATCTGCATGAGGGACCCTAAGTGAGAGTTATGCAGATAAATCCTGTCTGAATTCTTAACCCACAAATCATGAGCGTAATAAAGTCATTGTTTTAAACTGTTAAATTTTAGGGTGATTTGTTATGCAGCAACAGTATTCAAAATAGTATTTGTAGTTGGCGGTTTAGCAGGCTTATTTCAAACCTAAGGCGGGGATGTCACATCATTAACAAGGGCTAATGTGAGCCCTGCTTCAATCGCCTACCAAACTACTAGAGAAGATGCCTGGCTGGTAAAGACTGTCGATGGGGAGGGTCGGTGGGAAATAGCATAACTAAAGTACTATAGAAATGAAAAGAAAGAGTTGGCTTTAATTCTCTCAATTAGAAAAGACTTGATATAGTGGGTAACATTCGAAGTGACTTTGAACAATAAGACGAAATATCATAGTGCACAAAGGTGCAGCGCTTGAGATGGGAAGTGGTTTTGTGACGGTGAGGTCTTGAAGCAACCGAACGTCAGCTCTCGGCCTTACCACTCTGTCTCTGATCATTGCGTACTGCTCTCTCAAGTCAAGCTGCCCATCAAGACACCAGCTGAACAATTCCACCAGGAAGAGCAACGAGCCTTTGCAGATGCCCAGATCTGTCCATGGACATGCTCCTGGCAACGTCTCCAAGGCTGAGTTTCCCGGGGTTTTAAAAATAATTGTAACATAAACTCTTTGAGGAAGTCTTTGGAATTGTCTGGGACACTCAAAAAACAGCTAACAAATTCCCATTCCTCTTTTCTGTCCAGCATTTTACATGCTAACTGTTTATTTATAAAGCAGTATAATTTGACCTTTAATCAATGGCAAATATTGCTTATATCCCAGGCCTTGATATTTGAGCTCTCCCAATTGGTTGTTGTTAAGACAGTGGTTTTAAAACTCAAGACAATCTTTATTACTTGTGTGACCTTTTAACTTTGAAAAATAAGTTATTCCTTCCCTTCCTTTTCTAATCCTCCACCCCTCAAAAATACCCACTTTACTGCTTATGAACTCACAGTCATATCCAGGCTCTCAGACACTGATTAGATATTGAAAGAAATATCACAAAACACAATAGAAAAAATTAAATGCATGGGAAATAAGCAAAAACCATTAGTTTAAAAAAATTACTTAGATACCATGGCTTGTAATACCTATGTTGCAACAAAAATGTTCATTTGCACAATGACAACAGCTTGGGGGGAGAATGCATTTAACTGGGGAGGGAAAAATCCCAGCACAGTTGATACATGTTGAAACAGTACCTAAGAGGCAAAGATATCTGAGGAATCATCAATGAGAACTGCTCCAGGTGACTTGGTAGACAATAACCACTTGTGGCTATCTAAACTTAAATTAATTAAAGTTAAATAAAATAAACAATTCCATTACTCTGTTGCAATAACTACACTTCAGGTGCTGAACAGCTGCTGCGTGTGGCCACCAGATTAGACGGGCAGCATCTCCGTCATCGCAAAACATTACATTGAACAGCACTGCTCTGAGGAAGTAGCTATTTCCCTTCTTTGCCATTCAGACAGCAGCATGGAAGTAATTTGAAATGCAAAGTATCTAATAATTCTTGAATTACAAAGCACTATTTGTTTGTTGGCATTTGTTTATGCCAAGGTAAAAGGCCTTATTTGTATACATTGGAAGAGGGATTAAGTTTCAAATGTGGCTATAAACTTTAATCCATTTTGAAAGTATCCATCAGTTTTTGGTTTGTGAATGTCCAAATAGGTGTTAAGTCAAAAAAGTCAGTTTTGAATTTGGAGGGTATTTAGAAATTATAACCTTATGACATATATGTTAAATAAAATGAATATTTGCCCATATCGTCCCCAAATATGCCCAGACATCAAGTAAAAACAATTGGAAGACAGTAATTGCTTTTTCTAAAATTAGCAGTAAAATTCAATATAGAGACCAAGTTATTTGCCTTATTTTGTATGTCAGCTTTCTGTGGCAATAGGTTTCATTTATTCATTTACTCACTCAACAGATGTTCGACCATTATCTGTGAGTCTTATGTAATAAAAGTTTCTCTTTTCAAAAGATTTCTGCTCCTTCTAAAGAGGGCAGCCAGGATGGAAAAACCATGCTAAGTGGGAACAGTTGAAAGGACTGGCAATGTTTTCTCTTGCAAGGATAATTCCTGGGGGAACTACTACTTTCTAAAAATACGAGGAGGACTTTCACGTGGAAAAGGCATGAGCCTAGTTCTCTGGGATCCCAGTGGAGAAGTGAAATCGACATCTGAAAGCTACAAAGAAATTGATTTGGAATCAACGTTAGTTCAAAACTATCTGAAGGTAGAATAGATGGCTCCAAAAGCAGGGACTTAAAAGCCACAGAAAAACTTCAGATCCAAGTTGGGTTTGTCAGGGACGTAGGACAAGGAATCCAAAGATCGGATGTGTGATTTCGCAGGAACTTCTCTGAGGTTCTTTTGAATTTTACACTTCTATGTTGTCAAAGTTAATCTGATCACAGAAGTCTTCTGAGAAATAATAAATTGTTTTCTGATGTTCGTTACTAATGATATTTACCTATGGCAAATAGGTAAGATTTGTGGAATGAGCTTATTTTTTTTATAATATTCTATTTTATAGTCTAGTCACTCTACTCCTACATGAAAATAGGAATATCTTCCAAACTATAAATGACAGCATTTGGCAAATTATATTATTTGCAATTTTAAATCAAGAAAAACAGAATGAGTCATAGATTCACTCATAAAATTGGATAACTCTGGAACGTTTCAAGTGGGCAAGGGACTAACTGATTAGTAGTAGATAAAACTTGATAAGCAGGATGAGAGGCCCCGTTCCTCTTTTGGCGGAAGACAAATTGCGGTGCTATTTGAAAGACTCCCGTTGCCACCAGTTACAGACTTGACGTTGCACAGTATCAGTGCCTCTCTGACTGCGACGTAACTGCAGAACCGTACTGAAATCTCTTCCAAAAGGGTGATGGCCATCTCCCTTTGAAAAACTCAATAAATAAGAAACCATTTCTGTTTCAAGGTGGCAGAATGAACCAGAAAGCAAACTTCAGAATATGGGTAAGTTTTGAAATGTTTCAACTTTCGTCAGAATCCGCCCACTCTTCTAAGAGTTACTGTGAGACAAATGCACCGACAGAGAAACGGAAAAGGCCAAGCCATCCGGAGACGTCTCCTTTGATGGTACCGGAGCTTCCGTGAGCCTCTACCCGTCCCTGCGTAGCTGCGTGTTTACTTGGACTGAATCTCCCGTTCAGGGACACGAGCTCTGAAGCAAGGTATGATCTGTGTACTTCAATTACTTCATCACTGTTTGGCTTATGTTAATAATTATTTTAATTGGTTATTAACTAACACTACAAATATATTGTCTTTGATTTCTTTGTCAGAAAGAAAGTTTTCATTTCTTCCCTTCTTGTAAGCAATGGTAATAGATGAATACAATTAAACACTTAAAAGCCCATCAAAAGAAGAATTTCATCACAGTCACCTGTATTGTCCTGGCATTTTTTTTTAAATGAAGTCCCACGAAAATGGCATTCTGTCTCAACTGGGTAACACATGTAACAAAAACAAATGTCATTAATGAAGTTCTTAATTTAAATGACTAGTGTCATCTGAACCTTCATTTCTTTATGGGTTTCTCGCTGTCCACAGTTAAGCTTGTTATATATTTGGGTACATATTGGCCTTAGTTTGGAAAACTGACAGAATAGCCTTATAAAATTTCTCTGGGATACTATGAAAGTCTAAAATGGCTTCTCGTTGCTTATATAACAGTTTCCACAAGAAGATTATGACCTTTCTGTCCAACTTCTTTTCAAATTCCTTACCCAGGTGGTTTTTAAATTTTAAACCTTGACAGCCTACAGCAGAATATTCAGGACAGTGCATAAAAATGCAAATACCCATATTTTTCTATACAGTCATATTAAATAGATTTTTATAGGAATCAGCATTTTAAAATAATTCTTAACTTATCAAATTGGAAGAACCTTTTCTTTATTAAAAAAATTAATGAGATTTTCATCTTAGCAAAGATGAAGAGACCAGGACCATATTGACCCTCCAACATAAACTCCTTTTAAAAAATGGATAAAGTATAATAAAAAGTAGTTTATATAGATAGGGTATTAGCAGTGCAATAATCTCTAAAAGAGGGCAAACAAACAAGGTGACCCTTGCAACTGCCCCAGCAAGAGTCTCCATGCCAGCGTACAGGAAAGGGATGACGCAGGTGGAGCTTCATGGTCTCCTGGAGCAGAACCGATGGATGTAAAAGTTTAGAAGGCCAGGAGGGCTAGAGTTTGCAGGACAGGGTGCCAGAAAGGGGAAGGCTACCTAGGAGGAAGCTCCAGAAATCAGCAGAGGCTCCACCTCATTTCCTCAGCTGAATACTATCCAACATCCCAAGTTTTTTAAGGCAGAGGTAAATTATTGAGTTAAGGGGTTTTTTTCTTTTCTAATATAAGCAGTTAATGCTGTAAGTTATCTTCTGCATGATGAAACTCAATAAGCTACAAGAAAACTCAGAAAGACAATTCAACAAAATCATTAAAAAAATACAGTGTCAGCTCTGACAGGTGTAGCTCAGTGGATTGAGTGCTGACCTGCAAACCAAAGCATCTCCAGTTTGAGTCCCAGCCAGAGCACATGCCTGGGTTGCAGGTCCCCAGTAGGGGGCATGTGAGAGGCAACCACACACTGATGTTTCTCTCCCTGTCTTTCTCCCTTCCTCCCCCTCTGTCTAAAAATAAATACAATATTTAAACAAACAAACAAAAAAAGACTTGAATACAAGACATTATACCATAAAATTCTTAAAAGAAAAACATAGAATTTTCTTGACATTGGTGTTGGCAACGATTTTTTAAATATGATGCCCAAAGCGCAACGAACAAAAGCGAAAATCAACAAGTGCATCTACATCCAAGTAAAAAACCTTTGCACAGCAAAACAAGCCATCCCCAAAAAAGGCAACCTATGAAATGGGAGAAAATATTTGCAAAGAAATTATTAGATAAAGGGTTAATGTCTATAATATACAAAGAATCCACATAATATTTGTTCCTGAACCTAATATGCCGAAGCACTCCAGCCCACCTTTTATGGCTGGACCCCTGGGCGTGAGGTTGTTACCAACCTCCTACAGTTGTCAAACAGCACTGCTTTCTTTCTTCCCCTGTGGCCCTTCTTCCGATTCCAAAGGCTGCTCCTCTACTGACCATCCCAAGGCCCTAAAGATACAGTATTAATTTTGCTCTGAAGTGAATCAGACCAGGGCATACATTAAAGTATCCACAAAGCCGCTCTGTACTAGGAAGCCAGAAATACTTGATCTCTCTCGTTATAACTGATGTCCAGCCACATTCTTCATTACGGTTCATTAGAAGTTATGTAATGAGCCCAAATAACTACATAAGTAACTCCTAATAGTGTAGTCCCAGCAATATTAAAATTTTCTCAAATTTGAAGATGAGCACCCTTCTAGTAACAAATTCCTCAAAAAAAGACAAAAATTAAATAACCTTCCTTGGTCTGTGCATAAAATGCAAAAAAAAAAATTTAAAAAACGACAATGTTCTTTCTTTATTTTCCCATTTCTTATTCTGCTCAGTCTCAGCCAGCCTGATTTCACTTTAAATATCTGGGTAAAACTAGGCTTCTTTACACGGCAACGGCCTAGGATATTTCACCAAAACAGGCCATTTGTTCAGCACCTCTAGAGTTGAATTAATCAAATCCCCAACTCTTAAATAAGTCTAACAAGTTCATCAGGGATATGAAATTATGAAAGCACCAGCCCTATACCAAGAAAATCTAAAAAGCATAATAAATGCTTATTATAGTACAAGAATTCCCGAACCGCGCCTAGCATAACGTTTGACCACATGAGGGATGCTTGGACTGCCACAGACACTGGATGGGCCCTTGAGGATGCGGGTCTGACCAAGCAGTCTCAGCTCATCAGTCTACAAACCTAAAGTGGGTCCGCGTGTTTTCCATACTCACCACCATCTTTGCATCGCCGAGGTCTTACCCTAATGAGTAATGAGGCTGCTTAAACTTCACAATCCTTTCTTTCCTTTCAGATCAGTTTGATCCAATGACTCTTCCCCCAGCTTTACTGAAATATAATGAGTAAATAAAATTATAATCCAGTGACTTTTCTAACAATCTTGTTTTAAATATCTTGGTCTTATTTTGGTTCAACATCCACCCCCTTCTACCCCATACCTACACACTAGTCTGCCCCACTTCATTCCAGGCTCTGTGGAACCGTGGGACTTTTGTTTTGGAGTGTCACTTTCTCATCCTCTTTGCCTTTCTCCTGCCTCTTGTGACACATGTACCATCTAGGAGTGGCCAGTGTTTAATATAATTGCCTGTTGAGTAAATTTGCTCATTTTAATTAATCATTTTTATGTTTTTGTTTTATATTATGTATTACTTGTACATTTGTCTATTACCTCTCTCAGTGAATAGACTGGAGACCCTGTATCTGTCTGGCTTACTGTTCTGTCCCTTTGCCAATAACAGTTCTTGGAAACTAGTGGGTACTCAGTAAATACTTTGTTGACTGAATGAAGGCCTGCTCATCGAGCTCGGTCTGTGGATTCTGTATAAAAAGGTGGCTGAAGGACGCAGTCCCTCAAAGGTTTCTTGTCACGAGTGATTGATGCTCTTGAAAGACGCAGTTAGAGGTCACCAGAGGCATCACGTAACTATTTCCCTATTCCATGGGCCTTTTACCCCATGCTCTGAAAATTTCTGGCAAACTTGCAGACTCCACCTGTCCTCTATATCCCTAAACTGGGACCTGTGGACAGAGGCTGGAGCCATTGTCCTGCAGGGACTTAGGACGAAAGGGGCTCTCCATTCTCCTGCCTTAAGGACCTTCCCTTTGGCTGTGGCTCTTGCACAGGTCACCATCTCCTTGTGCTCAGCAGTCATCCTTCTAGGAAACATGATGCCAGTCCTTGTTTTCTACAGACATCTGCAAACTTCAGGAGCAAGGTGGCACGCTACCCCACAGAACAGTTACTACTTCCAGACCTCCCCTCTCCTTAAGAAGGTAATATCATTTTCACTGTCCCCAGCTTTTTTTTGGGGGGTATGTGTACAGACTAGACAGAATAGGGCTTCCTGTGATGATTTTTCTAGAATTCATCTTTGGACTATTTTCACTGTGATATGTACCCTCAGTAACTCTGGGAAAGCAGAAAAAGATTATAGTAAGTAATTTGTAACTGTATAATGCACTGGAGAAGGAAGACAGACATACAATATAATAGTAAAGATAACTTGTTCTGTTCCCAGGCTTGACAGCCAATTTATAGAGCTCAAGTTCACTTCCCCATTTCTGCTTCTAGGGTGTCCCTAAAAGTGCCAGTGAGGAGCGGAGACCCAGGCCATGGACATTTCCCCACACTCTGCTTGTGCAATTGTTAATCCTAAGACACTGAATAAATGTCACCTACCTGTGGCAGTCTGAAACACTGCCTAGTACCTTTAGCAGCAGAACCAGAACTTCTATAAAGGCTTATCCCTTAGCACAAATTGAGAGACAAGGTACATAGGGAGGGGGGATTAAAAGGAAGAATCAAATACATTCTCATGTCCTCGTGGTCAGCTGTCCAAAGGGGAGGAATGGGAGAGAGAGGTCTGTACCTGTGCTCCGTCCCACCAGAGATGCTGGAAAAGAAGCACTTCCTCCCAGAGGCGAGCGGGTTCTAGCTCAGTGTGGGTGTCCCCCCCACTGCTGAGGGAGCTTGAAATCCTCCAGAGATAGATAAGCTTGTTCTCCAGAGTCAAGACAGTCTTTTCTGACTACTGGGAAGAAATCACCATTTCTTCCTGAGTCCAGAAATTACTCACTCAATTGAATGCTCCAATTACCTTAAATTCCTAAACTGAATCCCTTTATTTACTAAACTCGGATAGGCTTCCATGCTCAAAGACACCAGACAAAAATTGGGCGAATCCTCCGAACTTGGCAGTGCTGTTTATAACCTATCACATGCCTGCAAACACCAGCCACAATATAAACTGCTACGGTCCACAGATTCAAAGACCAGCAAGGCCTGTGTTTAAAGTTACTACCCAAGCCACTCCAAGTCACGCTTTCTCACTATTCTAACTTTTATGTTGATTTCTTGAGGTTTCCAGGCTAATGTGCCATGCATCAGATTCCTTGTCCTTCCAGATTCTGATCCAGTGAAAATAAAAAGACACAAAACCTTTGGCCACCAACAAAGCAATGATTGGTTAAGTCAAGAATCAGTAGTGGAAGCTACCACCAATGAGTCACCATTTGTTGCTCAACAGAATCAAACTGTTTAAATATAGACTACATATTAATTACAGAAGGGAAAATGGTTCCTCTATGGCAGCAAAAATGACACTGACCAAGTGATCAAAGTTAAGGTCATCTTGACTGAGACCAACTAACACCATGTGCCTCTTGATGTAATAAACTGGGAAAAACCGATCACCTATATTGTATTTTTGACAAAGATACAAAACCTAAATGCAGTCCTGGGAAGACAATCAGATACCCCAGGTGAAGAAGATATCCAAGAAAAAAAAGAAATTGTATTCTTCAGTAATGTCAGTGTCAGGAGCCGGGGGAAGGCTGAGTAGCTCTTTCAGATAAAAGGAGATTAAAGACAAAATGCAGTGTGAATCCTGGACTGGAACACAGATCAGGATTAACAATTGTTATAAAGAACATTCCTGGAGCAAGTGGGAAAATTTAAATATGAACTGTCTTGAATTCAATATCTTTCTTCTTAGATACATGTACATAGGAGAATGTCTTTGTTCCTAGTGTGTATGTACTGAAGTATTTAGAAGTTATGGTTTATAATATCATCAATTTACTCTCGAATGGTTCTGAGCAGTAATAATTGCATTAATACACACATATTTGTAGAGAGAAAGTGTGAAAAAAATTTTAACAATTGCTGAATCTAGAGAAAAAGTATGTGTATTTTCATTGCCTTATTCTTACACGTTCTTGTAGGTTATAATTTTTTATTTTATTGTTATTGTTCAAGTACAGTTGTCTCCATTTTCCCCCCACCTCCCAGCCCCACCTCCCACCCTCCATTCTTCCTGGCTTTGTCTTTGTCCATGGGTCCTTTATACATGTTCCTTGACGAACCTTCCCCTTCTTTCCTCTGTTATCCCCCTTCCCCCACCTCTGGTTACAGTCAATTTGTTCTTTATTTCACTGTAGGTTATAATTAAACAAAACATTAGAAAATAAATTCATGGATTGAGCACGGGCCTGTGAACCAGAGGATCGCGGTTCGATTCCCAGTCAGGGCACATGCCTGGGTTGCAGGCCGGTTCCCTGCAGGCCAGTTCCCTGCTGGGGATGCACTAGAGGCAACCATACATTGATGTTTCTCTCCCTCTCTCCTTCCCCTCTAAAGATAAATAAATAAAATCTTAAAAAAAAAAAGAAAATAAATTCAAAGCATATCAAAACAATAAGAATAAATCTAAAAAATTGCTATGGGTCAGATAAAGGTAAAATCAGTTTGCAGAACAGTAAAAGCAGCAGAAAAAGGAAAGTGTTTCTACTCCTTCCCGAAGCGATGTACTGGAGACAGAGCCCCAAGGAACCCCAGGCATCCCCCGAGCTGCCTCGCCGCTGTCTCCTCTCCTGAGAACAGCAGGCTTCTGCTGTGGATTTAACCACAGAGTGCATTCTGTCATTTTTCTCTACTTTTTATGTTGTCACTTCAAACATATACACAGCAGTTTTTACTCCCAGAACTCCTGTTGGTCTCTGAGACATCTGTCTGCTCATTCTTGATATTATACTCCTCACTGTAAACTGCATACTGTATTGTAATATGTAAAATATTTTTATACTGAGTTTTTCTGCATCCTGTATCTGCCCATTCCAATACTGTCAGTCTTTCAGAATTTCTGTATTTTGCGTACTGTTTCTGTTAACAAGCATTTGCTACGATTGCGCGTCTCTCGTTTTTCAGCAATCTCACTTCTGAAATCATGCTTATTTTTGCCTTTCAGAGTCCATATCCTGAGGGAGTTCTGAGCAGCTCTTCAAATTGTTCTCGGCCATATGATTGATCTCCCTGTACAGGGACAAGCTCAGATTCCTCAATTATTTTGGCTCAGAGCAGGTGTCTCAGACGCAGCTTTCCCCCCTTTGTTTTTATGAAATCGATATCCCCTCAACTCAGATGCTATAAGAATCTGGCTGGGTTGAGGGAAATTCTCACTGCCTGCTGGCCCAGACAGAGCCTCTGCCAGTCTGGCTGAGAAGCTCTCACTCATTCCACCCTGGTTTGGCTTCCAAGTATTCCCCACTTCAGTTCTGGCCATAAATATCTGGGCTCCATACCCTAGAAAATCCAGGCTTGTTTTTACTACTGTCATTTTTAAATGATTGCTGACTTGGGTGATATTCCCTCACACTGGTATATGTCCTTGTTTATTGTTTAAACTTAGATTGTTAACTCATCTTCAGTTTTTTCTCCTCCTGGGAGGGAAAGTTCTATGTCCTGTAGGTTGTGAAAGTGCTCCCTTTAGAATGGTTTTGACTTTTATGCTTCAAAAGACCCCCAAGGTTTTAACTTATTCTGACTAATTTTCTCATTTGTATTGTTGATAACTAGGAGTGACTTTTTTCTATACACGTCTCCAGGTGGATGACGAGTATTTTGTGGCCATTTCCTGTTTCTAGATCTGTAGGTGGAGTTGTTCTAGTCCTTCTTTCCATGGGTGGGACTCAGAGGCTTCCAGCTTTAGGTAGGACCTTAGGTTCAGCGTTCCTCTGCACAGATTCAAGTCCATGTCTTCTGTTCCTCATTGCATGCCAGGGGCTGGTGCTCATCTATACTGCTGTGTAATTGGCTACCGATTCTGTGTCTTGAGTTTCCTCAGAGTTCCGACACCTGAGGATATCACATTTTTACTTAGAGTTAGGTTTTTTTTTTAACTTTTTTATTGATTATGCCATTACATTTGTTCTATCCCCCCTCCGTTCCCCTCCACCATGCATACCCCTCCCCCACCATTTCCCCCTTTAGTTCATGACCACGTGTCTCAAATTCTTTAGATTCTGTATTTCCCCTACTATTCTTACCCTCCCCCTATCTATTTTCTATCTACTGTCTATGCTACTTATTTTCTGTACCTTCTCCCCCCTTCTCCTTCTCCCACTCCCCTGTTGCTAACCCTCCATGTGATCTTCATTTCTATGGTTCTGCTCCTGATCTAGCTGTCCACTTAGTTTGCTTTTGTTTTAGGTGTGGTTGTTAATAACTGTGAGTTTGCTGTCCTTTCACTGTTCATCTTTTTTATCTTCTTTTTCTTAGATAAGTCCCTTTAACACTTCATATAATAAGGGCTTGGTAATGATGAACTCCTTGAATTTGGCCTTATCTGAGAAGCACTTTATCTGTCCTTCCATTCTAAATGAAAACTTTGCTGGATAGAGCAATCTTGGTTGTAGGTCTTTGGTTTTCATGACTTGAAATACCTCTTTCCAGCTCCTTCTTGCCTGTAAGGTTTCTTTTGAGAAATCCGCTGACAGTCTGATGGGAACTCCTTTGTAGGTGACTGCCACCTTATCTCTTGCTGCTTCTAGGATTCTCTCCTTCATTTTAATCTTGGCTAATATAATGATGATGTGCCTTGGTGTGTTTCTTCTTGGGTCCAACTTCTTTGGGACTCTCTGAGCTTCCTGGATTTCCTGGAAGTCTATTTCCTCTGCCAGAATGGGGAAGTTCTCTTTTATTATTTGCTCAAATAAGGTTTCCACTCGTGACTCTTCCTTTTCTGGTACCCCTGTAATTCGAATGTTGGAACGTTTAAAGATGTCCTGGAGGTTCCTAAGCCTCTCCTCATTTTTTTGAATTCTTATTTCTTCATTCTTTTCTGTTTGATCATTTTTTTCTTCCTTCTGGTCCAGTCCATTGATTTGAGTCCCAATCTTCTTTCCATTACTATTGGTTTCCTTTGCATTACCATTCATTTCAATTAGTTTAGCTTTCATATGTTTCTCTAATTTGTGACTAAAATCAATCAGTTCTGTGAGGATTCTGATAACCAGTGTTTTGAACTGTGCATCTGAAAGTTTTGCTATTTCTTCATCGCTTAGATTTATCGGCTCTGGGGCTCTGAGTTGTTCTTGAGCCATTTTTGGTCTGTTCGCGCCATTAAGTAAAAGGAGCGAAGCCTTAGTTGTTTACCAGGGCGGGGCCACTCAGGTCCTGGTTTGTGACGCTGCGTGTGGGGGCGGGGTCAGAGAGGGAGCAATGGCGGTCCTTTCCGCTAGCTCAGTCCGTCCAGTCCCACTACTCACCCCGGCCTGTTTATCCAAGCAGAATTGTACAAGCCTGCTGCCCAGCGCCGTGCGGTCTCAATGCTCACCTCTTCACTGGTTTATCTGCACGCAGATGCGCGACCTACTGCAGACAGACAGCCACGCCTCTTCCCCGTGTGCTCCTGTAGCCAGCCCGCGATCCAAGCCTTCGGCTGCTTGTGCACCACCAGGTCAGAGATCTTTTTGGTCAACCCGCTCCGCTGCTGGCTTCGCCCCTCTTACCAGTTTAGCTGAGCATTTCGTTTTTGTTTTTTGTTTTGGACTCCGTATTGTCGATTTTCTGTGTGGTTTGGTTGTGTTTATTATTGTTAAAAATAGTTGTTCTTAGATTTGGTTGTGCACGGAAGCAAGGTGTTTCCACCTATGCCTCCATCTTGGCGGAAGTCTCCTAGAGTTAGATTTAACCACATGTTCAATGTGTTGGGAACATAAGATGAGAAGAGGTTGTGGATCTCATGATCTATTTCATTTCAATCCCCTATTCTTCCGGCTATTCTCATGATAATTCCTCTACAACACCATTTAATCACATCTGCAATCATAATTAGGTTGACGGCTCGGTAGAATTGAGTCTACCCTGTGGGTGGACTTAAGCCAATTTGTCCGTGATCCTGCACAAGGTGATTGGCTTAGAAATGGTCACATCCACGCAGTAGATGTCAATGAGATGAGAGAGGACATTTTCTGAAATACTTGATAAAAGTTAAGTTTAAAAAGATACAGGATGGTAGTATCATAATGTTATTGACCACGATACTTGTGATGATTTTCATTTTGCAGTTTTATGTTACATTTTGTTGATTATGCCCACAAATCACTCAAACTAATGCAACTGATTTATTTCAAAAATGTAATATTTATTTACGCTGGACCAAAGAAGCTTCCATATGGAAACCTAGGAACCCTTTTCTGAGAGGGCTTTTATCTGAAGTTTTGTTTGTTCTTAACAATATAACAAAGTTTAATTTTGTTTTTCACTATATAATACAGTTTAATTTTCCTCATACCATGTATCACAACCTGATATTAGCAGCTTACTTGATTACTTATTTTGTCTATGCCACGAAAGTTCAGTCTCTGAGAAACAAGGACCTTCTCTCTCTCATTCACCACTATACACTCAGTGTCTAAAAGGGTACATGACACTTACTAGAGGCCATGCTGAGTGAATAAACCTTAGCCACAGCTCAGGCTTTTCCTGAGTTGTTTCTTATTGGAACAACGTCCGAATAAGTTGTTCATGTCACAAAGGAAAATATCATCTCTGTTAATAATACTCTCAGGAGTATAAAGTTGCTTTTTTTCCCCAAGAAGTCACCAAAAAAAAGTCTCTTTGAGGTCACCGGCCTGTGTCAGGTCATGTGACTACCTCTGAGGCATTGGCCAGAAGCATGGTTTTCACCAACTGACTTAAGCCAGGCAAGACCCATCCATATTGCTGAGGGTAGGAAGAAGCTACTCAAATCAGTTTGGTGAAAATGTGAAAGAGGCAGGGACCCCAAAGAATATCTGGTGCCATTACCATGAAAATAGAGGTATTTTCACAAATATCTCCCAAAGCTGTCCACTATACCACCCAATCTGTGAGATGGGATCTTACAAAGATCTTTAGACCCAGAAGGCCATGGGACACACACAGAGCATTAACAAAAAATTGCCCTGACTGGTGTGGCTCAGTTGGGCAGCATCCCGTGAAATGAAAGGTCACAGATTCGACTTCTCGTCAGGACACACGCTTCAGCCGTGCGCCTGGTCCCTGGTAGCAGTGTATATGAGAGGCAACCAATGAATGTTTCTCTCTCACATCAGTGTATCGCACTCTCTCTCTCTTTCTCCCTCCCTTCTCCCCTCTCTAAAAAATAAATAAATACAAATTAACATAGTGAAAGGGCTAAAATTGGAATAGAATCTCCAAATTTTCTTCCAGCTATTTAATTATTTAAATTGATTATTATTTAATTTCTTGCTATATATTTATTAATTATTCATCCACCAGCAAATAGTTATTAACCATCTGCTGTATAGGTGGCAAACACAAGGCCCCTGGGCCTAATCCAGCCCTCCACCTTGTTTTATCCAGCCCGGCACCTTGTTTCTACCTGGTCGCAGTGCCAAGCTCTCGCTTAACTATTAAGGAGTAGTTACATTTATACAGTCCTAAAATTACATTTGGCCCCTTGAAGGCAACTGGCAGGCTGATGTGGCCCCCGGTGAAATGAGTTTGACACCCGTGGACTACTGTGTGCTAGACACATGATACACCAGGTATTGAGGGTGGGGCTGTAAACTGAACAAGAAAGGTCCCTGTGCTAATGGAGTTTATATTCTAGGGTGAAAGACAAATGATAAACCAATGAGTGAGAGCTTATATAATGTAATGTCAAGTGGCAATAAATGCTATGAAAAAATAGGCAGAGTAAGTAGACGATGACAAGGAGTGATACCTTATGAATGGTGATCAGTGAAGGCCCCACTAAGAAGGTACAGTTGAGCAGAGACCTATTTACAACAAGAAAGTGAGATGTGAGAATCTCTGTTGGAAGGGAATGGTAGGCAGAAGAACAGCAAATAGCGAAGGACTTGAGATAGAAACAAGCTTAGCTCATTTGTGGAAGAACAAGGAGATAGTGTGAAATGATAAAACAAACAGGTTGTATAACCCTGGCCAGTGAATCGACCTCTCCTAACTGTAGTGTCCTCTTTTACAAACAAGAGATGGCCTACTTTGTACTAGGGGTAAAAGGGGATTATACATAGAAAGCCTTTGATACACAGTAGGTGTTCAGCCAAAGATTTTTTTATTTTATGCCGTTTACCTTTCCTGTGCATCCAGTCTTCCCCCGAGTCATCTTAGGACACTAACTAACCATATGCTCAATTTGCCTTTATAAACCCTTTCGGTTTAAAGGCAGCTGCTGCTTTGAAGTGTTCCCCATCCAAACCATGTGGTTTCATGACCCTTTTGTTCATGATCCTGTTACACTAACCACAATCCACAAAGAAGACTGCAACACTCTACCTTCTTCACTCTGGTTTTTTTTTTTTTTAACTAAGTGGGCTCTGTGGGTGTCTGATCATATGAGTCAAAGGTTCCGACCAGAATATAAATAAAATCCAGCTCTTGGATAGTAGAAGCCGGTGTCAATTGGTATAAACCAGACCATGCATTGTACCATAAACCCTTGTAAACTATTGAAATCCATTCTCCATTAACGTTTCCAAATACATCAGAATAATATTTTTATTTGGCTTCTTTGGTGCTTTTTTCTAAATACATAGCCAGGTCTCATTTTATGTGCACTTTTCATACACACCTCCTGTCAAGAAAGTATCCAGCAATGCAATATGAAAAATAGAGACATTTAGTGAAGAAGATACAAGATACAAGAAACATTGTACATAGGACAATGACGCCTCAGTCTCCTTCAAAGTAGGCACCTTGGACCTCACACAGTTTTCTCAATGTCTTCCACTGCTCAAAACACTCTGCAAAATCCTTTGTTGGAATCACTATCAGCCATCTGGTCATATTTTCCTGAGTCTCATCAACGGTCTAAAATTTCCCTTGAAAGGTGATTTTAAATTTGGGAAAAGCCAAAATAGTCACAGGGTGCCAAATCTGGGCTGAAGGGATGCTGAGTCACTTGAGTGATTTGATGCTTCACCAGAAAACTCTGCATGAGACATGGATGCATGAGCAGGCACGTCGTGGTGATAAAGCTGCCAATCACCAGCTGCCCAGAGCAGCGGCTGTTTTTATCGTATTGCATCTCTCAACCAATAAAGAACATTGAGATAGTACTCCTTATTAATTGTTTGGCCTGGAGAGGCGTACTCATGATGGACCACACCTTCTCAATCAAAAAACACAGTTAACGTGGTCTTGATCTTGCAGCAACTTTGCTGCATCTTTTTCAGGTGTGGAGAACCAGGAGACTTCCATTAGTACCATGGGCCTTTCTTTCCAGATCACAGCCATAGACCCACCATTCATCTCCGTTTATGACCTTGTTAAGGAAATCTGGTTCGTTGGTAGTGGTTTGAATTAAGTCATTAGCAACTGCAGCATGATGTTCCTTCGGCTCTGCAGCAGAAGCTGCAGAACGAATTCTGCCGCTACACATTTCATGCCAAAATCCTGTGTCACAATCTCGGACACCGTAGCTTTTTGAATCCCCAGATCAGCTTCCAGTTCTCAGACTGTCAAGTCATTGATCTTTGTTAATTGCAGCCTGTACACATTCAAAATTCTCAGGTGTCACTGCTTGTTGCATAGCTTCCAAAACATGGATCATTTTCAACAGATTCTCAACCATCTTTGAAGCATTTGTGCCACCTTTTATCTGTGCTGCATTCATTGCATCGTCCCTGAAAGCCTTCTGAATCATCTGAATGGTTTCCACAGAGAAATGTTCAAGCTTAACACAAAATTTGATGCAGATTCATTACTCTACTCACTCATTTTGAATACCATGGCCACATAGTGCACATGCTCACCCAATGGCGTCTGTTGCCCCCCTGACTAGTACAGTGAAGTCTTGCCTTTAAAGGTGATTTTAAAGTCATTGTTCACACATGTGCATTCCAGTTTACTCTCCTTGGCTACCAGGATGTCACGCAAACCATTCTCATTATATTAACAATGACTGGATTTTTTTCCCAGACATATTTGTGTGTGAATACATGTGAACTGCTCCACAAGACCCTTTATATCGGGGTGTCCAACACGCAGTGGCCCCGGATGGCTATGAATGCAGACCAACACAAAATCGTAAATTTACTTAAAACATTACTTAGTTTCATTACTAAGTTTTATTGCTTAGATATGTACATTTTCTATATTAGTGACCACAGACGTAGGACCTGATCAGTGATTTTAAAAGATTATCAAAAGGGCCTCTGCATAGTTAGGGTGATTGTGTGGGGAACTTTTTGCTTATCTGTGATGATGGGAAGCATGAAAATTATACATGGACCTTTCTTTGCTCATTAGTTTTTGTTAGTGTTTCTGTATGTTCATGTGGCCCAAGACCACTCTTCTTCTTCCACTGTGGCCCAGAGACACCCAAAGGTGTCTCCCTTGGACACCCCTGCACTAGATGGAGGGAGATGTAGGGAGCAGAGATGTATGTGGGCTGAGATGCGGGCTGTGTGTCATTATTTCAATTAGAAATTTGGCCTTTAGGTATTTCACATAGTTGGTATGATTTTATTTGAATAAAGAGTCCTGCTAATAAAAATAAAAATGTCTTAGAATTCCAGAGCAAAGCCAAAATGAGATATGCTTGGAAATATAACTAAGCAAATTATGCCATATTATCAGATGATGAAGAAGAGACTTAGATTTGCCTGACTTCTACGTCAGTGACAAATAAGTGTCACTTCTTTTGTCTAATTTATTGTATTAGGTACACTTTACATATATGTAAAGATAGTGTTCAAGACAGAAAAAAACAGTATTGTGCAATTGCTATGAGTTAGTGAATTACACCATTGATGGAATAAATCATTTTGAACTTCCCAGGTAGCACCAGTTCTGGTTTGCTAGTTACACTGCCAGGAAATGGCCTTGCATTCAGGGCATTTGTCATCCCAGAGTGACAGGGCTATTTCACAGTTTTAGAGTCAAGAATACAAAAGATTTATATGAACAAGATCTTATGAGCAATATAATTTGTGTTAAAATTCTAATTAGAGTACATTTCCATAATGAGCCTTACTTATCTAAGAGTCTTTTCTAAAAAAATCATTGGAATCATTGAGGGGGGGGCATCCTGTGAAATTGAAAAAGGCAATTTTGTGAGAATCAGGCAATGGCTTTTCTGATCAGCGGTGTCCCAGCCTGACCGCCGGCCTTCCGTCCTGCTGGCACCTCCCGGGGCATCCTCACTGAGAACGAAGCCCTGGTCCGTTCGACCCAGGCGCCTTCCAGCTCAAACATCCCAGGGTCCTATGAAACGTTGCCTTGTGGAGGTTTCAACACCTCCCGGGGTGTTTGTTCTGGAACACATCAAGGGAGTGGGGCATCTCCAGTTCTTTTTACTGATTTGTTTTTGCATTTCCTTCCACCTAGATTCTGAAGGGGTGACGGGAATCTCTGAACTATATTTTTTCTCAAAAAATAAAAAATTCTAGTCTTAAAAATAGCCTTTCTGAAAGAATAAATTCTTATTATGAGTTTCCTGTTTTCGTTCATTCACTGTTTTCTAACTTAGGTGCCAATTTTTCAAAGCCAAGGTAGAAATGAGCTGCATGTGATGTTTGCGTCTCCCAGGTGGACTTGCCATGCTGGAAATGATAATGAGAAATCTGCTTTTGCTCAGTTTCTGACAATATAACCCACTGGTGAGTTGAGTTGTACAGCTTCGGTATCTGCCCTGCTCATATTTTTTTCTAAAACATTATTTTAAATTTAGAGTGTAGCTAGGCTCCCCCGGAGACTCTCTGAAGTCTAAAGCCCAGACAGCTGTCTTCATTCCTTCTTTCAATAGCCTCTTGCTGGTGTCATCTATTAACATCCCAGTTGCTCTATCATATGGACCAAAGACTTTGTTCCCATTTTAACGTCATCCTCTCCATCCCGAGTTCTCTGCCATCTTGAATGATGTGAAATGCACTTGTATCACACATCCAATTCCCTGACCCTTTGGTTTCTTGATGTATTCATTCTTGTGGACTTTTGCCTCTACTCCATTTCTGTTTCCCATGCTCATGACTAAAATTTTGTCCCTGTCATCAACCTGGAAGGGCCCATCCCTGACATTGTCAACTCCAATAATTTAGACCACAACATCTTTTCTTTTATTCTTCCTACTTATCATCAATGCACCTGCACTCTGACAGTACCTGAGTGCTTTTTGCTTATCTGCTTTATCTATATTTATCCAGACTTTCTCTTTACTCTTTCATCTCTATCTAGTTGTTATAGATTTCATAAGCCATCCTGTCTAATAAATCCTTACAGTACTCCTAGTCATCTTGCTCCTTTTTTGTTTGATCACTGACTGCATTAATTTGGCTAGCTTCCTTTTCTTTTCAAATGTCATAAGCAACTCAAACTATAACTAAACCTGAACCCATCATACTCCCATCAGCTCCAACCTCCTTTGTGTTATCTTTGTACTGGGCACTACTATCTATTCAGCTGTCTTGCAGAAATTAAAATATCACAGTAGACTTGTCTACCTTCTCACCAGCTCTCATGTCCAATCTATCATCAGCCTTGATGATTTAGCTTTAGTCCTTGATTCTTCATTCTCACTTCCACTCTCTTAGTCCAGTCTCTCTTCATCCTCTAGATTTCTATAAGAGCCTCCGAAATGGCCTCCCCACCTTCAGTCTTGCCCTTGTCTAATTTATTTTATACACTAAAGTTAGAATGATATTGTTAAAAAACAATTCTGAGCAAGTTACTCTTCCAAATAAGACCTTTAATAACTAGCCATTGCTCTTGGAACTGAGTCCAGACTGACAACACGGCCTGAGCTTGCCCATGCTCTGAGTCTGCCCCCTTCTGCTGCCTCCCATCTAATCACACTGCAGTTCCTCTAACAAGCCTGGGTCTCCCTGGCTTCGGAAACTTTTTGAATGAGCTCTGCTTAAACAACTAGTCTTATATTCTCGTCGCTCCTAATCCACTAATCTGTCCAGTTGCTGGTATTAATTTAGATAACATTTAGACCTAAATATGAGAGGGGATCTTTCCTCCACTCCCATATCACACTCTTCCCTTATACTCTTTATCATGACCTTGTGATAGAATCTGCTATTCATTAAGTAGTGCCACCCACGTCCTACCCAGTGGGACTATAATCCCTGAGAAGACAGAAACTTTATTTATGTGGTTCACACACACAATCCCCAAAACTAGCATAACAATAGAACATTGTGGGTACTAATAAATATTTGTTGTATTAATGAATGATGCAGTGGGTGTAGTATATCCATTAATTGAGTGTGTCACTGAAAAACATGTAATGCCATTCATAATTATAAGTGCTAGAAATACAAAATATAATCTTCCGGGACACATTGTAATATACTTCTATGATAAAGACAATGTAATAATATCAAGTTTTTATCAAATACTATGTGCCAGTCACTGTTCAAAGTGAATTCCATGCCCTGTTTAATCTTTATAACAGCATTATGAGCTGGGTAACTTTATATGCATGTTACAAATATACCAACTGAGGCAAAGGGAAGTCAAATAACTTCTCTAAGTTTAGGAAGCAAGTGGTAGGACCTAAGTAGTCAGATTTGAGAATCGGGGAAGTGCCAGTTCTTTATTGCAATTATTTTGGTGAGGGTAGTTATAGTCCTTTCTGTGCCTATATTTATTTTGAGAAGTGAACCATTAGTTTGAAAAGCAAAGAGACCTTACGAAGCTCAGTTACATAAAGGGGGTAGGTGTATTGTTGCCCTTAAGGCTTTCACAACCTGCGTGGGTGCGGTGACGGTAGAAGATACATCAGTACACAAATAATCATGATTGATGCAATTGGACTGTGAACAGAACTTTCTAACAGTTCAAAGGAAGTTGTGATTTGCTTTGCCCTCAGAAGATGAGGAGTCAGACAAGCTGGGTTTTGAAGGATAGAATAAACAAAGGCGAGAATATGGATGACTTGAAGGAATAGTCACAATCTGGGCTAGTCAGGGCATGGGCTGCTTGGGGTATTTTTAAAAGCCACAAGGCAGCAAACTAGTGTAAAGTTTTATGCACTTTGTTAGAAAATTTCAATATTATTCTATAGCAGTGTGTAGCAGTGGGGAGTCCAGCCAAACTTTGACTCCACCTCTTCCTAGCTTTGAGACCAGGTAAGTAACTTAAGCTCTCTGCCTCAGTTTTCCCTATCATGAGATAAGGCTAATAATAGCATCTGCATTACCATGTTGCTGTTGTAATGTTTAAATTAGTATATATATCTCATATACATATATCATACATATATATGTGGTATGTATGTACAGTCTGGCGTATAGTAAGCACTACGTATATGCCAGCTATTGTTATGATGTAACTTCCAAACATTTGTTAAAATACAACATGTTAGAATATGTTAAAATGAAGCCCTGGCTGGTATAGCTCAGTGGATTGAGCGCAAGTCTGTGAACCAGAGGATCACGGTTCAATTCCCAGTCAGGGCACATGCCTGGGTTGCAAGCCAGTTCCCTGCAGGCCAGTTCACAGCAGCGGACATACTCCAATGTATGGAGGCAACCATGTATTGATGTTTCTCTCCCTCTCTCCTTCCCCTCTAAAAATAAATAAATAAATAAATATTCTAAAAAATATGTTAAAATGAAACTGTTAAAATTTGTTAAAAATAAAACATTTGTTGAAATGATATCTTATATGGAATCCATATGTAGAAAACAAAATTATAGAACCAGAAAATAAGCAAAAGCAGCTTTGTTAAAGGAGCTCCATCCCCTGAGCCGCCTCTCACTTTGTGGACTTGCCCCCATGGTATTTCCTGGGGAGCCTACAACTGTGGAAGAAGAGTTTAAAACCCTCCATGGTGGACACTGGAATGAAGCCCAAAACTCTGTAGGGAAAGGAGGGCTATTTGGAAACTACTGCTCACTCCTGGAATCCACACTAAACCTCTCTACAGCAATATCTAATAGCCATCTCTAACATATCAAAATAAAACTCTTCATTTCCTTTCCTTTGCCCCCACCATCAACAAGTCCATTTCTCTCCACCTTCCCCGTGAATAAATGTCCCCACCATTCCATTGGTTGTGAAGCCAAACCCTAGATTCCTTCCCATCTCTCACCTCATATTTATTCTGACCTGCTTGAAATCATTTCAGCCTTATCGCATAGCATGTAGTGTAAAATTCAAACCGATTGTTATGAGCATCAGTCAGAGCCGTGCATGATTTGATCAAACCTCTGCCTTCTTCTCCAGTGTGGTTTTGTAACTCTCACTGGTTGCTTTTCCTGCTGGAACATGCTGACCTGCTTCCCTCCTCAGAGGTTTTGTACTCAATATTCCTTCCAATCTATTTCAATCACTGTAGTGGGGTGTTCTATTATTTGTAGTGGATGCATTCCTGATGTGGGGTGCCCCATTGCTGACCTGATAGTGTAAGAACTATTCTGTCTTACACACCCATAACTGTTCTTTCAGCTAATTCTCTCTTGTAAATCCTCCAATTCTTTTACTGTGCAGTTTTAAGATGGTTTTTTTTTTGGGGGGGGGTCCAAAAGAAAGCCAAAGGTCACACTAGGGAGGGTGTATGTGTGTGTGATCTTCACTGGGGAACCCAGACCTGATCCCAAAGACTACAAGGTTTTAAAGCAAAAGAAAATTTGCATTTTATACAAATTTCTCTGTCAGTCACATGGAGGTTAGTTCCATCTCCATTTCACAGACAGGAAGTTTCCAGCATTTAGTTCAACAAATACCCTGACCATAAGAAACCAGATTTGAATCCTGATTTTCTAACTTCAACCTCACAATTATTCCTTTATTGTCTGAGTAGAATGGATTTCCTTTAGCTAAATGTCTGTTTATTCTTTCCTTAAAAATCATTTACTAAAATGTGTATAAAGTGCTCTTCTAGTTCCTGGCAATTGAGAAACGAAGATTCAGCCCCTGCCCTTCAGAGTTCCTCCCCTTCTGTTTTAGCTCCAGTTTGATTTCCTATATCCTTTATTTCCCTCCCGCTGGGGTGGCTGAACCCTTTGCCCACCCCTCCCGGGGTGCGGGCACACAGACTACCCTTCTGTAGCATCTGTATGGAAATTACCCATTTCCGTCTGAAAGGAGTCTGGCCACTCTTGTGGCAGCTAAATTGGGTTGGAAGACAAGTAGGAATTTGACCAACAGCCACACTTGACGCTCGTTGTCCCTGCATCGTGAGCAAGTGTTCTGAGGGCTCTGGTTACACGAACCGTCACAAAGTTTCCGAGAGAAGAGACACTGAACCTGTGAGGCAATGAACCTCGCCCAAAGGAGCATCTGTCCAGAGCGCTCAGTGGCTTCTTTAATGTTGAAAGAAAGGAAAAGAAAACATTTATGCATTCTCAGAGGTTTAAGCTTTTTTTCACTGTTTTGTCTCTGAAAATATTGCAATAACCCTGAATCATAATAACATTTTTTGGCTTGAGGATTGTTTTCACTATAGAAAAGATGATCTTATACAATGAACGGTGTGGGGGTTATATTGCAGATGCTTAATATCGATAAACTGAATGATGGAAAGTAATAATTAATAGTGCTAAACACTTAAAATAGGTTTTTCAGCTTTCTCAAACCACAACCTTTTTAACCTTGTAAGAACCCTGTGGTTAGTGGGGAGCAGGTAACCATGAGACAACTGAAGAAAATTAAAATACAGAAGTCTAAATAATGTGTTTAAAGTATTGATGGCTATCCTGGCATGAAAGACCAGCTCTCTGAATTTGCAGATTATTTCTTTCCTATTAAATGACATTCGTGTGGTAGAGTCAATGAAAGCACAAGCTCGGACTCACACACCTCTAGATACACACACCTTTTTGTACATTACTTATTTGCACATTTAATAACAAATGTCATGATAAAAATAATGCATACACTGGGGCTTCTCTGTCTAGGGTATCTAGATTCACTCTTGTTACCTTTAAATTTATATGAAATTTTGGTTTTGCTTAATGTGGAGTCAGGAATTTGAGGTCAGAGATTTAAAAGTGACTCAGCTTTTTAGACATGAACTTGAGCCCTTGTGCAGAAATCATAGATCACCCATGTGTATCTTCCAGCTCTACTACAGTGGCACAGAGCACATTCTCTGAAGTCAAGTCTAAATCCATGTCCTGACTCATCTTCCCACTGTGTGAACTTGGGCAAGTTACTTCGTATTTCCCTACCTCAGTTTCCATATGTATGAAAATTGTGGGTCTCTACATAGGAAACTATAAAGATTAACTGACAGAACACAAGTAAAACACATAGAAAAATGCCTATCACATGCTTGGTTCTCAATAAATATCAGCTATTATTATAATGTCACACTTATATTAATTAGAATAGTATTTTCCCCTTAGGTGTGGCAACTTACCTAACTCCAATAATTGGCAATTTCTTTTTCATGTTAATTATTTTTATTATGTTTAATTATTTTCCAAGTGAGGCCATACCATGGCAGCCAGTCCTCAGATATTCCATCTTCTATTGACCTGTCAACTGTCTCCTGCCTTCCAGACTTAAGACAGTTGACAATGATAAAAATGGTCAACTTTGTTTTGACCAGTAATTGACCCTTTGAAAATAAATTTGATTTCCTTGGATATTTATGCTTTACTCTGTTACAAGAATAGATTATACTAATGCTATACTTGGAAAATATTTATGTGTGCTGACTTTTTCTTATTTAAATTCATTCAATAAACACTCATCAAGCACTGTGGTCTCTGCCCTTAAGAAATTTACAGTACAATAGGGATAAAAGCATATAAGTAAATAATTCTAACTTATTTTTCTTCTTAAAGCTGATTTTGAGATAGAGCCTTGCATGCAGGTGGTCTACTTGAGAATATGAACTGAGAAGCAGGTGTGAGGGACAGGGGGATGAAAAAGGAAAGAAAAAAACAATTAAAGCATGAGTCATGAAGTTGGTCACCGCTTCAGGTAACTGTTGCTTGATTTTATGGACTGTCCAAGAACTACTGGGAAATATGTTTCAGAGCTATATCCCCAGGAGAAAATAGAAGGATGCACTCATCCTTGAGCTCCTATATTTTATCAATCAATTGTGTCCCCAAAAACCTTAACTCTCCTGCACTTTCTAATTATATACTGTGAGTGTCGAGTTAATATCCACAGACATCTCATATTCTGGCATCAGAGAAAGCAGGGAGCAGAAATCAAGAAGTGTATATGAAGCCCACATAAAGCTTGTCAAAAGTGAAGCAAATTTGGTTACCACTACCACAGTTAGTATAAAATGTGAAGCTTAGAATATGATGCACAGGAGTTGTCTGGTACAGTCCACCACCATCCTGCCCATCTGCTCCAGCTCTCCATTAAATCTAATATGTCACGGGGCCTGCTTCAAGGGGGTGGCTAGCTACAGTATCTGCAAAGACTTAATACTGGGGGATTAGGGGAAAAAAACTAACGTCCTTGTTGTCACAGCCAGCCCCAAGGCATCAATTGATATTCATTATCTCTCTCCTCCCTTCTCTACTTTTTGTCACTCACCAATTTATCTAGATCTCCTGGAGAAGTGAGGTAGAGTACCATCCCTGAGATGCTGAAGCCCTTAGTTGTTTTTCTTTTGTCAGAAAGTGAATGCTGTTGATTGCCCGTTCGTTATCCATATGGGATATGGAAAAAGCAAAAGATGCACCTGGTGGGTTCCCTGAGTTCCAGACTTCTTCCTCTCTACCTGCATTGTACAGAAATAACCCTAGCTCTCTATGCAAATCAGGCAAATCACTCTCATCTTTTCAGTCACTTCATTCTTTGCTTGCCGGTCTGATGGTATTTGGAACCAATAGAATTTTTACTCTGTCCTCTGGCAAAAGTCTTTCTCCTAGGGAACTAGGACCTCTGATAAAGTAGAAGTTCAGGTTGTGGAGATAGCACAAATTCCACAAGTGGTACCCAAAAGCGATGATGAAAGAGGACAGTCCTCCTCCTACCCTAGCTTGTCTGACCCACCAAGTTGACCTGTTGAGATAGACTCACATACTTATTGTTGATTAATACACATCTTTTATGCTGGAGGACAGCACCTCAAACTAGCACCCCCAAACTTAGCCAGTGTTAGCCTCAAGCTACTACCTTAGTTGAGCTTTGAACTAACACTCCATAGTTCTAATACGTCACTTGCTTCAGGATGGTGAGATATGTGGTAAGACGAGTCCACAGCCGTGCATGTAGTGTTGTGCCTCGTTTATCATGAAACAGGTCACGTGGTCTGAAACAACATGTTTGGTGTATATAGCTGATAGATGACTTATTCTATAAGCTCTCAAATGGTGATGCTGGCCGAGACACTATATGTAGAGAAAGCAAGCTCAAATCTAGCTTAGATAATTTTGTTAAGGATAAATCACTGCCCTTTTTAGGATAAAAGGGATCCGATGTAACTAACTTGCTTTCAAGTAGAAAGTTGCCTGTACCATAATAAGAGCTCAGTGTTGGCCTCTTTGCCTGCAGATTGGACACTCAGGCATGGCAATAGCTAAATTAGTCTTGATTAGAGGCATCCTGTGCTTTAGAGCCATGCAGAACTTCCATCACTGCCAGCACACCTACCTTCATGGGTCCGCTGTCCAAACAGTGGTGGGCCTGAAGGTAGAGACTAACATCTACTGTATTTAGTCTGCCTATTGATTGACTTCTCTGTAGTGGATATTCCCCGTGGGCATAATGTTAATACGAAGCCCTCATATTTTGTGCCCACTTCTCCCCCAAAATCTACTTTCATGCCACTTACCCAGATCTCCTTTTCCTGGATCTTGCTCCTTCCTAGCTACTTGCCACTGGCCAGAATTCTGTGTACTCTTACCATGAGCTATTTTTCTAACCACAAAAGGGCTGCCAAGTGCACCACTTAAAAGATTTTCCAACTTGGGGGGTGCGCCTACCACTGTCTTTCAGGACATTCCTGAGTGGGACTGTAGTTCTGTTGCACTTATTTTACAACTAGAACATTTTCATAAACTTATCTGTGAATTAGCCCCAAGTTTCTTCCTCTTCTTTCCAATGGCCTTAGGAAATCTTCCACATGGCATGCTGTGAGTTGAGGAAGAAGCGTTTTTTTAAGAAATGTAGGTGCCACAGGAGCCTGGGATACCAATTCAAAGAATTTTCTTGTGCTTTCTGGACTTGCCAGAACCAATATATGCAGAGCACATTGCTTCTGTGCCCATCCACTCTTGTTACGGCAAGGGTCTGATACTATCTAGCTCATGCTGGGCAGCTTGGGTTTACAGTAACTTACTTGATGCCCCAAGACCAGACACTTAGTCTTTTCCAGGGTCAGGTATGACACAGGACCAGCTTCTCGTATGATACAAAATTCTGTGCCAGAAGTGCATGGCCTTCTTTCAGATCCCTACAGGTAGAAGCTGTGAGTCTCTTACTGGAGCTTTCCAGAGACCCCACATTTTAATCTGCCATGGATGTTGTAGTACTTACTAATTGCCGCACTGTTTAAATCAGGTGGCTCTGCCTCCTGATTTACAGTATACTAGCTGAGCCATGATGCTGGGAGGAAGCGTAGTCTTGATACTGACTTCTCCCTCACCCATCCTTATGTACATGGGAAGGTATTTGAAAGGAAAAGACAAGGGACTCTTATTCACCATAAGGAGGTCATTTGCCATGAAGTGGCCAAGTTTATTCCTCCTGTGAGGTTTTTATCTCTGTTTAAATGGCTGCTAATTGTAGATCTTGTGTTAACCCGAACATATTTTCTATTCTGCCCATTCAGCTGTCCCCAAACAACTCAGAGATTCGTGATTGTGGGATATAATTTATCTCAGTTAGTTCCTGCTGTAGCTTTGCTCAGGGATCAGTACCACGCCTCAGGCAACTCTAGATAAACCAGTACCTATGCCATCCAGTCCCATGCTATACACTAGAGGCTGGCAAACTTTTTCTCTAAGGGGCCACACAGCAAATATTTTAAGCTAACAATATGGTCTCTGTTGCAACTACTAAACTTTGCTGTCCTAAGATAAAAGCACCCACAAACCATGCATAAATAAAAGTGCATGGATTTGTTTCAGAAAAACCTTAATGTACCAATTTAGACAATGCATCAGACTTAGTCAACAGCTTCACAGCGAGATGCCCCCTGCTATACACCGTCATGTCATATATCCATAGCTCTTCTGAATCAAACACATTTTGGTGATGCTGATGCTGCACCTTGCCAGGAGTTACGACCATCTTGGAGATTATCACCTCTCCACTATCACCACTAATGCCATCTGACTGCTCCCAAAGTCTGAGTGACCCAGTTCCATGGTCCAGTTCTAAGAACCGTCTCTTAAGGACCATTTCTCTGCCAACTGAATTTATTCGGGTTCCCTGAAAGCAGAGGCTGGGACAAGAACCTGGGCTTTTCACTTGGGGTATAATCCCAGGGTACAGGGGTGAAGTAATGTGCAGAGCCGGACAAGGAAGGAAGAGGAGAACTTTTGAGGAAACATTGAGGAAAGTCTCTACTATTGGTAAGGAATGGACCAAGAGAAGTATGTAAAACATGTACTAGAATTGTCACTTCATAAGACAAAGAATGGGAGGCTGTGATCCTTAAACACCGGCTCTCATTCCATATTTGTTGACAAAAATGAACTGCCCTAAATTTCTGAACTGAGCTCACGCTTGGGCCAAGCAACATCTTCCAGGGTCATGAAGAGGTGGAAAAAGACATGAAGCAGAAGGAGGGAAGACACCTGGTGCATTGTGGGAGCAGGATGCTGTGCAAGCAAGGCGGCTCCAAGATCATGTTGGATTCGCATCACAAGTGTGGCTGAAATCAGAGGTGGGCTAGGGAAGCGAGCCGGTGTCAGAGGTATTGTTAAAAGGTGAGATGACACAGAAAGGAAAATGTATTTGTAGCACTCAGTAATAACCATCTAAATGACTACAAGGTCCAAGAGGAGGTGTGAGATGGCCTCACAGACCAACAGGGTGGAAAAGCAGGGGACCAAACCTAAGACCGATTGTCTAAACTGCTTTCACTTCTTATGCCAAACTGCATCCAGCTTATGATCCAGGGTGTTAAGCCGCTTTAAGGCAAAGTAGATTCAAAGACGTTCCCACTTCTGAGTTCAAAATGAGCAGTGCCTACTGTTCGCTCCACAGCCTCACACAGCCACGGACACTCACGTGCCCTGCCCCCCAGACGGACCCTCTCCTTTGCCAGATGAGCCAGGTCTGGAATTCTGCATCCCGCAGCCTTTCTCGTGTTTGGCTCTGCAGAACCAATAGACAGCTGCTTACAAAGCCAGGAACTCCTTGCCTCTATTTTATTTTCAATTCTACTCCCAAAGAGCCTCAGGATAATGAGAGGAGGTAGAGAGAAAGTTAATAAACCTCTGTTAGTACTTTGATATTCAAACCCAAAGTAAGGCCAAAAATAAACCAAAAAAAAGCACATTAAGAATAAGATGCTTAATGTAATACTATGTTTAAAACAGAAAAAAACGCCCCGGCCACTGTGGCTCACTTGGTAGAGTATCATCCCACAAAACAAAAGGTCGCTAATTTAATTCCTTGTCAGGACACACACCTGAGTTGTGGGTTCGGTCCCCTGTCGGGGGGAGGGGGGCGTGTGCGAGGCAACTGATCAGTGTTTTCTCTCTCACGTGATGTTTCTCTCCTCTCTCTCCCCTTCCCTTCTCCCTCTCTCAAAACCAATAACCATGTCCTTGGGTGAGGATAAAAAATAATAAAGAGAAAAAAGCTCTAACAATAACTCTAAATGTGAAAATTTAAGAAAACTGTTACATAAATTATACAGTTATACTTAAAAATATTACTGTCATCTCACATTTTCAAAATATCTAAGAACATTAAATATAATCACAATATAAATGGAAGTGTGAACAGGTAGGATCTAAAACATCCTACATGATTATCGAGTCTTTATTTTAGACGAGTTAGGTGATACATTTTCTTGTCACTATGGAGTTGGCTTTATTGGGGGCCTTCCAGGGACACCACAATGAAGTGGAAGGAGACTGTTCACAGGAATGGTCACTTGTAGAAGGTGGAGCCAAGGGTCCTTGTTGGTGGATTCCCAGACTTACATGCATTGGAGACTAAAGGACTGAAACATTTTGTCTCCTCCGTGGACCACAGACCAGAGGCAAGGATGCACAAAAGTCCAGCTGACTCAGAACCGGGCACTCGTAAAGTGTCCACTGAGCTTATCAGAAGATTTCTGCTACAGAATGGAAGACAGTCTAGAAGCATGATGAGTTGTTCTAAATAATGTTGAGAAAACTGGGGCACACTCGTAAATATAGAAACAGAAGTAATAAAGGTCTTTCATAGTGTAGGAATGCAACTAGCAGTGACTAATGTCTTGTGGTTCTTTCTAGGATAATAAAAAATAATGTTTATGGAGTTTGGCCTGAAAATGATTTCAGCTATTTCAGAAACACAGTCTTGGACAATCTGTTGACACCCTGGCAAAAGAAAGACCATTCTCAAATAGTAAATCAGTCTTCAGGAGGTAAGGAATCCTGATTTCTTGAAATAAAGACAGCATGACAGATGTGAGGGGAAGCCAACCCTGAATGAGGAGAAGAAAGGAAAGGCAGTGTTTGTAGGCTAGGATTTTGAAAAGAAATTAGATGGAAATTTTGTAATTAGAAGATCCTTATTTCTGGGGTGGAGGTGAGTGGCATTCAGTTTCATTCTGAATTCTTGGCGTGACCCAGAATGTCTCTCCCTTTCATTTGACTTTTTCTAGGGGTCTCCATGGGGCTCATGTGCTGTCTCATCTCAGGATAGTGACAGAGCGGTGAGTTAGCAGCCCTACGCCTCTGAAATTATTGGATGAAATTTATCCTTTAGTTTGGTTTAGCATCCTCTTGATTCAAGGATAATTTTAGACTTTGTTAAAATTATTAGCAATTTTTTATTTCTAGCCTAAGACGAATTCATGTCCTGAAAATTATAGAATTCCTGAACTGTGTGGGTGACAAATCACTGCATCAGAAACAAAATAGAAAGGAATCTATTTTAAAAAGCCTGTGTCCCTTGAAATTGTTTGTGTCAAGATAGACATGCTCCTAAATGAAAAAAAAATTGGAAATGACCATTTATTTGCATTAAAATCTTAAATACATAATATCCTCCCAGTGATCTTTCGTTCGTCAGGGTTCGATCAGGCTGGTCTCCATTTGGTGTATTGGCAGCACCTTGAGACATCAGCAGGACTCGGGAGTGACAAGCCCTGGTGCTACCCTCAGAACCCATGACCCGCCAACAGTTCTTTGGCCAATGGTCAGAGAACTATTGACAAAATAGCTCTTCCATTTAGTGCGGATCTGTTTTGAGTTAATTCTCAGTAAAAAACAGGTGACCTAAACTTTGAAACTTCTTTCCTGGAGCAAATGACCTACCCAAAAAATTACATGTTATTACTATTATATAGAAACACCACAGTCTTATTTAGTCACCTACTCCCTTGGCAAAGAAAGAAGAATCCAGTTCAGCTACTGGCTATCACCAAGTGCAGGAATTGCTACAATAACATCAAAAACACCAGTCATAGCAAGTAACCAAGATTAACAATTTAGCTCTCTGAGAAAGTTATCTAAATAAATTACTGCCTGTTATATATTTTAATGTTAAATGTTCAGAATTCTTTCTTTCTGCCTATTCTAGAGAATACTGACCTTTATTTATGATTGTAATGATATATCTAAAACATAACAACAGCAACGACTCAAACACAAATGTCAAAGTGAGCTGCTCCTTTAAAAATGTACATGTACCATTTGATGATAATGCTGGAGGGGATTTAGAAGGTTTTCAATTTGTTCAGGCCAATAATTTTCCAAGGCACAGTATTATTTCATGTATTCTCCCAGTTAATTCTACAAATAGTCTAAAATAGAATGGAAGTGAAACAGATAGATTTAACATGAAGTGCTTGTAATAGGAAAGGTGTCATGGAAGGTACCATGGACATGGCCAATTGCCACTCTCTGAGATAAAGGACTTCAAGGTTTAGTGGGGCTGTAACACAGTCTCCACCATACCAGGTAGCATGTAATTAGTGTGTCCAAAAGAAACTTCAGGGATGAACAACAAAAAAAGGAATATATGAAAATAGCAATGACTAATGAGCAAGGTTTCAGTGGGTAAATAGAAAGAGGGCATGTTGGGTGAGACTACTTGAGCAATAATATGTAAGCAAGAAAGTGCACAGCATATTTTGAGACTAGCAAGGAGAAGCACCATGGTTTCTATGGGAGTATAACAGGCAATAAGCTAGGGGTATGTATTTGTTGGTACCTACTCTCTTGAAGAAGAAAGCAAAGAATGCAGTTCAACTACTGGCTACTAGAGGAATGGATAATGTATAAACCATTATGATGGATTATAGACATGCAAGGATTTGTTTGAACAAAACTGCCAAGAGGATGAAACTTGCTTTTGGTTCCCACTGTGTACCCCTCAGTACCTTAATGCTTCCCTTAATCCTCTTTAAAATCCACTTGCAGCTCCTCACTTCACAGGTAATTGAAAGCTTTTGTTTAACATCTTCAACTGTTACACCAAAGATATTCCCTCTGTGTTAATTAAAATAAATGAATTATTAAGGATGAAACAAAAAATTCAGGCATAAACAGTGGATGAAGACTTAGAGAGGAAATTAATTAGCCTTCCCAGATCCCTAAAATAAGTTACTACATGTAGAGTTAAGTTTTGCTCTCACTATTACCTGGGATCTTTTTTTTTTCAGGTAGAATATCTTTTTTCCCCACAGCTATGTAAATCCTCCTGGGAATAAATTTCTAACTGTGCAGAAAATGAAAAAAACCCATTAAGGAAGAAGTTCTCAAGCACGCAGTGAGGGATCATGGGAGGTTAACCCACATCCATTTTGAACTAACTTTCTCCTTTCCATAGAAGCTGATTTATCCAGCCAACCTTCCAGCTAGAGATGGTCATGTCCCATCCTTGGCCAGAGACTAAAGCAGAAGACTGCTGGAGTCTTCTGAAGAACAGGGGCAGTGATAGTTGGCAATGCCATGTCATGACTTGAACATGGATCTGATGTCTGCAGCAGTAGCAGTGCCAGTGTAAAAATGAAGATAAGGTCAAGAGAACTTCAGAAATGCCAGGCGTGATACCTTTGAGCTGCTACACCATCATTAGCTGCTACATTTTCTTGTTGAGGGGTAAAATAAACTCTTTTTCCATAAGCCATTTGTTGGCTGAATTTTCTGTTACTTGCCATGAAAGTACTTTTAACAATAAAAGGCCAACATCAGAATCAACTGAGAATTTTTCTTTAAGTAATGTCTTTGCCTCTGGGTTGGGATCAGAAGGGCGTGGAAGTGAGGCACATTACCCAAAATCATGACCCTCCCTTACCTTCTCGCCCTATTTCTGGATTAATTCTAGATGAAGAAAGGAGTCTCAGAATTTTTACCAAAAACTATTTAGTAATCATAGAAAGCTTCACATTCTGAATTGTCCAACCAGCTCAGAAATATCCATTCACAACGAAGCACATGTATAAGCATCATTCACAAAGCAAAATTGAATAGTGCCTAGGTACAGCTATTTTGCTACTAATTTTACATTTATTCCTTACTATTCTCAAAAAGTTTGATTTTTAAAATTTAAATTAAATTTAATGGGGCAGAATTATACACAGTAAAATACATTCATTTCAAGTGTAAAATTCAATGAGTTTTGATAAATATACATTCATGTATTTACCACTACACTAAAAATAGAGGAAAATTCTCAAATCCTAAAATGTTCTCTGCTGCCCCTTCACAATCAATATTCCTCAACTCCCAATCCAGGCAACGACTGATTTGCTTTCTGTCGCTACAGTGCATTGTACATTTATTTCCTTCCTTTTCACTCACTTTGGGTTTACTTTCATTTTTTTTTATTATGTAAGTTTTTAGGCATATAATACTAATTTGACATCTGTACACACTGTAAAGAGATCAAACCTGAAAGTCTAGTTACTACCCATCACCGTGCCATTGACCCTCTTCCCCATTTTGCCGACCCCTCAACCCCCTTCCCCTCTGGTCACCACCAATCTGTTCTCTGCATCTATAAGTTTGTTTTCTGCTTTGTGCTATTTATTTGTGGGGTTTTTAATTTATTTTGGGCATTTTATTATTTATTTATTTTTTAAAATTTATTTTTTATTGATTATGCTGTTACAGTTGTTCTATTCCCCCCTTCATTCCCCTCCACCCTACCCCCCATCCGCACCATTACCCCCCCTTTAGTTTATGACCATGTGTCTCAAGTTCTTTAGATTCTATATTTCCCATACTATTCTTGCCCCCCCATCTATTTTCTATCTACTGTCTATGCTACTTATTTTCTGTACCTTCTCCCCCCTTCTCCTCCTCCCACTCCCCTGTTGCTAACCCTCCTTGAGATCTTCATTTCTGTGTTTCCACTCCTGATCTAGCTGTCCTTTTAGTTTGCTTTTGTTTTAGGTGTGGTTCTTAATAACTGTGAGTTTGCTGTCCTTTCACTGTTCATCTTTTTTAATCTTCTTTTTCTTAGATAAGTCCCTTTAACACTTTATATAATAAGGGCTTGGTAATGATGAACTCCTTGAATTTGGCCTTATCTGAGAAGCACTTTATCTGTCCTTCCATTCTAAATGAAAACTTTGCTGGATAGAGCAATCTTGGTTGTAGGTCTTTGGTTTTCATGACTTGAAATACCTCTTTCCAGCTCCTTCTTGCCTGTAAGGTTTCTTTTGAGAAATCTGCTGACAGTCTGATGGGAACTCCTTTGTAGGTGACTGCCACCTTATCTCTTGCTGCTTCTAGGATTTTCTCCTTCATTTTAATCTTGGCTAATGTAATTATGATGTGCCTTGGCGTGTTCCTTCTTGGGTCCAACTTCTTTGGGACTCTCTGAGCTTCCTGGATTTCCTGGAAGTCTATTTCCTCTGCCAGAATGGGGAAGTTCTCTTTTATTATTTGCTCAAATAAGGTTTCCACTTGTGGCTGTTTCTCTTCCCCTTCTGGTACCCCTATAATTCAGATGTTGGAGCGTTTAAAGATGTCCTGGAGGTTCCTAAGACTCTCATTTTTTTTGAATTCTTGCTTCTTCACTCTTTTCTGTTTGGCCATTATTTACTTTCTTCTGGTCCACCCCATTGATTTGAGTCCCAGTTTCCTTTTCATCACTATTGGTTCCCTGTGCAATTCCATTCATTTCAATTAGTTTCACCTTCATATGTTTGTCTAATTTGTGGCTGTAATCAACAAGATCACCAGTGTTTTAAACTGTGCATCTGAGAGTTTTGCTATTTCTTCATCGCTTAGATTTATAGGCTCTGGGGCTTTGAGATCTTCTTGAGCCATTTTTGGTCTGTTTGCGCCCGTTAAGTCTGAGGAGCAGAGCCTTGGACTCCCAGGTCGCTGGGTCGTGACTCTGTATGTGGAGGCAGGGTCGGAGCGGGGAAATGGGGACCCCCTCTGCTGTTTCTCACAGCTGGGTGACGAGCAGAGGCTTAGGTTGTTCACCGGGGAAGGGCCACTCAGGTCGCTGGATTATGACGCTGTATGTGCAGGCGGGGTCAGAGCGGGGAAATGGCGGCGCCCTCCGCTGCCCCTTGCTTCTAGGGCTGCTTGGACCTGTCCAATCGCCCACTCCCTCGCTTGTCTATCCACACACGAATGCGCGACCACAGTCAACCCGCAGCCCTGCTCCCTCGCTGTTTCCCCCACGGTCGCTGAGTTGCCCACCAGGTCCAACCCTGCGCCTGGATTCCGAGCGCCTGAGCCCAAGTCCATCTGACCGAGTTTTCCTGTGCTACCTCGCTCTGCCAGCTGCTGGTTTCACCCCTCTTACCGGTCAGGCTGAAGAATTTGTTGTTATCAGACTTCCGAAAAGTTCAATTTTCTGTGTTCTGGCTGTGTTTTCTGTTGCTATTATTTAGTCGTCTCTAAACTTGGTTGTGTGAGGAAGCACGGCATCTCCACCTATGCCTCCATCTTGGCGGAAGTCCTATTTGTGGGTTTTTTTAATTATCATTAGAGTCCACACAGTAGTGAAATCATACATATTTGTGTTTCTCTGTCCGTATTAGCATCATACTCTCAAAATCTATCTATATGGTTGTAAATGGCAAGATTTCATTCTTTTTTACGGCCAAGTAGTATACCATTGTGTACACATGCACACACTTTTATCCACTCACCCATTGATGGACACTTAGTTTTTTTCCTCTATCTTGGCTACTGTAAATAATGCTGCAATAAACACAAGAATTTGTATATCTTTTCAATTAGTGTTTTCATAGTGTTGAGATAAATACCTAGAAATGGAACAGCTGGGTTAAATAATATTCTTAGTTATTTGAGGAGTCTCCGTGCTATTTTCTATAGTGGCTGAACCAGTTTACAACCCCACCAGAGGTGTACAAGTGTCCCCTTTTCTCCACATCCTCTCCAACACTTACTCTCATATTTTTGATAATAGCCATTCTAACAGATATGGAGTAATATCTCATTATGGTATTGATTTGCATTTTCCTAATGATTAGTGATGTTGAACACCATTTTATGTGCCTGTTGGTTATCTGTATGTTTTCTTTGGAAAAATGTCTATTTAATTCCTCTTTGAATTGGGCTGTTTGTTTTGTTGTCGATGAGTTGTAAGAGTTGTTTATATTTTTTTATTATTAATCCCTTGTCAGATGTATGATTTGCAAATATCTTCTCCCATTAGTCTGGTTGCCTTTTCATTTTGATGATGGATTCCTTTGCTGTGCAGAAGCGTTTTGTCTGATATAGTCCCATGTAGTTGTTTTTGCTTTTGTTTCTATCTTTGGAGTCAGATCCACAAGAACATTACTAAGACATAATTCAAGGAACTTTCCACCTGTCTTCTTTTGGGGTTTTGTGGTTTCCGATCTTACAATAAAGTTTTAAATTAATTTGATTTAATATTTCAGTATGATATAAGAGAGTGATCTAGTTTTATTCATTTGCATGTGGCTATGTAGTTTTCCTACTATCATTTATTGAACACATTGTCTTTTCTCCATTGTATATTCTTGGCTTCTTCATGATAAATAGTTGTACATATGCAGTGTTACTTCTGGCCTCTCAATTCCGTTTCATTGGCAGTGTGTCTGTTTCTGTTCCAATAACATACTGTTTAGATTTCTATAGTTTTGTAATATATTTTAAAATTAGGAGGTGGAGTCTTTAAAATTTAATCAGTGAGATCAATCTTAATAAAATAAAGGAGTAAAAAACATAGTATCATTTCAGTTGTTGAAGAAAAATTATTTAATTAATTCAGCAACTACTCACAGTAAAAAAGTCTCAACAAAGAAGTAATAAAATGAAACTCCTCAATTTAATGAAGGGCAACTACAACAACTGTACAATTAAATTATACATAATGATAACAGTGTGACATGAGAAAAGTTTCTGGGATTTTCGTCATAGATTGTTGGGGTTATATAGCTATATTAATTTGTCAAAACAACAAACATTTACTTAAAATTTTCAAATTTTGCTGTTTATCAATTATGTCATTAACGAAAAATACTGTAAACAAAGTTTGAAATTTAGTTCAAGAAAAACATGCTGAAGCATTTAGGAAGGAATATACTTGTATTTGTTATATATTTGAAATGCATCAAAAATTCAGAGGAATTGATGGACGAAGAATAGAATGAATAAAGGGAAGAATGTGCAGTAAGGATGATATGATGCTGATTGTAGAGTCTAAGTGGTGAGCAGCTGCATCCCATGTGTCTAACCTGAATATAAACCAGCGTCAGAAAGATTCTATTAACTTATTACTAAAACTTCTGTTTAGTGAAAAATCTTTCAGGCTATGCAACCCAAGAAGAAAATGCCTGCCATTGCTCACCTGGCAGAACCTCCTCTTGAGCACAGAGCCATTTGAAGGGGCATCTGATGGCAAAGATATGATCCCTGACAGTGTGCTAATGAGAGCATTTCATCCAGGTCTATTCTAATAAACTGGCTGCTGGCTCATTGCTGAATGCCAGCTAAAAACAGAACCATCTGGGAAACAGAGTGTAGAATGATCTCTATTTATCCAAGAATCAAAGCAAGGTGGAATATTACTGAATTAAACCACGGATGTTATTCATAAAATCTGGGCCACATGAGGTTAGAGGCATATTGATTTCCAGTCTGAGGATAAATTGGCCACCTTTGGCCTTTCAGGAAAATGACCAGAGATTAAGATGATGAAGAACAGATGCCACTATTTGAAACTTCAATTAGAAAGCCCTAAATGGGCTTAATTGGCAAGGCAGCCATAACAACTGTGTCCTGCCACAGATTTATGGAAGGATGACAAATGTTTTAATGTGGTGAAGACAAATCCTAGGTCTAGTTGCTTCCGAATGAATGATTGACCAGGTTTGAAGCAATCAAACTTGCCAATACTTACCAAGTTCCAGGAAGGCCTTAGATTGGAACAATTCCATGTGGAATTAGGTTTCAGAACAAAAAAACTATTAAAATGTTTTCTTAGAGGACTTCTTTAATGAGGACATCCATACCTGGCAGGGCTTAGAGAAAGCAAAGACATAGACCTGCCCCTGGCTCTTCTAGAAGGCTCTGCCTCCTTTTTACTACCCCATCTTCCCTTTGAGCAACTGTTCTCTTCCTATGTTTCCAAATCTCATTTTCACATGATGTTCCAACGTTTATATATACGTACACACTGCCCCAGACCATATATATTCACATAAGTAATAAGTGGCAACTGACTAATAAGGTTGGACTATTTGCCTTTATGGAAAAATCTACAGTGATTAAATCAGTGAAATGTATCACTAATAAGTAAATTTCATGTGTCAGTGACAAGTTGGGAAAATATTGGTAGCAAATGGTATTCGATACATAGTCATTTATTCATAAGGTAGGTATTAGCACCTCCTTTTTGAATATTTTTACATATTATTATCAGAAATAAGATGAAATATAAGTGAGATTTCCTGCCCTCTAAGAGTTTACAAATAGAGAAGTTAAGATATGTACATAACTAACCAAACATACAATCAGTGCTTAATATAGATCATGTGATTTTAAAAGATCAGATACTCTCTAGAAGTTCAGAGAATAGAGAGGGAACTTCTTCTAAATGAGGGGTTCATGGAAGGCTTCAGGGAGGACTTTGACAAGTCATCTATGAAGCTAAGAATAAGAAAGGCAGTCTGGTGGGGGAAATGTCAAAAGCAAAGGTGTATGGAAAGGCAGGCTTGGAGAGTGGGCACTGCTAATTACTTTGTGAACAATCATCTAAGAGCATGTCATCTTACACTAGGCTTCTATGGAACAGTCAAGGAAACCTCCATTCATTATTTTCTATTTGATTGGGAACTCTATTACAAGCTGAAAGTCTCTATACTATTCCTTATGCTATTTCTTTTCACATGAGAGTCAGAATCTCTTGGGAGCCATGGTCTTCTAATTTATATATGCCAAGTGTGAGTTGTATTTTAAAAATAGCAAGCACACTTGATTCAAAACAATTTTTTGAAGTCCTAGTTTTGTTTTGTTTCCCTTCTCCTTGCTGAAATTAAATTAAATTTCATACATTCCCCCTGAAGTAATCAGCCTCTTTGTTTTATTTCTTTAATAAGAGAAAAACATTATTCTTAACTGTACTTTTAAAATAATTTCCAGAGATTATCTGGTCAACACTCTGTTTCCAGGCTTTAGTGCACTTATTTCATTTCATAAACAAAACAATCAATACTAGTGAAAATGAATAGTTTTATAAATGAATAACAACAGAATAATCTGGTCTTAACATAATAACTAGGAAGTTAATTTAGCTCACTATTATAGTTATTTTGATAGGGATTTCTATTTGCAGGACAAGAATTTAGAAGCTTTGTCCTCTAAACTAACTCAAGAATATGAGAAATCTTTTTTGGGAGTATGGTTATTATTATTATTCCTAGATCTGAAGATTTGCATGAATCATACAATGTAGGACCTCTGTAAAGGGAGAACTCTCACTCAAAATTTACAGGGCAATGCCTAGTCAGTTTCAGCACATTTATATTTTCCTGACCCGCACAACTGGACACTTCAGGCCAGGAAGGGAGGACGTTGTATGGGGAGGAAAATGGTTGGCCTTGGCATTAGACAACTCTCTAGCTATTTGATCTTTGGTAATTGACCTAATTTTTCTGAGCCCCAATTATTTAAATGCCAAACAGAGATCCAAGTGCCTACCACATGTGGGTGTTGGGAGGAGTGAGTGACATAAAGTCTACGCAGTAGTTGCGGACACCCCACACAGGCAGGCATTCTGGGAGGACTGCGTTCTGACGTTGACAATGACCGATGCTCATGTATCTGACAGAGTAACTTGCTCCAACAATCTATTCTCAGAATTACTACAATGCATGTGTGTTCTAGGTCTACTTATCCAGAAGTTCCCTCAAGAAAAGAAATTTTATTTATTTTCACTTTCTGGAAGGAGAAAAAAACTATGAAAATAACGCTGGTGAAAGAAATCTTTCTTGTAATACAATTCAAAGCAATATTTTCAGAAGACTTCGGAATGGCACAGTGTCATTTGCTTCTGTATAGGGCTATGCATCGCCCCACCAAATACTGTGAGCTTCATTTCTTCCTCATCATCATTAATATAACAGTTTAAACCTATAAAACATCCATCAAATTCATAATCAGAGACATGGAATTCCTCTTCAAAAAACATCTATATTCTTCACATAAAAGTATTTTTTTCTAGTATAATGCAGGAGAAGCTCACTCTCAGACTTCCCAGACTCCCAGGCGAATCAGAGTTCTCCATTCCCAGTGCGACACGTGGGGGCTGCTGACCGGGTCCCACCGACGCGGACTCCGCTGGTCCGCCCACTCCCGCCGTCACATGCTGCTCGTGTACCAAGACGCCATTGTGTTTGTCCCCAAACCTGTTTATTCCTGTCCAATGTATTAGTACTAATTCACAGTTCGTTGAATATTATAAAGGCCTATGAACTGATGAGTGAGAAAATAAGGTTGCTGTTTCTATGAAAGTTAAGTAGAATTTTTGAAAAGACGCAATACATATAAATGACAATAAAAATCATAGTCAATTTGATGGAGGCAGACAAATGTAAACAAATGAAGAGAAAAGTAATAAAAACCTAGTATTCCTTATAATATTTTTTTTCCTTTTTAAAGTTCTTCTTTCAAGGCAAAGAAACAAGACCTGGACATTTCAAGATACACAGTTGGTGTGATTATTATCATAACATAAGAAAAACAACATTGAACTTCAAATAGTGCACCCATACTCAAAAGATTTTTAGATCTACAAGAGGAAAAATAACTGTACATGAAGATCCATTTATATGTTTTAAGTTAACATAAAACATTATTTGTTGCTTTTATGGTGTTTTGATTCCCTTTCTTCACCTTTTGTGCATCTACTAGAGGTTTCTTTTTCCAGTTATCATCAAGTTCACATGAAAGCACCTGATAAAGTTATGTCTGCTTTAAGCCGATACCACCTTACCTTCATCTTATTTTTAAAAATCTACACTTTCACCTCTCAACTGCCCTCACATTTGATGTTATTAATATCACACTTTACTTCTTTTTATATTGTTCCTATTAACAAATTATAGTCATTTAAATTTTTTTCGCCTTCTAACTTTTATACCAGAGATAAAAGTGATTTATGAGCCACCATATAATGTATTAAGAGCATTATGAATTTCACTGTATATTAACCTGGATTGGTGAATTTTAAACTTTCATGATTTCACATGGTTCCTTGCATCTTTTTATTTCAACTTGAAGATCTTCCTTTAGCATTTCTCGTAGGCAGGTCTAGTGGCAATGAACTCCCACAGCTTTTGTTTGTCTAGAATAGATTTATTTTTTTCACATATTAATGTCCAGTTGTTCCAGCACCATTGGTTAAAAAAAGACTATCCTTGCTCCACTGTATTATTGCCTTTGCTCCTTTGTCAAGGACCTGATGGCTGTATTTATGTGGTTCTACTTGTAGGTTCTCTATTCTCTTTTATTGATCTATTTGTCTATTTTTTCACCAACACCACACCATCTTGATTACTGTAGCTTCCCAGTAAGTCTTAAAGTTGGAGAGAATCAGTCTTCCAACTCTTTTCTTCCCTGTTGTGGACTTGACTAGTTTTGGGTTTTGGGTTTTTTTTTTTTGTCTCTCCACATTTTCGAATCAGTTTGTTGATATCCACAAAATACCTTGCTGGAATTCTGACTGTGATTGCATTGAGTGTATATATCAAATTGGAAAGAACTGACACATTGACAACATTGTCATCCTAATCATGAACATGTAATATCTCTGTATTTATTTAGTTTTTCTCTTATATCGTTTATCAGATTTTTAAAGTTTTACTCATACAGATCCCTGCAAAACCATCTCAAAACAGCACAACACATTGTAGAGGACACTAGCTGTTTCTCTAGCTTTCGGTGGTTCCCCATTCATTCTAGGTAACTACAATTTACATAAATTATTCCCATTGGCTATTATTATTGATTTAGGAAGAAAAGAATCTACTAATTAAAATCTTTAGGGAGCATATTTTTAGACTAGGAGTTTGAGACTGTGTTATTTAAACCCAAGACATCATTATTTGTATGTGTATTATTTCTCCAAAGATAGCTATAAGCACATGCAATGATTAGTAAAGACGTCTATGAAGAGAGAGATTCAGAGCTGGGATTCTGAATTCTTTTTTTTAAAGGATTTTCTTTTTTTTTAAGATTTATTTATTTATTTTTAGAGAGGAGGGAAGGGAGGAGAAGAAGAGGGAGAGAAGCATCAATGTGTGGTTGCCTCTCATGTGTCCCCTACTGGGGACCTGGCCTGCAACCCAGGCATGTGCCTTGACTGGGAATGGAACCAGCAACCCTTTGGTTCGCAGGCCCATGCTCAATCCACTGAGCTACACCAGCCAGGGAGGATTCTGAATTCTTGATCATCTACATCCCATGGTCTCCAGCACCCTGGCTACAGCCCTGAAGCATGTGTGTATAGAACACCCCCCCAAAAGGGGCATACCTCCTATTACCAACCGGTGCCTTCTCCCAGATATTTATGTAATTTCATACTCTGGTATACCAGCCAGAGTTCTCCAAAGAAGCAGAACCAAGAGGGTGTTTCTCTACCAAGAGAGAGATTTGGTTTAAGACATGTCTCATGGGATTCTGGAGGCTGGCAGGTCAAGAATCTGCAGGGCAAGAGACCATCAGGCTGGAAACTCAGGAAATGCCAGTGGGTGGTTCCAGCCCCAAACCAAAGGCTGAGTGAAGGCCATTCGCTGGCAGAATTCCTTCTGGCTCAGGGGCAGTGAATCTTTGGTTCTATTCAGACCATTCACTGATTGGAGAAGTCAAACCCCATTAAAAAGGAAAATCTGCTTGGTTCAAAATTCACCGACTTAAATGTTAATTAACAAACAAACGTTTGTTAATTAAACAAACGTTTTTTAAAAATCTTAGCCTATAAATCCCTGCTAATTATTTCAGGATAAATTACTAAAGTGGAATTATTGAGAAAAAATTTTTTAAATCTATTTAAAGAATTGTATCATTTCTTTCAACACTTGGCAAAGAGTCAAAATATAATATGAAAGTTCCCATGATGCATAGAGAGAGAGCAAGAATAAATTAACTTGAGGATGGGGCCTCTTCATCTGAAATGAAGTTTGGTGAACTCGGACACGATAATAGCAAATTAATCCGACAGAACAGTGAACCTCAGAAGTGCAGGAAATGACTTCCCAACCAGACTGAAGTTTTCCCCACTCAAATGAGGCAAATCGGTGCTGTGTGGAGGAACATCTTTGCACACGTGTGTTGGGGTTACCTGGAGGCTGGTGCTGGTGTCTGAAAATGGGGAGTTAAAGAAGCCGCTCACTATGCTCATTATGGACTCAGTCACACACTTCTCCAGGAAGGTGTCTGCGTGCTTCCTGTCGGTGGTCGTGTTGCACACCTGGGAGTGGAAACGAAAGGACACATTGTATCACATCTTTGAATTGTAACTGGGACCTTCTAAAAATTGTCCTGAAATGGTTGTTTAAAACATTTCTTCTGCTTTTGAAAGTTGCTTGGAATAGAAAAATTCTTGCTTAAAATCCATTAAAACTTTATCATTCTACAAAAAATATGTATAAATGTTAATTTCATCCAAAACCAGTCTTCACGAAAACATCAGAATAATGTTTGATCAAATACCTAGGCACTGGGGCCCAGCCAGTTTGGCACCTAAAACTAAGCTGGCTCACTGCCCTGGCCTTTGTTACTGTAGAACAGAGTTAGATACAGGCAGAACCCAAGGTCTGTTTGGCTTACCAGTAGACAGGCAATAAACACAGAGAGCCAAAGCATTTTTTTTTTTCTCTAAAGAGAGCATAAAGGAATGCTCTGAAATCAGAGCCTTCAGAGAAAGACGGTCGAAAGCATGGCGTGGGTCCTCTTCCGTTTTAACCTTTATTCGGGCCTCTCTAACCTCTGCGGCGATGTCAGGGGCCCCGTTTTGTGTTCCTTGGAGGATCCTTACCGGAACCTCATCTTGGGAGAAGAGTGAGGTCCGGGCGGATGGGGGCTCCTCTGGGAGGCGACAGCGTGCTGAACCAGAGGCACACTCACGGAGCTTAGTGACAGGAACTCGAAGAGCCTGCCTTGCTGGTCCAGTCAGAGCGCCGGCCAATAAAAAGGGGCATATTCTGTAGATCATTTTAAAACAGTCATAAAACGGATTAAATGTTGGCCCACTTTTTATTTCCGCCGCCTGCTGGTAATTGTAAACTAGGTCAGTGATATAATACTATGTCCACCTAACAAGACCCCTCCCACAGCCCGTGTCTTTGGCTGCTACCAGGACAGAGGCTTTTAGAGAATCCGTAAACATGCTCTGCAAGCGGCATCCTTCGGTCAGCCCCCACGCGTGCAGATGGGAAGCTCTCTTTGATCACAGCGCCTGTCCCACCCATGAATTCCTGCGCCTTCTGGCAGGAGGAGGGGTGTGTAGCTGGGGAGAAGGTCGCTGGAAGGGGGCTGTAACTCACTTAGCCTGAGGAAAACCAAAGTTCCAGGAAAAACAGGAAAGGTGAGGAGAACTAAATTCACAGTGTGAACTGAACTTTTTGTTTCATTTACGGAGCCACGTATATGAGTGTATTTAAGCATGAAGTACGTGCATATGGCCATTGTAATTTTTTATCAGGTATGAATCCATCTACAAATTCAAGTGTTCATTCACACACCTATAGACAAAAAGGGGGGATACATACTAAACCTGACCAGCTCAGTGGATGCCCACAGGCCTTGCAAACGCAGAGACCACAAGTAACCACTCTGGGTGGTCCAAACCTGAACATAAAAAGTCCTAACCAAACATGGGCCACGAGAAGCTTCAAGTCCTCGGCCTGTAGCTTCTTTGATAAAGGCCCAATTTTACATTGGAAGTGGTCCATTGTCTTTGTGCATGTAAGATTGACACCTGTGAGATGTCAGAGTAGTTTTCCTTTCCAGACCCCTCGCAGACACAACCCCAGCACCAGAGCGGGAGACCAGAGAGCCCCTCACTGCTGCCTTGCCGCCCACACACTGTTTCTGTGCTGGATCTGCTGGCTACCCTGCACCAGCCGACATAAAAGAAGAACATGTCTCTACACTTGGCTTTTTATTCAACCACAGAGATTCCCCGCCCCCCCACCCACCCACCCACCCCCTCCCGCCCCTTTGCTCTCTCCTGCCTCAGTAATTTACCAACAATGAATTTCTTGTAACCCTCCTGACATCTCTTCCTTTGGCTCTAATGCACAAAATAGGCTGTAAAACCACCATTATCCACAGCACTTTCTCAATCTGTTGCTATTTTGTCTGCCAGAAATTGCCATCAGTTTGGCTCAAATAAATGTTTGTAACACTTTTTCTTATGCTGGTTGTTCTTTTGTTGACATAGCAAAAAAAATGTTGCAACACCTAGCATGCACTGGACACTGTTGTATTTCTGGTTGTTCTTTTGTTGACCTAGCAAAAAAAATGTTGCAACACCTAGCATGCACTGGACACTGTTGTATTCCAGAGTCTTGGGTTCTGACAGTAAACACTGCAGAGGTATGCGGAATGCCGGCACTCCCACTTCTTTACCTGCTGAACCTACTGAATCAAGGAAAAACACTCCTGCCTAGCAGAGATATCAATTTCCAGTGACAGCACAGTGTAAACTGACAGTGAGAAAAAAAGTGTTTTCCTTTATTGCCTAAGAACTACTTAGTGATCTTCCCTGGAAACATCAAGGTCCATACAGAGTAGGGTTCAGTTCTGTTCTCTTTCACCGGAGGGCCCATCAGAGAAACAGAGGAACCACACTATCTTCCCAAGGCTGCTTCCGCGGTAGCCTGAGAGGGACCTTAGTTCCCCCAAGAAGAGGGGACTAAGGGCTCAGATTATTTTTTTTTAATCTTCCATGGGGGCGGGACAGAGAAAACAGCTGCAAGTGAATTAAGGCAGTGGTGCCTTCTTCCAGTGACAGATGCAGACACACATGATTGGCGCTGAAGGAGAAACAAAAGAACAAAGAACTTTCCCGGTATACGAGGCACATATCTCAGTCACGGTAATTGAGACTTAACATGAGACGGCGATTTGTCACTTGAAAGATTTATTCTTAGTAATTTTCAGAAAACATATTCCTGTTATGTCAACCAGAGAATGGAATGCCCCTTAATTCAGCATTTAAATTTGGTTATTGATTTTTCCCTCCAAAGCCAGAAAGACTTTCTCTTAGCTTGATTCAATGGAGACACCAAAGGATACAGTTTTGAATGGCTCCAAAAGAACAACAGATGCAAAGTCAGAAAATCCTGTGGACTAATGATGCTGGTTGGCGCAACCCCGCAAGGGCCGAGTCTGCATGGGTCAGGACGGAAATGATCCACAGAAAGGCACCCACACAGTTAAAAGTGACATGGTTGGGACACTCAGAAAGGCTTCTCTGCTAGTTCTGCCTCATTAAGATCCTTTCGAATCATGAGATGACAGATAATTCCAGGCCACGCAAGATCCAAACTAAAGTGCTATGCTGCACTCGACAAAATTTTTACCGCTCCCCTCTTTCACATGCCTTTGTGAGATTGCACAGCAGTGCATGCAAGTTAACCGTCAGAGCAATGTAACCACCAGTGATCACCTGAGGCGCAGATCTATTCAAATCCAGGAGAGGACAAAAGGAGAGAATGAAGAGGAGTGTGTGCTCCTATTGGCCAGGGGCATCCTAATGGTGGGAGGCGTGGTGCGCCCATATCTATAAATAAAACTCAATGGCAGATGAGCACTTTAGTGGAGAGGGTGACCAGAGGTGCCATGACCCGGTGCTATTGCACCATATTAGCAGAGCAAGAGTGTCTCCACGTGTATGTACGACACATATATTTTGCTGTAGACTTGAGCACACCCACATTCCATAAGCAGTAGAGGACTGCCAAAAAGGAGAATTTTTGTGCACATATAGGAAACACAGCTGAAGGATTCTTCAGTAAGTTTCTGTGGTCCATTTCAAATAAGATATCATGATTTTTGTGACTTCAAGATTCCAGGAAAGAGAATTATCAGCCAAAGAATGTAAATCATCTGTGAGGGCTGTGATGGATAATTTTGTTAGTCAACTTCACTGAGTCATGGGGTACTCAGCTATGTGATCTCACATTCTTCTGGGTGTGTCTGTGAGAGCGTTTGGATTAACATTTAAGTTTATAGGTTGAGTGAAGCAGACTGCCCTCCTTAGTGTGGGTGGACCTCATCCAATCAGTTGAAGGCCTGAATAGAACAAAAAGGCTGATTCTCCCCTGAATCAAAGAGAATCCCTGTTGCCTGATTGATTGCCTTTGAACTGGAACATCAACTTTCTCCCGCCTTCAGACTTGAACTGAATCACCATCACCTTACCTGGGTCTTGAGTCTGCCAGTCTTCAGTCCGGATCCACGGCATCAGCGCTCCTGGGTCTCCACCTTGCCAGCTCACCCTACAGATCTCGAGACCTGTCTGCCTCCATATCATGTAAGCTGTTTCTTATAATAAGTGAATGAATAAATTATTATATATACACATACATAAGTAACAAACACTCGTAGACAGCTACACATTCCATTGATTCTGTTTCTCAGAGAACCCTGACTAATGCAATGCCCAAGAGCATTTTTCTCAAACATGAATTAACTTTCTCCTTCCTACATACCCTCTTTCCCCTTTCTTCCTTCCTTCTTTCCTCCAAACAAGAAAACAGATATGTACAGATATATCCCCCAAACATATACTGAGTAGTTGATTGGATTTCTGCTGGCTACTTTACCTTTTATTGAATTTCTGTATGCACTTGGGTATATTTTCAGATTTTCTATTCTATTTCAATAGTCTATATAGTCATATGTTCTTTTTAAAAATTGTTCATTTTTAAAATTATAGTATCTCTTTTAAATATTCAGATTTAATGAGTTTTAATACCGGGGTTCCTATTCCCCCTATTATTGCCCTTCTTTTCCAGCATTATGCCAGGTGTTTTTTAGTTATTTTTTAATTGGTGCATAATTTATTTGCAATGAAATGCATAGATCTTAAATGCAATGTCTGACGAGTCTTGAAAATTTTAAACAGCCATGCTCATTTTAACATACAGTCTTGTATTTTAAATTATTTGTTTGTTTTTGAGAAATGATATTTTCACATTGTTGACTTTTTGATGCCAGCATAAAGTACATTTTTTCCCTATGTGATCAGGGCACTTTTTTGTGTCATTATATGGAAGGTCACCCACTGAGCACGGGCACCGTTTCGAGGGCACAAAATTAACTGTTAAATGAAGCCACTAAGAATTTGGAGGTTGTCTGTGACGGTTAACCTGTCCTGGCCACACAGCTAGACAATGTCATGTTTGGTTTGTGCTTTGTGTCCTATCGTGCCTGCGTTATTTGTATTCAGCCACAAGACCCTAGTACAGCGGGTGCTGTTAATAGGCGTCCAGTGTTAACTTAAGAGCATTTCTACAAAGCGCCACTAGGTGTCCTCTACTCACAATTTTCACCAAGCTTCTTGCTGAATGACAGACTAAAACTGTTTTCCCTGTTTGTGCGTCTGTTTCCCTGTGCCGGCTGAACTCGTCAAAAGTTGAACCAGGACTCCACCCTTCTGCCATCATTGCTAAAACACCCAATTTTATTGGAAAATGGGAGCGGTTTGGTTTTTATTTTTAAAAACATTGTTTAATAGATCATTCTTCTCAGAAACAAAAGTGTAGCCTTTATCACACTATAAAGATAAACCCACAACCACAGACTGGTTGATGATTTCTCTGAGAGCTGTTTAAGAATAGATTTGGAAGAGACAATTTATACCATCTACCTCCCTCATTTCCCACCTCTTACCCAGCAGGAATACAGCAGGAAAATGTCTCAAACTTCATCAATGGGAGCCCTGAGGAAAGATGTAATTAAAAGTGGGGTATCTTGGAAGGGAGTGGCTGACGTCACATACCCTGCCTTTATACATGTGCTTGGAAGGAGGCATTGGAACTGGTTGAAGATTATCTTCAATGGCTATCGGTTAAACCACCCTGTTCCCCACTGGCTTCCATATTCTCATCTGGATAAGAAAAGAATAAGAATGAAGAAAAAGAGACCAGGTTAGAGGCTGTTGAGGTAGAATAGGCACAAATCAATGGTATCTAAAAATAGCAGCAGGAACTGAGAAGAGGGAGATGGGTTTAAAAGTTACCCAAAAGATGAAACATGTAAGATTCAGCAGCCATACTGTGTTTCAAGAGAGAGAGACAAAGATGTCTAGAAAACCTCCAGAATTTCAGAACCAAGTTACCGGACATGATGCCGCCTCTTTCTAAGGCAGGAAAACCCCAAGAAGGAAAAGAAGTGTGGTAGAAGAAAGAAGGAATATGTTTTCACTTTTTAACATATTAATTGTGAGGTATCTGGGGCACATCCAAGTGAAAATATCAAATGGACTGAAACCATTCTGAAGAAGATTTTTGGTTAAAGAAGAGGGAGTAACAGAATTTTTACTCTTCTGCATGCCCTCAAACTCCACCAAAAACAAACAAAAAATAGAGGGAAAATCATCTATCTTCAGTGAAACATGGAAAGGGACAGAACCACAAGCCACAAATTGGGAGGAAGATATGCCAAGGACTGTGCAGTCTAGACGAAGACGAGAGAGGAGCAAGAAGAGCCAACCTCGTCTCCTCGTATCTGAACCAGGAAAACGAGTTTCCTCCAAAACTCCTGTCACCAACAGCCCCCAAATGCTTTGATATGCGTTGAGCTCTGTGAGTACAAGGAGTCCATGAGAAACGAGGGGCCTCCTGGTAGAATCCCAAGGTGACATCCCAGAATGCAGGGGCAGTGCAGAAGAAAGACCAATCATGCCGACTTAATGTCTGTGAGTGAGAGGGAAGGGAAAGGGGAAAGATTCACGATAGACTGTCCTGGCCAAGGGAGACGTCTCGAGGTAAAGCGGGTGAGAGGGAGGAGAAGCAATGATGGCAAGACTCCAACAGAGTTCTTCTTGAGCCATAATGTTTTGGTCTGTTCACGCCTGTTACGTATGAGGGGCAGAACCCTAGGTGTTCACAAGGGCAGGCAACTCAGTTGCTGGGTTGTGCCGCTGTATGTGGGGGTAGGGTCAAAACCCTTATTATATGAAATATTAAAGGGACTTATCTAAATATTAAAGGGACAGTTATTAACAACCACAACTAAAACAAAAGCAAACTAAGAGAACAGCTAGATCAGGAGTGAAACTATAGAAGTTAAGATCACATGGAGGGTTAGCAATAGGGGAGTGGGAGAAGGAGAAGGGGGGAGAAGGTACAGAGAATAAGTAGTGTAGATGGTATATAGAAAATAGATAGGGGGAGGGCAAGAATAGTAAGAGAAATATAGAATCTAAAGAACTTGAGACACGTGGTCATAAACTAAAGAGGGAAGTGGTGGGGGAGGGGTGTGCAGGATGGAGGGGAACGAAGGGGGGAAATAGGACAACTGTAATGGCATAATCAATAAAATATATTTTTAAAGGAAAAGAAAGACTCCAACAAAGCATGTGACTTAAAAGATGCTGCTGTTATGTTATCCTCAACCACTCCTAGCCACAGGATTTATTGTTTTATCTATTATCTATCTATCTATCTATCTATCTATCTATCTATCTATCTATCTTTGCCAAGTGGCTGGCTTCCATTTGAAGATGAGTCATAATTATGAAGAACCCAGCATGGGCTAATACATAATAACTCTAACACACACCTGCAAAAGTCAGATAAAGAGCAGCCCACTCAAAGGAAGCAGAGAAAGGCAAGATTGATCTAACAACAATAATAAAGTTGAATCATTCTTCCCTCTCTGATGAACAGTACCATTCTGCCTCATTAACAAAATGTTTACAGAACGACCCACCCTCATCTCTAGGGGTAATGTTTCAGCCATAGTGATCAGTTCAAGAAAGGGCCTGAGACCTCAACTGCCTCAACTGGTCAACTCACAATGAAGCTGTTATTCCTGTGCAACTTTTGGCAGTGGCGGGGGCGGGGGGAGGTGAGGGGGTACTCTTTCAGTTTCATGTGAATAAAAGATAAAGTTCCGGAGGCCGCTGATAGCCATCTTTCTATCATAGGATAACTCTTGCCTATGAATGGAGCCAACGCCAAAGAAGCTGATTGGAGACTGAGAGAGGTAGACAGACTGACAGACACTAAGTACTGAACAGGTTTCAACCCTGAATGAGTTTCAACCCTGGGTAAACTCATTCCCTCATCTCTTCAAGATCCAGTCAATTTTTTTCTTATTATTCAAGCCATTTGGGTAACAGTGATTTATTGCCTACTTCAGAAACAGTCCTAATTGAAGCATGAAAAATGAAGAAACAAATATTTATAGTAATAAGTAACATTAATTAAATGCTTTGCTGTGCCAGGAACAATACTATGTATTTTATATAAAGTATCTTACTTAAACATCAAAGCAAGCTTATACAATAAGTGCTATTATCATCTCCACTTTGCAAATGAGATAACTGAGGGACCCAGATGAGATAAATGTTTCCAAAGTCACAGAGCTGGCAACAAATTGAGCAAGAATTCGTACCAAGTGAACCTAATGTCAAAACTATGCGAAAAGCAGCAGCCAGATTTACTTCTGCATATCATCATTGGGAAGACGTAAGAAATTAAATTCGGTAGCTACACCTCAAGTAGAGCATGGTAAACTATGTAAGTCTCTCTGGGTTCCACAGATTTGGTCTGTTTATTCTTGAACACTGTTCTGTGGAAGCTGAAATGCCTTGGGATCTTCCATACTTGTCATCCTTTCTACAAAAATGTTTGTGTCCTTGTTCTTTTCCAGGAAATTTTGTGAGGTTTCTTCAAGGTTCTTCCAAGTATTCCCGTGATGTTTACGGATGTATTAAAATTTTGGTTGGTCTTTAATGTTCTCTGTTTATTTTTTCTCTGTTTCTGTTTTTTCTGTCTCTTGTCTTTATTCACAGATGGCATGATCACCTGTGAACAAAATGCTACAAAACTGTGAAGCTACTGAAATTACTAAGTGAGTTCTCTGAAGTCCGTGGATACGAGGCTGATATATGCTATTCAGTGATGTTTCTGTCTACTCACAACCAACACTTTGAAACTTGAAAGGCACCATCATCTGTAACAGCATCAAACGATACAAAATAAAGATGAAGCAAACAAAATATTTGTGAGACTTGACACTGAAGAGTACAAAGCATCGCTTGGAGAAGTTAAAGAAGACCTAAGTAAATGTAGAGATAGATATGCTATGTTCATGAATTAGAACTATTCAATAATGTAAAGAAATCAGTTCTTGCTAAATTAATCTTCAAGTTTAACAGAATTCCAGTCGAAATTCCCAAAGACTTTTTTTGTAGAAATTGTTCAATAATGTAAAAGACATCAATATTTGGCATAAAACTACAACACAGTGAAATCCTGACGTATTGTTATAAATCAATCAATAAAACAGAGTCCAGAAATAAAACCTCACATATACTGTAATTCTCAACAGAAGTACCAAGAAATTCAATAAAGGAAAGAATAATCTTTCCAGAAAACCATTAAAGATAATTGCATAAATACGTACATTCAAATGACTTTCAACCCTATCTTCCTACCACATTAAAAAATATTGTATGAATTAGACCACACAACTATATGGAAGAATGAGAACCATGAAACATCTAGAAGAAAACCCGGGGAAAATATCTTTGTGAACTTTGAATAGGCAAGAGCACACCAAGATGAGAATAAATTTCTTAGGTAAACTACATATACATACCAAATAAATCATAAAAAATGACAATACATACTTCCTTTAACTTAAAGCTTGTACCATTCAAAAAATAATGTTACAGAAATTAAGAGGCAGCCCAATTTGGGAGAAATATTGCAATGTGTTTATCTAAAAATGGATTAGTATCCAGAAACTAAAGCCTTACTGCTCAATAATAAAAGAAAAACAACCTATTTTTTTTAATAAACAAAAGTTTTGAATAGACACTTCACCGAAGACATATAGGAATAGCAAAATAAAAGCACAGAATAATTAGCATAATTTATAGAGAGGTTCAAATTAAAACCACAAAGAGATATCACTATATGTATACCCCTAAGATGTCAGAAATTAAATAGATTGACAACATCAAGTGTTGGTAAGGATTTAGAGCAAATAAAGCCACTCACACATTGCATATATTGTTATCATATGCAAAATAATAAAGACACTTTGGAAAACAGTTTAGAAATGTAAAGTGTTTGTATGCAAGTTCAATAAAACACATAAATTTGTACCTAAGTATTTACTAGGAAAAGAATGCACATGTCCACAAAATTTATATGGAAATGTGCAGGGCAAAACTCAAAGCAACCCAAATGTTAATCAGCTAGTAAAGAGATAAGCGAAGTGTGGTGTGTTTATAAAATGAAACATTACTCCGTGATGAAAAGAAATGTACTACTATACACACAACCTGGGTGAATTTCAAGAATACTGTGCTGAGAGAAAGAAGTCAGACATAAAAACTACATACTGTAAAATTTCATTTATTTAAATTTTGAAAAGGTAAATCTTGAGTGACAGAACACAGATCAGTGATTGCCAGGGACCTGGAATGAGGAAACAGGATTTACTTTGAAGGGGAATGAGAAACGTTTTTAGAGAAATGGAAATGTTCAGTATATCGTGACTAGTTGCAGTTGTCATTGCACAGCTGTATACATTCATGAAAACTCATAGAATTTTACATTAGAAACTACAGCATTTTGTTGTATGTAAATCATATCTAATAAGTTGATTTTTAAAAATGGAAAAACCTCTTATCTACAAATTATAACCGTTAGACATACAAAGATGCTGATTATTCTGAGTGACTTTTGCAATCTCCAAACCAAGGAAATCTTGTGTTTTAAATGATTTATACAAACAGCCAACTGATATGGGAAAAGATGCTCAGCATCACTAATCATCAGAGAAATACAAGTCAAAGCCATGGTAAACTATCCCCTTATATCTGCCAGAATGGTTGTTATAAAAAGTCAAAAGATAACTGGTGTTGGTGCAGATATGAAGAGGAGCGCCCTTGTGCACTGTTGGTGGAAATGTAAATTGGTGCAGCTGTTATGGTAAAAAGTATAAAGATTACCCTAGGAATTAAAAGTAGGGCTATCATATGACCCTGCAATCCTGCCTCTGGATATAAATCCAAAGGAGATAAAAATCACTGTCTTGAAGAAATATTTGCATCACTATGTTCATTGCAGCATTATTTACAACAGCCAAGATATAGAAGCAACCTTAGTGTCCATCAAGAAATAAGTGGATAAAGAAAATGTGATACATACACACACACACACACACAATGGAATATTCTTTATCTTTAAATAAGGTAGAAATACTGCCACTAGCAACAACATGGATGAGACTGGGGGGACCTTACACTAACTGAAATAAGCCAGACACAGAAAGACAAATACTTCATGGTCTCACTTAGATGTGGAGTCTTTAAAAAAGTCCCAGTTATAGTAACACAGTAGAATAGTGGTTCCCAGAGGCTGGGTGGTGAGGAAGAATAATAGATATTAACCAAAGTGTTCAAACTTTCAGTAAAAGATGAATAAGTTCTGAGACAGAATGTGCACCATAGTGACTATTAGTTAATATTAATAAGCTGTATGTTTAAATTTGCTAAGAGGATAGATCTCAAGAGTTCTCACCACAAAAAAAAAGGTAATTATGTGAAGTGATAAATACGTTAATTGGCTTGACTGTGGTTATTATTTCACAGTGTATACATATATACATACATATATATAAAAATATCATGCTGTACACCTTAAATATATGTTATTTTTATTTGTCAATTGTACATCAATAAAGCTGGGGGTGGGAGGGCCAAATCAATAAAAGGCTCAAGGATCGAGCTACTTTGATAGCAGAACCTGTTGCTACAAGAAAGAACACTCACACAGTTAACAATAATGTCAGCACGTAAAACCAGAATGAGGAAATGATCAGGTAGGATGTGGGATGAGAAGCTGAGAGGTTCCCCCTTGAACAGTACAATAAGTCAACATATTGATCACTGGCCACATGAATCTTAAGAAGTTTTGTGTAATAACCTTAAAAACACCACCTTCCCATCCAATTTGATAGGTCAACTGAGTTAACTAATAAAAGCCGTGGTATTTAGCATTTATGAAACCCTATATGCTAGTGAAATTCAAGAAATTGTCTGCTTTGAGAGCTGGCCAAAACAAGCAAAGCCCAAGATGCAGGCGGTGATTCGTCACCATGTCTGGACACAGGTCTGTGCTGGTGTTTGTACAGATGGCTCCCTTTCTATTAATTATGTTCGTGGAAGCTTTCACCTCTCTTTTGAAAAAGTTGACTTTGTCACAATGCACTCCTTTTTTCACACAGGGATTCTGGTGCCCAATATTCTTGAAAATACTCTAAAAAATTATTAGCATGATGCTAAATGTTAATTTTCCTGACCAGTTTGTTCCAGAAAAGACTAGTGTGAAAATCTAGACTAAGAACAAACAAATCTGCTACACACAGAAATCTGGTAACCCCACTGGTGAAGAGTTCTTAACAAGCTGTTTGAGTTGGAAGATAAACTTCAGGAGCATTTTCAAGAAGTTAGCAGTCCAGCTTTTCCTGCACGCCTTAATGATGAAGCTGGCCATTACTCCTTTGTAGGTAACTGCCCCCTTATCTCTTGCTGCTTCTAGAACTCTCTTCTTCATTTTAATCTTGGGTAATGTAATTATGATGTGCCTTGGTGTGTTCCTTCTGCAGAGAAGGCTGCAGAAACCAGCCTTCTCTGCAGTTTTCGTCACATAAACCGGTTGAACAAGTTTCTGCAAAGCCTGGAGACAATACTTTGCGCTCACACGACATGATTTTTGGATGTAAAATCAAGAAAACACCGAAGGACCTCAGTCTTGGGGAAAATCATGTTGCAAAATGACATTTTTAAACTGCTGTTTGGACCTGAGGGTGAGAAAGGATATTAACAAGTTTCAGATATTGTTGGAAACTAGCTAGAAGGACTGCCGGTTAGAACTGAACAATATTTTTTCTTTTTTATTGTTGTTCAGTTACAGTTGTCCAAATTTTCCCTTTGCTCTCCCCTGCCCTGCCTCTCTGCCCCTCCCTCCACCACAGTCAATCCCCACCCCACTGCCTGCGCCCATGAGTCCTCTGTTCATGTTCCTCGACTTGCCCCTTCCCCTTCTTTCCTCTATTATCCTCCTCCCGACTGGGCACTGTCAGTTTGTTCTTTATTTCCATGTCTCTGGATCTGTTTTTCTCACTTGTTTGTTTTGTTGATTAGGTTTCACTACACATGAGATCATATGGTATTTTTCTTTTTTTTTAACATACTTTATTGATTAGGCCACTACAGTTATCCCATTTTCCCCCTTCGCTCTCCTGCACCCTGCACACCCTCTCCCACCCACACTCTCCCCTTTAGTTCATGTCCATGTGTCATACTTATGAGTCCTTTAGCTTCTACATTTCCCATACTGTTCTTACCCTCCCCCTTTCTATCTTCTACCAACCTTCTATGCTACTTATTCTCTGCACCTTTTCCCCCTCTCTCCCCCTCCCACTCTCCTGTTGGTAACCCTCCATATGATCTCCATTTCTGTGGTTCTGTTCCTGTTCTAATTCTTTGCTTAATTTGTTTTTGTTTTAGGTGTGGTTGTTAATAATTGTGAGTTTGTTGTCATTTTACTGTACATGTTTTTTTTTTAATTTTCTTTTTCTTAGATAAGTTCCTTTAACATTTTATATAATAAGGGCTTGGTGATGATGAACTCCTTGAACTTGACTTTATCTGGGAAGCATTTTATCTGCCCTTCCATTCTAAATGAAAGCTTTGCTGGATAGATCAATCTTGGATGTAGGTCCTTTCATTTCATGACTTGGAATATTTCTTTCCAGCCCCTTCTTGCCTGTAAGGTCTCTTTTGAGACATCAGCTGACAGTATGATGGGAACTCCTTTGTAGGTAACTGCCTCCTTATCTCTTGCTCTTCTAGAATTCTCTTTTTCATTTTAATCTTGGGTAATGTAATTATGATGTGCCTTGGTGTGTTTCCTGTTGGGTCCAACTTCTTTGAGACTCTCTGAGCCTCCTGGACTTCCTGGAAGTCTATTTCTTTTGCCAGTTTTGGGAAGTTTTCCTTGATTATTTGTTCAAATAACTTTTCCACTTGTTGGTCTTCCTCTTCTCCTTTCGATATCTCTATAATTCGGCTGTTGGAATGTTTAAAGATGTCCTGGAGGTTCCTAAGCCTCTCCTCATTTTTTTGAATTCTTGTTTCTTCATTCTTTTCTAATTGGATGTTTCTTTTTTCCTTTTGGTCCACTCCATTGATTTGAGTCCCAGTTTTTTTCCCATCACTATTGGTTCCCTGCACATTTTCCTTTATTTCACTTGGTGTAGCCTTCGTTTTTTCATCTAATTTGAAACCAAATTCAACCAATTCTGCGAACATCCTGATCACCAGTGTTTTGAACTGTGCATCTAATAGGTTGGCTATCTCTTCGTTGCTTAGTTGTATTTTTTCTGGAGCTTTGATCTGTTCTTTCATTTGGGCCATTTTTTTTTTTTTATCTCGACATGCCTGTTATGTAGTGAAAAGCAGAGCCTTAAGCATCCACCAGAGCAGGGCAGCCCAGTCGCTGGGTTGTGACACTGTATGTGGGGGCAGGGTCCAAGAGGGAACAATGCTGTTTGCTCCGCTCTCTGCCAGATTTCAGTTACTTCCCCCATGCAAACTGGGCCCTTCTGGTGCTGGGTCCCAGGTGGGTGTAAGTTCTAGGACCCTGTGGGTCTCTCCAACAAATTCTCCTGTGAGGCTGGGAGTCTCTCCTGGAACCTCAACCCCTACAGGTATTTTCAATCAGTGTTTTGAGGCTTTATTTCCTGACACTGGGGCCCTGAGATGTGTGATCTGTCTCACTGCCCAGTTTTGCCTGGTTTATCTGCGCATAAATGTGGGACCTTTCGGTCGCCAGCCACCTTGCACACGACACCCCTCCACAATACGCCACCTTGCTGGGTCCGCCCACTGCCTCCTCACACACCTGGGGTCCACCTGCTGCTGCTTTGCTGTGACTCCTTTTTGCCCAACCACCTGACTCTGCCCCTCCTATGGGTCTGGATGAATTTGTCTACTTTAACTCCTTGGTTGTCGGACTTCCATACAGTTCAATTTTCTGTCAGTACTAGTTGCTTTTTTGTTTCTAAATTGTTGTGTACTTATTTTGGTTGTGTGAGAAGGCTCAGTATGTCTACCTATGTCTCCATCTTGGCCGGAAGTGGTATTTGTCTTTCACCTCCTGGCCTATTTTCAATCTCTTCTCTCTGAATTTACCACTCAGCTTGAGAATGTGACTTTAACAGAAAAAAGAACTTTGTGATGTACATTTGAGATGAGATTTACCAATCTACCCCAGAGAAGTAAGTCCTGGATTCTGTGTAAGAAGAATATGATGCAAGTCGTAGGGAAGCAATGAACACTCTACTGAACACTTCAATTTCTTAACATGTATGACCAAAACTTTTCTTCTTTAAACATGCATTAAGGACAAGGACAGAAATCTCATTTCAGTTAAAAATAAAATGTGTGTGTGCTTATTTCAAGTTTCATCCAGAACAGAGTGTGTAGCAAAAATTATGAAGAGAATTTGAAATAAAGAGGTGAATTTTATTCTTCACATTTAGTGTCAGGACAGCATCATTATGTATCAATACTTCTATTTAAAAGGTAAAAAAAAAAATAAAAGGTCAAAAATGTTTGTATAATAATTTTGAAATGGCTAGTCTGTGAGCCTGATCATGTCAAGTGAAGTTATGCCTTGGGTGTATTTTCATTCATATAGCTTCCGTTTATGACTTTAGTAGTTTTACTGTTCAGCATCATTAACAAATTTTTATGTTGTAACTAGCATTAATTAAAATCAATTAATAATGATTATTTAAATTAAACCTACCAAAACCATCTTTAGGAAATTGAGATTTTATTCTGGCTTGAGGCTGTCATTTACCAGAAATTTATGATATTTGCCTTAAGGATTTTTTACATTTATAAAAGACAAAGATTAATTGTGAGAGAAGTAAGCAAAACTTAGTTGTCTAGTTCTTTTTCAAAAGTGTTTGGTTAAAATGTTGTTTTTTAGTTCTAAATACAAAAATACTTGTACATATACTATCTATTATATATACTTCATGTTATAACTCATTAGCATCTTACATAGTAAACATTTATTGTAAGACTTTTAGACCTACTTGAACAGGTTTGAAAAATCAAGTAAGAAAAAAATCAAAGTTTTCAATGTTTGCATCAATTTTGTTTGCAGAGGGAAAACCTCCTTTGTAGGATAAAAGAAGTTACACAAAAAGAGTAAGCTAATAAATTGGCCAAAAAAATCATGAGAAAAATATCATTCTTTTCTCAGTGGTCACAATAATAATTGACTCATTTTATCTACAATTCGTCACATTAATGTACAATAAACTGTAAATATAATTTTTTATCCAAAAGTTCCTGAGATCTGGACATTAATACAAGGATTCCTCATAGATAAAAGATTAAGAAAGTTTTACTAAGCCCTGACTGGTGTAGCTCAGTGGATTGAGTGCGGGCCTGCGAATCAGAGTATTGCAGTTCGATTCACAGTCAGGGCACATGCCTGGGTTGCAGGCCAGTTCCCAGTAGGGGACTCACGAGAGGCAACCATACATTAATATTTCTCTCCCTCTCTTCTTCCCTTCCCCTCTAAAGATAAATAAATAAAATCTTTTTAAAAATTATGTTAAAAAGAAGAAAGTTTTACTAGAATTTCCCTTAGGAAACTTCAAAGTATTACCTATGAATCCTCTGAAATGGAACGAAACATTTTACAATAATTATGAATTTACAATAATTTTTAGAAATTTTATGTTTTTCTACTATAAAAGTAATACTTCCTCTCATTGTATTCTCTAATTGGCTATTGATATTATAAGAAAATTAAAGTTTTCTGTATACTTTGTATCCAAATTCTTCACAAAGTTCCTACATTTTGCTATTAGCTTCAGTTGACTCACTAAAAATAATTTAATCTGCAAACGGTTTGGTAAACAATAACAATGATCATAGGGAGTAAACATGTGCCATTTAGGGATGTCCAACAGTCCAACTGCCTCCTTCTATTTGCACTTCACCTCCATTTGGAGCACATTCCAGTTACACACATATAGTATTGCAGTGTTGGTGGGAGAAGACCTTGACTTAGAGTCAGCCAAGTGGCCTTCTGCTAGGACTTGGCATGTCGAGCCAGTGACCTGACCCTGTGCACACTGCTGGAGCCATAATCACTGTAAGAAGGCAGCTCTGTTGCATGGGATCCACCGGGCCTGTTTCCGATCGGACAGACACCATCCCTGCCAGGTATCCCCCACCCTGACCCTCAGGAGGTTCTCAAATCTTGTTTCCAAGCCTGGACTTCCAGACTGTCAACAAATCTGTAAGCCCTTGAGAATTTTTAGTAAATTCCCATTTCTGCTTAAGTTGAATAAAGTTCTAACTTATGCCATTTTCATACTTAATTTTTCCTTGGTTTTAATTATACCATGTCTAGTATTTCACTCTTACCTATTATTTTTGCCATTGGTCTGTAGCAAATATTTTTTTTAGGTTAAGGAAATTAATTTCAAAATGTAACTTGCTAAAAAAAGCTTTTAAACAAGAAATGGATATCAAATTTTATTGTATGTTTCTATTCAGTAGTTACTGAAAGAATCATTTCTGTGAGTTGACCGACTACTGCGACCTGTCATAGGAACAGTTTTTTTTAGATTAAATCAATCCTGGGTTCAAGTCCACTTGATTAATGAGAACTATTATATCACTTTACCTTCATTTGTTGAGCATTTAACTCTAGATGACCTAATCTACACTGATAAGTAGAATATTCTATTAAGGACCATCTTTTTAGTTTTTGGTACTAGATTTATACTCAGTTAAATCGGTTCATATTTTATTCTTTTCTACATTATAAAGCAGTTTATACATTATAAGAAATACATACTCTTTAAGAGTTGGAAAGAACTGGGGAATATAGCCATACACTTTAAGGCATTTATTAAGGGTAAGCCTTTGACCATAGTTAGACTAAGGTAATAAATAGTCAAACACCTGAATGAGACTTTTAATGTAAGATTTTATTATATTGTTTACACATTCTCATGTTTTTATTTTTAGAAACTATTAAGTGGAAATATCACAACTCTTTTTAGATCCTAGGTATAAAACACGTGCTTTACATTCAGGTCATAAACACAACCCAATCTCTATGCCTACCTGGTGGCAGGTTACCATGGGTAAAGGCTAGGTACCTAAAAAGAATTTTTTCTTTTCATGTGTTAAGGTCGTAAATCCCCAAAAGAGTCTTCTACCTACTTTTTGGTACTTTGAGTATAAAACAGAAAGCCGGATTATTTGACACATAAAAACACAATTACATTGCACTGTCATTGCTTTGGATATGGGCAGGTTCCAATGAAGCAAGGGGCAAGGTTTCATGTGGATTCTCTCCCATCCTTTCTCAGGTCTTATTATTCTAATTCACTTTTATCGGGTTTCTATTTAAAATCAGGATTTATTTGTTTCAGCTGGGAACTATGGCACATGGCTTTTATTTTTTAAGTATTTCACAAATTTCCATTTGCTTTTGTTCATGTCACTTTCCCTCCAAGCAAAGAAAGCCACCTGCAGTCAAAGGATCTTACTTTCCCAAAGCTGGCAGACTGCTGACTCATTCTTTGCTTAGTAACAAGAAACAGGAAATATACAAAAGGCAAAGATTGTTTTAATAGTGTGAATGTTACATGACTATTTTGTTAATAGGAGCAATCATTGAAAACAATGGCTTAGCTGCATGATTGCAGAGTTTTTAAAAGCAAAGTGTTGTCCAGCAATTCCACCAGAGGATATATGACCCCTTAAATGAAGCAGGGGCTTGATCAGATATTGGTACCCTGATATTTATAATAGCATTATTCTCACAAAAGGGTGAAAATAATCTAAATGTCCACCAACAGATACATGGCTAAGCAAAATGTGGTGTATACATGTTCTGGAATACTATTCAGCCTTTAAAAGAAGTAGAATTCTGATACAAGAGAATGACTAGACCAGCTGCAGGCTGGGAGAAAACTTTTGCATAAAACATCTGATAAGCAACCAGTATGCAAAATATGCAAAGAACTCTTAAAACACAACAAAAAGAAAACAATCCAACTTAAAAATTGGCAAAATATCTGAATAGAAGCCTCACTAAAGAAAAGTACACATGGCAAATAAGTATTGAAAAGGTGCTCAACATTATGTGCCATTAAGGAATTGCAAATTAAAATGAGTTTGTACTACATACCTATTACAATGGCCAGAATAAAAAACACTAGGAATGCCAGTATTGGCAAGCATGTGAAACAACAGGAATTCTCATAAATTACTAGTGGGAATGCAAAATGGTACAGACACTTCGGAAAAAAGTTTGGCAGTTTTTTATAAAATTAAATATGTGTTTACCATACAATCCAGTAATCACACTCCTTGGTATTTACCAGACTGAGTTGAAAAGCTAAATCTAAACAAAAACCCGCACATGGATATTTATTGCAGCTTCATTTATAGTTGTCAGACTTGGAAGCAGTCAAGATATCCTTCAAGAGGTGAATGGATAAACAAATTCTTGTCCATCCAGACAATGGAATATTATTCAATGCTAAAAAGAAATGAGCCATCAAGCCACAAAAAGACATGGAGGAAACTTAATGACATGTATATTACTAAGTGAAAGAAGGCAATTTGAAAAGGCAACATATTGTATTATTCCAGCTGTATGGCATTCTGGAAAAGGCAAAATTATAGAGACAGTAAAAAGGTCAGTGGATGCCACAGATTAAGGGAAGGAGAGATAAATAAGCAGAGGAGAGAGTGTGTTCAGAGCAGTGAAACTATTCTGTATGATACTATGGTAATGGATACGTGTCATTCTTCATTTGATGAAACCCATGGACTGTACACCATCAGGAGTGAACTTGTAATGATGATGGTGGTAACGATCATCAAAGTTGGGTCATCAGTTGTAACAAATGTATCTTGTGCAGGATGTTGATAGTGGGAGAGGCTGTCAGGGGCTAGGGCAAGCAGGGAGAATCTGAGAACTCAGTACTTTCCACTCAGTTTTTCCATCAACTAAAAACTACCTTAGCAATAAAGTCTATGGAAAAGAAACAAATTCTGATGCATGCCACACGTAAATGAACCTCAAAAATTATGCTCAGTGAAATAAACCAGACGAAAAAAAAGACAAGTAATGAATGTATTACACCACTTAGGCAAGGGTCCGGCGGTGGGGGTGATGATGACTAGTTATTTAACGCATCCAGATTTTCACTGTGAGAGGGCCTGTAACTCTTGAACGTGGATAGTGGTGTTGATAACACCACAGTGTGAGAGCACTTAATACCAGTGAGTTACACGCTCAAATTTGTTAAAATGGGAACATTTTTGTCGTGTGTAATTTATCACACTAAAAAAGGCAAAGCAAATAAAATCTTTGCTTTCTTATCCTTTAGATTTGAATAATGTCATATGAAGTTAAGTCATAACCAAGTTAAACATTTATGTGAAGAATCCTTGTGCACAAGAAATACGGTTTATTTGACTTAAGAGTTGACAAGTAGCGGGACTTTCTCTTTATTTCCATCTCTTTGTTCAAAGACCTAAAATTCTCCATGAAGTACCTTCCATCACTGGATAACCCTTAATTCTCCTGATAGGCTTCACAGTTTAAAAATGAAAAATTTAAAATTGGGCATACTGAGTGACAGAATTCAAATTGCTCCTGACGTAATTGAGTTCAAAGCGATATAAGACTAGGGACAAGGTAATACTAAATTATGAACACTATCTTGTGATATGCTCTTCCTCAAATTAAAATTGTTCCCCTTGTTCTGACACAATAAAATATATATACTCAAACAGTACTACTGAGCTGTAATGTCCAAGTATATTAGCCAGCCCATGGCACCATATCATAAGAAGGGATTCCCAATTCCTAGCTTCTTACTGAGGAAGGAAAGATTTGGACCTCACACCAAATGCCCCAACTTTTGTAGCTCCTGCCCAAAAGATAGGTCCCTATGGGTTGATATATAGTGATAAAGAGGTCAACTCATCAAGACCTGAATGTAAAAACTTATATGTAAGACCTGGAAACATAAAAGTTCTAAGTGAAAACCTAAGCAGTAAGCTCCTTGACATTCCTGTTAGCAGTGAATTTCTGGATCTGATTCCGAAAAGGCCAAGTTAAGAAACGTAAAGATAAGTAAGTGGAACTGTATTAAAAAATAAAAAGCTTCCATGCAGCAAAGCGGAATGTTTTGTTGATGGAAATCAACAAAATTAAAGGTAACTTACTGATGGGAGAAAATATTTGCAAATCGCGTATCTGATAATGAGTAAATATTCAAAATACATAAGAACACAAACAACTCAATATCAAAGAGAACAAGCAATCCAATTAAAAATTGAACAGATGATCTGGATAGATATTTTTCCAAAGATCTGGATAGACAGCCAACAGGTACATGAAAAGATGCTTGATGTCACTAAACATAAAGGAAATGCTAATCAAAACCACAACGAGATATCACTTCATACCTGTTAGAATGGTTATGATCAAAATGTCAAACATCATTGTCCTGTGAACAATGTTCCTTGTATCTTCTTCAATAAATGTCTTTATTTTTCATATTACATGGCTGTATACCTTCTGGACAGACCTCCTATGTATATAATAAAATATCATTTGGCTTTTAAAAAGAATGAAATTCTGACATTTGAGATAGCATGGATGAAACTGGAGGGCATTTTGCTAAATGAAATAAGCAAGACACAGAAAGGCAAGTGCTGGGTGGTATCGCATTTACGTGGAACGTGAAAAATGAAGGCGAGCTCATAGAAATAGAGAGAATGGTGGTTACTAAGGTGTGGGCAACAGGGGGCAGCTGGTAGAGGACACAAACCTTCGGTTCTTAGTTATAAGGTAAATAACGTCTGAGAGTTGGATGTATACTTTGGTGACTATAGTTTTTAATAGTGTATTATATCACTGAAATTTGCTACAGAGTAAAACTTGTGTTCTCACCAAATTAAAAAATATATGTGACGTGATGGATGTGTTAATTAACTCAATGATGGGAATCCTTTATATATGTATATATATATAAAACCATGTCCCCAACAGCAAGGAATGGGTCGTGGTCCCTCACACACACTGCATGGTTTCTTATTTAGTTTCTGAAAGACGCAAGTCACTTTTTCTTATGCAAGGGGTATTTCTTACCCCCCATGCCTCTTCCATCAAGGCAACACCTCCTATTCTCCACCAAAAATCCTTACCATACCAAACACTGCTCTGAACCCCACACTCTTCACAAGGTGATATGCCCTTCTCTGCACCAGCAGACTGCCCCCTAAAATTTTATTTATGCCACTATAGTATAGTTGTAATACAGGGGTCAGCCTCTCCCTCTAGACCACAGGTTCTTTGAAGGAAGAATAGGTTTCGTTCACTTAAATCTTCTATAAATATTGCATAATAAAGGAATGAGAACAATTCTGGGAGGTGAAGGAGCAATCCAGTGTCTAGCCTGGCCCTGGAATAACTCTCCATGACCATCTATCAGCCTGAGTGCTTTGCATTCAGGTCACTACTACTAAGAAAACTCAGGAGTAGAAAGAAAACCGGTAGCTCCTCCACATCTCCTGGGAGCCTAATCAGAGGCCCAACTCCCAGGGGCTCACCAAGCCTCTTGTGTTTTCAGCTCCTGAGTCGTTTCCTGTAAATTTGACAGATCTTAGAAAGAGCGGCATGAAGTGCGCTAAAGCTCAGTGTGCTCGTCTCAAAACAGGACCCGGCACTAGGAAACACTTGGATCCAGGCGTGAGTCGGCATTAAGGAAACGCCTCAACTGCACCACTGGCTTCTTCAGAAAAGGGTTCATTGAAAACACTTGTGATTCATTTCATATCATAGCTTTGCACATAATGGCCAAACCATAAATCTTAATACAATAGGATGCCTGCTTTAATTCAAAGCAGTTTGGTTGAAAAGAAAAGAAAAGGGAAGGGAAGGAAAGAGAGGAAAAGAAAGAAAGGAAAAGGAAAAAGAAAGCACCGCACAGCCATGTTTTTAATTGAAACAGGAAGGCTGTTATTTTTCTCTCTCCGATTCTTTTTAGAATGAAGTGTGATCTAATGTCACTTTCTCCCTTTTTGCACACCTAACACTGCTCAGTTATTTCTTGGTCTTGGCAAGTCACCTGCTTCAGTGTGTTGGTTTTCTCAAAGAGAAGGTGCCTGTAATAGAACTACCTTGATAACTTGAAAATAAAGGCTGTGAAAGCAATTTTTAAAGGTAAAACCCTACTATTTTAAGTTTTTCATAGATGCTGAGGCCAAATCGCGCTATTGACATAACCCCACAAACCTGAATTTCAATTGCTTCATTCAATAAGCAGGCACTGAGACATCTGTGTTTGTAAGATTAGTTTAAAATAGATTAAAAGACTTGTTGTCAAGGAATTCGTTAAATATCTCCTAAATGTGTTGACATGAATAACCCCTGACTCATGTTGAATAAAGAGAATGATCAGAAATGAAGTGTTTAGTCATCTTCCTTTTGTGTCAGTCAGGGGGGAATTTCAAGCTTCTAAAGAGGAAAAGAAAAATCACAGAACATAGAATAATAGAGCTAAAAATGGAAATAAGATCACACTAACTCAGCTGTCCTCTGCACACTCAAGTCTGGAACTCAGGGGTGTCCTGATCTCGTGAAAAAGATCAGCAAGAGGGGGCCAGGCTGCTACTAAGCATTTGCATTGCTTTTTTTCACAATGAAATCCCACGTGTAAAATGGAGCTATATTTAAACATTAGTGGAAGAAGCCATCTACAAGTCTGATTTTTTAAATAGAGTATTAAAGTAATCACCCTGTGAGAGTACCCATCTCTCTTGTCTCTTGTTTGTGGAATAGAAAAATCATTACATCATTTTCCAAGAGAGCAAGTATGTCAAAACCATGGATTTAGAAATACAGCTTTGCTTACATTCACACAAACTAACACACACACACACACACACACACACATTCAGGTTAAGATACCACTACCATTCATCACTGCCATAAACTTTGAATGCTTTTCCTATATATAATTTACCCTACTTTTTTCAGTCATTTCAGTTTTAACACAGGGATAATAATAGTCCCTATATCTAGGCTTTTTATGAGAATTAAATGAGCAAGTATATGAAAAATACAACAGTGTGGCACTTAGAGGTGATTAGGTCATTTAGGTTATTTAAAGATTCGTTATTATTATGCATCAAAAAGGTATATTTTAGAAGTGAGACATTTCCTCTATTTGTGTCCACAGGTCAGACGTCACAAGAGCATGGGCTGAGGGAAACCTAACCAGCCTTTATGGTAACCAATAGGAGGACGAGTAGTGTAAAAACTTATCTCCGTGAAAAGGAGATTATGCAAGGAGGTTAGAGTTCCAGAGGCTGAATTTTAAATGTGCATTCAGGAAGTCCTAAGTATTTTTGAGACTGGTAAAGCCTATCTGTGTTGATCTGAACATGAGTATGTGTACTGTGAAGACCGCATCCTAAAGCATGAGCGACCCGACTCAGGCTAATGAAAGGCCTACAGGGGCGTTGGAGGATGGGGACTGGACAAAGAGCAGATAGAGCACCCAGTGAAGAGAGCGAGAGAAGCTGAAAATAATTATCTGGGAAGAAATGTATAGGGGTGACAGATACCATGGGAGAGAAATAGAAAATTAACGGAAAGGAGAAAAAAGAGGTAGGAAACGGAAATCAGTGGGATGGAGGATGGTCAAAACCTATGGATGGCCGGTGGAATACAGGCATGAACTCAGTGTGGGCGTGGGGAATTTGGAGTTCAGGCAAAAGGTATAAATAGGGGTATTGCCAGGACTGTTACAATGACCAGGAAAGATTCCAAAAATCTGTTAGAGCGCCGGAGATCAGATGGCCAGGCACCCAGCTTACACCTTGGTCTTGGGGGAGGTGGGCAAGGCAGTAAGAGGAGTAGGAAGCTCTGGGGATCTGCCCTGCACAGGAGGAGGCTGCAAGCCTCTGAACACCGTCCGTGCTCACAGCTCTCTCCAGAGAAAGGTTGCCACAGGTCAGTCTTTTGTTTATGAAGTTGCAAAGCCATAGATAATGTGACACAGCCACTTCAGTTATAACTGACGGGACCAGAATTGGCGCCCACACCCAAAGCTGTGAATACTAGGTCAACTACCAGAGAGGCGCTTTGACCCACTTGCTACTCTTACAGCCTGTTTGTTATACGGGAAGATGACCAAATGCCCCTAGTCCAATCTACTGGAAGTAAGTTGCACCCCCAAAATCAGCAAGGATTGTGGTCCTAAGGGACCAGTAAGTAAAATGAGGAGCACGGACAAAATTTATTCAACAGCGACTTTGACAAGATGCATCTCTCTGGGTCTCATTTTCCTAAATTTCATTCTGTAAAATGGAGATAATCACGCTATTTTCTCCACAGGGTTGTAATGAGAAAAAAATGAATTAAATGTGTAATGTCCTCAGAGCCATGAACATAGTAAACATTATGTAAATAGTTGTTTAAATTTTTAAAAACTATTTGCTTTGTTAAAACAAATCGACTTGTACCAGCCCATTTCTCTCTGCAACAGAGTCCCAGGCACTTGCCCCAGCGTCTGACACACACCCAGGGCAAGTTAGCCGACTGTCAAGTGTACGCCAAGGTGAACCAATTGCTCAACTGAACTAGTTAAGCTTTTTCAGTTTGGTCTATTTAATAATTGTCCTCAGGACTGCCAGTACTGGCTGGCACTCTGTGTTTGGTGACCCTGGGTAAATGACAAGTGGTGACAACACTGAGTCTTCGGTTCCTGCGGTTACTTGAGATCCTCTGAGTGCCCGGTAAGGACACACACCAATCAACAGTAAAGTAGTATGTTTCAAAGTGAAGAAACAGCTATTAACAAGATCCATTGCTGTGAGTTTTCTATGTCTTTTATTTCAATAGGCTCATTTTGTCTTTAATAATAAGCATCTGTTTTGATTTTTTTATAAGCTAGGTTATTTCTGTTTTTAAATTAAGTTTTCCAGTCAATGTCTTCACAGTTTATTCTATACAATTTTTAATTGACCAGAAAGTTAGAAAAAAACAACAAATTTCCACAGAGGAGCTATAGTGGAAAAGAGAGAATAATAGTGAGGGTAAAAATAAAAGCAAGCAAGTGAGAAGGAGGAAAAAAACAACTAGAATTGTGGACTTCTCTGTGATGTCACATCCAGAAAGATCATATTGAATTTTTAAAACTTTTTTGTACACATTTTCATAAATAATGGATTTCACGTTAGTGATGAAATAATTGAGATAATGCAGTGTTTTGCTTTGATTTGTTATTTTAGCTTTTAATTTTAAGCCCTTGTCTTCTAAGAACCTCCCAGGTAGTATTCACTCTGCCTACTCCTGATCAACAAATGCTCTATTCGTGACATCTTTCCTCCCCACTAGACTCTCATAATCTTCCAAAAAAGAGGGCACAGACTTGCTCAAGCGCAAAGATGTAAGTGCTGCCTTGGAACACAACTCGGTTCCAATCAGCTGGGAGGCTGCAGGTTTAAGGTTTAACTGAGAGTCCTCGCAGGGTATGAGCCTTCTTGTTTAAACACAAGCAGGTTTTTGATAATGCCACTGTTCTGTTACAGCCAGAAATTTTACTAAAACATCAGAAAAGGGGAAAGAAAGAGCCACCTAATTGTTACACTTTTCTTTAACTGTCCAGATTTAGCAAAGCAGTACCCTTGTTTTTTTAAGGATCTAAGTGTATCAATGGAGAAAAGTTTCTTCTTTACCCAGGATGTGCAGTAAAAAAGTTTCAAAGATTCATTTGATAAAATAAAAATTGGTGACCAGAAATATCATCAAAATGATTATCTTCTCAACTCACCTTTCTTCTATATCTGTTCTTTGGGTTAGCCATTTTAAAGCACTAACAAAATATAACAGTAGCCACTGCAGAAAATTAGCATCTCATAAATTATGTTAGCTAAGGCTTTTTTTGAAGTAAAAGTAAATGAAATTTGCTTAACTTGAACAACACCAACCATAAAATAATAATAAATAACTTCTATTAGAATGATGGCATATATATCAGAATCCAAGGAAGTAAAAAGGCCTTGGGAAGGAAGGAACTTAGTAGCAAACATTCATGAATTTTCTAGAATGCTGTGTAGAGTTATCGAGGCTCCAGAAACTTCGAGTCTGTGTCTTTTGGGTCAAAAAATTCAAATTCCTGGAAGGGAAATCCTGATTAGTGTAGCTAAGGTCAGGTGACCATCCTTGGATGAATCAATTTCAGTCACAAAGGCAGGCTCTTAAAACCTCCTTTAAAGCCCTTCCATGGCACTATGGTACTTCCCCTCAAGTCCAAATATCATCTGGTGCCTATCTATTCTCCACATTTACTCAAACCACGTACCCTGTTACCCTAATACACTTCCCCTTGAGACCTTTATACTTGTTCTCTTGCCTAGAAATTTCCCCATCACTCTTTCTCATCCTTCACATATCAACCAAAATGTCATCTGACAGTTGTTTAAACCCTTCACCCACATGTAAAACAGGTTTCCACTGTTAATCTCTCTCACAGAGGTCCATTCTATACTTTTACAGCGCTTACCACAATTTGTAGCCAGATGTTTGCCTTGGAGTTGTTTAATCTCTGTCTTCTACTCTCTCTAACTATAATCTATAAGAGGGAAGAGATTTTGATACTTTTGTCTCAGCTTCAAAACTGGAAGAGTGCCTGATGCATAACAAATGGTATTTGTGAGTGAATGAATGAATAAATGATGATTGATGGATGATCACCCATATATTTCAGGGGTATTTCTCAATCAGGGAAACTGATCATCACCGTATGCAGTATCAAGCACCTGGTCATGGTGACAAATGACTGATTGAAATTTGGAAAACAAAATTGGCAGAATTTTTACCCCAAACTTATGCATATTCAATATTTTACTGAATCCAAGTAACTTTTTTTTACTTTGCATAGATATTTTTCTCTGAAAGAAAAGCCAAATTTGATATTTATTTGGGGGAATATAGATGGAATTTGATTTGCCCTACATGTGCCAAACACTATAGTTAATGCCCTTAGCAACATGAAAGAAGTATGGAGATGAAGGAAGTTCCCTAAATAGGCCATGCTTCTGAGAACTTGAAATTCAGAGACACATAGTACTTTAATTATTAAGCAAACAGCTGAAAACTTCAGGCTTTTTTCTTTTTAGAAAGCTATTAAGACTGTAAAAGTTATGTGAGTATAAATATAACAACAGTTCTGGTCCTAACCTCATTATAGAAGACGAAGGTAATGATTTATATTGGTATCTACTCAGCTATTGGAATTCTAGGCCTGGCGTACTCATGCCCAGATCAGAATATATTCATTGTAACCTGTTGCAACCCCGAACAGCACATGTTGGAGGGGGAAGTGCCTCGTTCACCTTTCCTTGCCATGCCTGTTTCCAAACTCCCACAGATTATTGGAGGTTATTAGGAGTGGGGTACCCGAACTCCATCTGTATCCCATGCCCAATGATGAGAATGCTTAGCGGGTCCCTTGTAAAGCAGAGTTAGTGCTGTGGAATGAACCACCATGGCCCAAACCATCAAACATCTGCAAGAATAAGCCCAGTGGTCTTTTTTCACCAAAACCTACGTTAAACAGTCACGGATCGTAGAGGAACACTACGCTGCCTATGACCACAGGAAAAGGAAGAGCAAAACTTACATTAATACTATACCTCATATCTTGGTCTGGGGTTGTTTCTTATTGCTGAGTTTTTTTTAAGATTTTATTTATTTATCTTTAGAGGGGAAGGGAAGGAGAGAGGGAGAGAAACATCAATGTATGGTTGCTTCTTGTGCATCCCCTGCTGGGAACTGGCCAGCAACCCAAGCATGTGCCCTGACTGGGAATCGAACCGCGATACTCTGTTTTGCACACCCGTGCTCAATCCACTGAGCTATACCAGCCAGGGCCTTTATTGTTGAGTTTTAAGTGTCCATTGTATAATTTGAATTAGAGTCCTTTATCAGATACATCTTTTACAAGTATTTCTCCCAGTCTGGGGCTTGTCTTCTCATTCTCTTGACGTCTCTTGCAAAGCAGAAGTTTTAGTTTTAATGAAGCCCAGCTTATCAATTATTTCTTTCATGGATTGTACCTATGCTGTTGTATCTAAAAAGTAATTTCCAAATCTAAGGTCATCTAGGTTTTCTCCTGTTTATCTTCTAGAAATTTTAGAGTTACGAGTTTTACGTTGATTCTATAATCCATTTGAGTTCATTTGTGTGAAGGATATAAATTCTGTGTCTAGATTCTTGTTTTCTTTTTCTTTTTTAATTTTTTAAAGAATTTATTTATTTACCTTTAGAGGGGAAGGGAAGGATAGAGGGAGAGAAACATCAATATGTGGTTGCCTCTCTTGTGTCCCCTGCTGGAAACTGGCCTGCAACCCAGGCATGTGCCCTGACTGGGAATCGAACCATGATCATCTGGTTCGCAAGCCTGCACTCAATCCACTGAGCTACACCAGCCAGGGATCTTGTTTTCTTTTCATGTCTGGTTGTTCCAGCACTGTTTGTTGAAGAGGCTACATTTGCTCCATTGTATTGTCTTGGCTCCTTTGATGAGATGACCAGTGGACTACGTTTATGGGGGTCTATTTCTGGGCTCTCTATTCTGCTCCATTGATGGATGTGTCTGTTCTTTCACCCGTACTACACTATCTTCATTACTATAGCCTCATAGTAATTCTTGGAGTTGGCTACTGTCAGTTCTCCCACTCTGTTACTATCCAATATTGAGTTCCCCTATTCTAAGTCTTTTGCCTCTCTGTATATTCTTTGGAATCAGTTCACAGATATCGACAAAATATCTTGCTGGAATTTTGATTGAGTTGGGTCAAGGTAGAAAAGAACTGACATCCTGACAATATCGAGTTGTCTTAATCATAAACATGGAATATCTTTCCACTTATTTAGCTCTTCTTTGATGGCGTCCATCAGGGTGTTATTGTTACACATTTTATAGCTGCCTCACAGCCCTGCGATATTGGGCTCTGGTTCTCTCTGTCTGTTTTCTCTTTGCTTTGCAGCTTTGGAAGTTTCTGCAGTTATATCCTCCAGCTCAGACAGTTTTCCTCAGTTGTAACCCATCTGTTACTGGGCCCATCAAAGGCATTCTTTATTTCTGCTACTGTTTTTTTTATCTCTGATATTTATTTTTTAATTTTTTCTTAGAATTTTCATCTCTCTGTTTACATTATTTATGTGTTCTTGCATGTTGCCTACTTCATTCATTAAAGCCCTTATTATTTTAATTATAGTTTAAAAATTTTTTTGGTCTGATAATTCCAACACTCCTGCCATATTTGACTCTTGTTCTGATACTCGTTTAGTGTCTGCAAAATGTGTTTTTAGCCTTTACAAGCTTTATAATTTTTTTGTAAGGTGGGCATGAGTCCTGGGTAAAAGGAGCTGCAGTAAATAGGCATCTAGTAATGTAATAAGATGTATGGAGAAGAGAAGCATTTTATAGTCCTATGGTTGCCTCTTAGTCCTTTGGTGAGCCTGTGCCCTGGGGCTGTGGGCTGCACAAGTGCTGCTGGGTCGTTCCCCACTCGGTGGAATTGGATGGCTGGAGCGGGGCTGGAGGTGGATGGTTACCTTAGGCTCAGAAAAACTCCAGCAGGTTAGCCCTCTGGTAATATAGCCCTCTCCTGAATGCAAGCCTTATTAACAAGAACAGAATGCTCTAGCCTGTATCAAATTGTCCCTCTTTTCTTCCTCCTGCTATAAGCACCAGGGGATTTTTCTTTATTATTCACTATGAGGACCTGGTAGATGTCCTGGAAGTAAAACTCACAAAAATGTGCTCCCCTCCAGCCCCATTACTGGGTTCCATTGGGAGCCTTTTTAATTTTCAGCCTTATTCTCAGAGTCCCCAGGAATTCATCAAGTACAATTTAACTTTTCTACCCAGATACCAGTAATTTGGAGGTTTCTGTCATGGGCTCTATGTCTGTCATTTGTGATTTTTCTGTATTGGCTTGTCTCTTTCTCCAGTTTTGGTGGCAGCAGTTTGCCCTGTGAATTCACTTCTCTGAAGAATTAAGAAGAATAGTATATTTTTTAATTTGTTCGGATTTTTACTTGTTAGGAGGGAGTGGTGACTCATAGCATTATTTTTAATTAAATATTTTGATATAATTTAAATAAATTCATAAATGTGATCATACAATACCTTAATTTATATTTTATTCTTTCTCTGATCGTCCTTCTTTGCCCGGCACTCTTCTCTCTAACTTTCCTCTAGGTGTCATGGACTCTCTTTCACCAGTCAAGGTAATGAATGTATTAATAACCGAGTATGTCTCCTCCATGTTTTTCTCTCTATATCAGTGCATACAAATATTAATTCCAAGTTATTTGACATTGATTTAATAGAAACAAGATCATATTTTACATGTTTCTCAGCATGTAACTTTCTTCATAAACCTAACCTCTTGGAAAATTACTGCAATTCAACTGGAATAGCTTTAATTCATTCCTTTTAATGTCTGCACAATAGTCAATAGAGAGGCTGTGCCTGTAGTTAATTCAGCTGTTACCCTATTGCATCTCAAAACAGGATTCTCAAAAGAATTCTCAATAGCATTCTCAAAAGACTCTTGATGATTACCATGCAAGGTTTAAGGAACCATCGGCTCAGAATACACTACACTTAGAATTAGGAACTACGAGTTTAGTCTTCACCTGTTACACTTTTACCATTGTGAATAAAGAAGGTGTGGAACTTTTAAAGACCTGTATAAGCTCTGTAGTGAAAAGGAGCCAAGAAAAAAAGCAAGCTATAAAACTCTATAGTTATCTGCTCTGTTAAAAAGGCCAGATAATAAAAACAATTTTTTCTTACGCCAAAGAAACTCCTCAGTAGAGTAGGAAGCAACACCCTGCTACTGCTGGTGCTGCCACCTATGCGATAAGACAGGCTCCCTTCTGAGGCGGCCGAGGCCACGCACTCTAGTGCGCATGTTCTGTGTAATGCCTTCCCCTGGGAGGGGCGGGACTATGCCTGTGATAGCGAGTGCCTATGATGGTTTTCACGCCTGTCATAGTGTTATGTGATAAGAACAAAGGCCCCAAATCCATTGATTTTGAGTTAATAAATAGCAAGATTATCCCATCACTGAATTGAAGCCCTTACAAAAGGTCAGATTTGAAGAGGGAAAGATATTTTCTTCTGCTGGTTTGGAAGAAGCAGACAACCATGCCGCGAGAGAGCAGAGGGGCAGGGCCAGACACAGGACGGCCTCTTAGAGCTGGAAGCAAACCCTCCCCAAGGGTCAGTGTGAAAACAAAGTCCTCAGTCCTATAGCTTCAAGGAGCTAAATCCTTCTGAGCCCCTCATCGGTAAGCAACCAATGAGGGGCTCAAAAGAAGGCCCCAGGCACAGACAAGATCAGAACCAGGGCTGACATTGCGACTGCAGCCTTGTGAGGCCCTGGGCGAAACACTCACTCGGTTACACCATATCTGGATGACTGACTGATAGAAATTTAAGATAATAAGTGGGTGTTGTTTTGAAACATGGAGTTTCTGGTAATTGACTCTACAGTAACAGAAAACTAATACAGTGACCTTAGAAAATACCCAAGTCCAGTCTTCACCACTACAATGTAAGATAGTAGGCCTAGAGAACTAGCTTTCTGGTTGCAGAACACTATATTTTTACTATTCTACTGTAGATCAAAATCAAACCTCTCTTTCCAGGATACTGTCAGTCAACAGAAACAGTATTTGTTTAAAGGAACAGTGTTGGGGAAGGATAGCACTCTTTTGGAACACTGCATTCATTCACAACCTTCCATTTTAACTTGTCATTAGAATGATCTGACATGCTTTAGATCTGGAATGTTTTGTGAGTACTTTGCAATTAAATAAAAATCTTCCAGGCAGATTTAGAAAGAAACGTTTTCATAGAGTTAAATAAAATGGTAAGTGAGTGAACAATAGTGAGGTAGAGAAGATTTAGAAAGCGAGGTCAGCTGTCGTAATAATCCATTTCTCAACATTGACCTTGAGCAACCGTCGCTTTGAGATAAAACCGGGGGACTGCCATTCCCCCTGGTACTTTGCTCCCCCTTCTCCCACCACCAACAAATTTACATGTTGAAGTCCTAACCCTAAATTCCTCAGAATGCCGCCTTATAAGGAAACAGAATGTGACAGACATAATAAATTCAGATGAAGTCACTAGGGTAGGTCCTAATCTGGTATGACCGGTGTCCTTATAACAAGGGGCAACTTGAACACAAACATGCACACAGGGAGAACACCCTGAGAAGAAGAAGACAAAGATCAGGATTAGGCTTCTACAAGCCAACAAAAGCCAGAGATTACAAGCAAACCAACAACAAAGGGAGGCATGAAATAGACTCTTCCTCAAAGGCTTCCGAAGAAGCAAACCTTGCTGACAATTCCATGTTGAAGTTTTATCCTCCAGAACTGTGAGATATTAAATTTCTGTTGTTTAAGCCATCCGGCCTGTATACTTAGAGATGGCAGCCCTAGCAAAGTGATGCATTATCCATACAGAAATATAATATTAATGGTAATAATCAAATTATGGTTTTGTATAGTATAACAATGTGGCATTTTATCTCTCAACAGCCCATTGAAAATGTTTTCTACTTCATTAATAATGCTGTAATAAACCTGCAGCTTTGTCTATATGGCATTTATCTTTTTGTGAGTAATGAATGTCCTTTGAACACATTCTAGGAAATGGAAATCCCTTACCAATCTTTTACTGTTTAGAATGGTTTAAAAAAAAAAAGTGACTGAATATTTTATGCCTTGGAAAAGTTTTGCTAAACTGCTTTCCAAAGAACTGTAAGAGTTCCTTCCACCTGCTTTGTGATGAATGATTTCAACACTTTCTCACCAACATTTGACAGTATCTTTTCAAGTACTGTCACACACGTTTTGGGAACACAAAGAGTTTATTTACTTGGTCCTAACTTTTCCTCTCTCTGTTGCTTTCAGGTGGTCTCCAGAGGAAATTAACCACAAGGTCTTTGGACTATACTTTCCTTAACACTTTTAGTCAAAGAGAATCCAGAAGAGAATCCAAATGGGTGAAAAAATTTTAATGCAAGAAATAGCTTATTTCATTAATTCTAACCTTCGTGAATTTTATGTCTTTGATGGCGATTGTTGTAATGAAGAGAATGAAGACAGTTTATAAAGCAATATTCTTTTCAGGATTTTCTTAAGGTAGCATATCTATGCGGGAAGTTGTCTTTCACGGTGTCCAAGGAATTAGACTGGGCGTTGGCCGGTTTTTTCGTACTTGCCCAATGAGAACTGTGACTGTCCCACTGACCTGCCTGTCTTTCCCTCTGTAAGTTTGCCCTGACAATAACCAAATCTAAGCCTCCTAAAAAGCAATCACGCTAAGAAACCAAACGTCTTTAAAAAAAAAAATCTGGAGAACGGCTGCTGAGCAAAGCCAACCTGCCACTGCTCCTTCACCCCGCATCTGATCTCTACCCACCTGCCCACTGCCCCCGCACCTTACGATGATCTCCGCCCTCCACTTCTGGTTCTGAGTAAACCGCGTCTTCAGCCCCGCCTGAGTTTTTGAAAGGACACTGCGCTGGTGGGTCGTTCAGGGGCGCCTCCCGCAGAGTTTGGGGCAGGTCGATACAAGAGCATCCCTCCCACGGGGTGTGCAGAGCGGCTGAGCCGAGTAAACTTCGATTTTTGCCCGCCTTCTCGGCTAGGGTGGGTGGGGAAAGATGTGTCCTCCTAGTGTTTGGACCAGAACTTTTGACCCTTTGTCTGTCTGTCTGTCTTTCTCTATCCTCCCTCCCTCCCTCCTCTCCTTTCTGAAGTGTGGGGGCTCTCCTTTTCCAGACTAGAGAGGGGCGCGTCTCCCATTCCCTTTCCCCTCGCCCACCTATTAAAAATGAGGGGGGGGGGCGGTCCCTGGAGGAATAGCGTGGATCTGCCGAGTGCTGAATGAATGGAGGCTCGGGGCTGGCCCGAACGCGCGGCCGCCCCGCCCTCCGCGCTGTGGCCCTGCGGCCCGCAGGACCCCCGCCAACCGCTCGCCCTCCTTCCGCCCCAGCCGGGGCCGCCGCGGGCTCGGCGCCCGAGGCGGAGGCCGCGGGGAAGGTCGGGGGGGAGGGCGGTTTCCTCCCGCCCCACACCCAGCCTGCGAGCCGGATATATAGTGTAACGTTCGGGAGCCGAAAGACTAGAGCGGTTTGCTAGTGGCTGGAGTTATTTCCCGTGGCCTCGGGGAAGGACCGGGATTTGGAGCAGCGCTCGTTGAACCCCAGCCCGAGCCGTGGGCGCAGGTATTCCAGGGGCGGCAGCCCAGGCGCCGGCAGAGCCCGCGTCTGGCCGGGCGGAGCGCGGGCTGGGTGGGCGGGAAGGGCGGGTCCCCGCAGGGCCGGAGGCAGGGTCCGGTGGGCGTCCGGCTTGGCCGGGGCGCCCAGGCTGCCGCGGCAGCGCCCCCGCTGACCCTGCGGGCGGCGGGCGGTTTCGGGCGCCCGGGCGCCCGCAAAGCCCGCGGAGGTACGGTGCGCAGGGGCGGGAACAGCGGCGAGGGGCCCGGGCCCGCGAGGGTTAACGTGGAGAGCCGCGCCGGAGCTGCCGGGGTCGAGGGGGAGAGCTGCCTGGCCGGGGCTCTCCCAGGCCTCCTGGGCCCCGGGGTCGGTTCCTAGAGAGAACACGCCGACCCTGGGACTGCGAGGGGCGCGGCGTCCTCCCGCCGCCCCGCCTGCGTTTCCCGCTTCCCTCTGCCCAAAACCGAGATCGCGGCTTTGCGCGTCCCCAACCGGGGGCAGTGCGTGCGCATCTAAGCCCTCTCCCAGAACCCCCTCCCCCGTTCCAGCCTGGGGCACCGGGGCGGGGCCTGTCCCAGTTGAAAGTTTCGACCTCTTCCTGTGGCCCGGGCATCGTGCAGATAGATAGCAGGGGTACAAGTACCAGAAGACTCCAGTTGCAGTAGATGGCCTCTGGGAAGGCAAGTTAAGATTACCCGCGGGGCAATTCCATTCCATTGAGAAAACAAATGAGCAACTGAGTCCTAGAAACCACTGGAAGGCGGCGCACTTGCCAGTCTCCTACTCTTTCATCGTCAGGTCTGGGTAGATTTATGAAAACATTCTTCAGTGGATGAGCTACCTGGTGGGAGCAACCACAGTTCTCTCTGAAACCCAAGAGCCTTGGCAGCCAGAGAAATCATGTAGAATGCCCACGGTGCTATGGTAGCAAGAACAGAGAGGGCAGGGCAGAGTGACCAGGAAACAATTCACGCGTGCTCTTTCTCCTTGCGCGAGACTGCATCGAGAGAAGTGTGACACTGTGCAAATGGAAATATGGAAATATGGAATTACTCTGTGGATTCAATGACCCATCTCTCCATATCCCCATTTTTAGTCTAAAAAGTGCAAAGGGACTGAAGACAGTTTTAAGGCAGCCACTCAAACAGCAAAAGCAGGCTTTTCAGCAAAATCCACATTTTGGGATATTTGTGTGTGACACCTCTAAGAGATGGCCACCGCTGGCAGGATGCATGTCTTTTGATTTCTCTTTTCCTTTTTCTGAGGGTATCTTCTCCCCCGGGCTTTATTATTGTAACAAAATCCTACCTTACTCCAATTCCTAACATTGGGTTATAATTATATATAAAATAAATTGCAGCGAGTTGGCAGATCTTCCAGTGATACATTTCTCCTTTATTTAAAGGAAAGAATATGACGCCTAATTACAGAAGAAGGGGAACCTTCCTTTAAGGGGGTGAAAATAAAGAAAATAATTCATTATCAGCTACTACTTTGGGGTTGATAAAGCATATGGTCATCTTGAATACCTCACTATTTGATTTCCTGTATTTTGAAGGTGCGTTCTTGAGCATATTTCTTTCTGGCAACATTTTTGGTTCTTGTATTCATTTCCCTGCTTTCATGAGAACTCACTCATTCATAAATATTCTCATGAAGAGTCATGCACAGTAACCACCCCCATGCTGGTCCCTGCCAATCTGTCCTGACATTGTAGGCTCTGTGAGAACGTTCACTGCTCTTGAAGATTTATTCTTAACACTTTGTTGTATTAACAGACCACTGTAAAAATCTGGCAAAAGCTGTGAAATACAAGAAACAATCATTTGCACATTCACACCGAATTCTGCTTGAAGGTTCAGGGTCTCCTTAGTGCCCAGATGTCAGCCATCCACAGACCCTAGGCAGGCCCCGCTTCAGGGACACACGGCTGTGCTGTCACACAGGGCCCTGGACTGGGAGGGGCCCCCATGCTTGGTTTAATGTTCTGTCCCCTTTGGCTGCCTTAATAAATTTCAAACAAGGAGCTCCAAATGCTCACTCTACAGGAGATTCTGCAAATTCTGCAGCCAGTTCTGACCCCAGGGTAACAACCCTGTCCTAGAACTCACTGAACAGCAGCATTGTCTCCTAACAATTCTACAGTTCAGGGGAATTCTCCAGCACAAGTGAGCTGCTGCAGACTATATCAATAAGCCCTCTATGCCCAGCTTCCTCATTGACAAAATAAAGACAACAGACAGTATCTTCTACTCCATTCATCTTAAAAGCTTGTTGTGAAGCTACACTAGGTAAAGAGTCGGGATTGTGAAAATGTCTACTTACCTTGAACAATTCTACACTAACAAAGACGGTGTTGTTATGTGCTTAACTTTTCTACACCATTTTTTCAGAAGGAAGTTGAGGAAGGTTGGCTTAGTATAAGAAAAGATCGCAGATCCTTTATAAGCCTTACATTTTGGTGGGGGGGAAAGTAGATGAGGTATTCAGTTTTTTAAATATTCCTCAAATATCATTGTTTGGACAAGATGAGAAGTGGCAACACCAAGCACAGAATGACTTCACGGATCCCAAAGAAACTTTCCGAATTAAGTTGATTGAGTCTAATTCATCCAAATATTAAATGAAGAGAAACTGAGTCAGTGATTGACATTTTTTGAGGGTGTACTCCTCATAGTTTCGCTTAAATTTTAAAAATCCCTATTTTCAAAATCTTGAACAAGTCACTCTTTTATACATTCTAGGAGATGCCTAGCAATATAAAACACACCTATTCCCTTATCAAGTTGTCCTCACCTCCTGCAGTACTGCTGGAGGAAGTGAGAGACTGGGCGAGTCCTCTGTCTTCACAGTCCTTCCCTAATTACTTCTCTCTGACCTCAGACCTTATCTTTATTCCAGCTTTCACTCCCAGCATAATCACAACACGCTCAGAAGGGCTGAGGAAGAAGAGAAAGTGAAAGGAAATGGGTCAAACCCCCATGTCAATGCCTTCACTAAAGGGGGTAGATGGAGACTTCTTCCCTGCAACTGCTCTGCGCAGGGGCCTGCTGTATACTTTAGGCTATGAATACCAAGTCCTGCACTTGATAGACTTACGACATCATTGGCAAGACAGAGTATGTAAATATAAGGTGTTAATTAATAAGAGCAGATAAGTTGTTACAAGATATTATAAGATTTGGCATGGAAGGAATGGTAGAGAAAATAAGTGCAATGAGTGCCCCCAAAAAGAGTAAAAGAAACTGAGGTGGTTAGTGAAGCTTAAGTGGGGAGTTGCATGAGGTGTCCCTTAAAGTTCCACTTGTAACAGAGAAGAATGAGCGTATGAGTCATCTGCATGACAAGTTTGCAAAAAAATGACAATCTGGATGGAACTAAATTTCGTGTAAAGAAAAGACAAGAAATAAAACCATAAGAGAAGTTTCCATTGCTTAGCTTCACTCATATAACAAATCATTATTAAGCCCATTCTGTGACCAGAGACATTGCCAGTTTTACAGCATTTTGTGTTAAATAAAGCAGATATGCTACTTATTCTTTTGGAACTTACAGACATTGAAAAAATAAACATATAATAACAAATTGTTGGAAGTAGTATGGAAAACAAAGTATTATGTAAAAAAACAGAGGGGCTGGCTCAGATGTGCTCTGGGAAGGTCTTTTTGACAAAAAGAGATTTAAATTAATATTTAAAAGAAGCATATGGGATGACTTGGCAAAAAAGAAAATTGGGGGAGGATATTCTGGGCAGAGGAAATAGGCAATGGAAAGGCTTTAAGGAGACAAGAAGGCCGGCTGGAAGTGTCCAGAGGCACGAGTGCTTCGAGTTTGGTGAGGGTTATGCCGGGTCTGGATATGGGTGTGAGGAGTTGAGAAGGAGCCTAGTCATGCTAAATTTCACAGATCTTGGTAAAGATTTTGAATTTTATTTTAGTGGGAAGCCTTGGAAAACTTGGAAGCCCGAGACTGTCTAATTTGTATTTTAAGGAGATCTTTATGGCTACCGTAAGAGAATGGACTAGAGGGGTAAAGGATGAGAAGTGGGAAACCAACTAGGACAGAGCGCTGATGAGAGCACCTTCCAGGCAGATGGAGAGAAGAGAGATGCATTTCAAAAGTAGAGTTGACAGAAGTCAGCGCAGCAGCAGATGTGGAAGGTGGTGAGGCAGGAAAGATTGTGAGAGTGAAGTCCTTCCATAGGTACTTCTGAATGTTTATAATCTAAAACAATAGGCTCACCTGCGTGTGCCTGAGAGTTGCATAAGAACTGAAAGGTGAAATGTGAACTGCTAACCCCACTTTGTACCTCTAGAATGTAGGCCAGGCTGTGGGTAGAGATGGGCGAGAGGCGGGATCCGACTTTTGCTTTTCATGCTGTCATTTGTACTGTTGGGATTATTTTAAAATCATGCATTTCACAATCACTTAAAGGTTGCCACCGCAACAAATAAGGCTCCTGTTTTTCTGGCTTGAGTTCGTGGATAGAATATGTGGTAATTTCTTAAAATGACAAAAACTAGGAGAAAAAGGACTGGTCCTCACTGAAGTGGTTGTTCTAAATTATAACTCACTCCCTTGCATAAAACCTTTAAATTCTTCCCCCTTGTCTATATCAAGGTTTCCCAAAATGTTTTCTCTGGAGTATTAGTTTCTTGGAATATTAATAACAGTTGTATGAAAGGGAAAAAAAAGCTTTCCTAATTGTGTAAGCTTGAGAAATCCTTGATTTAGCCTGAGCAGTTTTATTGCAAGAATCCTCAGAACCTTTAATATACTCATGCTTATTAAGAATCGTCAAAAAAGAAGAGGTATTTTATGCCACATCTCCTGGACTGACTTGACCTTGAAATGCTTTTTTGGCAGAACATCTAACAGAGTCAGCATTCAGCATAACACGCTTTGGGAAATGCTGCCCTATATTAATAGATTAAGCCTTTTAACATCCATGGCTCTCTATTAACCATCAGCTTCTCTCGTGTCTTTCATGCTACTTAGTTGGAAGAAAGTAGGAGGCCAGAATTGACCCCGTTAATGGGTTTTAAGTTGATGATCAAAATAATTCTGCTATATAGATAAGACATAAAGAGATATTCACAAACAAGATCTGCAATCTGATTTAAAACATTTATTTTTAAAAAAATTCTACTCTCTGATACGGCTTAAAGGACCTCTCTGAGGTCCATTCTGTCAAGTCTAGAGGAACCCGACACACAAACAGCAGGGGAGACTAGTAGGTCTGGGCCCTGTTTGATGTTTGTAATGTATCTGCTGCAGAGCCACACACTGTGAATATACAGGGCGTGTGATTTTGTGATGAATCTCATGCATACATTCTTTCTTGGTCCCCACTGCATTTGCACGGCAGTGGGGTGGAGGCAGGAATGCAATCTGTGGCCAAAGAGCAATGCAACAGAGTGAGACAGAAAAGAAGGGTTTACACAGCTACGAACTTGGTGGTGGCTTCATCCACTTGGTGCTGGAACCCAGGATCGGTAAGCTATGGCCTGAGTGCTGAATTTGGCCCCAGCCTATTCTTGTAGAACCCTTGAACTGAGAATGGATTTTATATCTTTAAGAGGTCGGAAAAAATAAAAAACAAGAATATTCTGTAGCATATGATATGTGGAATGCAAATTTCTGTGCCCGTAAATAAAGTTTAATCAGAGACCAGCCAGTATCCTGCATTGATTCATCATCATGGCAATGGCTGCTTTAGTGCCCCACTCAGTGAATGATTGTGACCTGCAAAGACTAATACGAGGTATGTCCAGAAAAAGGCCACCCATTGTTAATGTAATGAGAATGGTTCGTGTGACATTGATGTAACCTGGCAGCCAAGGAGAGTGGACTGAAATGTGCATGTGTGAACAATGATGACTTCACTGTACTAGGCAGTGGGGGCTGTAGATGCTACTGAGTGAGCATGTGTCCTGTGTGGATATCAAATTCAAAATGAGCAAATCTGCATCAAGTTTTGCATTAAGTTTGAACATTCCCCCTCAGAAACTAGTCAGATGATTCAGAAGGCTTTGGGGGATGATGCAATGAGTGCAACACAAATAAAAATGTGGCACAAATCCTTCAAAGATGATCAAGAATCTGTTGAAAGTGATCTTTGTTTGTGAAGGCCTGCAACAAACAGAACACCTGAGAATGTTGTATGTGTAGGGGCTGCAATCAACAAAGATCGTCAACCCAGGCGACTCAGCCCCCTGCAGCCCAGATTAGGTGCCCTGTGACTTCTGGCTTTTCCCCAAACTAAAATCACCTTTGAAAAGGGAAGAGATTTCAGACCATCCAGGAAAATATGACAAGGCAGGTGATGGAGATTCCAACCAAGGATTTTGCAGGGTCTTTTGAACAGTGGAAGAGATGCTGGGAGAACTGTGTGAGGTCCCAGGGACCTCACTTCGAAGGGAATTGAGGCGTCATTCTCCTATGAACAATATTTCTTGTATCTTGTATCTTTTTCAATAAATGCCTCAATTTTTCATAATACATGGCTAGGTACTTTCTGGACAGACCTTCATATATCTAGCATCTGTCCTTTTATAGGAAATGTTTTGTGGATCGCTGCTCTAGGATGTTAAACTCATTAGCTACCGATAATTTTAATAGATTTGTTGTTCATTTGTTCATGGTTTGGGGGTAGCCTTAATTAATTCAGGCCACTATAACAAAGTACCTTAGACTGGGTGGCTTATAAACAACAGAAATTTGTTTCTAACAGTTTTAGAGGCTGGGAGAGCCCACTTCATGGTTCACAGATGACATTTCATCACCACCTCACATGTTGGCAGGGGCGAGGGAGTTCTCTGGAGTCTCCTCTGTAAGGTCATGTAATCCCACTGTGGAGGGGTCCACCCTCATGCCCAATCACCTCCAAGCTCCATCAAAGTGACAACTAGATATCAACACATGAATTTGAAGGGTACTCAAACATTCAGTCTATAGCAAAGGTAGACATACAAATATGTATATTGACTTTTTAGAAATGCCTCAATAGTTATTGGCGTTGGAGTCATCAAAGTGCTATTTATTTACCTATTCTTGATAACTAGTGTAGCTAATGTTACATGCCAATGTGAGGAGCAGAGGACAGTCTTGAAGTAATAGTGTTAAAGTGATAGCTTTTGAGAGGCATTAAAATATTTAAACTCATATGTAAAGTATAGGCACGCAGATCAACATAACAAGAGCCCCAGGAGGCAGAGGGGCTAATTAACCCTAATATTACTTACTTGTTGAAATCTGCTACCTGTGAGCATGGATTTCCTGTGTGTGATCACCTCCAATTTTTATTTCAATGATGAGACAAATCTACTTTTTATTAATATACCCTTTTATGAAGATGGTTTAAGGATAACAGTCTTAATTTGTGGGTGACAGAAATACAGATTTCACTGTCCCTACTTCACACTTACTGAATCAGGACTTTTAGCAAGAAAATCGCCAGGTGTTTAGAAACAACCAGCAAAGCTCAGGTACAAAAGGTGGGAACGAGTGGTCCAGGTACTTCGTGAAACTTAGAACTGGATGATAGTACACCTGAGGAGTAATTCTCAGGTCTGTCACTGCCGCCCCAAAATCTTTCCAGATCAGGGTATTCTGAGGGAATCCAATGGTATGAAATATGGGGCTCCTTGCCAGCCTCATTCCTCTGAGCATTTTCCATGACTAACTCAGAGACCTACCTTTAAAACAAGAATGGTGTCAGGTGAGATCATTCAATAGGTATGTTTTCATTTTATTCAACACCTGTATCGAAGGAAAGAATATTGTGTAGTCAACAGTGTGATTAAGTAGATAACCTAAAATTACTATAATTACCAGACACTAAGAATAGCATTTGTTTATTGTTTAAGTTGTGGTTTATTTTAAAAGTCTTGGATAAGTTTCTATCTTTAACCCTTGCAGTGCTGCAGAAGTATTTTCAAGCTGCAGTTGACAACATGTTATGTCCTATGGCTTTTGGACATACTGTTACCTTCTAGGGAAGGCATTTTAACTCCCCAGGCTCTTCCAGAGGTGGCCCCAAAACATGGGAGCACAGAATTGAGGGGAGGAAGGGAAGGCAAAGGCTCTCTCCTGTGCACGAGTGTAGAAAAGGCAGCAACAGGGCCTGTCCTATTTGTTTTTTCATCCCTTCACCTCAGCTGAGGAGTTGAGTTGTTGGGGCAGTAATATTAGCTGGTGAATAACAGGATGATCACAGGAGGCAAGCACAATATTTCCTGAGCCAAGAAATGAGAAAAAGTCATTGTGAAAATGTTCCACATTTTAGAAAAATGGGGCTTTATTTATCACAGGTCAGTGAGAGGACACATTCCACAAAAGTCAGCACAAACCCCAGGTATTCTTGAAGACGGGATAGGAGGAAATTAGGAAGACTATTAAATTTTATGTCTGGTCCCAACATTTTTGAAACTACTTGAGTATTGCTAGCGGAGTTAGATCTGCCAATGCACAATATTGTGAAGAAACTGGAGGAATCTACCCAGTTGTGTGTAACAACTCGGTGTGTGCATGTATTGAAGTCTTTTTGCTTATTACATTGCAGAAAGAACATTTAATACTATAAGATGCCTAGATGGTAGCAGCATAGTTTTATCTAGTAATGAAAGCATCTTAAAGATGAACAGTATTCATTTAATAAAAATAGAGCCATATAGCTAAAACAAGAGAAATTGTCCACTTAATTTCACTTGAATCATACACATAAATAAGAGAGCCTGATAAATATTAATGAAATCAACTTTATGTCAGTTTCTATTACGCTCATTCTGAGTGTAATGAATCTCATTTTTATCACGCATTGTTTATATAAGACCTTCAGGACATATCTACCCTCAAGACAAGTATATAATCTAAAAGTTGGACTGTTGTTCTCTTACCAAAAGTCTTGGAGGGTATTAAAAACCAGTTACAAAACTATTCTCAAAGCTGTAGGAATTTTTGGTGGTTTGAAAGAGTTAATTTCTCTCATCTGGATGAGGAGTTTCCTTCCTTCTTTCAACAGTGTGTACTTGTCAAAACATTCTCCTGGTGGAACTGAGACATTGCCTCTTCCTTCTGCTATTGGTCCAGTCCTGACTGAAGCAGTGGTTATGCAAATTGCCTCGGAGTGCATGCCAATCATAGGATTGCACATTAGGTAAATTAGGTCTCAGTGTCTTTTAGGACAGAGTTGAACTTGCTGTAATCAGACTTCTATGTGTTGGCACATATCATACCATCTTATCACCTAGTCATCTAGTCATCTATGTGTTGGCACATACCATACCATCTTATCACCTGTACATAGTGGTGACTACAAATAGCTTCGCTCTAAGTATATTCATATTCTGTACTGTAGAATGTCTTGAGTATCTTATCTCTATTTGGTCCAGTTCCCACATTTTATAGAAAGGAAACACCAGTCCCAAAGATACAGTAACTTGTCACACATCTGTGTAATGGATGAGTAGACTGGTATCCAAATCTTGTTACTGAAAATCCCATGACCATTCCATTCATTCATTCTTCATTTATTCATTCATTCATTCATTCCTACAATTTACTAAGTGTCTTCCATGTGACAGATAGGGTATTTTGCTCTGCAAATACAATGGTGAACAAGTTAAAGTACCTGACCTTAAGTTTTAATTCTCCTTACCGTTTGAGGAATATTTAACCAGTTACAACTTAGAAGTTTGTGAAATGTTTTAGTTAAGATCCTCAGTGTAAAAATATAAAATGCTTATGCTTTTGTGCCCTTTACTTTTCCCTTTGACTACCTCTGCTCGATGATTTGGCTTCCCATAGCTCTGAGCAAAAAGGGCATGGAAGGAAACGGAGTTAAAATAAAATATTAAAAAATCCATAGGGAAGAGAATGAAAGTTCTTTCCAAGGAGACAATATTCTGCTGCTCACAAGTCCTGAAGACTAACCAGCCTGAGCTCCTCTCCTCTCCATTTTTCACTCCCCAAACTTGGCTATGGAGTGGGTCCCATCCTCAGGCTTCCCCCTTTTTTCTGTTCCTAACCACAATCTCTTCCGTAGTAATTAACTACTAATTACAGTGGGAAAAGATACAGGGGAAGAGCAGAAACAACCAATGTGGGAAAGCTACAAGTTTCCAGAATACCTTCGAGTCTTGGCATGGGACCAGTAGTTAGTTGCAGTCTTTTTCTGAAATGATGAGCAGGAAGCCCTGTTTTCTTTAGCCATTTATCTTTATTTCTAGAAAAGAGAGCAAGAAACTAATCCCTGCCTTTAAAAAAACCCTTACCTATACTCTTAAACATGGGTGAGTATGACATTTGTCTGATGAGAGGATTTATAGCTTTCAGCAGATTCTCAAGGAGATCATGACTGAAGCAAGATGGGAACCTTTGGGAACAATCAAGTTGTCTCCTTTTTGTCTTTGAAATACTCCAGACCTAGGCTACTGCCAGGTCAGGGATATCCCTTTTAAAGGTTCCTCCCAGGGCCCAGAGAACTGTTTGGGAGGCTTAGGTTTTCATGCTCCATCTTCAGTGTGTCACATGACTCAGGGCACTACATTGTTCCAAAACTGGAAGGGGATTGTGCCATTCCCCTGCATAACACTGCTCCCCATTTTTGCCAAGCATGTAAGGTGCTAATTGAAGTGTGTATGTGTTGGGCAGAGAAGAGCAGTCCCTTGTACATAGGAGCCTTTAATATAACTTTCCCTTCCTGCTGTCTGGCTGGTGTCCATAGGCAAGACACTTGACCTTTTGGTTTTCCCAATGTATTTATTAGTTTGTTTGGACTGCTGTAACAAACTAGCTCAAACCAAGTGGTTTAAATAACAAAAATCTATTGTCTCACAGATCTGGAGACTAGAAATCCAAAATTAAGGTGTTGGCAGGGTTGGTGGCTCCTGAGAGTTCTGAGAGAAGAATCTGTTCCGGGCCTCTCTCCTTACTTTATAGGTTGTCTTCTCCCTGTGTCTTTACATCATCTTCCCCCTAAGCATGTCTGTGTCTAAATTTCCTCTTTGATAAGAATAAGAGTCATTTTGGACTAGGGGCCCACCCCAATCTGATGTGACCTCATTTTACCTAGCTACATCTGTAACAACTTATTTTCAAATAAGGTCAAACTCTGAGATACTGTGGTGTAGGCTTCCCATACGTGAGTTTGGGACAATTCAACCCCTCACCCCCAGGAACCTCAAACCTGACCTAAAACTTGACTTCTCCCTACCACAATGGAATGAGGTGATGAAACTATATCTACTAAGTATTTTGTGTTATAAAAATAAATAAATAAATACTAAAAAAAAAAAACAACCTTAGGTACATTGGAGGTATGAATTCATAATGAATGTGAGTAATGACTGTTGCCTTCACCAGAATTTTCTTCTCCATGTGACTTTTATTATTTTTATGAGGTATAACTCACATGAGGAAAAGTGAGTATATTGTAAACACAGTAAGTTGAACATGTTCAAGCATCTCCCAGATTCCAGCCTCCAGACAAAAAAACAAAACAAAGTGCTCTGGGCACTCCATGAGCCCCACTGTGCTTCCAACCAGTCACTACCTATTTTCTCCCAAAAGAACCACCATTCTGACTTCTAAGTCACAGATTAGCTTGGCAAGTTTTGAGAGGTCATATAAAGGGAACCATATAACACGGTTTCTCTGGTGTTTGGCTTCTTTATGATGGCTTCTCACCAACATCATGTTGGTGAGATTCACCCAAACTGTGTAAATTTGTGGATTATTCATTCTCTGCTGTACAGTACTCCAGGCTGTGAATACACCATATTTAATCCCTCTGTTCTGTTGTTGATAAACAATTGTGTAGTTTCCACTATGGGATTCTTAGAAACAGTGCTGCTAGGCGCATTGTTACGAATGTCCTTTGTTAAACATAAGTACACATTTTGTTGGATATACTTCAACATGGAATTGCTTTCTATAGAGCGTTTTAATGAAATCTGCCAAAGAGTTTTCCAAAGTGGTTGTACAAATTTATACTCCCAGAAGCACACTTAAGAGATCTCCTGGTTTCAGATCCTAATCAACATTTCTTGTTTTCTGTCCTCATTTTAGCCATTTTGCCAGGAGAGTAGTTGTATGGCATAGTGGTCTTATTTATTTATATCTTTGATGACTGACAAGATTGAACACCTTTTCATATTGACTTTTTTGAGGGGGCCATTTAGATCTCTTGAGAAATGCCCAAGCCTTTATCCACTTGTCTATTGTCTTTTTCATAATGATTTATACGTATGCTTTATATATTCTAGACACAATTCCTTTATTGGATATGTGTATTAGGAATGGCTTCTTCCAAGCTGTGGCTTTCCTTTTCAGTCTGTTAGTTTTTTTTTTTTCTTTTGATGAACACCAGTTCTTAATTTTAATAGAGCCAAATTTATGAGTATTATTTTTCTGTAGTTAGTGATTTTTACTCACTACACAGGTCAAAATAATTTTCAAAGAGTTAATTATTTTGTCTTTCCCATTTGGAATTAATCTTTTCAATATGATGTGAGAAATAAAAATACATTTTTTCACTTGGAGATCCCATTGACTCAGCACTGTTTATTGTAATTCTGCATATGGTTTCAAACCATGGGAAACAGTAGCAGTCTAAACACCTCAGTTGGAATTAACAAATTTAAGCATAAAGTCACTTAAAATTAACCTCACAGTAGTGCCTTCTGAAGCCCACTCTGACTGTGAATACTCTGGGACCCTCAGTGTTAAGATCAAATGTACTTCTTTGACCTGCTTGTGGGGATCTAATTTCTCGTCTAATGGGTTAGGTTAAATAAAATAAATTAGTTTATTTCACACTCCAAGTCCAAGTACAGAATTTTAAATAATTTGGGTCTGAGATAGTGACTATGGATGAAAAATATTACTGTGTGAATAGCGTTATAAGTTCATGGCCAGACATTTAGGGAACAATAATCAAAAGGCTTATCTTTGGTTATTAAGGAAGATAAGTGAAGGCCTTATCTTTTTCCATTGCACTTACAACTAAAGGTCTCACTAGCTTCCCCAGCTTACTTCAAGATGAAAGATGGCTGAAATAAGGAGAAATTGAAGGCAAGAAGAGTAGTTAGATGACCATTCAACAATATTCATTAGTGATTTCTGTTAGGCATTATGTCAAGTCCTGTGGATGTTAAGAATAGTAAAACATGGTCACTTCCCCTCAGGTGTGTTCAATCCTGTGGAGAGAACAGATGAAAAAGTAGTGTATTCCATACAATGTGATATTTACTGGGGGCTCTGGGGGGTTGGCAGAGCAGCCTTTCAATTCATCCCAGAGTGGGGGGAGAATTGGGAACTGTTTCCCAAAGGTGGTAAGTCTGAGCTTTGCCCACTAAAAGGTAGGATGGGACAAAGGATATGTGACCAAGTGGTCTGGAACATGGTTGTGGGAACTAGTCTTCAAGGTGTGTGACCTGAGGTAAATCATTTTTAATTCTCCGTGCTTCAGCTCCCTGTTTGTAAAATGGAGTTTATAATAGTAACTTCCATAGAGTTTGAGCTATCGTCACATGGAAAGGTTTGGTCCTGAAGTTCGGGAGAAGCAAGGAGGGATTATCAATAGCTTTAGTCCAGTGTGAGAACGAGAACCCAGAGTACAGACTCTTGCCCTGCTTGCTCAGTGACTCCATCCGAATTAGAAAAATGACGAGGTTACCTCTCAAGTCCCTTCCAGCTCTCTAGCCTTATGCTTCTGCAGCTCCTGCTAAGATGGACCTAATAAATAGAATGTGGATTCTGGTCATTGGAAAATAAAAAGAGAAATCAAATTTGATTCTGAGGTTTCCAGCTGAGTGATTGGGTGAACAGTGGTATTATTACAAAATAAATAGGCAGTTCAAACAAGAGATTGGTGTGTGTGCAGACTGGGAATGATAGGGCAGGAATTCATGGACAGAATTTTTAAATTGGAAGAAACCATTTCTGTCATTTTGATTCAGTGTGGTAGAGAGGTGGTGTATTTCAGTAGTTAACAGCAACCATAGAAACTGGGCCTCGGCTCTGGGAAGTGCTCTATGTCTTGCTATGTTGCTCCTGTAAAATTCAGGCAAAATACAGGCTGAACTACGCACAGTTGCCATTTGCAGGTCAAAATGGTTGCATGGGGGGCGGGGGCGCTCTGTGGGCTGTGGTGGATGAGAATAAGTCAACCAAGATGTGATCTGGTTGGGGAGGAAAGGTGGCCAATGTGTAAGAGGAGAAGGGCCTTGAGCCTGTTCCTCAAAGGGCTTTGATTGGGTTTAATTTGCTTAGAAATACAGGGCAGATGAGTAAAGCTCATCAGTCATTGTCAGGCAGTAATGATCAAACAATAGATAACATTCAAAGAAGTGTAAGAGCTTATTCTGAGTTAGAGTCAGATAGCCAAAGGGCCACAAAACTTTGGTAAACAAACTCATTTTATGCTTGGATCTTTATCGTTTAAATTGAGGGTATTCTTAACAAAGCCAGTCTCACAAGATTTTACGCGTTCTTTCTTAGGCCTGATCACTTGGAAAGCCCACCCTTTCCAGCACAGGGTCACACCTACCTCCGACATTGAGTCAGGTAGGGGAAGTAAGGCAGCTAAGAGATTAGGGGACTTCTTACAGATAGAATGAGGACTCAGGCTATGACAAAGCTGAGGGGTCAGGTCCATCACCCCTTTTCTATTGTCCCCTAAGTCCTTCCCTGGTAGGCCCCTTCATGACCGTGCCTGTCTTAGGTTGTCTCTCCCTTCAGAAATCTTACCCATCATTGACTAACCAGTCATCAGCTGGGAGCCAACCACGATGTAGTAAAGGGGGAAGAGGCTGCATCCCTACTGGGAAGATAAGCTTTGTCTTCTTAGTGGCTTATGGTCCCAAGGTCTTTTTATTCAGCCTTAGCCCTGGGGGGGGGTTACAGCTTCTGAAACTAGGCAAGGTGGTTTCCAGCAGTTGGATGTTGCCAATTTTACAAGTCTCAACATAACAACGGACACTTTCTAAAGGGCTGTACTGAGAAAAAAGTGATTTCATAAGTGTCACATGCTAAGAACAGTACTTGACACATAATAAGATGCCCCAAAAGTTTTCCCTTATTGTTAAGCTATCTGGATTGTTCAAAACCTATGGCATCCAGTTTATTTTGGTGAAACAATTAGGCATTGCATAGAGCAGCTGCTTAGGCCTTTCCTGTCTTAACAGTTAGGCAGGCATGAGGACTTGACTACGTGATTAGTCTGGAAGGATCCAATGGGTTGTGTTTTCAGTAGTGGCTCCCACTGCCATTTTGCATATTTCCAGTGCTTTCTTCCACATGGCATGAGTTTTTACTCCAAATGGAAATTTAACATCAAGGTTTCTGAACTGAGTTTCGTTTTCTCTCCCTGACCACTTACCCTCCCCCGCCCAGCTCTTTGCATCAGGAGGCCTGATTTCAGTCTGCTTTAGAGTATCATGTTGCTACTGGCCATCTACAATCTGAGACCCCTCGGCAGGCCTTCCAGACACCAAGCTGGCCCTGCAGGGAGCGTGAGAGGAAGGGACATCTGAGAGTGGTCCTGGGTAGAGACCCAGCAGAGGGGAGAATTGAGAGCAGGGTGGAAGGCACTCCAGCCAGCCCTAAGCCATGAGTTAGGAGGTGGGGCAGAGGCAGGGGCTCTTGAAGAGCCATACTCTGGCTGCGCGACTCCGGACAAGTATTGGTGTGTTTGTATGATGAGGATCTAACTGTGCATGAGCCAAGTGAAGAAAGATGTTGCAGAAACATCTTTTGCAAAAAATAAGAGAAACCTAACAGCCTGCCTCTCCTGAGTAAAACCAGGACTAGCAGCAGTTTTCTGCAAAACTGTTTACTGGGCATTGCCCAGCATCCTATATATTAACCATGACTCACATTGCTGGGTTCCTATAATACAGGTCTTCATCTGTGACTTGCCTTTTGACTTTCTTTTTTGTACGTTTTGAAAAGCAGAGCTTCTTACTGTTAATGTCGGTGAATTTGCCAAGTGTTTTCGTATTGAGATTTGTAGGTCTTGTTGAAAGAGAGCCTCTCCTGTCTCACAGAGCGAAAGCACCACCTTTTAAGAAATTAGGCTGTGAATGCCTCCTTAGTGCGACTGCAGTGTTCGCCTCAAGGTTGCAGCTGTCGGTTTCCTCTCGTTGGTGTCAGTGCAGTGACACAGTTCCACAAAGGAAGGAAATACTCTTACTGGTGATATGCAGGGCACTAAATCATGGCTGAGTGCAACCCCCTTTTCTGTTTACTGATTGTTTCACAAGTCTCAGGCCTCCCACAGGCACTTTAAAAACTCTGCCACATACACCCTGGGGGTTACACATTTTACAGATGAGAAAACCAAGGCTCATGAATTTTAAAACAGGGTCACTAGGCACAAACATCAGCATAAAAATATAGTTCTCACTGAAGCATAACTTCAGTGAAGAGAGGCTTCCATCGGGAAAAAAATCTATTTTGAGAATATCTTTGACATTGAAACACTCCCATTTGGACAGATTAGAAATGGTAATATTAAGAATAGCATCATATTTTCTTGAAAAGCAACCAAAAATGATTCTATATTCATTTTCAATGAGCAGTGGCTCAGGAACAGAATCATGGGTTCGTCTTTACTACCAAGAGATGATGCGAAAAATAATTGTACCAGTGGGTACATGTTTGAGGCTATAGAGGAGTCTCCTTGCAAATTCAGTACGTTTGAGGTCCTAGAGTTCTAATATTCTAATATGCAGTGGTTAAGGAAAAAATACAGAATGGAGAGCTATCAGGTGTACAGTACAGGTGTCCAAGGTGTTATCATATAGGAAAAGCAAGAAGCAAATGAATACCTGGTGAAAAGCTTTTTTTCTTTATTACCTGTAAAAATGTGAAGACTTCAATTTCTTTGATCAAAATTTAACTGCTGGCTGTGTCCCTGGTGTAGGCCTCAGTCAAGTCACTTGGTGTCTCTGTTCGTCAGTTTGCACGGCTGTGGGCAACAGTGTATTCTCCGTTCACCTCCCAGGGCTGCTGCGAAAAAGCACTGAAATGCGCACATGAAATGCTTCGAGAACTGTTAACATAAAGTGCAAGACGTTGCTAATGTCAATAGTGTTAATAGCATATAAGACTAATAATTTTGCATGTATAGGCTCTAAAATCAATGTCTGTGTGTACTTTTGTACACAAAAATAACAATGATTTTAATTTAAAGTATAATTTACACTCCTTGGAGGACTTTTATATCCATCATTTCCTACCAGCCTGCAAGGTGCTGTCCTGCCTTTCTGTGTCGCCGATGCAGATCCCTGTTCTTCACACAAAAGAAAGCTTCCCTTCGTTTGAGACTCCATCAGTCCTTGTCGCTGTAACCTCTCACCTCCAGCTCCTTCTCTGATATTTGTCAAATATGTAACTCCCATATGCATATCCACTCCTTTCCAACTTTGGACCGTGTCTGTAAGTTCCACTTCCCCGTGGAAGAGCGCACAGCACCCTCGCTAGAGCCTTGACCTCGCTTCTTCATCAGCTTGCAGTTCAGGCACAGTAGCACCCTGATCGAGGCCAGGCCGTGGCTTCAGCATGGTTCCATGTGTCCAACTCTGTAAATGGACAGTTCCCATGTGGACAGTGACGTTCTGTGCTCCCAGCTCTCATTTTCTTTTCCATGCCAAAGCTACTGTTCCCATTCAGCAAGACCTCCTCCAGTCATTTGACTCCTCTCCACCCAACACACACATGAGTACACATACACACACACTCTCCCACACATACACTCTCACAGATACACACACAAACACTCACACAAATGCATACACTTTCCATAGTCCATGAGGGTCCTCCTGGCCATTTTCCTTCCCTTTGCAGCCTTGGTCCATTGCTGTAATTACCCTTTGTCAGCTTCCTCTGTTCCCTACCCTTTATCATCTCTTTCTTTGTAAGTCCACTGTTCATATGCCCAGATTTGGATCTGGCCACAGTCCATACGCCCTGCTCCAACCACAGGCAGTCAGGGATTGCTGGAGAAGACCAGGTAAGCATTTGTGTGAAGCAGAGATTGTTCGAATTCTTCTGTAACCTTAGCAGGGCACGTGGCCGCTTTCAGCTTCTTTGCTAGTTTCTGGTCTCTTTTCTTTCTAGAGCAGTAGTTACAGATATTTTGCCCTTTTCCCCAAGCACCTTCCTTTACTTGCAGCTCTTTAACTGACAAAATACATGTGGCCTCATACTCTTTAGAGAGAAATAACCAAAGATCTATTGGAGGTTCTGCTCCCACCTACAACTTTATCTACCTCCCATGCACCCACCCTTACCTCTTGTGCTCCTTTTCAGAGGTTGAAATGACCTTCCTGGGTTTAGGGTTGACCACTCTATCCTCTCTGCTAAATGCATTCCCTGTGAACTTCTCTAGAACCTCAGTTGCACTCATTTTTACCCTGTCCTTTTTTGTATAATTCTCAGATGCTGTCTATGTCCAAATGCCCCATGTCACCAACAAATGACACACAGGCCCTCAGGTGTGTGCCCTTCTGCCCTCCCATTGCTGCCATGTGGCTCTACCTCGCGTTTCCCTCTGTGGATGAGCTCCCAAAGGCAATTTGCACTGGCTGTTCTAGTGATCTGTCCAGAGCTGTCATGTAAAATACTACAATCAAAAAACAGTTTGTGAATTTGGGGGGTGCTTATTTTGGTGCTTTATTTAGTCACTTTCTTCTATGTTGACATTTATCTTTCTCAATAAGGATATTTGCTTCGGATGAGCGTGTGAATGTGCTTTGCTGTTTTGACCAATGAGTGACAGGAGACAGTATCAGGACACTAACCACAAAACCTCAAGTCAGAAACAAGAACTTGAGGGACAGTGATGGGAACTGTGAGAAAAAAATAAATGCAGGTCTCATTATCAGTTACTATATGAAACTCTTGGAGAAATGTTGCATCAAAAAGAAAGTGCAGTCAAAAGAATCGTGCTTAGCCTCATAAATGGAATTAAAATGGCTTCTGAACTTGAGATTCCAGAAGGTACTAGAGGGTGAGTTCTTGATAATGCATCAGTCCGGAGTAAACAGATGTCAGCAGAAGCCTTTTCTTTACAGTTTCTTGTGACTTGAACGGAGACCAATAAGAACCTTGGCTCCATAAAAAGGGAGGGTGAACCCTCACCTACGATGACGGAACTAACTGAGGTTTATGATCCTATGAAGTGGCATGAGGAACCTTTGACCGTTAGCAGATGTCAAGTAACCCGGAGCCGAGTCCCAGTGAACTAGTTTCTGGGGGTGGAGAGTGTGGTGTGCCTGCTGCTGGGTGAGGCCCCTGAGCATACTGACAGGGTCAGAAAGAAATGAACAGAAAGTAATGCAAATGATAAGTAATAATTTGGTATTCATCTTATAAAATGCTAGAGGACAAACTGAAAAGTGGAACAAAATATCAAAATTTAATATCAAGGGTGAGAACTAAATGATCTCAGTTTATGAGCTTTTCAAGGATGAATAATTTACATATTGAAGTCCTTTCGTTTTACAAAACTATGCACCTGTTACTTAAGCGTTCCAAAGCACTAAGCATAAGAGACCCATCTTTATGATTTTCACGATCAATTTTATTTTTAAGCTTCCTTAGATTGCTCTTGCTTCCTATGAAAAGTTTGGGGAAATACAGAGCAAATTTTTTTGGAGAGAATATTTAATTTCTGATAAAAGCTGTTTTTTTCAATGATCGCAAAGGGTAATCATTGCTATGAAAACACAGTGTAGATTTGTTTTTCTTGGTCAGTTTATCGACTGGGATATGCACGGTGTCATCAGGGTTGCCTGCCCTGAAAGCTCTCTGAAAGAACACTAAGCTCTGAAAGAACAGTAACTGGGATTCCAGCTGAGTTTAGATAAGAACAGCAAACGCAGGCAGGTAAATTGGCCAGTGGCAGAGACAATATTTTGAACATTCTTATTTAGTGTGCATTATTTCCTTCAACCTAGACAAGAACAAGCTGTTTCAGGAAAACAAAAGCCAACTCATTTTTATTTAAAGAAAATGAAGTTTTAGACGAAGCAGTTGAAAGACTATCTAGAGGAAAATGAGAACCATGGCTACAACTGCCCCCCTTACATCAACAATCGTGATACTTGATAACCGCTTATGGCAAAGGCCAAGGAAATGATGCTATGAGCATAATTTTGATAAAATACAGATGCGTTACCCTTGCCCAGGTCTTTATTCCGGTGCGTTGCCCTCAGGCTGTTTCAGTTCTGCCGTAGCCACTCTGTGCACACCTGGGCTTCCACCCGCACCAATATCAGAGGAAATGGCAAAAAAGAAATTTTACCTACATCAGCCGAATACTTTTCCAGAGAAAAAGGGATGTGTTTGGTTGTGGAGGAGCCAGAAACTGTAAGTTAAATGAGCATTCTTTAACAAACTACCAGTGAATTTTGTGGAGCCACGCTGACCTCCAGTCCTTCATCAATTTGGTTAAACCAGGCAGCCGACACCCAGTGCTTACTTACCTCACGAAATGAAGCAGCGGCCAATGTTATTTAGAGCCAAAGAGCTTTCTGAAGTGCAGTGAATTTAAAATAACCCTGGTAAGAGCCCGAGGAAGTTTATGAATGATACAACAATGAATAGAGCCGAATCATTCACAGATGCTGTTCGAATATGCTCAGAAGACATCCAGACAGTGAGGCACTTGATACAGATGTCATCAGTGCCATTCCTGTCTGCTCTGGCCAAATTGGAGCTACAGGAGCAACACAGGTGAAGCCCTGCCACATAAATTCCAGATGGTCTGCGGAGCAAACCACAGAAAGCTAGCTGTGGCCATGGCTGTGGTCTCGATGAGCGGTTTTTAAGAGAGGCTCTGTTATTATGCTTTGATTAACAGAGTATTGAAATGCTTCTGTTGGAAAAACATGGATAGAAGTACAACGCCACTGAGGACTATGTCAGTGAACCTGTTCATCATCTCAGTGTCACTTCTCCAGGAAAAAAAAAAAAAGGAATGTACCAGTTCTTCTGTGGCTGATGTAAGAAGATCTGTTCTTCTGTGGCTGGTGTAAGAAGGTCTGTTCTAGGGCTTTCTTCTACAGTTGGAGAAGTAACAAGGTATTTAGCGGAACTGTACTTAGTGCACGCACTCATAGACCTTAGATTTGGGCAAATCTCAAGTGAGTATTGGCTCTGGGATCTGAAAAGTATTACTGTGCTTATTTTATAGATATGCCCCAAGATTTCCCCAGGATTGCTTGTAATCATCAACTGTACCATTAAATAGCAATTGTGACATAAGCCTTAAAAAGTTAGCAGCTATATTTCTGGCCAGAAGACAAATTGCCTTTAGGAACAACAACCATACAAAAAGAAGTAAGAAAAATTGAATTTATCTACATTGCTGATATGAGGGAGCTATGTAGCAATATAAAACAGGGGATAATCTAAAATTTCAAGCGCGGCCAGTGGTGGCTCCTGGGAAACACATCGTGCGTGGTCTGCTGTATGGTGGCTAAACTAATCATTTTCATCTGGTGGCCAGCATAAAATTAATGGCCCTCAGAAATAGTGATCTAAATAGACACAGGTCTATTATAACAATGACAATGACAAAAAAACTATAAAAAGATTTCTCAATAAAATCAACTTGCTATTCTATCACTCTTTTATGATCTTAAAACTTAAGTACTCATTTTTTAAAGTATGCTCACAAAATTAACGTCTTATTTAGAATAGAAAAGGTGGACAGTTTTGTTTCTCTAGCATGTGAAGCCCAAGTTCTTTGATCCTGCTTCTTGGAATATAAGCTATAAAGATTAGATAAACACTATCCTAGACAACTTATTGAAAAGTTGCCTAGTTTTGCTGACAATGTATGGTTGTTTGTCATGCTTATTGGATTTACAGACGTATTTACCTGGTTGGATATGCAAACACTGTCATCACCAGGTACCACCACAGGATCGGTGGCTTAAACAACACACATGTATTCTCTCACAGTTCCGGAGGCTAGAAGTTCATGATCGAGGGGTCAGCAGGACTGGTTTACTCTGAGGCCTCTCTCCACGGCCACCTTCCCAATGTGTGCGCACATGGTCTTTTCCCTGGTGCCTAAATTCCCTTTTCATATGAGGACACCAGTCAGATTGGACTAGCGCCCACCCTAAAGACATCCTTTATTCCAGTCTTCTCTTTAAAGATTTATCTCCACATACATTTACATTCTGAGGTACTGGGTTTGGACATAGGAATTTGGGAAGGGAGGAAGCACAATTCAACCAACAATGATGTCTTAACTGCATTGCATCTGAATCCTGATACCAAATTCAGAAAGTTGCTCAGATAAATGAGAAAAGGAAAGAGGAAGCATTTATTTGCTTCTCCTGTGTGGCGTGCTAAGCTAGGTAGTTCAAAGAGTTTATGTGCTCTCATAGCCACCTGCCATAGTTATGCTATGCCAGGACTTTACAGAGTTCTCATTAACCCTCACAACCAGGCTTCAAGCCAGACATGATGTCCACTTAAGACAGAATTGAAGTGATAGTGTTTTTCGAAGCCGGGATTCACCCAGAGGCCTAACACAATGAGAATCCCAGCTCACTCTTCATGACACCAGGCTGACGCCTGTTTACTCAGATAGGTCCTTGATAGGCAATCCATGGCCATTCAAACTCGTATGATCTGGTTTCAGGAACATTGTCCTGTTTTGAATGAAAAAAACTGAGGCCCAGAGAGAACCAACCCCCGCCTGCCCCCATGTGCCTCTTCTACTTCAGGGATCTGGCATCTGAGTCAATTAATCTGTTGCAAATTTGGTTGCATCAGTTAGATGTGGAGGGTTGGCAGCCAGGCACATTGTTGATGGGAATGAAATGGGCTGTTTGACGTAAAATTTAAAACTCCCACTATATCTACTACCAAGAAGAGAAAAGTGGCCGATGCAGAAAAATCATGCTCTTCAAGATAGGTGGGTTAAGGAGTGTTAATATTAAAGGCGTTGGCGTTTAGCTCATATGTGAAATGAAAAATGCTCTTCAGGAGGAGTGTTGGGACCCTTAAGCAGTTTCCAAGATCAGTCGAGGAGAGCGGAAATCAGCCGGCTTCAGAGGATCCACACGACAGCGACTCTCCTCCGAGGCTCAGCGGGACCCGCAGAGGCACAGGGGACAGGAAGGCAAAGTCACTGCTGGGAGACAGTAAGGGAATGCCTCTGTGTTGCTTTTTAAATTTTTTTTTAAATCAAGAAAAAGATATCCTATACTTTCCTATATAGGAATTTTTTTGTATAATACCCTAAATGTTTTTCAGAGCAATAATGACTAATAATTATATTAAGAAGACTTGTCTGTGAGAGCATAGTACCACCAACTATAGAATACAACTTAAAGATATTCAAACCTATTGAGAACATCTCTGAATTCTTCTTTTCTTCTGTCAAGGTGGGTTTCCCATGCCCTCATGCTGCTCAGAGTCAGGCCCCCAAAGTGCCCTTTCCCAATGAAGTCCTCCACTCAACATCCTTGGCCTTCAGGGAATTCCTCCACATCTAAATTTATTCACTCACCCTACTAAATTAGTCTCTTAAATGAGTTGCTGAGAAGGTATAGCCCTCTGACATGTGACCCCTTCAAGATCACATATAGAGTGAAACAGACTTCATTGGCTTCTGATAGTGTTTTGAGACCCCAAGGAAGACTTCTAATAGAGACATGCTTGGTATGGGGAATTTTTTCTGTCTTCAAAGCACATGTATTTTCACAAGATCACTTGTATTACTCAGTGAATATCTATCTATCATCTATCAATCTATCCATCCATCTATCCATTTATCCATCCATCTATTATCTACCTGTAAAAACCACTCAAAAGGGCTGGAAATCTGGATTTCCTGACAGGGCATTTGATTTTCTCATTTATCAACCCTTGTTTCTGCGGAAGGAACATCAGTTCATGATATATCTTTGTGGTGTGGGATATGTTTTTCAAGCATATGTATTTTGACATAATCAGAGTTTATTGTAACTAGCTTTATTATCCTTAGAAGTTCATTACTCCCATGTACTTATCTATAAAATATATTTTATGTTTTTACTTGACTGAATGATCAGTGTTTATCTTTTTATTATCTTTACCATTTTCAACTATATCATATAATGATGTGCAAACATAGAGGAATAAACTTTTATATTCATTTTCCTGAAGTTTATGCACAAAATTCCCCACTAAAGATTAAATGTTTTACAGTTTACAAAACCAAATTTTATTTGCAATGTGCATTTGGAGTGTTGTACATTTTCATGTCTCTCCAGAAGCTAAAATGAAGAAGTAAGATTTTTCTCCAGGATCTTTTCCAGTTAACATTTTATCTTGGTGGTCACTAGCACTTAAACTTTATATATTGTCATTTGTTTATCAAGCACAAACATGTATCATTCCAAATGAAAGTTTATTGGAACCCTTCAGATTTCCAGAGTCTATACTGCATTATTATTATTTTTAAGGAAACCTCAAAAAAGAAATATACTAAAAGCTGACCTAGCTGCACTTAACACAAATTTGGAACTTGATGAAGGTGATGTTTCTGTGTCGTGATGAATGTATCAAATGCCACTGAGTTGTACATATCAAACTGGTTTGTTTTATGTTATATGACTTTCACCACCACAACAAAAAAATCAACACAAAGATAGAGAACCTCTGAGACACTCATATCCCTCCTCTATAAAAGAACCTTACATAACTCTACCAGGATAGTTTCCTATCCAGACCACAGAAATCAATTTGAATCTGCAGTTCTGGGAGAGATTAGGTCAGGCTTTCAGTAAAGAATTTGTAGGCAAGTTCAGTTACTACTGAATTCTTACATGCCACTCAGAGTCCAAGAACTGTACTTCCAAACTATTTGTCCTCACCATGATAAATTATATGGCCTGTTCCCAAGACCCACTATAATGGTTAATATATAACTTTGCTCTTAAGCATACCTAGAAAGATAATTATTTCAACCTCTGGTGGCATTATCTAATATTTCACTCTTACCCTCAAAGTTTATGAGGCCCAGTTAAATGTCTCCTTCAGCTTTTAAAATCTACTTCCTCTCTTTTAAATTCTCAGTTGCAGTAGGTAACAGGTGGTCTGAAGCCAGCGATGGCACTTCAAAACCGTTAGTATTGTTGCTGATCTTTATTTCTCTAGTTCTCAAATTTTATAAGCTTTTCTTCAAAGTTCTTAAACAGATTTTAAACATCTATATTATTTACTTTTCACCTCTTTTCAATATTTTCACTTCATGCATTATTTCATAGGGCCCCAAACTAGATATGATTGTTACTCAGATGTATAATGAAAAAAATGATTTCTTCTTTCAGCATGCTATTATTTTTTTCTAGACTCGTAATAACACCATCAAGCACTGTTGGTGCAAGGAATTAAAATGTGCATTCACACCCTTACCTCATTTGTTCTATGTTCGTCCTGTGCGCTTTACTTACAAGGACACTAATGTTGTGTTACTGTGCTGAACTCTGCGGTGGGACTCAGTTTGAATCTTAAATCTTTGGCAATAACTTGTGGCTCTTGTCTCTCTGAAGTGTTTTCAATTCTATGAGTTTGCTATTAGAATCCATTCCGTACCCTGAATTCCATCTGTTTTAAATTCTGCTACCTGAGTCCTAGCTGGGCAGGACTGCCCCCTAAGGTCCCACTCAAGTGAAAATGGATGTGCTACTGTCTGTGAGCAATACTGGAACACAGCAGAACAAGGGTCAGGAGCCAAAACAGGAAGCAGGCGAGGACACTGCAAGTGGTCTTCAGGTCAGAGGCCCGGCAAGCCTGACAAGGAGAGCATATGAGAATGTGAGTACAGAAGGTGAAAACTCAAGTGTAACTGCTCCAACTCCCTCACTACTTGGGAGGGAAAATTCCAAGGCATGGTGGATTAACTTCCTAGGGATGCCATACCAAACTACCTCAGACTGGGTATCTTAAACAGTAGACAGTGATTTTTTTCCACTGTTCTGGAGGCTAAAAAGTCCAAGATCAAGGTGCTGGCAGTATCATTTCTTTGAGGCTTTTCTTCTTGTCTTACAAATGACCACCTTCTTCTGTTCTCACGCGGCCTTTCCTCTGGGGGTGCACGTCCCTGCTGTCTCTTCGTGTGTCCACATTTCTTCTTGTTTGAACAAGAGTCAGGTTGGTTGAGGTCCCACCTTAACTCCCTCATTTCAACTTACTCATCTCTTTAAAGGCCCCGTGACTTGAGGGGCCTTAAATTTGAGGGGCACAATTCAGCCCACAACACATGGGTTTTACACCATTTAGTTGTTTCCCTGAGAAGTGAAGTCCCTTTGCCCAGAGTGATAGCTGGCTTAGTATCCCTCCTGACTGGACGCCTTTCTTTCCGTGTGTGACAGCCCCATGCCCCTGCAGTTGTTTCTTGCACCTCCCCAAACTTCCACTCAAATCCTTTTCTCCAGGTCAAATCAGTGGGAGCACGACTAGACACATACAAAGGAAGAGGTTCACAATGCTGCACAGTCCCACGAAGACCATCAACCTAGTATTGGATGACCTAACTTCAAATTCGAGGTTCAAATTCTGATACCAATGATGTCAGGTCGTCAATCTCCCGAAATCTGTTTCCTCTGAGATGAAATGGCTTTGTAGGGTTCTTTTAATCCTAAATTAGGAACTGTGTGTAATATCATAAAGTTATTTAAAAATATTGTTACCACACTAAGATATAATCCTCTGCCCTCAAAGGATTCTATTTAATTGGGATAATCAAATTTAAATCTATGGAATATTTATAATACATAAGGCAGAAGTTGATTAAGTTTCAAATGAATGATATATTCCAACACCACAGTTACTGCTGAAAATAATAAATAACACCAGATTCTAACTCAGTCCAGGAAACTAGCCTGAGCACTGGATCCCTGTACTTCACTGGTATCTATTATTCATTTGTTATGGGAGAGGAAATCTGTATCAGGAACTTTTCCTGCTGCCAGAGCTCACGATCCTGCTTGGAACACAAGGCTTGTATATAAGGGAATGAAATAAAAAGCAGCAGGCGCGAAGTGCTGGAAGGCTGGGTAAATAACCTTCAGGCAAACTCAGAACATTATGCAAGGTGAACAGTGAGAACAGTTTTATAGTTCAGCCCCCCAAACAGGCTGTCATCAGGCCCTGGGGGAGTAAATTAACAAAAAAGTAATTTTCGTAAAACCAAGGCTAAAAGGGGAATTTTATAGAAGCACACTGTAGAATTATAAAAATTCAGCCCTGAAAAGGACCTCATGAGCATTTCCTAGGCCATCAGTTTTCAACACGAGAGGATGTCAGCCCACGTCACCCTAGGGACACGGGAGCTATGAGAAGAATGTTTTTTGGCTGCCATGACTAGAGATGGGCAAACATTGGTGGGTGGGACCTAGAAGTGCTAACCACAATGCAATGCAGGAGACACACCCTCCACACAGTCCAACAAAGAACTGTGCTGTGTCCATCCCAGGAGGCCTACTGACCTCCCAACCTTCCGCCCCCATGATGCAGGAAAACTGATGCTCGTGAAAGGCAAGAGATTCTCCTGCTATCCACTGGGTTTAGCATCAGTCCATATCAGCAATTTTCAACTAGTGTGCTGTAGGAATTTTTAAAACATGCAACACCTGACTGTTTAGTCATGGGCACTGACCCCTTTTCCCTTAGCTTGCCAAATAAAAAAATGAAAATAGCCAATACAATTGATTCAAAATTGTATACAATTTTTTTTGCTAGACCGGCAAAAAACGTATTTTTTGGTGTGTTGCAGAATTTTAGTAATTAGTTTACTTGTACATGAGATGAAAAGGGTTGAAAAACACTGGTCTATATTACAGAGAGTGCTATCCAGTGGAAATAGTAGGAGCCACGAATGCAAGCTACCTTGTCATTTTAAATTTGCTAATAGACACATTAAAATATTTTAAAACTGGTAAAATTATTCTAATAACATTTTATTTAACTTAGTATGTTTAAAATATCATTTCAATATGCAATCAATATACAATTATTAATGAGATATGGGTTTTTTTATACTAAGTCTTCGAGATCTGCTATTTATTTCCACTTAACAGCACACCCCAGCTCAGACCGGTCACATTTCAAGTGTTTAGCAGTCTCCTGTAGCTCCTGGCTCCTTCGGTGCAGCCCTAGGAGATTCTGATCGTGTTTTCTAAATGGTTCTTCATCTTCCTTACAAGATGTGTGTCATGAGCAACTGAATGAAAGATCTCAGTTTACTTCATCTCTGCTTCCTGTCATGGTATCATAGAAAGAAGTGAGATTGGGCAGCTTAACGTTTTTCAGAAAGCCGACGACATGTTGATTATTACCATCATTTTTTTTAAGTATGAAGCTAAATTAACCATTTTATAGTTCTGGGCTTGGCTTCTATTCTGAAAAACATGCATTTTTCTTGCATTTGTCATAATCATTTTCTTTATTCAGCACATCGCCTGAACACAGATTTTTAGCCTTCTTGTCAGAATTTATGCAACTTAGTTCTTCTTATGACTCTCTCTTTTAAAAAATAATATTTTGCCTAAGTTTCCCTTGCTTAATCTTCCATAAATATTTCCACATTTCCTCCAGGTAATAAAACTATTTATTTCTCACTCATTTTTTACAAGATCAGTTTTGCACGTTGCTAAGTTCCTTCTGGCATTCTTTCATGTGTATTGAATGTAACAAATTTTTCCATTCTTCCCCATTTCTCTAGAGGTTGGTTATTAAATGATAAACACTTGGGGCATTGTTTCATTATTTTTCACAAATATTGTATTTCCACTTGACTTTCAGCAAAAATGCTCCTAAAGTAAAGAAAAACAAATATACTCTTTAATATTTGGGTAGCAAGTACAAGATAGTAAGGTTTTAAAAGGTATCTAGCTTGAATTCAGTAGTTTAGACTACAAAAAAGATGCAATAATATCAGCTTTTCTGAATATTTTAAAGGGAATGATTTATGCAAATTTTAGTTGAGATTTGGTAACTTTATGGCCCCCCAAAATAATGAAATAAATGATCATTTCTAGTCCATGTGGGGTTTGTGTGTTTATTCTTTCTTGCTCAATCAAAATAAAGAGTTATATATTCCAGACAATGGATCTATACATCTGCTTTTATTTAAGCTTTTTGGCCGAATTTTCTGTTATGGTCCAGACTGTAAACTTGCCAACCTAATCTCTGTTACAATGACTCAATCTGCCTGCCACGGTATCATGAAAACAGTCAGAGACTATATGTAAAGGTATCAGCCTGGTTATGTTGCAATAAAACTTTATTTACAGAAACAGACCTCGGGCTGTTCGGTCCATATATTTGGTCCATGGGCTGTAGTTTGTTGACCCTTGCTCTGGATATTCCAGGATCATGCACTTCACTCTGACTGTAGAGACCGGCCATTGGATCTGTTGTGATGCTGGCATGGTGTCGAGTTGTTACACTGAACTTAGACTACAAAGAAGACAGGTGCAGAGATCATGAATTCCTATCTGACTGTGAAAGGATATTGTCTTATAGTTTTCCTACTGTGTGTACTATAAAAGTAATTTATACCTCTCCTTTTAAAACAAAATGTATCCAACGCCTACCTTGTCGTTGTTTTGTTTTCAGTAGTTTCTATGAAACCTCACCCTCAGCTTTGGGCATGTCCCTTCCTGGTTTTTGAGCCTTCGTTTTTATGTATCTCCCACTTTGAGTTTATTTGCTGAGTGATGAATACTGCTAAATTTTCTGATTTACAACATAGTGTAAAAAGAGCCTTGCAGTTCACCAAGGAGGATTTATATAAATGTTTCTCCATAGAAGTGTAAGGATGCATTTATAATGCTATTGGCTAAAAATATGACTGCAGTCATCATCACTGAATTGGTGAGGCCGATTTGAAGAGCTTTCAGTAGTAACACCTGACCGCACTGCTTTGGAAATACTGATGTGAGTGAACACCAACACCAAAGCAACATAACAGCTGAAACTCTTCAGAGACAGGCCCAGGGCTGCGACAGAAATGCTTCCTATGGTTGTGGACACCCTGGGTTGTTACAGTTAACCACGTTACAGTTGCTATGGGAGCTGTAATGAAACTTGACCTTTGGTATAGTTACATATTCAGCCCTAACATTGTATTAATAGGCTTTTGCATTTCCTGGATGTTTGTAACTGGATTTGTTTTAGGCTTTCAAGGAAGAGTAACTTGAAAAGATTGTTTAGGAAGGATAAAGTGGAAATCTTGATTGACAGTCTTTCAGAATCTCCTCACTACTGGCATCCTAATTTACTTTTCTGCAGTTTGCAGCAACGCTTTCTGAGGTTAGCTAATGCATTCCCATACAGAGACTACCGCTTTGAAGTAAATAGTGGACTCCAGACTATTTATCAGAAGCCCGGTCTATCAGAAGTCTAGCCAGTTGCCTAGCTATTTGTGTTGGTTGATTAGGACTCTGCCTGTGGTCCCAAGCAGGTAGATTTCCTTGGCTTGTCAAAAAGCTAGAGAAGAATGGTCATGGCCCAGTGAGGAGACATGGGTGAAAATAACTATCATTATAGTTCTCATTTTCTCCATTGCATCAAATTCAAGAATGGCTGAATCAACACAACACAGTAATTCCTGCCATTATTTTATCATTGCACCTCCACAGATTTAATCCATTAAACTCTATGATTATGCAATTGAAGTATTCTGAGTCAACATGAACTATCAGGTTCATGAAGCACTGATAAGGAGGCGTCAGAGTACCAAAACCCAAGGGACCCTAGGAGACTAACTTGAAAGGAAAGGAGTTAATGTTCATTAAGCGCTTTCTGTGTGCAGAGCATTATGATGGCTGTCGTTTGGATGCAATCTCACTGAATCAGCACAAGGCCCTCTGTGGAACAGATAAGGTTAAGCAACTGTCCCCACAGTTGATAAGGGGTGGAGCCAGTATTTGTACCTAGTTCTGGATAACTCCAAACCCCCAGAGTTCTTTTAAAATCATCGATGTATTTGCAGAGTTTTAGTTAAGCAAACAATATTTGCTATATGTTTATCGAATTGCTCAAAGATTTCATAAAATACTGCATTTGTACATGAAATACCAAAGGCAAGTAATACATCAAAATTTACTTAAGGAATGAGGTCCAATAAGGCAGCATCAGCTTTCATAAAAATCAATGGAGCATAAGGATCTGGTCAACATGAAATAGAAATAAAAGTGGAAATGTAAAGCAAGAGAGAGTGGGGAAAAGGCCTCGGTTCCTTCGGCGGCACTCTTCTCCCATTCACACACATGCCTGTGAGTTAGTGTCTACATCGCAGATATCGAGATTTTTAAAAATTTGATAACAGGGGTAAAAATTCTGATATTTCTAGTCATGCAACTAGCAACCTTAGCAATTACAGCTGAGGAAAAAAGCTGCCCGTACATTGCCTTTTAAAGCACATGCCTTGTAAACAGTCAGTGTTTTAATAGACAATGCAGTGGAGTCCGGTTATTCTGCATTGTGATACGGAAACTGAGCACATCTTTTTACTCTGGGCTGCTCCGTTTAAGGTAATTACTGCTCCCTGCAGGCCTCTCTTAAAGTAGTTTGCCTCATAAAGTAGAACTGTTCCTTCAAAGGCAGTGGGTAGTATTTCCTACAGGAACCAAGTTGCTTTTCCACATGCTAATGGAAGCAAAAATAGAAGGTTCTGATAGCACTCTGTTGGTGCAGTTACCTATTTCCAAAGACTTGGTCTTCAATTTCCCAGGTTCTGAAATTCAGACTTGACTTCATTTTTGCATTGGATTACTAGTATATAAACTCACAAGAAATTGGTGTGTAAACTGGAATCCCAGTTTATTAAGTTTCTCTTGGATGCATCTTTCTAGGTACTAAAATTATTGCATCTTCATTGCAAGGGACCCTCCTCCTAGCATCGTGGCTGTTGGGGCCAGTCCGTAGCATTGGATGGATCCCCACCCAAAATCACACACACACACACACACAGGAGATGGAAAGGTTTTTTGTTCCCATAATGAAGCTTTCTGAGGACAGCAGGAGAGCTCTCTCATGATGAATTAACAATGTCTTGTAAGAGCTATGTAAGAAGAAAGCAGATGGGTGGGATTTGGGTTTTTATGTTGGGGGGGGGCTGGCCTGAGGGTTGTAGCACGTAATTTGAAGTTACTGCTTGGTGACAGAGCACCTGGGCTTTCTTATCAGCTTGCACAGGTGAGGCAGAGTGGGAAGTGGGAAGGGTAAGTCTTAAAAGATGTCTATAGTCATTAAAAAAAATGGAGTCAGCCTCTTTATTGTACTGGGTCTTCAGGTTTGTAAGGAAAAAGATTGCTTAGTGAGCATGAAATTAAAGCCAAATGCAGTGAAATGGTTCGCACGGTGTGGGGTGGAGTCTCCGTGGAACCCCTGTCCCACAAGAGCGTAAGCTGTTCTTGCTTCCAGAGAACCTGGTGTTTACGTATTTACCGTTGATCGATGGGGGGAGGGGAAACGGAACCTGCAGATTATCGCTATTTACTTTGCTCGGGAGACTTTTCTTCCAAACGTCCTTTGATATTAGAGAATTCAGTATGTTTTCTGGTCTAGTTTTCCGTACTTTTTAGCCTGGAAATCAAAATAACTTTTCCAATAATTTCTTCAAATTAGCGAACCTTACCTATAGTGGGTATAATTAAATTAGTTTAATTCATAATGTTCTGAAGAAATTGTACCTTTTAATCATTCTTTATTGTGATTCGATTACAGTTGTCCCAATTTTTTCTTCTTTACCTCCTCTGCCCAGCCCACCCCCGGCTCCCACAGTCGGTCCCCACACCGTTGTCCGTGTCTGTGGGCCATTCACACATGTTCTTTGTCTAGTCCCTTCTCCTCTTTCCACCTTATGCCCCTCCCCGCGCCTCTCTGGTCATTTTCAGTCCATTCCATGTCTCCATGCCTGTGGTTCTATTTTGTTAGTTAGTTCATTTTGTTCATTAGATTCCTCTTACGGTGAGATGATATGGTATTTGTCTTCATCATGTAAAACTACTTTTAAATTCTGTTTCTAAATTGAATGATAGTGAGTCTTCCTTCTATTACTTATGAATTTTCATCTCACATATTATTCCAGAACTCACTGACCCTATTCTCACATATCATCATCGAAAAGGAAAATAATATCTATATCGTGAAATGTTAGTAACAGAAAATTTTTATAAACAACTATTTATCCCATGAAGAGTAAAGTAGCAAAGTCATTCATTGATTCTGAATGACTGTGACTAACTCTTCTGTGCCTTCATTGAGGAAGGAAGAAAAGAATATACTCAAGGAGAAATGGAAGAAATTCAGCAGACACTTGTAAAACATCTGCTAACACGAGAAACATTTGCAAAAAACTGTCTCCTCTAGGGCCTTTTTAAAACAGCATTTTAAAATGTGTTGCTATGAAGAACAAAGTTGGTTCTGTGATGCAGTGGTTCTTGATCTATTTGGAGAGAAGAGAATTGATGAAAACCCTTGGAGAGAAAAGCCCCGTGAAGCAACATTTGCATTTGCCTGTGTGATATGCTCTTCAACACTAACTTCATCCTGCATTGTAGACAAGAATCATTCCGAAGGAAAAGAATTTATTTTGCTATTTTTGCAATGGGTTTGCTGCCAGAAGAAAGTTATTGTGGAAACCACCACTAACTCAAAGCCAAAATGGGAAAGGGAAAGTTTCGTACCAACATTGTCATCAGTGGACACACAGATTCTGGCAGGTCTACCACTACTGGCCGTTTGAGCTACAGATGTGGTGGACTGACAAGAGAACCATTGAAAAATGCATGAAGGTGGCTGCTGAGATGGGGAGGGGGTCCTTCCAGTACGACTGGGTCTTAGATACACTGAAAGCTGAGTGTGGCTGTTGTATCACCGTTGATAGCTCCCTGTGGAAGTTCGAGACCAGCAGGTATTACACAGCCGTCATTGATGCCCCAGGATACATTTTAATTGTTTTCTCATTGCTTTTTACCTTTCACAGTCTCCATTATCTGCACCCAGCTCAGCACACCCAGGTTCTCCCTAGGGCTTCAAAATCCTATCAGTTTCAACACAGTTCTCATAGGGTTCTGTTGCCCTTTTGATACACTTGTGAACATGGGCTGTATTTATCATTGAATTTAGGTGCCTTAGGAACAAGGGATAAAAGGGAAGGCCAGGTCTCCCTCATATTTGCCATCAGCTTTTCAGATGAGGGAAATTTTTATCATCCTGATTTTATTTATTTATTTTTCCAGTTATACTTTATTTTTATATTAGTTTGAGGTGTAAAGTATAGTGGTTAGGGAATCATATACTTTACGAAGCATTCCCCCTGATATTTCCAGTATAAACCTGGCACCATTTGCATTTATCATATTACTGACTCTATTTCCTATGTTGTACTTTATGGCTTTATGACTACTTTGTAACCATCCATCCGTATTTCTTAATCCCTTCATCTCCTTCGTCCAGTCCCCGACCCCCCTCCCCTCTGTCCGTGGGTCACCGGTCAGCTCTCCGGCAGGTAGCTAGGACTCTGTTTCTTTTTTGTTTGTTCATTTCGTTTGTACTTTAGGTTCCACATATAAGTAAAATCATACGGTATTTGTCTTTCTTTTCCTGGCTTATTTCACTCTGCATAATATCCTCTAGATCTATCCATGCTCCCACAAATGGTAGGATTTCACCTTTTTATGGCTAAGTAATATTTCATTATATGTATGCACCACAGCTTTTTTACCCACTCATTTATCCATGGGTTTGGGGGTCGCTTCCCTACCTTATCAGCCTGATTTTAGAAAGTCTGTAGCTCAAATGGGATTTCTGCCTTCTTCCTCTATACGAAGGCTGGAGTTAGGAGCATAAGTGAAGGTTAAGGAGTAGTCTCATTAAGAGAAGGCCTTCACTTTTTAAAAAATATTTTTTTTATTTATTTTTAGAGAGAGAGGAAGGGAAGGAGAAAGAGAGGGAGAGAAACATCAATGTGTGGTTGCCTCTCACACGCCCCCACTGGGGACCTGGCCCACAACCCAAGCATGTGCCCTGACCAGGACCAGCGACCCTTTGGTTCGCAGGCTGGTGCTCAATCCACCAGCCAGTGCAAGACCTTCACTTTTTAATGTGTATTACAGAGAGATTGGTAATAAGATGAACTGGTTAGTCATAAGTTACATGCCTGTTGGTATCATTTATCTTCTTAATTGTGAATGCTGCCTCTGATGTATCTGGTTCCAATTTGAGCTCATTTCACTAGAACTGCACTGCCCAGTGTGGGAGCCATTAGCCACATCTGGCTGTGCAAAACTCAATTTTAATTAACAAAAGTTAAGTAAAAACAAAGCCGCGTTCCCCAGTCACTAGCCACGTCACAGATACACAAGAGCCGCAGGTGGCTGGTGACCACCACGGACAGCACAGGTGTGTGGAGTGTTTGCCCACCACAGAAGTCCTGGGGGGCACCACGACCCGCGAGCCGTGTCGGGCGTTCTTGTCAGTCCTCCACTGTGGAGGGTTTTGTGAAAATAACTGAGTCTCTCAGCAAGAATGCACAGTATCTCCCTGGCTGGCATAACTCAGTGGATTGAGCGCGGGCCTGCGAACCACACGATTGCAGTTCGATTCCCAGTCAGGGCACATGCCTGGGTTGCAGGCCAGTTCCTGGCAGGGGACTCACGAGAGGCAACCATACATTGATTGATATTTCTCTCCCTCTCTCCTTCCCTTTCTCTCTAAAAGATAAATAAATAAAATCTAAAAAAAAAAAAAGAAAAGAATGCACAGTATCAATTCTGCTACATAGAGGATTTGGGGGGTTTTGATATAATTTAAGAAAAAGAGAAACTTGCTTCCAATCAGCATCTGATTGTGTTCCAAGTATTTTTATGCTCATGATCTAAATTAATCTCCACTAATTCTGTGTTACCATTCACAAGTGAGGTGAAGAGAAGGCAAGTGGCAGAATGAAAACCCAAACTCTATGTGGGCCAAAGTCCACTATTTGACGATACCTTACAAAAAATGCCTTCCCCGTATGGTAACCTTTCCTTTTCTCTGAGTAAAAGAAGGAGGGACACTGGAAGGTACACAGAATATAAAGGCAGAACCGTCCGACTCTTTCAGGAACTGTTTGTACTCTCAAATGAACAGTGTTTTCTTTAACGAAAGAACGTGTTGGTAGTTATGTACTCACTCCTTTAAGAACTCACTGAGAAATTCATTTATTTTCTTACCCTCAAAAGCAAGCTCTGAAAGGAGCTGCCTCCAGTGAAACAATGATCCCAAATCTGTTCTAAATATACTTTAATGAAAAATCTGAGAATTCTAGAAGAAATAAATCTTTGTAATATTTTTTCAGAAGATGAATACTGCTTCATTAAATTATACAGAGTTTAGGAATTCATGGAGACAACATAGCACAAATAATTTTACAATTCATTTTAAAGATGACTTTTTAAAACAGATTCTATTTATTTATTTTTAGAGAGAGGGGAAGGGAGGAAGGAAGAGAGGGAGAGAAACATCAATGCGTGGTTGCCTCTCACATGCCCCCTACTGGGAACCTGGCCCACAGCCCACGCATGTACCCTGACTGGGAATCGAACTGGTGACCCTTTGTTTCCCAGCCCACACTCAGTCCACTGAGCTACACCAGCCAGGGCTTAAAGATGACTTTTTAAAACAGATTTTGCTTATTTATTTATAAAGAAAGGGGAGAGGAAGGAAAAAAAGAGAGAGAGAAACACGGATGTGTGAGAGATATACATCATTGGCCTGCAACCCAGGCATGTGTGCTGAGCAGGAATCAAACCAGCGACATTTTGGTTCACAGGCCAGCACTCAATCCACTGAACCACACCAGCCAGGGCTAAAGATGACTTTTGAAGAAAGAACTGATACTTGATACTTAGTATACTACAAAAAGGAGAAGCGCTTTACAAAGTTTGATTTTGCTAAAGTTTTGTCTCTAAAACTGTGGTCTTTGGCTTATGTGGCATTCTAATAAGCCAGAAATCTCCTCCAACGGTAGGAAAGTCAATGAAAATATGTCAGCTCTCCCACCACTGTGTAATTGTTTTGCCTTTGTGGTTTTTGCAGGAAAACAACTCATGCTACATATCTACCCCCTTTTTAAAAAATTTTGGCAAAGAATTACTACTTAGGTATGAGGTTTCCTTGGTTCTTAGGCCCCCGTGGGAGAATCACCCGGGAGTGAAGCCCCTAGTGTAAGCCTTAGTTAGTGGGAGGGGTTGACATACTTACACCTGGACCCCAGGAAGATCTCTAAGTCATGGTTACGAAGCCATTCTATTTCCCACAATATCGTTTTGCCTGCATGAAAACTGCGTGTGTTCGTGCAAGAGGAAAGGTCGTAAGTAGGTGGACATTGGATCACCACAGCACCTTACAAATTGCAGAATACTTTGAGCTGGATAGAAAAATATCTCAAAGGTAAAACATCATCTTTCAGTCAGTATGATCCAAAGTGGGAAGACCTAGCACGGGTGTTGTAATCAAAACCTTGAACAGTAGTCAACTCACAGCAACTTGTGTCTTGGCGTAGCAGCAAAGGAGGTCCGCGGAGCGCATGAGCCCTCCACAGAGAAAGCAGCCTGTGCAGCGTCTCACGGGTGAGATGCTGTCCCTGCACAGCTGCCACGAGCTTTTCCATGCCTTTTCTTTTCTTGACAGAATCATGCTGAGGATTCCTTTAGAATATTACAATAATTACAAATATGTATTTATTGTATTGTTGCTTTCATGGAGAAATTTGAGTCTCCCCATCACATTATTGTTCTACAGGGAAAACGAGCACTCGGAAGTATATCATTCCTTTCAGTCTATGGCAATCACCCAGATACCAGGGATTAGGTATGGCAGTAAAAGTTTATGCGTGTTACTATGTTCAGGAAGTGTTGCTTTTTGGCCCCCTGCCACACCTGAATTATTACAGAGATTTTCAGGGGGTGCACAGAGAGATCTGTCAAATAGGAACAAAATATTATTTTCTCTGGTCTCAGCAAAGAACAGGCCCGGTAATTTTCAGTGCACCGACACGTTACACAAACTTTTGCCCTCTTCCTTGAGCCGCTCTGCTGATCGGAAGGCACAACATTTCCACTTCACAGTGTTTGTCGAATGACTAACTGAGAAAATACATACGTAAAATGTGGACACAAAAGCCTGTGCCGTGTTTTCAGCACTTGCTGTTTTGGTAAGTGCGTAGTAAAAGAGCAGCCAAATGGCACCAAAAGGTGCAGGCCCGGCTCCGAAGACACGGAGCCCAGTGAAACGAAGAAACCCCATATGACCCTTTAGATCAAAGTGAAATAATAGTACCAGCCAACCTCAAAGGGTCTTACACAGAGGGAGAATACAAGGCATCCTCGAAGCTTGAGGGGGTCTCAGAGCCCCACGAAATTCTCCGATGGCTCAGTCTCTGAGAAACAGCTATGTAGCACAGCAGGATATTAAAGGAGGCTGCAAGCCGACAGTTAGGGGTCCAGAGCTTACTGATTCTTATGTCCACTTGTCAAAAAGAAAAAACCTATATTTTATTTTTCTGGCTTGTGGCTACCAGATGCTCATTATGAAATCCTTTCTTTTAAAAAAATTAATATCAATTCTCCTTACTTTGATTCGAGCCTAGAGATTATGTCTTAATGATAGTATCTCAGAGGTAAAATCATAATAAAGATGCAGTTTCTTAAATGGTGCTTTTCTTAAATTTACTCTCCAATATTTGTCATCACTGAGAAGCTTATTCCATGAGAATACATCATCACCCACTGAGAATGGCCCTGAATCCCCTCCTTACCTCCTTACCTGATTTTTTTCCCCAAAAAACTGAGCGAGAATCACCAAAGGATCCAGCAAGCATCGCCTTTGTGTAGAGTTGGACCAAGTGCCTATTTCTTACCCGCTTGGTGCTGTGAATCCCAGTGATGTATATAGCTTACCTGAATTTTATCTGACTGGTGCAATGTTTCTACCAGGTTCAATGCCCAACAATGAAGACACTACATTCCAAAGGATCACCCAAGTTTACTTAACACAAATTCTCGCCTTATCAAGTCAAAGGTTGATTGAGAAACTGTGTTGAATATCTTCAACTATGTTGTATTTTTTGTCTGCCGTGGGTAAAGTAACAGTTTGATGCCTTTGACCCTTTTCAGGCAATTTAACATTTTCGTTGAGCGCTACCTAAATGGAAGGCACAGTGTGAACATCTCTCATGGTTTCCACCTCCAATAGGAGGATTAAGACATGCAGACATTTAAGGACGGGAAAGAACAGCAAGAGTGCTAAATAAAAATAAAAGAAGACCACAGCATGAAATGACATAACCGCTGTGGGACCAGTGGAGGGAGAGGACATGCTTGAGTCCCAGAGCAGCCCAGGCAGGAACCATGGATGGGGGAGGATTTGATCTGGGCCTTGGCTAGGCCAGTGGTTCTCAACCTTCCCGGACACGAGGCTATCTTGGGAGGTTTCACAGTGTCCTGGACGAGCATAAAAGGAAAGTTGGGGTTTCATGAGGAGGAAAAAAAGGTTTAAGAAGGAAAACTTGTTTGGTCAGATAAAACCTTAGTGCAAGAGGAGAAAAACACAAAGCAGGAAAGTCAGGTTTCAACTCATTTGTAAATAGCCATGTGTGCCAGGCTGAGGCATTTTGGAATCCTATTTGATTCAGAAGACTGGGGTATATTTAGCAATACCATCTGACTTTTACAGTTGGAGAAAGATAATAGAATTCCTCTGTATCACATAACTCTTCACTTCCATTTCCACCTGCTGGTTGGAAGCTTAAGTTAGAAATTACGTGTAGACACATGCTAATACTTCAGTCGTTCCTCATCCTCTTAGATACAGATCCAGGCTGTTGCTGTGTGGATGTGGTGACTCCTACAGAAGTACGGCTGTTGTGTAGAATCCAGGGAGTACTGGCCGGAAGCGGGCACTGCTGAGGAAGCAAAGCTGGTGTCTCCCACAGAATAATCCGGTCTCGTTGGGGTCTCATCAGTATTACCTACAGTGAGGGTGCCCTGCTCTTGGCTTCTCCTGAATTACACAGACACATTCACCATGACTTTGATCCTCTTGCACGTTGGTTTGTTTGGGTGTCTCTGCTTCTTTCTCATTTTCCTTTTTGAAGGGCAGGCCTGGGTAAAGTTTCAGTCATACTATGGCTGATATTAGGTTGACACAGGCTAGGTTGGATGGATGGATGGACGGATGGATGGATGGATAACTGATTTTACTGAAGAAGGCCACCTAACTAGATGGAAACGGTTTAGTTTATTGCCAGCTTTTCCTATGCAGTTTTGCAGATAAAATTCTGTTAGACATTGAAAGAAGATAAAAACCACACTACTACACAAATTCAGGAACTTGGACACAGCACGGGACATAGTCTCTGCTTAGTCATATAACATGAAAGACTATTTCGAGTAAGTTTGTGTTTCAGCACTAAATGTACTGCCTCACCACTAACCAGAAGCTGGGCATTTCCTCCAGACGGGACGAGAGCTTGAAGCAGGCCCACAGCCCCGAGGTGAGAAACACACACACACATTCTGAAAGCAACTGAAATCTTCCCGTGCCTGTTCCTCTGAATTGAAATGTGAAGACTGTGGGCACTTCTGGTTGCTGCTATCTATTCTCATTCATCTACTCATCTGTGAACAGCTGCAGGATAGACAGGGCAGTCTTTTGCCCAAACTTCAGGGGCAGGAAACTTGAGCCCTGCTACCCAGTCCCATGAACTAGGAGAAAGGCTTATTAGAAGCCAGAAGTCAAAGAACGTTTCCTCTGATTTGTGTGTGTGCAGAGCCTTTCTTGGTGTGTAGCTATGCCAATGCACAACTGCTTCTCTTCACTTATATTTCTATCAGACTAAACTAGAAGGTTTATTATGGTCAGTTTCCTAAGGAGAAATGTGATTGTCTGTTATTCATGTATTGGGAATATTTATTGAGAACTCAGCTCTCAAGCTATGTGCTAGAAAGAAGAAAGGAAAAGAGCCTCTGGAGACAAAATTATAAAATATAAGCTAATTAGAGAATCAACGAATACTAAAGTAAGAGATACTTATAACAGCTGCAGCACCAGTTCTGAAAATGAAATGATTATGTGCACTGGAGTGTTTATCCGAAACATGAGATTGGACTAATGAGTGGGATTTCATTTCCAGGTAGTGGGGCAAAAAATGAACAAAATCAGGGGAGAATGTTCCAATGTCAAAATGCAACCTTGGTGTGACAAAACAGAAACTAATAGCAAGCTGCTTTCGTTGGGTTCATCCATAGATGATTAGGTAACCAGAGAGGCTACATCCAAAACACAGGCAAGGAGGCTGTTGGAGAAATTTAGTCAGGAGGTAATTTAGACCTGAACTAAGAATGAACCATTGCACAAGAAAAAAAGGATCCAAGGGAAATTTCACTGGAAGAGTCCAAATATCATATAATGTTTCTAATAAAAAAGAAACATTAGATGTCACATAGTTTAATGAATACCAGATATTTCCTGTGCTATCATTTGTCTTTTGAAATGCTTTTGACTTTGTAAGTATAGTCCTAAAGTCTTCTCTCACCATGTTTTTCTCGTTTTCTGAGAGATGAAGTGGATTGGGTCCATCATCAATGTATTTATTTTGAACTCGGGTTAACTTGGGCCCCAAGTCATCTGGAATTCACACAGTTCAGAAAGCGATGCGCTCCTTTAGGACAGATACCTCTGAATGGTTGATGGAGCCATGTGGAATCGGTGATGGGAGCAGTGTTTTCACTTCCTCTGACTCCGGGAAGGGGTCATGGCTGCCGCTGAACTTCCAGCCCTGCTGGGAGAAAACTGGAAGTTCACTTGTGCAGGCAGGCTGGGTAGAAATGAATGGAGTAGGCCTGCCTCCTTGTCACCAGTCTCTGTGCCCCTAAAATTCGTATGTTGAAATCCCAACACACCAGAATGTGGCTGTATTTGGTTATACGGTCATTTGTTAAGATGAAGTCATATCGAAGGAGGTGGGCCCCTAATACGATATAACTGGTATCCTTGTAAAAGGGGGAAATTTGAATACAGACACACAGGGAGAAAATCATGCAAAAATCGGGGCTGTGCTGTCGCAAGTCAAAGAGCTACTAGAAATCAGAGGAGAGGCCTGAACAGGTCCTTCCCTAGCATCATAAGGGAGAGCCTGGCTTTGCCAACACCTTAATTTTGGGCTTCTGGCCTCCAGAACTGTGAGAGGACCAATTTCCATTGTTCTAAGTTTGCAGTACTTTGTTACTGAAGCCCAGAAAACTAACACAGTGAGTAATAGGACAATAGGTGCAACAAGATGATATGAACTATATTATAACACAAAGTAAACCTAAGATCTTTCTCTGAACATCAGTGTTGATTAAGATCATTCAAAAAGTAAATCATTTGATAGAAACAAACACTTTGAAAAGATAAACAAATTCAGTGTTTTCCTGTATCTCTCTAACTTGCATTATATATTAATTGACTTTCATGTTTGAAAGGAATAAAAAGGTCATCTAGCTCAGTTATCCATTGGATATTTGAGCGTCTTCAGCAGTGCACGATGTATCTATCACCCATTCATTGTAGTTCGGTTTCTTAAAAGCGAGAAAGAACAAATTTAATTCCCGTTTCACATGTTAGTCCTTTCAATGTTTGAGAGCTGTCATGACTGCCCAAGTCACTCGTTCTCTAAACTAGCCCTTGAGCTCTTTCAACTATGACTCATATAACATAATTTTTAGTTTTTTAGCCTCCATGATCAGCTGCATAATGTTTGTTTCAGTTTATTGTATCTCTTTTAGAGTAGAACATAAAAATCTTGGTTGTGGTCACAATCATGTAGATTAGAATAGAATTAAATGTACTATTATTCTAGATACTATCCTTCAATAAATGCAGCCTGACATTACAATACCTTGGGGGGGGGGGTTATCACAATGATCCACAATATTGCACTAAAATGAACTAAAATTCCTTCATTTTCCAACTAGATAAGCTGCATGATAAATTCTGCTTTGATCCCAAGTACCATAAGTAGCCTGTCATATAACGGGAGCTGACAAGTCATTAACCAATAAATGAATGAATGAATGAATATGTACTAATAGTAAATCGTGTATTCCCCCTTGAACTTGCAGGTATTTTTTTTAATTCCAAGGAGAGAACATTGGTTATTTTACTTCATTTTGTTAAATTCAGCCGTAGAATATATACCTTCCTACCATTCATCACACATCTTCCAGACAGTAAAAATCTCCCTTATGTTTGCAAATTGTTTCTTCTCCACACTCCAGCAACACTGATAAACAGCAGTTTTCAGACTAGATTTATATCTTTTCTTCAACTAAGACTTGTTCTATAGTCCATACAAGTACTTAAACCCTCTGCTTTCTCCATCAGTAAAATGGTGCTAATGTAATATGTAATGTGTGTGTGCATGTGTGAGTTTAGTAGATTACGTATGTATATATACAGATTTATAGATGACTATATCATCAGGATTTAGATACCAATAAAAAGGCAATATTTAGTTCTTTTTTAGTAATTATAGTTATAACAAGATCAGTTTTGTGCCTATAGGTAAATAACAACTGAAAACTGTAACTTTAGGTAAAGAAGAAAAGAAAATGAGCTGCAATCTATTTCCACTTTCACAATGGATTATTCAGTCGCCTAAAATAATCGAGTCAGTCTCTTGTGCTAGATTTCTGTATTCAAATGAAGAAATTTTTTCTTCTTGACACAGACATGTTAAAGGACTGATAGGATATATTTTTAAGGCATATGAATTAGAGGGAAATTCACTTGGATAGCATCTTGAGGGAGACCCAAATACTTGGTATAGCAAGAAAAACTAATGTTTTAGATCCTTTTTTAAATAAATAGTTTTCCACAAGAAATATTTGGAATAGCTTACATTCTCCATTTGGCATGCCTTTGCTCTCTTAGTTGCCTTGTCAAATTAATTTAATTGTAGTCATTTTAATGAAAAAGTGTTTTGTGTTGGTTTTCTCTTTTTAAATGAAACAATCTTTAGTTTTCTGTTTAAATGCCAGTAAAAAATTCTAAAACAAAACATAAAAACAGATGGTCCAGAAGGTTTTATTTAGTGACGGGTAATGAAACCACACCAACTAAAAGTACAGTTTATAGAATGAGAATGAGCGCTATTTCATGGGCTTCCATTTTGTCTTTGTTAGAAGAGCTACTAAACTTGACTGGTGAAAGAAGGATGCTAGAATGATGTTTTAATATCCTGATGAAAAATTCAAACTTTGTTTCGGTGTATGACATTCTCTGTAAATCATTTAAATGACATAGATATAAAAAGTGACTCGTGTATAGCCATATGGTAGCCAATAATTTCAGCGCATGCTTGAATGGTTATATATTGTGGCACACTCTGGGGTTCTTTGCCCCAAATTATTTATTTAACATAGTACTCATGGTCATGTTATTTTGGGGCAAATCCAATTTCAAATATTTTGTTATTTCTGTAAGAATGCTCTTATTCTATGAACCAGACTATAGGTAAGACATATTTTACCTTAATATATTGACACTTTTCCATATTATTAATTACACCCAGACATTTTTAAGTAACCTCACAGTATTTCATGCAATGACTAAACTAATTTCTATCTTATTGTCAGATATTTATTTTCAGATTTTCCCCCTATTATAAGAAATGCAGTGATAACAAGGACAAAATTTTGTTAGGGATAATAGAAAAATATAGAGAATGGGACCAGCCTTCACAGTCTGGGGCAAAGAAGAAAAAGTAGAAAGCCTAGATTATACTGGGGGAAGCCCTAGAGGTATTACGGTGAAACACAGTGCACCCCAGGAAGGGAAGGAGACTGTCAGAGACACCACTTGTCTGCACCCCTTCCCAGAGCATCCTCTGTTTGTTGGGAAGATGCCCCTGGCTGGGCCTCGCATAAACCTGGAGGCTCTATCAACAGGACTTCATTTGACCTGAGTAGAAGATATGTTTTAACCACAAGTCTGTGGTTGGCATATTCTCTGTTTCTATTAGTGTTATTTTGGTTAGCTACTTTTAAAAAATAGTAGTTAGAAATTCCCAATGTATGCTTAGAAATATTTTATTCTATTTTTTGAGAAATAATACACACTCATCAAGATATAACCAATAAAATATATATGGATCTGAACCTGAACAATATAAGGCAAATCCTTAAAAGTTTGGATTTTACTTCTACCTCTCTGCCCTAAAAACAAAACAAATGCATTTTCTCTAGAAAACCATACAGCTAAGTCCAGTGGCCCACTTCTAGCCTCTATTCTTGCTGACCTGCCCAGTCCATTTCCCACTGTCCCGGGCAGTTCTACTTCGTGACTGTGACCTCTCCTTTTGGATTCTATTTTTCTTCTCTAGCTACTCTTTCTCTGAACATTTTTTAATTTTTTTAATATGTAGGGTTACTCAAGATGCTATTTTTAACTGCTGGCTCTTAGATCTGCCTTCACCATCACTTGGCAAAGTTATTTATTTGTATTTTATTCCACATGCAAATTTGTGTTCACCCATCATGTGTTGCCACATCCACAGGAAGGATGAGCACAAAGAAAATGACACCTGGGATATTGCTGTAAAGTAAAGACAAAGAGAAATTATCTTAAAGCAGCTGGATGGGGGGGAAAGGTTACATTCTGGAAAACCACAGTAAAAATGATGATTAACTTCTCAGAAACAATGAAAATCAGAAGATAATGGAATGATATTCTTTAAATGCTGACAATAAAATCCTGCCGAGTTAGAATTCTATATCCAAGGCAGGTACAGCTGTTACCTACCTCATATGGTTCATCTGAGAATTAAATGGGTTATTGTTATAAATCTGGTCCATAGAAGAGTAGCTGGTCCATAATTCTAAAGAAGTGTTTGTTACGTAAAATAAAAACCACAGGGAAGTTGGCATTATAAATTGCTACAATCTCTCTTAGAAAAATGCCTAAAACAAATGGGATGAGGAGAGGAACTTGGTTCCTTAACGAGTGGTGTCACCGTAACCTTCTAAAACTTGAGTTTTGGGCCTGCTGTGGAATGTCAGTGTCACTGTGCTAGTTATTTTATGGCTCTTGTGAAGAAGCTCTACTGTGATTCGTAAGGCTCACCCACGAAGGAGCAAAACCAACTGTCTTATCCAAACAAAACCCTTTAGCAGAACTGCCCCCATACTGACAGTGTGTTACAAATTAAATCTAGAAAATTTGAGAAATATCAGAGGATGATGAAAATATTTGTACTGTTGATAGGGTGCAATTTGTCAGGCATTGTCCTAATTTCTGACAGTTCATCCCTTTAATCCTCGCTGTAATCTTGTGAAGGCGGTACTATTATGACCCTCATCCCTGGGTTACAGACAGAGAAAACGAAGCACATAGCAGTTACAAAGTTGTCCAAAGTTAACTTAATTAGAATATGTCAGGTTTACGATCGGAGCCAGAACAACACGACCTTTCAGATGGTGCTCTGGACCACGGTGCAGCTCTCCATCTACAAAATCGCTCTACTCCTTCCCCAAGCAAACACGTAGAACTGGGCAAAGGGGGAAGTAGAAAGGTATGTGTGGAAGCCCCTACAATTTGGTGTATTTTTTATCCTCAGAACTCATTGTCTTTACTACCTAGCACCATGCTTAATACATAGCAGGTCACCAGTACTTTTTATTCTTCAATAAATGAATGATTGCATGAATTACAAGGCAATATCTAGTTCCTGATCCCCAACGAAGTAATCAAGTTATGTTTCTCACACTCTGTGTGTGCCTGGTTGCAATGGCAACATTTTAGACCCAGAAGATGTTGTCACCATTTCACAATGCACAGGTGATTGCAGTTGCCCCTGGGAGCCCAGCTTACAGAGCCTTCCAACGTTAGCCTGAGGTGAGCCTGGGCTTCACGCATGTAGATATAACAGTGAGACGAACGTTTCTCCCCGGGATGAGAAAGCTCCCCTAATGAAAGGCTGCTGGTTGCGGGATTCCCTGAGAGCCCCTCCTGTAGCTCTTTAGGCCCAAGTTAGATTCTTCTGCCACATCTCCTGCTCAGCTCTTCTTATTCATACTTTCTGGTCCCAGAGAAACCTGAGCGAGAGAGTTAAGACGAAAAGGTAAGAGAAACACAAGCAATCAATGAAGTCCCAGATGTTGATAAACCTGTTAGTTGGAGTGACAAGCTACACTAATCTTGGGGTGAGAAACTGGCCTTTCTAACTCATCTTCACTTTTTGTTGGTCTTTACCATAGCTCATAAGAACTCATCTATCCTAAGTAATCAATGGCTAATTTCCTGTGAAGTAAAGTCAATAAATGTACAACGTTCTACACTGGTTAAAAATGAGTGCTTGGTTTAACTTGCACTGTGAAGTTCAAAGCAGATAATTATTGATGTTATTTCAGTGTTTGAATGAAGAGAAATTGCTTTTCAAATAACTGCATTGTATGAAATGTTTTTGTGGAGGAGGAGTATTGGGCAGTGGGAAAAGAAGGGGAGATAGTGGTTGCTAGTCTCTGAAATTGAATTGTCTGTCATTTTGTGTCAATTATGAGTCATTTGGGCATGTATGGTACAGATTTATAGTCCGAGGGCTTTCACATGGAATTCAAGTATAGATTACAATGTAGGGGAACATGAGAGGTCCAGAAAAGAATATGATATTTCAATTGCCTTTGATCATTTTATTGAATTTGCCTGGAAAAGTCAATTAAAAAAGAAAATTGAAGTTTCATCCTCAGATCAGAGGTTAGTTATTCGAGCTCATGTCTGACAATAGATGTGTGTTTTCAATTAATAATGAACTCCTCAGTGCTCAAAAGGCTGATTGTTCGGTTCTGTTGGGTATGCCCAGTTCTGTTGGAATTGGACCAGGGCCTCATTCCCTGGCCATTTCACCTCTTTTGCTTCAGCTGGCTTCTCCACGGGACATGTTCAGACCCTGTGTACACATACCAAAGTAGGGATTCAGTAGATTTAAACAGTATTTTTAAAATATGTCAAATGTAGCTTTAAATTACAAAGTAGAATTAGTAGAATGATATGAAAGATGTACGATTGTGTGGACTACCTGAAGGCTCTCCAAGTGAGTACTATTTGCCTCATGTCCTTTTCTGAAGCTCGGGGATATGAAAATAACATTAATGAACTAGTAACTGGTTAACTTTGTACATAAAAAAACTTTTGGGCAAGTCACTTACCCTCTTTAAGCCTCCCTCTTCTCGTCCATCATGACCATGGCAGCCTCACAGGATTGCTGTAAGGATTAAATGTGTTCCCTTGGCAGAAGGCCTGGGGCAAAAATTTGTAGCTATTGTTGTCATTTTTGTTGATAAAAGTTCACAGTTACAGGACAGCTATCTTATAAGAAAGTGGGACAGATGGTGATGTGGAAATTATGAGGTAAACAGCAAAAGTGAATGAAGGCAACCACATTCCCCCTAGCGTGGAGTTGCCAGGACTCTGTTCAATGGTTATATATTAGTGAGTGAAAGTTCAGACACATTAAAGCCTCACCTTGCTTTCGTTTTTAAAAAGATTTCAGCTCGCCTGTTATTTCCAAACTGAATTATGTATGGAGGTGAAGGTGCATGCTCTTCACCCTAGAGAAATATTAGGTTGACCGAAAAGTCCATTTAGTTCCATAAAATAAAAGACACATTTTTCATTTTCACCAATAATGTAATGGTTTGGATATTTTGAGTATGTCGGCTGTCTCCCACGCGGTAGAACATTGATTGTTCTCAATGAATGCCTCAGTTTCATCGCTAGCACCTTCAACTGGCCTCCCTGACCGTGGAGCATCATCCAGCGAGAAATCTCCAGCATGGAAGTTCACAAACCACTTTCGACACGTCCCGTCAGTCACAAGGCATGCAGGCCACCTTCTCCATACACTGCACAAATCTTGTTTTGCATTTCAATTGTGTTTTTACCTCTCTTGAAATAATAAAGCATAGTAAGCTCAAAATGCATATTTTCTTCCATCTTCAATATTTAAATGGCTACACAAAAGTTTACAAACTGATTTTTTTTAATGCAGGCTATTATGGCAGTATAATACAACCAAACTAAATTGTTTCCAGTGAAGTTGAAGACAACTAAGCACCACTAGCACCATCTTATGGAAAAAACCAAATGAACTTTTTGGTGAACCCCCGTTATTTAGATAAAGGCATCTTCCTAGTTTCCTCCAGAAGAAAATAGCCTCTGGTGACAGAGTTCCTGGATTCAAATTCCTGCTTTTCTTCTATTATTGGACTTGTACAAGTTATTTGCACTCCCTGGGATGAGAGTCCTCATTTGTTACCTCATGATATTACTGGAAGGATTATATGAGAAAATAATTATATGGGACATGGGACATTTGTCTGCAACCTAGTGTAAGTGCTCAACAAATGTTAGCAATCCTTCTCATTCCTTTTGTTGGATGATATTTGCACTGAGAGGTATTAAAAGATAAGCTGATACATACTTGAAATTTTTATGAGTTCATTTGAGCAAAAATTCATTAGAATTGGGCAGTGCCACCCCAGAAGTGCTTGGAAGCCATTCACAGACAGGAGCTAGGGGAAAGATTTTGATAGAGAAGAGGAGGAAGCAAAGCAAGGAAATTGTTTGATTGGCTATAGCTTAAGTCATTTCATTTTGGGAAAGCTTAATTGGTTGGTTGTGATTGGTTGTCCATGGGTTTCAGTGTTTTAACTCTGAACTATAGCAGGCTTAGGTTTGGGTTGCCTTACATAGGGTCCTAAGACATTAGTATTAAAGCCACCTCGATCTAATGGCCTCCTTGTTTAATTATTTTAACAGAAGTTAGATATCATTCTGGATTTATTATATAATTTCCTCCATGAGTTAAGTTCACTAAGAGTAAAGGAATTGGGAGAAAGGGAGACTAGAAGTCTTGTTCTCAAATCCACTGTCAAACCTCTGTACTTGCTTCACGTATTAATGTGATAGCATAGAACCTGAGACTTGTCCTCAGACTTCAACTGCTGCTCCTTCCACTTCTAACAGTGACGACGCACAAAGACTGGGACAAGGTCTTTGTTACTAAAGTAACTAAAGTAACTGAGGTGTTAATTAGTTAATTTTTAAGTTAACTAATTAGTTAAAATTTGCAAACGTTCTTACACAAATTTTACTCTGGAAAAGGTTTAAACTGTTAGTTTCCTTTTTGAATTATTTTGGAAAGGCAAACCTATTTGTGATGGTGAGTTTCTTCCAAAATGAGATTCCGATCTGTCCAAAATCATTTTGATTTAGTGTAGCAGAGTGCACGCATCTTTTCCATCAGTCTCATCAGAGAGTTTGGATGTATATCTAAATTTCACACTTCTTTCATTCCACTTTGGTATCATTCTAGTCCTAGTCCCATCCTGGTTGAGAAACAGTGCGGGAAGCCTCTGAATTCCTGTAAACAGGTATTTTGAACAATGGTATAGAACGCTAATTTATTTTAGAGCCAAATGGTGCCACTTGGGAAGATCGTAGAGACAATATGGAGGTGCACAACTCTCCAGAAGTATAACGAGGTGGCATATTTGAAAGCACATCGAACATTCTTAATATTCTTAATGCACAAATAACCCCCCTTTTCATTACAAAATCATAAGCATGTAATTCTGCAACATAGCAATATCACACTCAAGCACAGCATGTGACATTTTAGGTGAAATGTTCAAATTAAAACTATAAATTATTACACCCATGTAATTATCCTCCCAACCATACTCAAGCAGGTATTACTTCTGCTGGACCCTGTATTTTACTTAGATTTTTAAAAATAAGAATAGAAAATAAAAATTAAAGCAAAGGGCACTTTCCCTCTTTATAAGAAGGGTTTTTTAAATCTTGTTGAGAAATGAGGGAACTGTTGGATATGGAGGTTCCTTGTTTTCTGCAGGGCACCCTATGTGCTGTGATGGTTACAGTTCTGAGTTCTGGCGTTTGTCTGCAGATTTGTCTCCTTAGTTGCTAAGAGCTAGAAAAATATTTTGTTCAAGGTATTTGGCTGGCAATATTAAAGAATTTACTCAAGTGGGCAGCGACCAGATGGGAGAGGGAAGGGAATTTAAGGGGAAAAAAGGGGAGGGATTTTGAGGAACGAGTATGAAAGACACAGGGATGAGGACTGGGGGGGGATGGGAGGGAGGTGGGGAGACGGGGCAGGGGGGGGCTGGGATGGGAGAAATAGACCAAAAAAAACTGTACTTGAAAAATAACTAAATAAAAAATATATTAAAAATAAAAAAAAGAATTTACTTAAAATCTTTGGGCAGGGACTATAAATGAAAGAAAATAGAAATATTATACTGAACTGAGACAAAAGGTTGTTCATGTATATAGACAATGTATAATTGGCTAACCCTCTATCCCTGACACCATGATTTCTTATTATTCATTTAATTCCTGGCAATCAATATATATTATCCCTTCCATCTTCCTTGGGGTTAATGAACAATGGGTAGGTAATTTTAAGTTATGGGTAAGAAGTCGGTCCCTTTCCTTCTTTATTGAGCAGATAACTGTATGCATTTATAGTACTTGTCCAAGCCTTTCAGCACAATTACATTGTTATTTTGCCTTTTACACAAGGATGTTACAACTGATTATTTCCAGAGAGTTTTATTCAGGCAAATTGCTTTATTAAGCACTCTTTTTTTTTTTTTCCAAAAACACTATCTAAAAGAAGAAATTTTGTGTCAACCAAGGAAACATCTGAAAAAGAAACATTCTCTTGACTGTACGAAAAATTCCTTTTCTGAAGAATTTTTATATTGTGTTTAATTTTCCAGGGTAATTAACATCTGCCCTGTTCCAAGCTTAATACTATGACAGAGTAATAGCCACAAATATGTATATTTCATTGGTATACTTTGCCAAGAATAATAAACTTGGCTTTTATTTTTATTCTATTGTAAAGAATAGGTTTTTCAAACCACATTACATTTGCTAATCTAATTTACCTTCTCCTCAGCAAAATATTCTAATAGTCCTATGTTTCAACCTAGCATATTGGTTGTTTTGTTTCCAAATGAAGCAAAAATATAATTGGGATTTTTAATTTTAAAATACTGGGTGATGTCTCAATATTTCCTTCTGAAAAAATGGTACCCCCTTTCTTAAGATTACATTTACTTTGAAGGTTGAAATTTTAACAAGTTATTATTTTTAACTGTTGTACTATGAAATTTTTCACTTGAGAAACTTGCTATAAAATTATTTTTATATAGTGATCCATTTCATTTTTCCCATAATACTCTGGCCAAAAATCTTAAACTCCTGAAGTGTGGGTATCCCTGACCAGCATTTGCAGTGGCTTAGGGCGAGGTTCATAAAAGAATGCCTTTCTCTGGAGCGCAAGCAGAAGGACAACACAGAGACTATTAAGGGTTTTTTTTCCTTCATTTGCGGAAACTTAGCAATGTTCTTTCTGCAGTTACTCGGCTTTGACATTCTTTGCAGTAGGTCAACAATGGTTGTTTTTAAAAGCACTTCCAGCCATGACAGAGGACATTCTGAAACCTATATTCCCTGCTGAGTACGGCTTCCTGTGGAGGTCTGTGTCAGAATTAATATATTTTGAAGTTGTTGTCTTTTTTAAATGCTTCTAACAATGAAGAAACAAAGCAAGATAAGGTGTGAAGTTCCTGTGAGGTATCTCAGGATACCTTTTAATAGATCCATATGAAAACCTCAGGTGTGAGGCTTGGAAATCTGATTTTTAAACAAGCTCCACAGGTAGTCCAGATAGGTGCCACTATTCCAAGGCTCCCACTTTAAATTCATGAGGTACCTGCTGACAGTCTCCTCTCTCAATTTAAAGAAAATGCAATGAAAAACAAAGTAGTCCTGAACAACAAAAAGAACTTGATTGGCAAAGGAAAGATGTTAGAAACTCTTTAAAAAGAGTGTATCCATTCTTTCCTCGATTTATTCATCCATTATTCAAAAGATCATTACTGAGTGCCAACCATCTGCTGGGCTCTGCGCTGGCCTCATGGAGTTTAAAGTAACTGGGGAGCAGTTTTAATCTGTATGTCAAGTAGACAAATGTCAAACTGCAATCACGATACGTGATAACAGAGAAAGGTGCATGGAATGAATTTCAGTTACAGACCAGACTGAATATGAAAGGTCAGGGAAGGCTTCTCAGTGGCAGTGACAATTGAACTGATATCTGGAGGATGCATGGGAGATGATGAGACAAAGGTGGACTGGAGAACACATCAATGAAGGGAACATCGTGCATGCAGTCGGTCCCTCGTCAGGCCGCTGCTGGGCAGACAACAGTGAACCAAACAATCTCCCCGCCTCTGTAGGGGAGGACACAGACTAAAACAAATGACCAAATAAACATAAATGATGCCAGGTGGTTAGAAGTGCCAGGGAAAATAAAAGGCGAACGGAATAGGGAGTGCAGGGTGATGAGGGGAGATGGATGTGTTAGGTGGGACAATTGGGGGAAGGTCTCCTGAGCAAGCTCCCTTTGAGCTGAGACTGAAGGGGAAGCAGCAGGTCTTGGGGCTGTGGGCAGGGAGGTTTCCCCGGGGAGAATGAGAGCTGGGGCCTGCAGTAGAGCTTCCCTTGAACAGAAGGAACTGGGTCCCAGTGTGTAGGGGGTAGTGGGGCAGGGATAGTAGATGCCATCAGAGGTAATGGGGCCAAGTCATTCAGCACCTTTTATGTGAGAAAGGCAACCCCTGGAGAGTTTTAGCACAGAATTGATAGACCTGACTTGCCTTTGAGAAGAATCAGTTGAGCTAATAATACAGAGAGAAAGGACTGATAGAGGGTGATGGCAGCAAGCACCACTTAGAGGCTGTTACAGTTCGGACCAGTTTGGTACAAGCAAAGGTGGTAGAAGTGGTCAGATCCTGAATACACGTGGTAGGTAGAGCTGATGGTATCTGCTGAAGATAGGGCAGAGTGAGAAAAAGAGAGTCAAGGTGGCCTCATGGTCTTTGCACTGATGAACACAAGGAACAGAATTTGTATTTACTGAGATGGGAAAGATTATAAGAGGAGTAGGTTGGGAGGGGTGGTTCAGGAGCTTGTTTTGAGGTGTGTTAAGGAAGGCTCTTAGACATGTTCCAAGTCCTGTGGTGGGTGGAGCTTGACATGTCTGATGACCTGAAAGTGTGTCTGAGCAAAGCAAGCACAGGGGACCGTGCTGTCCAATGTGCTGGAGAGGTAGACTGAGGTCAAGCCACATCAGATCCTTGAGGTCACCTCAGAGATTTCAGCCTTTATCCTAAAAGCAATGGGAAGACATGAGGTGTTTAGGGATATTTAAGGGTATCAGATTCACATTTCCCAAGGGGAGCTGGCTGCCTGTGGCAGGGATTGCAGGTACAGATTGATGTAAGAGCAGATGCAGGAACACATATTAGTTAACACAACCCAGATGAGATATTGAAGTAGCTCAGGGCATGTGGTGGTGTAGACATGCAAAGTCAGGTAATTAGACAAATTCAGGAGGCAACTGTCAGTACTTGGTAATGGGTAACTATGGGAGTGAGAGAGGGGGAAGTGAAAAAGCTGACTCTTGATTTTGGGGCATGCACAAGATGATGCACAGTGACTTCATTCAATACAGGGAAAAAAACTGGAATAAGAACCAGTAATTAAGATGTCTCTGTGGTATCCAAGTGGAAAGTCAAGTAAGCAATTATGTACCATGGTCTGAAGCTCAAGGGATCAAGTCTAGGCAGAGAAAATAATTTTAAAGACATAGTCCAAAGTTAAAAAGGAAGGAAAGTTTTGAGTGAGGCAGGTTGATAATGCAAGAGAGGGAAGGAATAATCGATCATATCACTCTCGAAGAAGATGGGAGGAGATGGATTCCCAATGCAAACAGAGGAGTGAGCCCTAAATACATACAAAGAGAAGCAGCTGTTTGTTTTCTCCTGAAAAGGATGGATACGGTTGCAAGTAGACTTATCTGTATGCTTCATTTATTCAGTAAGCACACATTGTGTGCCAGGGGCTCAAACTGCTGCAGATACAGAGATGAAAAAGAAACAACCCTTCCTGTCAAGGATTCCTTAGTCAAATAGGAAAGATTGTACAGGTGTAGCAACAGGAGAGTTCACGAGGGACATGGGGACGCTGGGCCTGGTTAGATTCACGTCTGAAACTTTGAGGTGTAGGTTTTCAAATGTTCAGACAGGAGAGGTGGGTACGATGTCATGACCATATTACAATATTATGATGCTGAAAAAGAGCATATCCTGAGGGGTCTGGGGATCTGTATACAAGCATTAGGATTTTGTAATTTATCCCTGGAAAGAGACAAATGCTGTTTCCACTACAAAATCCAAGGACTAAACTATTTGCTTGCAATTCTGGGCTAAGATCTCTTCAAAGACATCAACTCAACAACTTTTTCTTGAAAACTGGAGCAAAGTCCTCAGCACGAGCATGTCGTCAAGCTTCCAGCAGGTCAGGGATCTGTGCTGACCCTGAACCGGTTTCCAGCTGGTCTCGCCCTCTCCACCCTTGGCTACTACACACATTGCAAACCTCTCTAGTCCTCTGTCTCCCCTCTATTGTCACCTCCACATTGCTTTGTCCTTTGTTCTCTTCTCATGGTTTTTTCTTCCTACTGCATCCCTCCTTCCTAATCTTACATCAGGTTTGTGGAAGCCTACATCTTTTACCTCCTTACTTTGACGGGAATTTCAGTATCCCAACAGGAACTATCACAAATAGTCTGTTCTCGTGGTCAAGAGGGTGTTCAGAATTCTCTTATGGCCTAACCCTTATACCTCCAGGAATCTTTTCTGTAGCCCATGCTATCTGATTCTTATTCTGCCTGGTATCACTACTATTCGTCAACATCATAGCTATTCCTCCATACTCTGTCATAGCTTTTCTGAGTCACAATCTTGCTCTTTACTCCAAATTCTACTACATCAACGTAGAGGACCCAACAAATGCACCCATTCGTACAAGTTCTCCTTGGTCTGTTTGGTTCCAATAGTCTTCACACAAGCTCTTCACTGGCAGTCACTCCCGTGGCCACATCATGGACCATGTCACCCAGAGCTGCTTCAACTCTGGAATCCTGAACTTCAGCATCTCACTGTCTGAGAACAATTTGTCACTGGAAAGTCGGGGTCCTCAGTGTTGTCATCACCACGCCTGTTCTTTGACCTCGGTGAGTGCTCCGGTCCTTTGACACGGCCCTCCATGGCCTCAGTCCTCCCCCATCTCAGCTTCACTTCCACCCGTAACAGCCTAGACTATATAATTTTTAGTTATTCTCCTAACCCATTATTTTTAAATCATATATTCATTTCTTCAGCTGCCTTCTATGCTTTACTTTCAGAATCGAAACTGGGGCAAAACTCTAATGTCCGGCCTCTCTGCGCCCACTCATGCACCACCAGGCGCAGCTGTGGAAAATTGCAGACATGTGCAGCCTGATGCCACTAATGGTTTGCATTTTGACTAGCCCCTCAATCTTGCTCAGTAATTCCCATGTCTTTCCTGGTCATCTGCTTCTAGCAATTTTCAGTACTTCACCATCCTCCTCATCAAAGTTCTCCAAACCACAATTTGTCATGCCATTTTCAGCACCTGATCTTTCTTCTTATTTTTAAAGAAGATAGAAACTGTGTCAATTTATCCTGTCATGGATAAATTGCACAATATGTCTACTTCCTGCTTTTCCCTCTTACCAACCACATACCTACAGGGAATTATCTGTATTCACAGCAAATTAGCATATAACTCCTCCTGTCAAAAGTTCATTCATTCCCTTGTATCTGGATTGCATTTGCATTTATCTCTTCTCTTTTGGGGACTTCTCTCTATCAATGTTCTATAGTATTTAGGCAGTAAGAAAGATGTTTGCAGGGAAGCTGGGTAAGATGAATAGACTAGAGCGAAAATAAAGATCTTGACTCAAGATGACAGAATAAGCAGTGGTTGGAAAATTTTAAGTGCAAATTAGAAAGTCTCATCATATTTTCACTGTAGTACATGCTGGGAATGCAATTTTAGCAGCTTTGTGTTGTGGAAATGTACCGTTATGCATTTCTCAGTATTTTTCCACAAGTCATTCACTTGAAAATTGACTATTACTAAGGCAATTCTTGAAGTGTATGGTCAAACAAAACATACATTGAGGAGTCCAGCTATGGTAAGAAAATAAATCTGTGGTTAATATGCATTTGCTAGTTGTTAGGGCTTTTTTTTCTCTCTTGAAATCCACCTGGAAGCCATGCCAGAACCTTTCATTACACATTGCCTTTTTCAAGTGCTACTTGGCCTGTGTACCAGTCAGTCCCACCGGTGTTGCCAGGCTTTGTAGATACGAAGCATCGTGCTACACCAACATCATACTATGCCCAACTCTGGGGGGGAAGTGTGGTGGCTGATAGAAGCAAATAAGACAAGCATTAATATATTTCTTTAGGAAATAAAGTGCTGCTTACTAATGCCATGATGCTTTTCCAATATTTTCAGTGAATTCTAGTTTAAAAAATAGGAAATCTTCCTTTATGGACTCAGCGAGCCTCTTGAGAGACATGGCTGGTAGAGCTGATGTGCTTTTTTTTACTACAGCTTTAATGTTCAGAAGGAATTGCCCTTGACCTCTTGAAGTACTGAATTATTCCCTGAACCATGGGCTTATATTCTCCCAATCACCTCTCATTCTCAATTCTTGCTCCTGTACATTTCCGCACCTGTGCTCCTTCGCCCACGCCATCATGGCTGCTGTTCCGTGCCACTTCCCTGTGGCAGGGACCACTCCCTGCCTTCACCGAGAGTCCCACTACTGTAAATGTGCAGCAGGCACTGCCTAGAGGTGTGGGGTCCCAGAGAGAGGTGACAGCTCAAAACAGAAATTCTCATTGAAAATTTTACTTTGCTGTCCTGCCTCATTATCCGCAACACGCTTTTCGGTTTGCATTCTTTCTTCCCCAGATTTTTTCCACCATTTCTCTCAGGTTCCCTCCCTTGTCTGGAATCCCTTCTCCTCATCCCTCCCCTTCCCCTTTCCCTCCCTCCCCCGCCACGCCATCAGGTAGAAGAGGTGAGAGGTACTGGCTCTCAGGACTAAATGTACCCATATTTCTTTCCTGAACAAAAAAGAAATGACGTCAATTCTCTATGTGAAATGTCATTATTTTACATTTTATTAGTGTTATCTTTTCCATTTTGTAAACTTTGATTGAGAAGGGACTATATATGTTAAAATATTTCCAAGAACATCTAAGCCAATGCCAATTCCAAATACAATTTTTTGGACAGACCTCAACGTATATATTTTTTATCATTTTGTTATTAATACTCAAATACAATTGTGTCCATTTTCCCACCACCACTTTCACGTGCCCCACCCTCAACCACACTCCCTTTTGGCTTTGTCCACGGGTCCTTTATACGTGTTCTTTGATGCCCCTTTCCCTTCTTTCCCCCATTATCCTCCTTCCCCCCACCCCGGTTACTGTCAGTTTGTTCTTAATTTCAATATTTCTGCTTATATTTGCTTGCTTCTTTGTTTTGTTCATTAGATTCCACTTATAGGTGAGATCATATGGTATTTTTCTTTCACCACCTGGCTTATTTCATTTGGCCTAATGTTCTTCAGTTCCATCCATGCTGTCAGGAAGGGTAGGAGTTCTTTCTTTCTGCTGCATAGCATTCTACTGTGTAAATGTACCACAGTTTCCTGATCCATTCACTTACTGATGGGCACTTAAGTTGCTTCCAGCACTTGGCTATTGTAAATAATGCTGCTGTGAACATTGTGGTGCATAGGTTCTTTGGAATTAGTGTTTCAGGATTCTTAGGGTATAATCCCAGCAGGGAACTGTCAGGTCAAAAGGCAGTTACATTTTTAGTTTTTTAAGGAAATTCCATACTGTTTTCCACAGTAGCTGTACCAGTCTGCATTCCCACCAACACTGCACTAGGGTTCCCTTTTCTCCACAACCTCTCCAACATTTGTTGTTTGTTGATTTCTTTATGATGGCCATTCTGATTGGTGTGAAGTGGTATCTTGTTGTGGTTTTCATTTGCATTTCTCTGATGGCTGGTGATGCTGAGCATCCTTTCATATGTCTCTGGGCCCTCTGTGTGTCCTCCTTGGAGAAGTATCTGTTCAGGTCCTTTGCCAGTTTTTTAATTGGGTTGTTTGTCTTCCTGGTGTGAAGTCATGTGAGTTATTTATATATTTGGGAAATCAAACCTTTGTCCAAAAATATCATTGGCAAATATATTTTCCCATACAGTTGGTTCCCTTTTCATTTTGCTAATATTTTCTTTAGCTGTGCAGAAGCTTTTTATGTAGATGAAGCCTCATTGGTTCTTTCCTTTATGTCCCTTGCTCTAGGAGAAAGGGACATATCGGTGAAAATATTGGTGAGTACAATATCTGAGATTTTCCTGCCTATGTTTTCCTCTAGGACGTAAGGTATCATGACTTATATTTAAGTCTTTTATCCATCTCGAGTCTATTTTTATGTGTGGTATAAGTTGGTGGTCAAATTTTATTGTTTTGCATGTAGCCATCCAGTTTTCCCAACACCATTTGTTGAAGAGGCTATTTTTACTCCATTTTATGCTTCTGTCCCCTTTGTCGAATATTAATTGACCATAGACACTTGGGTTTATTTCTGGGCTCTCTGTTCTGTTCCACTGATCTATGTGTCTGTTCTTATGCCTCTACCAGGCCCTTTTGATTACCATGGCCTTGTAATATAGTTTGATATCAGATATGGTGATTCCTCCTACTTTGTTGTTCTTTCTCAAAATTGCTGCAGCAATTCAGTGTCATTTATGGTTCCATATAAGTTTTTTAAATGTTTGTGCTGTATCTGAAATATGTCATTAGTATTTTAATAGGGATTGTATTGAATCTAAAAATTGCTTTGGGTAGCATGGACATTTTGATGATGTTAATTCTTCCAATCCATGAACATGGTATATGCTTCCATTTATTTGTGTCTTCTTTAATTTCATTCTTTAACGTTGTGTAGTTTTCTGCATACAGGTCTTTTACATCCTTGGTTAGGTTTATTCCTAGGTGCTTTATTTTTCTTGTTGCTGTAGCAAATGGGATTTCTTTTCCTGGTTTCTGTTTCTAATATTTTGTTGTTGGTGTACAAAAATGCTTTAAATTTCTGAATATTGACTTTGTATTCCGCAGTTTTGTCAAATGAACTTACTAAGTAGAACAGATTTTTGGTGGAGTCTATATCGTTTTCTATGTACACTATGATCTATGATGTCATTTGCAGACAATGACAGTTTTACTTCTTCCTTTCCAATTTGGATGCCTTTTAGTTCTTCTTCTTGTCTGATTGCTGCAGCTATGACTTCTAATACTATGTTGAATAGAAATGCTAAAAGTGGACATCCTTGTCTTGTTCCTGATCTTAGTGGGGAAGGTTTTAGTTTTTGTCTGTTGAGTATGATGTTGGCTATAGGTTTTTCATTTATGGCCCTTCTTATGTTGAGGTATGCTCCCTCTATTCCCACTTTGCTGAGTATTTTTATCATAAATGGGTGCTGTACATGTTTTTTCCATATCTATTGACATGATATGTGATTTTTGTCTTTCCTTTTGTTTATCTTTATGCATTACATTTATGATTTGCAAATATTGTACCATCCTTGTACAATATTTGTATCCCTGGAATGAATCCCACTTGATCATGGTGTATGATCTTTTTTATGTATTGCTGGATGTGGTTTTCCAATATTTTGTTAAGGATTTTAGCATCTATGTTCATCAGCGATATAGGCCTGAAGTTTCTTTCCTTCATTGTGTCTTTATCTGGTTTGGGGATTAGGACAATACTGGCCTCATAGAGAGAATTTGGGAGTCTTCTCTTTTCTTGAATTTTTTGGAATAGTCCGAGAAGTATAGGGGCTAGAAATAAAATTGAAAAAACAATGCAACAACTACCCAACCTACAACCTACTAGCAAAGATTGTTAAAGGTGGAGAGAGAACACGGGTATTTTAACAGCAGGGGGAAAGGATGTGAGATGACCCTTGACAAGAACATTGGTCTTGAGTGTCTGGACAGAGGAGAAATAGTAAGAGTGTGGAATGGAAACAGGTTGTAGCAAGAGGAAAAACAAAGTTTTAAATGAAAATAATGCAATGAAAGAGGAAGGTAAAATGGACTAAGAGGAGGGTGGGCCAAAAATATGTGAATCGAAATACATTATAGTATAAAACCTAGTGACTTCGTTTTACAAACATGCTGGACAAGAGATGAATGTTAAAAAGCTATGCAGGAGAGAAAACATCGCAAATCATGGAAAAGACCACAGTGGCTTTAGTCTCAGTAGCTTCCTGTATTTACCACTGTTTTTTCTTCCTGTATCTGCCTCTGGTGATGTCAGATGTTGACCACGTCTGACCTTAGGCAGCCTGTGTGATACTTCCAGTGACCAGCTGTCCCTGGCCATCTCTTTCAGTTGTTAATCTGGTCACTCTGCACTCAGCAGTCAGGTTGAAGCACCGTAGGGCGGGGCAGAATCACTCCTGGGGTTGGGTCTATTGTTTTCCCTCAGGCTACTGTAGCTCGGAGGGGAGTGGTCTGCCTGAGTGGGACCAGGATGGTTGCTGCATGTGGGGGTTGGCTCAGCACCAAGATCCTGGTGGCTACCCTCTCAGTTCTCTCCCCCAAAACCTAAGTCCTTAGTCTCTCCTCAGGCATCACCAGCCCACTCTACCACTGCCTTTGCAAGAGCCCAGGGTAAGTGGCTGCAAATGAAAATTTGTGTGTTGGCCCTTTAAATGACTCTTGCATCTCCAGCCATCTGTCTCTGGAAGAGAACAGCCCTTCTGCTTTTTGCCGCTGGTTGTTATCTGTGTACTTTTTTGGCTCTGGTGTTCTAGGCTGGGCATCCTAGCTTAGGGTTTGGACCCCATTCTTCTTAGGGGGATCCAGTATGCTGCTCAATTATCCCTCCAGTGCTGCTGCCTGTGGGAGCCCAGCCAGCCCTCCTTAACAGACAGGCTGTGCCGAAGCTGATTCTTCTGTCTGTCCAAAGTTGTAGGGCTTCTCTCTGGCTATGGCTCAGTTGTTTGTTCCAGGTGGTTTCATATACAGCCTTTCTGATAGGAGGAGGGAGGAAAATAAAATAATTGAAAAAGGGTAACTAGGCTATGTAATTATTCACTTAAAAGGTACATATTTTTTAAAGTGCTAGGAATTGTATTCTATATTTAAAGGCTAGTTTTGAAAATTTCATTATGAATTTCTAGTAAAGAAAAATTAAGCTATGTCTATATTATGTAAAGTGAGTGTATATGTGTGGATTCTGATATAATGTATGGATATTTATCTATGAATGTAAACATGTTAAAACGCACTTCCTTTTCTTTTTTTCTTCCTCTAACTATGTATTACTGTTACTTCGAATTTGAAAGAAATCTAAGAATAGTCTCTCAAGAAAATGCAGGTGGAATTTCTGTAAATTTTAGATTTATTTTGCCTAGATATTCTGTATATTGTGGTTTCTATTTTTGCATGTATATACTACTCAGTTTCCTCTCCTTCTCATCAAGGAAGAAATATTCTCTCCTTCCTTCCTCTTGTCTCTCTAGCTCAATTTCTTTACTTCTTTTTTTTTATTTTCGCTACTGCAGTGTTTTTGCAGACTTCACTGCAACCTGACGATATACTCCCAGAGTTTTCTTTGATGTTTTATTTTGAGCTACTGTGTAAAAAAAAGGCATGAAATGCAAAATCCTTCCTTTCTTTCCTGTGTCAACATTTAAAATGAAAGCAAACAGTTTCCTTTTTCTCGTTGCCTGTTCCAACAGCGACTCCCATTGCTTGCTGTCTGTCCTGCCTTTTATTCTTGAAGAGGCACCTCAGTGGCTCCAGGGGGTGGTTGATTCCTTGGACAGTTGTTGATCGGTGTAGGTCAGAACCCTAGGGTGTGTGGCCGAGTAGCGAGGAACACCCGTGCTTCTCTAGAGTCTGGGGAGAAATCACTAAGTCAGTACACCCAGTGACTGCGAAAGATGACACATGTGCAGGTTCTAGAGAAGTGAGTCTGAATGCCAAGCATGGATCTTGCCTCAAGATATTTTGGGGCATCCATTTCAATGCACAACATTTTACGTTACAGAAAAGGATTCACATAAGGTTTGACAAAAAAATTCAGGGTTTCTGTCAACCGGAGAAGAATGCATATATGAGGCCTTTCCTCTTGGCATTTTCACTCCTTTCAGAACTGGGTAACTCAAAATGACAAATAAAATATAGTAACTTTAAAAAATGCTGCTTTTCTTTCAATCGGCTCTCCTTTGTGACCTCTGAATACCATTATGCTGGTGACTCTATTAGTGACTATACTAAATTAGCCACTATACATATACATATGCTGGAGTTAGCATGTTATTTTTAAACCCTTCAAAGCTATACCAAGGCCCACCTTCAGTAAGTCACAGGCCCTAATTCAGTCATTGAGACACCACAGAAGTGGGCAGCACTGTGATCCCATGAATCTGAGACAATACCGCCAGAGAACTATTTCCCCGTGAGCAACCGATGTCTCACACCTGCTGGGTTCCAGACCTGTTCATATATTCAATTCACAGTGAAGAAGCATGGGTCAGGGTTACCATATACTGCTAATCTCCTGGGAATCTCCTTAAATTCTTAATAATGCAAACGTGTTAAGCTTTCCTGTTGCTCCAACAGGCACACAGACTAATAGCATTATCCTCAGAGTCATTTCTTTTTAAGGAAAGGGAAAAGTGTCCAACAGTAAAAATCACCTTTAGCAGAGGGCAGCAGAGGAAAAGCCTCTTTTACCTTTCCACGTGTAGATAATGGTTCATGAAATAACTTTGGAATTAGTGAGATCAAGTGGAAAACCTTGCTCTGCCAGTTGTGTGGCCCCACTCAAAAGTTAATCTCTATAAATTCCTTCCTCTGTAAAATGAGTATAATAGTTGTGTGGAAGTAAATGAAGACCAATCACATGAGAACAAATAAAGGCTATTTATTCTGAGCTTGCTGTGCCAAGGGAGGCAGCCACCCTCACTTGCGCCGTCTTGGCACGGGCCCCACAGGCAGGCAAAGGAGCTGGAAAGCTTCCTAGTGGGAAAGGGGAAGGCTTCGGGTCTGCCCTGATTGGATGTCATTGGCATGGGGAAGCTGTAGTCATAGTAACTAGAAGTGGGGCATCCTGTGTGGCTGGTTAGTGGTATGTATGTGGCATTCTCTCATGCTAGAGTGAAAACAGGGACAAATATGAGGGGAGCTATCAGCTGTTAATTGTGCCCTGGCTGTGTGGGGCCAACTGTTAGAGCCGTTATTGCTTAGTTTCCTGTATTATCACCAGAGGCAGCAATTTGACTTCCTGCAAACCTGACTTTTAGCTGGCTGGCTTCCTGGATTGTTTACTGTAGTCAAGAGATGGGGTTCCTAAGCAGGTTGTGAGTCAAAGCTCGATTTTTCTATAAGGTCTGGCCATTTTCCATTCGTATATTCAGTCTCTTAGTTGCACCCGTGAAAAGCATTCGTCACAGTGCTATCCTGTAGCAGGTGCTCAATAAGTAAAAGTACAGTCTTTGCAAGTGTTTGAAACCACTGCTATCTGGTAAATTTTTCTTGATGTCATGGCTAAGGTTTGGATCACAACTGGGGGACGTGGGAAGGCCAGATTATGTTGATATTAACTAGGTCCTTTTCTGTGGAATTATGTCAGAGTTGGAATGAGCGGTGTGTCAGTTGTAAGAAAACACCTGTGATTCCTTAGGAGAGCCTAAAATTTCCCATCCCGTTAATTGCACTTCTAGGAACCGTGCGATTAGTCCAAATAAAACTCCAGGGTCCTAATAGGTCTCTAAATTCATGCTGAGTTTAGGATGTATTCAGAGGACACCAGAGTTTAAAGCCACCAAAGTCGTTGAAGTTTCTGTAATAAGAACTCACATGATTCCCTGCTTCTAGCACAATGCCAGGAACACAGTATACACTTAATCAGCAGTTGAATGAATGAAGGAAGGAATGAATGAGTTTTTCAACCCAGATTAAGTAACTCGTACGAAGAAAGTATGTCACCTTGCCTTCTATTTGCTGTGTTAGCATATAGCTTATAAATATTGTGTCTAATTATTGACAGTAACAAATTCTGGTAACCCACATATCTGCAAAACAATGATCTGTTTTTAGATATAAACATTAAAATGCAAGCAATACTTTGCGCTATGATTTTGTAGCAATTTTTCAGTGTTTTTCTATGAATCAACTGTCTTTTTGGCGGACTGAGTTGAAGATGTCAAGTCAACCTCCTTCCAGAAGCCAGGCCTTTCTGGAAAAGATCCTTACACATTCCAATGAATTTTTCCACGTAATTTCTTGGGTTGAATGAAAAGTTGAGATATAGTTGTATGGGCTAGGAAACAGAAATCTTCAACTTTATTTCTAAGCTCCACTTGAATGAGTCTGAGTAAGTCTTTTAATTAGGGCACTTTGATACATAACCCTATCATGTCAGAGTAATACAATATATTTATTAATCATTGGTAAGTTATTCTACTATCTGTGCACAAATTTGCATTGCATTTTTAAAAATTCTTTAAATAGCCATTCATTTTAACTTTTAGTTTTGGGAAGCAGGAACACAGAAAAATAAAATAACTGTTAAAAGCTTTAGTTATTTATTTGAAAATATGTGTCTCCATTGGACTTTCCCCAATATGTGTATTCTTGTGGGCGACACCTGTGAACTTTGATGCTTGTACTGAATACGCAGAAAGTCTCCTGGTCAAAATGACCTCAGTACAAGCTGGAGGTCACTGAAGCATAGACTCGGGCTCCGGGTGGATCGAAGCCACTCTCTGCTACTTCACGACTGTGTTATCCACATTCTACTATTACTATAAATGAGAATTACCAAGTGAAAAAGTTTGTTTTATTGTTTTACAACTGTTAGGGATAGCACGGGCTTATATCAAAGATATAAGCAAAGGTACGAAATATGGTCTGGAATCAGAACATGCTCAATAAACTTCCCCACGCCGGCATTTCTCTCACCACTTAAATGTGAAGCAGCTGGGGTTCTCGTTAGAATGCCTCTGCCCAGGCCCGAGCAGACTTTCTAAATCAGAACTTCACTTATCTAAGAAAAAGAAGATAAAAAAACATGTACAGTAAAATGACAGCAAACTCACAATTATTAACAACCAGACATAAAACAAAAACAAAAGTAAACTAAGCAAACAACTAGAACAGGAACAGAACCAGAGAAATGGAGATCACATGGAGGGTTAGCAACAGGGGAGTGGGAGGAAAGGGGGGGGAAGGTGCAAAGAATAAGTAGATAGATGGTAGGTAGAATATAGACAGGGGGAGGGTAAGAATAGTACGGGAAGTGTAGAAGCTACAGAACTTACAAGTATGACACATGGACGTGAACTGAAGTGGGGGAATGTGGGTGGGAGAGAGTATGCATGGTGGAGGGAAATGAAGGGGGGAAATGGGGCAACTGTAATAGTATAATCAATAAATTATATATTAAAAAAAATAAAATAAAATCCTAAAATTAAAAAAAGAACTTCAGAGAATAGGGTACAGTAAAGAGCCATTTTAACAAACTTTCCAAATGACTCATACGCCCAGTAGGGTTTGTGAACCAGCCCCTGTTTTCTTTATTTATTGAGTAAATGATCAGACCTTCAGTCCCAAAGCATTCATTCATTGATTCAACAATACTTGTTGAGCCACTTTGTATTGCATTGTGATTATTATTGTGATTATATCGTACTGTGGTAGTTAGCATGTGAGGAATAATACAGAATAAAATGCACCCTCTATGTCAAGTGTTTTATTACCCAGTTAGGCTGACAAGATGTGTCTTTAATATTCACTAAGAAGTAAGCACAAAATACTTGGATTCGGGCTCAAAGCAATGTTGATAGTATGATATGTGACATCCAGAACCAGAGAGACGTCATGTGGTCCTTGTCAGGTGATACTTGAAGTAATAATCTCTCTTGTCTATTCGAACCATTCTGTGAAGTAGGTAAGATATTGCTTAACAGAAAGAGAAAACTGAGTCCGAGCACTAGGATTTGAGATGCAGAGTTATGTGAGCTGCGGAGCAAATTTCACATCTAGATTTAATAATTCTCAGACCAGTGTTCTTGCTGTGCCTACATTGTATCGCATACAATTTTTTTCTTACTTAAGGAATCTAGAGATAGGTTTAGATAAGGTGAAATATTTCACTACTTAATACTTTGGTTGAAAAACAAACATAAGATATACTCCAAATCAGATAAATAAGTGAAACTTCCTTCCTGTCAATAAGTATTTCATGTTCAGCTACCAAGCAATCAAGCAAGGATTCTGCTCCTCAAAAAAAGAAAGAAAGAAAGAAAGAAAGAAAGAAAGGAAGAAAGAAAGGAAGGAAGAAAGGGAAGGGAAGGGAAGGGAAGGGAAGGGAAGGGAAGGGAAGGGAAGGGAAGGAAGGAAGGGAAGGGAAGGAAGGAAGGGAAGGAAGGAAGGGAAGGGAAGGGAAGGAAGGGAAGGAAGGAAGGAGGAAGGGAAGGAAGGAAGGGAAGGAAGGAGGAAGGAAGGGAAGGGAAGGAAGAGGAAGGAAGGAAGGAAGGAAGGGAAGGGAAGGAAAGGAAAGGAAAGGAAAGGAAAGGAAAGGAAAGGAAAGGAAAGGAAAGGAAAGGAAAGGAAAAGAAAAGAAAAGAAAAGGAAATTCTGAGAGAAGCCTGCATGTGGTGATTGTGTTAGGCGAAAATATAATCACTGTGATCGTTAGTTTTATGTGTCAGCTTCGCTGGACCACAGAAATAAACTTAAGAGGGGAAGCTCCCAGTTTCCTTGAAGAGCTCTGTGATCTCTCTTCTCTGCAGCCCAGAACTTAGAGTGGAAACTGCTGTGGTCGAATTGGCAAATGTCATGTAACGGCTAACCTGGGGCGGTGAGGGCTAGCTGGTGACCTTCGATTGCCTAAGTCAAGGTGATCGTGGTTACCGTAAGAGACATAAGAGTCAAAGCAGCCATCAGAATATTCTGAGTTGTAGAGAACTGTGGCCTTGACTGCTAGATCCTGGTGTTCCTGTAAGTGAATAGATGGGACGCCTAATAAATTATTTCTTGATCTGTATAAGCAGAAGAGCTCCAGATCAACTGAACAGAAGTCTGTGTTTGAATCACACAAACATTCATGATCTCTTAGCCAATCCTCAGTTGAGCCAGTTTGCAGACCCAGTACCTCTTGAATGCAGGAGAGGCTAGGTCCCCTTGAGAACCACCCCCAGTATTTCCCTAAAAACTTATACTGTGAATCTTCCTCCCAGCCATCCCCAGGGGGACCAATAGCCTTTTACTAGGCTAACTGGGCAATAGGGGGAGGAACTAATGAGGCTTTGGTGAATGACTGAACCCTGGCTCTAAATCAACCCAGATTCCAGGAAGCCCAAAATGTCACTGTGGTCCACCATTCAGAATAGGGGCTCGTGGAGGTCTGCTGACCTTATCTCAGGGCCTTCTTAAGGTGGGCCCAGTGAGTCTTCAAATCCACCGTGTGGTTGTTTTCCCAATTCTGGAAAGCATGATTGGAGTAGATACTCTCAGCAGCTGGTGGAGTCTTTGCACCGGTTCCCTGACCTTGGTGGTGACGGTCGTCATGGTGGGAACAGCCAAGTGGAAACCACGCACACTGCCTCCACCTAGCAGAGCAGTAAACCTAAAGAATACCTCCTTCCCAGGGCTCCATTACAGTGATGATTGTGTTAAGCTGATCAAGAGTAGCAACCACTCTAGACTTATTGGTAAGACATTTGTGTATCAGAGAGTGATAAACAAATCCAGCAAAAATTCAGGGGCCTTTAATCTCAGTGAAATTTTATGGGTCCAAGCATGTGGGGCATGTCAAGGTGTCTTCTCTAAGGTAAAGGCTAAGTCACTACATTTGCAGTTGGCCTTTCCTACAACAAGAAAAAAAGCACAAGGCCCAATGAACCTCTTTGGATTTGGAGCCAACATATTCTTCACTTGGGTGTGTTGCGCTGGCCTACTCAGTGAGTCACCCAAACAGCTGCTTGTTGTGAGCGCGACCCAGGACAGGAGAAGACTCTGCAGTAGGTCCAATGCTATGCAAGCTACTCTGTCACTTGGACCATATGATCTGGCAGATGTAATAGTACTTGAAATGTTGGTGGCAGATAAGGGTGCTGTCTGGGGCCTTCAGTGAGCCTCTATTGGTGGATCATAGCACTTAGCATTTCAAAGCAAAGCCCTGCCCACAGTGGATACTGGCAGCATTATAACCCCTTTCTGGAACATTATTAAAGGACAGTGGTAAAGGAAAATCATCCCAGTGAACATAATTTCAAGCAGTGCACCTGCTCAGATGTGTGTTATGTATTGATTCATGGCCTATGGCCAGTGGTTTGAGTGGTCAGGGACTTGGAGGAAAATAACATTATTGGAAAATTGATAGGAAAGCTAGGAAAGATGTGTGCCAAAGGGACAAAAACATGAAGATACTTGTATCTCATATAAATGCTCAGCAAAGAGTGACCTCAACAAAGCAGGATTTTAGTAATCAAGTAGAAGGGTGACCTATTCTGCAAACAGCAGCCAGCCTCTGTCCCCCGCCCCGCCCCATCATGGCACGATGGACATTATGCCCAGGCTCAGGAGCACGAACTTCTGCTCACCAAGGCCAAGTTGGCTGCGACCACTGCTGAGTGCCCAGTCTGCCAGCAGCAGAGATCGACACTGAGTCCCTGACCTGGCACTGTTCCTCAGGGCGACCAGCCAGCTACTTAGTGGCAGACTGATGACAATGGACCACTTCCATCAGAGAAGGGTTAGTGCTGTGTTCTTACAGGAAGAGACACGTTCTGGAGATTTGGGGTTTGCCAAGCCTCCAGAAACTCATAAGCCAATTCTCTCACTCTCTCCCCATCCCCCACCTCAGAGAGCTATGTCACATCATCTCCAAAATAAAAAGTCTTTAAGCAGTAGGGTTGCTTTTGCCATTGTGTTGGCCAACCATGCATTTATATGAACCAGACCAATCTATAATTCCCCAAGAGAAAATAGGGAGCATCATGATTTGCCCTTGATTTTGACCCTCTTGATATTTTAGACTCTTTCCATGCTGACTGATGTTCGACTTACCTAGAAACAGTAATAATAATACATGCATTTGCAAATGCTTCACCAGTTAGCAAGAATGTTTACATATTAATTATCCACACCTAAGATGGTATTAGCACACAGTAGGCACACAATATACCTATACCTATTTAATTAATTATTATAAAGTGATAAATTTAGGTCATATCTTTTTCCTTTTTCATTTCTGTTAAATTAGGACAGTTCCTTTTTAAGCCTTAATAAATAAGCTAAGCAGAAGCAAAGTTAGAAGAATGTGTTGAGGAAATTGTTTGTGTTCTTAAAGCCAGCCTGAACTACCTCTCCCCGGCTGGGACTCTTTCCCAATTGGTTTTCCTTGATGGTGGAGCATTGCTAACCCAATCAGTGAGGCCTGTGCCCAAGGCTGCCCACAGTACTCCTGGGTGTTAATATTCCCCCATCAAGAACTTCAAAGTTCTCTCAGAAAAACTTTCATTTCATTGAGTCCTTCACACACAGATATGTGACATAAATACAGGGATTTCAGGTTTGTATTAATGACGGTCCTGTAGTTTACTATGAAAGACCTGTCCATAGTTTCACAAGCCTGTGAACACCAAAGACCAGTATTGTACCTCTGTGCCACAAAGATGGGAAAATGAAACAGGTACATTTGCTTCGTTATAAAGGTTTACACCACAATCGGAGATGTTAATATAGATTATTGTCAAGATCTATTTTACTCACTTTCCCAAAACGTGCATGTCTCTGTTCTAGTGTGTGTGTGCCTGTATTAGTCTGCTCAAGTTGTCACAGCAAAACACCACAGACTGTGGCTTACATCTCTGCCACTTATTTCTCATAGTTCTGGAGGCTGGAAGTCCATGATCAAGGTCCCCAAGAATTCAGTTTCTGGTGACAGCTCTCTCCTCATACAGCCTTCCCTTGGTGCTGGCCTACGGAGAGACTGTTCCCTGGTGTGTCTGCTTCTTATTGTTTTTAGACACTAGTCCTGTCACCTTAGGGCCTCACCCTTATGACCTCATTTAACCTGAGTCAGTTCCCAAAGGCCTTGTCTCTGAACGCCTTCACCTGAGGGGCTAGGGCTTCGACTATGGATTTGTAGGGGACACAGTTTAGTCCAAAACAGCGTGTGACGTCAGCTGAGCTGCACATCTTCAAATAATTTAAATACACCTTAAACTAAGGAAGCTTAGCAAACGTCTTTATATTTCTAGTGCCCACAGCACTAGCTGCTATTATGTTCTAAGAACTTCTATTTTAGGTATGTATTTATTAAATTGCCTTTTAAAATCATGGAGAGAAATCACAGCCACAAAAACAGAATTTACCTTTAATCCCCTCTCACGGTTGTGTGGCCGCCCTCATTTATCTCCCTGCCCTCCAGTCCTTTCCACAGGGGTCCGTAATGGGCATGATGATGTTTTACAAGTTTGCATTTTTCTTTTTTAAATTAAGTGTTATTTTGTAAGTGTATTTCCTAATTCAGCATACTGATTGAAAGAATTACAATGTTTAATTGTGATGAAGGCAAACAACTCCCATTTACTGAATTTTTTAAAAGCAGCATTGATTTTTTTCAATAAGCTAGCCCATATTACTGGGCACATTGCCAGCCAAAATTTTATTCTATACGGGATACCATTAACACACAGCATACTTGATATCTTCAAAAAAAGGCAACAGAATTACTTATAGAGGATATTAACTTGATTATCCATAGAATGATTAATATACAGCGACCATTACTAAATGATTTTTTTCTCAGCTGATCTCATGCTGGCCAGATTGCCATCCTTTCTTAAATTTGCCTATAATAGGTTTAGATTCATAAAAGAAGGTTCTAGAATAATGGTTCTCAGGGCGAGGGAAGGGCAGGTGGACAGTTTCCCCCCACAGCACATTTAGCAAAGTCTAGAGACATTTTGGATTGTTCCACCTGCCCAGACAAAGGAGGGATGTCATGACCATCCCGTGAGTGGAGGCCGGGGGCTGCTGGACGCCCTACATGGCACTGAGTAGCCCCACGGCAGAAATGTATCTGTCCCAAAAGGTTAGAGAGCCAAGACCAAGAAATCTTGGTCAAGAGTTAGATTTCTCAGAGGCAGAGCACCTCATTTCTTCTTGAAAAATATTTCTCTCTAAAGGACTACCAAGAAATTTGAATAAACTTGTCTCCCTTAAATGTTTGAACGTTAATTTTTCATTTTCCAGAAGAACCACCTAAAGAATAATTCCAGTTCCCATATGCAAAAAATGTGTAACTTGGCATAACTACTACGATTCAGTATTTTAACATCTGTTCTCTAAATGAGAACCACTTCATTTTACTATCCAAAGGAGAGTAAAAAGCTATTATTTTTGTTAATGACCATGTGGAAACTGGTGATCTTAAGGAGAAAAATATGTTCAGAACTGAAAGGAAGAATCTAAGCTGCCTGTTCACTACCAGTCCCAGAGTCTAGACCACAGGTGGCAAACACAGGGCCCGTGGGCCAAATCCAGGCCTGCACCTTCTTTTATCCACCCAGCACCTGGTTTCTACCTGGTGGCAGCGCTGAGCTCCTTCCCCCTAGTTAAGGAGTAGTTACACAGTCCTAAAGTTACATTCACCCCTTTGAAGGCAATAGCGAGGTTGATGTGGCCCCTGGTAAAAGTGAGTTTAACACCCCTGTTCTACAGAAAGCTTGGCACATAGTTGACATTCAATAAAAATGCACTGGATGACTCTCACAGGTTCCTTATTTTCTCGTTCAAGCATCAGATGTCCTGGGTGATTCTGATGTTTGGCAAAAGACTTAGACTCTCAGGAACCCTACCACAAGCTTGAAGAATAGGAGACTGTCCCTCTGCTCTTTGTATTGGTCATCTGAGAAGATACAAAAATCAAGCCATGACCTGGTCAGCAGTTCTAAACATATTCCTCCTTCTAGAAGAATACGTTTATGTTAATGTTATATTATGTTATGACTCTAAAATCATTTTAATTTTAAAATAATTATTTTAATGAATTATATTAGAAGTTAACACTTCCTGGACCATGCACAGCTGTAACTTCTGGACTGGGTCTCAGGAGCCAGGTTTCGTATAAGAGTCTCTAGGGCCAGCAGCCAAGCCATGTCTTGAGAGGAGAAATGAGAAGTAGAGGAAACATCCCTGATGCAGCTTTGACCTGAGCATGGGGAAGTCTCTTTGATATTTTTCAGAATCACTTGCCTTGAGTCCAGCTGTGGCCACCTGGGCCTGACAGTCAGCTGACGAGTCCAAGAGTCACTGGTTTATGTTGTGGCTTCCTCTCGGAGCACGCAGTGTGCTCTGCTGTTGGGGCAGTGTTGCCCGTGAAGTCCCCGGTCTGCCACCAATGAAAGTGAAACTACCAAGACTCGATCTGCTTGGGGAGGAGAGGTGGCCAATCCCTCAAAGGAGAAGGGCCAAGAGCCCCTTCCTCAGTGGGCTTTTATTCGGTTCATTTGCACAAGAATACAGGTAAAGATCAAACAGTAGATATTATTCAAAGAACTATGAGGGCTTATTCTCAGTCAGGGTCAGATAGCTAAAGAGCCATAAAACTTTGAGGAACAAACTTCTTGCTTGGACCCTTATCATTTAAATGAGAGCATTCTAAACAAATCAGGTTTCACAGGATTTTACATATTCTTAGGCCTGATCACCCCAGATCGCTCTCTAGCCAGTAAAGGGCTGCACTGCCTTCCCCATCATAGGTTTTCAGACTTAAGTGGATTAGAGCCAGGAAGTGCTTCTCCAAGACCTAAGTGAGGACTCGGGCTATGTCAGAAAAGCCGGAGGGGGGAGGGTCCATTGCTCCCTCTTTGTCACAGCCCCCCAATGTCCTTCCATGATGGCCTCCCAAGTGATTGTGTCTGGCTTAGGTTGCCCCTCCTCTGAGGAGTCGTACCTGTCTCTGACTAACCGACCAAGCATTGGGGGCAGGGGAGGAAGCAGAGACAAGCTTTGTCTCCTTGTGGCTCGAATTCTGGAGGTCACTCATTCAGTCTTAGCCGTGGGGGACAATTACAACTCCTGAAACCAGGCAGGGTGGTTCCCAACACCCTGCCATGGTTTTTGTTGTGTCTGAGAAGTGTTTGGACTGTGGACAGAGCAGGCAAATTCCGTCCTTTGCAGTCATATCAAGCCTTTCTTTGTCTCTCAAGAAATCAGCTTGTTGGAGACACTACCTGCTTTCTAAAATTCTTTATCACGTGTTGCAAAACTCTGTCTGGAACCAAAATATCTTAATAGTATATGTGCATTTCTAGACATTATGACTCCACTAAAGCGTACGATGTTAAAAAGCAAGCATTTAACGTTTCCTGAAGGACTGAGATTAGGAAGTCACCCTCTCCAAACCCAGTTTTCCTTCCGTCTTTTTGGCCCCATCCATGCTCACTTATGCTTAATATTATAGTGAAGGATCACGTGCCTAAGCATTGTCGTGTAGAAAGGAATTGGCAGGATTTGTCAGGAAGCAGAGTTGTATTCGGTGAAAACACTTTACTTGTCTTGATGATCGACGGACGGAGTTACAAATTGTCCCCTGTTTCTAAAGGGGGGGGGTATATAAAATGCGGACATTTATATAAAGGGGGTATTCAGACAGAACATTTAAAATAACGGTCAGAAGGGAAAGCCAGACCATTCAGAGGAAAATGTGGAAACTAGTGACTGTGTTAACAGCTAGCACTTACTGAGTATATTACTATAGGTAACTTACATTTTTAAGAGTTTTCCATGTATTCACTCATACAGTTCTTACCACAACACTATTAAGGGAATACGTTTGTTATCCCCATTTTACTGCAGTGGAGAGATGAATAATTTGTCTGACATCTCCCAGCTAATAAGTGGTAGACTGGGATTGGATTTCGGGCAGCCTCTCGTAGAACCTGTGCCCTCACCTGGGACGTTGTGTTGCCTTCTAAACTCATGATGCCAGTGTTCCAAACTTCGAGGCAAACAAGGCAAGAATATTTGTTTTTTTTCCCAAGTGATAAATTCTTGGGAAAGGGGTTGGAGAGCTTATCACATGAGTGACATTATGTAACATGAAAAAATGTCATGAATTGATCTTTTTGTACGAGGTCCAACGGTGTTCTTCTCAGTGATATTTCTCACATGAACCCTCAGTAAAAGGGGTTTAAGAAGTAGCCCCACGAATCTGCAACTGTGGTCTGAAATCCGATTTCCTGAAGCGAACAGCGAACAGTGCTGAGGACTGGGCGTGATTGCTGCCCTTGATCCCTGTTTTACCTGCATCTGTAACAGTCTGCCTCATCGTGTTTGCCGATGCGCTGACCTTTGTGACCTCTGACCCCTCTGCCACAGTGACAGCGTGACAGGCTCCCCGAAGCAGGTGTGGCATGACTTCACACGTGAGCAAATCTTCTAAAGGCAAAGAGTTCCGAAGAAACTTGGATTAACTTGTCTCCCTTAAATGTTTAAATCTCAATTTTTCATTTTCCAGAACAACCACCCAAAGAATAATTCAAGTTCCCATATGCTGTGACTTGCAAGAAAAATGTATAACTTGGCACAACTATTATGATTTGGTATTTTAACATCGTTTTCTAGAAATGAGGACAGCCTCATTTTACTATCCAAAGGAGAGTAAAAACTAGTTTTATTGATGACCATGGGGAAATTGGTGATCTTAAGGAGAAAAAAATATGCTCTGGCACAGAAAGGAAAAATCTAGGCTGCACGCGCCTGCTTACTACCATTCCCAAGAACAAGTTCCTCAAAGTGTGTGCATCATGACTGCAAATTATACCTATGAAAATCATTGTTCTTAAGCGTTACTGGCAGAGTGACCTTGACTGGAGTTGAAGAGGCAGCGTGTTGACTCTGGGCCTTGTTGTTTATTTCTTCTTTACAAACTCTGATGTCAGGGTCAGTCCCCGAAGTTGTGTTAGGCAAGATCCACACAAACCCCAACCAAGCAGATGGCCAAGGCCTTGGTGTAGTGGGAAAAGTCAGAGGACAGAACGGAAGGCTGCTTCCAGTCACCAGTCTGTAACCCGGGGCTTAAAGATGAAACATTCCTGCAGCACAGGCGACTTTTCGTCAGGAGTCACAGCACCTAAGTGCAGCTGCTGGCCTCCCACCACCGCGTGCCTCCTGCTCCTGGAAGCAAGGCCTCCCGTGGACTCAGCGCTGGACCGCACCCAGTGCTGTTTTGGGGCTCAGCAAACGCCACTCTGAGGCCTCGCGTGTTCAACCTTCTCTGGCCTTCCTCGATTGTACTGTTTCAGGCCTGCGGGCAGCATGCGAGGGAAAGGATGGTGCTCCACCCATGTTCAGCTCAAGGAAAAGAACACCACATTAATCCAGAAACGAGTGGGTAGGCCAGGGCCAGTGAGCCCAACTGAACCCAAAAGTTATTTGCTCCAATAATGTTTCTTATGTAAAACTGAAACACTAATTACATCATAAAAAATTGACAGCTGTCCTAAGCTTTGGTGTAACAAGTTATAAGGCCACTCCTAGCCTTATCATTTACATTCTTATAATCCTGAATTCTCTTTATTTCCACCATGCAGCACGCTACACCACACCTTGGACCTCTGTTCTCCCTCTCTCTTACTTGGCTCAGAACACCCTCACCACAGCCCTTCTTTGTGTTCCAGGTTCACCTCTGTTGCCACCTTCTTGAAATTTCCAGACCCTGCTCTGCACCCGCCCTGTGTCCCTTTTGTTTTACCACTTGCGATGTGATGTGTAACAATCTCTTGAAGTGTCAGGTTCCTGCATTAGACGACGGGAAATTCCTTGAGGGCGGGAGCCATGTTTTACTCATTTCTTGTCCACAGTTCCCGGCATAAAGTCAAGCAAGTGCAGTGAGCTAAATGAATATTGATTCCACCTACAGTGTTGCCAGTAAACCATGATGCTATCATTCTCTGTAGCCTTCCACACTCAAAATTCTGCAGGCACTGAAAATATTTTAAATGACTGCATCTTAAAACTTCTAAGAATGTAATCTTTCATTACTTCTCTTCCTTTTCAGGAACCTCTTTCTGGAGCCGTGAAAGACGAAGGGAAGAATCATGTCCATGATTGCAGCCTTCTATAGTGGCAAGTCCATTCTCATTACTGGGGCCACAGGCTTCCTGGGCAAAGTGTTGATGGAGAAGCTCTTTCGCACCAGCCCTGACCTGAAAGTCATTTACATCCTTATGAGGCCCAAGGCTGGCCAGACACTGCAGCAGAGGGTTGTCCAGATCTTAAATAGTAAGGTATGGCTTACGGAAGAGATGCAGGGTGGGGCGACTCTCAACTGTGCTCCCTTACAGCCTCACACTGCAAGTGAGGGCGGGGTGTCTGGGCAGATGGAGGACAGGAGAAGAGACAAGATAGCGACCAACTGCCCCTGGGACCCTGCTGTGTGTTCCCACAAGGGAGAGAAGAGTTGCTTAGGCTCTGCCTCAGGGCAAGCGAGCAGATAATCTGTGTTCTGGAAGTTACCGAGTAAGAATCAAAATGCCTCAGGCTGACCTAAGGTGTGTGGGTTTTTTTTTTTTTCTTACTGTTTTATTTTTAGACAGAAGGGAAAGGAGGGAGGGAGAGGGAGTGAAACATCAATGTATGGTTGCCTTTTTTGCACCCCTCAACAGGGACCTGGCCTGCAGTCCAGGCATGTGCCCTGAGTGGGAATTGAACCAGTGATCCTTTGGTTCGCAGGCCTGTGCTCAATCCACTGAGCCACACCAGCCAGGGCAGGTGTGTGGGTTCTTGACTGTGTGTAGGAAAGACTTCACAACACGAGTCCAGGTCATTTTGAGGGTGTGCGTATTAAGGCTGGGAACAAGGAAACGAAGGAAGGGCTTAGGGTAGAGGAAGTGACCGGAGAGAGCCTAGGCAGTGCTCTGCTTTGGCTCCCTGGGAACATTAAAGGAAAGAAGTGAGCACAGGTGGCTCACTGGGAAGTCTGAGAAAAAGGGGGCCTTGGAGACAAGATCGGGGGTAAGCCCCGGTCGAACTGCCTCGGCCTGATGCTCCCCTGGCTGCAAGTCTCATGGGGACCCTCAGAGTTTAGGAGGAAGTCAAAAGTTCGTGCCCAGGAAGGGGCATGGGCGTGCTCTAGAGCAAGCTTGTGCTGTGTCTTTGTTCTGAGGGCTTTTTATCTTTCTTCTGCAGGTGAGAATCTTAGGGAAAAGTTTGGGATTACTCTTTGGTCTGCTCTACTGTTTTACTTTTACCTTGGGTTTGTCTGGCTTTTAATGAGGTTTTTGTGTTTTGTTCCCCTGACTTTCTCTCTTCTTGGATTTAGCTGGCACAAATGACATTAATTGGGTCTCTGTTACCTATTTCCCAGACGGGGTGATTTAAGCTATGTAGTCTTTGGTTAGGAAGGAAAGGTATAAACCATTTGCTCTCCAGCCCTTGGTTAGGAGAGATAAGTTCTTGTGATTCACCAGCTGGCTGTAAGTTGTTCAAACTGTTCGGCCCTGTTGTCTCAGTTTCCCCATCCCACTTGCCCAGGAATTTTCCTAGCTTCTCACTGTCCTGCCTCACTCCCACAAGGTCATCTGAACTTTTCCCTTATTGGCTTCTAAATTTAAGGTAATTTTACCCTACATTTTTAAAATATTTTTACATTACATTATATTATATTATAATTATATTATATCAAACAACTATGTTTACTAAGGAGCCATGAAGTAATACTTACAGTTATTTAAACTCTACAAGGTTATATACCTTATACTTATTACTTGTTATTTACTTTATCTATGGTAACTTAATATTTCTATTATCCCCTTATATTTCTATTATCTCATAAGTTGTTCTAAAGAAAAAAACATAAAAAATTAATATTATACATGTGAATAAGCATTTGTATATCAAACCCTCTCTTTCCTCAAAAAAATATTACGTATGTCCTCTCATGGTCTAATTTACACCTTTGAAGGCAGTAGGTATAGGCTTCAGTCTCAAACACATGTTGGCACAAATTCTGGCTGATCAGTTTGTTATCATTCTACCTCTTAAGCTCCAGTTTGCAATATTTAAGATAGAAATAATGATGACAGCCATCCAGGATTGCCTTAAAATTAAATTTAAAAAATGGAAATATCTGGTTCATAGTGCCTTTTGGGATATTCAGGGTCACTTAGAGTTGGCGAAAAGGAAAATTTAAGTAGGATATTTTTTGATAGAGTCTTCTTTCCAGAGTGTAGGAATACTAACATCTAATGTGTATCTGAGAGAGCCACACATCATAGATGCCCAGTAGACCTCAAGTTCACATTCATTTGCAGACACCAGGATGAGATGTAGGTACAAACATCAGGAGCATCAGGAAAGCTTCTCCTGCGTCTCATGTGCTGGCTCAGCCAAGGACAATCACAGCTTAGTTCCATAGTGCACAGCAGACACTAATTTAAAGGGTTTTTCATGCCTTTACCTCATTGATTTTTGAAATGACCTTGTAAAGGAAGAACAATTAATATCCTCATTTTATAGACAGCAAAGCTGAGATCTGAAGTGTTGCCTTAGCAGAGGTCACCCAGCTTGTCAATGGAGCAGTCAGACTGTAGACCCCCACAGTCTGGGTCCAGGGCCAGCACGCTTATTCCCACCCCAATACTGCCCGCATTGTAACTAACGGTTCATAGGAATAAGACCCAAAGCCTGATGTGGCATCAAATAGGAATCTAGAAGGAAGTCTCAGATGTCTCCGTTATCTAACCCTAATGGGCTTCCATCACCTGGTAGACAAGGCTCTGCAGTTTGGTAGCCAGTCTGTGGATTTCTAACCCATTTAAGGAATCCAGTGTTCTTGACAGTGGATCAAGAATACCAGAAATGCAAGGCTTGGATATTTTTCTTTAAAACATAATAAATAAAAATGTTACTGGTTTGCCTTTGACTCCCACTATGTCATCAGGAAATATGGCCAAGAGAACATCTGTTTTATCAAAACTTAGATGTCTGCCTCATTCCTTTCCTTCTTGGTAGGAAATAGCTACCACCTCCCACGTATCAAGCTCTCGGAGAGAGACAACTAAGAGGGAGAAGCCTGGGAAAGAAGGGTGTTTTTAATCTGCTGGTCACATAAAATGGGGGCTCAAGAATCAGAAGAGAGGATCCATTTCATCACAGATGACACGTTTCTTAAGTATTTTCAGAGAACTCAAAGGACTATATCAATGGAGTGAAAAGTACCTGAATTACTGACAGATTTTTGAGGACTTCCTCTTAAAGATAATTAAGGTGTTACTGTAAGAAAACAACCAGAGACACACACAAATACTACACAAATATATTTGTAGTAGTGTTATTTATAGTAGCAGAAAGAGCTAGGACCGATCTGAATGGGCCCACTGTAGAGGAATAATTAAATAAAAAATAATACAAACTTGTGATAAAGTATTACACAGGCATTGAAACTTATACTTTATAAAATATTAAGTGATAAGAGAAAATGCTTATATTCAATGCAAAAAAAAAAACCAGACAAAACCACGTGCAGTATAATCTCAACTAATGCCCTTAAATGCCAGTGGGATCTTAGGTTGGTTTTATTTTTGGCACTTCCAATTTTTTTATTTAATTACTTGAGAGAGCAGGGAAGGGAAAGACAAAGAGAGGGAGAAAAACAGTGTTAGAGAGAAACGTCAACTGGTTGTCTTCCTTACACGCCCCAGACTGGACAAACCCTCAACCTAGACACCTGCCCTGACCAGGATTTCAACCGGCAACCTTTGCGGTTTGCACAAAAGGCCCAACCCACTGAGCCACACCAGTCAGGGCTTCCAAACGTTTACATTACCATTATAATGAACATGTTTACTTTATGATAAAAAAAAAAGAGCCCTTTTCAAAGTGAAAGAAATAAAAAATAATAATCTTTTCCCAAAGTTTTCCAAATGTAATTACAATGAACGTGTTTCACTTTTATACCGCTGGGGAGGGGGGACACTTTTTAAAATAGTAAATAAATAAGACAGGGAGCACAATGAAAAGCTTCCCAAGTGATGTCATTAGACATAAATTCAGTTCATTTTTAGTTTTGAGGCTGTTTATCAAAATTAAATAGTTTGACTCATTTTTATTAGAAATATAATTACAAGTGTTCAACATTGTGTTTTAAAAATGTTTTTGCTTCTTTCACCAAATCTGAGAAGCTTCTGAAGCCAATAGGCCAGGTCTCGTGTGCCACGGGGCGCTCGCACTCACCACAGCCTCCTGCTTTTCCACAGGAGGGGTGGGGAGGAGCGGGGTGGGGAAGCGTGCCCCGGGGGCCCCAGCCCGCCGCTTCGCCTCTTACTTATGAAAAATGTGCCCGTGCAATGTGAACAAACCAGATTTCCATCTTAACCGAAACAGTCTCACATAGAGAAATCGATATTTTATCTGTTGTGCTACCTTAAATGTGGCTTGGCTATGCACACCAGGGATGTTTTCCCCGATATCACAGATAAGTAGTGGCCAATAAATCCTGCAGTTGTGAAGTTCAAAGACGTCTTGAGAGTATTTTGAGGTTCCTTAGTGCTTAAAAATGTGGTGGTGTTTTGTCTGTTTTTTTTTCCACACGAAAAATACACAATCACATTGCACGTACGTCTGTTTAGGACCTTAAATTGGATGTAATCTACTCTGAATAACTCTTTAAGAAAACACAATCCATACCTGAAAAACAAACCTCAAATAGCTGGAATCACATTAAGAGTGAGGTAGTTAATTAAGAGTGATTGTGATGCCAGAATCTTAAAAAAAAATGTCTCATTCAGAGACCAGCAGAAATGATGGGCTTTTCCTAGTAAGCTGTAGTCATCAGAGCACGGAGGGGTTCCCGGGAGATTGTGCTGGGTTTAGGACGCATGGTCAGAGAAGGCCAGATTCAAGATTTCCAGGGAGGGCTTGTTCTGCATGGTATAGCCAGAAAGTGGATTTATAAGCAAAGGCAGAGTTTGGCAGGTTGCACTGGATATTTCAAGTCAACGTCTCTGGAAAAATGTGAATTATTCAGTAAAAGCCTTCAGTTGGCCCTGAGTTAAACCAACTTTGAAATACTCTGGAGAGCTTTCCAGGATGAATCATGCAGGGCCACACACTGGGCCCCAAACCACAGAACTGATTATGTTTAAGACAATAGAAGATAATAAAACTTAATGAAGTATTGAATTGAATTCTTTTACAAGACTATCACTGTTCAGTAGTCTCTAGAAAGCATTAGATAAATTAATCCCTGAGAGGAAAAATAATGCATTTAAACAAATCAACTTTGAACTAAAAATAAATACCTTTGAATTCAAAAAATTAACTCTGAACCAAGTAACATCTGCAAAGAAGAGGCCAGTAATCTGACCTTTTTGAGTATTAAGAAACGCCCAACTGAAATGTTATATCATTTTACATAGAGTTGGTTGTTAATTTGTAAAGCCTCTTTGATAAGGGGGTGGGAAACCACTTTAAGGTTTGGTCCAGGCTACCCTGTGTAAAAGCTGCCTGTCATTAATAATTCTGTTAAATCTCTGTATAAAGGCAAAGGCAACCTGGAAACAGAAGTTAATATTATAAATCTCCAAAGCCAGTTTTGTTCCATTACTATTTTTAATTTTTTCCTCAGAAACTAATTATCCCACAAAAAAACAAGAGGCTTCTAAACTTGGGACAACTAAAGGGTTTACAACCTTGCCAGCAATTTAAATTTCCCCTGAGTAACAAATACACACTTTTAAAAGAATGTAACCTGTTTTCAGTTTTTTTTTTAAATTTTTTTATTGATTATGCTGTTACAGTTGTTCTATTCCCCCTTTATTCCCCTCCACCCTACCCCCCATCCCCACCATCACCCCCCCTTTAGTTTATGACCATGTGTCTCAAGTCCTTTAGATTCTATATTTCCCATGCTATTCTTGCCCCCCCATCTATTTTCTATCTACTGTCTATGCTGCTCATTTTCTGTACCTTCTCCCCCCTTCTCCTCCTCCTACTCCCCTGTTGCTAACCCTCCTTGAGATCTTCATTTCTATATTTCCACTCCTGATCTAGCTGTCCTTTTAGTTTGCTTTCATTTTAGGTGTGGTTGTTAATAACTGTGAGTTTGTTGTCCTTTCACTGTTCATGTTTCTTTAACTTCTTTTTCTTCGATAAGTCCCTTTAACATTTCATATAATAAGGGCTTGGTGATGATGAACTCCTTGAATTTGATCTTATCTGAGAAGCACCTTATCTGTCCTTCCATTTTAAATGAAAGTTTTGCTGGATAGAGCAATCTTGGTTGTAGGTCTTTGGATTTCATGATTTGGAATACCTCTTTCCAGCCCCTTCTTGCCTGTAAGGTCTCTTTTGAGAAATCTGCTGACAGTCTGATGGGGACTCCTTTGTAGGTGACTGCCACCTTGTCTCTTGCTGCTTCTAGGATTCTCTCCTTCATTTTAATCTTGGCTAATGTAATGATGATGTGCCTTGGTGTGTTCCTTCTTGGGTCCAACTTCTTTGGTACTCTCTGAGCTTCCTGGATTTCCTGGAAGTCTATTTCCTTTGCCAGATTGGGGAAATTCTCCTTTATTATTTGTTCAAATAAGTTCTCCACTGGTGGCTGTGCCTTTCCCCCTTCTGGTACCCCTATAATTCGGATGTTGGAGCATTTAAAGATGTCCTGGAGGTTCCTAAGACTCTCCTCATTTCTTTGAATTCGTGCTTCTTGACTCTTTTCTGTTTGGCCATTATTTGCTTTCTTCTGGTCCACTCCATTGATTTGAGTCCCAGTTTCCTTTTCATTGCTATTGGTGCCCTGTGCAATTCCATTCATTTCAATTAGTTTCGCCTTCATATATTTGTCTAATTTGTCGGTATAATCAACCAGTTCTGTGAGGATCCTGATCACCAATGTTTTAAACTGTGCGTCTGTCAGATTTGCTATTTCTTCATCGCTTAGATTTATTTCTGGGGCTCTGAGATCCTCTTGCACCGTTCTTGGTCAGTTCGGGCCCTTTAAGAAGCGGCGCCTTGGATTCCCAGGTCGCTGGGTTGTGACGCTGTATGTGGGGGCGTGGTCAGAGCGGGGGAAATGGCGACCCCCTCTGCTGTTTCTCACAGCTGGGTGCGGAGGAGCAGTGCCTTAGGTGGTTCACCTGGGCCGGGCCACTCAGAGTCGCTGGGTTATGACGCTGTATGTGGAGGTGGGGTCAGAGCAGGGAAATGTCGGTGCCCTCCACTGCCGCTTGCCTGGGGACCTGCCGGCCGGTCCAACCGCCCACTCCCTTGCCTGTCCACCCTCGCACAAATGCGCGACCTCAGTCAACACGCAGCCCCGGGCCCGGCTGTCTCCCCCGCGGTCGCTCGCCTGGTTGCTCGCTGGGTCGCTCACTAGGTCTGACCCTGCGCCTGGATTCCGCCGGCCTGAGTGTGTCTGGCCGAGTCCTCCTGTGCAACCCCGCTCCGCCAGCCGCTGGTTTCGCCCCTTACCGGTCAGGCTGAAGAATTTGTTGTTAATGGACTTCCGAAAAGTTCAATTTTCTGTGTTCTGGCTGTGTTTTCTGTTGCTAATATTTAGTTTTCTATAATCTTGGTTGTGTGAGAAGGCACGGCACATCCACCTATGCCTCCATCTTGGCGGAAGTCCTGTTTTCAGTTTTGACAGTTACTCAGCACAGATTAGTTGAAGCACGTTAAGCCTCTCCCCTATGGGCTATTTCCTTTGTTTCAAGAAATAAAACAAATTAAAGAAATTGATTTAGTCCTGGGGATATACTAAAGATCACAGAAACAGAAGTGATTTATTTTCTCAATTTCTTACTTTCCTTTAAAATACCATTCACTAGTTAATTCATTGGCATGATTTCATAGATCCAACTTCATTCCTTCTTTTTAAACTGTTTCCAATCGTATCAGTTCTTTTGTTTTTTAAAGCTTTAAATCGCCTGTACTGATTTCAGTCCAAAAGTCACCAAGCCACACATTCAACGTGACACTGGAATACATCCAGTTTTCAGAGGTGTCTGGATCCCATGGTACAAACACAAACCCTGAGATGACCCAGCACACACACACGCACACACACACACACACACACACACGCAGGCCTAGCTGTCAGAGTCCAGAGCGCTGACCACTCCACTATGGAACCCCGCACGCACAGCTGTCAGATTAGCAGCTCTGGAAAAGGGAGTGTCGTTGTGAAAGCAGAGAGGGAGTCTTTCTATTATTAGGAACTTACTAAGTGGCAGGCACTGTGTGAGACATCTGACTTTCATCACCCTGCTTAATCCTCACAACTCTGTGGCATGCCCGGTTGCTCCCTCAACAGACCAGAAACGAATCCAAAAAAGTCGGCACCCGTCCAAGGAGACGACAAAGTAGAATTTCAGTTCATTTCTTTCATCTCTGAAAAGCCCCTGCTCTCCCCACTGCACCGCATTGCCTCCCCTGGGTGAGTGACCTTCCTGGGTGTCGCTGCTCCTGACCAGGTGCTCAACTCTCCGAGAGATCTCCCCGTGAACGGGTCCTTTGGTGTGGGAACAAAGCTTTAACAAGACAACGCACTGAACATTGCATCTGCCTCTAGCATTTATTATCAGTGCTTGCTTACGTAAAGTTTTGTTAAATGCAAAATTGTTTTTAACAATAGCAGAGTATCTGCTGAATCATTAGTTCTCTAAGATCATATAATGAGATAGTCCAGTGATTAGCATTTTAGACAAATATGCAAACGAGGCCCTGAGGCCCCACGAGATGAGTAATTTGCCCCAGTCACACAGCGAACAAATGGTGGAACCCGGATCCAAACCCTGACATTCCTGACTCCGATTGGCCCGACAGCTCTTTTCCAACACGTCTGTGGTCCTCCCCTTCCGTGTGACTCAGACCCACTAGAGAGCTTGCAAAAGGCACGGATAGATGCCCAAGCTTCAGCTCAGAACTGTGGAGTCAGAATTTCCCCAGTCAGGACATCTGGGTTTGGTTTTTTGTTTCTCTGAACAACTTTCCAGGCAACCCTGCTATGTGTTGAAGTTCGGTAAGCACACCAGCACACCATACTGCCTTGTGCTCCTGCAGCACTGGTCCTGTACGAATGCAGTGAAAACTTCTGGGTTAATCTTTTATGTCTCGTGGGACCTATTAATGAACTAGCCAAATCCTAATATTTTGTAATTTTTTTGAATCTTTACATTGGGTATCATAGTATGTTTCCCCTAATTTGCAAGCACTTATTTGTATTTAATCGTTCACAATTTAGATTATACCCTTTCTTAATTGTGTCCAAACCTTTCTTGTTTGAGAGGTAGCTTGCACAATCCATTGGTTTGCTTTCAGTCCACACTCTAAAATTTCTCTGCTAAGTGCTGCAGGCTCTCTTTTGCATTAGGACACGAGATATTGCACAAAGATTACCCTTTTTGTTTAAGAGACGTTACCTTTCTCTTTGCCAACTTAAAAATATAAAGCAAGTTTTAGTGGGTTATTGGGACTAAATAATATGGTTGTAACTAAAGAGAGGGACTCAGTAAACTGAATAAGGATTAAATATTCTCATCATTTTCAAAGATTTGATTACCTCCAGTGGTTCCCAGGAAGCAGTGACTGAAACTCTTTGTGGATACCTCTAAAGTGAGGTCATGTGGATTGTAGAAGTCCAAGTTCAGGACCTGTGCATTGTTTCAAAAGCACAATGTAAATGTCATGCCCCCACCCCTTGCCCAATTCCTGCTTCCAGTAGAAATGCAGTCTTTGGGTCTGGCTACAGAAGTTGAAAAGTCGTACCCAAGTAGTTTATTGATTCCAAAATAATTTCTCTCTCGGTTTTCTCATTCTGCTGAATTTTCTTACTTAGGATTTGCAAAGTTTCTCTCTGCCCCTGGGCTATAAGTAAGTATTGCCATAAATTAGGTAGTCATTCATGTTTAAAACCAAATTACGAGAAATACTTGCCTGTATAATGTCAAATCAAGGGAACACTCTTAAACTTCCCACTAAAAATGTACACATGTATAGCTTTGTTACGACTTCAGAATGCTTGGCTCCCCTCCCAGCTGTTACCTCCCAGTGACGACAGAAGCACTCTGCTTCCGCCAAGAACACGGTCTCATAAATGGAGAAACAACAGTCCCTCAGCTTGAGTTTTCCTAAATGGCAAGTAGTCAGTCAACTCTTTCCCGTCTCAGCTTGGGGCCATTAAATGAAGAATATATGAGAAGCAATCAAATAAACCCTTAGAATCTAAAATAATAATAGGAAGTTCTTCATTGGTGGTCCTTCAGTGAAATTTTTGAAGTTACATTTTTCTTCATTCATTTTTTACTCCATCCAGCTTTTCTTACCTTTAACTAATATGCCACATTAGCAAAAGAAACTTTCAGGAGAGCCAGTGTGTCACCGAAGATCCACTTGTGTCATTTCCTCTGTCCTGCCATCTGGTCATCATTACAAGGGAAGCGGGTCCACTCTGCTCGGAGATTTTCTAGCTGCCGTTGGCCGCTGGTACAGAAGGCCCCTGGGGACACTCTGTGTCTTCTCTGAGTGGTAGATCCCTGCATTCTTTCCTCCTACCAATGCAAGAGAGCTGGTAACCAAACAACTTCAGGAATCAAGCTCCCATTCATGATTCTGTTTGTATTCTGACAGTAATTAATTTTAATGTAATAAATAAAATGCGAGTCCTTTCAATGAATGGGGTGCTGTCACACAGAGATGAACAAGAAACAAGTGGTTTACAAAACAGTGGGCAGGGCGGGGGGTGGGGGAATTTAAGCCCTGGCGTTAAAGATGGACCGGAATTTTCAGAGCCAATGTTTCTCCAAGCTTGGTACCAGGACCCGCAGACCTACCTGGGGAGCTTGTTGAGGAATGTAATGTCCTGGGTTCCATACGGAACCTACCGAGTCAAGATCTCTGGGGATGGAGGAAGGAAATAATTTTTAACCAGTGTCCAGATAATTTTCATGCTTACAGTTTGAAAACCATCGATACTCTGTAACTGCCCTCGGCTGTCATAAAGGGAAATGACATTTGTTCATCATTAGTTATTCGTGTTAACATTCCAACGAGAGAAGTTCTTGTCTTGGGATCAGTTAAAATCAGCTAGAGACTAATGTGAAAGATGAACTCCTGATTAAGCACCCCTAATTTCATAGTTAGTAGGCCTAGGAATACACTGTGTGTGTACTTAGGCTAAAACGCAGGCTTGGGGATGCAGACACTTTAGGATAAATTGAGTTTATGCCCCTTATCGGTCATGAGAGCTTGTGCCAGAACCTAAATTCTGTATGGCTTGGCTCTCTAAACTTTAAAATGAAAATGATAATACCCACTTCACAGGATTGGTAGTTTGACTGATCTTTTAATGAATCTCCACTCTCTCCCATTTCCCTCCCAACCCCCAGCCCCCACCTCTGTCAGTAATCACCAATCTGGTCTTTGTATCATCAGCTTGCTTTTTTTTTAGAGATCACACATGTAAGAGAGATTACACAATAGTTGTCATTCTCTGTCTGACTTATTTTACTAACAATGTCCTCGAAGTCCATCTGTGTTGTCGCAAATGACAAAATTTTATTCTTTTTCATGGCAGAATTATAGATAATATACACACACATATACACACAATTTTTTAATTCATTCACCTATCAGTGGACATCTAGGTTGTTTCCATATCACGGCTACTAAAAATAATGCTGCAATGAACATAAGGGTGCATATATCTTTTTGAGTTAGTGTTTTTGTTTCCTTCAGATAAATACCCAGAAGTGGAATTGCTGGGTCACATGATAGGTCTGTTTTGAATTTCTTGAGGAGACTCCATGCTGTTTCCTCCAGTGGCTGCCCCAGTTTACGTTCCCGCAGCGGTGCAGGTGCACAAGGGTCCCCTTTCCCCACACCCTCCGCACACTTGTCATTTCTGATCTGTTTGATGACAGCCATGAAGCAGGTGCAAAGTGACATCTCATTGCAGTTTTCATGTGTCTGTTGGCCATGTGTATGTTATCTTTGAAACAATGTCAGATGTTTTCCTATTGAATTATATATAAAACTTTATCTATTTTGGATATTAACCCCTTTTCAGATACACGATTGTGAATATTCTCTCCCGTTCAGTCGGTTGCTTTTTAATTTTTGTTGCTGGTTTCCTTTGTTGTGCAGAGGCTTTTCACTATGATGTAGTCCCACTTACCTTTTTTTCTTTGTTGCTCTTGCTTTTGGCTTAAAAAAATCGTTGCCAAGACCTATGTCAAGGAGACAACCACCTATGTTTTCCTCTAGGAGTGTTATGATTTCAAGTATCACGTTCAACTCTTTAATCCATTATGAGCTAACGTTGGAGCATGGCGCCCGAGAATGTTACAGTTTCATTCTTTTGCATGTAGCTGTCCAATTTCCCCAACTCAATCTGTGTTCTTTACATTTTATTTTTTAGTGTATGTTATTGATTATGCTATTTCAGTTTTCCCATTTTTTCTTCTTTTTATTCCCTTTCTTCCCTGTACCCCCCTGCCCTCCTGCATTCTGCCCCCCTTAGTTCATGTCCGTGGTTCGTACATATACCTTCTTTGGCTTCTCCATTTCCTATACTACTTTTAACCTCTCCCTGTCTATTTTATGCCTACCAGTTATGCTTCTTATTCCCTGTACCTGCCCCCTTATTCTTCTCCTCCCTCTCCCCACTGAAAACTCTCTGAATGTACTCCATTTCTTTGGTTCTGTTCTTGTTCTACTTGTTTGCTTAGTTTTTGTTTTTGTTTTTTAGGTTCAGTAGTTGATAGTTGTGAGTTGTCATTTTACTGTTTATAGTTTTTTATCTTCTTTTTCTTAGATAAATCCCTTTGACATTTCATATAACAAGGGTTTGGTAATGATAAACTCCTTGAATTTGACCTTATCTGGGAAGCACTTTACCTGCCCTTCCATTCTAAATGATAGCTTTGCTGGACAGAGCAATCTTGGATGTAGGTCCTTGCCTCTCATGACTTCAAATACTTCTTTCCAGTCACTTCTTGCCTATGTCTTTTGAGGAATCAGCTTACAGTCTTATGGGTACTCCTTTGTAGGTAACTCTCTCCTTTCCTTTTGCTGCTTTTAAATTTTTCTCCTTATCTTTAATCTTGGGTAACTTATTGATGATGTGCCTTGGTGTGTTCCACTTTGGGTCCAATTTCTTTGGGACTCTCTGGGCTTCCTGGACTTCCTGGCAGTCTATTTTCTTCATCAGATAGGGGAAGTTTTTCCTTATTATTTGTTAAAGTAAGTGTTCAACTTCTTGCTCTTGTTCTTCTCCTCCTGACACCCCTATAATTTGGATGTTATAGTGCTTATAATGGTCCCAGAAGTTCCTAAGCTTTTCCTCATTTTTTTTTGAATTGTTTCTTCATTCTGTTCTGGTTGGGTGTTTATTTCTTCCTTTAGTTCCAAATTGTTGATTTGAGTCCTGGCTTTCTTCCCTTCGTTGTTGGTTCCCTGAATATTTTGCATTATTTCACTTTTGGTAGCCTTCATTTCTTCCTTCATTTTGCAGCCAAGCTCAATTAATTTTGTGAGCATCTTGATTACCAGTGTTTTGAACTCTGCCTTTGATAGGTTGGCTATCTTCTCATTGCTTAGCTTTTTTTCTGGAGTTTTGATCTGTTCTTTCATTTGGGCCATATTACTTTGTCTCGACGCACCTGTTATGTTGTAAGGGGGCAGGACCTTAGGTATTCTCCAGGGCAGGGCAACCCTCTTTGCTGTGTTGTGGCACCATTTGTGGGGGAGGGGTCAGAGGGGGACAAAGCCCCTTGCTTGCTCTGCTCTTGCCTCACTTTCCAACGAACTCTCTTGTGAGACTCTCTTGTGAGACTGGGAGTTTCTCCCACCGTGGCACCCCCTGCAGTAGCTTACGGCTAGCTTTGAGTCTTTAGTTTCCTGTTCAGCCATCCCTGCCTTGCCCACGTGGTCCCTGACCTTGACGCAAGTCCTCTCAACCAGCCCCACTTCACCTGCACCATCTGCCGCAGCTTGTCCTCTCTGCCTGCCCAGCTGCCCATCTCTGTCCTCCTACTGGTCTGGGTGAATGTTTCTTTAACTCCTTGGTTGTTGGAGTTCATGTAGTTTGGTTTTCTGGCAGTTCTGCTTGTTTACTGTTTTTTAGATTGCTTGTTATCTTTCTTTTGGTTGTGCACGGAAGTGAAGCATCTCTACCTATGCCGCCATCTTAACTGGAACTCTAATATAATTTTTTAAAGAAACTATCTTTTCCCCCTTTGTATATTCTTGGTAACTTAGTTGTAACTTTTTTTTTACCATTTATGAATGAATTTACTTCTGGACTCTCTATTGTGTTTCATTGATCTATGTCTCTGTTTTTATGCCAATACCATACTGTTTTAATTACTATAGTTTAATGATATAGTTTGAAATCAGGGAATATAGTCTTGCCCAATGCACATGAGACATGATTTCTCTGACTACCTGAGATCCACTACTTGTTCCCCAATAAAAAGGCGTGGGGTAGATTTCTAATGAAGACAAGGTGGCTGCTACTAAGGATCAAGGAGCAGATGAAACGTGTTTTTGGGGTTAGAGTGCAGAAGAGAACTTGTCTCTGCTGCTGTATTATGATTAAAACCACAGATTTATTGTCCTCTGTTCTTAACCTTTCTAAACATTTAGACTTACTTTTCTCACTGTTAACGTATCATACCAGTAGTTCAGTAAAATCCTATTTTATCAAAAGAGGTTGGAACAGAGATCATTTTATTAAAATTGTGTTTCCTGACAAAACAAGATATTGATTTAATCTAAGAACTTCTGTGTGGAGGTGAAAATAGATACTTCAATCCACACGAATAATTGTAATAAAAGCTAAAGCTGCTAGTGTTCTTGCCTTTTTTCTTTATAAATTAGATTTTTTTTAAATCAATTACAATTTCATAAAAAGTACATGAACTCATGTAATTCTCTTACCAGGCGGTAACTGCCATTTATATTAGAAAGAGATGAGATAAAAGTTGTATTTGTTTTACCCATTATAAATTTGCTTAATTTGTTTCTCATTATGTTTGTGTTACTAGAACATCTTGTTAATCCGTCCAGTTAAACAAATTGTTTTGAATTTGTCCTCATGAGACTTTGTAAAGACTACTCATCTATAAAGGCAGTGTGAAAGGCTGGTAGTTTTGCAGTGAAAACAATATTTTCCAGCACAAAATGGTAACAATCGCCATGTATAACCACAAAGTTGCCTTATAGGGAGAAAGGGGATGGGGCGGGATATATTTAACTGACCATCACTCCACTCTCTAGGAAAGTTCAAAATACACTTTTTACTGGCTATTGGAACTTTTTCAAATGCTTACCAAGCTGTGGCTGGTGTGGCTCTGAATCAGACACCAGCCCGTGAACCAAAATATCATCAGCTTGATTCCTGATCAAAGCACATGCCTGAGTTGCGGCCAGGTCCCCAGCTGGGGGCGTGCGAGAGGCAAGTAACTGCTGTTTTTCTTGCACATGGATGTTTCTCTCCTTCTCTTCCTCTCTCAAAAGGTAAATAGATAGCAATTCATTGATTTAAAAATGTTTATCAAATTAAGAGGAACAGAAATTATACTGAACTGGCTTTGAATTGCAAGGACTTAAGCAAAATGCTCTGTGTGACAACTAAAACCAGTTATTGAGAACGGAAATGAAACAAATCAGTGAGAACAAGAACAACATGGTGGTGATGGTGATCTCTGTGTATTGATTTATATTTATATTTTAGCTGTTTGAAAAAGTCAGAGAAGTGTGTCCGAACGTGAACGAGAAGATCAGAGCTATTTACGCAGACCTCAACCACAGCGACTTGGCCATCAGCAAGGAGGACACGCAGGAGCTGCTGTCCTGCACCAACGTTGTCTTCCACTGCGCCGCCACCGTGCGCTTCAACGACACTCTCAGGTCCGTTCCCGCTTCCCTTTCATGGCTTGTGTGTGTGTGTGTGTGTGTGTGTGTGTAAGGACACGTGTGTAAGTCTCTTTATGGCTTCTGTTTTTTTTTAAAGATATTCTCAATGAGAAAAAAAATACAAAGGAGTAAAACTTCTCTAAGAAACCACATTCCAGGGATAAGCATTTAATATTGTGGAGACTATCCATTCTAATTTTTCTTTACGCATCCATAATAAAACAGAACTATGTTTAAATTTACAAACAGAGGCATCATGCTGAGAACGCTTTGCCAACTGCTCAGTTGCATTTTTACCTCTCACTGGCAGTGAGTGTTCTATTCCATTTGGTTGTGACTGCATGATACTCCACTGTACACAATGTAATATGCTCAACCAGTTCCGTGCTGGGGGATAGTTTTTAGATTTTTCTAAGTTTCCACTATTCTAAATAACTGCAGTGAACATCTCTGTGCACACGTTGTTGGTTTTTTTAATACCTTTGTGTGCTTCCCTTTGGATAAATTCCCGGAAATAGAATTGTTAGATGTGAATCAAATACACTCCATTATGAACAGTTTGTATGTTGTCACATAAGGCTCACTTGCTCTCCAAAGAGGTGGTATCTCAGTTTACCCTGTCCCGATGCGTATGAATGCTCCTTTCTGGCACCCACAACAACACCGTGTTACGATTCTTCAATTCTCTTTAATGTTTTCAGTATGACCATGGAAATGACAGTGTATGTTTTGATTTTTTATTTCTTTGACAATCAGAGAGGTTAAAGATGTTTAAATGCTGGTTGGCACTTTACACTTTTGTGAAGTATCTATTCATGGTTTTTGCCTATATTTATTTTGTGGCATTTTTTTTCTTATAAATTTTAAGATTTCTTGAAAGATTCGGCAATTCTTTGTTTTTTTATTTTCATAAGGTTTCAAGTATTTTAACAGTTCATCATGTTATCAACCTTGTTTTTACTAGTTGTGAAATTACTTGAAAACTCTTCTAGTGTTTGTTTTATTTTCATATGTCAACCTTTGACCCATTTAAAGTTTATTTAGCTATAAACAGGAATGAATAGTGGGGAATGTTCTATAAAAAGAAGACTGATATAGACATGAAAATAGAGTAAGCTTTTTTATTGATTCCTAACAGATGGTTATTTCTGAAACATTAAATGATTTATTTTTGCTCTTTATTTCAAAGGAAACATTAAATCCCCATTTTTAACTATTTAGTTTCATTAATTAAACTTTCTCTGTCAACATCATAATACCTTAATTACTGTAATTTTATTTTATTAGGCTAGTATGCACACATCATTCTTTGCAAATAGGATTTTCTTGACTATTCTCACTTGCTTATACTTCCTGATTAAACTTACAGTAATTTTACCAAGTTTTTAAAAGGGCTGGAAATTTGATTGGGATTACATTGAACATGTAGATCCACTTAGAAAATCTTTAACATACTGAAAGAATTCATTCTTCCTATCTAAGAACATTATGTCTTTCCAATTACTCATTTTTTTTGTCATGACCTTAATGAAGTTTTATCTTTTTTTTAAATTTTTTTATTGATTATGCTGTTACAGTTGTTCTATTCCCCCCTTCATTCCCCTCCACCCTACCCCCCCATCCCCACCATTACCCCCCCTTTAGTTTATGACCATGTGTCTCAAGTTCTTTAGATTCTATATTTCCCATACTATTCTTGCCCTCCCCCTATCTATTTTATACGTACCGTCTATGCTACTTATTTTCTGTACCTTCTCCCCCCTTCTCCTCCTTCCACTCCCCTGTTGCTAACCCTCCATGAGATCTTCACTTCTATGGTTCCGCTCTTGATCTAGCTGTCCTTTTAGTTTGCTTTTGTTTTAGGTGTGGTTGTTAATAACTGTGAGTTTGCTGTCCTTTCACTGTTCATATTTTTTATCTTCTTTTTCTTCGATAAGTCCCTTTAACATTTCATATAATAAGGGCTTGGTGATGATGAAGTCCTTGAATTTGATCTTATCTGAGAAGCACTTTATCTGTCCTTCCATTCTAAATGAAAGTTTTGCTGGATAGAGTAATCTTGGATATAGGTCTTTGGATTTCATGACTTGGAATACTTCTTTCCAGCCCCTTCTTGCCTGTAAGGTCTCTTTTGAGAAATCAGCTGACAGTCTGATGGGGACTCCTTTGTAGGTGACTGTCCCCTTATCTCTTGCTGCTTCTAGGATTCTCTCCTTCATTTTAATCTTGGCTAATGTAATGATGATGTGCCTTGGTGTGTTCCTTCTTGGGTCCAACTTCTTTGGTACTCTCTGAGCTTCCTGGATTTCCTGGAAGTCTATTTCCCTTTGCCAGATTGGGGAAATTCTCCTTTATTATTTGTTCAAATAAGTTTTCCACTGGTGGCTGTGCCTTTCCCCCTTCTGGTACCCCTATAATTCAGATGTTGGAACGTTTAAAGATGTCCTGGAGGTTCCTAAGACTCTCCTCATTTCTTTGAATTCTTGCTTCTTGACTCTTTTCTGTTTGGCCATTATTTGCTTTCTTCTGGTCCACTCCATTGATTTGAGTCCCAGTTTCCTTTTCATTGCTATTGGTGCCCTGTGCAATTCCATTCATTTCAATTAGTTTCCCCTTCATATGTTTCTCTAATTTGTGGCTATAATCAACCAGTTCTGTGAGGATCCTGATGACCAATGTTTTAAACTGTGCGTCTGAGAGTTTTGCTCTTTCTTCATCGCTTAGGTCTATGGGCTCAGGGACTTTGAGAACTTGCGACATTTTTGGTCTGTTCTGGCCCTTTAAGTGTGAGAAACGGCGCCTTGGACTCCCAGGTCGCTGGGTTGTGACGCTGCATGTGGGGGCAATATCAGAGCGGGGAAATGGCGGCCCCCTCTGCTGTTTCTCACAGCTGGGTGAGGAGCAGCGCCTTAGGTGGTTCACCTGGGCCGGGCCGCTCAGAGTCGCTGGGTTATGACGCTGTATGTGGAGGTGGGGTCAGAGCAGGGAAATGGCGGCGCCCTCCATTGCCACTTGCTGCAGACCCTCCGGCCCCGGTCCAACCTCCCACTCCCTCGCCTGTCCACCCGCGCACAAATGCGCGACCACAGTCAACACGCAGCCCCGCTGCCCCGCTGTCTCCTCCGCGTCGCTCGCCTGGTCACTCCCTCGGTCGCTCACTAGGTCCAACCCTGCGCCTGGATTCCCACGGGCCTGAGTGCGTCTGACCGAGTCCTCCTGTGCAACGCCGCTTCACCAGCCGCTGGTTTCGCCCCTTACCGGTCAGGCTGAAGAATTTGTTAACGGACTTCCAAAAAGTTCAATTTTCCGTGTTCTGGCTGTGTTTTCTGTTGCTAATATTTAGTTATCTCTAAACTTGGTTGAATGAGAAGGCACGGTACATCCACCTATGCCTCCATCTTGGCGGAAGTCACCAAGTTTTATCATTTTTAAAATATAGAGTCTATTCATTTATTATTAATTTAATATATTTTTAAATGTTGGATTTTAAATGTGTGCCTCTCTTCTATTTTTTCGTGGTTGTTTCTGTACAAGAAAACTAGTGATTTTTTTTTTTTTTGCATAACTTTTAGGAATGGACACCTTACTGAATTGCCTTATTGTCTATCCCAGATTTCATTTTACCTGCTTCTGTTTGCTTTCTAAATATACAATGATATAATCTGACATTGGGTTTGTGACCACCTTTAGCACATTTGTACTTTTCAATTTTATTTTCCTAATTACAAGGCTGGAACTTCAGAGCAGTGTTTTAAGTTATAGTCGTGATTCTAGGCATGCTTGACCCTGACTTTGAAACCACGAAGCATGGTATGGACTAGCTGTATTTCCTTCTGCTTAATTTTCTCCAGACATGCTGTGCAGCTCAATGTCACTGCCACCCAGAAGCTCTTGCTCATGGCCAGTCAGATGCCGAAGCTGGAAGCCTTCATACATATCTCCACTGCCTTTTCAAACTGTAACCTGACACACATCGACGAAGTCATCTATCCATGCCCTGTGGAGCCAAAAAAAATCATTGATTCCATGGAGTAAGTTGGGGCAAACTAGGGGCGGGGGGGGGGGGCAGATTGCTGTTCCCTTTGACTGGTGGTGGTCATTCATTAGTGAGGTAACAATGGGAAGCACCCCTGAAACAAAGTGCTTTGAAGTGGTGTTCGCTTTAGCGCCCCAGGCCCTGCTATTCCCCCCATCCCCAGATCTTGTTAAATAGTTTAGGGTTGAACTCAGTACTCAGGGATACTTTACATAGAACTGATATCTCACTTCTTAGTGAACTCCGCATTGTCACTGAAGAAAATTTACCACGTGGTTTAAAAGTTCATAAGACAGGTTTTAAAGTCGGACTGACAAGCGTTCACCTTTAGGCTCTGCAACTCTCTAGCTGTGTGATGCTGAGCAAGTTCCTTGGCCTCTCTGAGCTTCAGTTCCTTCATTTGTAAAATGAGGTCAGTAATAATGCCCATCTTATAGTTATGATGATAAATTGACAAACACAAGCAATTATTTCAGTGTTAGGGGTGTTTAACAGCAGATAATTAAAGGGTTAGTAAAGAAAAACTAATAGAGAGCAGGAATTCCTCCCAGATCTGGCAGGAGGAGTCAGTCTCTCGACCTCTTCAGCCAAGAAATACTTCCCTCGCTTTCCCGTTGTGCAGGAGAAATATTATCTAGCTTTTCTGTGGCCTTGCCAACCACCTCGTTCTTAGCACATGACCTCAGTCTCAGAATAAGTATCTGTTTTCTGCTTCTTTGTTCTTCCCTCCATTTACTAAGTTTACCTCTTTATTTGTTGTATTTTAACTCTGTATAAAAAAGTATTACAGCAGAGAAAAATAGACTATTTCACAGTGAATTCGTCAGACTGTAATTTCATACAACACTGTATTTCCATTTAAGATATACTCTTTAGAAAGAAGATTTAACTAAATCAAGAGTTCAGTCCCCTCAGGGCAAACATTTTTATCTCACATACTCTGAGAATAGATATTTTTACCTGTCATTAAAAATATCCAGGACAAAGAGGACTGGAAGTCATTTTAAAGACCTGGAGGTTCCTTAAAGTTGCTAATAAATCGTGATTTGCTTAATTGGTGAGAAGACACCTCTCCCAGTCCAGTCTGTCAGGAGCAGCAGAGAAAAGACACAAGTCGATGTCCTGTGCCCCGGGGCACATCTAGGGTGGAACTGGTTTGTTTGTCCGTGGGCTGCTTGCCTCCTTGGACAGCTGTGTCTTGGTAAATAAGGTGCTGACGTCAGCGGACCCCTCGGCACCTAATAGACTGTAGCACCGTTTGAGCCAGCACAGACGTTTCTGAGGGTGCACCAGAAAAAAAGGGGTGAGAAATAAACGCTCTGTTCACCTGCAGTGGGAGGGCTCTCCGGGTCCGTCATACAGCCTCCTCCCCCCCAGACTGTGTCGGGACACTCGACATCCCTGGATTTCAAAGAGGAGTAAACTCACCTTCCAGAGCAGGTCTGGATTTATTCTCATGTATTGCGCATTCCCCACACTCAGCCACTGTATGTGTGTCAGCCCGTAAAGGCAGCTAATTGCTACATGATTTATGATCCAGCTGTCATTGACACTTGTCCAAAATTTATGTTTCTGTCATTTACTGCTCTCCAAGGAGAATGATCACTTAAATAAATATGCAGCCAAACAGAACTAGGAAGGAAATTGTATTTTATCTCAGCAGAATGCATTTTGAATGCAGTTAGGAGCTTAGGTATTTTTGTAAAATGGGGGAGGAGGCGTACCCACCATTTATTAACTCAGAATGTTCTGTTCAGGACACCCGCTCAACTGCGCCCTCTCGGTCCTCCCCTCCATTTGCGCTCCAGTCACGCCGAAGTAATTGCTCCTCTGTCTCATTCTACCTGCCTTGGTGTATCCGGTTCTGTTCCTAAAGACGACTTCACCTCTGCTTCAGACATCAGAGTTCTGCCCTAGAATCCCTCAGGCTTAGGGCCCCATGTTTGTTAAAAATATCTGGATGCTTATTTGTGTTCTCCATTAGACAGGAAGTTTCTCAAGGGAAGGGAGGGTGCCTGGCTCCTTCTTGCTCTCCACTGCCAGCAGACCGTAGGAACTCAAATATTCGCTGAATGAATGAAACCTGTTTTATTGCATTAGCTGATCATAGTTCAGGCGGTTCTGGCTGGGGGTGGGTGATGTTTGTTTTTAATATTTATTTATTTTTAGAGAGAGGGGACAGAAAGGAGAAAGAGTGGGAGAGAAACATCAATGTGTGGTTGCCTCTCATGTGTCCCCTACTGGGGACCTGACCACAACCCAGGCATGTGCCCTGACTGGCAGTCAAACCGGTGACCCTTTGCTGCACAGGCCCATGCTCAATCCACAGTGTGTTTACTTTTTTTAAATGCATGTAACGGACAGGAAAGATAGGGCTTTGGGGCTGGTGCTTTCCATGTTGTTAAGGCCAAGGTCACTTCTCTTAGGGGAGCCAGTGTAGCTGAAAAGGGCTTTTGCACCTGGCTGGTCTGGCTCAGTGGATTGAGCACCGGCCTGCGAACCAGAGGGCCAGCTGGTTCAATTCCCAGTCGAGGCAACTGTACAGCGATGCTTTTCTCCCTCTCTTTGCCCCTCCCTTCTCATCTGCCTAAAAATAATTAAATAAATAAAATTTTTAAACACAAAGAAAGCCTGAAATAACTAGAGTTAGAAACTAGAAAACTGGGTCTGTACATATTTACTGCTTTATTTAACATACTTCAATCAGTCTAGTGACTGTGCGTTAAGAGGGAAATGAGGGCTATTGTTAAGTAGTTACTGTGAGCAAAGACACTTTCTGATATTTAATTCCTTAACATGTTGGTTGATATTACTATCATCACCGCTATACTGAGAAAGGGACAATCGCATAGAGAGGCTAAGTAACCCGTCAGAAGCCTCTCGGCTAGTAAGTTGCATAAACACAATTTTCCTCCATAGCCACATAATTCTATGTGGACATGGTCTTTCCAGTATACCCACAGGCTGGGCAGGGCCAGAGATTAAAAGGCGCTTTCTTAACATACAGACTGTGTTTCCAAGGAGCCGGCCACCAAGCGTGAACAGAGCAGGGCAGATTACGTGTGGGGTGTGGTGGAGCAGCTGGTAGGTATTAAGTTTGATGGGACTGGACGGAGTAGAAAGACTATAAAGACAGTCATGGGAGATGGATTTGGAAGAGCAGATGAGGCAGGGCACATGCGAGGCAGGGCAGCAGCAGCAGCAGCAGCAGCAGCAGCAGGGAAACCAGGGTGTGTTCGAGATGCCCATGTGAGTCCATTTGGGCAGCACATATACGAGGTGCGGAATCAAGCTGGAGAGAGAGCGTGGGGCCACACCGTGGAGATTTTGAATACCCTGAAGAGGACTGCATTTAACTAGGCAGTGGGGACCCGCTGAAGGAGGGCTATGTGTGTATGTGTGGCATTCATTAGTTTTAATTAAGCAGAGACTTGGATGAAAATGAGCAGGAACATTAATTTGGTCACACTGGGCAAGGGATGTAGATGGACCTGGGAAGTGGCCTGAGGCAGGCAGAGCGGAGGGAGTGGCGGAGAGGACTGGAAGGGGGGGTGGAAACAGACGTGAAAAACCCCTGTGTTTGGGGAGAAAAAACACAATAGGACAGGGCTGATGCTTTGCCTCTGGGTCTTACATATATTTAATTTTAGCTATCAGATTAGAAGATGCTTATTGTCACAGTTTGCATTTTTAAATAGTACCAGGATTTTAAATCTTTTAAAGCTTCATTCTCTTGAAGTTTTCACTCAAAGAAGCAATGCCTTTTTGAGAGCTAATCCCAGTTTAGGCAAATTGAACGACTTATATTTATAAGGTGGTGTTCTGTTAAATAAGTGACCCCCCAGTTTGCCTGGCCACAAGAATCACCAGATGATTGGGATATCACTCCCACAGGTTGAATTAGTGGTTCGAAGATAGAACCTTAGAAGCTTCCAGGAATCTGGATGTCTGTCAGAGGCTCCCTGCTAGTCTTAGAGCCGGCAAGCGTGGGAAATAATGTTTTAAAGAGCTTTCTCGGTTAGCGGTTTTCATTTGCAGTGGGGTGCCTTCATATTCCGATAATCATTGCAGCCTCCTTCTCCGACTCTCCTCACCTTCTGTTGCCTTTTAATTTCTAGGTGCTTTAATTCAATAAAAAAGTTCCTGATAGATTTGTACCTGCTAAAAACACCCTTTTGAAGCTACCAGGCACAGCTAATCTGCCATGTGACAAAGAAAAGGTGTTTCTTGACCAAACACAGCTCCTCCAGCTCTGGCGGGTGGGCTGAGGGCGGAGGGTGGGAGGCAGGAAGAGGAAAGCCACCTGCAGCCCCGGCCCCAGCGTGGCCCTTTGGGAGCGATGGAATGAAGTCAAGTGTGGGAAAGTAGCTTTGCCTTGGTGCTGAGGCTCCCACTGTGAACAGGAAGAAAATGGTCTGTGCTAGGGGCCGAGAGGCCAGTTTCAGCATCTGTGCTTTGGTTTTCGAGACTGTCTTATCCCAAGATGGCATCTAAGTAGGTGCCACAAAACTGAAAATTCAGTGTGCTTTTAATATTATTAGGCTTTAACTATAAATCAGAGCGGGGTCAGATTGTTTCTTATAGAGGTTGAAAATTGTTCATGTTATCAGGCTATTGGAGGCCAGAATAAGTGCTCAATAAAAGTTTGGAGGAAAATACTGAAGCCCATTCAACACAAGCATTAGGCTCAGATGTATATACCCTCCTTCTCCCCAGTGAAAGTTTCGGTTTACTCTGAAGCCAACCCTGACAAATGGAAGTTGGTTAACAACTACAGGCTTTTAGCTTCTGAACGCTTTCCCCCACTGCCAGTGGGTACTTTCGCTTTCAGTTCTGCTTTATTCTCTACAAAGACATCCATCCACCCTGGCTGGTATAGCTCAGTGGATTAAGCATGGGCTGCAAACCAAAGGGTTGCTGGTTCGATTCCCAGTCAGGGCACATGCCTGGGTTGCAGGCCAGGTCCCCCAGTGGGGGGGCCACGTGAGAGGCAACCACACACTGATGTTTCTCTTCCTCTCTCCCTTCCTCTCTCTCTATAAATGAATAAATATACAGCCATTCTTTTTCTTCCTTTCCACCATCTCCCTGCAACCTTACCTCCTTCTGAGCCCACCCATTTGCTCCTATCATTGGCCAGCTCAGCTTCCCCAAACCTTTCACAGAATATAAATTGGCCAATGAAGACCATCATATGGGAGAACACCCATTTACTGGATTAAATGAGCTGGTTCCTGGCGGCAGAAAGGTGATTGGACACAGATTTAAAAAACACAGTCCACTCTCTCTGGACTCATCAAAAAGTGGGGCAACAGACACATGAGCAAGTAAGTACCTATGGCATGATAATCGCAGTGATGGAGGCAGTGCGTCTGGTGCTCACTCTCCGGGAAGTTTTCCTGACACACCAGTCCGCTTGCCCCGCTTCCTGAATAAGAAAATTGAGAGAAAAAAAATACATATTCCTCATGCTGTCTCATTCAGGAAGTACATAAATGACGAAGTTGTAAATCATATTAAGAGATTGATTCCATAAGTTTCAAACCAAAAAGTAATAGTTAGAGGAAATTGTGGGTGCGTATACACACACACATTACTTTCTGAAATCTTTAATAACTTTTTGCATCTTTTGAAACAATTTAAGTAGCTTAGAATTAGGGGCCCATGGGTTTAAAACATCTTCTTGAGTGCACCAGAGGGCATTTGGTTCACTTTGGAAACGTGCTGTGCTTTATGTGGTGTCTTCTTTGCCATGCTAACTTATTTACTATTTTAAAAACAAACCAGAACAAGCCACAGCAGCACATCAAACTTTGATAAAGAAGAGCACAAACCGATTATTCATCCTAAAAAGGGCACCACCTGACCAGTGGACATGCGTCCGTTACACTCAGGTCTGTGAACGCGGTAAGTGGCTGGATGAGACAGGCCCTGGTCTGCCCGCCTGCACTGGAAAAGACATTTGAAAGCCACTACCGCCTCTTAGATAGATGCCCCTCGGCTGTTTTACCAAAGATAAGAATGCCTTAGGTCGACTGGCTCATTTTGTTTTATCAAAAAGCTTCAAGTGCAGTTGTGGATATTTCTGTTTGCCCTCACGATAACCTAAAACTTTAGAGAGATGTAATTATTTTCATCTTCACTACTAAACACGGGGGGAATGAGACGATGATACAGCAAAATACAGGTGAAGCTATTAGAGGCAGGCCGATGACAAAACACTACAGCTTCTGAATTTGTGTTCTTGAGAACCCACAAAACCTCCATTTCTGAGAAGCAAACTCACCCAACTTGGTAAGGGCTCTAAATGGTGCCCCTCGGGTGCAGGCCAGCGTTGGCACAGCAGCTGGGACCGGCCAGGGACGCAGCCCTAGGGCGTCTCTGGGGTCTGCCATTTGCTTAGAGTTTATTTTTTTTTTTGCAGCCTTATTAAAAAATGAGGCTGCGTTTCCATCAAATAGGTGAATTGTATGTTTGGTGAATTATGTCTCAGTAAAGCTGTATAAAAAAAGAGAAATTAGGCTATATTCCTTCTGACCCAGTTTTTGTAACCCGTATGTCTTTGCAGGAAATAAAATGTTCCTGGGTTAATTAATCCACTGTTGACCCCCTAACTAGATGAGCAAAAGGTCACCTCATTATAAAGATGGAGAGCTGCCTGCATCGTCCCACACTCTCTCCCGACCCTCAGGGGCTATATGATTAGAATACCTATTTTTCTGAGTATCTGGAGTTGCTTTTAATTCTTGGAACTTCTCAGACATTCCCTATTCAATTTACATCGAAAGACATTTGAGTAGCAGCAAAGTGAAAAAACAGTACTGGTGTATTGCAAACAAGAGTTATTAAAATGGAGCGTCGTATTTCTGAACAAGTCTTGGCATAAACACATCTTAAATGCTCAACAATCTGAAATGGGAGCAAAGCAGGAAGAGCTAAGATTTTTCTACAATCAAAATAGTATGAGCTCAGTTCTATAAGATAGAAATAAATGTGTCAAATCACACTAACCTGTTTAGGTAGTCTAATTTTTAAAAATTACATTCTATCAAAAGTTTGACCAAATAGATCTGCCAGCTAAGAGAAACATTAAGTATCTAATTCCCAATCATAGTATTGCTCTTCAAGAATTGCAGATAGACTTGGAGATTATCAAAATGGTTCAGACACCTTTAAAGAAAAAAAAAATGAGGTCGTCATGGTAACTCGGTTGTTCATTACACATGTTTTCTTGTAAGTAGAGGTACACAGTAGTCACTATTACAACTGCTTCAGAGAACTACAACTACTCTACTTGACAGACTATTAACAGTGATTCGAGCACTTCAGAATTCACAGGAAATCTCTAGAAGTTATTACCAAGTTACTAGCACAGACCCTAAACAGACCTTCAAAAGACATTTTATAGATTTGCTAAAAGAGATTATAAGCCTGCCAGATGTAGCTGCTTTTTTTCGTTGAGGCATTCATTGGAATTTTAAAAGTTAAAAGCTGAAGTTTGCAAATTGGCGCATTAGGTGCCCACTGGAAACCTGGGGTGGGTGGGGCGGCCACAGAAGCCCCCGGGGCCGAGAGCAGCTCCGCACTCCGAGAATGCACCCAGCAGGCTCCCGGGCTCCGGGGCGGCACTCACGACTGTGTTCGATGGATACGTACTTCTGAACCTGTCGGAGAGGTAACAACTGAAGACACAGACGATACGCAGTCAAGTGGTTGAGTGCACAGAGGTCAAACTTGTCTCTAGGCGAGAGGATGTCGGAGTCAGCTGGAAAGACTGGGCTCGGCAGCGGACAGCTCGCACGTGACTTGAAAGTGTGCACACTCAGCCTTGGTATCCAGTGACTCTTCCGACCTCCGGAACTCAAGCTAGAAAGTGGGAGTTTTGTTTGAGTGTCTGTCTCACAGTGGTGGTTTTTGGTCTATCATCTAATGTATGTTGCTAGAATTCTTTTTCACTCTACCTTCAGGTGGTTAGACGATGCTATTGTTGAGGAGATCACACCCAAACTGATCCGGGATTGGCCCAATACGTACACCTACACGAAGGCCTTGGGAGAGATGGTGGTGCACCAGGAGAGCGGGAACCTCAACATCGCCATCGTGCGGCCGTCCATCGTGGGAGCAACCTGGCAGGAGCCCTTCCCAGTAAGGCCGCATGCGCGGATCCCTGGCTCGGCGTCCAAGTCTGCATCCTTCTAGCTCAGTTTCTTTCTCGCTCTTTCTCACCCCTCCCCCGCCCCCTCTCTCTCCAGAATGTATAGCTGAGTGTAGGAAATCAAACTCGAATCCATTTTAACTGGACAAAATTCCACATTTGGTTCAGGAATTATTCAGAACCAGGCCCCCCTGGGACTTACACCGGCTGCTCTGGAGTTGGGTGGAGATCGCAAGTCAGCGTCTCATTAATGCCAGTCTTAAGAGTTTCCCTAGGCGATAGTTTCACTTCTTGCCTTTCCCACTGTCGTTTAAATATACCAGAATGTTCTTGATGGCGAAATGGGTGGGATTACATCTGCCAGGATAGATAAGTATCACGGAGCTCACAGAAGGTATTCAGTTGAAGAATAATAACTTTTAACCTCTGTACACCACTCTATTGCTTTTGAAAGCACCTTGGATTAAATTATATTCTTTGAAGCAATTCTGTGACGTTTTAGGGCCATGAACATTTAGCTGCACTGCTTAATGACGATGCGGATTTTGAAGTTGTCTCGTGTGTAAAGTGGGGCTGTAACTACCCACTTTGGAGAGGTGGCCGGATGCGGCAAACATGGGGAGTGCGGACCAGTGCCTGGTCCTGAGTGAAAGACTCAAGAAAGAGCCCCTTCTTCTGTCTCCTTTCCTACTTCGCAGATGCATTTCAGCCTTTACAGATAAAGAAACAGACACAATAAGGTCAACTGACTTGCTCAGGGCTGAAGAGACAAATTCAAAACATTTTCCTCCAACTGCTCCTAAACATAATCTTCCCTCTAACATCTCTAAGCAAGCTATGAGATAGATAGATAGATAGATAGATAGATAGATAGATAGATAGATGATAGATAGATGATAGATAGATAGAATGGTGTGGCTCTTGAAATGCTCAAGAAATGGGTAATTCCTACAAATCATGTTTGAAACGTTCCCCTGGGGACACGAAGTCAGGTTCCAGATGGAGGAAGATGGTGGTTGATGAATTGGTTAGCAGAGCATGATATTAATACAAGGTCCAATTTAACCCCTAAGATGCCTTTAAAATTCTCCATAACTCCTGCTGGCAGAATGTCAATTCCTGCACAAATAAAAGGCAGAAACTGCAGTGTTTTGCCACTGACCTTTTTTTGTGGTGTGAGAACTACAGGATCAGACAGTCAGATTGGCTGGGATCTCAGTGCTCCTGTTTGAAATGGATTAGGATTAGACGGCAAATGTTCCAAAGGTATTAAAATTCTCTGACATGTATAACCAATAGAGATCTTCTTTTTTTTCTAGGGTTGGGTTGATAATGTAAATGGACCCAGTGGGCTCATTATTGCGGTATGTATAATGAAGTGGAAATGACTCCTTGAAATGCGGTGGAGGGATAGTAACTAACAACATGCTTAGTGTTGGCTTAGCTTCATTGATCCAAAACCATAAATGTTATTTTACTAACTGCAATCGAAGCATATTATCTCAGTTTTGCTGATTGGAAAATAGAGTCAGAATGAAATTACTTTGGCTTTTGGATTTTGTTATCAGAAAAACGGACATGCTGTGATATCAGTTATTATTTAGGAATTTGTTTTTGGAAAGCCTTTGAACATTGAGGACCATGTCTGTAGTTCCCTTTTATCCCACTAGATGGGGGTGTTTCCTCCTTTTCATCGTTCATTAATAGCTTGACGCAGTGAACTGGGGATACAATAAAAATCATATTCATAAAGATGATTACATCCTTGATATAAAACACATGCAAGAATTAATGTGTGTGGATACAGGTTATATAAATGCATAAAATACATCAATAACCAGTTCTTAATAAATATAAGAATGAGAACTACCAATGGAGCAAAGATTTCAAATTAAAAATTGATGACTGTAGGAAACTTTTCAACAATAATTTTCTCACAGACAAGGAGAAACGTGAATGGCTCCTTTAGGTCAGCAGCCCTTTGTGCATGTCTGCCCGCAGTGAGGACTGAGCTGGTCTGAGCCGGGCTGAAGCATTCTGGGACCGGGACCCCCACGCACTTCTCTGAGTTTAAATCTTACAAACTCAACTTCGGACTCTGCCTCTGTTCTCAGAGCTAGGTCGACATGCACTAAGATACAAACACAAGACAGTGAATTATGACTGCTCGTCAAAGACAGTGATAATGGACTTTCTGATTTATTTTCTAGCAGCTTCCACACCTGCCTTCTTCTTTAAAGCTTTGTTAGGGTAAACATTTGGTAACTCAGAACATCACTATTTTAACATGATCCAGGGGGTATGTTCCATGACATTGTTTATAAAGTTGCACATTTATTCAAGTTATCTAAAATTTTCCAGTCCCCTCTCCATAATTCTGACTAAGTATGTTCACCATTGTTTTCTGTGCTCCTGCATGTCTCACTGGGAGATTACAAGAGCCCAAGCTTTATTTACACTCTGAGAAAGAGAAGGAGAGAAAAATCAATTAGTTGCCTCTCCTATGTTCTGACTAGAGACACAACCCACAACTCAGTTCCAAAGGTGAGGACAGAGAAGACCAAAGTTTTTCACTTGGACTTCAGACTTCCAGTCAAGATGGAGGCATAGGTAAACATGACTTGCCTCCTCCAACAACCACAACAAAATCACAAGTAAACTACAAAACAGCCATCACCCAGATTTGCCAGAAGATGAAGCTGTATGGAAGTTCAATAACCAAGGAATTAAAGAAGTCATATTCATTCAGATGGGTAGGAGGGGCACAGAGAGGAAGGTTCAGAGACACGGCACAGGTGGTCCCACACTCACCTGTGGTGGATAAAAAATGGGAGGGATATCTCAGGAGTGAGGGACCCCTGCCCCACACCAGCGCCCCCCAACCCAGGGATCCAGTACCAGGAAGCTAAGTCCCCATAACTTCTGGCTGCCCAAACCCTTGGGTGTTGGGGCAGCAGAAGAAACTGCAGGATTGTCAGGCATCTCCTCTTAAAGGATCTGCAATGAACTTAGGACTTACACAGACACACTCCCTCTGGACCAGCACCAGGCAGCAACTTGAAGAGCACTAGTGGCATAAGGGGAGAAACTGAAGTGTCTGGCATCAGGACAAGTGCTGGGGCACAGCTTCTTCCTGGACAGAGCTCCAGAGGCCAGGCAGCAGCACTGTCCTTTTTCTGAGCCCTCCCCACACAGAACTACAGAGTGGTGACACCATATCTGAGACTCCATCGACCTGGTTCACACAGGTTGCCCTGCCCTGGTGCTTACCTAAGGCTCCACCCCATTCAACTTATGGCTGTGCTTTTCCACAATAGGCCACGCTACTAAGACAGGCAGTCAAAGCAGCTCTACCTAATACATAGAAACAAACACAGGGAGGCTGCCAAATTGAGGAGACAAAGAAATAAGGTCCCAATAAAAGAACAGAACAAAACTCCAGGAAAAGAAGTAAACAAAATGGAGACAAGCAATCTATCAGATTCAAAGTTCAAAACACTGGTTATCAGAATGCTCAAGGCACTCATTGGGTACTTCACAGCATAAAAAAAGACCCAGGCAGAAATGAAGGTTACACTGAGTGAAGTAAAGAAAAATTCACAGGAAATCAACAGTGGAGTAGATGTTGCCAAGAATCGAATCAATGATGAGGAACACATGGAAGAAAAAATTCAATCAGAACAGAAGAAAAAAATTTAAAAAGAGGATACTTTATATCTATTTTTATGGACTCTCTGTCAGGAGGCTCTGGGACAACTTCAGACATACCAACATTTGAATCACTGGGGTCCTGGAAGGAGAAGAGAAAGAGCAAGGAATTTGGGGGAAGAGGTAGACATGGAAGCACAGACAATCCCAAACAAGACCCAAGGTCCTAAAGAGGACCACACCAAGACACATCATAAATAAAATGCAAATGTTAAAAATAGAGAATCTTAAAAGCAGCAAGAAAAAAGCAGAGAAAAACAAAGGAGCTCCCATAAGACTGTCAGCTGATTTCTCAAAAGAAACTTTGTAGGCTACAAATATTCAAAGTGCTGAAAAGCAAGGACCTACACCCAAGATTACTCTATCCAGCAAAGCTGTCATTGAGAATGGAAGGGCCCATAAAGTGCTTCCCAGACAAAGTAAAGCTAAAGGAGTTCATCCTTACCACATGATCATTATATGAAATGTTAAAGGGACTTATTAAAGAAAAAGATGAAAACTACAAACATTAAAATGGCAATAAATTCACAACTATCAAAAATTGAATCTAAAAACAAACTAAGCAAACAAGCAGGACAGAAATCGAATCATAGATAATGAAATCATTTAGATGGTTACTAGTTGGGAGGGGAAGAGGGAGAGAGGGGGGATAAAGTATAGGGGTTAAGAGGTACAAATAGGTAGGTACAGAATAGGCAGGGGGAGGTTAAGAACAGTATAGTAAATGGAGAAGCCAAGGAACTTATATGCATGACCCATGGACATGAACTAGGTGGGGGAGGAGCACTGGAGAGAATAGGATGTATTGGGGGGCAAAGGGTCAAAATTGGGACAACTGTAATATAATCAATAAAATATATTTTTAAAAATTTAAAAAGTTAAAATTTTCAAACTGGTATCTTCTGTCCGAAGAAATCAGTTACAAGAAAAGAGAAATTCAAAACATAAGAAAGTGCTAACAACCACTAAAATTGACGTTGGAAATATCCAAGGTATAAATAATCAATTCATAAAATAAACAAAACTTTTTCCTTATTTACTGACTTATTTATTGGCATGACTTATTCATTAACACAGATAACTCCCAATTCTCATCAGTACAACATTTGTGATTTGTGAGGTGAACTAAGGTACCAAGTGAGAAGTAAATGATGGTGGCCTTTCCTGACGAAATAACAAAGTCGTTAAATGGTAGAATTTTTTTTTAAAGATTTTATTCACTTAGAGAGGGAGGGAAGGAGAGAGAGGGAGAGAAACATCAGTGTATGGTTGCCTCTTGTGCATCCCCTGCTGGGAACTGGCCTGCAGCCCAGGCATGTGCCTTGACTGGGAATCGAACCACGGTTGTTTGGTTCGCAGGCCCACACTCAATCCACTGAGCTACACCAGCCAGGGCAGAATTTCTTTTTAAGATTTTACTTATTTATTTTTTCAGAGAGCGGGGCAAAGGAGGGAGACAGAGAGGGCGAGAAACCCTGATGTGAGAGAGAAACACCCACTGCTTGCCTGTGGGACATGCCTGATCTGGGGCCAAACCCGCACCCCGGGCACACACCCCGGCAGGGAGCCGAGCCTCCGACTTCCCACTGTACAGGCTGATGCCCACGCAATCGAGCCACACCGGTCAGGGCAGAAATGTCTTCATTTAAGAACATAAATATTCCTTAAACGTTTAGTGTCTGCCGTTGCTTGTAAGTGAGTAAGTGCTAGCAGAAAATAGCAAAATTTGAGGAGTAAAAACTAAGACAGTACTAATGGTAAATCAGGGAGACCTTAATTCTTAAAATGTCTTATGAATTAATTTTTAAGATGTGAAAAACTATTCTTGGTGTTTGTTAATTAATTAAGTCTATTACCTCTCACAAATTTGGGATTTCAGTCCCTAAAGCATCTAAGGACCACTCACTAGAGGTTTGCAGAAATGTTGGCATTTGAGATGTACGTGGCTGGAAAGCCGAGCGGTCTGAGAAACGTCGGCCTTTGTACCATAACCTAGTCAGGGGTGAATTGATGCTGGCTGTCACTTCCAGTGCCATCATTATTAGCCCCCACTGTTACGTAAGATCTGGCTCAATACGCTGTGTTCTTCTTCCTGTGCAGACCGGGAAAGGCTTTCTCCGGGCCCTGAGAGGCACCCCAATGGCTGTGGCAGACCTGATTCCAGTGGATACGGTCGTCAACCTCACCTTGGCTGTAGGATGGTACACAGCAATTCACAGGTGTGGACGCTGGGCTGGCTTTCAGAGATTGGGGATAAGGAGGATACATTTGTTAGGCTTATTTTTGAAATATATGCATTTTATTATAGGAGACTCCAGGTGTGAGAGGGTATCTGCTTCAGTAATTTACATAGTTCCAAGTATGTCCCCATCCATGCAGAGCTGTTTCATTAGTACTGCTCAGTGCTGCTACATTTGTCCTGAAGTAACAAACGCTTTACATTAGCCATAAAATTGTTTATAACTAAAATGCCTTTCTTTCTATTTAGTAATCTAATATAGAGCTTCTTTTTTAAGGCAAAGGAGATAGAGGTGGGTGAAATGAGAACATCTTTTATATTTCATGGACCTGTTGAGTTCCTGATAAATGACAAAAGTTCAGCTCACCATGGGTGAGGTATTTCCTACTGTACTGCAGACAAAAAGAAAAGAGGTCATTTGTACTTTTGGCTTTGTTAGTAAATGATAAATTAAATATTTTTTTCTTATTTGATGTGAGACACTTAGATGTTTTCCAAACCAGCAGGACTTAGCTGGATTTGGAAAGACACTAAGCCTATAGTTTTGCCCAATAAACATGTTCCTAAGTTGGAAATACAAAGGGCTTTCTCATCGTGAGACCTCCCTTTGTTCCACATCAGCCGATCTGAGATCTCTTACACACACACACACACACACACACACACACACACACACACTTTTCGTAACCTCTTCCATTGTGCTTACTAACCCAAGGAAGGAACAAAAGAAGGAAGGTTGCTAGGTTGCCTTACTTATGACAATTATTGAAACAACCTTGTCTAAATATTATTTTCCCTTTTCTTCCTTTCATTTGTTCTTCATTTTGTTGCCTTTATCTAAACTTTATTTTCATTTCCAGACCTAAATCAACGTTAATCTACCACTGTACGTCTAGCAACTTTAATCCCTGTCACTGGGGCAAAATGGGTAAGTGCCTGCAGCAACGTTAACCACTGTGTCTACCTCGGGAAGAACATTAGGCAAAGTACGTCATGGAGCTTAGAGTTTAATGGGGGAAAAGGCACAAACAACTAAGTAAAGAGAGAAAATATTTACAATTCATGGATGTGTAAGAGTTAACTAGAATGTACCAAAGAAGGGTCAGTGGGAACATCTGCATGGTTGTAAGCAGTAAGGGGTCCAATGGCTAGAGATTTTTTAAAATAAGTGAAACCAAGTAGAAGTCGGCGAGTGTGAAGGAGGCCAAGATGAAACACGGCTCCTGAGCGCCGCTGCTCCCGGGCACACCCGCCTGCCCATCGCTGCATCCCTGACTATGGGGCAGGACCGAGCAGACTTAGAAACGTCCCATAACGTAAACTTTTATTATTGGGTAGTAATACTCTTATTGGTTGTGCAGTTCGCCGTGAAAGTAACCTTGAAAGTATCTTGTCGCCAAAATCAATCCTGCAGAGAATAGAAACTGAACCAATGACGTGCTCCTTTGTCAATTTAGGATTTGATTTTCTTGTCAATATCTGAAACTGTAGATGGTCTAGCTGTTTTTTTAAGGTACTAGATGCACACAAACAATGAAATGGACCTAATTTATTAGAATTTGATTTCTTATTCAGAACACTCAGCTGTGCTATTCCATTTGCAAAGTTTTTACTTCAGTGAAAATTAAAATGTAATTCCCTAGCCACCAAGTTCTTTAGAACATATATCTGGTTATTTAAATTATATATCTAAATAATTCTGAAAACACTTGGAAGTAAAAAATAAATCTCCTCTACCTCAGCAACAGAATTAAGGTATCGCTCACAAAAAGAGGCATTAATAGATGCAAATAAGGTAATTTAAGCTCTTAAAAATGGGACATGTAAATTTTATTCTGAGATTCAAACTAGTCTTCTGTCATGCTAAAAATTCTTAGTATCTGTTTTATAGAATTATAGAATCTCAAAGTAGAAAGTGATCTTAAAAATAATCTAGGCGGTTTGCTTTGTTTTACATATGAGACCCAGTGAGAGTAAATGATCTATTTCAAATTCAGATGGGGGAGCTGGTCCCTGAAATAGAGGACAGTTTTCTTGCTTCCCTTGAATTTGCTCTAATCACTCAGCTAGTGATTCTTAAAAGTGAATATGAATTCCCTCTCAAGGAAAAGAGTCCAGATTCCTGGGTCAGATGCTTCTTTTAAATAGAACAGTAATCATATTACCAAAATAATGGATGTCTTCATCATAACTGAATAATGAATTTAGGCATATCCTTCGAAAGTTCTACACAGATAAAATAAAAATGAAATACAAATGAATAGCTTTGGGAAAGAATTATTGAATTTACAAATTTACATTTAAACTTTTTAATGAGTTTTTACCTAAGTAATAAAAAAAGAAACAAGTATTATGAGAAGAATATTCACCTGGAGATAAGAGGGAACTGTTGAGTCTGCCGTGTTCCCGGAGAAGGAGAAATCCCGATGAAATAAAAGCCAGTGGCACTCAAACTGAACCAGCATGGAGGAATCCTGCTGTTACAGTCTCTCTGTTCCTTAAACCCTCAGGAGTAAGGTTTAAGTAACCCTTTATCAAGCTTTAAGTAAAATGTTAAGAAACTTTCCTGATGGTTCTACAAGTAATGATCCAAACAAGGAAATAAAGTCCGTAGGCTCTATCTTGGGACTTTTGGAATAGACTAGATAACCTTAGAATTGAATGATGGATTTAAATTTTTCTGAACAATGCATCACTATGCTGATTAAAACTCTGTCCCCCAGAAATTGTTTGAGAGTAAAGATTTCAAGAAGAGGACTCAAGTCTTAACCTATTCACAACGCCATGACTACTTGCCAGGATAAAAATCTTGGTGTTTTTTTTTTAAAGATTGTATTTATTCATTTTTAGTGAGAGGGGAAGGGAGGGAGAAAGAGGAGAGAAACATCAGTATGTGTTTGCCTCTTGAGCTCCCCCTACTGGGGACCTGGCCCACAATCCAGGCATGTGCCCTGACTGAGGAATCTAACCAGGGACCCCTTGGTTCACAGGCTGGCACTCAACCTACTGAGCCACACCAGCCAGGGCATTGCCAGGATAAAAATCTTAATACTGTCTCAGAAACTGATTCCTGATTCCACATAGCCAGCCCTTATTCTCTATTGTTTTGGCCCATTTGCAAATGCCATCCACCACAATGGGCTCAAATGCTCTAGACCTACCACTTACTCTACTTTTCCCCCCAGGATTCCAAATCTTGGCAAGCTGTGAAAAAATCCCATTTGAGAGAGCTTTTAGGAGGCCGTATGCTGACTTCACAACCAACACCATCACAACCCAGTACCAGAATGCGGTCAGCCACTGGGCCCCTGCCATCATCTACGACTTCTATCTCCGGCTCACAGGAAGGAAGCCCAGGTGAGAGGCTGCGACAGCAGCTTTAAGAGCATCACTGCATGGAAGATTAGGGTCCTAAAGTCCTTCGCCCTCACTGCAGCTGGGGATCAAAGGCGATGACTGAACCTAAAACAGTACACACACACACACACACACAGAGATTTGGGACAACTGAATAGTAGTAAGAAGTCCCAGAGGGCCCCACCTCTAAAAATCCTTCATCATAAGAAAGGAAGGTAAATATTAAGGAACTTGCTTGATGATTTCAACAAGTAATCATCCACCCCAAAAGAAAAGCATCCCAGACTCTCGTGTCTGGGGCTTTCTAAATTGTTAGGTAATCTAAAAGAAAGAAAAAAATGAAAATTGTCAGGTAATCTTCAAATGTGCAGTGGTGGTAACAATTTCACACACACAGGGGAAGATGCATGATGACTTTGTGTTCCTTCTCACAACCACCCTAAGGAGGATATTCTCATCGTCCCAATTATACAAATGAGGAAACAGAAGCTAAGGGAAGAATTTCAAATAGCCTCAAAGAGTTAGAAGAAAGATTTGGAGAAATCCGAACTAGGTATACTGCCACCTACAGGTGAGTGAAGAAATTAGGGAACAGGTGGAGTGAAAAGTGTGCAAATGCCGAGGCAGCTCTGTCACCATGCGGCTGTGACAGGACATACTCATTTCTCTGTCTCACTTGAACGTTAGATGTGTCTGAGGAGTCATTATTATTATAATCACCAAAGGCAATTGCTGCAGTCAAGCATCAGAAATATGAACAGTCTTGCCTTCCATGCCAGCTGCTTGATAAAGGAGGAAGCCTCTCTCAGCATAATTAATTCCCATTCGTATTAGCAGAGCAAATGACTAAAACTTAGGCTATGTAGAATTTCTCCAAATTTTGCAGAGACCTTCTTAAGAGCTCATAAGTCGGTTATGGCCAGCTTCTCCTTGAGAAAAGAGAAAAGGGGACACTGTGGCTATGGGGAAGATATTTGAACAGGGCTAATTGCATAAAGGTGGGAAAAAGAAGAAAAACTAAACATTGTAAGCAGAAATGCTAAAGATTTTAAAATACACCAGAGGTGGAAGAAGACCTGGATAAAGACCAAAGTTCAAGAGGCAGAAAAGAAAAACACAGGAGGAAGGGGCCCAATAAAAATCTTTATGAATTTTGTGAGAAATTAAATTGTAGTATTTGTGGGAAGTGGATGTTTGTTTTGTGATAGAAATTTTAAGAATCTTTATGGCAGAGAATGCTAGAATTTTTCCAGACCCTCCCCCTCCCCAAGTGAGTTTGTGTGTGATCTGTGCATTTACCACCACATGTGGAAATAGATATATTTTTGCTTTGAGGCAAACAAATCCGAGTGTCCATGCACTTTTCCCGAACGTGCCACTGGGTTTGGGGAAGATGCTGAGGGTGTCGTTGCTGGGTTGGAGGGTATGTGGTTGCCCTAAGCCAAGGTTCTGTCCATTTGGCCAACTACACCAGCAGATGGGCACATACCTGTTCTTTTTCTGATGGACTCTCAGCAATACTTTGCAAAAGTCAATCTTTTGAATTGTCAAACTAAAAAACAAGAAATGGCATCTCTTTGTTACTTTCATTCAAGCCCCAAGTCCTTAGACCTCACTTTTGATCACTAGGCAACACATTCAAGTTTTCTTCTCTGTCCGTGGTTCATGCGACATTCGTTCACTCCACGTTCCAGTTTTCCCTTCTGTGCGCTGCTTGCCTCTGTTTCTCACCCATTTTCCTACTGGGTTGGGGTTGGTGTTATTAATTATGGAAACTCATGTGTATCTGCGTATGTGCCTGTGTAGATCTATATTTGATATATTTTCTCCAAGGATGTTTCTTATATCTTTGAATATGAAATTTTTATATTGAATAATACAAAGGAAGCTACATATAATGTAGTTCCTAAGAGTTTGGAGTCAGATTTCTGACTTTACTGATTTAGCCATGTGAGCCCTAAATTACTTAAGCTCTCTAAAACCTAAATTCATCACCTGTAAAAAATAAAAATAAAAGGTAGCAATCATATGTATCTTACAGGGTTTTGCGTAAGAGTATAGAATATACTCTTACTTTAGTAATCACTATTATTACTAAAGTTCTAAATTTTTATGTGATAAAATGAATCACTCTGATGACTTTTGCATTTTATGTATTAAGGAGACCTTCTCTACCTGAGAATAAGTTTTCTTTCTAAAAATATATTATGCTGATATAGTCCCATACATACAATTATATTGTACAGTGATTATTTTAAGAATGAAAATAGATCTGCCCTGGCCGGTAGAGCTCAGGTAGTTGGGCATCATGCTGCAAACCAAATTGGTGGTTCGATTCCCGGTCAGAGCACATGCCTGGGTTGCACATTTGGTCCTCCGTCAGTGGGCGCATGAGAGGCAGCTGATAGATGTTTCTCTCCCTGTCTTTATTCCTCCCTTCCCCCACTCTCTAAAACTAAAAAATAACAAAATAACAAAAGAATGAAAATAAGTCCGTTGAAATCACATCCATTGCATCCGAGTTATAAAGTGGATAAAGAAAGTCTTACTCCATTTGGTCTGTTAGAAGAGAACACCAGGGACTGGGTGGCTTATAAACAGTGTAGTTTCTTTCCCACAGTTCTGGAGACTGGGAAATCTAAGATCCGGACATGTGGGCAGATGGGGTGTGTGCCGAGGGCCCACTGCCATGTCCCCAGACATGTCTGTGCCCTCACATGCGGCGAGGGCCAAGGGAGCTTTCTGGGGTGTCCGATATGAGCTCTTCCTCAAAATACCATCACATTAGGGGAGTAAGTTTTGCCATATGAATTTCAGGGGGGCACAAATATTTAGTCTGTAGCAAAGATGTTACAAAATAATAGCTAAATGGAACCCTGTTGTGACATTTGTATCCATGAACAATGATTTTACCTCCTACCTAAGAATTTCTCATGATACAATGAGAGAAGTACCTCACGAGTCATTAGATAAGTGGGCATTAGGATTGACCAGAAATAAGACCCAATGCCCAGAACAGCATAAGTCAGTCATTCCAGGGTCAAGTACAATAATCACTACTCCCAAGATATGCCTGATAAGGTGAAAATCAAATGTTCTGTAGGCCAAAGGTGCTTTTGTTGCCAGAAGTCCAAGGTTTGAGCATTAGCTATGTGACCATAAACCTATTCATTCTTCTGTAAGATGAAAATAAATAATGTAGATCTTTTTTTAATTTTTTAAAATATTTTTATTGATTTTAGAGAGAGAGGGAGAGAGAAACTTTGGCGTAAGAAAGAAACGTGGATTCGTTGCTTCCTGAAGGGGACCTGACCGAGGATCAAACCCACAACCTAGGTATGTGCTCTGACTGGGAATTGAACTGGAACATTCTGGTGTACGGGATGACAATCCTACCAGCTGAGCCACCCAGTCAGGGCACGTAGTATAGGTACTAACCTCACAGGCTCATACTGGGAGGAGCAATGGGATCGTAGGTGGAAGTTTTTTATAAACTGTTAGGTTGGGAAATTCACACTGCGGAGCTGGTCCAAGTTCTGACCACAGGACTGGAGGATGTGTTCTACCTGAAGTAATGGGACATGGGGTGATAAGGTTACAGAAGCAGAGGCTTTTTGAGGTCAGTCAAAGCTGGGTTGGAATTTTGGCTTTGACACCTATTACTGTGGCCACTTCATCTGAAGGTCACTTTCCCCAGTCATAAAAATGCAGATTTAGCCCGGATCAGTGTGGCTCAGTTGGTCAGATGTCATCTTGAAAAGCAAAAAGGTCACTGGTTCAACTCCCAGCCGAGACACATGCCTGGTTTGTATGTTTGTATGTTCTCGGACTTGATTATTTCTTTCCTTCCTTTCCCCTCTAAGAATAAATAAAATACTTTTAAAATGCATATTTATTCCTACGTAACAGAAGCTATGAGAATTAGTGGAGATAGTTTTAAAAAGTATCAGCACTATGCCAAACAAGAGTAGGTTATCAACAAATGTTATTTTCCCTTTCACTCTGAAATACAATCGGTATCCCAATTAGCATCTGGCAATAGAATGAGAGAAGTGCCTCATGAGTCATGAGGGGTGTGGATGCTAATAGTCAACACTTCTGCCCAGAAATTATATGCTAAGACCTTGGGTCCATCTATTTTTTTAAAAACCCAGTAACATATAATACAGAAGAGAAATAATTTTTCTAATTGTCTAGCTCAGAATTCAAACAATGAATTGTGTGCCATTAATGGTGGCTGTCTGGCTTGGTTTTTAAAATGTTTGCTGCTCTTGTGAAGATGATAGAAAAAAGGGAGAGGAGGAGTTTGGTGCTATTGAAATGCTTCTTCCGCTTCATCCCCTTCCCTTCATTCAATAGAGAGTTGTTGTGGAAGGAAAATATGAGTAAGTTTTCATGAAGTTTGAAGGGAAAGATGGAAGGAATTTTTAATATATTTTTCTCAAAACTAATTTCTCATGCATCCCTAGAGCGGCAGAGAAGCAGCCATCTGTGTTGTGCTGACATCTGCTGCTTTCTGACCTTTGCCAGGATGACAAAGCTCATGAATCGGCTTCTGAGAACCGTTTCCGTCCTGGAGTATTTCGTCAACCGGAGCTGGGAATGGAGCACGAACAACACAGAAATGCTGATGTCCGAGCTGAGTCCCGAGGACCAGAGAGTAAGTACAGCACTGCCTTAACCAACCGGGAAATCTCACTCATTTGGAATTTGAAAGTATTTCATCTGGAAAGCTGATGAATAAAGTTTCAGTTATATACAGGTTTTTTTTTCCACTAAGAAAATCAGTCAATGCTACCAACACAGTTGCAGGAAACCAGTTTCATGTGTGTAGATCTAGGTTCTTGGACTTCTCACTAATGTGCTGCAGTCATGCTTCATAATCTTACTCAGTTTCAATCTTTCGTTCACCCTCGTAGCTGTTATCTTTTCAGCAAACATTCTGTACCTATGTCTTTTTCCTCACAGCCATAGCGTATGACTGATGAAAAGTAATCATTGTATTGCTCACAAACGCTCTCTCATCCACTGTCCTTGTCATATCTAAGCCATCGGTGCCCCTCAAGCTATACAGTCCCTTCCTATGCTTTAAAGCTGGCCTCTGTCTGCTCTCCATTCCATCCCGTCTGAGGCCTTTCTCCATCAGCACCGGGCTCTGGCCAGCTTTGCCGATCTCATTCCCTGTAACCACCTCAGTGGTTCAGACTCATATTTCTCAAAACTGGCCTTCACTTCCATTGCTTGGCATCAGTGCTGTTTACTTCTTTACACTAGCTTCTTGGCCATCACAAATGATAAATCTTTGCGTATTTCTGAAATTCACAAATACAGAAATCTTTTGTACTTTGTACATGTTCTTAGCCTTTCTGCCCAGGGAGTCTTGAGTTTCTTGAACATGCCATTACTTTTCAGTTCAACTTTAAATTTTTCTCTCTCCTGATTGACATTTTTCAAATAAATTTTTTTAAAAAAGCATTTCTTGGGGTAACTTGTTCTTAAAAGCATGTAGAAGAAACCAAGTCATCTTGAGAAGTAAATGTTAGACAGGGAGCTAGTCTCACATGCCAGCTAAGGATTTTACTTATACAGTCTGGCCTCAGAGAGCATGATTCAAATCCAGGTCCTAGAATTCAGGTCATGGCACCTAAAGGTTACTTGCAAAGTCAAACACTATAGATGTTATATTCATAAGTTAGATTTAGAGGGATATTTTAACCAAAATCATGACTGAGTACCCATGCAATTAACATGAAATAGAGCTATTTTCATAAATACTTACATACCTTCACTAGACAGAATAACTCTAAGTACCTGTTAGAAATGCATGGATGATTGATCAAACCAGTTTATTTTAAAAAACCCTTCAAGTTATTGTACATTGTTTTAAAAATTAGCTTCCAATGTTAGATAGGCTTATCTTTATAGCATTTTCTCCATGGCATTTACCCATCTAAATAATTCAAAAGGTAATATTAGAGTTTCATTTTTGACATTTTACTATTTTAACCTAAAATAACTTAAGATTCCATGAAAAATTAAATGTGCAGTAGACTTAACATTTGCTTTCAAATGATCTCAGCAAAGGCAATAGTCCTAAATACTGGGATTAATGGCCAAACTCTGGTGTGGCTCAGCCCCCAGTTTGATTTGCTGTATGGAACCAGGTTTCTATACCAGGGCTGCATTGAAATCTAACTTAGAAAAGTGAAATGGTCTAAGAACTAAAGGTCTCTGTTCATGTAGAGAATAAATAATACTGAGGTACTTAGTGATACTGATGAAAAATAATATTAAAACAAAATGATTACAGAATTACTTTTGGAATGCAATTCATCTTTTGGGCAAGTCTGTGAAGCTCTCTGTAACTTGTTAATCTCATCTGCTCTCTTTGTTGATGTGGAGCATTATCTCAAATATTTGAAATATCTTAAACATGTATAATAACTAAAATAAAAATAAAATAGAATTAAAATATGAAGTCAAGGATAAGAATGAAAAAAAAAAAAAAAAAGAATGTCCATGTGTGGTCTACCAGATCATACCTAAGCCAGTGCAGTTAAACAGTGAGTTTGTTCTCGAGTTTTTGGTAGAAAAGTAAAAAGGGAAAATATACTTTCATGGTATTCTTTGTCCAAAAGGAGAAAATACCCTAGTGTTCCAAGAAAAGCAAAGCTTTCTTACCACTTAACTCTAAAAGAAATGTTTTGATGGGCTCCATTTAATGGATATTATAATGGATAATATCGCTAAAGCAAATACAAAATATAAATCCTGCTAAGTTATTCCTCAAGGCTTTGCTTCCCAAAGCTTGCCTTAATCTACATAATTAAGTAGTAATATTGCAAGAAAGGCTGGTAGGCCAAGGGGACACCCCCAAACTTAAGAGAAACAGAAAGAAAATGACACATAATTTGTTCCGGTCCCTAACATAGTATTCCCGTCACTTTAAAAAATAATTAATCTGCATTTACTTGAAATGAAATTAGGTTTCACCAGACTAATACCAGTTCCTTAAATTTCCCTCACAAGACTTCTTAAAGGTCAATTATTCATGCTTGATTTATGTTTAAATATGGCTAAGCAAATGGTAATCCATACTATCACTGCCTTTGAAATAACAGCTCAAATAATCTATTTTGAGGGGTCAAACCTAAGTCTTCTAAACTGATTGTCACTCATGTACATAAAAGACACTTTGTTAAGTGAGCAAAGTGATTGTCCACTCTGCAATTTTAGCAATCCATTGCCTTTTTGCGTCTCAGGTATTCAACTTTGATGTGCGCCAGTTGAACTGGTTGGAATACATTGAAAATTATGTTTTAGGAGTTAAGAAGTATTTATTGAAAGAGGATATGGCTGGGGTCCCAGAAGCAAAGCAACACTTAAGAAGGTAAGCATAGTCAGTCACTTAATATTTATTGAGCACTTTGTGTATCTGACTTTTATACCGGACATGAAATTTGAGTGGGCGAGGGGAGGAATTAACATTGTTGAAGCATTTACTACATTAACAGGTCCTTCCCTGTGTACTATGCCCTGTGATATACTGTTTCACTTAGAATTCAGAACACCCTATGAGGAAGGTATTATTTCTGTTATCCAATTTTTATCAAAGAACTAGTTAGGCTCGAAAAAGGTAACTTGTTCATAGTAACATATGGTAAGTACAAGAGCCAAATTCAAACCCAAACTTCACTGATTCTTCTACCACGCCCTATCATAATATGACAAACTATGGAAATGATCCCTGATAGTCATCATAATGTGATATAGAGAAAGGATAACAACAGGAGACCTGGTCGCACTATTTAACATGGCAAATCACATAACCACTCTTCAAGTCCTCAGCTGCCTTAAATTTGTCCCTTAAAACACAAAGAATTACAGCAGTCTGGTATAATTCTGGTAGAAGCAAAGGGTTTTTAATACAGAGAGGGTAAGAATGTAAAAGTAAATTGCAAACAGAACAGAACTTCGATTAGTAGGCTAAGAAATTCAAACCTACCCTCTAGTGAACAAGAACCATTGAAGATTTGTTAGAAAAAGGTATGAGAAAGAGAAGCTGTTCAGGGTAATACTATAGAAATCTGGTACTGAGAAAAAATGTAGAAATAAAAGATATAAAATCAAAAGGCTATCAGGTCATTTCTGCCCCTTAAACTATTTGCTTGTCACAGCCTGGAATAGACACTATCTAAAGTGTATGCTTCAGAAAACATTAATTAGTTGGGTACTTGGCACTGTTTTAACTTTGGTTATAAATTTCTGTTCCCCAGGCTCCGCAATATTCACTACCTCTTTAATACCGCCCTCTTCCTCATTGCCTGGCGCCTTCTCATTGCAAGATCTCAGATGGCTCGGAATGTCTGGCTCTTCATTGTGAGCTTCTGTTACAAATGCATCTCCTACTTTAGAGCATCCAGCACGCTCAAGGCCTAAGGACATCTGTCAGTCTTTACTTATCTGGAACCTTTCGGATACCTCTGCAACAGCGGACTGTGGTTCTCAAGATGAGGAAGTAACAATATGTAACCTCATTACCTGTCCAATGTGCTGTCTGTCACACATTCACCCCTGTTTCTTAATTGTATGTTTTTTATTACAGTCAGAGAAGGAAAGTCATGTCCTGCCCTATAATCATATATATTTTAGGAACAAATTATTTCCAGACTGTTTTCTAACACTCTAGTCTATGTCCTTGAATAAAAACACCAAAGTACAACCCTGTTTCTACACTTAGCACTTTTCTCGAGGACTAGTTTCAACTAAAAAAAAAACGTGGAAGAACACATGGTAGAAGCTGAATTATGCTGGAAAAAAAAAGAGGCAATTCTAACCTTGGGACTATTCTGGGGTACCCAGTATAACGATTTAAAATCAGTGTAAGTGGAGGGAGAATGGTCTCAACATCCTCTCAATACTGCGACAGAAATACTTTAATTCTCCACTGTAAAGTTTGCTTCCTTTTTGTGTTACACCATGGAGTCCTGGTTGAGGGCTGGGGGAATTAAAAAAGTGGACTTACATTTAATATTTGTCTTAACTATATCCACTTCTGAAACCTAAAGAGAACTGAGGTGTAAATAATTATGTACAGAATGAGGGCGCAATCATATCTGCATTGACTCGGTTTTTTATGTTTTTAATAAAAATCCTCATATTTGAATTTGACAACTATTATTTCTAAATCTTTTGAATTACCAAGTTTCTTGAGAACCTTCTCTCAAGCATTTCCTTCTGCATCGGAGTCACCAAATCCCTTATATTCAAACTTACTTTACTCAGGCCTCAGTAACAAATGGAAAGTTCTAGGCTAAAATCATAGAAAAAGCCAGTTCCCTGGTCTTTGCCGCCGAGGAAAGGAAAATTTCAAAAATTTAAATGCTAGTTTTAGTCTTTTTCTATAAAGAGGGGAAGATTACTCTTCTGCGATCCTCAGTATTTGCTAGTACTTTGATCATCCAACTGTACAATGTACAGCAGGAGAGATGTCATTAAGTGACTCCAAGTTTAAAGAATAGGTGTTTTGTTAAAAATATTTTGTGTAATGAAAATGAATTAGTACTATATTTATTCTCAAATTTCTGTATTAATAATCCCAACTTTCCTATTTGAGAAGTCAGTGTGTGGTGTAGTATTTGATGTTAAAAACATGAACTATTACTCAAATATAATACCTGAGGCCTACACAATTAAAAATAATCACAACTACTAGAAAATTCAATGAGCATAGGGTGTTAACAAGTTATGTTTATGCTCACTCTCTGGAATACTTGGTAATACTCTGACACATTCAAGTAGCTGACATATACAAGGCCTTGAGGGCAGCTTCTAGCATTATTTGCAATTTTTCTGAGCCCATAAAGGACATTTTGGGGGAACTCTTCTGGGCAGTGTCTTTCCCAATCTCATCTAACCTCTGGGAACTACTTTCCAGGGCAGATGACACAGCGCTGAAGCAAAACACCTGGTGATCATCAGCTTGCGATGTCTATTTTTGAGTTACATTGATAAAGACACAAACTAGATATGGTAAAAAATGAAATCAAGATATATACTTCAATGAGATTGGGTAAAACATAATAGTTCTAAGAATTTATTACCTTTTGATTATTGTTTCACTAATTGAATAAATTTCACTAATGAAGTATTCATTTTGGCTTTTGATTAAATGAAAATTTGAATTTAAAATGTTTCTCTCTGTGTTTTATCTTTAACTGCTGACTGTTGCAGATCTCCATCCCACTGAGAAAAAAGGCTATAATCTTCCGAAGAACCTACAAGACTAATATAAATTAACACATAGGTTCATAATGCTTCACTGTTTCTCACATCATTAATAGGGTTACACTTACGTGCTGAAGCATGTTCTCTCTGTGGCATTAAATAAATGATATGAATAAAGTTCTCTTGTGATTAATCAGTGAGAGTAGATAGGTGTCTGTATGAAAGAAATTATTTTAAATCAAGACCAATTAACAAGGATTTGAGTGCCTAAGTGCAATGAGAAAGAACCTACTCTGGGGGGAAAGGGATGGCAAGTAACAAAGGAAAGGTATCTATGTTTAAAAAAAGTCTCAGTAATCCCTACATTCTGTACTCACTAGATACCTGATGCAGTAATAAATACTACCGAGTTGAAGACAGCCACCACCTGAGGCAACTGATACTAGAGAAAGTTGAGGTAGATGGGCCAACATCTCAGAAAAATATTTCTCACAATTTTATACTAATGTAACATCATCATTCCCAGTAAACAATAGTATCTCAAGGTAAACAGTCTGAGGGACTACTACCCAAATAGTGTGTTATCTCACAATGACCTTAACAGGTCAGCCTTAAGTTTCCGAAAACACCAATATTTTCCAAAGTTTGCAAAAATCACATGCAAATTTCCACATGGCTGTTTTTCTAGAACTACGAGTCTGACATTCTGAAAACACAAGCAACTACCTACAGTAAAAAGTATGGTTGTTTCATATGCCCACACAATGTATGGAAATGTGTTCACTGCCTAGATTAGTTTTTAAATACACACACACATGTATTTTTTTAAAGGTTAATGAAGGAGGACTTCCGCCAAGATGGAGGCGTAGGTGGACCCACACTGCTTCCGCGCACAATCAAATCTAAGAACAACTATTTTTAACAACGATAAACACAACCAGACCACACAGAAAATCGACAATACGGAGTCCAAAAAAAAAGGACGAAACGCTCGGCTAAACGGGTAAGGGGGGCGAAGCCAGCAGCGAAGCCGGTTGACCAAGAAGATCCCTGACCTGGTGGCGCGCAAGCAGCCGAAGGCGCGTATCCGATCCCAGGCTGGCTAGAGGCGCGGCTGTCTGTCTGCGGTAGGTCGCGAATTTACGTGCAGATAAACCAGTGAAGAGGCGAGCATTGAGACGGCACGGCACGGGGCAGCAGGCTCAGACAATTCTGCTTGGATAAACAGGCCGGGGCCAGTGGTGGGACGGGAAAAACTGGGCTAGCGGAAAGGACCGCCATTGCTCCCTCCCTGACCCCGCCCCCACATACAGCGTCACAAACCAGCGACCTGGGTGGCCCCGCCCTGGTAAACAACTACCGCTTCGCCCCTCTTACTTACTTACCGGCGCAAACAGACCAAAAATGGCTCAAGAAAAACTCAAGAGCCCCAGAGCCAATAAATCTAAGCGATGAGGAAATAGCCAAACTTTCAGATGCACAGTTCAAAACACTGGTTATCAGGATGCTCACAGAGCTGGTTGATTTTAGTCACAAATTAGAGAAACATATGGAAGCTAAACTAATTGAAATGAATAGTAATGCAAAGGAAACTAATAGTAATGGAAACAAGATTGGGACTCAAATCAATGGAGTGGACCAGAAGGAAGAAAAAAATGATCAAACAGAAAAGAATGAAGAAATAAGAATTCAAAAAAATGAGGAGAGGCTTAGGAACCTCCAGGACATCTTTAAACGTTCCAACATCCGAATTATAGGGGTACCAGAAGGGGAAGAGTCACGAGTGGAAACCTTATCTGAACAAATAATAAGAGAACTTCCCCATTCTGGCAAAGGAAATAGACTTCCAAGAAATCCAGGAAGCTCAGAGAGTCCCAAAGAAGTTGGACCCAAGAAGGAACACACCGAGGCACATCATCATTACATTAGCCAAGATTAAAATGAAGGAGAGAATCCTAGAAGCAGCAAGACATAAGGGGACAGTCACCTACAAAGGAGTTCCCATCAGACTGTCAGCTGATTTCTCAAAAGAAACCTTACAGGCAAGAAGGGGCTGGAAAGAGGTATTCCAAGTCATGAAAACCAAAGACCTACAACCAAGATTGCTCTATCCAGCAAAGCTTTCATTTAGAATGGAAGGACAGATAAAGTGCTTCTCAGATAAGACCAAATTCAAGGAGTTCATCAACACCAAGCCCTTATTATATGAAATGTTAAAGGGATTTACCTAATAAAAAGATAAAAAAGTTGAACAGTGAAAGGACAGAAAACTCACAGTTATCGACAACCACACCCAAAACGAAAGCAAATTAAGAGGACAGCTGGATCAGGAGTGAATCATAGAAATGAAGATCACGTGGAGGATTAGCCACAGGGGAGTGAGAGGAGGAGAAGGGGGAGAAGGTACAGAAAATAAGTAGCATAGACAGTAGATAGAAAATAGGGGGGAGGGTAAGAATAGTAAGGGAAATACTGAATCTAAAGAATTTGAGACACGTGTTCATGAACTAAAGGGGGAAATGGTGGGGGAGGGGCATGCAGGGTGGAGGGGGGAATAGAACAAATGTAATGGCATAATCAATAAAAAAGTAAAAAAAAAAGGTTAATGAAACTGGCAGTTGCTTGATTTAAGATGTAATTTGCTTATCAGAAGGTAGTACCCTGTGAAGTGTAGCTACACAAGGCAAAGGATTAACTGAAATTGAGTTTAAATAGCTAGAAGAGTCGTTTCTATTTCTATTTTTAGTACGTCCATACTTTAGTATATACATAATCAACTGATTTACACAATCAATTAGTATAACTGCTTGAAAACAGAGAGCAATTTGTAAAATATTTATTATACAGTTTATCTAAGTTGTTGCTGAAGGTCTGCTTTAGTACAATATGTAGCTGTCATTAATAGATCCTTTTCCCCACACCTTCTCATTTTAAGTTTTACCTAAAATTAGACAATATGGTATAAATGAGTTATATTTTGAGGAACCGTTCATCTAATTCCTTTAGATAAACATTCATCTGAAAATGAGTTTTACTTTCCCTTTTTAATCTGAATGCCCTTTATTTCTTTTTTTTGTCTACTTGCTTTGGTGAGAACTTCCAATGCCATGCTGAATGAAACTGGTGAGGGTGGGCATCCTTGTCTTGGTCCTGATCATAAGGAAAGAGCTTTGTTTTCGCCAGTTATATTACCTGAGGGTTAATAAGCATTTAATACAATTTGGAGCTGCTAAAAAAACTATTTAAATGTTTTGCTGATTATAATCAACTCTACTGATTTATAACTTGCATCAACTGTTCAGTTTAAATCATGCATTTATATTTAACAAGAAAAATAAGTCCAATCTCATAATTTAAATTATGAGATTGTTTTGTCTGGACAAAAGCAAATATTAACTAAGTGATATTTAAAGACTGCTACAGTTTTCCTGGGCTGGGGAAGCTCAAACACGAGGGACTGAAACTTCATTGTGGATACATGACTGTGGAAGGACAAAGACATTGCTTTATGATGTGTCATTTCATTTAGAGTCTGACACCCAAGACCGACACTAAATGAGTGGATTTTGTTCTTTTAAAACAAAACACAAAAACCTAAGGTGGTTTGTTTCCTACTCTTAAAATAATGCAAACTCTTTTCATCACTAAAGAAAGATTTCAGAAGGGGAAAAAAAGTATATGGACCTAGTCGGATATTAATCCAGGCAGCAAGGTGTGAAGAAATGGCGACCTCTCTAGACAGTGCTGACCAAGGGCGGATCCCCTTTGGCTTACTGAGAGTTGCTAGAACTCTGAATATGAGAGGCAGTATGGGTTAGAGGACATGGTGAAATCTGTATGGTCCTAAGGCTCAGGCATAAGTACATTTTAAACAATAAAAAATACACATCTTGAATCCAGATTCAAGATCCTAAGCTTTGAATTTTAAGGCAAGGACATTGCACATAAATTTTGGGGACTAAATGACTACCCTGAGATATAAAGACAGACTGTATAATATTGCCTCCCATAACACCATTAAAAAGAGATCTTTTTTCTTTGTGAATTCCAAAGTGTATTGATTATAAATTTTGCTTGCATTTGTAAATTTATTATAAAAACTCAGTATTTTGTATCATAAAATGTGTATGAGAAAAGTGTGATATTAATCACCTAAGATGAAAGTTAGAATTTTGTGACTCTAGTATTGAGTTAAATTTTTAGCAAAAGGTAGTCTGAAGCATACAAATACTGCAGCAGAAAATTATTCACCTAAATATTCCACCTCTTCTTACTGGCCAATGAATGCAAGTACAGTTTAAAAAATTTTCATGTAACTTGAGGTGTCAACTTTTAAAATATTTAGGCTGACGTATATACATGTAGATACTATGAACAGCCTAATAAAATAAAAAGCAGGACTGAGTTAGTAAAGTTAGCTATCTTACTGAAGGCACCCCAGGCACCAACCGAAGTGCCTAATGGGAAGGCAGGTCAGTACAGTGTTCTCTGCAATTGAAAAGAAACACTTGGTGAGATCAAAACACTTAACAAATCTTAATATACTTCCTCATTCATCATCCAAAGGGCTGGTCAGAATCTTATGTCTTGATTGCCAAAAATCTGATCTTGCTATTCAAGGAATTTCAGCTGGAAACCTTTCTTAACTTTTAAATAAAAATCAATAGCAAAGCTGAATTTTTTAAAAGAAATTTCTTTTGTAGTTTTAATGGGACAAATTAATTTCATTAAAATTTCAATATGGTATTTGGAAAACATGAAAACAAATATATATATATGTACCAAAATAATTTTTAAAATTCTTAAAGATTCCTGTCATAATCGTAACAGTAAGAAAATAATTCTACATAATTCTTGTTTTTCCTTCCATAAAAAAACCCCTGAAATTTGATTGAACTTTCTGACAAGCAAATTTACAAAACCAAAACTCAGTCTAAAAATAGCTAAAATTCTAATTCTCTCCAGCTGAAATTCCCTGAGACACGTTCAATTTAGTTCCTAGTCTAACTTCATAAAAATATCTGAAGAAATAAAAAATACATGGATTGTTTTGGAATTTTCTGGATTCAATTATATTTCAAAGCATGTCATGTCACCTGTATTTATCAGTTAACTTTGTGGTTCCTAATGATAAAATGTGTATTTTAAACATTGATGCTTCTGTTCAGCAAAACATCATTCAATGTAAGCTTCATTGCAACGTAGTTTTATCAGTATTTCTCCTCTTGCTACATTACTGTCCCAACTGTTTTCAAAAAACTTTTTTAACCTTCAAAAAAAATCCATTTGAAAAACTGTAACTGTGACATCCTGTTCTCTAAAAACCATGATTTGAAATCTAGTTTTCAGTCTTGGCCTTGCTCCTTACCTGGAGTTTTTGTCTCCTCACTTCCCTAAGTGATTTTAAACATGGGGATTGGTTAGTAACTCTTCTATTATTAAGTATTACAAAAGGAAAACTGATGTCGGCACACACACTCCAAATAAGTATTTAATGGCACCTGAATAATATCTCCCTTATTATTTTTAATCTTTTATAGTCTGAAAACTTTAAATCAAGCCTTAAATACTAAGAAAGCCAGAACAACACAGTCTGATACACAGTCCCCTGCATTCAGGACATCCTGAATGCAGACACTTCTCCCATCCAGTTTTACAGTTTAATGGACACCGTTGAACGTGATCGTCTCCCAGACATGACAGCTTGTTTCCCTTGGAGAGGTGCCTCACACTTCTATTTTATTTAAAGTTACCCTGTTGCCTACTCACCACAAAATGTATAAAATATTCTACTTTTCCTCTTAATATTTTACAAACTGATAATTTCCATCATCAGTAGTGGATCTTTTTATTACTCACCCCCCAACTCCAAAATATACCAGCAATATAATGATCATATTAGGAAATTTAGCAGGATTTTAAAAAATGTGCTTTCTTCTCCCCATATAAGTGCCCACTATACAATTTGTGAATGATACTTCTGTTACACATTATAGCACCTATATACTTGCCCCTCTAAGAACTCACCTTCATCTTCCATGACCCTGCCTTGAAAAGTTAACAAAGTCAATAGCCAGAGTTTAAAGAAAAGCAGTTACCTTCATAAAACCAAATTACTGGATAAACGATCTCGTCATTATGGCTTAACATTAATATGGCTACAGCATGTGAGCCCATCGGTTTGCCTCTAGTAACAATGTGACCTGATCACAACTTTTTAAAGTCTAGACTAGTTTTCCGTATGTTTTACATATTTTATTCTGAGACAGTATTTTAAAAACAAAAGGACGCAGACATTAGCACTATTAATGATTTTTTCTTTAGATGCGGTTTGACTTCTTTCCTTCAGGTATTCAAGGTCTGATTTTGAAACAGCCCATTTGCTATGAAAATATCAGGAAGGGTCATCTTCAAAGCAATATTCCAGTTGGGCTTCCTCACTGATTAGCTGCATAATTTCTTCTAGGACATTTGTAACAGACACAACATATATAGGATTTCAGTTTTGGTTTCCTTTTTTTCTCTAGGTATGAATCCTGCTTCTTTTTCATATTTTTTCTTTTGAATATATTGCACAATATTTTCTTGTTAAAAAAGGTTTTATATCTCAGGCAAAAAGTTTTTCTCCTTCATCTGGGAGGTGCTAATGTGTATTATTTTCTAAAAGAGGTAAGTGGTTGTTTGTGTGGCCATCCTCAAAGGGAACCTACGGAGAAAGAGACCGGAGCATCAGTTTTATTCCTTGTGCTATTTCCTCCAAACACAATGCTTTATTTGGGGCAATTTTTTTGGAGGGGGGGCACCAAAAATACTACTTAGATTTAACAATGGTACTGTGAGTTCGAGATCAGTACCATTTATTCTACACCACTTACAGAGCTGACGGGTTTGTGGGATCCAAGTCTGAAACGACAGTAAATTATTTCAACTATAAATTTTCCAATTCCATGTAACATGCCTGTAATAAAAATGTTTTCATTAAATTATGCTTTTAATGAAATTATTTCTTAAATTGCTATATAAAACTAAACTAGTTATTAATGGAATAAATTAAGGAAAGAAATAAAGCAGTCTGCTTTACTCCCACAGTTAAAAATAACAAGACAGTTAAATTAATTTCTTTTCAAAATTACAAAACCAAGTAACTCATGATCTTGACAAAGCAATCTCTTCAAGGGTACTTAGTAATCTCACACCCACGTAATTTTGAAAAATAAATAATATAAGCATCACAAACTTAAATGCATTTAAATGAAGCAGTGACAAAAAGACTTTTACAAGGAAAGGTAGTTATTCATCTCAAATATATAATTAAAAGTATATAAACTACTCGGCTCCATGTAATATTGAATAGAGGTTGGGGAAAAGAAGAAATTATTTCCTTTTTTTATCTACTGTACTTAACTCTCAAATTTTCATGATTACAATTCTGCAAGTTATCATTGTTGAGAGAACTCCATAATCTTAGGGCAAAATGGCCCAAATCATAAAAACACTAACTGAACTACCACAATATATGATTTTACATATTATACAGTTAAAAATACTTTAAGTGAATAAGAAAATTTATATTCAAGTGTCTACTATTTCTAAGTGTCATTTATTTCTAAGTATTTTCTTGTCTAATCCTACAACACACTTGCACAGAAACCATCATTCCCTTTTTTATAAATGAAAAAAAAACTTTAGAAGGGTAAGTGATCTATAGGAGGCGACCATTACACATATATGGCAGGTCTTGGGCTCACGCCTTGAGTCGTTCTAGCTCACTAAGTCATCTCCCTTAAACAACTGAATGCAGTAAATCTAGTTATGTTTAACCTTAAGCAATTAATTTTGGAGGTTTGGACTGAAGTCTTAAAGTGTAAATTCTTCATTTTATCAAAACATGAAAGTGTGCATATTTCTTGTTCCTTTTAAGTAAAAGCATCTTAATTTCAGTGTCAGCAACACTTTTAGAAATTAGACAAAAGAAAGAATGAATCTTTACCTGTTGTTGAAAAGATTCCTCCAACAATACCACAGAGTCTTACAAAAAACTGCCAGAATGGCATATGCTCTTCAGTAACTGTCACCATAAGAGAACTGAGATCATATTTCATAAATATCCCAGAGACTCCATGGCTGCCTGCAGCATGGTTAACAACACGTTCCTGAAAGGGAGGCAAAAGGACAGGGAGAGATGGGAGGAGGAGAAAAACCAGACTCATGTCACGTGGGCACTTACTTTTATAATCAACACGAAGCCCTGAACCTGTACCGCATGAGAGGAACATCTAAATCTTTGTACACATTGTCCTATGAGATTAAAATCTTAAAACAATCACATTTTTGTATTTTCTTTGTGTGGTTAGAGTTTGAAGCAATCAGAAGAACAGAATCATACTTTCCTATTTTCTATAAAAGATCACTTTACATACAAGTTTTCTATTGATCTCAAGAGCTTACAACTGAATGGCACATTCTTCACTGACCAAATCAATTTTTTAAAAAAGCTTATATTTTGACTTTAAACAAATATTTTTATATCTATTTGCTAAGAATTTACAAAATAATACTACCTGTCATTTAAATAATCAGAATTAAAACAAATATTTTCAGTCTGTGTTGTTCATTTTGATATAGCACAGGAAGAAAACAATGCATTAATTTGAAAGATATCAATATTTGAGCTACTGGTTCAGTGTTTAAAGAAATTTTTTTCTTTAAAGAAATGTAACTAAAATTATAAACCTACTGCAGTGTGCACACTGAGAAACTAATTCTACTTCATTTCATTAGGTTTATACTTTCAAAAATCAAGTTTGCAAACTTTCTAATAAATTTCCATTTCCATAAATTTCTCAAAACAACCATGCTACCAAAGTGGTTTGCTATGACTTTTATTTGAGGCCCTACCTATTTTGGCTAAGCTATAGCTAAACTGCAAGCTTTAGAATAAAACAATTTTATGTGGACATTACAAAACCCCTTTCCCTGTTAACACAACAGAGTCTTATGAAGCCATTATTCAAGTTTCCAATAAAGTGACTTCATCTTAAAGCTCTGATATCTCCAACCATGCCAAAATTATAAATATACTGTCACCAACTATATGAATAAAAGCTGTTTCAGGGATCAGAGCATCCATGTAACAAAAGACTAATAATGAGTCCCTATGGGGTGCATGAAGAGTGAAGGTCAGTTCTACCTATTTCTGTCCTCCTCATCCTCCACTTTACCAACTCCAGTTACTCCATTTTTTTTTAAGTACAACTCAATTATTTTAGTCACCTTACCAGCACAAACCCCACAATGGTCAAATGCTCTGGGATTCTATTTTTTTAATTTAATTTTGTTACTTAAAATACATTATGGAGATAATGCAACAATTTCATATCAGAATACAGATATTGTTTTCTCTCTTTTTAAGAAACTGCATGTTCCTCCATTGTGTGGATGTACTACACAATAAAGAATCTCATACATACATCATTTTTGTATTTTTTTGACTTCATCTTTGCATTTAACTTCTAGAAGAATGATTGCTGAGTCAAAGCATAAATGCATATGTCATTCTATACATACTGCCAAACTCCGTACCACAGAGACTATGCCATTTTGCATTCCCATAGCAATAATGTCCCATTGCCTGTTTTTCCGAAAGCCTTGCCACTGTGTAGACTGATGTTCAGGTGGTGCCAATCTTAGTGAGAAATGTCACCTTCCCTCCTCTACAGCAATGTAGAAAAGCACGAAGTACACTTGTACACACTTGACCTAGTCTCGCTCTGTGTGTGTAAACACACACAGTTACACACTTTATTTTTTCCTTCAAACCATGTAAAGAGTTATAAACATGTAACATTTCACTCCTAAAATCTTCAATATTTAATCTCCTTACAATAGGGAAATTCTACAATTATTGAGGACGCAACCATCACAAATTGTAAAACCATTAAAAGAAAATTCTATATTGAGGAAAGCAATTTTTTAAAGCACTTAAATGCCTTAGAATTATTTAGAATAATAGTATTTGAATATTCACCATCTTAAACACAGTAAGAAAACATGAGCCCAGAACAGATGAGAAATGTTAAACCATGCAATTCCAAAAGTATGATCCTCACTGCCATATTTATTTATAAGGCAACTCTACCCTGAGATTATAGAACATTTGTCCTCTCAAACAGACAAATACAAGGCACAAATTAGAAAGCCAAACCCTCAAAATCTGTTACTTGAGCCACAATAACCATGCATGCCCTAGGTTATATACATTAATTAAAAAATAAATAACAAGCACATAAATCAGAAAATCTTCTGGCAAATGAGAAAACTGCAGCCTTGACTGGTATGGCTCAGTGGATTGAGTGCCAGCCTGCGAACCAAAGGGTCACCAGTTTGATTCCCAGTCAAGGCACATGCCTGGGTTGCCAGCCAGGTCCCCAGTAAGGGGGTGTGCAAAAGGCAACTACACACTGATGCTTCTCTCCCTGTCTTTCTGCTTTCCCCTCGCTCTAAATATAAATAAATAAAATCTTTTAAAAAAACTACTAATACCAATATATGAGAAAACATTACAAAATTAAGATATTAAGAATAAAATAATATCACCAGTTTAATAATTTAGACTTAATTGAATATAAGACCTTCCAGATTTAAAAAACTTACTTCTTTGTTTGCTCTAGAACATACACCTACTTCTGATATTTTATTACCTTAAAATAAAATGTTAATGCATTTCAAAATTCCCACAAATTTTACAAGGAGGAGGACACCAACTGAAACTAAAACCTTATTTTGTAACAGAATATAAAATGCTAAAAAAAAATCGTCAGTTGGATTTAACTTACCCTTTCTGTCACAGAAAACTGATGGGTATCTGCTGAAATTTTATACGTATGTAGTTTTGTTGGCACAACTGTAATGAAATACTGGAACATCCGGTTGTCTAGAATAAAAACAAAATGTGTTTTCCCCCCATCAATCTAGTAGCAACAAAACTACTGCCAATATATCCTCCTTCTATTAAATACACTCAACCTGAAATTTAATGCTACTTACAACTTAATGTCTAAAAAAGTAGTTTTAAAACAACGAATGAAATCAAAATACTCATGCTTGATAAAACAAGTTCTCAGTAATCATAAAATAGTCACATACACACACACACACCTTTTATACTTAAAAAGATGAACTAGTCACTTAGATACCTTTACAGTCATTATTATCCTTATATTGAATATGGAAAATAAAAGTAGCATTCCCTTATAGTACAGAGACTTATAATAATAAAGTTACAATACTATAATCACTGCACAATAAATGTTTAGTTTATACTGATATCTTAAGATAGGTAAATAAACCAAAGTTGAATTAGCTGGCTTTTAGATAAATATATAAGGAATTGATACCATATCAGAAAGATATATAAAACTTCTCAGTGATGGCCTGGGGGTTACTGTGTAATCAAAGGGATTATATATACATACTCATTAAGCACTTTAGGTTTAATACAAGTCATAAATACCAATTTATTACCAATTATTAATTTTAAATAATTAACAGTTCACACAATACGAAACATTAACTCTCTAGGTCTGTATTATAAAAAATTTAGAATTAGGTATGTTATAGTTTCCAACAGATACGTAATAGTGCCTCATTATGTTTGACCTGCAAACAAGTGTACTTCACACCACATGGTAATAACCATCTATGAAAACTAGGTGCATGAATAAAATGTATTGATTTTAAACATACAGTTTGATACATTTTAACAAATGCGCTCATCCATATGATCATCACCACAATGAAAATATAAAACATTTTGGTCACATCAAAAACTTCCTTTGCACTTCTCTGTGGTCCATCCTCTCTATCTCTGGCCCTGGGCAACCACTACGCAACCTCCTATTGTCAGGGATTAGTGCTGCCTATTCTAGAATTCATATAAATGGATGCATACACTGTATGTCTATTTTTTTTCCTCAGCATGAATAAATTTTTATTTCTAAAAATCCATTTTCTCTCCTCTTATCTCAGTGTAATTCTGAACGGGGGAGGGATGGGTAAAAGCAGGTAGGAGGGCGAGAGGTACGCGTAATGGTTTCTCCACACACTAGCGTTAAACAAGTTTCTACCATAAGAAACCAAAGCCTGTTTCAACTTCACCACTTATTTCTCTTACAACTTGTACCACTGTAATTTCCAAAACCAAACGGTTCTCCCATTACTAATGGAGAAATAGTATCTTCTAATTAAAGGTTATTTTTTTGACGAGTTCTCTCATTGCTAATTTCATCTATATGTATATGGTACACAAATGTATGCCCTAAATATTATCACAGACAATGTTAGGGTGAAAGGTGCCAACTTTGTCTACCACCAATAGAAGGCATATCAATTGTAGGTGGTCTTCAGTTTCATCCTTTCAGTTGTTCTTTGATGTAAGGTGAGTTGCTCAATCTGTGCTTAGTTTTAGGTGTTTTACAAATAATCTCTATCATGTCACAGACAAAGAAAGCAAGCTAAAAATGCTAGGAAAAAAGGTGTTTAGGTATTAAGTATTTACGAAAAAAGATGACATGGAGGGGGTGAGGCAGTAACTAATGCCGTGTGGGTGGGATAATCAGACCTGGCAGTAAAAATGAAGCACAGAGGAAATTTCTCATCGTAAGTGAGGAGTAAAGTGTCACTACAATAAATAACAAACGGGTCAAAGAAACAGGACAGGAAAAACTGGAAACCTTCAGCCAGTGGCCAGACAACTACTGAAGACCTATTCTTTTGATGTTAATTCAAGAGAGGGCTATAACTTTGTTAAATAACTTAAGTGCCAGGCTGGGCAGAGGCGGGGGTGGGAAGGTGTGGAAAATACAGTTGAATGACATTTTGTTGCAAGCCACAAAATGTTCCAAAGGTTTCAGACCTGTCCAAATCTGCATGGTTTTAAACATGTAACTGTTAAGTAATCCCCTCAAAACTTCTGGAGAACATCAAGGAGAAGGTAGTTACCTAAACACAACAGATTTGTAATGCTGACGTGTTTTTTCTCTTTTGGAAAAAGAAGCCCAACAGAACATGTTAGGAAGAAGAGTATACCTGCTTTAAAGCTTTGAGTAACTTACTGACACTCGTCTGGTGGCATTTTATAACGACCCTAAATACCTACTAGTCTTTGAATTTAGGAACGTGGACATAAAGTGAGCCTTTTGAAAATTAATGTTTATATTTAGTGCCACTTCTGTACAAAAATTTATAGTTCATTTTAGCATCTTGAAACAAAGTATTAATCAACATGTTTTCAAATGAGCATCTCTTAAGTAATATTTAGTGCATTTTGGTGTAGAATAAATGTATACTTAAATTAAAGATGAGATTATAATGAATACAGTTTATAATTTCTACTCACATTAATAAATTCATTACACTAACGTTTCCTTAAGTGAAAAATTCTCATACAAACATAACATATTCATGAATGGAAGTCAGTATTTTAAGTATAACATCTGATTATGAGACTATGCTAAAAGAGTAAAATACTGAAAAGAATATTAATAAATCTGTTCAGATTAATAAAAATGAAACCCTTAATTCCAGTTCTGTAAAGGCTAGACTTTCTACTGGCACAGGAAGCTTTAGACATCCTTAAAAGGTCTGCCAGGTGGGACATTCCACGCAATATTACTGCTTAAGAAGAGGAAAGCAACCAAAAGCCATCGTGAAAGTCAAGAATAGATTATTTGCTAAAAAAGTAATAATAATACCCACCCAATATCTGGAAAAACTGATACTTTAAGTGGAATAGAAGGTTAAAAAAAGTAAACTATCTCTGCTGTAATGTACAACTTCTATCTCTGTGAATAACCAAACCACTCTGGAATAACTCTAGGTTTCTGATGTTAGCAAAGCTCTCCAAAGAGGTTTCTAAAATGGTAAATATACATTTTAGAACTTTGAACCTTTATAAACAAGGAAATTCTTCTTGGAATGCTGAAACTTTCTTTTATTCTAATTCTTCCTTTGGTGAATATAGGAAAGAAGTTCCGCCCTACTGACACATTAACCTTTCATATACTGAGAGAGTTTTTAAGTGCTACTCCTTCTCTAGCTTACATTTAACTCTAATTTCTTACTCTGTTCTATGGATTTGTTTTTAACATTTAAATTTTATCCACTACTAGGACAAAGTCTCTCCACACACATCTCCAATTAAAGGTTATCAACCACTTAAACTACTTAAAGATCTGTTTATTTGTTATAAGGGGGTTAAGAACAGGACTAAAAATATGTTAATATTAAAGATATAAAAACATTGCCTATATACAAATTTCAACAGTAAATATTAAGTACTTACGATCTACAGCAATTTTTTCAGTTCCGTCTAGAGGATTAATAATTCCTGGAACGAGCTCGCCAAAAGACAAATGATCTATTCTGTGAGAAAAGTTGTATGCTGAGGCAAAAAATAAAAGCAACAGGTAGATAAGTTACTATTCAAAAACACATATTATATATGAGTTCACATTCTTATCTACTTTCAGATGAAAACATCTAAAATCTGCAAGTACAGTAATACGTACGGTATTTATAACTGCATTAATTTTGAGGAAAATGCAAATAAATGTGGAAATGTATGTAAATTCTGATAAAATGCTATATCTCAAATTTCATGATTACAGACAAATTAAGGTCTAAGAAATAATATGACACCCAATCCTAATAACCTAAAAAGTTAAGTCTTTCTTGGTTCAAATCCTCACATAATAATAGGATTATGTTATCAAAACAGGGATGATACCAATGAACCCAAATATATTTGGATCAGGTATACTTTTAATACACTGCTAAAGGGGATGGGACCAAGATTTTTTTGACCAAATACACTGCTGATTTTTTATGGAATTATTACTTTTTTATTCTCAAAAGCAGACTTTAAAAACTAAGTTTTATGACAATCATTACAAGAAACTAGCTTGAATACATACATGTGTATGTAGCCATACTTAGATTTACATATTTCCTTCACCATCCATAAAAATTAGCAGAAATGTGTACAAAGTGATACAAGGCACACAAAGGCTCTCCTCCCTAACTGTGGCAACCTCTGAGCCATGACTAAACAGAAATACAGGTAGCTTAAAGACAAGAGAAAATGGATTAGAGCTAACACATTTATTATTTACTTTCTCCAATAGATACCTGTTTTCAAACAGCCCACTTTCAAAGCCCTACCTTGCACCTGTGCTAAAAAAAAGAAAAAAAAGCCCACAACTTTTTCAAGTTTATCTTCATGGAAAAAAACCTCAGATACTGCTTACAGTCATGGTTGACAAGTGCTGCCAAATGTGCATGACCTCGGGGATGTGGAATTGCCCTGAAAGGAGGAAAAAAGATTAAAGTAATAACATTCAAATATATAACCAATTAAAATCTGAAAAGGGATCTTTCCTAAGTCATATAATTTTCTTAATATAAAATAAGAACATAGTTGGCCTATGATTTAAGGAAGTAAGTCTACTCATCTCAGCAATACTGTCAACTGAGTGTTGGCAAACTTTCTATAAAGAGCCAGAGAGTAAATATTTTAGGTTTTGTGGGCCAAGATGAAAAATTTAAGTCAGTTTGTAGTTAGGTACATAAATAAGTTTTCACAAACTTCAAATGAGCACAACTATGGTCCAATAACACTTTATTTTGGCTCCTGAAATTTGAATTTCATATACTTTTCACATGCTATGATACATTATTCCACGTACATTTCAGTGAAGCGGAGGGTGCTGAAACTGGACAGCACTGAGGGGACACATTTTCAATTGTCACAATTACTGGGGAGGAGTTCTACTGGCATTTAGTGGCTAGCAGCCAGAGAAGCAAGGGGTCCTGCCAAGGCAACGACAGTCTCACACAAAATAATATTGTCCCACATCTTGCTTGACTTCCAAACATTCTAAGTGGCACTACATAAGTAAAAAACCTATGTATAATAATCTGAGTCTAGAACTTAACTCCATTTATCTATACAAAATAATTTGTTGTAGTTTCCATAGACACTAAATTCCCCAGGAAACAGAGGCAATGTCGTATTTTGTTTTGTTCACAGTATTACAAAGAGCTGTTCCTTATTTCAGAATACCACCTCATCAACAGAAATACCATTCATGACACTTGAGTGGCCAACATATCTGTTTCAGTCTGCATTTGCAGCTGTTGTAATGAGTCTTCATTTAAGTGGCAAGCATCTGCCTACTTCATTATTTTATCGAACGTAGCCATGATCAAGGATTTGCACACTGAAATAGTTCTCCTTTATAATACAGTTGAGAATAATTCTGTGCCTGAGAGGTAATGTGAGATATATATTTTTAAAAAATCAACGTTGAATTTGGCAAATCTGATACCAGATTATTTGGAGTGGTTTACTTCAGAGGTGGTAAGTATAAGATGCAAACCAAATGTTTTTCCATTTGGCTCTCTTATTGCTGGTGTGAGTTATAACATGAAGGGAGAAGTGAAACTGAGAACAAAAGCCACAGTGTAGAGGTTCATAATGATATTTGTTATAGTTGCCCCCTTTTGGTTAGATTTGGTGTAGGTTATTGCTTGTATCCAAAGATGTAATAAAATCTAAATTTCTCTGTGCCAAGTACGATTTGCCTGTATGATACCCAAACATTCTAAGATTCCCAGATACCGACTGAAAATGGAGGCAATGAGTTCTGGCAACAGTAACAAAACGACACAAAAATGAATGTTAAAAAGAGTGGGACAACAAAGCAATGTGTGATATGATCAATCTAAACACTGAAATAGTTTGCATAAAAGTCTAATGCTCTCTCTCCTCTCTCTCTCTCTCTCTCTCTCTCTCTCTCATGTTCTGCCTTATAACCTTCCCCTCAGCATGGATGCCCTGGTCTCCTTAATATATAAAATTGCTAACCATCCACTAGTTTGGACACTATTAAGGTCTTTCTCAATAAAACCTCTGCTGATGTGGAGAGTAGGTCAGGTACCTTGTTATGTAGTTCCTTACCAGCCATACTTCCTTCTAGCCTCAATACAACTATAATTAAATAGCTACCAGTGCAATTCACTGTTTAAAGGTCAGGCTCTCTCAGACTGTCAGTACCATAAGCACAAAAACCTTTGCTTTTTTTCTCTTTTCATCCTTGGTATCTAGCATGGTACTTTGTACAAAGTAGTAGTCAAAAAATGTCTCTTACAATGAAGAACTATTCAGTCCTGCAACTCAACATGGAAGAGATGAAGGAAGGGAGGCAGGATCAGAGAATTATTTATTCATTCAGAAATTTACCAAATATTCATTGTATAACAGTTTCTGTGCTGGGTGCTGCCTATGAAGGTAGATGGTCTAATATTTTTTCCTTAACTTTTACCTACTTTAACTTTTTCCCAGACACTACTAATTGCTAACTACACTGAAATACTTGTCTTAAACTAGTTAGGGTTATATTTTCGTGATGATCAGCAAACAGAAGAACCAAACAAAAACCTAATACCACCGAACAAAATGAACAAATTAACGAAATGTCTAGGTAAGAGCTTTCAGGCTACTAAAACTTGGTTAGCAGATTTTAATTCACATTTAACTACAGCTCATTTACTTTAACATATAAAATATGAAATGAGTATTTCACTTTTGTTTTGAAGTAGTGCTTAAAGTCAGTAGTCTTCTCTATTCTGCGTTTAAAGCCCAGAACAGCAGTCTTGAGACTTCAAAAATATCGATACAAAACATTTTAAGCAGTTCTTTAGTAGTCTTGTAATATTATTTTAGTTAAGAATTTACTTTTAACAAGCTGCCAACTTGTCTAAAGTATTTTCAGTAGGTGAAAAGAACATACTTGCCCACAGTAATGTGAAAATTCCCTGCTACTTTATTGACATACAGATGACCATGAATTCGGCAAGCATCTGGAGGCTGTGATGAATCATCTTCCCTATTGCAACAGGATATGTTAGGGTTACTTACAGCATGTTTAATATTGTCATCAATATTGATCTGTAAAGATGAATTTTTCAGGTAATGTCTAAATATCAGAAGAAGTTTTTTGAAGTCTATACATTTGTTTAAAAAAGCATATATTTAAAAATGGAAAAAAATCACATAATAATCAGACATATATTACATTTACACAAATCTAAAATTCCATGGTTCTTCAAATCTAACCAAAGGATAAAGTCCCATGACAGAAGACAAGGCTACAGGTAAAGAGTAAGTCCAACAAAGACAAACTTTCACCATCTTTTTTTGGCACTGTAGGGAACTGGGGAGGATAGGAATAGAAATGAGGTAAGGAAAAGGCAGGCCGTCTAAATTCACAGACAATGACACTTTCTTCCTAAGCAAATGTGAACCTGCTGTATAGTTTTAAAAGATCATTTTCATTATTTTAGCATTTCCAAATGTCAGCTATTCTTATCTATAAAAGAAAAAAACCACAAAATTCCTAATCAAAGTTTATACATCATAATGTGAAATGCAATTAATTTGTTCTTAAAGCATAAAATAATTTCATATGGAGGTGTAACAAAAACATATAAAAAGAGAAAAATTAACCGAAAATGAAATACAGTGAACTCTGAACAACACGAGTAGTAGGGGTGCTGAAATCCACATATAACTTTTGACTCCACCAAAACTTTACACAGTTTCCTGTGGTATCTGTAGGGGATTGGGTGTTAAGACTCAGGGATACCAAAATTCACAAACGCTCATGTCCCCTACATAAAGTGACACAGGTCAGTACATACAGTGGGCCCTCTACCTGTGGAGTACCAACCCCAGATAGAAAACAGTACAGGCAGTTATTGAAATCAATCTGCACATAAGTGGACCTGAGCAGTTCAAACTCATGTCATTCAAGGATCAACTGTAATATATTTATAATAATCCTGATCAATAACATAGGCTATGCATTTAAGAGTAAAAAAAACTTCATCAAACAGAATGATTACATTTTCCTGAGAAATATGAGATCTGGATAACTAAATCAGTATTAAAATTTTGTCAAAGCAAGTTCATAATAAATAGTTGCACACTTAAAACATACATCTCACCTTGGTGGAAGTGCTGTTGAACTTTTAAAAGCACTTTTAAATAACACATCTTGAAGTGAATGTTCTTCTTGCAGTCTACTTTGAATCAGCTGCAGCATCCTAAACATAACACAAACAAGCAACAGCTTACAAATATGGTAAGGTACACAAAGAAAGCCAACCCTTAAAAAATAATTAGATGATTTAGTTAAGCCATGCATTTATTATTTTAGGACTTTATTTTAAAATAAAATACTAAATTTCCTTTGGTCATTTTTCTTGGAAGAAGAAAGAGGTGAGGCAGGGTGGCTACATGTCTAATAGCTCGGCTACATAATAAACCCGTCTGACTGCATCAATGGTAGACGTGCTCATCTGAGTATCTAAATTCATCTTTCGTGTATGCATGAAGTAATTATAAAATTCCTACTTTTTGTACAGCATTGAAAAAGCATTATAGATATTTAAAAAAAATAAATAAATAAATAAGGGACCACACGATATAGGTCTGAAAGACTTAAAGTGGAAGATTTCTGGCCTGTGAAGCCACAGCACCAGCATTCGATTCTCATTACAAACCAAGACACAGTGCCATTCAATACTACCTAGTGACTCCTTTTCTGAAGACACCTGAACTTTATTCAATGATAAGACTATTCTAAACAAAATACACTCTATTGATATTTTTTGAAAAGAGTATCAGCATATAAAGCAGAGGACTGTAGGAAACAAAACATCTACTTTCTTTTTAAATATACCTAGCCACAAAAATTAGTTGCTTGAGGGTTTTTTAAACAAAATTCTTATGTCCACAATAACTTCTTAAATTACTTACTCTAAACACCACCACCAAAAATAAAAGCCTTTCCTCTAATACTTCTACCTTTGGACCATATTATCTCCTAACATTTTCAGCAATAATTTTGTATCATCAGACATGATGCTATTTTACCTTCTTTAGTTCTATGTCTTTGGAAAACTAACATCCAAAGTTATGTGTATTAAAGTTCAAGCTCAGCAATTATAAAAATTATACATAAAGGAAGAGGAATGAACAGACGAAACACAGAGCACTTTTAGGGCAGTGGAACTATTCAACAGGTACTATAATACTGGATACATGTCATTATACATTTGTGAAAACTCACAGCCTAATGTAAACTATGTATGGACTTCAAGCAATAACCATGTGTGAATGTAGGTTCAAAGACTGCATGAAATGTACCATTCCAGTGTCAGATGTGCATAATGGTGAAGGCTGTGCAAACGTGTGTAGTTTTCACTCAATTTTGCTGTGAACCAAAAACTACTCTAAAAAATAAGGTTTTTAAGTAAAACTTTAGAAGAGTTATAAACAAATATAGGCACTTAAAAAAGGAAGCAAACATAAATCTGATAATACTTCATATCCCATCATAATGATAAACATTTTCCAGAAGTACAAATGAGAGCATAAAATACTTATGCACCATCAATTAAAAACATTGGTAAAGCAGGACTAGTTAAAATAACAAGTCACTTTCAGAATGTAAATATAGTTCAAAATAAATCTTAAATCTACAAATAAAAAGCAGAAATCAGGTTATGTCCAGGGACTGAAATTTACTTCTACAAGAGGGAGAGTAATTAGGATGCTAAGTATTTTAAGAAAGCAGATCAATTGAGGGTAAGCTTAGATCTCTTTCAGCAAATTCTAAAAGTAAAGAACATTGGTAAGTACATTATTCAGAATGCTAGGCCTTGGATAGCTCTAGTCCATTCAAGAATATTTGTTGAGAAGCAGACATCATTTTGTAGGAAGCTTCAAAACACCAGATCCTATCTTCAGATTTATACATTTAAAGACTAAAATCTTTGAATATAATGCTGGCAGCAATTGAAAGCTTCATAATTTTGTGTCTTGTATTTCCGAAGTTCAACTTTTAGTGTTGGGCAGGGAGAAGAGACGATGACACCAAACGATGTGTAGATGTGTGTATGTGACTTCTACTTCAAACATACCAACAAATATCCAAGCTCATATTCCACGTATGAAGGTACATAGGAAACTCTACTATGATAGAAAATGGCTAACATTTTATCAGTAAAAACTCAATCCCTGCTTCCATTTACTACTAATCTTAACAATGAATAAAATTCCAAATGAAAAGTGATTCACACTTTATTATTTCTAGATTTAAGTAACATATTTCATCTCTAGATGGCTTTACACTAAGACCACTAGAATCCCAGAAACACCTACTACTCAGTTCAACTACATTCAATTTGCACTTCAATTTTAAAATCTCCCCAAGTCGTCTACCTGAAAATTAAGAGAGAAAGGCCTTTGAAATATACTTAGTGATGATAAAAAAAAATTTTAAAGATGGGTAAAAAAAATTTTTTTGTAATAATCTTAATTTAGGTAAAAGACTTTCTAATTATAAGACATAGCCTGGAAACCAAAACAAAACAAAACAAAACAAAAACCCACAATCTCTGGTAGAAGTAGTAGAGCAACCACTTATAATAAAGGACTCATTTTTTAGTATACAAAAAATTCTTTAGAGTTGTTTAAAAGAAAAACACCAAGCAAAATGGGTACATGGCATGAACAAGCAATTTCACAAAGGAAGTACAAATAGAAAAAGGTCTTCAATTGATTCAAAAAGAAATGACTATTTAAAACAAGCACATTGCCATTTTTCACCCATCAAATTGGCAAAAGTACAAAAGTCTTGGTATACCCACTGTTGGTGAGGTTGTACAGAATCAAGTAATCTCATATAATTTTGGAGTATAAACAAAACTACTTTGGTAAGATATTTGGCATTATCAAAATTTTACTCCAGTTTTGAGATATAATTGATATATAACATTTGCATAAGTTTAAAGTGTACAACATATGATTTGATATATATTTATCGCAAATGATTACCACAGTCAGTTAACAGCAATCACCAAACATACTTAAATTTTTTTCCTTGTGATAATCTAGAAACTACACACATGTGCACCCAAGTACCTAAGGAATTAATTAGGTTCAAGAACTTTCAATAAGCATTGTTTTCTTTTTAATTCTCACTTAAAGACATTCACTGATTTTTGGAGGAGCAGGAAAAGAGAGAGAAAGGGAAACATCGATGTGAGAAACACTAATTGCCTGTCCCTTGTATACACCCTAACTGGGAGCAAACCCCCAACCTAGGCATGTGCCCTGACCAGGAACTGAACTTGCAATCTTTTGGTTTACAGGACCACACTTCAACCGAGTCAAACCAGCCAGGGCCACTGAGAACTGTTTTCAATATTAGACTCTTGGCAAGCAATCTACCCGTAGTAATCACCCAATTGGATAAACTATAGTTTATCCATAAAATGGACTACTATATGTACATAAACAGGAAGCTATACAAAGGATCACATTAGACAAAAAGAGAGCAAATTATAGAACATATGAAATGATCCCATTTGTATTAGAAAAAAATAACATAAATACGCAAAAAAAAAAGAAAAAGAAAATTATATGTAAACAGAAATTTCTAGAAGGCTACACAAGACATTTAACTCTAGTTATTATCACTAGTCAGTACTAGGTTTATGAAATGATTAGGAGGCTTTTACTTTTACTTTATAGCCTTTCTATTCAAACTGAATGTTAGACAATGATTATATACTGCTTTTTTAGATTTTTAAATAGTTAATAAAATTTTTAATAAGAACTAAAGTGTATTCATTATCCAAAGTGCACTAGAAATAGGATAAACATGACTTTAAAACATGATAAATTTTCTGAAAGTCTAAAGATTGTATTATATACTATATTCTGCTGATATTTCACCCAGAGAAATGATGAGAGAAATATACTAATGTATGAATAATTTACAGTAGACAAAATGGGACCCAATTTCTGTGGATCACAATACTTTGTTTACTTATTACCTCTGCCACTCTTTTTGCTGTGGTGAAAGATCAAATATTACCTGAAATAAAGGAAAACATAATCACCAACATTGTCAAATTCTCTTGGCTTTTATAATAATAATTTTGAATTTTTTCTTTGAGAAACAAGCTTATAGTGTTCTTAAAAACAAGTATTCATATTTATTTCATCCTCTATAAGTCAAACTATAAAAACTTAAATGTATTTTATCTGTATTGAAAAAGAGTAAAAGAAATTTTATCACAAATATTTTCCTACTAGCTATCTACATTTATGAAAATGGATATAAGTTGGTAATCTATCATATGTACAAAATGGTATTTTAGGACTTAAAATCATTTAAATGATGCCAGCATGAAACTTTAGATATTTAAAAAGAAAAAAAAAGACATACAGCTTAAGTATAATATTTAAGCTTTCAAAGCACATATTCTTGCTCGGATAATACCATGATGAAATCAGCAAATTTTTATAATGGGCTAAATGATAACACCATAATTCTTAATTGTATTAACAATAAAGAATAATTCCAGAAATTTTATCTGGGCACTATCTTCATCAGTTCAAAATCAGACTTGGCTACTTATATAATTTGGTGAAAATAAAGTTTCTCATGGTTTGTGGTGATATTCACAACTTAATTTTGCAACAAAAAGTATTCTTTTGATTTTCATAAAAGCAATTTATAACAAAGCATATTAATCCTACTTTTTAACTTATTTAATTATCCTTCCATAATTAGGCATTAACCTACTAGTCTCTCTTTATAAATTCTTGGTTTTAAATTAAAGTAGGACAATCTCTCACTCTATTAGAAACAGTTCTATTTCTGTACCTTTGGTAATTTATTTATACCAACCTACAGGAAATTTCTCCTGTAATTTTGACCCTTATGTCTATCTAACATCTACAAACCATGTGCTCCAGGTTAAATTGTCCAATCTTTCTGATTTCAGTGAAATTACTCTGATTACTCCTCCTGCTGAACTTGTCTGCAGCATGTTTCCCAACCCTTTTCACACCACAGCACATGAGGATAATAACGCTTATATCTATAAAACACACCCCATGCAATTGCTCCCCAGTCATCTTGTGAATAAAATAAGTGGCAGTAGGGACTATGTGATTCTTCCTTTGACTTCCCCGAAATGCTTAGTATAATGCTTAGCACAAGGGGTTAAAGAAACTATTGCGTGGCCGACTTTGTGCAAGGCACTATACTACCTAATTCTTTATCTCACTTAACCTTCATAACCACCCTATGAGTTTGTTGTTATTCTTTTCCTTTTGCGTATAAGGAAGGCACTCAAAGGCTGAAATTTTTTCTTCAAAATCAGATAGTACAGGTCAGTCTGTAAATCCAGCTCTGCCAGATTCCTCACCTTCACACATTTTTTAAAATAATTTTTTTATTTAAATTAAAAAAAGCAATATAACATAATAGCAAAATAATAACTATCATGGTATATTGTGTGATCATGGTTTGGGGCTAGTGAAGTTATTAGGATTACATATTTAAAATCCAGAGTGTATATTAAAACAATGAATGAAAATTTGGAAGTAAAATGATCTCTTAAACAATTCTGTATTAATGATATTTATTATATTAAAGATACTTAATATTTTATACTAAATATAGTATTTATTTTAAATATTTTCATATATATAAGGACAAGGAAATGAATACTTACCAGAAACATTGTTAAACATTTTAAAAATTACTGATAAAGAATATACAATTAAATATTTTAAGTTCCTAACTTTCTGGCTAAGGCATGACCTATAATCATATGACAGTTAAATTTAAATAAAACTTTCCTACGCCACAATAAATGGAAGAGATGGCAGAAACTGTTTACAATGGAATCAATGAAGCTATCACTACATGATTCTAACAATTCATTAGTGCTGACTACCTACAAGGCATTATGCTATACATTTTGTGAACTATAAAGTAAAAATAGTTAATACTTCTCAGGAGCTAAAATCTAGATAGACAAGCAATTCAGAAGAAAATATATAAACAAAATCAAGGACTTAATAAATGGGAAGAAAAGAGACTGGGAATGACAGACACTCTGAATATATAGAAAATGCTAGAGAAACAGCATAAAAAATTTTAGAGGATAATTTCAAGATGATTAAGTCTCATCATAAATAAATTTTCACAATGCTCAAAGAAATATAAAAATTAGGACACAATCTATGTCATCATTTTAAATCATTCTAAATTAGCATCCATATGCTAGAAATTTTCAAGAACATATACAAGACAGAATACAAGGGAAACTAAATTGAGAGCCCAATGCAAAATTTATTTTATGGAAGAGAAAAGTACATCTAGGCAGCAAGTAAAATCTCCAAGTCAGAGGAACAAAGGAAAAAACAGTTACAAAAGATAAAAAGAGACTTCAGAAATAGGCAGTCTTCATCCATGCAACACTTTTAGTTCAATCCAGTGTCCAAGGCCACACGGGGAAGGCATTCCACAGTGGTGCTATTTCCTAGCTTACATGTGGCCTGGACAGTATTTTAAACTAAGCAAAAACACTGTCATTGCTGGTTGCTAATGAGGACAGTTACACCAGTTGAAAGAAGTCACTCTTACCAAATTTAGCCTGTTAATGCAAACAGAAAAAGAAATGTGGGATGCCCTGAACCACTCTGCCATCCCAGACACATCTGCAGCTTCCTCTTTTCCTTTCAAACCATCTGAGGATCTAATCTAACACAGAAACACAGTATATATAACCTCCTTCATCTAGGTATGAAAAAAAAGGAGCAAGTGTAAGAACCAATAACACTCTACATCAACTCTCAATTACTTATCAGGCCACTTACTTCCCTATTTTAAAGATGAACAAGTAAATCAATTACTCAAGGGACATATTAAGAGTTATTAATTTTAAAGAAGTGGTCAATATGAAGTACTAGAGCTAATTTTCCTCTCTGATACCACTTCTAAACATAAGAAGAAAAATGTTAGTTTTTCTAATTGTTTCTCAAACATACTGGCATCATGAAGACAGAGAAAAAATGGAGTGATCCACAATATAGTAGAGGTGGAAAATATAATCACTGAATTTTAAAACATAGCTCTGTCCAGTGTGGCTCAGTGGACTGAGCGTTAGCCTGCAACTATATGCCAAGAAATTTGAAAACCTGGGTGAAATGGACAAATTTCTAGAAAAATATAATCTTCCAAAACTGAATCAAGAGGAAGCAGAAAGCCTGAACACACTGATAACAGCTAGTGAAATTTAGGCAGTAATTAAAAGCTCCTGGCACATAAAAGCCCTGGACTGGACAGTTTCACAGAAGAATTTTACAAAACATTTAAGAAGGAGCTAACCCCTATACTCCTCAGACTATTGCAAAAAATTCAAGAAGAGGGAGGACTCCTAAACTCTCTTTATGAGACCAGCATCATCCTAATCCCAAAACCAGAAAAAGACACAACACAGAAAGAAAACTACAGGCCAATATTGCTGATGAACACAGACGCTAAAATCCTCAACAGAATATTGGCAAACCACATCCAGCAATATATCAAAAAGATCATACACCATGATCAAGTGGGATTCATCCCTGGGGTGCAAGGGTGGTACAATCTCTACAAATCAATAAGTGTAATACATCACATAAACAAAAGGAAAGACAAAAATCACATGATCATAGCAATAGACACGGAAAAAGCATTTAATAATGTACAGCACCCGTTTAGATAAAAATACTCAACTCAGCAAAGTGGGAGTAAAGGGAGCATACTTCAACATAAGAAAGACCGTATTTGAAAACCCTAGAGCCAACATGATGCTCAATGGGCAAAACTAAAAGCTTTCCCACTAAGATCGTGAACAAGACAAAGATGTCTTCTTTTACCACTTCTATTCAACATAGTATTAGAAGACCTAGCCAAAGCAATCAGAGAAGAAAGAAATACAAGGCATTTAAATTGGAAAGCAGGAAGTAAGACTGTCATTGTTTCCAGATAACATCATAGTATACAAAGAGAACCCTACAGACTCCACCACAAATCTACTCTACCTAATAAGTGAATCTGGCAAAACAGCAGGACACAAACTCAACAATCAGAAATTGAAGGCATTTTTGCACTACAACAACAAAATATCAAAAACAGAACTCAGGGAAAAAATCCCATTTGATATAACAACAAGAAATATAAAGTACCTAGGAATAAACCTAACCAGGGAGGTAAAAGACCTGTACTCAAGAAAACTACACAACACTGAAGAAAAAAATTAGGAAGACACAAATAAATAGAAGTAAATACTGTGTTCAAGGATTAGAAAAATTAACATCAAAGTCCACACTACCCAAAGCATTTTACAGATTCAATGCAATCCCTATTAAAATACCAATGACATATTTCACAGATACAGAACAAACATTTCAAACATTTATATGGAACCATAAATGACCCCAATTAGCCACAGTAATTCTGAGAAAGAACAACAAAGTAGAATAGATCACAATACCCAATACCAAACTGTATTACAAGGCCACTGTAATCAAAACAGCCTGGTAATGGCATAAAAATAGACACATAGACCAATGGAACAGAACAGAGAGCCCAGAAATAAACCCATCAATCTTTGGTGAATTAACATTAAACCAAGGGGGCAGAAGCACAAAACAGAGTAAAAATAGCCTCTTCAACAAATGGCGTTGAGACATGTGGACAGCTACATGCAAAAAAAATGAAACTTAACTACTAACACCATACACAAAAATAAAATCGAGATGGATAAAAGACTTAAATGTAAGTCACAACACCATAAAAGTCTAGAGGAGAACATAGGCAGAAATATCTCAGATACTCCATGCAGCAATATTTTCACCAATAGGTCCCCTAGAGCAAGGGACATAAAGGAAAGAATAAATAAATGGAACTTCATCTAAATAAAAAGCTTCTGCGTGGCTAAAGAAAACACCAGAAAAATAAAAAGGGAACCAACTGCACGGGAAAATATGTTCGCTATTGATACCTCTGACAGGAGTTTGATCTCTAAAATATATGAAGAACTCACACACTTCTGCTCCAAGAACACAAATAATCAAATTAAAAACTGGGCAAAGGACCTAAACAAACACGTCTCCAAGGAAGACATACAGAGGGCCCCAAAATATATGAAAGGATGCTCAGCATCACTAGCCGTCAGAGCTGCAAATTAAAACCACAATGAGATTCCACTTCACAGGGTCAGAATGGCCAACATAAACAAATCAACAAACAACAAGAACTGGAGAGGTTGAGGAGAAAAGGGAACTCTACTATACTGTTTGTGGGTATGCAGACTGGTACAGCCACTGTGGAAAACAATACGGAATTTCCTCAGAAGACTAAAAATGGAATTGCCTTTTGACCCAGCAATTCCACTGCTGGGAGTATATCCTAAGGATCCAATTCAAAAGAACCTATGCACCCCAAGGTTCACAGCAGCACAATTTACAAAAGCCAAGTACTGGAAGCAATTTAAGTACCCATCAGTAAATGAGTTGATAAAAAAAACTATGGTACAACGGAATACTATGCAGCAGAAAGAAAGGAGTTCCTACTTTTTTCGAAAGCATGGATGGAACTGAAGAACATTTATGCTAAGTGAAATAAGCCAGGCTGTGAAAAACAAATACCATATGACCTCACCTATAAGTGGAACCTAATCAACAAAACAAACAAGCAAACAAAATATAACCAGAAACACTGAAATAAAGAACGAAGATAGTAACAAGAGGGGCAAGGGCAAGAGGACAACAGGGGGAAGAATGGGAAGGGTCATCAAGGAACATGTATAAAGAACCCATGGACAATACCAAAGTGGGGTAGTATTGAGGGCGAGCTGTGGGGGTGGGTGGGGCAGGGGAGAGCAGTGGAGGCAAAATGGAAATATGCTTGTACAAAAATAAAAACAAACTTTTTTTTTTAAAAAAAAGCAAGGTCTCTGATTCAGTTCCCAGTCAGGACACATGCCTCCGGTGCAGGCCAGACCCCCAGTTAGAGGCATGTGAGAGGCAACTTATTTATGTTTCTCTTGCACATGATGTTTCTCTCTTTCTCTTTCTCCTTTCCATCCCCTCTCTCTAAAAATAAAGGAAGGAAAGAGGGAGGGAGGGAGGGAGGGAGGGAAGACTGAAAAGAAGATTGGTCCTTCCGGATCAAAATAATCTTCAGAACTCAGAGGCAAAGTTCAAAATATGTATCTAATGTAAGGAGTAATAAAGATATTCAGAACAACTCTATAAAATTCGATATCATATGACAATTTTAAAAAGCAGAGGTAAAAACACTCTTTCAATATCATTAAAACAAATAAACGAGCAAAAAAAACACTTAAAAATTAAGATCGCCAAGGATGAAAATCCCTAAAGGGAATCCACATTATTTATACAGGATAAATATTTGGATTTCAACAGTAAAAGTAAAAAAGCATTCAAGTAGATAAAGTAAATATATTACATATGAAGGGAAAAAAATAATTGTGCCAGAAGACAAGGAATGTCTATAAAATTCTGAGTGCAAAACATGAAAAAGCAAGAATGAATTTTCTCCTCAAGCAAGCTTACATGTATGAACAGCAGAATGGCACAGGCAGTCATCCTAGAGTCCTTGGGACCATTTATCACATTTCTGCTGATAAATAGTCCCAAAAAGTTCCTCCAACACAGTAATAAACAAAAATCAAGAAACTAAGAATGTTAGAAAGAATAACAGCATATAGAGGTAAAACTGAATAATCATTATTATAATAATATAAAATGTAATGCAAATCTTGAAGTATCTAATAATTATCTTCCAGATCTAAAGTTTCAGACAAGTGTAATATACAGCAACATGGTGCCTAAATTTTTAAGATACTTAACCTCATATAAAATTACTGTGATATCAATTTTTGAAGGGGAATAAAGAAGAATGACAATAAGAAAGGTACTAAATTTTTTCTTTAGAAATTTCTATTTAAAAAGAGCATACCAAAAGAAATAAATATATTTGTTGTTTTAAGCTAAAAATAATTTTATAATAAAACAAACCTAAGGGCTCCTTTTTTTGCTCCTCAGATTCAGTTACTTCTAATTCTCCTCTATCACTGTTAGTCTTCACTTTGCAATTTTGCTTAAAAAGGCATTCAGGGGATCAATGGTAAATGAAGAACTCAGGAATGCATGGTAAACGTAACTACCAAAATGCCAACAAAGCAGTCAGCAACTCAAGGCAAAACTGCTTCTTTTTTTTAATTAAATATATATTTTTATTTTATTGATTATGCCATTACATTTGCTCTATTTCCCCCCTCCATTCCCCTTCACCCTACACACCCCTCCCCCACCATTCCCCCCCTTTAGTTCATGAACACATGTCTCAAGTTCTTTAGATTCTATCTTTCCCCTACTATTCTTACCCTCCCCCCTATCTATTTTCTACCTACCATCTATGCTACTTATTTTCTGTACCTTCTCCCCCCTTCTCCCTCTCCCACTCCCCTGTTGCTAACCCTCCACCTGATCTTCATTTCTATTGTTCACTCCTGATCTAGCTGTCCTCTTGGCTGTCACTGGTCATGACTTGTTATCAGCCTTTGTAATATGATACCTGCCCCAGTGATGTGATGGTGATTTCTTCCTCTTTCTTAAAGATTTTATTTACCTATTTTTAGAGAGAGGGGAAAGGAGACAGAAAGAAAAAGAGAGAAACATCGATAGGTTGCCTCTCACACATGCCCCACTAACCCGCAACCTAGGCACATGCCCCACCAGAATCCAACCAGTGAACCTTTGCTCAGTGGGAGGTCAGCCAATCAACTGAGCAGTCAAGGCTAGTGGTGATTTCTGAAGTCGATTACCTTATACACAATTTGTTCCATAAAAAAAATATGAGAATGTCAGTATCTCACTAGTTTTGGGAAATGGAGATGTGAAAAAGAAAGGAATAATGCACATGAAATTTCTCTTCTTAGAAACTGCTCCGTTCTTGATTATGTTAAGAGAAATACAAAAAGGACACAGAATTTCCAAATCATTAGAGGAAAAGAATAGTTCATCACTATAGCAACTCTAAAAAAAAGAGAAAAGGAAAACATTTAGAAAACTATTAGAAAGGAAAACTATTAGAAAACATTAACAAAAATGTAAAATAAGAATAAGGTTATAAAACAGACATGAAAGGCTTATTCAAAATGCTAACCATGCTAACAATGATTATCTCAAGTTTTGGTATTACATACAACTCCCCCTTCTACATTTTTACAAAGAATATGCACTTCTTTAAAATTGAGAAAATATATTTTAAAAACTCGCTGAGACAAAACCAAAGAAAATATAAAAACTGTTTTCAAGGGAACAATTTCTTAAAGCATATTACTCTTAAAAATACATGAATCAAACTTACTGGTTCATAAACTAGACCATTTGCAGATGCAACCATTGTTTCTGCTAAATCCAATACATCTGCTCCAACATCTGCATAAAAAAATTAGAAGTTTTATATTCTATGTTAAGAGCCCAACTATATCTGATATAAACTAACAAATTACCAGAAAACTTACTTTCCTATATGTTTATTTAAGTTAAAATAGTAGCATTATATAGATTTGGTTGAATTATTCCAAAAATTAATATTTTTTTTACTTCTTGCTCAGTAAAAAGACAATTCAGAATGTCACCATAAACAGTATAAAGTTTACTGAAGAGCTTTGCAAAAAAAATGTAAGAATCTAATCATGAGTACTAAATGGCTGCTACACAAAACATTAATTTTAAGAATTATTTTAGATTAAACGAAATCTTAAGGCAAAGCTACTGATTTTTAAAATATCAATAGAAAATGTTTATTTGAAAAGGCTAGAATTCTAATGGTATTCAAACAACTAAAATAAGGTAAAATATGATGTGTTCAGTATTAACACCAGCTCATAATTTCAATACAAAGTATTTCTCTTAAAATCACTAACATAAGGAAAAAAATAAATGGAAAAGGTAAAAAGATTTAAGGTTCCTGTGATAAAATTTCCCAGAAATTAACTTCCTTAATTGGATAACACTATTTCACACTTTAAAAAACTTTGTCTGAACTACTAAATTATTTGTCTCTATTTTTCAAGTGGTAATTTAAAGATAACTTTTATGTAAAAATATCATCATTTTTTAGAGTACTACTGATTCAAACATTACCCAGAATATAATATATTAACATCTTTTCACTTCTACCAGTACAAGCAAAACAGAAAAAAGATCACTATTAACTTCAAACACTTGGGTATATATTTTAATATGAAAGAGTAAAGGGTAATAAACTGGAAGAGTGAAACAGGATATTCTTGAGAAACATGGGTATAAAAACTGGTAATCCAAACAAGAAAGAAGGACATATACCTACACTAAAACTTTTATTCACAAAAATTTCCTTCAGTTTTTTTTTTAATTATACTAATGTGAAAGCTGAATCTCTTCTCTTTCTAAAGAAAAAATTTAAAGAATATAAATTGGGGGAGGAAACTTACATTATTAAATAACACTGCAACAGCATTTTAAGATACAGTAAAGGAAAAACAGTTAAAACAACCAGTGGTTTTACTTTTTCCTAGCAACTGTTTGAACTATAGCTATATATGGATTCATCAAGTTAAAGGTATACTTACACTGACACTTCATGGCAACAGTAATATCTATGTTGATTCTCAATTTGCTAAAAGACAAAAAGGAAACTTTAATACCCACCAAGTAATAAAAAACATGAGAAATATAAGTCAACTCTCTGAAAAACTTGGATTTCAAGAATATATCAATTAGAACTTAGAAAGCATTTCTTATGGCAAAAACAAAAGCACTTTGAAACTAAAATTCTATTCTCCAATCATTCCAAAAGGCTTTCTGATTTTACAGGTTTTTAATACTGTATCATGCAATTTAATTTTATTAAATTAAACAACTCCAAGAAACTCAGAAAAATAAGTTTTAGCCTTTGTTTACATAAATCTTATTTAAAATAGTCTTTTAAAACTTTCAAAATCAAGAGTTAGGAACTGCAAACGTTTCTCCTCTGTCAAATAAATACTATACATCAAGCATTCTAATTATCTTCTATATTTTTTATCATGGACCTATAAAGTGGTGGCTTCACAGTTCTGTAGATAAAACAGTGGTGTTCAGGGCAGTACAAACGCCTGGCTTAAGATCACATAATCACTGAACTGGCATAACTGGAAACTAGGTCTGGGTGACTCAATAAATGCAGCCAAACTGCCGGGAAAAAACTCTGATGCTTAAAGTTTTGCATGGCCTTTTAAAAATGCTTTATTAAATAAATGATGAATTCAAATTAAATTGCTTTTCAAATATTAGAATTAATTAAGCACCATAAATAACAGAATGAGTATAATCAATATCAGTCTCATCCTGTGCTGCCTATCAAAACTTCTTTCACTCTAAGAATTTGCATCAGGTTTCAAAATACTTAGAGCTTCAAAATAATTTTCAACAGATTTTTTAGGACTTCAGAGTCTCAAAGTTGTGTAGAGTTCAAACTGGGCTCCAAATAACCTTGGGGTTTAGGCTCAGGAGATGCTGTAGGAACCAGGAGAGAAGAACAAGTAGACAGGCTTCTGGGTTTCCCCACTGGGCTTACTTATAAGACTAGTCTTATATGTAAGACTACATTTGGGAAAGAAAAAAGTGTTTCATTGGTGCTAAAAACAAATAAAATAACAAAAATAACACAGTGTTTGAAAACCCATGTTATCAAGAATAATACTCTTCATTTTATAAATGAGGAAACTGAGGCCCAAAATAAGTCAGCTGCATGACTTACCCAAGGTAACAGCAATTAATAAATGTTGACTGACTTCTCACTTGTGTCATGAGGAAGGTACTATAATTATTACCCCCATTTAATAGAAAAAGAAACTGAAACACATGCAGATACAGATTTGGTAACTTCCCTAAAAACTCACATAGCTAGTAAATGGCAGAGCTATGATTAGAATTGAGAAGTAAATGTCCCTCCCATCTAGTACAATCTTATAAACCTATTATCTTCGATCAATTAAAATATCCCAATAATACAAATAAAATAAAGTATACTTGTCTCCTTATTCAGGCACTGTATTTTCAAACTTTTAAGTGATGTTATTTACATTAAAATTTAGTTTGGATGTAATTTATAAAAATCGTTATAAGCATATACAATGTATCTTCAGTTTATTTTCCAGTTTATGCAGATCAGTAAGCTATTTCAAAATCTAAAAAGTAAAGTTTTAGCACATTAAATAATTCCTACCAGTTCAGTATCTTCAAAAAAACATGTTCTCCTAACCATTTTATACAGTGCATTTATATCAGAGAACCTCCCTTTCAGAATTTAACCAGTATTCAAATGATTCTAAAATGTTTTACCTAATGCATGCAAAAATGACAATTTATAAGAATTACTTCTTCAGAAATAAAGTAAACCAAGTAAGCAAAATATTTATTTTTAGATAAATAGATATTTGTTTAAAAGGCATATCAGCTTTAAAACAATTTATTTTTTAAAATGGCATATTATCTTTAAAACAATTTAAATCTAAAGGTATTTCAAAAAGAAAAGTTACCTAGAAAAATCTTTGTCTACTTCATATTCATATTTCATCCATGTATCTTGATATACTGAGAACTCCATTATGGTTAATAACGCCATAGTGGTAAATGCTATTAGAGAAACTGAGAAATCAAACAAAAATGAAAAACAATTAAAACTTCTTTTATAAGTAAATACTAGGAAACTACTTTTAGTGAGATTAAATATATCAAAGAATGACTTCATGGCTGCCATGACACTATTATAAAAAATTTTTCTTAAAATGTCTATGATAGATTTCCCCCCTAAAACAGCTCAGAAAATAAGATTTAATGATCAATGAACACACAAATAAACACAAACATTTGTACTATGGAGAAAGCATTTTATTTCTTCAGTATTTAAAGACACAAAACTTATGCTTTCTTACATATAGCAGTGTCACAGACATAGTAAATAATCAAAGGAGGCATATATTTCACATCACAAATCTGAAAATGGTCCCCTCAAATTAAAAATGCATCTATGCCTACAGCCCAATTTTTAAAATTAGCCTAATTTTTTAAATCTTGAGAAGCCACAATAATCTGTGTGCCAGAAATTCAGACAACATATACCTCCAAATCTCTAATAAAACTCTCATCTACTTTGGAATCTCCTAAACATATCATTTCATTTATAGAAGCAGCTCAAAGACATGACAAAAAGGAAAAAACTACCATATACTTGGTTTAAGTGACAAAACACACTTAAAATGGATTGTGAAAAAAAACGAGCTAATTTTGTTTAAAAAATTAATCACAAGAGATTATAACAAAAATTAATCACAAGATTAGAAATAGTAAGAACCTTAGTACACATTTACCAAATGAAATGTCAATCTTATGTGAAACACTATTTTATCAGTTCTTCTCAGAGAAAGAAATAACAGGAAATAGTGTTATAGTTCCATATTTTGCTTATCTATTCCATTATTTGTTTTACTTAACACATATTTCTATCTGTACCAGGCTCTGTTCTAAGCATTTTATAAATATTAACTTATTTAACATCACAGCAACTCTACTATATAAATACTGACATTGGCCCCATTTCATAGAAGAAACTAAAGCAGAGACAGGTTACTTCTTCAAGGTCATGTAGTTAGGGAGGAGAAGAGGATTTAAATTGAGAGTCTGGTTCCACACTCTTAACTATTACCCCATGTTGCCTCTCTCCAGTAAGGTGAAATGTAAGAACTCTTATTATATAATGATGTCTAAATTGATTTATTCTTAACCAAAATAACACTGAGGCAGTTTAACATCATTAAATAACTTATTCTGAGTTAAATTATATTTATATATAACAATCTTGTTCACATAATCATATATAACTCACCAGAGCCAAAACAGTAAAACAGGATTAATGTTTCAATAAACACTGCTAAATGCAGACTATACTGAGTTAGATGCCGAAAAGAATACACATGCATACACACACACTCAAATTAGAGCAAAACAGCATTACGTGAGGACAGGGCAGTTAAAAAAGTTAATACATTGATGAGTTTTTCCTCATGGCTATATTTCTGTACGTTACTGATTGGATCACTCAGAGGCATTTAGCGAAGGTGTTTTAATTTGAATTGATATTCTCACCTGTACCCCCACTGGCTGAAGTCTCTACATAGCTCTCAGGAACCTTTGGAAAGGCATCCAACTCTTTCACCAAACTTAAGGTTTTTTTCCGATTCAGTCGCCTCATCTTCAGAAAAACCTTCTTCTTTCATATAGTCATGCTAAGAAATAAACAATGAACAAATGTATCCTCTAAAAAGATATAAAGGTTTATATTATTTTTAGATAACTGACGAATGTCCTTGGAAGAACTTAATATTCTCATTCCTCCTTGAGAAAGAAAGCTCAACACTCATTCACACCTCTCCTTTCTCCCTCTCACCATGACAAAAAATACTAATGGAAGGCAACTTACAGACACAAACACATTAAATAGAGGAAAGCCACACTCATAATATTTAAATATGCAAATCAAAATAAATATTTTTCTCCTATTACTTATATATATAGGGCCTTGGATGATGTGGTTTAGTGGATTGAGTGTTGGTCTGCAAACCAAACGGTTGCCAGTCCGATTCCCAGTCAGGGCACATGCCTGGGTTGTGGGTCAAGTCCCCAGTGGAGGGATCTGGGAGGCAACCACACACTGATGTCTCCCTCCCTCCCTTCCCCCTTCTCTAAAAATAAATAAATAAATAAAATCTTTAAAAAATAAATAATTTATATATAAATAATACATCCCCACTAATAAATAGACATGCTCATATATTGATAATGAAAATATAACTATTCACCATTCCTTTTTTCACTAAATTCCTTTTTTTAGGAATGTATCTTAAGGCAATAATCTGGGTTACGCACAGAAAGTGAATCTTACAGATATTCCTCATATAGTTACATTTAACTATACTGAAGATAGAAATAAATCCATGGTATCCAATACAAAAATTATGATTAATTAAAAGCTCTGATTCTATGCAAACACTAAAAATCTTAAAAAGACAAAATTTAATAAGAAAATACTCATAATAATATTTTAAGAAAAGAACAGTAGGCTGTATGGGTTCAGTTTTATGGAAGACAGGAGAAAAGATATTCGAGAAACAAACTGAAGGTCTATACATAAAAATTTTTAAATTAAATCATGGGAGGATTTTAATTTTCCTCTTTGCAAAATGTTGGACTTATCAAATTATCTATTTTTACAATAAAAATATTTTAAAATTGCTACTTTTTGATCAGTATGCCAACTACATTTAAAGTACATTACAAGATCATAAAAATAACTGAATTCTCAAATATTTATATAATTTTATGACATTTATAGAAATACTATAAGTGATACTATAAAGCATTACCAGATATGAAAGTTTATTAAAAATATTAATATACTCAAACTAACTGCAGAATAAATCATATGACTACAGATGCCACTAAAAGAAGAAGCAGAAAGATTTGTGTAAAATCCCGTGGGTAGGGTTAATACAGAAGAATAGACCATAAGAGAGCATTCATAGAGAAAAAGGAGAGTGAGAGAAGTAAAAACTGCAGCAATCACAAATACTGTTCAAAACAGAGCAGGCCCGAAGCAGGGACACTACTACGCCGTCCACAAAGAAGCTACTGCCCTACAATGAAACTGGATGCAGTTATAGATTGATTTCATTTGCCATTAAAAACATTCAACTAACTTCCCTTGATGATTCCATGCTCATAAAGTGGACTTCAGATTATAATTTTACTTCTCATGCATACGATTTTCCTAAGAAAAAAGAACATGTAGACAAAACAAATGACATTTTCTAAGCTCCAGGAAAGTTATAAAACTGGTTTTCTCATTTGTAAAGTTAGCTTCTCAGTGTGTGTTACGCATTAAACACGATCCTGCTTCTTAAAATTGTTTAACTGACAGAATAACTATATTTATTTTCTGTATCTGCTTAGTAGTAACTGCACCAAGATTGATCTTCCTTCAATCTTCCCATTCCTATTCATGCTTTCCTACTGGAGTTAAATATTAAATATATTCAATCTTATCTTTACAAAAAACTTTCCACTGCAGTTCAAGTCCAACTCCAAGTACTGATCTCTGACTGCATAACTATCAGTATATACAAACTTAAAACAATGAGCTGTCCCCTTCATCCACTGTGATTACTTCCTCAGCACGGGCTCACCTCTTAACTAAATTTCTCTAAGAGGGTCATTAACAACTTTAGTAATAAATCCAATGCACATGTTTAGTTTTGCCTGTCAGAAAATACACTGTCCATCACTTGTTTTTCTTCTCAAAACAGTCTCTTACCTTGGCATAAGCGATAATAGCCTCCTGATTTTCATTCTACCTCGAAGATCTTCTTTGGCTTACTTTGTGGATTCTTTTTCCTCCCAATTCTTCAACAGGCCTTCTTCCCAACCTCCACAGTTTCCCCAAATGTTCTCCCCTCCCATCAATTTCCATCTACATGTTGATTCCTCCCAAATCTTTATTCCCGGCCCAAAGCTCTCCGCAGACATGTATCATCTTTCTGCCTCTACTACATTTTCATGGGAGCATTCCAAAGACAATTCACACTAAAGTCCAAAAACAAATACTTCACCCTACCAAACCTGTTTCTCCTGTGCCCCTCTTAGTCAATGATGACAGCATGTACCCCAAAACACAAACCCCAAAACACAAGCCAGAAACATGATTACATTCTTAAAGTTCTTCCTAAATTTCTCTCAAACCTGTCTTTTCTTTTCCAAGCTCACTGAGAAGTTCCTTACCTAGGATTCTGGTCCCAACTGCCAATCTATCACTTCATTGCTGCAACAACCTTTGCTTTTCAATTCACTCTCCATACTACAACCAATAATCTTTTTAATACATTAAAGTAATCACATAAATTTTCTTTAAAAATCTTTGAATAGGTTCATTCCCATTACATTTGAAGAGTTTGGATTCTATCCTAACAAAGTTTACAAAGCCCTCAAAAACCAGGTCCTGCTTACCTCTCTTTAAACCTAACCCCTCAAAGTCTAAATGCTATCCAAACTAAATAACTTTCTAGTCCCTCAACATGTTGTTTTCTCTGCCAGAATGATCTTTCCTCCTGATCCCCCCACCACTACATTTGACTAACTCCTACTTACTCAGTAAGTCTCAGGCTAGACATGTCTCTCTTGGCAGGGTGGGGTGGGGAGATTCCTTTTCTATGCCCTCAAAAATACTATAGTATGTGCTCCTAGAATATTGTATCTAATTGCTTGTTTAATTGTCTATTTTCTAAGGAACCACGTCTAACTTGATCTTTGTATCTCCAGTGCCTAGTATAGCAGGCATGTGATAGACATTTGTAGAAAAAAAAAGGAAGGTGGGAAATTTCCTCAGTAACACTCATGGTTGCACAACTTTCCAATCAAAACAAACCATCATTCTTAGATAAATAAATATATAAAAATGTGAGGCCCACAAAGGTAAGTGTTCTGTTTTGTTCACTACAATATATCCTGAGCACCTAGAAGAGAGGATGGCACATAGCAGATAGCATTGTTGGGCAAATGAGTAAAACTAAATTTTTACTTCCTGAATTTTCTATATTTTATAAGCTTTATAAATGCTTACTTTAAATTATATATAAGTATTAAGATATATAAGTTAGTTTTACAAAGCCTCTAACAATTCATATAGCCTATTCAGCACTCCTCCCTTAGAAGCCTAACTAATGCCCTGGCTGGGTAGGTCAGTGGGTTAGAGTGTCATCCCAATAATACACCAAGGTTGTGGGTTCCATCTCTGGTCAGGGCACACACAAGAAGCGACCACTGGACACCAGATGGGTGGGGCAATGGGTGCATGCTTCTCTTTCTCTCTCTCTCTCTCTGCTCCCATTCTCCCTCTTCTTCCCTCTCTCTGGAATCAGTAAAAACAAAAAATCTAGCTAGCTGATCTATCCCACTTGGCTGCTTCTCAATCTCTCGCTCTTCCATTTCTACTTCCCATGATTACTATTCTAAGAAGAATGGAGTACTGTCACTCTATTGCTACTCCTGTCCCATTCCTGTTAATTCAGCACTAACCTACATCCAAGAAACCCATTGCGTTTTCAATACTTGCCACTCTATTCTACAGAGCCACTGTTCTGATATGAACAAGTTATCTATTAACAAGTTTGTCTAAAAACAATCCTTCTACCCACTGTCAAGATGAAAACATGATGTACAACTGGTGGTTATTCCTTTTAAATCTTACTTTATTTCTGAGACTTAAAGGGCAAACAAAGTAGTATGTTTTATCACGATTTCTCAAGCACTTGTTCTCTTCTCAAGTCTATCTTCTAACAAACACATATACTACATAGAATTATAGGCTAACCTTTATATTAGTGCTAAGTATTATTTGAAACACTTTATATTAAGTCATTTAATCCTCTAAATGACTCTATCAATTATATACTATCTTTGTCTCATTTATAGATAAGGATACTGAGGAACAGAAAAGTGCAGTCATTTTTTGCAAGGCCACTTAACAGGTGATAGAACCTGGATTTGATCTCAAGCAGCCTGGCTCCAGAGTCCATGTTCCAAACCATAGTGTACACTCTCGCTTTAGCACTTATCATTTTCTCCACCTGGATATATTTACAATTTCCAGGAGAGATAAATGGTGATAAAAGGAGACTTGACTAGGGGTGGTGAACACACAATACAATTCGCAGATGATATATTATAGAATTGTACACCTGAAACCAATATAATTTTATTAGCCAATATCACCCTGAAAATTCAATAAGAAAGTAAAAATTTTAAAATCCCTTAATGACTTCAGCATCTGGATCGCTTAATTTGATTCTCCCCCATTCCACCACCATCTTTTTGAAACTCACGACCTGATGACATTCATCCTATGGTATTCCTCCACCATGTAAATGGAACGGATGTACTCCAGTGACCTACCTCTTCTATGCAAAGCCTCACACTCACACAAGAAAGGCAAGTTTTATCACCTCTTTATTTTTAAAACTGTTCCAGTCTAAAATCCAAGACACTAACTTTCCTCTCTAAGCAGAACCAATTATCCTTCAAGCTCTGTAACTGGCTCACTAGGACAGAATCTGCTCTTCATGTTCCCTGTGGTCTCAGTCTCCTGGGCTCCTCTGAGTTATCCAGTTCTATTGCTCCCCTGCCCACTCTACTTGTCTTTCCATCCAGTTTAGTCAGCCATTTAAAAAAATGCAGAAATCAAAATGTCTTTCTTTTTAATGAAATGATAAAAGTACGTAACAGAATTTGTTTGGGTTTTTTGATGTCCTCCTTGAGTAAAGTTAAAAACCGCAGTTGTATGTCAATCTTCAAATCCACACTCTCCTCCGTTTTTCTTCTATATATATCTAGCACTGCTCCACAAAATCTAAAAATTTAGCTGTTGCACTAGATTCCTTTGCCCGCTGGTTGGTGCCGCTCTTCATATTTTGACAATCTCCAGTGCCATATCTGCTTTCTCCAATTTCTCTTCTAAATTGCATGTATGATAAAAACATAAAACAAACAAAAAAACTCCAGGGAAAGACCACTGCCACTAGGACAATGCTTTGAGAAACTGCATAGGAAATAAGAAACCTTTCATGCTGGAACAGAGACACACACCATCAACCTCAACAGATGCAATGTCACACAGCCTGTGTTTTATCCTTGAATTGATCTGAAAACAATGAGACTATCAGTATCAGATGCTTTGCCAAAATTAAAATATAGAATTCATGACTTTTTAGTCTGTCTCAATTAAGTTTTCTTACCTCTCCAAACAAAAATGGAAACACAGTTTATTTCCAGCTACCTATGTTTTATGAACTAACTTCTATTTTTAAAATTTATTTGGCAATGAGAAATATTTAATTGGTTAATAGATGTGGACATGTAATAAGTTGAACTGTGTTCCTCAAAAAGATATACTGAGCCCTGACCAGTGTCATTCAGTTGGTTGGGCATCGTCCCACAAACCAAAAGGTCACTAGTTTGATTCTAGTCGGGACACGTGCCTGGGTTGAGAACTTTGTCCCTGGGTGGAATATATACAACAGATTGATGTTTCTCTCTCACATCGCTGTTTCTCTCCCTCCCTTTCCCTCTCACTAAAAATAAATAAATAAATAATTTTAAAAAGATATATTGAGCTCTGGCCAGCGTGGCTTGGTTGCTTGGGAGTGTCACCCGTAAACAGAAAGTCACAGGTTTGATTCCTGGTCAGGGCACATGCCTAGATTGTGGGTTCTCAGTTGGGGTGCATGTAAGAGGCAACCAACGTTTCACTCTCTCATTGATGTTTGTCTCCCTCTCTCTCTTCTATTCCCCTCTCTCTAAAATCAATAAGCATGGACTCAGGTGAGAATTTAAAAAAAAAAAAAGATGTATTGGAGTCCTAACCCTGTGGATGGGCATTATTCAGAAATATTTGGGTCTTTGAAGATATTATTAGGTAAAATGAAATTATACTGGACTATAGTGGCCCAAAATCAAATGACTGGTGTCATTAAGAAATCCATGTGAATCTACACAGTAGCCAATAAAGAAGCAAAAAGAAAAAAAAAACATGTGAAAACACACAGACCCAAGGAAGAATGTCACGTGAAGACAGAGGCAGAGATTAGATGCATGCACAAGACAAGGAGTGCCACAGATTGCCCACACGCTAGAGAAGGCAAAGAATAATCCTTTTTTAGAGCTGTAGGGGGGAGGGTGGCCCTGCTGACACCTGACATCAGTCTGCAAGCCTCCAGAACTGTGAGAGAATAAATTTCTATTTTTTTAAGGCACCCAGTTTACAGTAATTTGTTAAGGTAGCCCTTTAAACTAATACAAGCCTTTAAAAAAGAATGAGAAAGAAGACATAAGAAGTCTTCTACTGAACTTTAGAAATGAAAAGCAAAACTATAACATCCATAATTTCACATTAATATTATGATACATTACAATAAAATATTTCTATTAAAGATAGCTTAGTTTCAGTCTATAATCCTAGATATCCAAAAGAAGTACTGATTCTTTCTACTTTAAAACTTAAATGTTATGTTTCCCAAATTATTTATCATCATATAATTCAAATAAATCTAACAACCTTCTAAGTGATTAAAAGGTTTACTTGGAAGCCAAATAAGATAGTTATAAAGATAAGTTTTGTGATCAGAAAAACTGGGGTAATATTTAGGCACTTGTTAGCTGTGTGGCAAATTTGGGAAAACCCTCAACTTCTCAGAATCCTCCATTATCATTTTATATTAAAAGGAGAGAAAGGGATATAATGGCTACCTCACAGTATTTATTCAAGATTAAAAAAAGTCATTTAATAAATGTCTGTTTCTAATTTTCAAAAGAAATGCAAAGATTTGTAGGATATTTGAGTTATGTTAAGTCTTTAAGGAAAATGGGAGCTATATGAGATTAGTTAATAACATGAATAAACTGAGGATGATATAAATCGATAGAATAAAAGGGAAGGGACTGCAGAGTAGTGACCCCACAAGTATCAGTAAGTGCCGAGCAGCAATGTGAACCAAGGACAAAAAAATGGCTTGACTATAGTAACTACTCAATGAAAGTGTATGAAACTGAAGTAAAAAAGGAATGGTAAGGAAAAAAGTCAGAGAAACATGAAATATTATTTACAATAAAATGAATGTCCCCAAAAGCAAGGAGAATGGGTTAACAATGCACTTAGACAGCAACAGTGCTGACTTACACTGGAATAAAACCATATGAAGCAGTAGGAAGGACAAATTTTTACCTTAGAGAAGATAACAGCTGAAGAAAGCAAGCAAATGGAATTGGAGTTTAAAGACATACTAACTAACCATATAAAATGACTATTTCATTAATTTGGGGGTCAGAAAAAAATTTTTTTAAAAAGTCTTCTTCAGTCTGTATTTTTACTAAGTACCAAGCCAACATTTTGTGAGTAACCTTAGAAGTTAGAAAACAAAAATTTAAAAATAACAAGAGCTAACACATAATGTATGTTAACTTTATGCCAGGCATTGTTCTAAGTGCTTTGCATGTTTTAACTCACTTAATCCTCACCAATCACCACATAAGTTAGGCATTATTATTCCCATTTTACAGATAAGGAAACTAAGGTTAATTTGCCCATCATGACATTTAAGGGGCAGAATCAGAATCCTGAAAACTGTGAACTAGGATTAGTAGCAGGAAGAGACTACCTGAAAGTAACTTCTATTAAAAATAAAATCACTTTTTCTTCCAATTAAAATCACTAACTACCAAAGAAAATAAATTTTTTCTAATTCTTTTTTCTTGGTGGTGTTCCAGAGTAGGCCTAATTTCTTTTGAAAGAGCTTTCAAGCTTGATATATTTTTATGATACGTACCCTCAAGCCATTGCAACACTCAGGTGTGTCGTAAACTTTATTCTCAAAAAGAAAGAAACTCATCCCCTACCCCATGCCACCTCACCCTCAAACGCATGGATTTCTTTTTCTCATGTTTTTCCTCTGGGAACTGGAACAATTGCATCAATTTAAATATATCAAACAAATTAAGTAAGCCAGTGTGTCCCGAATGCTTCTGTGTACAAGCCTGACTCCTTCTTCCTTTATAATGCCTGTATACTAGAATGACTTATCACTTCAAACAAATGAATACATGTTTTTTTTCACGTATTTTAATAGCTTCTGAAAGCTAGTCTTGCAACATTTTAACAGACATTATGTAACTCTGCATTGTCTCGAGGACATTAAATCCCAAATACAAGTTACTTGAACGTGTTTTCTCAAATAACAACTTTTCTTTCAACTCTACAGCCTTTACCAAAGGCTATTCTCTATTCTCTACCACGAGTTGACACGTTGCTTTCCAAGGGTTTCTTAATCCTCGAAGGTTTAAATAGTGACTCTCGTACCTGTCTCTTCTGCAACATCTCACCCTGCCCTGCCCCTTTCCCATTTTTCCAAGCAAGGTGCGAAACTCTCCTTCCAGGCAAGGCCAAGACCTCGATCTTTTTTTAATGAGAGGGAGAAACCTATTCCCAAGAATTTGATATTTGTTTGAATGATAGTGGGGAGCCAGACACCCGGGACGATCGGTATACAACCGTATGGTCTTTACAACACGGGACTCTCCTCGCCTGCGGACGGGAGGAGCCTCCGGGGTACTGGGCACTGTGAGAAGCAATGGGTCAGGATCAGTAGCTACCGAGGAAACACCTAAACTCCTTCAAGCTGCAGTATAGTTCAGAGAAACCGAGCTGGGGAGACGGGAGTTCCCAGGCGTAGCGCTGCCCAGGGTCCTGCCAGTAACGCCCCCGGGGGAAGTGGAGCAGCTACCCAGTCCGGCCCGCTCTCCCGAGGAAAGCGATGAAGACATAGAGCCAATTCTACGACAGTTCTAGCCCCCTTCACTATACTCGCGCCCGGAACAGCCCTGGAACAACCGAGAGAAGAGAACCCGGCAGGGTTTTAGTGTTTTACCTTGTGTTTCGGTCCCAGCCGACCGCCATGTTTCACAGAAGCCCGGGTCGCCCGGGCTCCCGTTCACCAGGAAATATCGCGAGAACAAAAGCAAGTACTACCACTACGACTGTCGGAAGGGAGACGTTGTTGAGTTCTCGCGATAGCCCCTTGGCGGAGGAAGTGTATCGTGAATCAAGAGGCGTGGTCAAGATGAATGGGGCGTCGCTGAGGAGGTCGGGCGTTTGAAACTTATTTTAGATGTAACCACGTGGCCAGTAAACAATCAGCTTCTCCAGGAAGGGGTAAATTACCTTCTGACTAAGGCCACAGAGCTAGGGACTCTCTACTCCTTTTACTGTACTTCATTACGGATGAAAGACTTAGGCGTAGGTTGTGTAACGGTCCTCTTAACTCTGCACCACCTTCTCGGTCTTTGCCTTTACACCACCCCCTGCCCCTGCTGAGGGTATTTAAACTTACTCTTCAGGACATAGACAACGCTTCTAATTATTTGTTCGATGCTTTTGTCTTCCACATAGTATGCTCCTTAAGAAAGAGCATTTGTCTTTCTCACCCTTATATTGTCAATACATACTATGCACTAAAATATTTCTTTTAAAAAATTTCAACTTCATTCACCCTTTCTTAACACTTCACAATATATGAGGTAATAGAGGAGAGTTTGGGAAGAAAGGGAACTATTTGAGAGTAAGCATACCCGTTATCAGATTTTCCAATCAAACATTTAGATTTTAATTTTCCGATTGACCAAAAAAAGTCTTACAAAGGCATAATGACAAGTAATACACAGTAAGCACTGTTTTTTTTCCAGTAAGTACTATTTTAAATGCTTTACTTGCCTGATTTCATTTAAAACTGTAGGTAGTACCATTATTTACCTGTTTCATAAGAAAATTCAGTCAAGTGACAGTTAAGTGATCTACCCAAAGTCAGAGAGCTGGGAGAGGCAGGGAAATATATTGACCACAATACTAAACTGCCTTTTTATTTAGTGAATTAACCTTTAATGAAATATTAAATTTTACTAAATTGAAACTATTCTAGCATTTAAGGACAAATAATTTCCACTGATGCAATTTCATTTCCAGTCTTTCCTGCCAAAAGACTAGTCAAAAAACTTTCAATCAACTTTAAGTTCATTTGTTTCTACCTCCCTCACATTTTTGTAGCATAGTGAAATGGTTAATCTCATAGACACAGATAAATTGTTTTGTAAACAATTGAAATACCCTATTTTATTTAAAAAATCAAATGATAATATAAGCCTGATAAATAATTTCTTAAATATCCATTGCTCATTGAAATTGTGAAATGGGGACCTCTCCTGAGTGCAGGGTATTGTTCTCCTTGAATAAAATTAATAATTTTATGGACTGAATAACATTCAACTTCATGTCTTCCAGTGTTTACCAAACTAGGAAAATAGTGAAAGTGTATATTATGGTATTCAACTATGACATATACATCTTACACTAAGTATGAACTTAATGACATTTCAGATTATAAATTCCCAGGAGGCATGAAGTAACATTAATGTTTCTGTGACTTATGTTTAATACTGAATGTATGAGATATACCAAATCCAAGTTCCTGAATACAAAGGATGAGGGAAGTGATATTGAGTGTTTTTGCACTGGTAAGAGACTCATTTTCTTTCCCATTTATAACACAATTCCATCCAGCTTCTGTCTCAGTGATCATGCTTCTCTTCAGTGACAGATGTGATCCAATCCCTGCCCACAGAAATCTGGGTGAAGACCATTGATGCTATGGGATGGCAGTTATTGCTTCCCCAACTCACAATACAGAGGAGTCTGTACTGCTCGTCCTGGGCACACTGCAGGGATCCTGCAGAATCTCCCTGCAACAGACACAAAGAGAGAAGTTCTCCTGGCTGCATGATCCATGGTTGAGGCTAACCCCAACAGCAGAGGACAAGCAAACAGTGTCTCAACTCTCTCAACTCTGATTTCTACATAGGAAACCAGAGCTGTCAGGTCCTTAGATGATGTTATATATAATCTGAATCAGATCAAAACCTGTATTTTCAAGGAGAGGCTAAAATATACATCGAGCATAAACTCATTCAATGCCGACAATAAAGTGTGCCATGAAGAAAGTTTCAAGGATCTACTAAATACAACGAGTAAATGATAAGTTTTGAATTACAGGAAAACATCTTCATTAATATTTTTAGTACTACTAGAAGTAGGTACTTTGAGCTACCTAATTCAGCTATGAAATCAAACCATAACAAATTATCTTTTTTGTAGGTCAAAAAGAGTCGGATATCATTAATTTCACATAGTTTATGTAAACAAATGATTGAGTAATTCCTTCTGAGACTTGAGTCCACCTCAAGTATCAAATTAACAGTCCCAGCACATCAACTTAGCAATGTACTTATTCTTCTCGCTTTGCATTTAAAAACTACCATACATTTATAACTCCTATCGTCAGCAAACACCCATTCGTGAGACACACTGAGAAGAAAGCTCCTACACCCATCAATGCAATCCTTGAATTACTGTGCATGAAGATGGTCCTGTGGCCCCTCCACATGTGTTGGTATTTTGAATAGCCAGTCCCCAGTAACTTTGATAAGATGTACTACTGATCAGTAGTACCTCTGTCTGCTGCACAGTTTTAGAAAGTTCATTTTCTGATAGAGAAGGAATAAAAACACATATTACCCAGGCAAAGGCTTTTAAAAAATAAAACAACAACAAAAAATCCCTACGTTGCAGATGGACTTCAAAGGTTAAATCCCTCTATTCTTTCCTTTCAGCAATGTAATGATGCTGTTAGCTGATTTATTAACAGATAAAACAGAACAAAAAAAGCTGCTATTATTACTACACAATGGCTTACATAACAGAAATAACCAAAAAAAATGTTATGTGGGGTCTTTTTCCTTCAGTACAGTCCTAAGATGATAGAAAAATAGTATCATTTTTAGAAGAAAAACAATAAAGCTTACATCCAAATTAGTTGTTGATAAAGGAAACAACACAATTAATATTTTGCATGTTAAATCTGTACTTTATTCCATTGTTTTCAGGATGTTCTTTTCTTCTGACTTGAATTTTGCTTAACAGTCCTTTTGTCTAAGTGCTGACTCTGGAGCTGGCAACTGAAATTGCTTTGTGATTTAGTCTTCCATTTATCGGATGTTTGTAAATTGTTAATCCAGTAGTAGGATGTAGTGGAAGTGAGACCAGGGTCATGAGTTGATTTTTATATGAACTAGTTTTTTGCACATAATCTTTACACCCATTTATATCATTATTACCAGCCTATCATTTCAGGAAAATGTCTCATATCTTTGGGAATAGGCTCATGCCATTTTTTAAAAAAATTTTTGAGAGAGAGGGAAAGGGAAGGAGAAAGAGAGGGAGAGAAACATTGTTGTAAGAAACATTGATTGGTTACCTTTGGCTCAGACCAGGGACCAAACTCATAACCCAGACATGTGCCTGGACCCCGGACCAGGAATCAAATTGGTGACCTTTCACTTTGCAGTACAATGCCCAACTGACTGAGCCACACCAGCAAGGGCCAGGCTCATATCTGTATGTGTGGGTTTCCACAGTAGTGGCATATTCTTGTGAACACAATTGTGTGTGACAGTGTGTGTGGTCAGGGAGCAATTAGGGAATATTTACATATAAATGAAACACACAAACATTTATTAAGTCATATAATCACTAGATATACTCCAACACATATTTTTACAAGTATCAGTGAACTACTCCCAGTGAATTAACATCAATAAATGTGATGGCCTAAAACACAAGCAGTCACTTGTAGATTCATTGTGAAAAACACTTTTTCTATTATCATTCCTATAAAAATACAGAAAAAATTTGAAAATAAATAATACACTACACTTCACGTATTTGGATTCTAATTTTGGAAGAAGTAGTGAATATACTCATGATGTGGGTCAGTTAGTCCCCAGCCAGAAGTCATACATTTGGAAAGTAAATTTACTTTACTGTCTTTTCCTGGCAAACAAATTGGGGATATAAACTTTCCTAGTCAAAAAGATGAGAAAGAAAAAGGCAAATATCCTTTAGTCCATAGGATCGATATATTAACATTGTTTGCTTTTTTAGTGATAACTCTAGAAATGTCTACTTTGACCTGCACTACCCTTTTTAACACTGTAATTTAATAAATAAGTCTTTGAGAAGATAACATCTGTTAATTATTCAGAAAGGATCATCCCAATCTACATGGTGCCACTTTGCTCCACACAGTTCTGCATCCTCCTAGGACCACGGAAGCACACACTCTACACGGGGATGTGGGCCTCCTGCTTTCTCCTCTACAGACATTTTTTCCAATGTGTCTGCCTGTTTGCCCATGTGCCTACAGGACATCACCTTGTTGAATTTGAGATGACAGTGGAGGAGAATATAATTACCTTCTTTTTTCAACTGTACTACATGAGGAGTGGGGAAAACCACTTTTGGAGCAACTTAAAACCTTTGACCTATTTTTATAGCTAATACGTATTGTACATCTAATAAAGGCAAAATATCTAAACTATTTTAATACATTATACATTTAAATATTCACTTTTTATCATCAAAATTTGTATATACGCAAATATTGTGGGTGTACATGTGTGTCTGTGTGTGTAGACACTACGCACATGATGCACTGAGTGCAGTGCTCCCGTTTGTTTTCCCACAATGCTTCACTTCATTCTTATCCAGAGTTTACATACTTAAATGCTTCAGCATACCTGCTGTCCAAGACCATCTTTAAAATGATTTGTCCTTAATTTTTACTGCTATCTCTTAATAAAATATTGTCTATTCTTGTGCTATTTATCTCCATATATGTGCCAACTGCCTACAAATCTTATGTTCTCTGCCTCCACATATTGTCATTGGTCTGTCGTATCATGTCCTGCCAAATGTCCTGGGGCTACAATAAAACATTTTCCCTTTACCTACATGTTGTTAATGAGTCATTTTTCTTGTTCTGATTTTTTTTACTTACTAAATTATGGTTATATCACTCATATCATTACATTTAGATCTACCACATCATTTTTCATGGCACACAATATACAGACCACTGTACCATTATTTATTAACATAAAAGGGAAACATCATGGATTCTTGTGGTGATAGAAATGTTCTGTATCTTTACTGAATCAATGTCAATATCCTGCAAGATGTTACCATTGGTGACAAATAGGTAAAGAGTCCATTGGACTCAACGATTCCACTTATGAATATACCCTAATAATCCCAAAACACCAATTCAAAAGAACTTATGCACCCCAATGTTCAAAGCAGCATTATTTTTAATAGCCAAGTGTCAGAACAGAGCTTGAGTACCCATCAGGAGATTAATGAATTAAAAAAACTGTTTTACATTTACACAAGGGATACTGTGCAGAAGAAATAAAGAAGGAATTCCTACATTTGCAACAGCATGGATGGAACTGGAGAGCATTACGCTAAATGAAGTAAGCCAGTTGGTGAAAGACAAATACCATATGGTCTCACTTATAAGAGAGGTCTAATGAACAAAGTAAACTAATGAAAAAAAAGCAGAACCAGAGACATGCAAACATGGAACAGACTGACAGCTGCCAGAAGGGAGGGGGGATAATGGTGGAAAGAAGGGGAAGGAATTAGTCAAAGGACATGCACGAATGACCCACAGACAACAGTGTGGGGATTGACTGAGGGGCAGGGGTGTGGGCAGGATGGAGGAGAGCAAAGGGAGAAAAATTGGGACAACTATAATAGAATAAATAAGGATAAAAAATAATATTTATATATATAAGAGAGTATATTGGTGTCTCTATTATTTCTTACAACTGCATGTGAATCTACAATAATCTCAACATAGAAAGTCTCATTAAAATAAATTTTAAAATTAGGAAAAATACTGATGTCAGGTCTCCACTCCTGAGATTGCGATTAATTGGTCCAAAATGCATCCTGGCCTATACTTTTGTCTTATTTTAAAGCAACCTAAAGGATTATAATGTACAGCCAAAGTTAAGAAGCACTGTTCTTAGACACTTTCACTGACTCAGTTGTACAAGCACAAAAAGCAAACGGTGAACTGAACCATGAGTGGAGGGTTGCAAGATGGATGCGTTGAAAAGACATAAAAGGGGAGGTGAGGCTACCAGCAGAGGAACAGGAGAATGCAGAAACACAAGAGACAGTTGGGGTAGGGCCATGGCTATGAACGTGGGGACAACCCACGGGCTTTAGTTACATTTCCCACAATACATTGCTTTCCCACTAAACGTTCACCTGAGTTAAGCAGGTTGGTGTGCTACTGTTACTTACTTTCTGCAAATGATAAAACTAAGGCTCAGAACACTTACATCACTTATATCATCCGCTGCCCCAAGACTGCATGGCTACTAGGTGACGGAGGCAGATTAACACTTTTCAAGGTAGTTTTGGCTGAAGGAAACATTAAGGAAAGACACATTTTACTAGGTCATGAAGGTAGAGGAAATATAACATCTGTTGGTTCAGTTTCTGTTCTAAGCTTCTGGGTTAACCTCATAGGATGCAACAGTCTCAGAAGAATAAACAGAACAAAGTTAAAAAAATATATTTCTTACAGCAAGGGGAGAGTAATGGGAGGGAATTGGGGACAACTGTAATTAAACAACAATAAAAAATATATGGACTATAAACGCTGAAAAAAAAAGTATTTCTTTGGCATCTTCTCCATACCTCCATTAACTAAAAGCACATAAAAATTGTTTATGCAGGTTTTTAGAGCAAATAGAGTATAAGAAAGTTCTGAACTAATTATTTAACTTCAGATATATATACAGCATTTCTGTCCTGGCCATTGTCTCAGTTGGCTGAAGTGTCATCCTGTAAAGTGAAGAGTAGAGGCTCAATTCCCAGTGAGGGCACATGCCTAGCTTGTGGGTTCAGTTCCTGGTGGGGGTGCAGCTAGTCACTATTTGTCGCTGACATTGATGTTTCTCTCCCTCTCTCCCCTCCCTTCCCTCTCTCTAAAATCAATGAGCATGTCCTTCCATGAAGATTTTTTTTAAAGTATAAACAGCATGTCTAAGCAAAATAAAGTACAAACAATACGGCAAAGTTCAAAATATGGAAAAGAGTTACTCATACTGACCTCGTGCAACAGGTTTTTCCAGATGCAACAAGGATAGATCGTCCTTGGGAGGAAGCCACGTGAAGCCAGGGTGAGCACACAGAGCTTCCACTGCTATCAAATCACTATTTTCCATGTGCCAGAGGCAACTTCTTCCATTACCAGGTTGTCTGTGACAGTACTTGTATAGAAAAAGGGAGTGAGAGAACAGATACCACTTTTAATAAGGCTGTAATTTTTCAAAATTAGTAAAAATGTATTTTAACATTTCTAATCTATATTAAAACCTTTGTTATGTTGAATTCTTAGAAAACAAAAGCTTCTTTTATTATTATTATTATTGTAAATGTTGCTCACATACAGTTGTCTCCATTTTCACCACACCTCAGCCCCCTCGTGTACCCATTCCCACCTCCACCCTCGAAACCTACCCCTTTGGCTTTGTCTGTGCGTCCTTTAACGTACCTACTTTCTTGCCTTCATAACATTAAATAAAACAATGTAATATTTCTTTCACAATTAAGAATCATGCTACCTTAAAGTAATATTACTCTGCTCCCTAATATAATGTTTCTTAAAGAAATGTCTAGGGACTGCATGTATTAAATCTGGCATTTCCATTCATTTATTTAGTTGTATTTTTCTATCAGGCAAATAACTTATTAAGTTCCCAGTAAATGTACAAAAAATGGTCTCTGGTATGTATGCCAACACAAAATTGACAATCATGGAAATTATAAAAAGTAGACACAGGACGCAATTTTCTTCCCAAAACATGTTACATGTTTTGAGGTGTAACTCAGTTACACTGTTTAATATCAAAATGAAAAGTAGTTTGAAGTGATAGGTTAAAGTCAGTTTTTTAAACAATAAAACTTCACAGAAGCATGAACTAAATTCTTATAAAGTAAAAACTTTTAACACATTTTGCTTTTATATACATATTATGTCATTATATTCAGCCATGAAAAGAAATCTTGCCATTTGTGGATGGATCTGAAGATCATCATGCTAAGTGAAATAAGTCAGACAGAGTAAGACAAATACCATGTACTCTCTCTTGTATGTGGAATCTAACACACACACACACACACACACACACACACATATTTTTTTTAAAGCTTGATAGGTATAGAGAACAGACTGGTGGGTGCCAGAGGCAGAGGCTGGGATGGACAAAAATGGGTGAACTATTTTGTTTTATTTTAGTTTAGTTTACAAGCTTTTTTTTAAAAGGGCATTTACAAAAATATTTGGAACTTTACATATTTATTTTGGGAGTCGGTCTAATGATCAGACGAGTTAGAACAGGAGAAGAAGAAGAAAGTGAATCCACATTTGAACAACCCCTGGACTCTAGGTATGAATACGATATTAAGAAACTAATTAGAAGATGTTAAAACAACATTATCTCCATTTTATAGAGAAGGAAGTGCTGTTAGTTGCTTATTAACTAAATTATACCTAGAAGGAAGAGGTAGTTTTTAAAATCGAAAGCAATTAGTACAACGTGTATTAGTGAAGCCCAGAAAGTTTCGTCAACCTAATAGAATACATCCATTCATTCGCAAGTGGGAGTTGACGCTGGGAGTTTCCTGCGTCACGAGGAGAGCGAGAGTACACCCACAGTGGGCCCTCCCTCCCCGCACTCCGCACCCCACGCACCACAAGCGCACACCAGAAGTTACAGGGGGCTGCTGTCAGGACCCACCGCTTCATACTGAGCACCTCCGCAGTCACGTCCTCGGTGCTGCAGACTCAGCAGACAGGGCCACCAGGCACCCTGGGCTCCCCGAGCTCAGCCGGTTAACACCTCTCGGTGTCTCTCAGACTCGTCTGTGACAAATGGATCAACAGCTGGAATTCCAGGTTGGCCATCGTTTGCTATTGTTCTTTAGTGTCATTCCTTAAAAAAGTAACCACAAAACATTAGATAAAAATACTTACCGAAATCAACTAAAATTTCAGAGTAGAGGTGTTTGTTTCTTTTGTCGGTTCAAAACTAGAATTCTTAAAGTGAGCAAAAATCTCTAAAGTTAACTAAAGCATTAATATATACATCTTTAGGTAAATAGGAACATACATCAAGTTTTAAAAAAGAAACAAAATTGCACTTAATTATGAAATTACTGGACATTGTTCCTTCTGTGGCATTATTACCTTAGTATAACATTTGTAGACATCAAAATACTTTACAATACATGTATTCAAGATACAATTTGTACATAAAAGAAAAGGATAAGGAAAATTTCTAACTGTGTGTTTATTCCATTCTCAGAATTAAAAAGAAGTCCACCATGATATTAAAAATGAAAGACTTATTTAAGTGTTTTCTTAAATATTAAGAAAATTAAGCTTTTCTGTAGCCATATAATTTAAGAATTATAAAATAAGCTTAGTTGCTAAATTATGTACTTGAAATTTTGTTTTTATACCAGAAAGCTATTCTAATTCAGTGGATTTGCTTGTTTATTCAATATTTATATCAAAACTCATTGCAACTTTCTCTTTAGATATGTATAAAACAAGGATTCCCGCCTCCTTTAGATACGTATTCCAAAAACTATGCAAACTCTTCAAAATTCAGCTATCTTAGTCTCAGAAAAGCCCACAAAAGGTATTTATTTAAACATGTTTTTAGTGCATTAAGGTTTGCTGCCTTAGTGCATGTGTTTATGGCATTTACAATCTACATTACATGTGGTAATATGTAGCAAGTCTTATAACTTTGGACTGTTTGTAAACGCGTACCATAGCAATGTTTTTTTTTAGTATTCAACTTGCAAAAAAAGAAATAACTTATTTTTTTAAATATATTTTATTGGTTATACTATTACAGTTGTCCCATTTTTTTCTTTCCTTTATCCCACTCCAACCTGCACCCCTTTCCCTCCAGTGTTCCCTCCTCCCACCTTAGTTCATATCCATGAGTCGTACATGTAACCTCTTTGGCGTCTCTATTTCCTTTACTATTCTTAACCTCCCCTATCTATTTTGTGGCTATCAATTATGCTGCTTATTCCCGGTACCATTTTCCCCCATTCTCTTTACAGCCTCTCTCCACTGATAACCCTTCATGCGATCTCCATCTCTGTGGTTCTGTTCCTGTTCTACTTGTTTGCTTAGTTTTGGGGGGTTTTTTAGGTTCAGTTGTTGATAGTTGTGAGTTTGTTGTTTTTTTACTGTTCATAGTTTTGATGGTTTTCTTTTTCTTAGATAAATCTTTTTAACATTTAGTATAATAAGGGCTTGGTGATGATGAAGTCCTTTAACTTGACCTTATCTGGGAAGCACTTGATCTGCCCTTCCATTCCAAATGAAAGCTTTGCTGGATAGAGTAATCTTGGATGTAGGTCCTTGCCTTTCATGACCTGGAATACTTCTTTCCAGCCCCTTCTTGCCTGTAAGCTCTCTTTTGAGAAACTGGCTGACAGTCTTATAGGAACTTTTGTAGGTAACTCTCTTCTTTTCTCTTGCTGCTTTTAAGATTCTCTCCTTCTCTTTAATCTTAGGTAATGTAATTATGACGTGCCTTGATTTATTTCTTCTTGCATCCAACTTCCTTGGGACTCTCAACGTCCTGGACTTGCATGTCTAGTTCCTACATGAGACTGGGAAAGTTTTCTTTATTTGTTCAAATAAGTTTTTAATTTCCTTTTCTTCCTCTTCTCCTTCTGTAACCCTATTATTCGAATGTTTGCATGTTTATAGTTGTCCCAAAATTCCCTCAGCCTCTCCTTGTCTTTTTTTGAATTCTTGTTTCTTCATTCTGTTCCAGTTGGATGTTTATTGCTTCCTTTTGTTCCAGATTGTTAATTTGAGTCCCGGTTTCCTTCCATTTGCTGTTGGTTCCCTGTATATTTTTATTTCACTTTGTATAGCCTTCATTTCTTTCTTCATTTTGCAACCGAGCTCAGTCAGTTCTGTGAGCATCCTGATTACCATTGTTTTGAACACTGCATCTAATAGGTTGTCTATTTTCTCATCACTTAGTTCTTTTTCTGGAGTTTTGATCTATCTTTTCATATAGGCCATATTTCTTTGTCTCAGCACACCTGTTATATTGTAAGGAGTGGAACCTTAGGTATTTGCCACAGTGGGCCACCTACTTCAGCTAGATTATGACACTGTATGTGGGGGAGGGGTCAGAGAGGGAACCATGCCACTTACTCTGCTCTTGCCTGCTTTCCATTACTTCCCACAAATGGACTGTGCCCTTTCAGGTGCTGATTCCCAGGTGGATGGGCTTCTGTACATTCTAGAAACCCCATGGGTCTTTCTAGTCCCCCATGGGGGACTGCAGGATTCTTCTGCCACCACAACTCCCATAGAATTTTATAGTCTGAGGTTTTGAGGCTTTAGTTTCCCACGCTGGAAACCTGGTTTGAGCAGTCTGCCTTGCTCCCCATTTGTTCCTCTCAACTTATCCACACACGATGTGGAATATCCTGGTCCACTGGCCTGCCGCCTTGCCCACCTGGTCTGCCAGCCACTGCCTTGTCTCACGCCCTCTCCTCCCTGGCTTCCCATCTCTGCCCCTCCTACCAATCTGATGAATGTTTATTCTTTAACTCCTTGGTTGTTGGACTTCCACACAGTTTGATTTTCTGGCAGTTGTGAGGGGTTTTTTTTGTTGTTTGTTTGTTTGTTTATAACAAAGTTGTTTGTCATTGTTGTTTTGGTTGTGGGACAAAGTGAAGTAAATCTACCTATACTTCTATCTTGGCTGGAACTAAATGCAAAAGGAATACTTAAAAAAAATAGGCAGCCTAAATGTCTTTACTGTGACAATGAAGTTTCGGTGTAGAGATGTAGAGATGGGAAAATAAAAGCAATGGTCAACTAGGTGAGCATCCTAAAACTATTAAAAATCACACCTATGGAATGGTGAGATTCACCCCTCTATAGCCCAAATCGAGGACTCTCCTGAGAGCCCATTCACTTCCCTATAATAAAGACAAAGTGACATCAAAAAGGACTTCCAAATGCAAATTGATTAAATGCTTCCTGAAATTATATTCTAATAAAACAATCTCCTAATAACACATTTATTAGGCTTTTAAATCTTAAGCACGACTAATGAAATTCTGCCTAAAAAGTAGATTGGGCCCTGGCTGATGCGGCTCTGCTCAGTGGATCGAGTGCCGGCCTGTGAACCAAAGGGTTGCCGGTTCAATTCCCAGTTTAGGGCACAACCCCAGTCTGGGTTGAGGGCTAGGTCCCCAGTAGGGGGCGTGTGAGAGGCAGCCACACGTTGATGTTTCTCCCTCTCTTTCTTCCTCCCTTCCCCTCTCTAAAAAATAAATAAAATCTTTATTTTAAAAAAAGGAAGATTCAATCAGTAGAAAACTATTTAAATTGTTTCTATTTTATGTAGAGAAGCTTTTACACTTTCAGCTACAATATTCTCCTTTGAGGCCTTTGTAGGACTGGGAGGGTGGTTACTTAATAAAAGAGACATTGTAACACACATGGAAACACTGAACTCTAGCTTTGTTTCAACTTGAATATCCCCACTGGATCTTTTTCATAGTAGCTGACTTTTATGTTGATCATTATTTCTTAAATGAAAAATAACACACACATGGACCGAGAGACACACACATACATGCACACACACCCCAATTAACTTAATTACCTCAGATGATGTATCCGAACTCCCCAAGGTTCATGCTGTCAGGAATGATTCGAAATGAAGTTATCCTGTAACTGACCTTTAAACCAGTGTTGGCCAGTTCTACTTCAAGACTTTTGTGGCATCTGCTTTAATAAACATTTTAAAATAATTACTTACTACTAATAGGCAACTTAATACTGCTTTTCTAAATCCTATCTTCCACAATAAGTTTAAAACCTTTTTCTCCCACAGACTCATCAGTCTTCAAATGCACAGTTGGGTAAGCACCCCTGGAAATCAAGACAAACTCTTTCTTGGAGCCACATGAATGAGCTGCAGTGTGAGAAATACTGAATAATTAAAACACTCTAGTCAATAACATAGGCAAAAGATGGTAAAAAGAGGCAATATTAAATCCTAAACTGTTAATATTGACAAAAGAGTAATTATGAACAGTACAAGGTGAAGATCTGTAGGATGGAATTCATGATTTCATTGCAACAGTGAAAAGAAATAGATTTTTAAAAGGTCAAAGGGGAAAGGCTGGGTTAGTGATTGATATGAAAATGATATACAATTGTGTACCAATTTATGATTATAAAAAAATGAGAAAAGAAGCATTTTGGTGAAAGTAAGTGGACAGAGAAAAAATAGTATATGAGCCAAATATTTATGCCCCACCCCTTTGCCCCTGAAATGTGTGTATGGAAATCCTAAGCCAATGTGATGCTATTAGAAAGTGAGGCTTTTAGGAGGTAAGCGGGTCGTGGAGGCTTTTGGGGTCGGGCCCTCATGAATGGAATTAACCCCCTTATAAAAGAGACCCAAAAAAGCTACCTTGCCCCTTTTTCGCCATGTGAGGGTATAGCAAAAAGACTATTGTCTGTGAAGTGGGAGGCCAGCTCTCACCAGATGCCAAATCTTAGACTTCACAGCCCCCAGAACTGAGAAATAAATGGTTGTTGTTCAAACCACCCAGACACTGGAATATTTTTTATAGAACCTGAACTAAGTCATGCAGGTTGCCCAAATATAGATTAATGAGGATCCTTTCTTACTTTAGAAACACAAAAAGTGATTCTGATAGCAATAGGACATTTGCTGTAATTTATCTGTCCCTGCTGTAATTTAAATTCTCCTAAATTAAAACAATGACACACATTGATTTGTCTTAAAGATAATGTTATCTCAGAAATCCGAGAAAGAAATATGGAGAATAGGGGAATATTTATTCTCTGTGTCTTTGTTTTCCTCAAATAAACTGTGCAGTGAGTTGAAAGTGATGGGGAACTTTGGGACATATCATGTCAAATAACGGGATTCTGCAGAGAAACAACGACCCCCTAGAAGTTTTAAAATAATGGAAATGGGAAAATGCTAATCTGTTTAAAAAGGAGATTGGGTTGGGAGAATGGGTAGGAGACAGAAAAAACAAAGAGTTGTGTGTGGGTGGGGTGGGGGCGAGATTTCAAGGTCATTTATCAGTGAAGTGATGCAGTTTAGTGTTTACAGGCAGATTCTATCTACCAAATGCTGGTCTGAACCACCTCTGCAATTTATTAACTATGTGGCCCTGGGCAAATGACTTAACCTCTCTCTGTGTCTCAAATTTCTCACCTGCGTAGTAGACATAAAAGTGATAATACTTACATGGAAATAAATGAATTGGCATAAAGTATTAGGTTTGTTAAATAAAAATAAGCCTCAGCAAAATTTTACAGCTAATTATTAGACATGGTTTTTGAGCACTTGGAGAAGGACTCGGTGGTCACATGAAGCCAGCGTGGGATCCTTATCATGCCACACTAAATAAACCTAATTTAATCTTTGGAAGAGATAATTAGATGGTGACTAGGGGAAAGGAGATAAACTTAATGAATCTTGAGTTCAGTGAAGCACTTAACAAAGTACCTTATGATGTCCCTATGAGCAGATAGAGAATGCAAGTGGATAATTATTCGGCTAGGAAGTTTCACTGTTGATCAAATAACCAGGCACTGTTAACCTGGAGGGAAAGTCTTAATGGTATGGAAATGGTTCTCTCCTTGGTTCTTTCAAGTACAGGATTTCTACTAATGGCTTAGACAGAAATACATGCAACACAAAATCTGTAGGTTTAGGATGGGTGGTGGCTAGATGAGGAGTAAGGGACTAGATTAACCACAGGACTGAGGGATCACTTAATTTAGCATTTTATCTAATACCGAGTTCCTTCTAAAATAACCCTGGACATATGATTATTAGCCTTGAAAATATGACATGGACTTCATTAGCATTTTCTCTTTTTGAACAGTTCCAATCGCTAAACTGCTCTTTCTCACGTTGAATCAAAAGGCATCACAGTAATGACTGCCATCAGTATAGTGGCCAAGAATGTAAGTGTTGGAATCAGATTGCTCGGGTTAAATCCTACTTTCTGTATTTATTATGTCACTGAAGGTAAGTTATTCAATCTTCTTTTGACTTGATTTCCTAAGATTTATGATGAGACTAATGTAACTACATCTCTATGCTTTTCAAGAAGATTAAGAGAGCTCTCAGGACTATGCCTGAATAATAGTAAATACTCAATAACTACTAGATATTACACAGAACAAGTTTCATACATGGCCTCTATTAAGAATTCCACAAATACTTGAAAAGAAGGCTATGATCCTTCTGTCTTTTCTCCTAGGTAAACATGCCCAGATATCCACAACTTTTAGCATTCTGGTCATTTATGCTGTATGGTTGTGTTCCAGTTTGTTAATGTTCCTTAAAATTGTTGCATGACTAAGGATAACATAATCCATGAGGCAGGGCAGCAGCCAATCAGATTGGACTTTGGCTGTTAAGATTTGTGAGACTAAGCTAATGCATGCCAGCTAAGTGCCAACACTAAGTTTGACCTACTGTGGAACTATGAGTCTCTTTATCTTTTAATTCTTTACTAACACTGCTCTGAAAAATCAAAACCATTTGACACTTCTGAAATATTTATTTGAAACACCTACTTTCTAAATCACCACCTCATATCTATTCAACTCTATTAGTATTTTCCTTTCTGTAACTGTTTGATCTCACCATGACCATCTCAAATTGATCCCATTAACTTTCTAAATCTATCAGCTTGTAAGTAAGAGACTTTATTGTGACAGGAAGCAGAAAAATGAGACAACAGCTAAATTTCTTGTTTGACATTGTTTTAAATGATGGGTGATATTAGAGCATGTTTGGAACTTTGAGAACAATGTGGGAGAAAGGATAACTAAAGGGATTTTGTGAGAAGCTAATAACTCTTAAATTTATATTTCTATAAATTTTTATAAATTTTTATAAAGTTTTCTTCTAGCTCAAGAGTTCTACCTCTAAGCATAGCATTGAAAATGTAATATGGCCCAAACTGATCTTTCCCAACCAATTTAGTTTTCCATCTCTAAAAATACCACCTCCAACATCTCAAACCATATACCCAAGAGTCATCCTCGATTTGCATGTTTAATTCCATACTGAACCCATCAAAAATTCTACTAATTCTATGCCAGATCTTCCCACTTCACTTATACCCTGTTGTTGGTAAGGTGGTCCTTCTGTAAGGTAAGATAATCTATTATCTAAAACTACTAATTGAACTTGCTGCAGTGGTGGAGTGTTCTGTATCAGCCCTGTCCAGTATGGTAGTCAATCACTACATGTAGCAACTGAGCACTTGAAAGACGGTTAATAACACATTTTCTTTTATTTTAACTAATTAAAATTTTAATAGCAACACGTACTGGACAATGCAGGTCTAAGACTACCCCAATAGCTTCCTAACTGTTGATATAATTCACCCTGTTGCCCAAAAAGCCACTCCTCCACACGGCCGCCGGAGCAGCCCTCAAATCACCCCCTTGCTACGTGCTAGGGCTCTAACCAATGCAGATACAGCAATGAACAAACCGGACCAAGTCCTGTTTTCAGGAAATTTTCATTCTGGTGGAAGGAGAAAGATTTTAAACAAGTAAATAAATACATATCTGCTAGGTCATGATAAAGGCCAAGAAGAAAAAGTGGAGGGGGGTTGTCTAGATTATGGGATAGAGAAGGCCTCAGATATGTATTATTAAATGGTATTATCTCTTTCTTCTTTATTGTCTTCTTAAGAGAAGGTGGCAGTGGTCATCTGACTTGTTCACCACTGTGTCTCTAATGTGCCTAATACATTAGGAAATACTCAGTAATAAATGAATTTAACCTGTACATTTAATATGGTGTTTACTAAATACTTTCATGGAGTAAATGAAGAAAGGTGACCAGATGACCTTAATTTTGCTAAATTTCTTTTCACTGAAATATTGTAAAAGCATTAAAAAGGAAACTATTTGGTGGCTATCTACCAGTGCATTTATAGTCACATCAATGATTAAAAACTAAGTTAAAAACTGGTGACTTATACTTAAGTGAATGAAGAGATTTGGTTAGAAAAGATAACTAAGACATTGTAGCCAGTGTGTTTCTGTATAAGAGATAGCCCTTGTAACTAGCTAGGAGAATAGCGATGAGGCTCTATGTTCAATAGCTATAAAAAAGCCTTATAGAAATTACATGTTTCATTGAAAAATGATATGAGCAAATAAAATTGTATGAAGTAAAATGTATAAGCTAGTAAACAAATGGTAACTTCCTCATTTTACACAGAATCATATATGCTAATTATAGAAATATAACTTGTATCATTTGTAATCATCTGATGCCTCTAAATTTTTGATTAATCAGAACTTTTAAAAAAGGATAGTGTTGCCAGTTTGAGGAGTATAAAAGAGTGAAAAAGCAAAAAGCAGCCCCTGAACTGGTGATGTGATGCTCACAGCTAGAACGTGTTGTTCTCTTGTTGGACATAAACAATGTCACAGAACATCAACATCAGCTACGGCTCTCTGAGTCTGTAATGAGGTGAGTCAAAAACAAGGTCGTGTGTAACCACCAAAACACCAAACACATTCCCCGTCTCTCTCTCTCCTCCCACCCACCTGCCCCCAGCTAAAATGAGGGATGACTACTCATTTGCAGTTTTATCCTTATTCAAACGAGGCCTCCCTGTGATTGAGATCCAGTCATAAAATTGCTCCACTTCCTGACAGCATCCATGTAGAGCCAAGTCCACTAGTGCCTTAAACCCTCTCTGAAATCACTCAACCAAAGCCCAAATCCTATAGTAGATCCTTTCTAACACCCTCTAACTGAGACCTCATGGTTTCCCACAGTACATAATCTCCCTCTTTGCAGTGAGTATTAAATCCGAACTGTTCAATTACAGATGTGTTCCAGGGTCTTTGGCTCAAGGGCTTTGATGAGCATTAGATATGCAAGGTCTGATGCTGTAGATTCCTCCAACTAATCTTAAGGAGAGCGAATAGCTTGAAATTTTGTATCTTCCCCTCCCCTATACTCTAATTGTTTTAGAAATCTAGATAGGCACCAAAATCACAGATAAGAAAAAGTTAGGCAACCTTGGAATTTTGAAGCAAATTGCTGAACAGACAGGTGTTATAAAATCCTGGAATATCACAGAAGAGGTCAAGGTCCCTAGAAAAAGACACTGTCATAAACTCTCCTCTTGTCCTTTGTGACAGGTGGCTTGTAATGGTGTCCTAAGTGGCAGCAATGAGAGGAGACTGGAGAAGGTGATGCAACATTAGATTACAAACTCTTTGGAACACTTTCCCCCTATGAGTCACTCTCAGAACAGGATATTGCCTGATGTCCAAGTATGAGAGACACTGTGTGGTCAATAAACTTTTAAAGATTTTCAACCTAATTAGCCTTTTCCTCTTTAATTTGCTCTGAGTTTAAAAATGGCCACCTTTACTCTGAGAATGAAACCTAAGGAAAGAAATTTTCCAAGAAGTTACCTAACTATTCAGTTTAGAAAATACAACCTCTTATAACATATTACATCTTGAAAAGAACAAATTAGAGTGCTCTCAAATGATAAAGGGAGATAGGAGTCACTGGACTGAAATCAAGAAGAGCTGAGGTTAAAGGTCAAACCCAGTGTGTGTGGTCTCATGCTCAGCCCATTGTGTCTGGGGATTCTGATTAAGGATCTGATGGAAAAATCACTGACAACAAGTGATATTCTTCTCAAAGTAATTGTTAGGTCATACTTTCCACATATATAATTATATAAATATGTAGCAGCACTTAACACAGGCCATTTAAGAAAGATGAATTTACCAAGTAATCTTCATTGCTTACCTGGTCCATTATAAATATTGACATAATCCCATTCACAATTCCAAGATTCTTCTTTTATTTAAGGTTTTAATCACTGCCTTAATTGTATTTCCTGACATGGAATAAAAATTCCAAGTGCAGTTCAGCATGTTTGGATAAATATTGGGATAATTGGGAGGTGTGATTTCAACAAAACTAATGGGAATCAAATCCAATACTGGACATCCTTAACACAAAAAGAAAGAAATATATTTAACACAATAATAAAAAAGCTGAGTTACTTCTTGAATCTAGCTTGAATGTCTACAAGTGGGTCATTAAAACTTCAACTCTAGTGCTAGTCAGTGCAGTTCGTTTGGTTGGATGGACCACCAGGAAGCAAAGGGTCACCAGTTCGATTCCTGGCTGGACTGTTGACCAGGTCCCCAGTTGAGGGCATGGAAGAGGCAACCAACCAATGTTTCTCATGTAGATGTTTCTCTACTTCATTTTCTTCCTACCTTCTCCCCTTTCTAAATAAATGAGTAAAATCTTGAAAAAACTTCAAGTATAGTATACTTTTATTAATTGCTGTCACTGTTCCTTTGCATCCATAGTTCCTTATGTATCAACACAGGGTTTAAATGGTTTTTGTTTTGAAAAACTTACCCCTCAAAAAAGGCAGACTGAAGTTCTATGACTTAAACTCACAAACTGTGAACTATTAAATCATCAACTTCCACATTTAAATTTAGTTTTATTGCTTATATGTGGTATATAATCTTAATGGTCACAATCATGAAAAATTATATTATCTTCAGTCTAGAGATGAGTGAACTCACACTTGACATTTTTTCAGATGTGTCCTAAGACTTTTAGGACTTCCTTAAGTTTGTAAATAATACAATAATATTTTATTTCCCTACAAATGCAGTAAGAAATAATTTCAACATTACAAAATAAGAGTAAAGAACAAGGCAATTCAAAAAGTCGATCTGAGTACTTGGCTAAACTAAATACATGAGCAAAATTATGTGCACCTAAAATTCAGCTTCACAGCATATAAATTCAAATTACACATATTTATTGGTAGGAAAATTTAAATCACTCTCAAAAAGTTGAAACCAGGATACTAAGTTTCATAAGGGCCAAGGGGCTACTACACCAGAAAAGAGAATTGAGGAATTCAGTCATATTTTTGGACTCCTCCAAATATTCTAGGTATTATCATCCAACCTAAAATTAATGCCATCCAAAACTTGGCTTATTTCATCAATAAGTTTAGGTGTTTAGTTTTACTATACTTTGGCGCAGCCAGAAGAAGAAAGGGGAAGGGGAGGGGGAGGAGGAGAAGGAGAAGGAGAAAAAGAAAAAAACTGAATGTGTGCATGCAAGAGAGAACAGAGAAATATATCCATAATGCAAAAGACATAAAATATGAGTATATAGAAAGACTGGCAATAAATAGACTTAAAATTGCTAGGAGGATTCCCATTAACAAAACAGATGATTTTCTTACCCATTAATTGGATAAGATGCCACCCCCTTACCCTCCACTCTCTAATCTACCCTGGGTCTCCATTACCTCCAAAGTTTAACAATGAGAAAATTAATACGAGTCCATACTTCACTATAAAGCAACTACAATCAGGACACAGAGACCTGGAAGTTTTTGACAGAAGTCACAGTACATTTTTTACTGAACAGCGCTTAGCAACGCGGATATTTTTTATTCTATTTCCATAATATTATGTAACTGAATCTAAGCCAATTGGATTCCTTCCCTCCTTTATAATCTTACCTTTATCTTTAACTTTTCCTCTCATGGCATCTAGAATAAGAGAATCTTCAGGGTCAATACATCCAAGCAAATACTTTTTAATTTTTACTCTTCTGATTATAGATGTGATACCAGCACATTGTAGAAAATTTCAAAACTAGAGAGTTCAAAAAAGAGAATAAAAAGTCTCCTGTAGTTCCATCCTATATGTAGCTAATGCTGATATTTTAATATAAATCCCATCAGGCCTTTTTCTATGCTACATGTAAATTTTTAAAAATTGTATGATATTTTATGGCTTTATGTTTTCAATTCACATAGATGAAACATAATTTCTATTGACATACTTTAATTTGTAATTTCAAGAACATGAATGATGAGTCAGATCTTTAATAAACCTCATACACAGTATGTAAATCTAATAATTTTTTCTGTTATTAGAAAAATGTCTGCACTAAAGATCTTCTGTGTTTACTGGAAAACCAGAATGAAATATGTGTAATAACAGCCTCCCAAGTTAATTTTAACTTATACTTCAGCTCTCAGCCAGGTGATTGCCATAAACAGAACAGATACATTTCATACCAATTCACTGGACAAGGAGCAACCTTCTTACTCTTTATTTCCTAACCTGCTTTGTCTGTAATGTAATTTCCTTTATTCAAACAAACAACTATTGGGCGCCAACTATTCATGAGGCATGGTTGTCATTTTCAGAGACAACAGCAATGGGGCATGCTTGATGTGACTGAGGGACAGCTACAAGTTTGACCCGGCTGGTGTGTGGTAAGTACTGGGAAAAATGGTAGGACAAATCAAGAAGATAGCCAAGGTCAAGATCATATAGCACCTTGTAGGTCAAAGTAAGGACTTTCAGTATGAATGACTTCAGAAAACATTGGAAGATTATAAGCAGAAGAATAACATATCTGAATTATTTGCTTTAAAATGATCATGTTAGTTCATATGAGTATAACAGACTGAAAAGACACTCATATCAGAATGTTATATTGGAATTGTAGAGAAATAGTTAAGAGTCTAGATCTATTTTACTGAAATGCCCACATGTGAACTACAGTATATCCAATATGAAATGTGAGAAAACAAGCCAAGACAACAAAAATTAATGGCTTGAGCAATAAATTAGTAAAATGGAGTTGTCATCTACTGAGAGGGGAAAGCTTTGTAGAGGAAGAATTTGGAGGCAGGGGTATGACATCAAGAGTAGAATTTTGGCCGTATTAAGCTGGAGATGTTTACCACGCATCCACGTGGGGAGGGAGGCACTTGCATACACAGTGCTGGAGCGCAGCGAAAGAGCTGGGCCTGGAGACAAGCATTTGGGAGTCATCTGTGCGTAGACAGCATTTAAAGCCAGGGGTTGCACACTCACTCAATTAAGAGTGAGTATGAAGAAAAGAGAGTCAGCTCCTGAGTCCTGGAACACCTCAGCCTTTAGCGGTAGAGAAAGTGAGGAATGACCGGGAGGTGAGAAGACAGCCCAGGGAAAGCCCGGAGCTGGGGGCCGAGTGAGGCTCCAGAAGGAAGGAGACTTCATCTGTGTCAAACGCTGCTGGTAAGACCGAGAAGTAACCACTGGGTCTGGACTTTGGGAAGTCACTGGTAGTTTCTGCAAGAACAATGTCGGCAAAATGGTGAGAAAAAAAGTCCTATGATGATGGAGTCCAGGGCAAAAGGGGAGATGATAAATAGAAATGAATTTCATGGTGCTTTCCTGTAAGAAAACAGAGAAATTAAAGTTCTCCTAGAAGTCCATCCCCATCCTTTACCAAACTACACAGAACTTCTCTGTTATATATTTTCATTGCATTCTGTATTTTTCCTTCCAAACTTAATAGATTTACTTTTTTACTCTATGTTTTTCTATATGATTATTTGATTACTTACTAGCTCCCCATGAGACTGTAAACTCTACTGGCGCAGGGACTGTCTTGTTCACTGCTGAATCTTCCTGGCATACATTTAAAAACATTTGCTGGTAGAATAATGACGAGCTTAAATGTGAGATTTTATTCTTGTTGGCTTTTGTGAGTCCCTAGTAAGGGTGTCCCACAGGCCACATGTGACCCAGGAGGGCTCTGAATGCGGCCCAAAACAAGATCGTAAATTTATTTAAGCCATTACAAGATTTTTTTTTTGTTTTTATTAGCGCTCGTGTATTTAATGTTTGGCCCAAGACAACTCTTCTTCTCCCAGTGTGGCCGTGAGACGCCAGAGGCTTGGACCCCCTGCTGTCTTCGACACACAGCCTGACGCAAGCCTGTCCAGTTATCTTCCGCCAGCACATCTCACATCGTGAGACTAAATTAACTAACCTGTGTTTTGTAGAAATGTCTCTTCAATTGTATTTCAGTTAACATTTTTAATGGGGATGAATTAAATCTTAAGAATTAATCTTAAGAACTGGAGCAATTCTAATAATAAAAATTGCAAGTGTTTTCTCCATGATACCTGATTTCTATAATTCGCAATAATTTTCAATTTTCATAATAGCATCAGTGCCTTTGCCCAAACCACAGCAATGTCAGGCAAAGCCTGTTTTTCAATAACCCTCCTGCAACTGATGTATAAGAGCAAGACACCAAACAAGTAAAAGAGAACTAATTTACTCTTGATAGTCACACATTAAGGAATTTCAGAAGGGAAAAGCTACTTAAATTTTTTAATAGGGATAAAATATTCCTACAATATTTTTATAATATTCCAAGTACCAAGACAAATAGACAACATTCTTAGGTGTTACCCAAAAAACATAATAAATCCAATCAATCTTATATGTTATGGAGGTTTAGACTGAGGCCTCCACAGATTATAGAAGTGACAACCTTAGATATTATTTTTGTCTTCTCCCCCAAAGCTGACACATGAAATAGAGAATTCCAATCTATTTATTTGGTAACAGTAGTCTTCTGAACACAGCACAATAAAACCAGCAGGTAAACAAAAATGAAAAAAAGCAACAGATTTCCCAGAAATATGAAAAGAATGTCTCAGAGAAAATTCTTCCACGGCCAAACTGACGTACATGAGAATCAGCATCATAAGAGGACCACGAGATTTCAATGAAGGTGAATGTCCTTCACGTAACTTTTTTAGGAAATTTTTTTTTACTATGCATCAAGGCAAAGGTTATTGAGTAAAATAAGAGAGAAAAATCCTGTTTTTGAAATTACAAATTTATAACATATCTATTCCCAACAATATAGAGAAGGGAAAATCAAGCAGAATAAAACCCAATTAGAATAGAGAGATCTAAGCCCTAGATTCCTGAACCTAAGCAGTTCTTAGAAAGGGGTTTAAACCAACTAGGACACGGTATAATATCTGGAATAACCTTGACAGATATAGTAAAGCTATATATTACAAGAGAAGGTGACAGGGTCTAGCTGGTTCCTCAAGGAACAAAAAAATTATTCTTGTTACCAGACCTAAGAAAAATGCTCATACACAGGCGGTGTATTCAAGCCTTTGCAATACACAACCTTCATGTATTCACAGCACAGTCAACTGAGTAAGAAGCAGGTTGCAGTAATTGGCACGAAAGTTAAAACCATTAGCTAGTCGAAATGAAATTGTTTAGGCAATAGTTTTTAGATGTCTCCTGAGATACCAAATCCTGGCTCTAATTAGGAATGGTTCAGCCTCCCATTACCCCGGGATCTCCAAGGCATCCTTTAGAAGGCGATGGAGTATGAGCTCCTTCTGAGACGGTTCTCCGTCTCAGGAGGCCCACTGCCAATAGCCAGAATGTTGTCATGAAGTTCTCCCCTGTGACGCTAATTCAACTTCTAGCACAGGGCAGTTTCCCTCCTTCTTTTGCTTTTTATAGTTTTATTTTAAGATCACAATGTTCATTTACTGAAGAACATTTAGAGAATTTCAAAACTAATTACTCATAATCTCGTACTCCAGAAATATCCACTTAAACTTTAGACCTTTATTTTAGTCACATGTAGCACTTTAGAAATATTTAATTATACGATGTGGCTTTCCATTCTGATCTTCTCACTCAATATTACATGTAAATTTTTTCAATTGTATTAAAAAGTTATGTGAAAATAATTAGTGCCTGCATAACATTTTTACCTGTGGATTTATAATATTTTTCTTAAGCAATATTCCATTAAAATTTTTTGGCCATTATAAATAACACTAGCTAAATGAATACCTTGTACATAAATGTCTTTACACATGTGAAAAGTATATTTTTAATAGGTATGGCTAAAAGTTGAAACATTGAATCAAAATTCAGCTTTTGAAAAATTTCTAAACCTCTCCCCAGAAAGCATACTCCATACTATACCTCAATGACAACATAAAAACGTCAGCTACATTGCATTTTATTTAATAAATGTAATCCTTCTCCAAAATCTTTATTGTCAATTTACTAGATAAAATTTTTCTCCAGGCTAAATATTTTTCTCATATTTATTTATTTGCCTCTAAATTGCTCACTGAGATCTTGCCCATTTTCCTATTAGCGTCTATTACCCAAACAGTGATTCTGAATTGTATTTCAGAATTCATTGGTTAAACCCTTATTTATTGTACTTATTTAAAATTTTTTTTACATTTTTACTTTAATTTAAAAAATAAATTTGAGCTTTATACTTGTTAAGTCAAATAGCAGTTGATTAGAAAGGTTAGAGTCCAGGGTTCTCAGAAGGCTGATGATTTAAATCTGCTTCCTATGACAAGCCATCTCACCTTTGATCATACACAGTATTTTCTGAATCAAACATTCTTACAAAGGTAGTATGCTGCACCTACCATTCAGAGTTTCAAGGTTGCAAGTCAATAATCCTAGGAACTATTGCTTTCTGCTATGGCAGAAAAACTCTGCCTTTTTAGGAAACAGATGGCTTGAGGATTAACTTCATTGTGACAAGACACAAAATAAAAAGATTTAATTTAGATTGTATAGTAACCGATTGTAAATATTCTCTAACCTCTCTTATCTGTTAAAAAAGGTTAATGATTATTCCAGCGCTTAATGTTCCCCAAATAACTTGGGTCAATGGTTTGTAATTCTCTTGGAAAATGAACAAAAGTCAAATGCTTTGGAGACTCTGGTTTTAAGTTGGAACTTAATCAAAGCTGAGTCAAAGATATTGAGACCTACACACTCAGTTTTACAAATTTGAGCTTTTCTAATGCTGATTTTAAAATTCTCTATGTTAACTATCTTAACCCTTTCTCAGAGTTGTTGAAAATGCCAATTATTTGCTTTTTAAATTTGGTTTTGGTTAGAGCAGAAAAGGTTTCAATTATATAGGAATTTATTGATAATTTTTTGTTCTCGCTCATTGCTTTTATATAATAAGATCCCTTTCCATCCATAGTTAAAATAATTACTTATATTTTATATGTTTAAAGGCTGAGTAAAATTTGTTTAACTTTTCAATCTGCTCTTCTATAATATGATGAAAATATAATTTAGTTTCCTCTCTGATTTATAATGCCAAATTTATCATATTAATGTCTGCATTTCTGATTTCTATTCTGGTCCACTCATGTGTGTCTCTTCTTGCTCTAGCACTATACTGTTTTGGTTATCACTACTTCAAAGTATGTTTTAATGCCTGATAATTTGCTTCATCTTGTCTCCCTCCCCACCCCAGAAGAACATTTTCAGCTAGTGCTGTTATCTTAAGGATATACTTTAGAGTTATTATTAATTTCTTCCTCAGTCTCAAGAAAAATTCCCATTGGAATTTTGTTGGGAAATATATCTGTAAATTAATTTGGGATAAATTAATGTTAATTCTGTCTTCCAGTATTAGAACATGCTACTTTTCTCTATTCTGATCTCTGTGTGGAGGGGTTGGGAGTATGGTAGATGTGTATATGTGTGCCAAGTTTTACATTTGATGCTATATCTCATATGTTGTTTTAAGGTTGTTCCTATCTTTATGGTTTTTGTTGTTAACTAATTAAAGTCATTTTTCCATTATATCTGTTAACTAATTTTTACTGGTATGACTTTAAAGATATAATTGCTGTGAAATTAATTTATACCTAGTTTTCTTAATTTGACCTAGTTATATGACATATATTTTTCAATATTAAAAAAGTGATCCTTGCATTATAGGGATAAATCATAGTACTTGTTTCTGTTAAATATTCATTGAACAACCTATTGACTTCAAGCACTGAGTTAGCCCCTGGAGCCTGTAACATTTACTTGCAAAAATTGAAATAGGGTCATTAAAACTTTTGGGGGTGGAGATGGGAAGTAGTGCATATGTTTTAGGAACTAATTCTAAGTAAAGAAGAATAGGTACGCAGTTCATTAACATTATGAATTATAACTGATACAGCTAATATACTATCTCTCTGCTTTTCTACATTTCTTTGTTCTTCCAAACTGGGTGCTCAGACAACTCATGCATGGAAAGGCAATAGAGAAACAAGAGTCTAATCTTTTTTCTGCACAGCACAATTTAAAGGATAGAAATAAGAATGTATATTTCTCTTTTTTTAATTATATTTATTTATCTTTAGAGGGGAAAGGAAGGAGAGAGAGAGAGAAATATCAATGTATGGTTGCCTCTTATGCGTCCCCCGCTGGGAAATGGCCTGCAACCCAGGCATGGGCTCCAACTGGGAATCAAACCATGATCCTTTGGTTTGCAGGTCCGTGCTCAATCCACTGAGCCACACCAGCCAGGGCAAGAATGTATATTTCTAACTCAAACACAGCAGAAGCTTGGTTTCTTTTATACTAATTAACATACATTCTTATTAAATTCTCAAAATCACCTCATGAGGCAGTTCAAAGAGCTGGTATTTTGTAAGGCAAGAAAGGAAGAAGCACAGATAATTTACAAAGATGCTGGGCCCAGATCCTACATCTCCTCGTAAAAAGCTATGATGGTTTTGATTCAAAATTGTCTCAGGAACCAGGGAAGCTCTGAGTTTATTAACATTCCCTTCTGGGACGGTAATGCAAGTCCAGAAGAAAAAAGGACAGTGGTTCCACAATGGACCAATTTATCAACTCTGGCATCTGGGTTGTTTCACACTTTTAGGGAGTCAAAGTCCAGCAAAATGCCACACATCCCCTCCCTCTGGGCAGTCACCTTATGTCAATAGGTATCACCTTAAGTATACTGGGAATTTATAGTCCACGTGTATGAGCGTGTGGCGGTGATGGTGGGGTGTCCTCATAAATCACATGAGAAGCGACCAGTAGACATTATTTCTGCATGTCACAAATGAGGAAACTGAGTCTTAGAAAGCTTTGGGAACAGTCCCAAAGACATTGAGCTACCAGATGGTGGAACTGAGATTCGAACCCAGGACCGTCAGATCCCATCACATCAGGTACCATTGGTCCGCCAGCCTAAACCTTGTTTCCATTTCCCTTCTCCCAAGTCCCCTGTGGCCACGTGGCAAAACTGGGCAAAGAAACTCGAACCTGCTACAGGATTCTGGGAAATGTGTTTGCTTTGTCCATGGTGACGAGCCTTCCCCACGCCCTGTCTTCCTTTTTTCTCCAGGGTGTTGGCAAGGACTGCAATAGTCATTATGCAACTATTAGGAAAAGGCCAAGAAAGCTGCAGTAACTTCAGTCTCGACAGGGTTGAACTGTTGAACTTGTGTATCCACATACCTTTAGATTCCTCTCTCTCTCTGTCTCTTTTTAGAATAATAAATTTGTCACCTTAATTAGGTTTCTGGTTACTATCTAATTGACAAACCCATTTAATGCCTTTTCCTATACATATTATTTTGCCTCACTGATGTTATAGCCCCAATTTTCTTATGCTACATTCACTTAAAACTAATTATTCATCCTTTATTTTTGGTATCTCTGGGCAAGTTTAATCTAGGTATGACCCAGGTAAGCAGCATAAGAGTTAGTTGGGTTTTGTTTTTAACTTAATTGAAGGAGCATTTGGTTAGTGTCAATTACAAATTTAAAAAAATCAAAACAGTAACTTATTTCAATATCGTATAAGAGATCAGTTTATATCACCTGTAAGACACACTCTGAATATAAAACAGTCTAAGAATATTTAATAAAATAAAATAAAAAACATAGTTTTTCATGGGAGACTAGTTACGTCTTAATTTCTAGCCTGATCCAAGTCCTTCATTAACCCACAGGTGACCCTGGCAGGCCAAGGGCGTCGGTTTCATGTGGAAGTTGATAATGTCTAGGCAAATGATGTGATTTGGAGGCTAATAACCTCTAGTGGCATCTATGGCACAGATGGAAGAATGTCAGAAATGATTTCTAAAAAGCATATACTGTTATTTACTTTGTTCAGAATTTAATGCATCACTGTAATTGACTTAGTATGCCTTAGTTTTTATATCTGCTTCTTTGTGCTTGGGTAAAAGAAAGATTTCTACTTTAATTTACAACAATTAAAAAAGATTCTCTAATTCTTACTTTGTCAAAAGGTTTAAGTAAATTCGTGCATCATGGTGAATGGCTGGTTAATCATGTAAAGTACTCTGAATTCTGACTGGCATCCTTTTAGAGTGAAGGATCTACTCTTGTCTGAATTGCCTCAAACTCCCCCAAATCGCATAAATTTACTTCAGATTGATATTACATAAAACTTCATTTTTCACTTATCTGTTTAAATTTATCTTATTGTTTCATTCCAGGAAAGTTCTATTTCCATCATGTCAATTTAAGAATCACTTACTGAGTACCTACTAAGTGACAGAAGATTCTATATATATATATTTTTTAATCTCTAAAACTCTGAGATTTGACTTTCCACTTTGCCTAATAAATGATCTCTTTAGTTCAAAAAGCACAATTTATTAATGGGAATAATCTTACAATTAGCTTTTGTATGTTAAAGGCCTCAGATCAGGTGAAAAATAATGCTTCAGGCACATACTAAGGGGTATTACCTGTCGAGTAACCCTTCCCATACTTCTTTCATCATAATTAACAGTCCTCACCTCCTAGTACTTCTGTAAAACTATGTCAGGATCTGTATGATTCCTGCTGGTTTGGTCAGAATAACATGGTTACAAGTGGCCACGTGCTCTTGGTTTGAACTCTGAGGAATTCTGGTTATTTTACTGAATTTTGGACCTAGAAATAAAGAAAGAAAAGGACATGAGAATAAAACTAATTTTTAAAAGGTTTGCTATATGCCTTTTCAGATCAAAGCTGCACATTTTCTTCTCTAAAAAAGTTAACGGTAGGTGCTGAGTGTCCCTGACACATCTCTAACTGAAACGGGCAAAGACTACAGGAAACCGGCCCCTGACACTGTGTTTGGCACAGTCCATGGAAGGTAATGTGTGGTAAATGCAGGCAAGGCTGGTTCCACGCACAGTTCTGGCAACATTCTTAACATAGTGCTTTGGGGAAAAACCGCTTTTCATGTGATATGCATGCTTTTCTTTATTATTCACTGAACTTTTCCCCAGATATATCTTTGCAGTGATTTTGGGGGCGGAGGAGAGAAACAAGCTTTCAGTTACCTATGCTCATCAAAAGTACAAAATCCTCACTAATCATATGTCCTAAAATGCAATCTGATAGATAACTCTGAATTCCATAGTTTACATTTATAATGCTAGCATCTAATGTTTGTGTAGTTCGTTTTAAAGCTCATTCTAACTTTTTATTATCATAATACTCCTCTAAAGAAAACTCTGATAGAGAGGGAACAACCGGTCCAGAGCCAGCTGAGATTTCAAATCAGATCTTCTGACCCACGAGAATTACAGCCACAGAAAAGGCTCTCCATGGTGTAAAATTGCAATCACAATAGAAAACATAGCTTTGCACCCCACTAAAACCATGTCCATTTCTGGACATGGTTTTAGCCGTGTCCAGAAATCACAGTGCTGGATGGTTTACAAGTCAATCCAGTTGTCCATGGAGCAGTTTCTCTATTGGGCCTGACCAACCTCGATCCCCTCAAACTTGCTAACTCATTGCCCACAGAAACATGACTTCTTACACAATGTACAAGCTTTGAATATTTCTAAAAAGGAAAGCATTGACTTTAAACTTTATACATTTTTACAATGACCAAACATACCTTGGATTCTAAAAACAATATAACTTCTGCCCAAAGCACCTTGTACAGGGAATGAAATGCCACCCTCACCAGTGGTCCGAAACTCATGAAAATCATTGGGTAAAGGCTTCTTCCACATAATTCACCTATGTTAAAAAAAAAATCTAGTAAAAAAACAAGGACTCAAGTTTTTTTATAGGTTTTCTATTTTAGGTACATGAACTATTTATTCTCAAGCATTATTTGTTTTTATTGAAATACATCTGGCATGTAACTTGGTGTAAATTTAAGGGATACAACATGTTGATTTGATACATTTATATGTTGCAAAATTATGGCAGTTGTAGCAATAGTTAGTTCCTTGACCACATCACATAATTCTTTCTTTTTTTTTGTGGTAGAAATAATCGATATCTAGTACCTTAGCAAGTTTGTTGATTAGAATACAATATTACTGCCTACACTCACTAAACTGTGCATCATTAGATCCCTGGGTCTTATTTGTCTATTAGTTGCAAGTGTGTACCCATCAGGTATAAATTTACTCCAGTTCACAACATGAGGAAACAGGGTTCCAGAACATAAGTGACTCGCCCAAAGTCACAGACTTGTATGCTGAGTGGGGAGGGTCGGACCGGGGCCATGAGTCTGATACCATCATGGCCTACTCTGCCGTGTCACGTGACTCCTTGAAGGGCAGTAGGCAGGAAACTATTTTATCTTTAAGTGATGGCGAAATGCCATTTTTCTCCTACAAAATTAATATAATTATTTAAAATATTTTACCATGAAGATCCATAATGGAAAACTTTTTCTATCTGAAAGTTAATTTTCCCCCTACATATCAGTCTTTCTTCAAGTGCTTTACTTTGAGAGCCTGAAGACAAAGATGGGAAAAAAGTTATAATCATGATTCTAAAACAGTTCAGAGGGCTGATTAAGAAAATATGAAAGAAGTCCTGGCTGGTGTAGCTCGGTGGATTGAGCATGGGCCTGCGAACCAGAGGATCGTGGTTGGATTCCCAATCAGGGCACATGCCTGGGTTGCAGGCCAGTTCCCAGCAGGGGATGCACAAGAGGCAACCCTACATTGATATTTCTCTCCTTCTCTCCTTCACTTCCCCTCTAAAGATAAATAAATAAAATTGTTTAAAAAAAAAAAGAAAATACGAAAGAACCTGTGAGTTTTTTAGCATCACAGTCATCTACTATTGGAATGACACTGTGTCATTCTGTAACATTCATTTAGATGCCTCCTATTCAGAAAGACATTTGCTGCTTAGACTATGCACAACTACATGCTACACACATCCCAGGTACTACTTCCCTCCCTCCTCACTTCACGTCCCTCCCAGCTCACCCACACAACCAGCTCACCCACACAACACATTATACATTTTATTTTATCCTGTTATGTGTCCTCTCCCCACTGGAACATAAGCTGGATACGGAAAGGCACTTTTTGTCCATCCATTCACTACTGGATTCCCAAGACCAGGAAGAGCCGCTCTCTGGCCCACAGGTGGTGCTCCACAAAGGCTAGCAGAGAGGAAGAGAGGGAGATTGCATCCACGAAGGAGAAAAGATTAGTTGGCGTAACATATTTGGGTAAATCATGCTCAAGTACTATTTGCAGACTGAGCAAATATTTATTTGTAGCAAGTAGAGAAAAATGCAGCTCTGGAATGAATTGCTGGCTCCCACAGGGAGACGGTAGCACTTTGCTGTGTAGAAGAATACTATCCAACTTGAATGAGGGTAATGTTCCAATTACAGTCCCACAGTTCTGCTAGCTATCTGAGGAGACAAAACAATTCTAAAAAGATCAAGACGACAATTTCAAAGCGAACAAATGCCAGGTTGAAAAATTACAGTGGTTCCTCAGTTTGTCTACATAAAAGTCAAGCAGGTTTTTCAATTGGTTATAATGACAGAAGAAAGTTTGTCCTGAAAAAATGTGTCTTTCTATATGAGAACCTAATATATAATAAAGATAGTGATATAAACTGGAAGAAAAATAAGTTATTTTTAAAGAAACAGGTATAGCATTACTTTACTATATAATACATTTTTACGGAACTAAAGAAGTACATTTTTAATTAATTTTTTCCAGAACTCAGGATGAATTATTTTTTAAACGTAAAAGCAATGAGATGAATCACAGATCAGAGATATGTATGAAGATATTTAAGCAAATAAAATTTAGAATGTTTACACCAACATATAATAAAATTTAAAGGCAAATCACAACCTTAGGAATAAGCACTTGCAACTTGTGATAAAGAAAAAAATGTCTTTATTTATAAAAGCTTTTATAAACCAATAAAAATAATAACACTTAAAAGTATATGACAATGACAAAAAATAAAAAATACAAATAGCTAAGCAATATATGAAAAATATATACACCCAATATTTTTGAGAAGTAAAAGTGCCTGTCAAATTTATATATTAGGCAACAGGCATGGTGGAAGAGGTTCCCATGTATTTCTAATGGCAGCAAAAACTGATTTAGCCTTTCTGAGGAGTGATTTAGCAGAACACACTCATGTGAAAAATGTTCTGAGTCTTTAGGTGTTATCCTAATTTGGGGAGATATAGAAGGGAACAGAATAAATAGCAAGATCCCTGCTCTTGTGAAGCTTTCATTTTAGTCAAGTAAATGAAGACAATTTCACATAAAGACCGAGGCTAAAAATGAAATAACTAGCAGAATATGATAGAAACTGATTGTCAGGAGGGAATAAATGATGCCACTTTAGACTGATAAGGTGTCTTTGAGGAGGTGATCTTTCTTTCTCTTTCTCTCTTCTTTCTTTCTCTCTCTCTCTCTCTCTCTCTCTCTCTCTCTCTCTCTCTCTCTCTCTTTCTTTCTTGCTTTCATTCCATGTGTGTCCTCCATGTGTCAGGTACTGTTCTAGGCACTGGGGATTCTTAAAGTGAAGAGACAAAAGTTTCAGCCCTCAGGAAGCTCACATTCAAAGGGGAAGATACAGGTATGAGAAAAACCCGAAATATATGAGAAGTCAATAACTGCTAAGGAAAGGGCACTAAGAAGTACACAGGTAGGAGGTGATGCAATTTATGTCCATCAAGGTAGGACTCATTAGGAAGGTGACATTCTAATCAATACTTGAGGGTGAGGGACAGGGATGAGAAGAAGCTCTTTGGACAGCTGGGTAAAGTAGGTGCACAAGGGCCCTCAGGTGAGAATGAAAGTGCCCAGAGCATGTGGAGTTAGGGGGCTGGCAGGAGAAAGGTAGGTGAGGATTTGGATTTTATTCCATCCAGCTATGAGGAGAAGACCTTGAGCAGTTTTAAGAGGTCTGGTTGTAGGGGAAAGATGTCCCTACTGGACAGGCCAGTTAATAGTTTTTCTGAAGTCTAAATGAGATAGTATTTTGAAAGAAAGATCCATTTAACAAATGTGTGTGCCTTTTCTCTTGGGGGCAATGCTTCCACTCACTCCTCTGCCATTTTGCCAAACCCATAGATGAGTGGAGCCAAAATCTATGGTACATTTACATGATGCAATACTACCCTGCAGAAAGAAAGGAGTCTCTACCCTTTGTGACAGCATGGATGGAACTGGAGAACATTACACGAAGTGAAGTAAGCCAGGCAGTGAAAGACAAATACCATATAATTTCACCTATAGGTGAGAACCTAATCAACAAAACAAGCAAGTAAAATATAACTAGAGACATTGAAATTAACACCAAACTGACAGTAACCAGAGGGGAGGTGGGAGGGGACAATGGGGGGAAAGGGCTCTCAGGAATGTGTATAAAGGACACATGGACAAAACCAAAGGGGAGTTTGGATCAAGAGTGGGAGGTGGGGCTGGCCGGGGTGGGGGGAGTGATGGGGGGAGAATGGAGACAACTATGCTTGAACAACAATTTAAAAAATGTGAAAAATTTGTGTTTGCCTTTTAAGTTAATGATTTAACCTCTCACCCTAATGTAAACCTAAGAAAATAATCTCACTTTCAAAGCAATTTCGCAGGCCTCCATGTACTCCTGAATCGAGCACATGCATAGGTATGTGCACCATACACACAAACATTTCATTCCAGGTTTCCCCATTAACCATATTACTTCCAACACTTTCCTCTTCACTGAGAGACAAAAGGCCTGTATGACACCGACACAGACAAGATGTGGCATCTTCATTTTGTTGAACAAAAATGGGTTTGCTGGCACATGAGATAAAATGACAGCTGGCATGTTACTAACAATGTTTTTAATTCTGCCAATTTAAAAGCCTTTAATATATTTTGCTTCATTTAAAAATTTAATACTGCCTTCCCACCCCGCATTTTTAACCATCTTGACTCTTGCATATGCACAGTTCAGGCATTCTGGCATGTTTTTGGTATGTTTAAAGAAGTCTGCCCCTTTTGCCTTTTTTTCCCTTGACTATACAAGCAATAAAATACAAACACACACACTCAACCTTTAGTATACCTGTTTTGTATGTTTTGAACATATTAGGTGGGCCTAGGAAAAAAGGCATGCCTATTACATGGATCTCCATTTTGGCGGTATTATTACCAAATCCAAGGACCGCCTCTGCAGAACAGAGTTCCAGCCTGAAGTTTAAACGCCAGTAAGGGTTACCTGATGTCCTTCTCTCCCTGTGGCCTTCTTCATAAATAATCAGGGCTGAGTCTTGACACATATGAGACCCAGGGAGTGACAGGTATTTGACTGTAAATTTGGCTGTACTGCTTGGTGAGGCTCTGAGCATCCAAGAACATTCCAGCTTTCCCTGATAACCCAGTGGATACCTTGGAGTTGATTAAAAGCCTCTGGGCTCTTCTAGCTTCACTTCAGAGAAACAGCCTGCAGTTCAGAACCCACAGATGCCAGGGACAAACATAAGCAAAGCCGAGAAAAATGAGGTTCTATCACAAAGTTGGAAAAATTAGGTTTACAAGGAGGAAAGTAAAACTTTACTATACTTCGTCACAAGTCCTTCGGTAAAAAAGATCATCCCATTTAATGTGTCCTATTTTCTTGACATGAGATTGCAAGAGTAGAATTTAAATTATAATGATGTAAAATGACTTTTAACTGAATTTTTAAAATTTCTTAGAAAATGCACAATGGCTTACACTCTCTACTCCGGCATGTCTTCATTTCTTTCCTTCTTTGAGATGCAACTAAAGATCTGTTCCTAAATCTTTACTAATTTCACTGAGCATTTATCCTACTGGGACTAATGATTACATGCATGCAATTTGTGATTGAGGTCAAGAAAAGAAGAATTTGCTGAAAGCTCTTGAATATCTCTCATTTCTCTGACTTATTTCTAAGTTCAAGGCTGCCATTAGACCTGCAGGGATACCTGCAGAGCTGCAGCTGCCGGTAGCTCTCTGGCCCACTGATTTTGTAACCAGCTTCTCCTTCTTCAGGTTACATCCTTGACTGTTCCTTCTTCCCTTATGCCTATTTAGTCCCTCGATAAAAGTCTTCCGAGCAATTACATATTGAAATACTTATACTTAAATTAACACATTTTATTATGTATTTGTTAATATATACATGATTATATGTGTATTATGTAGAAAAATTATTAATCTAACCAGGTAGCAATGAAGGGTGGTAGAAGGGAAATAAAATGCTGCAAGAATTCAGGATGCTAGTCCACTGCCCAGTCTTCTGTTGCTTCTCTGCGAATTCTCCTTTTCATTTATATGGCTACAGCAATGTAATTTATAGGCTTATTAAGTCTACTTTGACTTAATAGTAACCTAACTGATTTACCAGTCTCTAATCTTCCCCTACCATGCCCTCCAATCTGGGAACAGTGTATGAAACAGAAGAACGGAGTTCTTTCTTTGTTTAGAGCAGCTAAAGTAGTACACCGCACAATGTCTTTCATAGTCTGCCCCTAATACGTCTTTCCGATCTTTTCAATTTTTTTTCTTCTCCACATGAATCCTCTGTGACAAATATGCCTGAAAAAGGAGACAAATCATAAAAATTCATGAATTCCCAACCAGTCACTGCTTTTTATAAATGGGGAACAATTAAAAAATAGCTAAGATGCATTAATTCCCTTACATAAAAAACGAGTGGTGAGAGCAGGTGGGTGTTAAATGTGGCATAGTCCTAACATTTTTCTCTCATACAATAGTCCTAGAACTAAAATAAAACAATGCAGATTCATGTGTAAAACTTTCCAAGTTCTTCAGCATGCATAAGAATTCCTGAACATATACAAGTGAGAAATATTTTCTCTACATATTAACATTTATTTTCCAATAGCCTGAATGGGATAGGTCAAAGAACACATCACTACCACTTATTGACCCTTCTCCCTGCTCATGTCACCCATATTCTCAGTGCTGTACCTGCATTAAATTACTTAGGTACACATTCAAATTATTTAAGCCAACCAACCCATTGAAATCATTAGGTTTTAGAATCCTGGACCTAAGTTTGCTCTCTATCTCAACCCCAATTCCAGACTTCATTTCTTTAAGGATTATATTTATTTATTGTTAGAGAGGGAGGAAGGAAGGGAGAAACAGAAGGAGAAAAACACTGATGTGTGAGAGAGTCGTTTGCCTCTTGCATGCCCCCAACCGGGGACCTGGCCTGCAACTGAGGCAACTGACTCACTGGGAATCCAACCTGTGGCCTTTGGTTCACAGGCCGGCACTCAATTCACTGAGCCATACCAGCCAGGGCTCCAGATTTCATTTTAATCTAAATATGACTCTGACTCTTGTTCTGACTCTTTGACTCTTGTGTTGTCAGACCATATCGCCCACAGCTGGTCTCTGAGTTATTCCTTTTCACTCCTAGATTTTAGCAGACATTCCCTCCCACACTATTCCTCCAACGCTTGCTGATTTCAGTATCCCTATAATGGAGATGATGATTCCAGAACTGAAGCTTGTCGATTTCTCAACTTCCCCCGACCCGAGCTCAGCCTCATCCCAAAGGTCAGTCCCTAGAGGCCTGTTCATTAGAAGAAACCCCAAGCTTTTCATAATCTCAATTTTAAGCACCACGGTCTCCAACCATAAACTTCTGTCTTTTAAGTTCCTCCAACTCCTTACAACTTTTGAGACTTGCAATTCAACTATCCCAGGGATTTTCCACCGGTATGCCATGGCATAATAGTGTGCCACAACAATTTTAAAACAGGCAATACCTGACTATTTAGTGAGGAGCACTGACCTCTTTTTCCTTAGACTGTCAAATTAAAAAAATGTCAAGAACCAACTCATCAATAACTTTCCGGTGTGAATGAATCAAAATTATACCTAACTTTTTGGTTAGATCAGCAAAACATATGTTTTTTGGTGTGCCAAAGAATTTTAGTACACTGTGTTTGTGTGCCATGGCATGAAAAAGCTGGAAAATTGCTAACTACCTACCCTGTCCCCTCTTCCTTGGTCCCTGACTCATCTCACATCCTTGTTTACTCCTTTCCTACTTCAATTCCAATGACCCATTGTTTTAGTCCCTTCTTCACACATACTCTCACTTCCCTCATACCCTTGCATCCCTGGGAAAATCCATACCAACTGAATGAATTCTCTGCCTGCTCTGCATCTATGTGGTAGTGCTCAGTGTCTACAGAGGAGAATGTACAATTAAGTCAACTGGTTGGTCTCCTTCTGAATTTATCATCATTAATCTCAGAGGTTTTTATGCTGCCCAATAATTCTACTACATTTTCTTAGTCTAAGCACTTAGCCACTTTTTTTAGAGAACTTTTTCATACTTTCCCTTTTTTTCCCTTTTAAAACTCTTGAACCTTCCTTCATAATGCCCTATTGCATTTGCTGAGAAAACAGGAGCAATTAGAAAAAAATGCCAGAAGCTCCCATCTCTACATGTACCCATACACCTGTGTCAGTGACTGAATATTCTGCCTTCCATTTGGCAATTATGGAGGTACTGCGCTTTGCTCCTAAGACCAATCCCTCTGGCCAAGCACTAGATTTCATCCCTTTCTTCTGCTGGAGTCATCGATCTAACAATTCCCCAACCCCCTTTGCTTGCATCTTCTTCAATTTTTCTCCAACTCCTTTTACTGTATACTAGGTCAAATATATGTGGGAGTGGGTGGGAAAGAGCTAAATGAAAGGGGAAAGATCCTGACCATTAGAAAACCAAGAATGATGATATTATAGAATTTTCATCTCCCCACAAGTCTACTACAGACTTCAAAACCTCAGGCTACTGTTTGTTCTTCACTAACAATAAAAATCCTATTAGAAAACAGACAGTAATTATGGGAGAATCGAGAGAGACAGTAACCCTCATGCTAGTCTTGGGGTTCTCATAGCTGGAGTCTTACATGAACAAGACACCTGAAAGTATAAGAACCTTTGTTTATATAGGAATAAATAGCTCAGAGGTCAAAATAATGCTCTGCACTTCAAATTCAGGCAGTTGTTCACAATCAAAAGATTTTTTTTAACCTGTGACCACTGTATCTATGAAGTAGAAAAGATCCCCAGACCATCACAATCACAAATATCATCTCTTTCAGTTTGAACTCCCTAACAGAATGAAAACACAGAGCTTAGAGTGTTCCAAGGAAAATAAGGGGGCCCAGACATGGAATGCTTTTTGCTAAATTCTTACTAGCTGTTTTAATGGGATAACATGAATATCCGTTACCCAGCCCAGATGCACTGTCTGTTGAAGTTATGAGTGGTGGCCATTGTTTCCTTGTTAAGGTTTTGCTTTTATTATTTATCTGAAGTGAAGCAAAATTTGTATCTGGAGAGAACAGGGTAAAAATAAATAAAAATGAGTGCCTGGAGACCACACATAGTCTGTACCAAAGCCGCTTTTGTTAAAGGGAAATGCATGTCAAGTATTCGAACAGCCTGAGGAAAAGTCAGCTTTACCCTAACTCTGTATAAGGGGGAACATATTCTTACAGAACTTTAATGTGCATTTTAATGGGTTTTAAAACTAAAATAAATAAAATATTACTTTATAGTCTTCTCTTCCTTAATGCTGATGGAAATCTAAAGAAAGAGACATGGTTTTTATAATTATTGGAAAGATACTTACCATTTTGGGGACTGAATCCAGTCCAGGAAGACACTCACCCTGGCAAATACACCTGGCTTCCCTGGTCGGGCATAGCCAGCTCCCCAGCTGATGAAGCCACAGAGGCAAAAGAGATCGTTTTCATGTCTACACACTAATGGTCCACCAGCGTCTCCCTGAAACACCAAGGAAACATGTTCTAGAAATTTGCTTTAATCAGAGCTCCTGTTTTTTAATTTTGGAATAGGAATAATGAATAATTTATTCATACTGCATTTCTTTAAATTCTTAAAAGTCATTCTATGTCAATTTGTATACCTTAGACTCAAATAAATAAAATTGCAAATGAAAGAGGAGACATTATGGCGGATACCACAGAAATATAAAGAGACTATAATAAATAAATGATATACCCCAAATCAGACCACCTGGAAGAAATGCAGCCAGGCCATACATAATGATATTTTAGTCAGTGACAAACCACATATATGATGGTGGTCCCATAATATTTTCCTGAAACTGAAAAATTTCTATTACCTAGTGACATTGTAGCTATCCTAACATGGTAGTGCAATGCATTATTTATATGTTTGTGGTGATGTGGGTGTAAACAATCCCACTGTGCTGCCAGTCATGTAAAAATAGAGCACATGCTATTACAGTAGTAGGCTATGCAATCTGGGTTTGCATAAGTACAATCTATGATGTTTGCACAAAGAGGAAATCTCCTAATGACATATTTCTCAGAATGTATCCTTGTCATCAAGCAGGGCATGTGACCTAGAATTATACAACTCGCCAAGTCTTAATCATAAGGCAATAAAAAATCAGACAGACCAATGCACGTAAGGAGATTGATTTAGTAGTCAAAAACATTCCAACAGAGAAAAGTCCAGGACCAGATGGCATCACTGATGAATCTACTAAACATTTAAAGAATTAACTCCAATTCTTTGCAAACTCTTCAAAAAAATTGAAAAGGCGGGAACACTCCCAGGCTCATTTTATGAGGCCAGCATTAGCCTGAGACCCAGGACAGATAAGGATGCTACAAGACAAGAAAATCACGGCCCAGTATCCCTGATAATTATAATACAAAAGTTCTCAACAAAATACAGACAGACCCTGACTCACAATGGTTTGACTTACAGTTTTTGACTTTATGATGGTAAAAAAGCAATATGCAGTTAGTAAAAACTATACTTTGAATTATAATCTTTTCCTGGGCTAGCAATATACAGTATTATCATATTGCTCTCTAGTGATGCTGGTCAATGGCAGTGAGATGATTTTGCCCAACTGTAGGCTAATGTAAATGTTCTGAGCACATTTAAGGTAACTGAGGCCAAGCTATGATGTTTGGTCAACTAGGCGTATTAAACGCATTTCCACTTAAATATATTTTCAACTTATGATGGGGTTCTTAGGATGTAACTTTATCATAAGTCAAGGAACATGTATACTAGCAAACTAAATGCAAAACTAAATGAATCCAAAAGGAAAATACACCATGATCAAGTGGGATTTATCCCAGTGACCCTGGGATGGTTCAACATACACAAATCAGTAAGTGTGATTTACCACATTAATACAAGGGAAGTTAAAATTATATTATCATGTTGTTAGTATAGAAAAAGCATCTAACATCTATTATATGTTCATGATATTAAAAAATCTCTCAACAAATTGGATATAGACAGAACATACCTCAACATGATAAAATCTATACATAGCTACACACAGCTAACATCATATTCAGCAGTGAAAGGTTGAAACATTTTCATCTAAGATCGGGAACAAGACTAGGGTACCAACTCTCACTATCACTATTCAATATGGTACTGGAGGCCTTTGCCAAAGCAATTAGACAAAATTTTAGAAGGGCATACAAATCAAAAAAGGAAGAAGTAAAACTGTTTGCAGATGATATAATCTTATATATAGAAAATTCTAAAGACTCTACCAAAAAACTGTTGGAACTAATCAACAAATGCAGTAAAGTTTTAGGATACTAAATGAACATATAGAAATCAGTGTGTCTCTATACACTAACAAAATATATAAAAAAGAAATTCAAAAAATCTTATGTACAATATCATCAAAAAGAATAAAATACTTACTAATAAATTCAGCTGAGAATGTGAAAGCTCTCTACTGAAAATTATAAGATTCTGACAAAAGAAATTGAAGAAAACACAAATAATTGAAAAGCTATCTCACGTTCATGGATTGGAAGAATTAATATTATTAAAATGTCCATACGAATGAAAGCTATCTACAAATTCAATGCAGTTTATGTCAAAATTTTAGTGACACCTTTTACGGAAATAAAAATATTCTAAAATTCATATGAAACCACAAAAGACCAAAGAGCCAAAATAATCCTGAGAAAGAACAAATTTAAAGACATCAGACTTCTTCATTTTAATATATGTGGTCTATCCAGAAGGTATCCAGCCATGTAATATGAAAAATGAAGACATTTATCGAAGAAGATACAAGATACAAGAAACATTGTACATAGGACAATGATACTTTAGTCCCCTTCAAAGTAGGCACCTGGGGACCTCACACGGTTATCCCAGGTGCCATCAGCTGTCCTGTCAGATTTTCATAAATCTCATTGACGGAGGGAAGAAGGGATCACTTCCCTTCCCTCTTTATGCTTTCAGGTGGAAGGACTTCTATTGAGATTAATACCCAGTTTTTTTCCCCATAGAGGTGACATTCATTGGTCCATGTTTCTTGATTGGTGGAGGGGCCACCAAAAAGCTGTAAAAACTAGAGATTTGTTATTTCTTTCCTCTCTACTCTATCCCAGTGTGAAACTTGTGGAGATCACCACTTTCCTTTAGGTGGGCTGCTCAAATCCACACTAGATATTGAAGGTGGGCTACAGAGTGTTAGAAACTCTTTTCGGTTGTACATCTAAAATCTCACTCCTTAGTTGGCTTCATAAATAGTAAAGCTGGTGTTTGTGAGGTAGTTGCTCATATTCTGTCTTTTTATTACATGATTCTGAACTTGCCAACAGTGTCATTGCCCCTGTGAGTACATCTACAATATCACTGAAATTAAACTAGTGCTCTGCGATTTGGTTTTCACTGTATACAAAAACCATTTTTTCAAAGATTCTTATTTTCTTCATGCTTATTCTATTTTACTCCATGGGGGTAGAAAAACAAGTGTGAGTTTACTGAAGATTAACAAGAATTTAAAACAAGGAAACTCTTCAGTGATAAACAGGATACACTAATTTAGAATCCTTATTTGCTTGTTTCTCTCTTCCCAAAGCCTGAAATATATCTGAAAACATCTTCCCACCTGCAGGCCAGTTTAGTGGTGCTGCATCATCTACTTTCTCATGGCCCCTTGCTGCATCCCCCTGCTCTCGTGGCTGTAGATTCTTACCACCCACCTCTACCATCTCAGCAAGCTTGAATACAGTAACTCACTCTGCCTGTCCTCCTTTTGGCCTTTGGGCGAGGGGACCTTGCATGATGCTATGAAGTACAGACTAAGAGCTGTCTGTGGCTTTGAGAGTCATCTCCTCTTGTGCAAGGAGACTCTCTAGCAGATGACGATTTCCTGTCTTCCTCTGCAAAATCTCACCTGACAGCCCTCTCCCCCTCCAGCTACAAGGCCAGCACAGATCAGCCTCTCTTTCATCCTTCCTGGGTGAGGAGAATAGTAAGTGCGTGTGTAGATCTCTCTCTCTCTAACACAGGCACCTGAATCTGCTATAGGCGACTCACCAGGCTACCATCTAATTAAGAAACTGATTCAGAAAGAGAGCTTCATGATGGATGCAAGAAGTCAGGTTAAAAATATTGAAGCTCAGACTTGCTCTGCACTAACATAATTGCAATCATTCCATTGTGCCTGAGCTGGTGTAAAATGCTAAATCAAAAAATATAAGGAGGGCATACAGAGGATCCAGAGACACATGAGAAGATGCTCAGTATCACTAGTTATCAGAGAGATACAAATTAAAACCACAATGAGATACCACTTTACAGTGGTCAGAATGGCCATCATAAACAAAGCAACAAACAACAAGTGTTGGAGAGGATGTGGAGAAAAGTGGACCCTAGTTTACTGTTGGTGGGATTGCAGACTGGTAAAGACACTATGGATAACAGTATGGAATTTTTAAGAAAACTAAAAATGAATATGCCTTTTGACCCAGCAATTCCACTGCTAGGATTATATCCTCAGAACCCTGAAACATCAATCCAAAAGAACCTATGCACCCCAATGTTCATAGCAGCACAATTTACAATAGCCAAGAGGTGGAAGCAACCTAGGTGCCCAGCAGTAAATGAATGGATCAAAAAACTATGGTACATTTACACAATGGAATTCTATGCAGCAGAAAGAAAGAAGGAGCTCCTACCCTTTGCAACAGCATGGATGGAACTGGAAAGCATTATGCTGAGTGAAATAAGCCAGGCAGTGAAGGACAAATACCACATGATCTCACCTTTAACAGGAACCTAGTCAACAAAACAAACAAACAAGCAAATATAACCAAAGACACTGAAATTGAGAACAGGCTGACAGTGACCAGAGGGCAGAGGGGAGGGAATTTCAGGGGAAAAGGGGAAGGGTTTACAGGAACAAGTATAAAGGTCACATGGATAAAAAGTAAGGGGGTGGGAAATGGGAGGGAGTTGGGGAGCACTGGGGAGGTGGGCTGGGATGGAAGTAAAAGGCAGAAAACTGTACTTGAACAACAGTTAAAATAAATAAATAGATAAATAAATAAATAAGTATATATATATGTATATACATATATACACAAAATGCAGAGTATTTTCATTTCCAGATGTGACATCTTTGTGAAGGAAGGACATTGGCAAGAGAACAAGACCAGAAACATTTTTCTAGCTTATTTCTAATTTAAATATTAGTGTTTTAAACAATGCTACATAAAAACTCAGAAAAAAAACCAAGATATGAACTGGTGTTATAGGTGATTGATATGATTACAAATATATACATTATGTAAATATATATTATAAATATGCGATAGCAATATGTTCCTATGATTTCCTAATATAAATTAAAATCATATTTCTTTTTTCCTCAATTGACACAGTCGCCTAAACTCAACTCCAATTTAAAATGACACTAAAGAATTTCTTCTCATAATTGACCCTCCATCATGCCTGTCTTAACACATATTTTGCATGAAATTCTATCACATTAGATTCATGACATTACAACAATTAGGTTTACTATTTTATAGTCTTAAACCTTTTGGAACAAAATAAAAATTACCTTACATTTATATAGCAAGCACCCAACAGTACCACAGCATTATGGGGTGGGCTCGCACTGGTCTCACACACAGAAAGGGCACAGCTCTGGAAATTCGATCTCACAGCACCTGTGGGACAGAACCAGTACTGCAGCCTAGTTTGGACCAAATCTTATGCTGTTCTTGATACACTAATCTAACACACAAGTATTTTAATGTATTTAAACTCCTCTTTTCAGGGACCATGCCTCCCATCGGTGTTGCTTACCATGTCTCAAAATCAAGAACTCATTTTCTTTGAGTCAGAAGGAATAGATTCCTCTTCCATAAGACTGTAAGCACCTCTCAGTCACCTGGTGGTCATGAAGTTGGCAAAGGCTGAAGGTTTCAGAGAATGGGTATACTTATTCAGGGGCTTTGCAACCAGTCTGTCAGTAAATATTTCCTTTTCACTCTAATCTGGGTAAACTTCTAGCTCTGGGGAGAGGGTGCTGAATTAGACAGAGATCTGCCCCCGGAGGTTCCCCCTCTAAGGGATGGGCTGCAGAAAATGATCACATAAAAACATGCCAAGAATGCGCATGTACAATGAGACGACACAGTGGGTAGTGTAGAAAGTAGGTGCAGAACAGGCCTGCTGCAGCACAGGGGGCCGAGAAGGGGAGTGACATTGGAGATGGAGAGTGAAATGAGGAGGAGGCCGCTGGCGAGTCCCATCACCATGTTCTAAGTGGAAGAAAACGAAGTGCAGAGCTTCAGAAAGCAGAATAAGTTTGGTGTTTAAGAGAAAGGAAGACCACGGTGTCTGAAGGGACAAAAGGAGGAAATGAAGTTGAACAGTTAAGTGGAGGCCAAATTACACAGAGCCCAAGTCAGGCTGGGAAGTTGAGAATTATCAGCTGGGCCATGGCTGATTTTAAATCCTACCTTTGTTACTTAGTAGTCTTGGGATATTAGTACATTGTATAACTCTGGGCCATAAGCTCCTCATTTGCAAAACAGAGAGGATAAAAGTCTCCTACATGGTGGTTGCAAAGACTTTGGGGAAAAGCAGTTTGGCTGCAGGTAGTACAGGAGCTTTGAACATCAACACTGTGCATGAAGATAAATCCTCTCCTTCAAGCTCACAGATTCCAAATAAATGACACAGAAGCAGAAGGAAAATATGGTAGAAAATGATTTTTACTGTGCAAAGAGGCAATATGCAAACATTGACCTATTCAGATCATTTGGTATGATCTGAATTATTGCAGCTGTAAGCACTCTGTAACTAGCCCAGCAGTCTGCAAACCAGACAGCGGGCCAATGCGTTCCAGCACCTTCCACCCCATCCCAGGGTCTCTTTACTACAATCTGGGAACTAATAATGGTATGTGCATTTTAAATGGTTGGGAAAAACTCAAATAAGAGTAATATTTCATGACACATAAATATTATATAAAATTTAAAGTTCGTGAGTGAGCAGTCTGTTGGAGCAGAGCCACGCCCACTTGTCACACTGCCTGTGGCTGGGCTGTGCTGCTGAGTCAGAGTTTAGTAGTGCGACAGAGTAGTGCAATCCTAAAAACCTTATCTGGCTTTTGGGATTGTAGGCCTAGCCTGCTCATAATGAGTCACCCTAAAGGGAAAATAGAAAATAGCTCATTCTCTAACTCGATCACCTATCACACCAAATAAACCATGGTTTCTAGCTTTGGGAAGGAAGAAAGGTTAAAGCAGATACTGCCTTATATCATTTCCATGACAAATTTTCCAAATTACCAACCTGCACTAAAGTTTATGCAAATGTAAAATGTTTATGTCCGCTAATACTTCCCTGCCCAGTCACAGCGCAGATCCCGGAGAGAACCGGAGGCTCGGAGGCTCTGTGCAGTGAGGAAGCCACACCGGCCTCACCACAGAGGCCAACTCCAGAGGCGAGCTCAGCCGCATTAGGGCGATGTCCGAGTCAGCGTGTAGTCAGTCTGAGTCTTCATGCACCTCCTGGTGCTTTGCCTTTCTTCTGACCTGTATCAGTGGCAACCCGGAGAATTACAAGATTAAGTCAAGTCAAACTACTTCCTTCCTAAGTGGTCCAAAATAAATCTTAAATTTCTACATTTCCAAATATCAGCAATGGAGATGACTTTGTACTACATTGAAAAGGGCAATCTCTGTCGGTAATTGCAGGTTGCCCTGAAGCACTTCCTGAGGACTGGCAGTCCAGAGAGACACAGAGTCCTATGTGGGCCTAGGCACGTGGCCCTGGATTTGTGCTTCCTGATCGCCTTCACCCAATCCTCTGACTAAATAGCTGGCCTCTGATTGTTTCTTCACCTGTTGGTATAAGCTGTAAATGTAAAGGGGCCCTAGGAGATGAACACCTCATTGCATGGTTCTGCTGAAGTCCCCGGCATGTGACAACACTTTGAGTGCAGGCAAAGTGACTTTTAAAACATTTCTCATCTGCTCAGTCGACTTTTTCAGGGTTTTGTCAAGGTCTCCAGCAGCAATGGTCCAGAAGAGTGGATTTTTTTTCCCTAAAGAAAAAACAGAAGTTTGATGAGAAATGACATTTTTCACCACTTGGCTAATTCTATCTGGCTTTCCCAAAATGCACACTCAGTTCAGCCAGGTGCCAGCCAGACAGTCCCCTGGGGCACTTTGTGTGAACTCCCACCGGAAGGTGCACCATGCCTCCTGACCGGCCTAAGAAGTTCTGACTAGTGTAGTTCCCCTACTTTTGGCCATAAAATGCCTTTGAAGCCCTTACCAAATAACATCAAAGGCCATTTTTAAGTTGAGAAGGAAAAAAGAAAAATTAGAGCTTATTTTGATCTCACGGTGATATAAAGAATACATGGAAAAAAATCACTCAAAATGAGGTAGCCTCAGATTTGCGTTCTACTGTTAAAAGTATCCAAACGTTATCTACAGAAATATGTCTCAAATTGCCATCTTTTATAGAATCATGCAAATTGATAAAACTGAAGTTACAATGAGGTGATCAGTTCATAAATAGGTGCGCGTCACCTATGATGTTGGAAATCAAGGTGAGAAATCACCAATCATTTTAGGTGATGGATGTTGGGAGGAAGCACAAGGGGGGCTGCTGGGGGCTGTGACACTTGCTTCTTCATCTGGCTGCTGGCTTCACAGGTGATCACTTTGTGAAAATCCCTCTAACTGCAAGTTTAAGATTTGCTCATGTTTGATATGCTTCCAAAAGATGTTTAAAAACTTGAATAAACATCCATTAATTTGCCCCATCAACTACTCCAGCTAAAGAAAATACTCTGAAGAAAGAATCCTTCAATTGTCACAAATATTCTGTCACTGCAGCTTAGAAAATCTTTCATTTCTCAAAAGTGTTTCTTCAGCAAAAGTTACTGAAGTTACTGAAGTTATTTTTCAATACACTTTATTCAAAGGAGGTTTCTTAACACACATAGGCCTCTTCTTTCAAGCCATAACTATGCTCATTTTGATTCTTTGCATGATGAGTCTGACTTATTCGTGTGTTTCCATATGACATTATTAAAGGAGCTACCTCAAGTAAAGTGCTTGGCAACTACCTTGCAGATGGCAATGACTCCATATGGTAGCTATTATCATTGTTACTATCTGCCATGCATTCTAATGAAAGGATTAAACTTATTTTCATAGTCATCCTCTAAACTATTACTTGGTAGTAAAGAAACTTCTTAAACTCACTCCTTATATAGAAGACAGTGTGCACACTACAATGAAATAACAAAAATCATTGTAGAGTTGATAATGTAGACCACAATTCCTAGTGAGATTTTATGTGCATAGTCATCAGATATCTTTTAATTTGGTAGAGAACACCATGTAAAAAGCATGTGACAGAGCAACATGCATTTATAAAGCAACAGTCTGAGATTTTAGTGGGATAGCAGCTCAATATCAATTGATGAATTTCTCCATCCTCTATCCCCATTTACTCATAATCAAATCCTGCTTCTTATATTTTTAGGGTCTTATCTTTAATCCAACAATAGCTTTTGTGTCCCTGACTGCTATGGAAAGAGAAATAGTCACTACTGAATTATAGAAAGAAAGTGACTGAAATGGTAACAACTGCTGATTTAGTTTGAGACAGAAAGATTCTGATATATAATTGCAAAGTGAGTTTAATTCCCTAAAGTACGTTAGAAATTCCCCATAAGCACAAAGACCGATATGGAGTTAGCAAGAGAGCACTGGGTTTTCCCTAATTGTGGAATAACATTACAAGGGAATTTATTAGAAATACAAATTCTCTTTAAGAATGTAAATTCTTAGAGAATCAGAAACCCTCCAGGCGATCCTGGTGTACACTAAAGACTGAGACCTAGTCCAAAGGGTAACCAGCGCCAGGGGAGCTGCGATCCATGGGAGGTGGCCCAGTGTTGCTGTCAGCCATCCTTACTGTCTCCGGAGAGTGTTACCCGGCTATGTCAGCCAGCCTGGTCCTTGGTAACCTCCAGCAAAAACGGTATCTATCACAGCTCCCAGATTTGGCATAGCTCTCTGACTGGCTCATCCCACGTGGTAAACTTCTCTTTTGAAAGAACGTGGGCACTCAGAAGTTCCCTTCAAAAGCCCCCTTCAGTGGAGGGTGGAGCCTGGATGTCTATATGGTTGATGAAGATGAGACAAGAAGAAACAGAATCAACGGAAGAGTTCCCACAGAAGCTGGGAGGAGTGGAACATACCACTTTGTTACACCATCATATCAAAAACCTCTGGTACAAAGGTCTGTGCATTTCAGGAATAGCTTCAGAAAGATATTCCTCCAGTCCAATAAGTTAGGCAACTGTTAATAAAAGTTTTTAAAAATGACCCACACAGGCATTTTTCATATCAGTATCAATATAGAACATAATGTTACATGCAAAAAGTGATAATACAACATATATGATATATACAAATAGTATTAAATATATATATTGTGTACATAAATATTCATAGAAAATAAAATAATTAAAACATTCTTAATACTGATTACTTAACAGAGAGGAGGGATGGATTAGTGAAATGGAAAGGGTGTTTTAGATTGACTTGATAGCTTTCTTTAACTGTTTTTTCCTACAAGCATCACTATTATAATAAATTAAAAAATAAATCAAGAAGAGCCACTGATAAAATTGCAGACAATTTTTTTTTGCAGTTAAGTGGCTGACAAACATTTACAGCTGATTCTGTTTATTAATCTCAATTGACTCAGCAAGCTGAATCTCCACCTTCTGAAGGATGGTTTTGCTGTGGTCCCCACATCTTGCCACAGGCATCATCGTCCATCACATGAGTTCAAGAAAAGACTATATTACTTGACAGGTGAGTCTGCCATAGCTTCTTCTGTCCCTCAGGCATTAGTACTAATATTTGCCTTTTCCAGTACATGAAATTTTCACTAATTAATCACTTACTGTTAGGGCTTCTTTTTCATAGTACATAGAAATGCACTTTGATAGAATTCTTATACAACAGACATCTTCAAAAGGATGGGGGAGGCCTAGAATGAACCATGTGGCACTACAATGAATTGGGAACATCTGCATGAACTTGTATTTATATTTACGTTACTGTGATTCCTACATTTTCTAGCTTTGTCAGCTGGGAAGGCCTAGAAGTTTACCAGAATAAAACCCTAGTAGTAACTAGTATCCCCAGCACCCAGCTCTTAGTTTTTCATACCAGTCTCTAATGAAGTGAATCAGAGCTCACTGGAAAACTGGCTGATTCTAAGACTGAGCAGAGAATATACAAGATGAACTTGGCCCTGCCTGGTGTAGCTCAGTGGATTGAATGTTGGCCTGCGTGCGAACAAGAGGGTCCCGTGTTCAATTCCAGGTCCAGGGCACATGCCTGGGTTGTGGGTGGGGGCACACAAGGGGTAACCACACATTGATATTTCTCTCCATCTCTCTTTCCTTTCTCCTCTCTATATAAATAAATACAAATTTTTAAAAGAAAGATGAGCCTGGAGCATTCTGTAGAGTCACAAATGATGCAGGCATTTCAAAAACATGAGAAGCCATCCTACAAAAAAAGTTCACAATGGTCAAAGCTAGAACAATTTGAGCAACAAAATAAATACATGTAGTATTATAAAATAAATATTCCCGAGTGTATACTAATAGAAAGAAATTATTTAATAAATAAATAAATGGTGAAGAGACAAATCTCTCATATAAAATTTTAAATAATTTGTATAGATACTCCCTGTTCAAAAAGGTAGAGCTTAACACCCAGTCCCTTGAGTGTGGTCCATCCTTAGTAACTTGCTTCTAAAGAGTAAGTATGGAAAAGGGGAAAATGCAACTTTTCAGTGGAGACACTTGGCAAACACGCCTTGATCAATGATCCAGATTAACGGCATCAGTGATGAGTTATGTTAATAGCATCTACCCTTGATAGCATGTGACAACAATGGCATGTTCCTTTGTGATCTTCCTTTCCATAACTCATAGTCCCAGTAAAACATGAGTAAAATATCAGACAAAATTTAATTGAGGGATGTTCTACAAAATACCAGATGAGTGCTCCTCAAAACTGTCCAAGTCATCAAAAACAAAGAAAGTCTGTGACACTTACAGCCAAGAGGAGCCTGAGGAGGCAAGACAAGTAAATGTAATTTGGTGTCTGGAAAGCTGATGGGGACAACTACGACCAAGACCTGGAGGCAGGAACAAGCTCAGTCCGTTTGAGCAATGGGGTTGGCCCACTGGGAGCAAGCAGGGGAGTGGTCAAGACAGGTCAGGGAGACTGGGAGTGGTTCTCGACCTGGACTACACTTTGGAAGCATCTGAGGAGTATTTAAGTATACGGTGTGCAGATCCTACTCACAAGTGATTGTCTTAACAAGTCTGGACTGAAAATGAACTGATTACATTTACACATCCACACCACTTAGTCCATATAACACATTATGAGGATAAAAGAAAGTCAGAAGCATATGAACTACATTTATTCACACCAAAACAAAAAACACCCAAACAATATATTCATTTTAGATCTATAGATGTTAAACCAATTTTTTTTGAAATAGCAAAAGAATTATGATTAAAAAATTTGCATAGTGCTTACTTCACTTAGGAAGTGCACTAGGACCTTGAAAAGTAAGTATAAAGATCTTCCCTACGTCCCAGGCGTGGACTATAAACAGCACATTGGTGAAGTAGTGTCTGTTTCACTCACGATCACACACAGTGGGCTGCAGTCCGAATCCCATTCGGGTTGAGATGGTGCCGCCACACTAGGGATTGCCCAGAAACCTCCACCCCACCTGCCATGGCCTGAAGTGGGGGCAGGCTTCTTCCCCTCCCGCAGTTCTTCTGGGAAGCCGTGGGGATCCGAAGGGAGGGATGTCACAGACCCCTACGGCAGAGAATAAAACTAATGACCCATACAAGTGAGATAATTAAGAGCACCCTTCTCCGATGGCTTGCCATAAACAACAACTATAATTCCCAAACACCAGATAAGCTTTGTAAAGGTACAGATTCCCCAAACCTACCTCTGGAAAGTCTGATGTTAAAAGCTTGTCCAGGTAGCTCTATTAAGAAATTATATATATTCACATTGGAATTTATAGTATTTGGAACTTATATTCTTGTAAGAAAATTTTCTTTGTTAGCAGAGCACATTATATGAAGAACCATGGCTTTATCTCCTTCTCACTGTATGGAACTATTTACAATCTTCAAACATGCCGAATCCACTCAGACATGCAAATGCTGTTCTTGTATCTGGAATCCTGCTAGGATTCAGCTCAAGTGCCATCTTCTGCATGAAGCCTTCTCTGCCTCCCCACTAAGGGGCAGCTATTTTCGCCTCTTCTAGCAACCTGCCCAGCTTTCTATTCTAGCCCACCAACTAGGACGTGTCCAACTAGGACGCCTACAGAAAAATGATAGATCATAATATTTAACCAGACACTTTAGGTTATGAAGAAGTTAAAATTTGTCAGTGAGTGTTAAAGAACAAAAAAGTTTGTTTTCCCCCTTTGCCCCAAAATGAATAATCGTATTAAGTACAGAATCCAGGAAGATAATTTGAATATTAAATTCGCAAAGGACAAAGGTTTGCCTTTTTGACCCCTTTCTCCCACCCTAAAGTTGGTTTCTTCTTTCCATTTATGAGTTTTTATGCAAACCCAAACAGGTTTCTGGAAGTTTCATGGTCCTAAATAATCTCATATAAAACTCACTCTCCTTCACTGGGGAGTTATATCAATATAAGAGGAAACTTATGACTTCCGCCAAGATGGAGGCATAGGTGGATGTGCCGTGCCTTCTCACACAACCAAGATTAGAGAAAACTAAATATTAGCAACAGAAAACACAGCCAGAACACAGAAAATTGAACTTTTCGGAAGTCCGTTACAACAAATTCTTCAGCCTGACCGGTAAGGGGCGAAACCAGCGGCTGGCGGAGCAGGGTTGCACAGGAAAACTCGGTCAGATGGGCTCAGGTGCGGAATCCAGGCGCAGGGTTGGACCCAGTGAGCAACCGCGCGAGCAACCAGGCGAGCGACCGCGGGGGAGACAGCCGGGCTGGGGCTGCGTGTTGACTGAGGTCGCGCATTTGTGCGAGGGTGGACAGGCGAGGGAGTGGGCGATTGGACCGGGCCGGCAGGTCCCCACGGCAAGCGGCAGTGGAGGGCGCCGCCATTTCCCTGCTCTGACCCCACCTCCACATACAGCGTCATAACCCAGCGACTCTGAGCGGCCCGGCCCAGGTGAACCACCTAAGGCACTGCTCCTCCGCACCCAGCTGTGAGAAGCGGCGGAGGGGGGTCGCCATTTCCCCGCTCGGGCCACGCCCCCACATACAGCGTCACAACCCAGCGACCTGGGAATCCAAGGCACCACTTCTTAAAGGGCCCGAACAGACCAAGAATGGCGCAGGAGGATCTCAGAGCCCCAGAAATAAATCTAAGCGATGAAGAAATAGCAAATCTCACAGACGCACAGTTTAAAACATTGGTTATCAAGATCCTCACAGAACTGGTTGATTATACGGACAAATTAGACAAATATATGAAGGCGAAACTAATTGAAATGAATGGAATTGCACAGGAAACCAATAGCAATGAAAAGGAAACTGGGACTCAAATCAATGGAGTGGACCAGAAGAAAGCAAATAATGGCCAAACAGAAAAGAGTCAAGAAGCAAGAATTCAAAGAAATGAGGAGAGTCTTAGGAACCTCCAGGACATCTTTAAACGCTCCAACATCCGAATTATAGGGGTACCAGAAGGGGGAAAGGCACAGCCACCAGTGGAAAACTTATTTGAACAAATAATAAAGGAGAATTTTCCCAATATGGCAAAGGAAATAGACTTCCAGGAAATCCAGGAAGCTCAGAGAGTACCAAAGAAGTTGGACCCAAGAAGGAACACACCAAGGCACATCGTAATTACATTAGCCAAGATAAAAATGAAGGAGAGAATCCTAGAAGCAGCAAGAGCTAAGGGGACAGTCACCTACAAAGGAGTTCCCATCAGACTGTCAGCTGATTTCTCAAAAGAGACCTTACAGGCAAGAAGGGGCTGGAAAGAGGTATTCCAAGTCATGAAATCTAAAGACCTACAACCAAGATTGCTCTATCCAGCAAAACTTTCATTTAAAATGGAAGGACAGATAAGGTGCTTCTCAGATAAGATCAAATTCAAGGAGTTCATCATCACCAAGCCCTTATTATATGAAATGTTAAAGGGACTTATCTAAGAAAAAGAAGTTAAAGAAACATGAACAGTGAAAGGACAACAAACTCACAGTTATTAACAACTACACCTAAAACGAAAGCAAACTAAAAGGACAGCTAGATCAGGAGTGGAAACATAGAAATGAAGATCTCAAGGAGGGTTAGCAACAGGGGAGTGGGAGGAGGAGAAGGGGGGAGAAGGTACAGAAAATAAGTAGCATAGACAGTAGATAGAAAATAGATGGGGGGGGGCAAGAATAGCATGGGAAATATAGAATCTAAAGGACTTGAGACACATGGTCATAAACTAAAGGGGGGGTGATGGTGGGGATGGGGGTAGGGTGGAGGGGAATAAAGGGGGAATAGAACAACTGTAACAGCATAATCAATAAAAAAAATAATAAATCTGTTGTTTTCAACATCAAAAAAAAAAAAAAAAGAGGAAACTTGCCCAAATAGACACCTTGTTAAAAAATAAGAGATTCAACAAAGAGTAACCATATGGCCCTAAACTCACTACACAGAATAGCTTTTACAGAAAATACAGGGTGGGTTTTGGGAAGTGATATTGATCCAATTTTGCTTAAAGAATCTGTAGAAGAAAAATCTAATAAAAAATAGAGTAGCCTATACTAGCTGACTCTATTTGCTCAGCCTGGTCAAAGATAAACCCACTCTAATGTTGAGCTCACTGACATTACCTTTCAAATACTAAATGCCAGATGCTATAGATATGAACTAATCTATATTTTTCGATATCTCCATTGTATCTGACTCTTTAAGGCATTTCTTCTTTTCTTGGGTCCATAAAATTAGTCTCTTGATTTTCTTGATGTATCTAAGGTCTTTTTTCAATATCAGTCTTAGGATTCTATTCTTCAGCCTGATATTCCACAAGGCATGGTTCATAACCTTATTTTTAAAGGTTTACATATACAAATTTGACTTTCAAGTTTGTCTCCTCAATCTAAATCTCGTTCCTGAATTCTAGAATCTAGGACTGTTAGATACTACCATCTGGATCTCCTACAAGCTCATAAAACATCCACATGTCTCAAATGGAATCAATTAATTTTACAGTCAAGATGGGCTTATATTTTTCTGTATCATTTAGTGGCTTCACCATCCATCTAGCCATTCAAACTAAAATCCCCAAAATCATGCTAGACTTTTTCTCCTTCATACACCCCCTTCCCCACAACATAGCTAATCAAGTGACATATCTAGAATAAATTCCTACAATGACTTCCTCACTATTCCCCTTGTATATAAGTAAGTTCACCCCTAATTTCTATATCCATCTTCCACATTGCTACCAAGGTTTGAATTCTGGCCCTAGAATTCTCTACTAGCTCTGCATCTTTGGGAAAGTTACCTCTCTAAGCCTCTGTGGCCCTCACCTGTGAGAAGGGGAGCAGTGTACAAATCTCTTAGGGTTTTAAGGAGGAATAAATGGGATAAGGCATGTGAAATGCTTAGTCTATACCTGGTACAGAACAGGTAATCAAGAAATGCTATCCTGTCACTCTGGTATTTAAAATTTAATGTTCTATGCCCATCATAGTCTTTCGCCTTTTCTATTATCCCTTCCAAAAGTCAAACAGTGTTAAATTATTTGTAGTTTTTCTGTTTGCAATCCATTCTCTTTTATATTAGAGTCTTTGCACATGATATTCCTTTTTCTGGGCAAAGGCGCCTTTATCCCTAGAATGCTTAGAAACCCATTTATCTTTTAAAACCTTCAAATATCCAGAAACAGAGCTAGCCCATCTCCTTTCTGAATTATATTCTCTAATCTGAATGATCTACTTTTTGGCCATCTGCCAGATGCAGTTTCTCGGCTTGGTAATGCACAGACTCCAGGGCACAATTCCACAACTAGAGCATATAAATCTTTGGGGGGCGGCGGGTGGGGCGGACGGACCCAGCCATTTGCATTTTTATTTTGCCACTGAGGTGACTTCAGCACTTTAAATTTAGGTAAACATGGACAAATTATCTTCCCTATAGGCATTTTCATAAAGCAGAACACTGCACAAGGGTTTGTACTGACCTTGTATAAGGTCAAAAAGGTAAATCTAGCCTTGAAGCCTCAGAAGTTATTTTGACCATCACTTCTAACATGAATCACCATCAGGCTACCAGGACTGAATATTGGAGTAGGGCTGAAGGTTTCACAAAGTTTAGCTGCAAACATTTTAGGGAAGTTTGACTTATAGTTAGAAATTTAAAAATGGAGGAAAAGTATTATCTGGTTAATTATTTTTAAGCAACTGTGGTTTTCTTCAACTTTGGTTTGTAGTCACATTATTTTTATTTCCTGTGGGAATTAAACACTAGCTTCTAAGTAACAACGTATTATAATTTTATCACACAGGGAAAAATCTCCATTGATAGGCTAAAGACATCTGATTTTGAGTATGCATAAAAACCTCAGTTGATTGTTCCTTTGCAGACTAGGAAAAGAGGCAAATTCAAACGAAAATCCCAGAGTTGGTATTCCTCCCTCCAGACAGAGCATGGCTACATTGTGTGCGCGTGGGCAATGCCTGCGACCTGCTTAGCTCACACCCTCCTCTGTGCTCCTCAGATCCTGTTCTGCTCGATCCGGGAACTGTGCTTCCGCTCACCTGTCTAAACATCAAATAAACCGTCTGACCCTTCCAACATTCCTGGTGTCTGACCGGCACTAAGACCAAGCTAAGGTGTGAAGGAAGTGGCTACATGGCTGGAAGGGATAAATTTTAAAAAATATTTTACTTATTTATCTTTAGAGGGGAAGGGAAGAAGAGAGGGAGAGAGATATCGATGTATGGTTGCCTCTTGTGTGTTCCCTGGTCTGCAACCCAGGCATGTGCCCTGACAGGGAATCGAACCTTGATCCTCTGGTTCACAGGCTCGCGCTCAATCCACTGAGCTACACCAGCCAGGGCTGGAAGGGATAATTTTTTTTATACTTGGTAAATTGGCAGGTCAAAACTAAAAGCATACTTGATATTTTGGTTCAAAAATTAACTTTTAGGACTCAAGTAGAAATGACAGTTTTTGGTGACCTTTCTTCATTTGTTTTTTGTGGCTATATTTTGTGGGAAAAATATCAGCAGTAGGAAAGATGAATACAGAAAAGGAGGGAAGACTCTAAAACATTATTCAAATGTTGCTTCTATTCAACACTTTCCTGGTGAACCCACCGCAGGTCCCCAGCTCCAAAGCTGTGTTTTCCGGCATCGTGAGTTTCCAGCGTGAGAAATTCATACTCCCAGGTGACCTCTGGGTGCCCAGTGAGGCTGGCATATGCCACAGCCACTCTGATTGGAGACTAACCAACGTGCTTTTCAGAGGACTGTATTTTTTGGACTATAAGAAACACTCCCCACCACCACCCAAATTTGGGAGGAATAATGGCTGTTAATGCCGCTGTTGAGTTCTGTTTACATTTACATTGGTGAGATATTATGTTATTTATGTTATTAAATATTTTAAAGCATTTTTAAAAGATTTTATTTATTTATGTCTAGAGGGGGAAGGGAAAAAGAGAGGGAGAGAAATATCAATGTATGGTTGCCTCTCGTGCATTCCCTGCTGGGAACTGGCCTGCAAGCCAGGCATGTGCCCTGACTGGGAATGGAACTGTGATCCTTTGGTTCGCAGGCCCGCGCTCAATCCACTGAGCTACACCAGCCAGGGCTATTTTACCACATTTTTTTGCTTCGAATTGTTTTTCCTATTTTCCTTCTCTAAAACCTAGGTGCATCTTATTGTCCAAAAAATACGGGTAAGTTTAAACGACAGAATGTCACCCACCTAAGTCCTGCTCCGCTTCAGCATCACCATAAATCACAACAGCATCACAAGTATAGTTTCGGTTAAACTCAGTAGTAAAGTCCTCAAATGCCAACTGTACAATTATAAATGTAACCAGAGAAGTGGTCAAGGGAGAGTGGAGATCAACTTGAACAGCTTCCCTCTGTATGTTAAATGGCTCCCAGCAACCCCCTTCTATTCCATTCACAGAGTGTAAATAATTGCAGCTTCTTTGGAGGGTGTTCGGCGATGGCTACACCGTTTAAATGCACAAGTGCTTTGACCCAGCAGCTCCACTTCTGGGAAGTGAGTTCATCTACATGGTCCAGACACAGTGACACAGGAGGAGCCAGCCTTGCTGGTTCAGGCAAAGACTGGAAATTCACTAAGTGTCTGTTAATAGGGAACCGGTTTAAGAAATTATGGGATATCGCCCAATATAATTTTATGCGGTTGTTGAAAAGAGCTCCATGGACTGATCTGTAAAGATCTTTGAGAGATTTTTAAGTAGAAAAAAACATCACCAAGTCATAGAAATACACACATATTTGTAAATGCTCAGAATATCTCTCTAGGGCTGACCTAAAAGCTTATCAGTGTTGGCCACCAGGAGGTGGGATGGCAGTTGAACAAGGAGGAGGCATACTTTTCATTGTGCTATTTTTTAAGTTGTTGAAACTTTTAAACCACATACATAAATCTTCTTTGAGCACTCTAAAAAGTAAAAGGCGAAGAAGCTTCTAGTCATGACAGCAATTTCACAGTCCAGAGGAAGCAAGTTCCGCCTAACTAACATCACTAAGTTCTCAGTGAAGTAAAATGCTTTGTTCACTGCTTACCTTTATGATGTGTTTCTCTGGAGCGTGAATGAGCCAATGGCACCTTAAATTCTTGGGATGTAAGTCTGGGTAACTGGCAGAGGGAATCGTCCCTTCTTTCACCAATAGAGCCACACTCCTGCACCCTGAACCTATGAAAGTGTGGAGAAAATCCTGAGTGGATAGCCAAAGGCATTCTTTCTTCCTCACCACCCCCATTAAAGAAAAATAGCAGGGAATTAAATATCTAACATACTTGCCTGCTTCTGAGCTCTTCTGTACAGCAGTGAAGGGAAGCCCAAAGCCACTGCCACTGTAGCCCCTACTGAGGCTATAGCAAACGTGACTGTAGCCTCAGTGGACTCTGCCAGCAATTGTGCGGTCAATGTATCTCCACACCTTACCTTAAAAGAAAAAGCAATTGAAATAAGAGTACGAAAAAAAATGGCAAAAACAGTACTGACTGGTGTGGCTCAGTTGCTTGGGCATTGTCCCTCAAGGACAAAGGACGCTGGTTCAATTCCCAGTCCGGCCACATGCCTGGGTTGTAGGTTCAGTCCCCTGTCAACATGTAAACATGCTTGTTTTCCTAATATTAGCTTTCATGAGCTCTCTGTTGTAAGCACACTAACCTATTTAGTGGCCCCTTTAATCATTCCACACTCTGCTTCAGTGATTTTATATTCCATTCATTTCCTCCTGCCCAATCTCCCATGTCTAAATTTTACTCAAACGTCAGGGTCTTAACTTAAAGTCCAGTTCTCCCAAAAACCTTCACAGACACAGATGGAAGTGACCGCTGCCTTTCCCAAATCACCGCAGCACATTCCCTATAATAACGTAAAGTTATTTCCAACTTTGTTGTGCACCTTTAGTTACCTCACCTGAATGCAAGCTCATTACCGTAGAGATTGCTTTTACTCTCTATATGTTCAGACCTGGTGTGGCATAGTTGTTTTTTAATAGGTGATTCATTGAAGGAATGATTACTGGGTAAATAGCAGGCCTGAGGTATGAAATCGTTCAGGTAATAAATGTTATAACCCTAAGCACAACACCTTGTCTATAGCACTCAAACATTTGTGAAGAGAGAGTCATCCTAACCACTGGCCTTACAGAGACCTAGAGACTGAGGTTTGTACCAGCTCTGCAGACTCTCTATCACGCCTGACTCATATATTTCAATTCAATAAATACATCAGTTAGGCTTGTATAGCTTATGCTGTATTCAATAAAAGGAATTTAATGACATGAAATGATCTCTTGTATCCTGAGAAAAATAACATTACAATACATGTGCAGTAAAGCTCAGTGTATACATTTATGTGTATAAATATATATCAAAATGTTAACAGCATTTCTTTCTAGGTGGTAGGGTTGCGATTAATTTACATTTTCTTCCATTTGCTCATCTGTCTTTACCAGACTTGGCAAACACACACACCCTTTTGTGGCAAAATGAAAAAAAACAAAGATTAGTTTATTTTAGATAAATAAAGATAGTCAGAAAAGTTTTCTGACAATCATGACAATTTTATTCAATACTGCTATTAAACTTGAATAAAGAATAGAGCATGCTCCGTAATGTGCTGGCCACTGGCCCTGGCTGGTAGGGCTCACTTGGCTGGAGCATTGTCCCATAAACTGACATGCTGCAGGTTTAATTCCTGGTCAGGAATCAATACCTGGTCAGGGCACATACCTAGGCTGTGGGTTCAATCCCTGGAGCATGTAGGGGGTGACTGATCAATGTTTCTCTCTCACATTTATGTCTTTCTCCCTCTCTTTCCCTCTCTCTAAAATCAATAAGCATGTCCCTGAGTGAGAGTGATTCATCTGCTGGCCATTGGTTCTACTTTTACTGCACAGAGCCCCACCCCTTCAAAAAGGGCGCTGTATGTAGGATAAAATAATTGCCCTGTGTGCAAAAACCTAATTTCAGATCCTTTTAGCACCTCTTCAGTCTTGCAGGAACTATAAATTGACAAATAAAATAAATGTTACATGCTTACTAATAAGCACTCGGTTGCTTGATTGTAGAAATACACAGTCGTGGTCACATCCAACCTGATTTTCTATGTCGAAGCTTGTAAATTTCAGTATGATAGTTTTATCTTCTGGTACCATTATTTTCCAAATACATAGACTAGATAGAGTAAGATGAAGAACAGATAACAAATGGCAGAGTCAAGTGTGACAGATAAGATCTATTGCTTTGGCTTTAGCTCATAACTCACCAATAACAACATTTTACAGGATATTAAAAGATAAAAAGCAATGGAAATTCTTTATGTTGAGGATAATTTGTTTATGCTTGAATTTCTGATATTTATCCAACAAACAGAGGAGTGTTAATTATAGAATGGCCAGAAACCAGCTTTAAAATTTCACTTAGTTATAAAATGCTAGAATTATGAACTATAAATTGAAGAAACCTAAGATCCATCTTTCTGTCCTAAGTCTAATTGAAAATTCATAGTATTCGCCCAGGAGCTGAATTATGAGTCAGGAGCCGTGGACTGCTCTTGGAGCGTATGTCTGCCTGAGTCCCAGTCCCTGCTGTCGAGATGTCAGCTCTCAGACTCCCAGGAAGGTCAGCTGCGACCTTCCCCCAGTATCTTTAGAAACATGTCTAAATATTTTGAAAGTAGTCTTACATAATTTAACACATAACTCATTACATCCTCATTTTCCTACATTGATTCATATTATCATTTAAGGAAAGAAACCTTGGTGGGCCATAAATCCTCAGTGCCTTCCATGTCTCACGCTTGCCTGAATGTAAAGCAACCTTATCCACAATCCAACGTGTCAGAACGAACTCCTTTCTAAGCTCAGTAGTAGTCTTTATCAATATATTTAGACCGGTTAACACTCCACTGCCTTCTAAGCAATAAATATTCAGGACTGGAGGAATCATTGACTCTTTTATGCCCCATTTCCAAAAAACAAACACAATAATTCTTCTTACCAAATATCTCTTCCTTAACCAGAAACTCTGCTTTACTTTTTTTCTATTTAGGTCCATCATTGTGAACATAGATGTAAAAAGAAGCTGCCTACAATATTATTAAGATCACTTTTTAAGCACTCCAATTTCAAAAGCAATAAGCTACCCGAATATATAATAAAGCTCACTCTTTTAAGCACTTTCGTTGAAGAAGGACTGCACATCTGTCATTTTCCCTGATATTCATTATAGGCCTCTGAAGCAGACAGGAGAGAAATTACTCCCCTTCTCCAAGTGGGAAAACTGGCACCGATAGTGAGGGACTCATCGTGCCTCATATAATAGGAAATACAGTTTAGGCTTTATGATTTCAAAGGCCAGCACTTTCTTCTGTTTTCATCAAATTATTTTCTGCCTCAAAATCTCTAATTCAGAGATGGAAGACAGATTTCAAATCATTTGCCAGTCTTGATTTATTGTTAGTGATTTCTATATTACAAAGGATTTTGAGGTCTAACCAAGTGCAGTGAGAGATGGGCACAAAAATTAATAATTGACTTACTCATTTAAACATCTACTGAGTGCTTGTTATACTTGAGTCACTCTTCTAGCTTCTAAGACATGCAATGTCACCACAGGCGTGGAAAAAAGGAGGCCACCTGAGTGCCACGTATCTGTCATTTCTGAATCTAGCTATCACCTACCAGAATAAAAGTACCAGGCCTGGGGAGACGGTATAACTCCCCACTCCTCTTCTCATTACCTGTTTTCCCCTTACCATGAGTCGATTGACTGCATTTGGAATTTACAAAACCCTTCCACTATTCGGTGCTGCTTTGCATGCTGGAAAAGTCACCGAGTATGCAAATCAGCTTCATATCTTATTACACTTCCAAAACATGTCTTTTTGCACTTGGACATTCTAAAATTGAAAGGATCTTACAATTCTGTTAGACATGGATTGAAAGAGTTTGTCCAGAAAGGACTTGTATTAGCTATGGCCAGTCACCTGCGGAGTATTCTCAACTGAATACTACTTCATTTTTCTGCTTGCGGTAGTTTGGACTACACTGGTGTAGAGAATTTAATCTCTAGACCAACATGAGTATTAGCTTGTGATTCAAATTCTCTATGCCAAGGTGGAGGGAGGCGTGTAACTTTCCATGTGGATGAGTTTATGCCTCAATTAGCCAAACACTGAAGGCATTCCGTGTCCCAGCTTTATATGGGGATCTGTCAGTCTCCAGTGGTCTGTTTCTTTTTTTGGTGGTACATGAAATAATGATAAATTTCACAACCAGTTTGTTCTAAACTTGTTGAAATGTAACAAATTCATTCTATTACGAGTTGTGATACTTTTGAAAGTCTTACTCTCTTTAGTTGACTTCCTGCTTTAGTCCCTAAAAGCTATGTAATATCTTTTTACCTCTTATTCTCAACTTCATTTCTTAAACTTGAAACAATTGAAACCTTATAATTACAAAGACAGCATTTAATGTAAATTCCTTCAATTGTCCTATAAATTACCTAAAAAATTTTTGATGTTTTCCCAGAAAAGGAATTTTTTTTCCAAAGCTAAGACCTTTTTTTCTTTGTGTTCTTATTAAACTTTCTTCACATAAATGTGTATGTCTCTGGACTTATCACTCTTACCTTCTCTTCTGCCCATAAGGACAGGTAAGCCTCTACTTCCCAAAACCAACCAAACAAACAAAACCTCAGTTTCTCTTTACCCTATGGCTCTATTACCCAAAAGCCACTGTTCCAATTTCCTCTTTCTCTTCACTGCTGTCTTCTTCATCTCAAACAAGGGCAGCTCTATCCTTCCATAGGTTAAAAAAATAAAAATAAAAAAGCCCCTCAAGTGTGGGGAAAAGGGGACCTTAGTTCACTGTTGGTGGGATTGCAGACTGGTACAACCATTATGGAAAACAGTATGGAATTTTCTCAGAAAAATAAAAATCGACCTGCCTTTTGACCCAGCAATTCCACTGCTAGGATTATACCCCAAGAATCCTAAAACATCAATTTCAAAGAACCTATGCACCACAATGTTCATAGCAGCATAATTTACAATAGCCAAGATTTGGAAGCAACCTAGGTGCCCATCAGTAAATGAATGGATCAAAAAATTGTGGTACATATACACCATGGAATTCTATGCAGCAGAGAGAAAGAAGGAGCTACTACCTTTTGCAACAACATGGATGGAACTGGAAAGCATTATGCTGAGTGAAATAGGCCAGGCATTGAAGGACAAATACCATATGATCTCACCTTTGACAGGAAGCTAAAGAATAAAACAAACAAGCAAACAGAAGAAAAACAAAGAGGCTGAAATAGAGAACAAGTGGGCAGCGACCAGAGGGGAGAGGGAAGGGAACTTAAGGGGAAAAAGGGGGAGGGATTTTGAGGAACAAGTATGAAAGACACAGAGATGAGGACTGGGGGGGGATGGGAGGGAGGGGGGAGACCGGGCGGGGGGGTGGGGTGGGATGGGAGAAATAGATTAAAAAAAAAAAAATGTACTTGAAAAGTAACTAAAAAAAAAAAAAAAAAAAAAAGCCCCTCAAGTTAATCATAAAATTCTCTCCCTTAAAACCCAAATTTTCGACTTGCTAGCAAATCCTGTGGCCCTGCCACTTCTCCCCACCTCTACTGTAACGAGCTTGGTCAAGGCCAACATCCTCTTTACCTGGATTGTTGCAGGAACTAGTTTCTCAGCTTTTGGCTGGGCCTGTCTACATTCGATTTTCTTTTTTGTTTTAAGATTTTATTCATTTATTATTAGATAGAGGGGAAGGGAGGGAGAAAGAAAGGGAGAGAAACATCAATGTGTGGTTGCCTCTCACCTGTCCCCTACTGGGGACCTGGCCCACAACCCAGGCATGTACCCTGAGTGGGAATCGAACCAGTGACCCTTTGCTTCATAGTACAGCACTCAATGCACTGAGCCACACCAGACAGGGCTACATTGTATTTTCAATACAACAGCCAAAATGATCCTTTTAAAATGTATCAGATAATGTTCTTCTGCTCATAGTCCACCAATGGCTCCATATCTTACCATAAAATCCCAGATCCTCCTATGTCCTGTAAGTGTGGTCACCACTAATCACGGTCACTTCTCCCTCTCTCACTTAGCTCACTCAGGCTCCCTGATCTTCTCGTGCCCTGAAGATACCAAGGGACTTCCTGCCTCACAAATGCCATTCCTCTGACCAGGAGTGTCCCTTCCCAAGATGATCAAGCCATTTCCTCCCTCATCCAAGTCTTTGGTAAAATACCACCTTAAATGCAGTCTTCCCTGACCGTCCTCTCTGACAGTGCACAGCCCGTCACCCTCTACCCTCTCCTTTTTGCTTTACTGTTGGACACAGTACTTACTGCCTTCTACTGTGATATGTAATGTTATTTGTATTACCTCCACTCTCCACCTTCCACCTCGCCCCAGGAGGGAAGACGTTTCTCTCTGCTTCATTCACTGCTATATTACTAACACCTAAATTGGTGCCTGACACATCTTAAGCTCTCAATAATTTTTTTTTACTATTTGGTAAAGAAAAGATACCAAGTCTTCAATAATCATTTAACCCGTTATGAATATAGCTTCTGATTCAACAGTTTCTACTGAATCTCTTCCCAAATTTTGAACTATCATGTCCAATGGCATTTAATCTGAACTCATTTCCACTTTTACAATACCTGACATTACTACCAAACCTCTTTGTCTTGAATGTCTTTCTCTACAAGAAAGACATCCAAGACAAAGGAATATCTTCAGATCTTATTGTAGAGATAGCTTCAATTCTTCATTAAGTTGAATCATAGGCTCTCTGTGTTTGAGGGCAAATTAGCAGTAATCTACATGTCTCTTACCTAATATATAAATGCTTTTTTCAAATCTCACCCATAGGCATCCATGCTCTGCTCAAATAACCGCTTATAAAGGAAATTCATTGGACTTAATGGACTGCCTCAGGAGTCCATTAAGTCTCAGAAATATTTCAAATTATAAACTACTTTGTGTTGAAGTGAAATCGGCCCCTTCCTAACATCCACCCTCGGTTCCTTCTTCTAGGCTCTGTAGTTCATCAGAACAAGTTCCATTCTGCTTCTCTCATAACCTTTCAAACAAATTAAGACAGTTCCTTCCTTCACTCAAGTCATCTGTAGACCAAAAATGTTCCTAGCCCCTTCTGCCATATCTCTCAAGACTCTGTTTTAAGTTTCTTTTTTCATCTAACTCATTGTCCTTCAGCTACTTTCTGACTTATCAATGTCCCTCTCTAAGATGGCGCCTGCAGGCCCCTCCCTACTTCCCTTGCCCAGAACTCTAATAAAACAGTACTCTCATTTTGTTCTGAATTCTGTTCTTCTAAAAGAAGAATAAGCAAAGATGTCAAACTCTTTACTGGTAGTATGTTATTAATAGGTTTGCTCACAGAAAGCTGTACTTAGAAAGCTTAATAAGCTTTCTAAATATGGGCTGCAACAAGCCACTTCATTCCCATCCTTTACTCGTAAAAATATTTACACTCATTTTACATTCATTTTATAAACTACAATCTCACCATCATTTTAGCTTTCCATTGCATATGGAATAAACTCTAAATCTGTTCACGTGAAATTCAAGGTCCTCTGTGACTGAAGCCTTCTCATTCTTTTCATCTCCACGGCCCGCTGCTGTTCCAGTTCCCATCCACATTAACATTGCTTTCCAGCAGCATCAGGATGCACACTGTTCAAACAGCTCCCCAGTCCTCAGCTCCCTGACATTGCTCACACATAATTCCCTCTGCCTGGAGTTCACTGTAGAAACCTTAGATACTGGCGCTATGAAAGACTTCATGAACTATAAAGTCATAACTATCTTTTAATGCCTAGTTTCAGTACTACCCTGTGGGGGTGACTACTCTCGCGAGGTCCCCCAGGTGCCACGGACACATGTGAATGAGTAAATTTGGCCGAGACATGCTGAATCTGCTTGGGGATGAAGGAGTGGGCTGTGGCCAGTTTCTCTGGGGAGAAAGAGGCCAGCAGCGGCCAGTTTCTCCGAGGAGAAAAAGGCCCCGAGCACCCTCTTCCATAGCCTTTTATTGGGTTGTAATACACAGGAATACAGGGCGGCAAGGATCAAACAGTAAATAATATTACAAAGAAATCTGAGGACTTCAGAGTCAGTGTCTGTCAGGAAGAGAGTTGCAGAAACTTTGGGAGACATACTCATTTCTTTTCGGACCCTTATCATATGAACGAAAGCACTCTTAGCAGAGCAGATTTCACAGGTTAATCAGCAAGCCTTTGTGATGCCAGATTTTTCACAGGGCATGCTCTGGCCAGGCAAGGAGCTGTACCTCTCTCCAACAGGTATTCAGGCTTAAGGGGATTAGAGCCAGGAAGCGCTTCTCCCAGAGAACATGGGGACTTGGGCTTTGACAAAGTTGGGGGGAGAGAGTCCATTGCTCTTTGTTGCAGCCCCCTGAGTCCTTCCATGAAAGCCTCCCAGGTGATTGAGTCTGTCTTAGGTTGCCCCCCACTGTGAGGGGTCTTACCCTTCATTGACTTCCCACCAAGCTCTGGGGGCAGGGAGAGGAACTGAGGCAGCGTTTGCTACCAGAGACTTGCTTTGTCTCCTGCAGCTGGCATTCCAGAGGTCGTCTCTCACCCTTAGCTACAAGGGGTAGAGATAAAATCAGGCAGAGCGGTCTACAACACTACCCCTTCATTAAATCATTCCTATCCCCACCCCTCCCAACCACACTGTACTCACCTCAGAAACCCCTGCAATGAGAATTAGTCTCTCCCTTTTCCACAGTTTGACACACCTGGGTACTGCAGACTACAAAGCTTATTTTATCTTGTTTTATAGTACAGTTGTTTTTTTTGTCCAGCTTTCTCCTCCTACCAGGTGATAAACTCATAGAACTATCATCTATCTTTGAATACCTTTCAATACCAAATATAATTTTAAAAAATGAATGTAAAACACTAAGAAAATGATATTCTTGCAAAATAAATTTATAAACTTTAAAGATATCTTTAGTCATAGAGAAGGCAGGTTATGTAGAGAAATTTTTAAAGACATTGAAGCTTCCAGAACATGAACTAGTTTCCATCTTCTAGGCAATATTTAACAAACTATTATCATTATTACAGAAGTAAGTGAAACAGATTAACCACTAAATTCCCATGACAATCTCACTACCAGGTGCTGTTAATGTTAGTCATTTGAATATATCAATTCATGAAAGCTCCAGTCTTAATACCACTTGTGTTGATAATTTATACTATGAATATAAGAAATACTGATAGGCAAATGTTTGCCAACCAGAAAGTTTCAGATGAAATATATAGGCTTTTATGTTAATCAGGTAAAGGTATTGAGATTCTAGATTAAACTGCCAAAATATAGATTCTTAAATGATATTGTTTATGGGGAAAACCTAGGAAGCATTCCCACTGGGATACATACCATTTATGAGAACAGCTGCTCTCTTTCAAATGGGGATAACAGACCTTCCCATCTTCCCCAGATAGCACCGTTCCCCAAGGGCGACAATCTTTCAAAATATAGGGAATAAACTGAATAATGACTTCTGCTATGGACAATATTTCTCTTTTTTTCATTTTTAAAAAATTGTATTATTTTTTATTAAAGTTGTCTGCATTTCCCCCCCATCACACCCTCCACCCCAGCCATTCCACCTCTCTCCCCTACTTCCACAGCCCCTTGGTTTTGTCCATGTGTCCTTTATAGTTGTTCCTGAAAACATGTAAGTTTTGTAATAAGTTTAGTAAATATCCATCACCACATACAGTTACAAGTTTTTTTCCTTGTAATGAGTTCTTACAAGATCTACCCTCTTAGCAACTTTTAAATGTGCAATAGAGTATTATTACCTATAGTCACAATGCTTTACCTTACATCTCCATGCCTTCTTTAGAAATGGAAATTTGTACCTTTTGATCCCCTCCACCCATTTTGCTCAATCCCATACCCTCACCTCTGGCAACCACCAATCTGTTCTCTGTATCTATGAGCTTAGTTTTGTAAAACTTAAATTGCACATATAGGTGAGGTCACACAGTACTTGCCTCTGTCTGACTTATTTCATTCAGCATGCCTTCAAGCCCCCCCATGTTGTCACAAATGTCAAGATTTCACTCTTTTTTGTGGCTGAATAGTATTCAGAATGTTCTTTTCTTTGTCTGAGTTTTTCAAATTTAAGCTTTATCCAGTGTTCTCAAATCACATTTCACAGTGAAGCCGTCAAATTTATTGTGTATGGAACTAACACAGTGTCCTCCCATCTCTGACCAGGTGGTCCTGGGTTATAATAAATACCTTTGTTTAAAGATACCAAAGTGAAACCATCTAAATGTTGGCAGAGACGAGGCAAGCCTCTGTCATTCACTCTGCGATTTCACGTGGCAGTGTCGCACTTCAGTTGTTGGGAGCCAGAAGAAACAGGCAACTAGGGGATTGGAGGCTTAGAAAGATACCTTAAAGAAGTGTCATTTAAATAAAGTACTTGTCACATTCTGATATTCATTTGACTGTGGAATTAATTAATGGTTATTGCCTCATTTCATTGCCATTTAAAAATGTTGTTGTCATTAACGTTTGTTCAGGGCTCTTAACCTCTTTAACCTTCACTTCCAGGTGATAAAAATTGAAGAGAATTACCACCAGGAGAGAATTCCCCCTGCAGTCATCACAATGAACGGAATGCTTTGATTCCCAAGGCCAAATGGAAGCGCATCGAGAGCCTGCTGCAGTCTGAGGCGGAGCTGGCGTGCAGCAGGCCCAACAGCAGCCAGGTGGCTGATCTTGGGCTCTAATGAAACCGGGATGGAGGGGACATTATGTTCTGCTGCTCTGGGTCCTGGCCTCTAAGAAAGTTGCTTCTTATGTTAAACTACTTGTTCTGGAAACTGTATCTTCTCATGCGTCTTTATTCTACAGGGGCTGCCCATGTGCCACTTTCTTGTGAAGATGCTGCCCCTTTGCAAGAAAAACCTTCTGGTCCCTCAGTACTGAGGCCCCCAGACTCCTCCTTAGTGACCTGATGACTCTCTGGGCTTACCTGTACTTCACCTTTTATCGCAGTTGCCCATTTATTTTCTCCCCAAGTAGTTGGAAAGTTCCTTGAAGATAGCTTTAGCCTCTCCACACCCATGTCTATTTCTCTAATCTAGGGTGTAGTGCCACAGAACAAAAATAACTGCAAAGCTTCCTTTATTTTTCTGCTGTTGCCAAGCTAAATGAACAAGGCGGAATGGGAAAAGTGGGAGAGGAGTGATTTATTTTGTGCTCTTAAGTAATTTCGAGAAAACCAGTCAACTGGATAAAGAATACTCTTAATCCTTTCTTGTATTTTTAAATATCAGAAATACAAAAAAAATCCATGAAAACCTACATGAACATAAACTTGAAGATCCAGTTGACAATCAAGTTAAATTGACAGATATCAGTGTTCATGAATACAGAGATAGAAGTTTATACACATTGGGTTATGAATTGAAAACCAGCCATATTTTTGCTTTGCTTTAAAGTTTACTCCTAATTTTATCTGAAATGTATCAAAATATCCTTGAAATAATTAAGTATGATCAATTTCTCAGTTGCAATAAAATGAAAAAAGAAAAATTCACAGAAATTACACCTACCTATGATTATGTTCTGAGTGATAAAATCCATCCATTCTTACACCTTGGAGAAAATGCCACCTGAGGTCCTTATATAGTTATTTCTTGAAGAAGCCCAACTTCCAGCACAACCAGCTCCCCAGGAAGTTATCCCAGCAAGAATCCAGAGTCCATGGTCCCTTCTACAAACAAGTGGGCTTCCAGAGTCACCCTTTTATAGTAGAGAAAGAGAGAATTTGAAAATATTCACAAGTTAAGAATATTTTTCAGGTCTACAAATATCTGCACCAATCTCAGAGAAGTAGAGGCCTATCAGCCCAATGGTCATTGTCCATCAATATTTTGTTCTTCATTTTTTTTGTTTCTTTACCATTAATTTCAAGGTACTATGGTTTTGCCCAGATGTAACCTACTTCCACCCATTGCCTGCAATCTTGTAAACCTAACACTTAACATCTCTCTCCCTCCTTCTTTCTTCTTTTCTGGGCACAACCATACACATTCCAAAATCGATGGAAGGAAGAGAGCAAGTTTATGTAGATACATGCCTCTACAACAGCTTGTCACCTGCAATTGTTGGAAAAGACTGGGTTATATTCCAAGGCTATAGCATCAATGAACAGAGCCCCCAAGGTTATGCAAGTTTATGGCTCAAGGCTTTGAAAACAGAATGCCTGGAAGCCTAGTTTTGTCCCAGAGACTCTGTGTCAAAAACTGTTGGTTCCGTAGAGGATAAGAAACCATGATTTCAGGATTCTATCTTCAATAACCTTTCAGAATAATATGCTTCTTTGAGAACATGTGCCACTCTGTGTTAGAGTAAGCCCTCCTTGAAAGGCATGGGATTGTTTGAGGGCTTCATCCAAAACCAGATTACCTGTAGAGCCTGCAGACAGGACAACGCAGCCTTCATCTGCCCGTGTTCCAATTTAGAAAGTGGCACAATTACAATTTTTTCTCTCCTCCCTCCCAAACTCTTCCTGGTCTCTGTTGCCTCCTGGAAGGAAAACACATTTTTCCCAAAGATAATTTCAGGGAGCTTCTCACAGCAGTTTCACACTGCTTGATGGTAAAAAACAAAGAATCCTTGACTCTCCACTTAAAAAAAAAAAGCTTTCCAAGTAAATAATCTTTTCCATTTAAACTTAATATTCACGTCTTTAGCACATTGGTTTCCCTTTCCTCTCTGTATCTGGTAAAGATTGTTCTCCTTTGTAAACTTGTTGCCCTCAGGAGGTTACTGTCAATCACAACATCTTTTTATCCAACAGTTACAATAACTATGCTATCTTCAGTCAAAGTTTGTGGAAAGATTGCATTTGGCACTAAGTACTTAAAATTTTTAACAAAAGATGGAATAAAAAAAGTTACCAGCTGAACCTAGTTTTTTGCCAAAGTGGTCATCTTGCTTGATTCTATTAGGTTGGAAATATTCAAACCACATCCCCTACCTCTCCCATTCCCAACCCCCAAAAAAGTTGTGGGGGTAAGACTGGGCACAGGACAGGAAAGAATTCTCTCAACCCAGGATAAGTCAATTTTTTTCAGTAGAAGCCAGTTGAAAAGATGAAGGAAAGGGGAATTTTGAAGCAGTGTCTTCCAAAAGCAGCTCACAGGGAAAGGCAGAATCCACTATCACCTGTGTGTTATTGAATAACTGGGCTGGTTTATGCTTTTCACCTGGTAGGCTTCCTTTTCCCCATCAGAGAAACCAGTACACAGCATGGTCCTTTCCAGGAGAGGAAGGTTCATAGCCTGAGCAGAGTTACACGTTGTGTCATCCATGATGGGAAGCTCCAATTTTTGTAGGATACTGGAATATTCTTATGCTGCAGAGAAGGGACTGACAAGATAGTCAACAACTATCTTCACTGAAACAAATCCTAAGAAGCCTACGAGTTTAAAACTGTTTCAAGTAGATGTTTAACCAAAATGGAACCATTCTTATTTTTTTAAGGGTGAAATATATTCTTTCCTAAAATCATATATGTGATAAAGAACATTTTTTAAAATCCAGCAGATTTTTAAGGTAGCATAGGCAATTGTAGTTTCTCTGAAGCTATGCTTGAATGTTTTCCCCAAAGAAAAACATTATTCAATAAAGCAATATTTTATGAAGTTCCTTTAAAAATCACAATATTAAAGATACAAAAACATAACTGTGGTTACTATTTCCAAATAACTCCTTTCCTGTAGTCTCCTTCACCCTATTACAGCTGCCTCCAGTTTTATTGGACACACTGACCCAAATGGCAGCCAATTTTACATAGAGCATAGGTATAGACTTTTCTGTGGTGAAGACAACCAGAAATCTTCACTGAGTCAGAGCTCAGGGCAAAGAAAAACAGAGAATAAATGTATTACTCATGGCCAACAAAATCCTTGTTTCTATTGGGCATGCAAAGGGAAGAAATATATATTTTTGATGCCCCACACTCTCTGAATTCTTGCCCCATCCACTGGTCATGCCAAGAATCCCTTCTTCAAACTTATCATCTCCATTGGGAAGACAGATTAGCTGACCAGCGGTTCTTGAAAAAAAAATCATGAGGTTCACAGACAAGTGATGCTGAATGTATTTGGAAAGTGACATTGATTGATTTAATGTCTTCTACAGTTTATTCCTAAGTGTTATATTGACATATATTTTCAAATTTTTTCTTTTTCATTAAAATTATTTCATATAGAAATTTGGAAAAATGCAGAAAATGTAAAACAAGGAAAATGATAACCTTTTGTTCTATATACCACAATAATCCCCCCAAACTACTAATGTTTTAAGGTGTAGCCTTGTTCTTAAGAAATATATTTTTTTTCAATAGCAAATTGAGTACTACTATATGGTAAGCCTTCTTCCAGGCCTCAGTGAATAGGCAGAAAATAAATCCCTGTATGGACAGAACTTGTGTGTGTATGTGTGTGTGTGTGTGTGTGTGTGTGTGTGTGTGTTGCAGGGGGAGAGGAAATACAAACAGTAAATACAATAATTTAGCTATAAGGTAACATGTGCTCTGGAGAAATCATAGCAGGGTAAAGAAGACAAATCTGGGGATTAAAGAAGATGGCATGGGAGATGTAATCTTAAATAGGGTAGTTATGACAAGGCTCATTGAACTTCTGACATTTGAACAAAGCCTCCAAGAAGTTGGAGGAAGGACCCATGCAGTTATCTTGGTGGAAAGCATTTGAAGAAGAAGAAACAGGATGGAAAAACCCTGTAGAGGGGTCATGTCATAGTGTTTGAGGGGCGATGGGGAGGCCAGGATGCCTGGAGTAAGTTAAACAAAAGAATGTTTGGTACAAAACAAAAAAGTGGTTAGATGTTGGGCTATGAAGAGGAAGATGTCAGAGAAAGTGTATTGTACTCAGGATGGGTAATAATTTCTGAGGCAGGAATACTCTGTTCTTGCTATCCTTCTGAAAGAGGTTGTACTTCCCAGCAATCACGGCTGGACTCTTAATTTGCTCCCTGAAAACAAAGAAAAATGTTTCAATAGCACAACAGTTGTTTCTCCAGAAAAGACACTTGGTTTTATGTAATTAAATGAAAAAAATAATAAAGAACCTGTAAGTATTACTGTCTTCAAAGAAGATTTGCTTTTATTAGTAATTACTAATTGTTATGATTTTCTATAAATTATAAGAATCTATAAAAAGGCAAGGTTTGTAGTCATAGTGTTTACATTCTGTGAATCCTTTCCCTTACCATTAAATTGTCTTTCTGTGTAAAATATTTAAGTGTGGAATCTTCTTTGTCTTTTGTACTTAAACCAGTCCATATACATGCTTCCATTTTTTGAAACAAGACATAAAAGCTGTTCGTAAAACTATCTTTCTTTTCTGTACTAGCACCCTCTTTCAATCTAGTCAAGCACCTGTTGTTTCCATAGTATTTTTCCTTCCCAGTGATTAAAACTTGGGTTATTAAAACTGTGGCGCATCCACTTAACATTGATGTTAATATTTTATGAGAGTAGGCAATTATTTTTCTTCCCACTAACTCCACAAATTATAGATGAAGTCTTGGATTTCTGGGGTTTCTGGTTAGTAAAAGTAGGAAGCATGGGGAAGGCCAATGGGTGGGTAAACCAGGTAGTGAAATTAAGAAAGGGATTGAGGGGGACTTCTGCCAAGATGGAGGCATAGGTGGAGACGCCGTGCCTTCTCACACAACCAAGTTTAGAGACAACTAAATATTAGCAACAGAAATCACAGCCAGAACACAGAAAATTGAACTTTCGGAAGTTTGTTAACAACAAATTTTTCAGCCTGACCGGTAAGGGGTGAAACCAGCAGCTGGCGGAGCGGGTTTCCACAGGAAAACTTGGTCAGACGGACTCAGGCCCACGGAATCCAGGCACGCGGAATCCAGGCACAGGGTTGGACCTAGGGAGAGACCCAGCGACCAAGCAAGCAACCGCGGGGAAACAGCGAAGGAGCAGGGCTGCGGGTTGACTGTGGTCGCGCATTTGTGCACAGATAGACAAGTGATTGGACCGGGACCCAGCGGGTCCCCAGGCAAGTGGCAGCGGAAGGCTCCGCCATTTCCCTGCTCTGACCCCACCTCCACATACAGCGTCATAACCCAGCGACTCTGAGTGGCCCGGCCCAGGTGAACCACCTAAGGCGCTGCTCCTCACCCAGCTGCCACAAACAGCAGAGGGGGTCGCCATTTCCCCACTCTGACCACGCCCCCACATAAGCGTCACAACCCAGCGACCTGGGAGTCCGGGGCTCCGCTCCACACGCTTGACGGCACGAACAGACCAAAAATGGCTCGGGAGGAACTCAAAGCCCCAGAGCCTATAAATCTAAGCAATGAAGAAATAGCAAAACTCTCAGGCACTGGTGATCAGGATCCTCACAGAACTGGTTGATTATAGCCACAAATTAGACAAACATATGAAGGCAAAACTAATTGAAATGAATGAAATTGCACAGGAAACCAATAGGGATGAAAAGGAAACTGGGACTCAAATCAATGGAGTGGACCAGAAGAAAGCAAATAATGGCCAAACAGAAAAGAGTCAAGAAGCAAGAATTCAAAGAAATGAGGAGAGCCTTAGGAACCTCCAGGACATCTTTAAATGCTCCAACATCCGAATTATAGGGGTACCAGAAGGAGGAAAGGAACAGCCACAGTGGAAAACTTATTTGAACAAATAATAAAGGAGAATTTCCCCAATATGGCAAAGGAAATAGACTTCCAGGAAATCCAGGAAGCTCAGAGAGTCCCAAAGAAGTTGGACCCAAGAACAAACACACCAAGGCCCATCATAATTACATTAGCCAAGATTAAAATGAAGGAGAGAATCCTAGAAGCAGCAAGAGATAAGGGGACAGTCACCTACAAAGGAGTTCCCATCAGACTGTCAGCTGATTTCTCAAAAGAGACCTTACAGGCAAGAAGGAGCTGGAAAGAGGTATTCCAAGTCATGAAATCCAAAGACCTACAACCAAGATTGCTCTATCCAGCAAAACTTTCATTTAGAATGGAAGGGCAGATAAAGTGCTTCTCAGATAAGATCAAGTTCAAGGAGTTCATCATCACCAAGCTCTTATTATATGAAATGTTAAAGGGACTTACCTAAGAAAAAGAAGTTAAAAAAAAGATGAACAGTGAAAGGACAGCAAACTCACAGTTATTAACAACCACACCTAAAACAAAAGCAAACTAAAAGGACAGCTAGATCAGGAGTGGAAACATAGAAATGAAGATCTCAAGGAGGGTTAGCGACAGGGGAGTGGGAGGAGGAGAAGGGGGGAGAAGGTACAGAAAATAAGTAGCATAGACAGTAGATAGAAAATAGATGGGGGGGCAAGAATAGTATGGGAAATATAGAATCTAAAGAACTTGAGACACATGGTCATAAACTAAAGGGGGGGTAATGGTGGGGACGGGGGGTAGGGTGGAGGGGAATGAAGGGGGGAATAGAACAACTGTAATGGCATAATCAATAAAAATAATAAATTTAAAAAAAAATTAAAAAAAAAGAAAGGGATTGAGGTTTAACCTTGGAAGGTATTTAGATCATCAAATCTCCAAGTTCTATCACAATGAATCTAAGTTTGACAAGTGATGAAAAGCCACAACTTACTCATCCAGGCTAGCCAGGCAGTGTGCCGCTGTAGCCACCACGTCACCCTGAATCAAGCTTCCTCCCCAGAAATGGTGCTCACCTGATTTTAGGGAGACCTGCCTGAGATAAAAGTTAGAATACAACTAACATTACATATCCCCATGGATGCTGACTCCTTCAGAAATATTGGAAGTCAACTTTTTTAATAGGTTGTAATATTCTTAGATACAGTTTTAAGTTGGTTACTAAGATACTACCTAACAAGTAAATGTTTTGACAGAGAGGTCAAATGTGTCAAGACAAAAATGACATGTTAACTTACAGTTATGATATTTGAAACAAAAGGAATTATTTTACCACTTTCTGATTAAGAAATCAATATTTTTGTTATACTGACCTGTCGTGGATGTCCACCAGCTGCTGGATTTCTCCAACTAATAATTCTAGAGAAGAGATCAGATTCCAAGACAGTCTCTGTACTTTTCGAGTCAACTGCTCTGATTCCACACTCCCGTCCTGTGTGGGGGAGCATACGTGTGCACACACACAGAGCACCTTGTTTAAGGGTTCACCTTATCCAGATTGTACGTTCAGGGTTTCCTGGCATCACTCGGCTGCAGGCTGTCCCCTTCCTTTTCTCAAAATGTCCCTGAGACTACCCCTCAGTCACGTTGTGTTGACTAGAACTTGCCTCACCCCCGGCTGCCCCAACAAGAAAACGCCTGGGGGCAGGATGCGCAGGCTCTTTCTGCAGAGACTGACTGGGGGCCTTACCCTCCTGACTGGAGGGTGAGCAGGACATAATTTAGGTTCTAGTAAAGATAGTGGAGAACAACATATGCTACCCCAGAAGACAGATATTTGACTATAAGCTACTTCGACTAGGTTATTTTTCTCTGGAGCAGGCTACTTAGCACACATGCCTACAAAGTTGGACTCCAGAATCCAAGAATTTCGGTAAGAAACTCCAGCCCAGGCGTGTCTTTGGGAACACCTGGGCCCACACTGTCCCCTTCATCCTTGCTTCTTCCAGCCTGAGGAATGTGCAGTCTCATGCCCCTGCTTCTGCATCCTGGGTGCCCAGGGCCGGGCTCACCTGGGCTTGAGGGGAGGCCCATGGTGAGAAACAGCAGCAGCCCAAGCAAGGCCAGTGCTTGTATTGAGTCTCCCATAATGACTTCATCCATCTTCCTCCCTCTTGGGCTGAGAAACCTAAGTGAGGAAAGTGGTTCCAGCACCGCAGGCCCTGGCTGTCCTGAACGAGCACACCAGCCCGCCTGCAGGGCTCTCCACTGCTGCCCTCAGCGGGGTGGATGGACTGCACCTGCCCCACAGTCAGCCCTCACAGCATCTCCTTGGGATTGTCCTGGGCTGGTCTCCAGTCACCCCAGGTTTTCTAAGTCTCAGCCATTGGCCAAAGGAGAAAGTTGTAAGGTGTCCCCATGGCTGGTGTAATGCTCGAACATGTACAGAGGTCCCTACAGACAGATGCAGGGTGAAGGAGATCAGTAACCTAGAAGGTTCTGCACAGGTGAATTCTTTCCCACACCGGACAGCATGCCCCAAGTGGAGGGTCAAGGGAGCTTGGCATCCATATAAGACACAGGCCAGTGCCAGCTTCTGAGAGGAAGGAGACTCAGGAAAGTTTAATGAGTACTTAATGGCACCGCTCCTGCACCTAAGTAGCTTGTTGAAGGCTGTGACACCCAAAGGAGTTTCCAAATAGAGTGGACAGGAAAGTCAGATTCACGCTGCCACTGCTTTTCTGGACGACAGTGTTATTAGCGTTAGCGCAGAGCTGCGAAGCTGTATGATGCATCATTTGAGACTATTAAAATAAATTCATTGCTAAAATGATCATGTCAGCACTTTTTAAATAAATATTATTTTGTACTAAATTAGCTTGATGTTGGGAGAAGAATAAAGCCAGAATGTGTATTGGATTTATATTTTATCAAAAAAAATAGGGCAAGGCTAAGTGGACATTGTATACACATCAACTAACTTAGACACCAATCCCCAGTCCCAGTGGTCTCAGTTTGTGTGAGATGGCAATGAAAACTCCTTGAGGTAGGATGGTAAACAAACCCAGGCAGGTAGGCAGGTGGTGGACAGATGAATAGAAAAACAGAAGACAATCAAGGTGGAGGGAATGCAGGTACAGGACTAGGCAGGTGACAGTTAGCTGGGTCAATGACCACTGTAACTGCAGAAAAGAGTAGAAGGTGAATGGGTGCCTTAGGGTAAGAAGCTTGGAGAATGTGATTCGCACCCAAATTTGGTGTCTAGGTGACCCTTGGATGGGGCTGGATGAGGTAAGCAGCTCTTCTGTGAAAATTAACCACTGTAGCTCCAGGCTTGATCACTGGCCAGGAAATCTTCAGATGTGGCGGCAGCCTGACCAGTGGCCGCACCATCCTCATCCCTGAGTTTTACTTTCCCTGAAGTTTTCTCACAAAGATTGCCATAGCCCTCCCTAGCCCTGGGGGACACGCTGCTCTCCAGTAAAAAACTCAGACTCTTCAAATGGACCCAGCTCTACTCTTTCTCAGCAAAAGGGAGTCAAATTAAAACTACTACACAGGTTTTACAAAATAAAATGGAAGAAGAAAAAATAAACATATGCTTAGGCAGGACAGTGCAACTCACAGTGTTGAAGTTCATGGCCAAACTTCTCATAAGGCTCACAGACCCGTGCCTGTGCACTCTACTGCATGTGGTGTACAAAGCTTTGCAAGGTCATCAGTGGTTTGTTTCACACCCAGACATCTCCATGCGGTTGGACAATAGCTCATTTTCGGCTACAGCACAGCCCTGTTCCCAGAGTTCAGAACTCACAACCTCAAGTGAGACATTATTCTTCTATATAAAGGATTGCTCTCCTACAGGCCTAACAAAATAATGCCTTTCCATTAAGCAGGAAAAGAGCCATTTAGTTTATACATTGCAAAATATGCAAGAGTCAGGTCATTAGATTTAAATTTGTAAGATAATAGTTTGAGTTTATAACTTTACGGAGATGTTGAAGTGTTCAAATAGAAGTATTCTCTTATTTAAAAAATAAACATTTGAAAAGGAAGGACATCAAGGAAGAGCAGACTGGACTGGACTATCCTAGCTCGGACTTGTGACATACGGGAAATTTACCTTTAATTAGGACGTATCTTCTTTAAGGCAGGAGGAGAATGATATGCTCTTGGAGGCCCCCCAAGACTCTTGATGAAGCCCCAACTCAGAGGAGAGTTGTAAAAGTAGGAGTATTAGGTGACTAACTCACAAGCAATGATCAAATTAGGGCCAAATGATGTTTTATGTTTAAAAAAATGTTTTTACACCCAAGCTAAGCCACTGGTCTAAACTCTCCAAAGTCCCATAAGGCCTGAAATTCAGCACTAAAGGGATTATTGGTGACATTAAAAATAGCACTTTTATTTGAATATTTGTTGCAGGAACAGATATCACATGATGCCAAGGGAATTTGAAGGATGGATGAAAAAAATTCATTCCAATAGTTTGGCTGTGAATGACAGAGATGAGGTAGCAGCTGGAGATTAAAAAAAAGGAAGTTTTTTAAAAAATGATTTTGATGGTGGTTACCTGTATATGGGTTTTAGAATAGAAGAGCATGAACAAGAACCAGCAAAAGGAATAAGTTAAAGATGAAAAATAGGTCTAGAATAGAATGAAGTTCTACAAGAGGCAAAATAGGATCCTCTTCTTCAATTGTAGCAATAAGAGAGAAGGAAGAATCGGGTGCCGGTAAGTTTTCAGATCCAGGGCAGAATATTAAGGGAGTAGTTTTTTCTACCTTGTGTTCACTCTGCGAAGACACATACTCAGCAAGATGAGGGGAGGAGCCCTGGAGTGGGTAAGTACTGAACAGTCACTGTGGGGTAGAGAAAACACTCAAAACACACAGAACAATGCAAGGCAATGAATGAATGAATGAATGAATGAATGCGGGAAGAAGGTAGATGGTCTTTTTTCCTCTTCAAAGTAGACACCAACTGGTGACATGGATTTCAATGGGCACTAATCATAGAGCACTTTAGAGGCCGAAACAAGACAGTTATTTTCATTATATTTTATATAAAATAGACATTTACATAAATTTTATTTTGAGGAGATGTAGGCAAAGTGTACATCAGACTTATATGGGAGAAATACTTTGTGGAAGATATATTTCTAACTGGCACAGCAAAAGTAACAAAAATGTACATTTATATACAACTGATCAAAGTAAGAAATAAAAGCATTATGAACAAAGAACATGATGCAAGTCATTTCCCCCTAAAAAAAAAAGGATTGGTATGAGTTACAGCAAGTCAGATGATATCCACATTATAAAAGCCATGGCTTCTACAGATATTTTAATCCTTAGGAGGAAAATTTTAAATATCTTTTTTCCCTAGAAACATAACAAAAATCACTAATTTTTTATGTGTACAGGCTGCAAAAATAAGACTGGTTCCCTCCGCTATGTTAAAGCACGTGGGCAGTTCAGTCACTGACCCTGAAGGCTATTTGTGTATTTGTTCTGTTGTGGTGATTTTCTTAAGAGTTCCTAAAACAAAGGGCAACGCTTACCAGTTTTGTCTTCAGATGTAGAGGGCTTTGAATCTGGATCAGGAGATACATAAAGCTTGCTAGTTCCACAGGACTAACCCGTGCTTTGGTGCATGATCAACAGGACTGAGATGTTTGGTAATGTGCCCAGGGTGAGATGGCTCCTTGGGGACAGAGGAAGGACTAAGAACCCAGGCCTCCCGATTCCTGAACTGGTGCGTCTCCTGATGGACCGGCCAGACAACCCCAGGGGCATCACGCACACTGGAAACTTCCAAACGTGATGCACAGATTCACAGGTGCACCACCAAGAATGGGAATACACTTCTGGACTTCTGGATATAGACATCTCTTTCCAGTTTAGGGTAAACGGTGATGGAAACTTATAAATGAACAATGATTGTACATTGTGATAGGTGCTAATTTTATGAGTTACGTACCCTAAAGGTTTTCATTGCAAGGATCCTTGGTGATAATAATGGGACGTTTTTATGCCAGTCAATGGGTAGATATGAATAGCATCACTTCTGTTATGCCATTTTATTGGCTGATATTAAACTGTACCTTTGCAGTTATTTTATTTCTTTTCCTTAATCCACATGGTTACATAAGAAATAATTTTAAAAAGTGCTATTTTTTGGAAGAATTGTTTAACATATTGTTCTTTTACATAAAAATCTTCAAGGATAATAAAAAAAGTTATAATATATACCTATGTATTTCTGGGCATTGTAAGCTTTTATCTTATTCAGTTGCTGCCTAAATGCAAGACTTGAAAGGTATTTGCTTTCTTTAAATGAGAAAAGATGCTATTTCAATAAATTTTCCTATTATTGGGAAATATCTAGCTTAATCAAAGTAAATGTGATCATGGAAATCAGAAAAAAATAAATCACCTATAACTACATTACTTTTGAATGTTGTTACTAATATCCTGTAGATTTACTAATCTAAGATGCAAATTCATCACAAATCAGAGCACAATTTTTTAAACTAATAAGTAGAAAATGATTCCCAAAAGCTGACATGTGCATAACTAACCTAAAGACAGAGAGATATAGGTCTAGGCATAAACTATGCTATGGACACCTTGAGTCATAAAAAATATGAGTTTTACATACTGGGTACCTTGTCTGGGTACATGTAAATGACAAGGAAGATCCCGTCCATCTGAAAATTGAGAATTCTGTACATACAGGTCAAATTATAGCCCAATTGCCACAAATGCAAAACCACTCCTCCCAGCGCATCTGTTCTGTCAGTCTCGGAATGATGGCCTTAACCAACCAACTGTGCCAAACAATCAATCCTTCTTTAGAATTCTTTGGCTTATTTTAGTTTAATTTAAAAGTAAAAGTTGTGAAATCATCTCATCTGTGAGAGATTATAAACATCTATTTTGCAAAAGTTAAAAACTCCCACGGAAGTTGTCAGCCACTGGTCCTCCAGCCCAGCTGTGTCAGAATCAGGGTTTTCTAAAATAAATTTTTTCTTCCTCCAAGTTATTTAAATCTTTGGTTTAGTTCACCCGTGTTATATCACTGAACCACATCTTATAAATGCCATTAATAAGTTGAGAACATCTGAATCACGTTTTAAACTCTTGAATAATTCTTAAGGTTGAAAGGAGATTGTAAAGCCACTCTAGGTCCCCATGTCAAAGGACATGTTAGGGGACTGCCACTTAATGGGATTTTGAAGGTAAAGAGAACTGATTCTAGGCAGGACCAAAGGACAGGTCAGATAGATCGGCAGTAGGAGGGTGGAGATGTGTACACAAGGAACTCTAATGCAGATGAGAAAAAAGAGCAAACGATTCTGAGTAACAGAATCACAACTGAAACTCCGATCATTGGATCCAGTGCTCCGCCGGATTAAAGCAGCTCTCCTCTTGTCCTCCGCCACCTTACCTCCTGCCCAGCACCTGCTATGTATTTAAGGACCCATCACAAAATGAAACTGCAGGACTGTTTAAAATGTTCGGAATTTCAAGGAGGGCATGCAACCAAGCATAAAGTGCTGCTGAGCACACGACTATGGGGGAAAGTGTGGACGGCAGGGCTGTCAAGCTGCCTCGGCAGTTGCACCACAGAGAGGCGCTGTGGCACCCCAGCCAGTGGCGCGGGCTGGAGGGTAACCTGGGTGTAGCTCCACCACTCGCCGGGCGCTCAGCTTGAATTTTGATAAACGTGGGTTCCACATACTATTTCATGTGACAAGGACTAAATAAAAATAGTTACAAAATATACTTAATATCTTTGAAAAAATAATATGTGATTTATTTTCTTATAGGCACCATTTCAACTATAAAAATTATTTTCTTGGCCACATCTCGGTGACAGTAGTAACTGAGGACAAAAATATCTGATGCCAATAGGGCTAAATTTTAATGTTCGAAGAGATGCCAATGTGTGCAGACAGAATGAGAAAAGGAGAGGGGGATAGAAAGTGGGTGTGGAGGAAGGGAGGGGCGAGAGAGAAACAGACATGGGGTTGGGGGCCGGGAGAAAAGCACCCGAAAGAAGGTGGGCAACGGCTCCAGAAGGCCACGTGACCCTTTCTCCCAGAGATGTTTGAGAAGCCACTGCTGTTTCAGCGAATCCGACAAATGCACTCCCAAAGCTTTCGCAGCACTTAGAGTAAGGCATAACTGCTTTTCAAAATTTGGGGCTCAGTCATTCCACCAGCCTTGTAAGTGTGAGTTTTGGTTACTGATCATTCTAAACAGTTGTGATTAAAGTCTTAGATACTGGTTTTAGCTAGAGCTTCACATTTTTCATTTTGGGGGTGGGCATAATAACGGCATATTATTCAAATATACTGTAGTACCTTTCTTGGCCATAGGACTATAGCAATACATTTGAGGGGGGAAGAAAAATATCTCAAATAAAATTTTGGTTAAGTTTATGATACACAACTTTAGAAGAGTATTAGAAATGGAAGATCATAGTGGTAATATAAGTGCTATTGGATTACTGATGCACACGTAGATATATGCTAATGTCATTTCTGTAACTCTTCGCATTTAAAATATTCCTTATATCATCTCTTTCTACATTATCTCTTTCTAAAGAAGTTTACCTTCCTTTTATCTGGATTTACCTTAGCCCTTCTCCCCATCCCCAAAGTACAGGGTCACTGCTTCCTGAACTGGTTCAAAAAGAAGCTAAGAAGGTTGTCGTTGTTTTTTAACCATATCTTAGCCTAAACATGGGAAGTGCGTGTGCCTTCCGACTCCTGTATCTCTGTGGAACGAGGCTTGGTGCCATGAAGAGCACCGCCCAGAGTTTTTTGACTTTTTAATTTTTCAAAACAAAACCAAGCGTTCCAATTTCAAAATACACACCAAAATATACCGCTACCCAAGCACTGTAGGCTGAGCCCTAATTTCTTTGACTTTAGCAATTTGAACAGTTAATACAACTTTTCTGAAGTGCTGTGAAAACTTAACTACTTTGCAATTTACATTTATAATTTTTGTATGCTAAGTTTTAAAAAGCCACTATTAAAACCACTATGTACAAAGAAAAAACTGTGTGTATATATTAAATATTTTATAAGTTATAAAATAAATAACACTAAAAAACAACTGTCAATTCGTAAGTTCAACTTTGCCTTCCTTATTTTTAAATATAAATATATATTTTTAAGTTGTGAATTTAGATTTTTCTAGATTTTTTGAGCATTTTCCATGAATTCTCCAAAATTACCAATTAATAATAATTAATTTGATGAAGAATAATTAATTAATAATGAATTTTGGGTTCACATTACTCATGTTCTAAGCACAGAATTCTCATTAGGCCTAGGAAGACAAATCAATAAAGCTCTCTTTCCATTTAAAGTCTATGAAGATTTCTGTGTTATACTGTAAAGATTCCAAAATGGTTCAATATACTTGTCAAAAATAATAAATCTCGTGATGTCTAAAGGTTAAGATAATAAAGTAGAACATTTCTCCCAGTTAATATCTTTAATAATTTTCATGTAGAATATACTATGTTTTTCTCCACCAAAATAACAATATATGTAGAGGTGGAAATATTTATGATTTTAAAAGCACTTCTGAAATTATAGAGCAGAATCACTACTCTAGTGATACTTGTAATAAAAATTAAAATAATTTTAGGTTTTCCATAAAGAATTAGGGGTACCAAGATCCTTGACATTCCCCTGGGGAAGAATAGCCATACATAATTCCAGAAGCTTCCTGTCTGATGTGTTAGGCAATGGGAAAGTTTGCATCAGAGTGGAATTTTGTTTACTACTCAGTAGGGCTCTAGGGATATGCTTAGGGGAATATCGGATCCAGCTCCCTTAACAACAGCCCCTTTTCCCACAAATTCCAGAAGGTTCTACAGAAAGTATTCAATACTCCTTTCTGGTTCTGGAGAACTGAATGAGCTACCTCTTGATGGAATTTCCCAAATGGCTTATCTTAGAGGATTTGTCCTCTTTGAATTATTCCATGAAGAAGCAATGCTCTGCCTTCATAGCATTTCCAATTTCTGTATTTCTGGTTTAAACTTCATAAAAGTTTAAACTGGAAAAAGAACCAGATGACTAGGTTGTAACCACAGAGAACTATCTGGAGGGAAATCTGGAGTTAAAGCAAAAATAAATCTGTAAAATGTGTAGTTGTTGTATTCCTTTCCTTGCAGACCTCCTTGCCCTTGATTGCTCTTTTTGTCTTTTTTTCATGGGAGTGCAGCACAGGGCTATCAGCAAGCATCTCCAAACGTGGCTCCTGGCCTGGGAGCCAGAGGAAAGCCTCCTTGGGTGTCCCCTTGCTGATGCAGCAGCAAGGCCTCTATCACCGCTTCCTCCTCCAGAGGTGCGAGCAACTGTCCCTGGAGAGTCGGTCAACAGCCGCTACGTTTGATCTTTTTCTCGAACTTCTTGCAATCGTTTTTCTAGGCGATCCAGTTTGGCGAGATTCTCCTGCAGCAGTTTGCTGTCCGGAACCAGCTGTAAGGCTCTCTCATAATAACTTCTTGCGGACACATAGTTTCCCTGTCGAGAAAAAGAGAATAATCTGACCCACCTGAATGCTCTGTCAGAGAACGGAGAGAGTAGGAAACAGCATTTCGCCCTGTTTAACCTTCATGTCCCCAGTAAGGAAACCAACCTGTCTGCCTGCATGGTAATTTTACCCTTATGTGCTGGTGCTTTTAGAGAACCCGTTTGTTTTAAGTACCAGTCCAGCTGGAGAATGTGAAGGATAGAAGTTATGACATAAGGTTAAATGGCGGAAAACAGATTTTTAATTCTACTTAACGCAAGGTAGGAGCCTATCATTTCGTAGGGTTAGCACTATTGTTTGTGATGAAATGGAGCCGTGCATGTCACGATAAATTGAAGGGAGGGGGTGGAGAGAGAGCGAGAGAAAGAGAAAGAGAGAAAGAAGTATGTGTGGGGCAATGCTTTTGAAACTTCAACAATAATAATAATACAAAAATAAATAGCTTAGGAGTCCACAATAACTCCCTAGTGGTAAGAGTTATTTTAATCTTCAAATTAAAACCAAAACTGCAACTTTTGCCTAGTACAGCCTTTAAAGCAAATATAAATTTTTATGAAATGAAAAGAACTGATAAGACTATGGAATCACATTTAGCCAATACTCCAGGTGTGTGACCATATGTACCTGCTGGATCCTTTTAAATCAGGAGAGCAGGAATGTTAGTCTCGACCTGCAAAAACACCAGTCTCTACCCTCCGTTGGCCCGACCTGGTTTGCTCAATGCCTCCCTGACAGCAGCCACGTGCACCTGATTCCAGGTGGTCCCTGGCAAATTAGTCTCAATTATTAACTTTCTCCAGCCCCTTTCCCGGTCCTAAATGGGTACTGCCAAGTCTCAGTCTAAGACTGTTAGAAATCTCTCCACTCCAAAAACTATAAATTTGCTCTACTTGATTCAGTTATAGTTCCACGTAGGTAAAAACCAGTTACTCGCTGAATTCCCATCACAATTTAAAACAGTATTCTCTCCGAGCAAAAGTACTATGTAGCAATGCAACTAATATTTGTTGAATGCTTAGCTGTCTTCCAAATGATTTAATATGTGTCAAGAAATTAGACACTGCCCAACACCTAGAGAGCACCCAGTCGGATACTATCATTATTGTTATTACTAAATAACTATCCAGGCTCTATGTAAACACTATATTTCTTTTAGCATTCGCTCGCTACATTGGTGAAAAGGAGAGGATAAATGACCAAACAGGATTGTGGGAATTCACGATCTGGCATGTGCACAAATGAAGATATTTCTGATTATTAACACTGGGTCTGATAAGAGGCTAAACAGAATTCTGGACAAATGAGAACTTGGCTTTGCGACATTAAATTTTTTTTTAATTCAAGCATTTATCTTCTAAGTATCTTCTGATGTTTATTAAGCTTAGCACACACATGCAAACAACAGAATATATGTGGCTTTAAAATGGCCTCAAAATATGTTTCTACTACAGTTGACTTTGAACTTGTCTTCCAAGAGGTTCCTCTGAATTAGGGCCTCAGCCTGATGCCTTGGCATCTCCTTCGCTGATCATCAGCTTTCTCTGTCTTTTCAGACACAACCTAGACACAGAGTTACTTTCTCTCCCTCAAATTACTCTTTTCCTGATCAAAATGGAAGCCTTATTTTAAGAAACAAGTTATATCCCTTAATTCAATGTACCCAATTCCTAGATGCCAGGTAGGGAATGTGAATTATCCAATTTTTATTTTTTAAAGATTTTATTTATTTATTTTTAGAGATACAGGAAGGGAGGGAGAAAGAAAGGGAGAGAGAAACATCAGTGTGTGGTTGCCTCTCATGTGTCCCCCCCACTGGGGACCTGGTCCACAACCCAGGCATGTGCCCTGACTGGAAATCGAACCGGTGACCTTTTGCTGCACAGGCCCGTGCTCAATCTACTGAACTACACCAGCTTAGGAAAATCATCCAGTTTTTAGAAATGTGTTATTTACTATGATAGCCACTAGTCACATGTGGCAATTTCATTTATTACTAAATAAGAATTCAGTTGCTCATTTGCACCAACGACATTTCAAATACTTGACAGCCACGTCTAGTGGCTGGCTGCTGCCTTGGATATAGAACATTTCCATCATTGCAGAAAGTTCTATTGTATAGTGTTGTTCTAGAAAAGGCATTAATCTCATAAGGCAGTACTGAAAATAGTACTTTATGATATGGCCCAGTGGATGCGACTATGGTTATAAAGAACGTATTGTATCATCTAACCTGTTTATTCCCAAATTCCCAAATGTCCATCAGTCGATGAGCGGGTAAAACAGCTGTGCTACACTTACACAATGGAATGTGTAAAAAGGGAAAAATTTTTACCCTTTGTGACAGCATGGGTGGACCCAGATAACACTATGTTATGTAAAATAAGCCAGTCAGAGAAAAACAAATACCATATGATTTCACTCATGTGGAATCTAATGAACGAACTGAACTGACCTAGACAGAGCAGGCTGACAGCTCCGGGTGGGGCTGTGGTGGGGGTCGGAGGGATTGAGCGAAAAAGAGAAAAAACTCATGGACACGAACAACGGTGTGGTGATCGTGAGGTGGGGTGGGGGAGTGTGGGTGGAGGTGGAGGAAAGTACAAAGGGGAGAAATGGTAACACAAAAATATAATAAAAAATAAACTGATTGAAAAAAAGAACGTATTGTAGCTTTTTTGTCTATCCATTCATCCATAAGACTTCATAAAAATATCATATTTTATTGCCAAGTAGTATGAGCAAGAGACAGCTCCCCTCCCCGTCTCTTGGTGTCATCTGCTCGCAAAGCCTCATTCCACTCCCACCCTTACCACAGCCCTCAGGCCTTCCCACAAGTCACCCAGGCTCGGGAAGGGAGCGAGGCTCAGGCACCGGGTGGCGCTGCCTGAGGCACGCACACGCCACCTGGAAATGCAGGACACAGGAAGCTAATGGCTGTTCTCGAAGGCCTCGTGATGATAAGCCTGCATTTCAGTGGTGGCATCAAAATGACCACGTCCAAGGGAAGTTTCATCAGTAATATTTGTGATAACTTTCCCTAGTGACAGACGGTTACTAGACTTTGTGCGGTGATCACACGGTAAGGTATATAAATGTCACATCTCTATACTGTATAGCTGAAACTAAGGTAATGTTGAATGCAAACTCTACTCACATTTAAAAAAATGTAAAAACAACCACATCCAAGTCATGTGCCTGGTACCTATATTTGCAATGGATTGCATCCCACGATTAACGGATATCAGACTGTTTTTAAACTACAAACATGGCAATTTTACATTGTTTAACCTGAGACATGATGTTATCAAAGATGCAAAAGGATATATTAATTTTTATCAGGGTGTTTTGCTACATTTTAAAATAATGTTCGATAGATTCTTTAACTTCCAGATACTGATTCAAAGAGAAGTATCACTCAATTGAAAATAAGGGTTCATATGATTTTCTTTGTGATAAAATCACAGGATCTAATTTATATAGATTTATTTTTTAAATGGCTTCATGATATTGGATATCTAGATAATACAAAGTGAACACAAACTGTGCTAATTTTACCTTTAAACAATTATGTTTTGGGTATTCAAATAATTCAAAGAGTAAATTAGTGATAGTTTCTCAGCATTTCAAGAGAGAAGACAGAGAAAAGATGAACGGCAAACCCCGTTCCCAGGAGAGTGAGTTATTGCCCCACCTTGATGTGCTGGATGCCCCCCATGTTCATCCAGGCCTGGGCTTGGTCCGGATTTAGTCCCACGGCAGCTCTGTAGCTCTAAACATAGAAAAAATATCTTCAGGTTGAGAAATGAGAACCCACCTTCAACACTCCAGAGAACGTATAGAGACCACTTGCTTCATAGGTGAACATTTAAATGGTTAAGAAAATGAACAGCCACTTCTAGCTGACAGGGGCCCCCTTTATCATTTTTTAACATTGATGATTCTCAAGTAGAGGAAACTGAAATGAGTAATTTCCCTGCAGAACTCATGTTCAGACTTGAGACTGAAGACGCATGCAGGAAATCCAGGGGATTTCTAGTACAGTGAATCATTTCCCGCTGGCCTTGACCTGCAAGAAAATGGTGCTTTTGGGCCTTTTTCACTATAAATGGAGTTTGTAAGAAAAATGTTTTTATAATTATAGGACCTTAGAGTCGTTTCTTAAACAGATTAACCTTACTGTAATAACCCCTTTCACAATGTCACCGGCCTGGTTCTTTGGCCTGTGCTGAAATTCTTGTGGAGGCACAGGGTGCTCATTGCTTCTCTAAGAACATCTGTTTCACTAGGACATAGTTTTAATCATTAGAAAGCCTTTCTTTTCTCTTTCTTCCATATGAAATGTCTTCAATGTTTGAAGACAATTACTTAACCCTCAAATACCTTTTTTTGTCTGAATAACATTTTTCCAATTAGCTGTAATATTTGTGAAATATTTTTAATATTTTGCATGTTGTTTTGCACCTAAGGCATGCTTAGCACAGAGTCTTGATTTTAAGAGTGGTCACCTTAAATAAAACTACAGGCTGTGAGTGCTGCCTTTACAAAGTGTTCAGTTACGTCCTGGCTGGTGTGGCTCAGTGGACTGAGCGCCAGCCGGCTGGCCTGCAGACTGGGAGGGTGCCGGTTTGATTCCCAGTCAGGGCCCACGCCTGGGTCACACAACAGGTCTCCAGTTGGGGGTGTGCCAGAGGCAGCCAATTAATGCTTCCCTCTCTCTCTTTCTCTCTCCTTCCTCCTCTCTCTAAAAATACACAAATAAAATCTTTAAAAAAGTGTTCAACTACAAAGCTGAGTATGTATGTCTATAGTTTAATGCTCCTTGCTATTTTCATTAGCAAGAAGCCGATTGATCAGATCCTTAAGTAATGAGAATTTGTCCATCCCTCCCCTGCTTTAGTTTTAGAAGAGCAAATATTAAGAAACTATCTGCTCTTAAAAAGCTGTTAAAATAAACTTAAACAGTATGTCTTAACCTCTATCAGCTGAGATAGGCTGTAGATTCAGCTCCTGGCTCTAGTTCATTTCCTCGGTGTGACCTTGAGCAAGTTACATGACCTCTGATTCTCAATGTTTTCAACTGTAAACGGTGACAGTGACCATGACTTTCTATATGACTGTGGTGAAGACTAAAGTATGTAATACGTGTGAGTCACCCATAAAAGTGCGGACACATTTAGCTATTATTCCTAGGTAACGGCTTTCCTCCTCCTCTTCAGGAATGCATCTCTTCTACGATGATTATTTGATCCACTGGCCCAGCAACTAGAAAATACTTTTGTTTTCTGTACATTATATAAATACAGATGGAGACTCCATATAAATATTCATAATTATCACTAATTAGTCATTAAACTTATTTTAGTTGTAAATAACTTGAGAATCAAAAAATGTACACAAAGGCCCAGGCTGGTGTAGCTCAGTGGATTGAGCACGGGCCTGAGAACCAGACAATCGCGGTTCGATTCCCAGTCAGGGCACATGCCTGGGTTGCACACCAGTTCCCTGCAGGCCAGTTCCCAGCAGGGGACGCACGAAAAGCAACCATACATTGATGTTTCTCTCCCTCTCTCCTTCCCTTCCCCTCTAAAGATAAATAAATAAAATATTAAAAAAAATGTACACAAAGCAGAGAAAAATGCACAGTTTCTGCCTCAAATATGCTACCGTTTCTGTTTGAAGGGTTCACATTCAAATTAGTTTTTCCAGTTATCTTCAAATATGTTTTACAATAACATTTTAAAAGCCGCTCACTGTCTATTTTTAAAAACAGTTGCAGGATTTGAAAGTTTCCTTTCCCATGATATATTTAGTATATATATTTTTTCTTTTTTTAAAAAATATTTTATTTATTTATCTTTAGAGGGGAAGGGAAGGAGAGAAGGACAGAAGGAGAGAAATATCAATGTATATTTGCCTCTCCTGGGTCCCCTGCTGGGAACTGGCCTGCAACCCAGGCACGTGCCCTGACGGGGAATCGAACTGGATCATTTGGTTTGCAGACCCGTGCTCAATCCACTGAGCCACACCAGCCAGGGCTAGTATATATATTTTTACTGCATTAATCCCAACTTGTGGCTTTACCAAGTACAAGGAAAATGTATGACATCTATAACATTTCCAATTATACTTGTAAATGTCTTTCTGATTTCAAATTGTGCATCAACTAGCTTCCAAAGCTGAACATATCGGACACTGATAAGATAGGACATATTATACTTTAACGACAGAAGAAAGCAGGCCCTCTGCACAAGGAAAAGTCCAGTCTAATCAGGGAGCTAAAATGCATGTGTATTGTACACACAGGAGCAGGGGCAGGAGCAAGAGAGCTCTTGACAGTACAGTGTATTACAGGACACTTTCGAGTGGCTGGTAAAGACAGTCCATGTTTTAAGAGTTCTGAGGAACTGAGGTCACGGGGAGAAAGGACGGTCCAGAGGGCTTCCAGAGGGAGGAGGACACAGGCTGTGCCTTGGTGGGTGAGTGGGCGTCCTTGAGGGCAGGAGAGGGTGTGAGACATGGAAACGCCCAAAGCTGTTCAAGCACTGGTCCAGCTGGAAGAGATAGTTACGGAAGACAAATAGAAAAGAAGAGCAAGAGAGGTTGGGGGAGAGAGAGAAGCCAGTTTGGAGGCAAAATATAAAATGCCTCAAATGTAACTTAAAGGTGGCAATTCAGAAAATAATGAAGAGGTATGGCAGGATGCTGAGCAGTCAAAAACCAGAAGCTCAATTATAAAAAACAAACTTGTGTTGATTCATCAGAAAACTCACAAACATGCCAATGATCTTAGAATCTACTGTAGATGCTTCATTAAAAATTGAGGGAGAATTAATTTTAATTCATGAATTTCATATAATTTTATTAAGTGTTTGTACCTCAAAGGCTTTGTCCAGAAGGTTCTGCTCTCTTAGTTGATTTCCTTTTGTGAAAAAAAGTTCAGAAACGACTTTTGGGTCCTTTGGTTTCAGCTGGAGAGCCTTGTCTATAGCATCAAGTGCCTGCATAAGTTGGAAATGAAGATGAAATAAATGCAGATTAGATAAAGAAAAACTAATTCAAATGATAAAATGTATACTTTTTGTTCTTATGAACTAGCTAGTGTAGTGACAATCAATTCTTCATTGTCTCTGATGTTCTCATTAAGAAAATGTAGCTCTGACAAAGTAATTTTCCTGTACTCCAGGTTTCCCATTTGTATTAATGACAAGGAAATGTCCCTCAGCCACTTTACAGGGGGGTCATGTGATCCGGTTCAAAGAAAACAAAATCCGGCACTGGCTGCTCTGCCCGACTGCATGTCCTCTGCAGCACTCCCGCAGCCCCTGCACAGGTGCCGATGTTCACTCTGCCCCCTGCACCCACAGCTCCAGCCCCTGTGCCCTGCAGGTGCAACACACCTCACGGTGTTGCTCTTCTCTTTAAAACCCCAAGGTTCTCCCCAAACAGGGAACAGAACTTTTGTCCTGGTTCCAAGCCTTGCTGTCTAGTCCTCCAAATGTCTGCAGCCGCATGTCACACTGCACCCTGCTCCCTCATGCCGCTCGCTGGGACAGGCTTCTTGTCACCGCAGGGCCTTTGCATGTGCTTTTCTTACCGAGAATGCTCTTCACTGTCCCCCTTTTGCCTAATAATCCTTATTTATCACTTTGCCCTCAGCTTCACATCACTCTGCAGGGAACCTGACCTCCCAGACCACTCAGGTCCCCTGATTACATCCTCGTTAGGGACTATGTCACTTTTCATGACATCGCTGAGCACTGTGGAATTCTACACGGACTTTGTCATTACTTGTTCACACTCTCTCTGTAAACTCCTGTCTACTATAAACTCCCTGAGGACAAGGGCCATGATTTTTTTGTCACACCACTTTATTCCTGGTGGCTGCTATAGGGTTTGTCATAGAGTAGGCATTCAATAAATATTTTGTTGGATTAGTTCATGAATCTACTGGATATGTAACTATTAAAATGGCGGTCAATGACCTGACGCACAGGGTTGCTGTAAGGATTCCATAAAAACATGCTTAAAGAACATGGAAAAGGATAGAGCACATAGATGTTAGTCTTTATCTCTCCAGAGTGAGTTGAAAACAAACTGAGGTAATACCACATAAAATCTTCAGACCAAGCATGAGCCAAGCACCTATTATTTCAAGGGGTATCTTAGAAATTAAAGGGCTGTCGTGAAAAGCATCCATAAGCAGGACATGCCAACTGACAGTGACATCCAAGATCGCTCAGCCTTGTTCCTGTGCAGCCTGGAGTCATTTTAGGGGCCGCCCTCTTTCTACCCACGAATCCAAACAACTCCAGGGTCCCCCACCTTGTCATGGTCCTCCTGCTTGCTGTAGATCGCTGACAACAGGCGATAGCACTCAAGGCATCCGGTCTCCTCTGACACGATGTGATTGGTCATCTTCTCAGCTTCCTTGGTCTGACCCATCATGGCCAACACTTGAGCCTGCAAAACCACACTGACCTTGGTTTGGAAGACACTTAGTCATCGCCTTATCAAATCAAGCATCCTTGAAAAGAGGCACTTAGGAAACACCCAGACAAAACTGCTCAGCACCTCTTTGTGACTCACAGAGAGAGAGAAAGCACCGCAGCACGTGGCTGCAGTTTCTGTTGTTTATTTAGGTAGGTGTATGCCTTTCTGCATGAATGGCAGGGACGTTAAAAATGTCCAATGAAATGACTTGTGCCTTTTTTAAAAAATTGACTCAGTATTGACTATGGCAGAAGAGACATGAATTCCTGTGTTTGTAACAGGATAAATTTGATGTACGGCAAATCTAAGGAAAAGGAAAAGTATTGATCCAAAACTGAAGTAAAAATATTGTTGTTATTAATTTTCCTGAATTTGAAATCTATATTGTGGTTATGTTACAGAATGCCCTTATTCTTAAGAACTATATATGTTGAAGTACTTAGAAATAAAAGGAATGAGACCTATCATTCTCACCGGGCTCAGGAAGAAATAACATTAATAATATGTATATGCACCACTGTGTACATGCATACACATGCCTAATATGCATATATATCCATACACACATTCACATGAGAGGGTGCTAAATGAATATATCCAAATGCTGAAAACTGATCAACCTGCATGAAAGAATATATGGGAGCTATTTAATATTCTTTCAAATGTTTGTAAGTTTGAAATTATCTCAAAACAAAATCTTACAAGTATTTTTGGTGGCCATGTCTTGTGTAAATGGCCCTAACATTGGTTACATGAATATTCATAAGATGGATATGTTACAGCATTTCCAGTTCCAGTTCTGAGGCCTGCTGACCAGAGCTCCTTCAGCTGCCTGCTCAGCACATGTTCCCAGCTTCATTCTCTTTGGCCCGCCCACTCACCAGGGCCAGGCGGAGCTCCTTGTGAGAGGGCTGAAGTGCCGCGGCTTCCCGGTAAATCTGCAGCGCCTCTTCGTAGCGGCCAGTGTTGTAGTACAGAGCTCCCAAAGGAGACAGTATCTCAGCGTTGCGTGCCACCTTCAGGGCGCTGAGGTTTAAGAAAGGTGCATTAACACTTTTCTTCTAATAGGTACATTTCCAAAGGTCAAAACTGAGATTTAGGGATGACTGTTTAGGTTTGAGACTTTGCTCCAGTATGGCCTCTGTTTTTTGTATCAAAAAGAATGTTTGGTCCTGGCTGGTGTGGTTCAGTGGATTGAGTGCCACCTTGTGAGCCAAAGGGTTGCAGGTTCAATTCCCAGTCTAGGGTACAAGCCTGGGTTGCAGGCCAGCTCTCCAGTAGGGGGCGTGCACAAGGCAACCACACACTGATGTTTCTCTCTCTTTCTTTCCCCACTATCCCCCCTCTAGAAATAAATAAATAAAATCTTTAAAAAAAAAAAGATCATGGTGCCATACTTTGACTCTTAAGAGTATCTCTAATGACCTACAATGGAAACGAAGCCCCAGCGACCTTTTCCGTTCATGGTGATTGACCTGTTTTGTTGTATGCACAGTAGGTCATTTACACCCACTTTCGAAACTGCTGTTTATGCTTTGAATTGCTGTCTGTAGCTTCAGAAAACAGTGGGAGTTAAATTCCAACCTCGGTTTAGCAGCATGTTTTAACCAGCAGGCCGGAAAGTCATTATCTGGGAAACTCGACACTACCATTAGCAGTGTTGCACTGTTCGCTTTGGCGATGAGGATCTGTATTGCCTGGGCTGGCAAAACTCGCCAGTATCCTGAGAGTATGTCTGTTCCACCCTAAAAGTTGATGACATAGTGAATAACATCGTAATGACTTAGTGCAGTGGTAGATGGTAACCAGCCTGATCATGGCGATCCCATCATAAGGTATATAAATGTCGAGTCACTACGTCGCACACTTGGAACTAACATCATATGTCAACTCTACTTAAAATCAGGTAAATTTTAAATAAAAATAGATGGGCAACTACAGAGGTCTTTGGGCAACTCACAAAGCGAGGGAAAGGGACTTTACCGTTTGTACCACTCTTCGGCCATGCCGCTGTCGCCCAGGGACCGATAGAGTCTGCCCAGGTTCACCATGGCCACGTGGTGACTCGGGCTAAGTCGGATGGCCCGCTGGTAATGGAGCACTGCCTTCTCCGGGGAGCCTACAGCCAGAGGGGCATCGGTAAGAGCAGAGCACGCCTTCATTATAAAATGCATGAGCCCTTTAAATTTTCTGATGTACATCATTCTTCTTACAGTCATACCATCAATTACTCAGTTTGTAAATTACCTTGCATTTTGGCTGCTTCTTCTTGCCACTGCTGAACTTTGAACCATTTCACTCTTCTTTCCCATTTCCAACAAAATTAATGATAACAAAGCAATAGGAATTAAAACCTATATCTTTTATTATACATAATTTTAGTAAAAGTTTATTCTTATGGGGGGGAGGGCAAGAATAATATGGGAAATGTGGACGCTAAAGAACTTGTGACACATGGACATGAAGTAAAGGGGGGGATGGGGAGGAGGGGTGTGCTGGGTAGAGGGGGGAATAAAGAGGGGGAAATGGGACAACTGTAATGGCATAATCAATAAAATATATTCTTAAAAATGAAAAAAAAAGTTTATTCTGAGCATTGCATGAGCTAATATGATGTTTTGAGATTATTAGTGGTTGTTACTTATAAAGATATGTTGCTACTCATAAAATAATGGAAGTGGCTATTATACAAAGAAAACTGTCCTGAAGCAATTTTTAAGGTTCTGTCTCAATTACTATACCACAACATTGTAACTTGAGACACTACTTTAAATAAGCTTTATTTAATTACATTTTTGTTTAAAAGGTATTTATTTAAAAAAAATAATGTCACCTTGCATTCATCTAATACATTGTATATTTTACAACACTTTAAGTGATTTCAGATGGTCTTTGCAGGTGTTTTTGATACTATTTAGCTGCCTTTTGATACCACTTAGCTGCCTTTTGAGATTTAAGAGATATTTTAGAATAAACAAAATTACTACTTATAGACACAGACATCTAAATGCAAAGACATCATGAGACTTGACAAAGATCAGAGCAAAGGAGGCTCAAGGCCAGAGCTAGAATCAAGTCTCTCGAGTCTGTAAGGTTCTCCAAAGAAGCTTCCCAGTGAAATCATGACTGAGCGATGGGGCTGCAGAGGAGTTTAACATTTTAAATGGGATGGGATGTTTATTACCTGCACAGACATCTTCTCAAGGACACCTTTTTTGAATGCAAGTTTACGTAGGAGGTGCCAGACTACTGGTAATAAGGAGAATTTCCCCAGTATAAAAGCACAAACACAAAAGGAGTGGGGGGGTGGGTATACAGTGTTGTTCACTGGGGTTGACGATTGGGGTGGGCGTTTTTTGTCGTTGGAGCAGAAGGGAGAGGTCTGGAGCAGGGCAACAGGAGGTCTCTTGTGGGGTTTACATCTTTGTTACAGGGATTTATTACTGTTTTGCTAATGAACCAGCAGGGGGCACTACAAAACAATTTTACATGCAAAAATAAAGATTGTTATCACAATGTAAATTGTGATACGTCCACTATCTTCAAAAAACAAATTAATTACAATGAAATTTTATTGTAGGGCAGATACTGTAATAGTCAATGAGAACGAAGTGGTGTTTGCATTAAATTTAAATCCCGTTTTATTCTCTATAAGGGCTCACGGCATACCAACAGTACATGGGGCACAAGTCATAAAGGAGGAGAGCAAAGGGGGGAAAAGTTGGGACAGTGGTGATAGAAAAACAATAATAACCATAAAAAGAAGACAGAACCCCTGCTCCACAAAGCTTTTAATCAAATAAAATGGAGGAAGGGCATTTTACAAAACATTGTCACACACAAGTACTTTATCAATTAGATAATACAGTTCTCAGAGGTATATCACACATGGAACAGTAAAAACAACTGAGACTTTTTTTGTTAGTTACAGAACAGTAGTTACCACCTGCCAGCAACTGCATTCAGAGCAGGCTGTGCATCACGGTAGAGAACATTCCATTATAGATTTATAAACTGGTATGAATGTGTCCAAAGAAAACTCTGTAAATCATCGAGGCTACTTCCTACACTTGGGCAATTTTCCCTAGCGATATGATTATAAGAATGGGCCGATTTTATGAAACCGAGCCTGAGGACTTAGAGAAATGACAGCCCGTGGCACCTGGTGACTGTCCCCGGTGGGAGTGCCTCGCCAGGCCCAGTGAATTTTCCTTCAGAGGCGTCATTTGGGCAGTGGTGGTTTTGCTCGAGAGCATCACCTCTTCTCCGCAGAACAGGTTCTCTCTGATTTCACTTACCAGTGTCTACCAAGAAAACTCCGTAGTTGTTATGTAAGTCCGAGCTATCAGGACAGTTCTTTATCCCAGCCTGGTATGTTTCCTCGGCTTCCTTAAATCTCTCCTTTAAAACAGAATCAAGAAAAATAAATCAGAGAGTTCGAAGAATTAGCAATAAACTGAGCCGCAGACGTGAGAAAAGCGGAAAACGACTTGCGGAGCATGAACGCTGCAGTCGACACTGAGATCACACACGCAGCGCTCGGTCTGAGTTAAAGCCAACACTGGCTGCACACGTACCTACCACCCGTGTCTGTGCTTAGTTCCTTCAGGGCAGACAGCTGGTGTTCACTAAGAAGTAGTATCGGGAAGGATTCGCTTTACAGTCAGTAGTAGTGTCAAAGTGATTATTGAAATGGGATGCTTCTGCCCAGTAGCTCCCTGGATGGAAATGGGTGATTCATCAATATAGAAATTCCTCTTCCTGGTGGGGATCGGACTGGGAGGCAGGGAGGCCCGGGTATCCATCTCCCAGGTGTGCTTGCATAGCTACCACTCTTTCACCCACACTGTAGAGTTTATCTGGGGAAGTTCCGGGGGGAGAGAGAGGAGAGGCTGGTGCAGATTATGGGAGGCTTTGTCAAATCTTTTGTTTTTTAAAAGGTTTTATTTATTTATTTTTAGAGGGAGGGTTAAGGGAGGGAGGAAGACAGAGAGAAATATCAGCATGTAGTTGTCCCTCACCTGCCCCCAAGTGGGGACCTGGCCCACAACCCAGGCATGTGCCCTGACTAGGAATTGAACCAACAACCTTTTGGTTTGTAAACTCAATCCACTGAACATGGCTCAATCCATTGAGCTACACTAGCCAGGGAGAATCTTTTCTTTACTGGAATGTTTCTATAGCCCACCAAACTATTCACCACTTCCTTTGTCCAACCTGTGCTTTCCATCTCTGAGCTGTTCCATCCGATAGGAATCTATGTCCCCTCAAAGCACACCTCCAACTCCCCCCTCTGTGGCGAGGTCCAAATCAGTCTCCACATCTCCAATGGATTGTTTTCTAATTGCCCTTGTCTACTCTCTAGAGATTCATTATAACACACGTTACTTACATGTACATTTTTTACAGTCATCTTAGAGTGTCACGTCACATACTTTATGCTATAGAAGGTAACAGCTAATTAATGAATCGAAGTTATCCAGGTTCTAACAATTACTCATGAGTGAACAATTTCATAGTTTCCTAGCACCTCTGTGAAGGTCAAGTGAGAAGCAGTGATTTGGCATCAAGCACATCCCAACTTTGCCCTTCATATGCTTGGAGCATGAACATTCTCCATAATTTTATCACAAGTTACTAGTACTAAACATTCAACCAGATAAGTGACAAGGAAAGGTACAGCATCAATTTCCTCAGATGTGATACCTTAAGCTAGTGACTAAACACATGTTGAGTGTGCTCAACAATAGCCAAGAAGCCTAATACTGGCTGGAGCCAAACAGGCAAACACACTTTACCCTCCGCAGAATGACCAAGGCCATCTCTTTGAATCCACATATTGAAGTACCATTTGGGGAAATGTGGTTTGAATCTGGCAAATGTCACTTATTTCAATTATAGATCCATAATCCAACAAAAATGGAGAACTATGTTTCTAAAAATATGTCTTTTTCTATTTGCCAAACTCTGTAAATTGTTAAACTCAATGAGATGGAGATGAATGAAACAGAATACCTCCACTTAAGCTCAAAGATGAATGAACACACAAACAGAACCCGATGCAAGCAGAGTCTTCAAGAGGTAAGTGCAGATGCTGTGAGCTCAGCCGGCCCAGAGCTGTTCTTGCCGCCACAAAACCATGACCCTGCCCAAGCGCCTCTCAGCCAACAGTTTAGACTTCCTCTCCCATCAAAACCTCTTTAAGAAACTCTACATGAGAAATAATCAACTAACTTGAATGTTTTTCTGTTAGTTTTTCTTCATCACTTTCCAACACAGAGGTGAATAAACAATATCTTAGAGGCAACCAGAGAAAGATCACCCTGGCTAATCCCAGCCTGGAGGGTCAGCTCCTGAAAATCCTGTGTTTCCAGTTACCACCTGAACAGCACTAGGGTTTGATGCGGATGCCAAGTCTTTCTTTCCATGAGACTGAATTCTCCATGTTACAAGGCACCTTTAAATGCACTGACATAGTCATAGATTATTGAAATCAATAAAAAGTTATTAAAACTACAATAGGTGAGGTCTTTAGCACAGGAAATAAAAGAATATTAGAGCTGGAGAGAACATTAATGGATACTAATTAACTACCATTTTTAACCACTAGAGAAAAACTTGGCTGCAAAGTGCCTAACAGATTTGCCCAAGTTCTCAGAGCTACAAGGGAACAGAGAAGAATGCAGGTTTTCAGTGGACAGTCGGGAAATTGGTAATCCTGGAATAAAGACAGTTTCTGGAAGTAAACAAGGGCGTGTCTAGCACCAAAAGAAATGACACCATTGGCTCTCCAACCGTCCATCCCCTGGACAAGTATTTCACGAACACCATTTGTGTGTGAGAGCTGAGACCTGAGAGTAAAGGAGACAGACACCACCCTGAGACAGACCCCTCAGTGGGGTTCAGACAAGAGCGCATTGCCAGTGCACAGTGACAGGAAGACACTGTGCTGTGGAGGACAAGCTCAAGGTGCTCGGGAAGCAACAAGGAGCGACACCCAGACTTGGGGACAGATGGGCACTGCAGACCTGATCCAAATGGCCAGGGATGCTGGCCACCACCAACTCCAGCATCAGTATCACATGATGTGCTCAGAAAAAAAAAAGCCTGTAGCTACGTGAGATCTTAAAAACAGCCTTCTAACTACACAGTGGGAGCGTGGAAAGACAGTTTTCCTGAGAGATGAAATGAATCTCCTCACACGCTAACTTGCTGAAGTCAAATACAATAGCTGACAACAGTTTTCGAGTGCGACTACTGTTTTACCTGATGTGAATTTACTTTTCTTCCCCCATTTTCTTGCTCCTCCAAAAGAGGCAAGAACATCTTTTTCACGTAAAACTTCTCTGTTTGGCGTTAGGTGCTGGATTTCCCTCAGAAATTCAAACTCCAAAGAAGAAAGGGGATTTAAAAGACCAGGTGTGTCAGAGGCAAACAATCAGCTCTCAGTGCCCCTGGCAAACCCCAAGGGCGGGCTCAGGACTGGGCTCTATGAAAAACGCCTTCAATATCGGTCTTTCTTTTCCTTTCACGTGACTGCACATTTTCGAGGAATGACTAACTCCTTTTATTACAAAGTGAAAGAAGAAAAATACTGCAGAAGAAAAAAATACCTCCTAGCTGTTTATTTAAAATAAATTCTACCTCCTCTAGAAAGCCAATGCATTTATCTTAAAAAGTAGTACTAGTAAATCCCCGAAGCTCAATTTCAGGCCCTCAGTTGCATTGACCTCTTCTGGTCAGTTATCCTGACCTAAGCCCAATGATTCCTGGTCTCTACTGATTTGTGAGATCCAGGGGAAATGAACATAAACTATTTGTAGAACAACTTTAATTAAAAATGTTGGGGACCTGACAAAACATACTGCCTGCTGTGCATCAGAAAACCCCTCCAACCACTGCCTCAGCGTGGGATTGGCCGGCGAGGGCAGTGGTTCCAAACGGGCAGCAGGCCGCTGTGGCCTCCTCTCCCAGGCGCAGGGGCTTTCCAGTGGGGCGGGAATAAAATGGGCCTTTGGGGAGAGATAAAACGGGCTCAGCATCCCCACTTTTTACCTGCTGTAATTCCCCAGCATGGTATGCTTTTTACCTGAAGGGAGGGAAAGGGGAAAGGTAGAGCTTCTGAGAAAGGACCCCTGACCATGGTTATTCTCTTGGACCAACTGATATGTTTAGAAACACTTTTATAGTTCAAGTTGCAGCAACCAGGAGGACACACAGACATGGGTTTAATGCAGCAATCCTAAAACTTCTTGGTTTTGGGATCCTTTTGCACTCTAAAAATTACTGAGGACCCCAAAAGAGCTTTGCTTATCTGAGCTCTAAGTATTTACCACAATTAAAATGAAGCTGAAGATTTTTAAAAATTTTATTATTTAAATTTATTATAAACACAAATATAAACTCAAATATAACACATTTATGTGAAAAACAGTTATATTCTGTAAAGCAGAGAAAAATGAGTCAGAATAGTGAAATTATTTTATATTTTTTGGAAATCTTTTTAATGCTTAGCTTAATAGAAGACAATTGGATTCTCATATCTACTTTCATGCTCAATTTGTTTTTTTGTTGTTGTTGTTGAAAATACGAGGAAAACCTGGCCTCACACAGATACTTACTTGGAAACTGGGAGAATATCTTAATAGCCTTTTCATAATTGTAGATACATCATGTATCCTCTAAAAAGCTACTGTATCCTCTGAGAGAATGAGAATGAAAAAGGCAAATCACTTGTTAGTACTATTGCAAAATCCACACAGACCTTTTTGGGCCCCAGGGGTCCCTTGTAAATCCTTTGTGAACAGCTGGCTTAGTGAGTGGCCTGTAACTGTGTGTGTTTACTGTGTAGAAGTTACAGGACATGTCATTCCAAAGTGGCGAAGGACCTACAGGGATGGGGACAGAAAGTTGTCTTCATGCCCTGACATCATGGCCACACATCTGAATGACTTTCAAGAGGTTCCGTCACTCTGTCAATGACGTGAGCACATGGAGTCATAAGGTATCTCTCCATCGACTGAATGACTTTATTTTGTTCATTTTTACTTTGGTCACTCAAAGGTGCCTAAAATCCAGATCTCCTAAGATCAAGTCCCAGTGTAGTTACTAGCAAACCACATAGCATCGGTTACTCAATGATACATGGAGGAAAAGCAATGGGAAGAAGTACTTGCTGCAATTTTGCTATAAATCCTTATCAGACATTGCTGAAATCTTGGACAGAGATCTGGATTCTTCAAAAGAGGGTAGACATACACATTCAAAATTAAACGTGGACAAGATTACATGAAAGATTCTTCCTCTTTCAGAAAATTCATAACTTTATTATGACTAATACATGACTTTATTTACTATTACCAACCTGGGAAGGTTAGGACCAATGGAGGTGTTTAAACTCATATCAACGACTTCTCTGAGAAACTTAAGACACAGCAGTTCAAAACAAAAAGCAGAGATGTTCTGCTTTTGCACCTTCTCCTTTGCTTTTTTGTTTTTTACAGAACATTTTTTCCACTCATCAGTCATCAACGTGGACATCTATGAGAGACAGGCCGTCAATATTTGATGCCTGATTCTCTTTCACATTAAACTGAAATGAATCAACTACCTTGGCAATTCTCCACATCACAGAAATGTTAGGTATTTCCAAATCTGAATTTTCTCATCATCTAGCAGATTGTGATCAACACCTCCCATGACAATTTCAGTGAGAGAAACAGTTTAAAGAAGAAATGCCAAGAATCATTTTTTTAAAAAAGCTAAAAAAAGAGAGTATGATAAGCATAAGCGACCACAGGGTATAACACCGTCGGGAGATGGGAAAACAGAGAATACTCCCGTTTCACGAGCAGCTTTCTTCTCATGCCATCCGATCTTCATTCTCTGCATTTCTAGGCACATGACTGTCTTTCTATTAGAGGAAGACACTTCGACTGTTCTCCACCTCAGAGCCTTCACATGGTCTATTCCCTGTGGCCAGAAAGCTTGTCCTATTCATTTTTATCTAGTTATAATCTACGAGTTCTCCAGGTATCCGATTAAATATCACTATTTGGTCACTGGCCCCACTCCCCATGCACCCCTTCCCACATTAGGTTAGGTCCCCTTAACATTTTCACTGAGACTTTCCCTTTGCCCGTTGGTCACAACTGTGTTGGATATTTGGGTGGAGGCCAGTAACATAATTCTTTGTTTAGGCAGGGGCAGACTTACTCTGAGTTCCATGAGGATAAGGCCCATACCTTGCTACTTAAACAATCTCCAATGCTTGGTGGTAGCTAGATGCTCAATAAATGTGTGCTGAATAATTACATCAACGAATCCTTAAAGTAGGATTCAGTTCAAGTTCACTTGGCCACACATGCTATGCTATACACTGATGAATCTACCCAAAAGGGGGCATTTTTATAGAAGTCAGAAATTGACTTAGAACCTCTTAGTCTTAACCTATACTTCTAATTTATATTTTATTGTTTCAATTTTCATTCCTGTATCAGGTGCAGTCATATCCCAAAACACGTAAAAGGAAAATATTTTAAATATTATCAAATTAATTAAATGAGTTTTTCAACAGGCTATAAAACTGGGGCTTGCCATAATTTGCTGTGGTGCAGAGCCATAAACAATGTTAATTCTATTTCTTTTACTGCTAGTGTATTGTAAGCTATATAATCTGTGGCAAGCATAAGCTGGTTAAAAATGATGGCGGGTCTGTAAATGTTTATAATCCTATCTCCGAAGCTGGAGGACAGCCAGTTCCGAAGGCTAATGGAGAACCAGAAGAGGGCAGCAAGCCAGAGACCACCCTGACTTTAAATCGAAGAGTTTATTTGTTGTCCTTAGTTTTCTTCTTTGCTGCAACAAACGCATAGGAGTAGGGGCTTTCTTCTGGATCCTTTTATGTATCTGATTTCTATGACAACTCACCCGCCTGGGTTTCCTCTGCAACTTCTTGTCTCCCTTCTGGCCCCTTGTGCACCCAACCTCATTAACTATGGCCCATTCCCACAGTCCAGTCCCAGGACCCCAACATCACACAGTGAAAGAGCAGTGGGGGAGGGGTTGAGAGACCAGGCTCTAGTCTAGGACCTGCCACAGATTAGCTGTATGACCTTGACCAGCACTTAATTCTGTGCACCTGAATCTTTATCTGGAAAATGAGAAATTAATTGATCATTTAAGGTTCTCTCCATACGATTCTTCACTTTCCCCTCAGACAAATTACCTACTCGTAATATTGTTTCATTTTTTTGAAGTCCTAAATCTACCTTTCCATCCCCGATCTCTCACACTGCCATCTGTCCACATGCTACTTTCATTTCAATGTTTCACTAACACCCAAGACACAAAGGTTTTACTCTGCTGGGGGCAGAGCATATTGGTACCACTCTCTTGGAAAGCAATTGAGTAATGAATCCCAAGAGTGATTTGGTGCCTCAGTGACACATGCTAATCCTCTTTGATATGAGAATTCTACTTCTAGGAATAGGTCATTAAGAAATTATTCAGAATATTGTTTTCAAAAAACCATAGAAAGATAAATCTCTCTCTCTCTCTCTCTCCCACCCCCCCCAAATGACCAGCAGCTAGGATATTATGTAAATTATAATGCATCACTTGATAAACTAGTATGTATCCATTAAACTGGTATTTATGGAGGCCAGTTAGCACCATGAAAATACATATCACATTACATATAATTTAATGGTAAGTGCAAAAAGCAGGATACAAACCATATGGGAATGTAAGTATGAAAACAAAAAAAGACATTTCAAAGACCTGCAGGATATTAAGAAATGAAGTATTTGTTGTTTCCAGATATGTTACAGGTGAAAGGCATACTTTATTTTCTCTGATTTTTGCACACTTTCCGTTACATATTCCTATTACTCCTGTGACTGACACCAGTGTTGAAGCTGCTCCCTTGCCCCCCAACATCCTGCTTCTCCCCGGCTCCCCACAGCTCTCAGTGGCTCTGTAGGTCTTCTCGGCCCTTCTGGCACTCTGCGCTCGAGTTCTTAACTTTCCATTTTCCTTCTCTTTTTATCCTTCGCGTGCAGACAGTCTGTCAGTGCAAAAGAAACCTATGTCCACAGCACAGTTTATCCATTCCTACACTTTACTCCTGAGACAAGGCTCTCAGTTGCTCACACCAGAATGCATTTAAAGCCTCCTCCAAAACACCTCACATATTTCCACAGGATTTCTCCTTTCACATCTTTTGAAATCCTAAAAGCAGCAAGAAATAAGGGGACAGTCACCTACAAACGAGTTCCCATCAGACTGTCAGCTGATTTCTCAAAAGAGATCTTACAGGCAAGAAGGGGCTGGAAAGAGGTATTCCAAGTCATGAAATGCAAAGACCTACATCCAAGATTGCTCTATCCAGCAAAGTTTTCATTTAAAATGGAAGGACAGATAAAGTGCTTCTCAGTTAAGATCAAATTGAAGGAGTTCATCATCACCAAGCCCTTATTTATAGGAAATGTTAAAGGGACTTACCTAAGAAAAAGAAGATAAAAAAGATGAACAGTGAAAGGACAGCAAACTCACAGTTATCAACAACCACACCTAAAACAAAAGCAAATTAAGAGGACAGCTAGATCAGGAGTGAACCATTGAAATGAAGATCACATGGAGGGTTAGCAACAGGGGAGTGGGAGATGGAGAAGGGAGGAGAAGGTACAGAAAATAAGTAGCATAGATGGTAGGTAGAAAATAGATAGGAGGGAGGGTAAGAATAGTAGGGGAAATACAGAATCTAAAGAACTTGAGACACATGTTCATGAACTAAAGGGGGGGAATGGTGGGGGAGGGGTGTGCAGGGTGGAGGGGAATGAAGGGGGGAAATAGAACAAATGTAATGGCATAATCAATAAAATAAAATATATATTTAAAAAATAATAATAAAAATGAAAAAAGAAAACCAACCCCTCAGACACTTAACCTTTGTTCTCTATTACACATCAATTTCAAACTTGGGCTTCGGGATGTCCCATCATATAATGACTTTTCAAGCTTATTATCCTATTTTTCACATGTCCCCTTTTCAGATGTTCTACTCTGCCCTGATTTACTTACTACATTCAGGTTCCAAAAGAGTAAGAAACACAGTACTAGTCACAGAAAACCCCTAGAACCTATTATTACGTACACTCGTGGTTCTATTAGCAGTGAGGGTAGGAAATGGTGTCAATGGGCAGCAGCACGCTCACAGTAAGAGCAGGGCACTGCCAAATGGTCCTTCCTCCCTACCTACCTGTCTACCTATAGAACTCACAACCTTAGATTGGAGGAAAGATTTCAGAAGGAGTCTGACAAAATCTCTCACAACACCCTTGTGGCCAAGAGTATTGGGGGGACCCCCCCCAAAAAACAGAATTATCTTCTGGAGGGCAGGCCTCTTGTAGTACAGGCTCCCCCATGAGGTGAGTGTTCTAGGAACCCACCTGTATACCAGCTGGTGTTGTTGTGAGAGACTGCTTTTGGCTTCAGTGAATTTTTTTTGAACTCTTTCAACGTGTTTGTCAATTTCACATTGGGTTATTTATGAACACACGTGCCCGCACCACACTGAGTATTCAGCAGTTTTTGACCCAAAACAGCATGAGCTCCATGCCCCACCCTCCCTATTCACCTGATCTTGCCTTGAGTCAATTTTTTTGTTTGTTTCCCTGGATGAAAAACGTCCTCAAAGGGAAATGTTTTGCTGATGTGAAAGAGTTAAACAAAAAATGGTAGCAGCACTAAAAGCCACCAAAATTGATGAGTTCAAAAACTGTTTTCAGCAGTGGAAAAAAGTCTTGGTAGGTGTATTGCATCAAATGGAGAGTACTTTGAAGGTGATTGAAGTTTAAACATGTAAGAATAACTACACATTTTTTATAAATAAATTCTGGGTTTTTTAGGGCCTCTGTTGTATAATTCAAAAAAATTAACCAAAAGTTGAGTAACTGTACCTAAAGAGTCTTGGGTAAAATAGAGGTCAACCTGGTGAGAAAATTCTACGGCCACAACTTGGGGCTCTGCTGTGACCCAAGCAACATCACTTACTCACACTGTAAATAAATAACTAGAAGCGATTCTTACTCAACTTGCCAAGTGAAACAGCTGGAAAGGGTAGTTAATACAATGAATGGCACAAAAAAGAAATAAAAAGCCCTGGAATTTTAGGCTGATATAAGGAAGCTGAGATAAAATACAGATGAAGATGAATTCTTTCATCCAGGCTGTAAAAACTTGCCTGCAAAATGGGCGAGACCTGGACCAACAATCCTCCACGTTTTTAGGGTTTTCAGTTGAGTGGATCTCCAATCTGACCCGGGTTATCATGTGGACACTAAACAACGAGCATTATTCATTTCAGGGTGTGAAACAGTAGGTACACATAATCTCAAGACAGGGAAGTAAGTATTTCTATTCCACCACGAGCTTATGAAGTAGTTGGAGAAACCAGTTCAACTTGGGAGCCACATTGTCATAGAGAAAATAGGTACTCTGGACATTAGGCAAAACAACATGACTGGAGGGAAAGTATTTGGAAACCAGGGTAAATGAGAAACAAGTGTAAAGAAGTGGGGTTATCTGAGAGAAGAGATAATTAAAGACATGACAAGATAACTGTGCTCGACAAGCTCTCTGTTGCACTGGGCCCAATGGGAGTGAATGACGGAACAGGTGGTTTCAGTCCAATGTAGGAAAGAGGTTTTTAATATTAGATTGGCCCCGCAGTAAGCACAGGCCCTCCATGTGCAAAGGTGGCCCTGGTAGGTGACCTGTGAGGGGAGGGTTTCAGAAGGGTGTCTCAGATTGACCAAGGTCTGCACACGTTGCTTTCATATACCTGGGTGTTGAAATTGCAGAATGCCGTCATATAAGGTTGTGTCACTCCCCCTTCCCACCACGCACAAAGAATTCATTTTGCTTCCGAAGAATGTGAAGCTAGGTGGATTTTCCTATAATAGTTTTTCTGTGCCTTGCTTGTATATATCTGAGGCATTCTTTTTGTCGCTAAAGAATTTAAAACACGAAGACAAGATGTTAAAAGAGAGGGAAGGCAATCCTGGGTTATACTGCTCAGCAGCTCTGTCTCTTTGATGTTCAAGTCCACTGCCCAGAGGAGCAGCACAGAGAGCCTTTCCATCTTCCAATTACACTCTTAGATCTCACAGCATTCTACGTCTGAACCCAGAATAGGAGAGACTGGTGACAGATGTGGCCTTTGTATGTAAGAAGAGATCTTGGCCATAATCATAATTGGTTTTTGTAAAAACTGTTCACAACTTCAACTATGAGATATGCAATGTTACATCATCTTGCCATTGTGATTCTCAAAAAAATTAATTTATGACATAATTGATTTAAATAAGCATTTGACACTTCTTAAACATAAATGATGAAAAAGTGTAAGCCATCCTTTTCAGTCATTACCATCTATAAAATTTGTTAACAGAAAGATACTGCAGAATGGACTAAAATAAATTTCAAGGTCACTAAACATCTCCATCATTTTAAAAATAGTAATTTTTTAATGAACTTAGAGTTCATCAATTTGGAAAAAGAATACAACGGAAACTTTCAGACATTTATTGTGGCAAATCACTTTTCACATATAGCATATTAAAACTTTTATTTGTATAGAAACAATAGCACTAATTACATTGGAGCCTTAAGCTATTCATTAAATATTCATTAGCATGTAGTTGATGTTAAACAAGATCATTTTAGACACCCTAAAGTGTTAGAGGCCTAAGAGACAGTGAGGATAACTTAGAGTATTTATGAATATCCAGGTTTGGAAACTGAGTCCCAGAGGGGTAAAGTACTACTCACCCAAGTCTGAGCAGTTGGTTACCAGGAAGTGAGGTCTAGGACCAGGTGTCCCCATTCACTGTCAAATGCTTGTAGTAGCACAGCACGGAGTAACTGAACCCCAAAGCGACTGAAGTTAAGACATGCTGTCTGAATGCCTGCCTCACACAGGAAACTCTCCTAAGCCCTCGTGAAGGAATATGTATACAAAGAAGAAATTGCTTTTATTTATTAAAAAAAAAACTAACAAAACTTATAGTCTAGCAAGAAAAATAAACCTGGGAAACTGTTTAAGTTATAGTTCTGTTATGAAACTGTTATAAGTTAAGAGATTAATTTAAGAAATAACAGTATATGATTAGTTGATACGCATTTCCTAAAAAGTTATAGGAGCTTCAAGACAATTGAACTCAGCATGAGATGGGAAGGTGGAAGAACGTTGAGGAGGGAAGTGGAAATTGACTCGGATCTTGAAAAAGAGGGAGGTGTTGGAGGGAGAGAAAGAAAAGATGGCATTACAGAAAGATGGAACCGTGTGAGTATCTGTAAGGAGCTCCCCAGAACAGCACACCATGGTGTTACTAGTACTATTAGGTAAGTGATATTGTCATTTATCTGAAGGGTCATTTTCACCAAGAAGAGCAATTTAACATTTACTATTTGTCCTGGTGAGCTGTGAAAAAAAAAAAGATACGAGTAGGAACTATTAATGCAATGCCTTATTTATTTATTCAGTTACTTATATCTCATTATTTCACAAAGACACTGAGGCAGCTTTCAGAAATATAGAACAGAAATGGAATAAAAATAAATTATTAAGGAAAATGATCATAAACCCAGGATTAAAAGTAGCACTCACAGAAAAGCAGATTGTATAGTCTAGATTGGCTGGCTGTTAGTCAGACGTGGGGTTCATGTGGGATGGAAATAAATTTAATCTTTCCAGGATTTGCAAGATTTTTCATGCAGTAGATTAAAAATGAAATGCAAACCTTGTAATTCAAAAGCCCAGCCTTTCCTAATACTGAAATGTGAGGGAAATTTCTCCCTGGAGACATCGTAAAGAAGCCACTGATTGATGTAGGAAGTGCTGGCCTCACCCCCGCCCTGACCCAATGGGGGGAATGACTAATTTCACACGGCTATTCCTCAGTGCAAGACGAGAGCATCATGCAGAGGCAGGACTCAGTTACAAAACAGGGCGGCCCGCAGGCCCAGCCCTCCTTGTAACATAAGAGTAAATTTAGAGTGTGTGCCAGATTGGAGAGATGTGCTCCATGTCCTTCAGTTCATATTGATTCATGTATTTACTCAATATTTATTGATTGCATGCAATGTGACAGGCGTGGAGATATAGACATGAATAAAAACAGGCAGCTGTTCTCATGGAGTTAAGTATTCTAGTGGTGGGAGAAGGATCACAGGCAAATAAATGTATGAGAGATGGTGGGAGATGATATAGGGAAAATCAAGGCAGGGAAAAGTGACAGAGAACATGGTGGGGAGTGTGAGATTCATATTTAGAAAGGGAAGTCACACACAACCTCTCTGATATGGTGATATCGGGCTAAACCCAGCATGACACGAGAAAGGAAACACTAAGGTGTCTGGGACAAAAGTGTTGCATGCAAGGGGAACACTTTGTGTGAAGGCCCTGAGTGAGGAGCATGTTTCGCACGTCTGAGTAGCTGGAAGACAGGCAGTCAAGCATTGGCAGGGTGAGGGTCTTCTGATGCTGAATGAGGTGAGAGAAGGGAATAATGATGGAGCCAATGATCTTCAGAAAACCCCTGCTGTGTTTGCTGCAGCACAAGCCAAAGACAGCTGAGATCTGCCAGTGTGTACCATAGAACACGACCATCGTCATTTTATCACCAACATTGTGCTAAAACCGGCATTAAAGTCACCCACTAGAGACATGGGCTTTTGTCTAAAGCCACTTACATTACATGTAGACTATCAGAGAGAGACAACTACACTTACCATTTCTGACATGTAAATATCTGTAGAATGTCTTAATTTTGTTTCCTGGTGAAACCTCCAAAGTTTTTCAAATGCACCCCTAGGTACGTGACATGCACTACCAAATCGTCCATTACATTTAAGCCAGCTGAGTGGTGCAGGGCAACTTTCAAGGGTGTTCTTGAAAGTTGTTCTTTCAAGGGTGCTGCTTGATTTTAAAGACAACCTGGCACCAGCCAAGATGGAGGCATAGGTGGAAACTCTGTGCCTCCTCACACAACCAAATTTAATGACAACAAAGATTTAGAAACAAAAACACAACCAGAACAGACAGAAAATTGCACTGTATTGAAGTCTGACAACCATTCATCCAGACCGGTAAGAGGGGCAGAGTAAGCAGCCTGCAGAGAGGGGTCACAGCAGGAAAAAGCAGTGGCTGGGGGATCTGGGTACGGGGAGAATAGGAGCAAACCAGTGAGGTGTGCAAGGCAATTGGCTGACCGTGGTCACATATTCATGCGCAGATAAACCAGGCAAAAACAGGCAGTGAGAGAGACCATGCAACCCAGGGCCTCAGAGCCAGGAAATAAAGACTAAAACCACCAACTGAAAAAACCTGCAGGGGTCAAGGTGCTCGGGAGAGACTCCCAGGCTCACAAGAGGGTTCGTAGGAGAGATCCACAGGGTCCCAGGATGTACACAAGCCCACCCATCCAGGAACCAGCACCAGAAGGGCCCAGTTTGCTTGTGGGAAGCAGCAGAGGGGACTGAAATACAAGTGGAGCCAGCACCATTGTTCTGTCTCGGACCCCGCCCCCACATACAGCATCACAACCCAGCAACTGGGTTGCTCCACCCTGGTGAACACCTAAGGCTCCGCCCCTTATACATAACAGGTGTGTCAACACACACACAAAAAAGGCCCAAACAAAAGAACAGATCACAGCCCCAGAGCCAATACTTCTAAGCGACCGAGAGACAGCCAACCTATCAGATGCACAGTTCAAAACACTGCTGATCAGGATGCTCACAGAACTGGTTGATTTTGGTAACAAATTAGATGAAAAAGTGAAGGCTACACTAAGTGAAATGAAGGAAAATGAACAGGGAACCAATAGTGATGGAAAGAAAACTGGGACTAAAATCAATGGAGTAGACCAGAAGGAAGAAACAACCAACCAGAAAAGAATGAAGAAATAAGAATTCAACAAAATGAGGAGAGGCTTAGGAACCTTCAGGACATCTTTAAACGCTCCAACATCCAAATATAGGGGTACCAGAAGGGGAAGAGGAACAGCAACAAGTGGAAAACTTATTTGAACAAATAATAAAGGACAACTTCCCCACTCTGGCAAAGGAAATAGACTTCCAGGAAGTCCAGGAAGCTCAGAGAGTCCCAAAGAAGTTGGACCCAAGGAGGAACACACCAAGGCACATCATAATTGCATTAGTCAAGATTAAAATGAAGAAGAAAACTGTAGAGGCAGCAAGAGATAAGGGGACAGTCACCTACAAAGGAGTTCCCATCAGACTGTCAGCTGATTTCTCAAGAGACCTTACAGGCAAGAAGGGGCTGGAAAGAAGTATTCCAAGTCATGAAATCCAAAGACCTACACCTAAGATTGCTCTATCCAGCAAGGCTTTCATTTAGAATGGAAGGGCAGATAAGGCGCTTCTCAGATAAGGTAAAGTTCAAGGAGTTCATCATCACCAAGCCCTTATTATATCAAAAGTTAAAGAGACTTATCTAAGAAAAATAAGATAAAAAATATGAACAGTGAAAGAACAGCAAACTCACAGTTACTAACAACCACACCTAAAACAAAAGCAAACTAAGCAGACAGCTAGATCAGGAGCAGAAACACAGAAATGGAGATCACATGGATCTAACCAGCAACAGGGGAGTGGGAGGAGGAGAGGGGGGAATGGTACACAGAATAAGTAGCATAGATGGCAGGCAGAAAATAGACAATGGGAGGGCAAGAGTAGTGTGGGAAATGTAGAAGCTAAAGAATTTATGACACATGGACATGAACTAAAGAGGAGGAATATGGGTGGGAGGGGGTGTGGAGGGAAATGAAGGGGGGAAATGGGATAACTATAATGGCATAATCGATACAATATATTATTTTAAAAAGAAATAAAAGGAGCCTAGAGAATAAAAAATAAAGACAACCTGGCAATTGTATGATAGCAGAATCTACTATATGGAGGGCACTTACACATGTCAACAAAACTACCATCCATTTGGAGAAGACAACTTACTTTTGTGTCCCCATAGCAGGGGGCAGGCATCCAGCACACTGACAAGCAGTACCAAATCAGTTAGACACAAGTAGAAAGAAGGAGAGGAATGAAAATACTCCTTTATTTTATGCTGAGAGAAGCACTGTCTCAGGAGCCTGTCCTATAAGCCTCTGTGATCTTCTAACAGGTATTAAGACCCTGGATCTATAAGATAATTGATAACTGGTTCTGTATTAAGTTTAGAGATCTCAGTACTTTAACAATCCCCCCCAGAAAAATGTGATAAGTAAATAGTAATAAAGCCAGCAAGTACCGTGTGTTGTTCTTCACAGATTTTTTCCCAGCGTGATAGAGAATATACCAAAGGTCTGAAATGAACCATTTTTGTCTAAAGATCACCTACACTACACAGAAAACACGAGACTGAGAATACTATGCTTGTAATTTCTGTTAAGAAGAAAACTGACATAGGGGTTAGTTGTCCAGTGTGAGCTAATAAGCTAAACCATGAGTATCAAAACCTGTGTCATATTAATTTATTCATTCGACAGTAAAATAAAAAAAATATTATGTGAAATTAAATGGAAACCATCACCTGCTCAGCCAGTAATGAAGCTAAGCTTGAATAAGCATCTGCAAACTCTGGGCCATATTTAATGGAATCCTTCAGTAAAGTGATAGCCTCTTCTTTTTTCTCCTGGGACCTATAGGTTACAAGAGGGGGGAAAAACATCTTTTAATAAAACTTTGTTTTGATGCTCTGATTAGGCTTCAAGATCTATTTGTGTTAGCCAAGAGTAACTGATCCACTCTGCAAATGAGCTGCAAATGAATTGAACTACACTGTCTCAAGGCGTTAACAGTTTCGGCCTCTGAATTCTCAGTGGAAAGAGATGTTAAAGCATAAATGATGCTGCAGGTCATTCACTGATTTTTCTGCCTTCACTTCCTGTTATGCACTTTTGGGGAGTTTTACTGACTATCTTTCAAGTTTGGTAGCCAGAAAGTTAGACTTTCAGAGCAGCAACTTTGTGGCAAGTTGTGTGAGCAACTGGGTGGCGTGGGAGCCAGGTGCTAGGCTGTGGAAGACGACCTGAGCCCCTGGGCGAATCGCTGCCCCTCTGTGAGCTGGGCCCCTTACTGCGGTGGCTGAGCCGCCCATAATCAATAAGTCAGCCAGACTGCGCACATTAGTCTTTGTTTTTATGACTGAGAGACACACATTTTACACATAATTTATAACATTAGAAAATACTGTGACCACCGCCTGGCAAACAACAAGCAGCTCCTTTATCATCATGTTTTTACTAAGACTTGAGGCTGGGTCTGTGTTTTTCATTTCAATCTTCTCCCAGTGATCATGCCTCCGGTTGGAAGAGTATCCAAGGCCCCAGAGTAATTACCGTTGTATTGGGTGACAGTTCCCTTTCCTCTTAGTGCCATGAGGAAACCCTGGGTCATTCTCCTAATATCGCTGCCTCTGAGGCCAAAAATAGCCAATGGCAATGATCGACTTTGCTACTAGTACAATCCCACAAACTCATCATCTGCTAAGTGCTAGATATTGTAACTGGCAAAAGAAGTGGAATGAGGAACAAAACTCCTGGAACTATCGGGCACACAGACAAGGGAGCCCCATCTTTACCAGCCACCAGTGCTGAATTGTGTGCTTACATTCTTACTATTTAGAATCAACAATCATTTATTCAGCAATGAATGTCTACCATATGCTCTGGTAAGTTTTCATGTAACGTTATTGATTTAATTCTTACGACCATCTCATGCAGCAGGTATTATTGTCTTACTATACTCATTTTCTCTGATGAGAAAATTTGGATTCAGAAAAGTCAAGTGACTCATCGTACTCACATAATCCATCTTCTGAGTCAAGAGCCAGCGCTCCTGTAGCACACCGTGTCTGCTCATTCTAACTACCTATTTACCTCTGGTGACCTTGCTGTTGGAAGTGCGATTATGCACCAGTCTCATCGACATGGCCTAGGAGCTTGTGAAGGATGCACAGTCTCAGGCCCTAAACAGACCCACGGAATCACAGCCTGCATGCTAAAAAGACTCTCAGGTGATCTGTACTCATGCTGAGATTGCAGCATAATTGCTCCATGAATTATTAAAAGCGGCTGAAAGTAGCTTCTGCTACAAAAACCCCTCAGGCTTCAGTCTCTGCAGGAGAAAGATCTACAGAGGGAAAACTAATATTGACTCCCATGCCCGAGTTCCAAGTGTTAGAAGCAGCATAGTACAAGGTGATTTTACTTGGAAGATAGCCTTTTATCAAAGACCTTGGGGGGGAAAAGTCATGTTTCTGGTGTATACCTTGCGTTTAACTATTTAATGCAGCAAACATTTATCACTGTCTTTTATGAGTGAGCTGTTTCCCAAAGAAGGTGGCTGTCTGTGCTGTCTCCTTTTCGGGGTCTAGCCGACTCCCACTGGCCTCCTCTCCACGCACAGTCCTGCCCGGACTGTGCGTGGAGAGGTGCAACCCTTCCACGCAACCCTTGTGTCCCTAAGTAGATCGTCCTTGGGATGTGGCTTTTAAGTTGCACGGTTATAAAACATTTGCATTACAGCTCATTGGTGCTGCTTTTATGTTGATTCATTCATTTTAGTCAACAGACATTTTTAAAGAGGGCCTGTAAGATCCTGTGGAGGTCCACTGTGTTTACATACTCTCGAGTTTCTGCTTTAAAATATTTCTTGAAATATTTCTTGATTGACACATCTTTTTAAATAAAAACTTCTTTTTGTAATGCTGGTAATTTTACTATTGGTTTCATGGTTAGCAGGATTATTCCTCAGAGGATTTTGTAAATCTTTATGAACATTAATTTGGAAATTCCCTCCAAATCCAAAGGAAGACAGGGATTCAGGAAATTAAGGCTGAAAATCCAGTGCCTCAGGATGTAATTTAGCCTGGATATTCTTCAGAATCAGCAGGAAAAAAACCAACAATTTGGTTGTCAAATTTTCAGTTAAAATGGCAACTTAAACCTTTTATGTATAAACTCAGAGAGATTAATTAGCTCTTAAAATAGTCCATGACCATTAGTGAGACATAATGGAAAACTTAGCATCAAAGTTATGTAGAGGGAACTTGAATTCTTTATGAAAACTCTGTTTCTATGAATCTCTGAAGGGACTGACTGGCACACTTTCAGAAAGCCACTGCATCTCAGGTTTTCGTTTAGTGTGAGCACCGCGGGATGCAGGGATGCAGGGATGCAGGGATGCAGGCAGACGGGCCGTTTCCGCTGGCTTTGCACCTCCATGGCTCTCAGTGGCCTGAGAGCCTTTGAGAGTCAGCCACCAGACAGGAGGGGGTCAGGCACAGGCCATTTTAACTGGCTGTTAAAAAAACTTTTTCACGAAAGCCCTCAAAATTAATATGTGGCAATTTTGTCGTTTTTGTTTCTGAAAAGGAAAAAATAGGTATATTCACTCAGAGGGAAATAGAAGACCTATTTCTTCCGTGGTCTTTCTTTTGCTCACCCTTCCGTGGGAGTTCATGAAATGGGTGTGGACCTGACACAGAAACCTACAGCAGATAATTCACCCGAATGGAACCTTCCTTGGTCACGCGGTCACGCGGTTACCACGTGAGAACGTAGCTTCACTTCAACCTGTTTCTGAAGAGCATCCTCTTCGCATCTACATTACGGCCCACGTCTCTCTGGAAATTAGCCCATATTAAAACAGGGGCAACACTCCTACAGTTCTACTAGATTATTGCAGCATGGCGCGCACCTTACTCGGTTTTGCTTCCGAACACGCCTGCGTTGATACCCTTAGTTTGCAGCCGGTTTCCAGTTCCTCTCTCTTCCCCTTTTATGACACACAGACAACTGCAAGCAACATTCGTTTTTCTAGAGCACTCAACCCATTTGCTTACATAAACATCTTCGCCAATGCCCCTACTGCCTACAGATGGACTTTAGTTTAAAATCCTCTGTCACAGTTCTGACCAATGTTTAAACATATCCAGGCATCCACTAGTCCAGCTGGACTGGGTGGCCTTTGACACCTAGTCTCCAGAACTTAAGAGACCTCCTATTCCTTCTCTGCCCTCACTGTCCCTTAAAACCACTTGGGGTGCTTTTCAAAAGACCTTGGTGTTCTGAGGTTGGACATCTTCATAGAAAGCTCTCTGCAGGGATGTGACAGCTATTTGGATCTGAGAATTGTGGGTACAGTCTAGCATCCTTGGTTTATAGTAGTGGAAACCGAGACGCGGGGGCCTCAGTGATCTGCCCTGGTCCCAAGCAGAAAGGAAGGCTGCACCCAGGTCTGGTGCCTCTCAGCCCGGCACTCTTGCCTGCACCTCACAGGTGGCTTTCTCCTCCTGCCTGCACAACTTCTGCTCCCTGGAAGCCTTCCCTGATTCATCCAGCTCACAGCATGATCCCCAGGCCTCCTAAACATGTAACAAAGTCAGCAACTACATATATGCTACCTCTTTTATATTTTGAATTTCTTTTCGCAACAAAGAACAAAACAAACAAAACATAACAAAAAAGGTGGCAGGGATTCACTGTTAGAAACCCTGTTCTGGCCTCCGAAGGGGCCGCTGCCCTCTGCCCTCCCGCTCTACATTCTAAGGAGTAACTGGGGCCCACGTCACTTTTCTCCTCCAAGGCCGGGGCCCAGCATATGAAGGGCTCCCAGCACGGCCTCCTGCAGGAGGGTGCAAGCTTGTGCATGAGTGAAGGTGTCCAGCGGGCAAGTTTTTCAAACTTCATTTCTCGACAGTTGTTTGCTAAACATTTTACTCCCCGAGAAGGAGAGAGTGATTCCTTTGCATTATTTATTTTAATTCCCATTAAGCAGTATGAATTACGTAGAATTATTTTCATTGTAAATACTAGCAACCACGACCCCAACAACAACAAAAAATGCTGAGATTTGGAGAGATCGAGTGATTTGCCCACAGCACACAGCTACTCTAACAGCGGGACTCTGTGATTCAGGACTTTGAATACAGCAGACCCATCGACAGACCGCGGTCCACACTTCTGCCTCCACTCTCTTAAATGTTACGCATCCTGTCTATGACCAGTACTAGGTTTTAAGTGCCTTCGTAGACAGGACTCATGTCTTATTCACATTACTTACTTCTTTTATCCCAGTGATCTGTATAAGGGGGAAATTCAGTAAGTTTAGTACAGTGATCTACACAGAGTAGAAATTCAATAATTGCTAAATTACTTTTTAAAAACCATCTTTTTTCTATTTTCTGTATCCTTAGATCTTTGCGAATCTCTCTTCAGTTTTCCAATAGTCTAATAAAAATTTGACAGAGGATAATACAATCCATTTTATACCTCTGTTTCTATACCTCTTTCAATATTATAGAATTGATCCTAAGGCAGGCAGAAGCACCCAGTGCTTGGAATCATAAAAAAAAATTACAAGTTTAGTTTCCATTTTATGAGCCCTTCTAACTTACCAGGCGCTGCTAAGCAGCTTCTCTGCCTTCAGTCTGCATAGTGGTTAAAAGCACAGACGCAAAAACCAGGGCTGCGTTTGGACTCTGCTCCTACCCTTTACTAGCTGTGATTCCTTAGGCAATTATCTGACCTCCTTGTGCTTCGGGCTCACAGTAGGTATAATGTATGTTTTGGCTTTTATTAGCTTATTCAATGTTACTAAATACCACCCATTAAAATCAATCTCTCTCTTCTTTTTAAATTATTTTTAAAAATAAAAAAGAATGTGGTGTTCTTGAAATTCACTCAAAAGTAATACACTTCCACTTTTTAAACTATTCGCAAAAAAAAAATTAGCTTAGACATCAGAGTGACTTTTCTCCTGTGTCTGATATCACAATGGATTTTTAGTGTAATGATCATCACTAAATACACAAATAAATAGTGCTGTACTAAAGGTGAAATAGCACAGTAACAAACAGAGGCTTTACCCCTGGAAACCTCATTCCAAGGCAAACACACAGCTGAGAAAGCGTAAATGCCAGACCCATAGTTCAGAACCCACTCAGCTGATGGTGAGGCCACCCAAAGGCATGGGTCTTCACTTCTGAGGGTGATTGCTCACTTCTGTTTAGGCATGAAAAAATCAGAAGCAATTTTGAGCCCCTTTTGTAGCCACACCAGGAAAGCTTCTTAGAAAAGAACGTTTTAAGTAGCTATTTCCAAGTAAAAAAATGTGTAATAAGAAAAGCAGGAAATTGCAAAATGATACCATGAAATTCCTTAATCACAGGAATTTCCTATGTAATCTGATGGTACAGACCAGCCCTGGGCTAGCATTAGACAGATTAAAACTCCCTAATGCGTTCGTTTTGGCTCAGTAGCTACTTAGGAAAACCAGGAGTCCATCATCCACATAAACCCCATCAACGTACAGCCACTTTGTTACCCCTTCACAGTGAATCGACCTGTACATTGAAAAGGGGGCAATGTGAAAGTAACATGTGCCTCTGAATTGACCAAGCATGTGATTCAGGTAACCGAGTCCACGGGTTCTCTCTCTGAATTCAGTACAAAAAGCCTGAATTAAGGAACCCACACTTGGTGGGCAAACTGATGAAAAGGTCGGCCGCAGTACGTAACCCTCGCAACCCGCCACGGGCGCATTTCTGGTTTAGGATGACAGGAAGGCACACGGACTCCCTGTGGAAACTCGAGTCACGCTGAGGGCACTGAGGACTGTCAGGGCTTCTGTCAGGGGCTGCAGTTGGCGTTGATGGAACTATGAGGGACGCCTGGGCAGATGAGAGTAAAACCACTCCAGGGTTAAGGAACAGCTCTTGCCTCTCAGCGTCCTGAACTTCCTCATCTGCCAGACAAGTCAGCTGATGACTGATAATCCTCGGCCACCAAAAATATTCTGACTTCCCTTTCCCCTTAGGTCAGTAGTCCTCAAATCGTAGTGCTTAAAAATCAGTAAGTGTTTGGTACAGTGCAGGATCCCTCTGAGGTTCAGTAGGGCTGGGCTGGGGCCAGGAATCAATGTTCTTAAGAAGCCCCTCAGGTGATTGTGTCGAGGGTGGTTTTCGGCCTGTGTTTTAAGAAAGTCTTCCCCGTATGGTGGTTACTGGGAGGTGGAGGATATAAGGGGACGAAATGGCAATGGGAAAAATGTAATAAGGATTATATATTTTAATACTGAAAAAATATAAATAAATAAAAAAGAAAGTCTTCCCTGATTACTATGTGGGATTGCCTGATCAACTGATCCTTGATGTAAGGCAAAATGTAACAGGATTAAGGAAGCTTTAAAAAAGCAGAAAGAAGACTTTCTGGGACAACTGGAGCCAAAGAGAAAGGTCACAATGGCCAGCTGATTTGCTCGGGTGATCAATACCTCTGGATGGCCAGTGCTGTGGGGAGGCTGGGGGTGGAGGGGTACAGTGGGAAACACTGCGATTGGAGGAGGCAGTTTTGTCCTTCAGAGAAACTCTGTTGTAAATGTCCTGTTTTGCATCCAAATCTTAGCTCCTGTGTTATTCATATGGGGTCATCATATATAAATAAAAAGCTTCTAGTATTCTGCAAGCAAAATTCCACTCTCTTAAGTTTCCCCCAGGAACTTCCAAAAGGCTAAAATTCCTGAGATGGGGTTCCTGGAACCAATAACACCTTCAACATTGATTTCATAAGAGAAACATCAAGTAGAAATGAGATCTTGTTCATAACGTGCAAATCTTGCCATTAAACATTTGTAGTTTCACAGGGAATTTCCCCTTTGGTTCTACGGCAGTGAGACAGTTTTTCTTGTGTGTTAAGTAAAAACATTTGCATCATCTCACTTTCCTGGCTCTAGCTCAATGACAGATATTTAGCAAAAGCAAATAAAACCTTACCACATTTTCTTTTTAGTAATTAAAGACCTGTTAAGTGTCAATTTAGAAAACTTTTTGGACTCCTGTCTAAACTCTCAAGACACATTCATTTAAACTGAAAGCAGATGCTTGCCTTGAAAAAGTATTGACATTTTGGGAGAATTTAGGAAATGCCAGTAACAGAAATAAATGGATTTGGCAATGCACTTGGCAGTAATAAAATTTCCCATTAACCACAGTGTGAACTTGGAGTGCTAGGCAGATTTTTTAATTTCTTTCTCTTTGTCAGGGTATTTGTTGTTGTTGGATCCCAAAAATGATGTCTTTCACAAAGGAAAAAGGGTATGTATGTTCTTTTTTTTTTTTTTTTAAACATGGTGGTGGGGAGAAGGGAGTGGCGGACAGACTTTCCCGGCTTTTCTGAAAAGCTGAATGGTGAAAGTCAGATTGTGAACATCTGACTGAGACGACCTTCTCTCAGCACACGTTTTTCTGGGGCTCTACTCTATTTCCTGTACAGCAAATTTAAAACGATTGGATTATCCTCTGTGTGGCCTCTTTAATGATCGTGTTTACTGAGCTCATTCCTGGGCAACGCAAAGGCTGCATTGCATCTGGTTTAGCAGCCTTCACCCTAGTTTTTCTGGTTGACTTTTCACAGAAGCTGCACAGAACTAATTGTCTGGAGGACTGATTTGTATTATGTGGTGGGAAAGAATGAATTTTTCTTGAATGCCAAACCCACACTCAATACAGTGTTAAGTAGACCGTCTGCCCTCCCCGCCACAGAGGGTTTGTGGCATTGGACTCAGGTCACTGTGGCGACAATGGGAGGCAGCTGGGGTGCCCACCCTATGTGCTGTGAGTGGTCAAACTTCGGCCGTTTTGAACACCTGCCTCTGCCACTGAAAACTGAGGAAAGGGAATGACAGAAGGTCCTGACACAGTCTGGTCACAGAGCAGCAAACGCGGAGACCTGGCTCGTGCGAAGACCTCCCGTAGGGGCTGGCATGGAGTAGGCTGTGAGGAAAGGTTCCTCCTGGGTCCCCTTCGCCGTCACTCCTCTGAATGGCTGTTGATGTCTTTACCGTCAGCTCAGAGAGGTCACTGTCCTGAAGCCTGGCATCAGGACCCTTGTCCCATGATGGCCTTGCCCTGCCAAGGTGGGCTGGGAGTGGGTGGAGGATTGGCCCAAGCCACTATCACTTCAAGGTGCAGGCAAATATTTAAGCTAAACCTTTCAGTGATTTGAAGGAAAGCAGAGAAACAATGCTCCCAGGGTGGGACCTGGAGGAGAAGGCAGCTGGGAAAAGCTGATTCAGCCAGGACTTATTTATCCCCCCGAGGAAGGGCCACAGCTGAACGCAGAGCCCTGAGTTTAGGCTCCGGCTGAGAGCTGTCTGAATCCCAACTCTGCCTTCGCCTGCTGTGTGACTTGGGTTGGACGCTCCATCTCCATGAGCCTCAGTGGAAGAATCTGTGAAATGTGCACGTTAATCTCTCCCTCTCCAGCTTCCTGCGAGGGTGAAACAAATATGCAGGGGCAGTGTGCTTAGCACAGCATCTGGCACGTGGAACAGCGCAGGAAACATGAGCTCCACTGGCTCGTTCCCCACCTTCCACCCAGGTTCCCCCAAAGGAATTTCTACGAGAAGTTGCACTAGCCGATTTCTCAGCAAAGGCACAATGCTGTTCGGATGCAAATGTTGCCTCTGAAAAGAAAGGGGACTTCCAGTTCCTTTCTGGTCATCTACTAACACTTCAGTTAAGAGATGGGCAACTTGGAGTCCTCATTAAAACCACAGATGTTCCTGTCCCTCATTTAGAACAGGAGCAAATGGAGCCTCAAGGTGGTTGGATACTGCCCCAAGAGCTGTTCAACTGCAGGGGTAGAAAATGCATTAGCTCCTTCTCATTCATAATTAATTCTATTCTAAGAACGTGGGCTTCAGATTAGAAGTGAGAAATTATGTCCCTAGGCTAGTAAGAATTAATAATCACTAAAACTTATTTCATCTTTACTGGAGGCTAGGTCCTGTTAAGTACTTCCATACATTCTTGTGTTTAGTACTCATGAAGGATGCAGTTACTACTGTGATTTCCAGTTTATGGATGAGTAGTTGGAGGCACTGCAAAACAAAATCGTTTTCCTGGGTTGCAGACTACTCTGTGATACAGCTGAGATCCAAACTCGCTAAGCTCTGCAGCTCTTGGACCTGAGGCTGGCGTGACCCCCCAGCTGGACAGAGGGAAAGCACTGGCTCTGGACAAGCCCCGAGCCCCAAGCGGGCAGGTTCTGGAGCCACAAGGAAGCGCTCTGTGTTTGTCATTCAAGAGTCAGTTACTGTTGTTCCTTTCACTTGCAGGAGAGGTGGCAGAAAGGCTGAGGGCAGTGAGCCCTGCAAGGCTGCCAGCAGACAGGTGGCACCGCAGGACACACGAAGTAGGACAGTCCCACACTGGGCCTGCTGGAGTGAGCGGAACACGGGAGGGAGGCTGACAGAACTGGTGAGGAGTCACGAAGAAGGAAGGGAGCCTTAAGGGAGGCTTCACTTCCCCACGCGGCTTCCCAGACAGGGCTGCGGGCCACAGGCAACAGAGCAAGCCTGCACTGCCTCTTTCTGTCCTTTCAAGTTCTCTTTCTGGACTTTTAGAGCACTTTTAGATTTGCATACCTTTTAGTGATCTCTAACCACTTATATTCCCAATTAATCTCTGTGTCAGGGCAAAGCTGATCTCCTACAGGATTTAAGATAAAAAAGTCGAGGTGCCTGGTCCCCTGCAGTAAGACGGTATGTCCAAGAAGAAATTTCCAATGATTACCCTCATTTCTTTTTAAATTGAATTGATTCCTCTTTAAGTTACACTTCAAGTTAAAAGTTGTTCCAAGTCATTCCCCAGCACAGGAGCTGAAGGGAACTAAATGGCAAATGAATCCAGGACAGATGATGAGGTTTAAGGAAGTGAAAAAGTTCTTTCCAGGGCAAAGGGGACTGCTGAAAACTCCAGTCCTTCACAAAGCAGGCCAGCCTTTTCAATGACACTGTCTCAAATATTTATGCAAGGAGAGAATATGATGACATCCCAGTTTCTTCAAGGGAAGGTAAACAAAGCCTGCGGTTCCTGAGAGCTTGCTCTCTCCCACGGTGCTTCCTGTGCAGAGCCGACTTCTGGCCTTCCCTGTGTTCACTGCAGCCGTCAGGGCAAAAGAAAGGATTGAGAAGGGAGACCTTGCTGACTGCACTATGGATTTAAAAACAATTTGCTCATGCCTGACACATTAGTAATCACAGCCTAAATGAGTAGAGTTTCGGTGAGGGAGAGACAGTTACGAAAATATTTTCACAATTAGCAATCTGTTTATATACAAAGAACTCTAAAATCTTGAAGAAGTGGGTAGACATTCTCATCATTTCCCAGATAATTCAGTTTTGCAACGCATTGAATATAAAAATGCAAGTAAAACAGAGATCAGATGAACTAGAAGAGTTCTCACGTTAAAACCTTTGTCATGTTTTTCTCAAATGTAGTTTGCAAGTTAGTGTTTCTCATACACTGACAAGTGCTCAGTTTGGCTCAGCATCTGGGTTCACACACTGTGGGGAATAGTAGGAAAGGAGTAGGAAAGTGGCAGGATTATGGGAAGTCTTAACACCGTGGTGTACGGACTCTATGTGTGTCTGTAATGGATGGTCAACGAATTTCTGAGGTGCTCCCAAATTCAAAGGGAGGGTGGCAGAAGAGTAGATACTGGAAACAGAAGAGAAAAATAATGTGTTGTAATATAACAAGAGCTTCAAAAGCAGTGGAAGGTGGTCAACAGTGTCATATTCTTCACTCCAGAGAAATTGAGGGCAGCGAGAGCTGAGAGAGCCTTTGGGTTTCAGAGCTGGTGCGCAAGACAGCAGCTGCACTGGAATGTCGAAAGGACAGGTGGGAGGAAGAAGGACCATGTGTTACCCATTCCTCCCGTCAATTTGACCAGAGAAAGGAAGGACTGAGGGGAACAATTGGAGGGAGTAACTAAACTGAGAAAGACTCCCTAGGGGTCAGATGTCTGTGGAATGGGAAGAATCTGAAGACCTGAGAGAGAACCCATGATAATGGGTGGGGGGATGGGGAAGAAACAGCATCAGGAACTTATGTGGGTTTTACACTAATGAGTAATCAGGGCTGAAATAAAAAAGACTGATGACACCGAATGTTAGGGTGTGAAGTGAAGGGACTGCTCACCATTGTTGGAGTGAAACGAGGTACAATTACTCCGAAGAACTGTTTGGCAGTTTCTTAAAACAGTAAAGATACAATTATCCACAATTCCACTCCTAGATATTTACCCCAAAATAAACATACGAAGACTGGGATGTGAAGATTCAAAACCTGAATATTCATAAAAACTCAAATATATAAACAAACCAAGTATCTACCCATGGAAAATAACAAATGACCTATTTATACAATGGGATATATATAATAATACAAATTTTTAAATTTATGCTAGTCAGCAATAAAAAAGATAACATGTAATAACATGGATAAAACTCAAAAGTTATGCTAAGGAAAATTATTCAGAGAGCAAAAAAGTACAGGTGATCACCTGTAAAAGGTGAAAGATTTATGCAATCTGAAGAGAAACCAGAGTAATGATCACCTGTAAATGAAGTTCTAAAACAGGCTACACTACTTTATGGGGAAATAATATCAGAACAACAGTGGCCTCATGGGGGGGCGTGGAAATTACTCAAGAGAAGTATGAAGGGTGTTTTCTGGAGTGATAGAATTATTCTATGTGTTTTTTGGGGGTAACTACAAGAGTATGTAAAATTTCAAAACTCATTACTTGAGATTTGTACATTTTTTGCATGTTAATTATGCCTTAATTAAAAAAAAAACCCACGAGCACAGGTGTGAACAGGTGCCTTATGAGAGAGGCAAGGCAATTCTTTCTTCCAAAGAACTGAAGAGGCAGTCTGCGAATGCAGGAAATTTTGAGGTAGGCAGAAAGGAAGCTGCAAAATATTCACCCTAAATGACTTGAACACTGTTAGTAAAGGTAAGGGGTGATGCCATCTTCTGGGTATGTGTGTGGGCATGGAGGTGGGGAACAAGGATACAGGAAATACGCATTAGGGAGATAGGAAATACTTGAGACGTATAATAAGGCCCGAAAAGATGCATCTCTAACAGCTCCATCTCCCACCCTGCCCTGTTTATTTTCTCCCCAAATGGCTGTCGTCAGAGTTTTTTGCAAGGGTCCCATTTACCTCAGATTTTTTTTGTCTTCAGCGTGTGACAGATTAGATGAAAATATAGAGTGTACATACTTTTTTCTAAAAAAATATATTTTATTGATTATGCCATTATAGTTGTCCCATTTCCCCTCCTTCATTCCCCTCCCCCCTGTACACCCCCTCCTCCCAAATTCCCCAGCTTTGGTTCATGTCCATGTGTCATAAGTTCTTTAGCTTCTACACTTCCCACACTACTCTTGCTCTCCCTCTGTCTATTTTCTCCCCACCATCTATGCTACTTATTCTCTGTATCTTTTCCCCCTCTCCTCCTCCCACTCCCCTCTTGCTAACCCTCCGCATGATCTCCATTTCTGTGGTCCTTTTTCTGTTCTAGCTGTCTACTTAGTTTGCATTTGTTTTAGGTGTGGTTGTTAATAACTGAGTTTGCGGTCCTTTCACTGTTCATCTTTTTTATCTTCTTTTTCTTAGATAAGTCCCTTTAACATTTCATATAATAAGGGCTTGGTGATGATGAACTCCTTGAACTTGACCTGATCTGAGAAGCACTTTATCTGCCCTTCCATTCTAAATGAGAGTTTTTTCTGGATAGAGCAATCTTGGATGTAGGTCCTTGCATTTCATGACTTGGAATATTTCTTTCCAGCCCCTTCTTGCCTGTAAGGTCTCTTTTGAGAAATCCACTGACAGTCTGATGGGAACTCCTTTGTAGGTGACTGTCCTCTTTTCTCTTGCTGCCTCTACAGTTTTCTCCTTCATTTTAATCTTGACTAATGCAATTATGATGTGCCTTGGTGCGTTCCTCCTTGGGTCCAACTTCTTTGGGACTCTCTGAGCTTCCTGGACTTCCTGGAAGTCTATTTTCTTTGCCAGAGTGGGAAGTTGTTCTTTATTATTTGTTCAAATAAGTTTTCCACTTGTTGCTCCTCCTCTTCCCCTTCTGATAACCCTATAATTCGGATATTGGAGCATTTAAAGATGTCCTGGAGGTTCCTAAGCCTCTCCTCATTTTTTTTGAATTCTTGTTTCTTCATTCTTTTCTGTTTGGTTGTTTCTTTCTTCTTTCTGGTCTACTCCATTGATTTGAGTCCCAGTTTTCTTTCCATCACTATTGGTTCCCTGTTCATTTTCCTTCATTTCAGTTAGTGTAGCCTTCATTTTTTCATCTAATTGATTTTGGTCACCCCAAATCAACCAGTTCTGTGAGCGTCCTGATCAGCAGTGTTTTGAACTGTGCATCTGATAGGTTGGCTATCTCTCGGTCACTTAAAAGTATTGGCTCTGGGGCTTTGATTTGTTCTTCTGTTTAAGCCATTATTTTTTGGTGTGGTCCCACCTGTTAAGTATGAGGGGCATTGGAGCCTTAGGTGTTCCCCAGGGCAGGGCAACCCAGTCTTTGGGTTGTGAGGCTGTATGTGGGGGCGGGGTCAGAGAAGGGCAATGGCGTTTGCTCCACTCTCTCTCAAATTTCAGTCCCTTCTGCTGCTTCCCACAAGCAAATTGGACCCTTCTGGTGCTGGTTTTCGGGTGGGTGGGCTTGTGTAAGTTCTAGAACCCTGTGGGTCTCTCCAGCGAACTCTCATGTGAGGGTAGGAGTCTCTCCCAGTACCTCAACCCCTGCAAGTTTTTTCAATCAATGCTTTCAGTTTTTATTTCCTGGCTCTGGGGCCCTGGGTTGCATGGTCTGTCTTACTGCCCATTTTTGTCTGGTTTATCTGTGCACAAATGTGTATCCGTGGTCAGCTAACAGCTTTGCGCACCTCACTGGGTTTGCTCATTTCCTCCTGGTGCCGGTGTCTGCCAGCCACCACTTTTTCCTGCTGGGATTCCTCTGCCAGCCGCCAACTCCGCCCCTCTTACTGGTCTGGATGAATGGTTCATTGTCAGTACAGTTCAATTTTCTGTCTGTTCTGGTTGTGTTTTTGTTTCTAAATCTTTGTTGTCCTTAAATTTGGTTGTGTGAGGAGGCACAGTGTTTCTACCTATGCCTCCATCTTGGCCAGAAGTCAGTGGGTATATATTCCTGATAGAGGTGAAAACTGCTTCTTAGTAAAAAATCATCTTAGATGTTACAATGATGTGTGGTCTCCCAATGCTCAACCCCACCTAACAAATCTTATTCCTGAGCTTTAAATTGGGGTTGGAGGTGATTAGAAAAAATGCTTCAAAAGGGTGAGGTAACAACAAAAAATGTTGAGAAATGCTATTCTAGGGAAAGCAAACTTCAAGCAATGGGAGGACCCTAGGTTGGGGCACTAGTCAGGCAAGTAAATGATAGTTAAGGTGTGAAGGAGTCTAAGTTGATGTCACATTCAAAACTAAAATAGATCACATAAATTAGAGATAGGCTATAAACTATGAACATAACAACCACAGAGAACAGAAATTCTAATGATGGTGAAGTGCAGGGCCAGAGGAATTGACGACAACTGAGCTAGAAAGTGGCAGGTCATAAATCATCACTGACAATAGGTCAGTAGGAGTGACAGAGAGCAGGATGGGAAGGTGGGCAGGAGTAAGAGTTTAGGGTCAAAAAGGAACATTTCAGAATTCAGATATTAAAGAAAGCAGAGGTCTGCACAATTAAAAAGCCCACGGCATGGCCATTTGGTGAGTGCCCACGGCAGAGCGGACTGGAGGGCCCTGAATGCGGGCAGCAGAGGAACTAGGTGCTGAATGTAATTTTTGTATGTGCTAAAAATGGCAGCATGGGCTGGTAGCAAGAAAAAGTTACTACTCTGGTGCTCAAGCCCCCGAGGAGGAGGGGACAGTCTCCAGAAGATTGTGAGATGGCAGCAATGAGGATGGAGATGGTGTGAGGGAGATGCTGGACTGAGCTTCTAAAGAGCTGGGGGAAGGAGACCTGGAGAGAGACGGGTGTGAGCTGAACACAGATGAGGGGGAAGAACTGTAATGGGGTTAAGACTACACATAAGTAAAGTTGGAGGAAACCTGGAGACTAACAGGTCCCCATGGGGGTGGGGAGTAGGATTTCGCTCCAAGGAGAGGATGCAGAGCTCATCCCCTCGAAGTCGAAATCCTAATGCGGTGGGAAGAACCCAAACATGTTTTTCTCTATACAATGGGTTGGCATTTTGGATTCTCTGGGGCTTCGGGTAATAAGTAGAGAAGGAGAAAACTATTTTGAGCACATAAAATTTGTTTTTACGAAATAAAACATGGTGTGGCTAGTATCAAAGCTATACGAAAATTTATCACTAACATTTAGGTTTATTTCAAAGACAATGGTTATGCTTTCTGGGTTCTTCTATTCTCTAGATATGCAATTTTCTAAAGGATAGGACTAAAGAAAATGAAATGTATGCTGTTATCAAATTCATCTTCTGTGCAGTTTAATTATTAGACATTCTATCTCATTTTCTTCTGAGTTTTGATGATAAGATTTATTTTGAGTCCCATGTAACACCTATAGCTAATCATATGAATGGAAAGTACTTTTTGAATCAGGGACGTATAATGCGATTCTTTAAGAGGTTCTCGTCATATTCTGGTTCAAACACCAGCCACTATTTTACAGATACAGAAAGCAGTCACAGAAATATTTTCTCATACCCTGAATTTAAATGTTCTATTATATTCTTTTGAGCCATCAGGGGCTTTTGCTCTTTTAATTCATAATAAGTTTATGCTAATCTTGTCTATTTCCTTTTACAAGTTAGGTTCCAAGCAAGGCCAGCAATAATATAAATTAAGAATACTGGCATGGAAAGTTGTTCCTTATCAATCTGTCCCCCTGTAAATGTGCTACATGGATTTGTGACAGATTAGAGTCCAGTAAAGGGTCTTGAAAAAGGCCAAATGTATTTGGGTAGCACTCAGTGAAGTCTACTCCTGTGAGCAGATCTGAAGCTGCCTGTCATAAAATTCCAAAACTTCAGGAAAATTTGCCCTCAGCACTATAAAATTTCTAAGATCCTCTGAAAGAAACACATCTTATTTAGAACTTCTGGCTCACATTGCTCTCAAAGTCAAGGGCATTAATTAAGGTCTGTGCTGTCCAATACAGTAGCCACTAACCACATGTGGCTGTTGATTTCTTGAAATATAAATAGTCTGAGATGTCCTGTAAGTGTGAAATATATACTGGGTTTCAATGATTAATTATAAAAAACAATGTATACTATCTTGTTAATATTTTACATGTTCAATTGTAAAATTAATTTTTAAGATCAATAACATGTTAAAATAACAATATTTTGGATATATTAGGGTAAAACAAAACATATTATTAAAATTAATTTTACCTGTTTTATGTTATGAAATACAGCCACCTGAAAATTTTAAATTACAAAGCCTGACTCTTCTATTTCCGTTGGGTAGTGTGGCTTTAGGGTGCATCCAAGTTCAGGTGAGCCACAAGGGGGCAGTGGAGTGCAGTGTAAGGGGACTGGGCCAGACAGATCTAGGTTCAATTCCCAGGCCTTCTATTTCTTCCCTAAGCACCTTGCTACTCCCAGTCTAAACGGCTCCTATCTACAGAGATATCTTGAGTTCTTAGAGTGAGCATTAATTTCTGTATTACAAGAAACGGCATAATTTTTAACAGCTGCCTAGCCATAGCTTGTGTGGCTCAGTTGGTTGGAGCATTGTCTTGCAAACCAAAAGACTGAAGGCTTGATTCCTGATCAGGTCACATGCCCAGGCTGCAGGTTTGGTCTCCTGTTGGGGCACATACATACGGAGGCAACCGATGGATGCTTCTTTCTCACATGGATGTTTCTCTCCCTCTCTCTCCCCCTCTCTTCTCCTTCTCTATAAAATCAATAAGCATGTCCTTGGTGAGGATTTAAAAAGAAAAGCTGCCTAATGAGAGATAAATGTAGTATGAATCCTAAATAAATAGTAAAATGAATCAAACCAAACCAAATTTATAATATTCTTTCTTCTTTTCACTTTTGACTCATTACCACTTAGCAGAAAAATACTAAGGAAAGCAAAAGTAAAACCTGGCATTATCCAAACGTCGACGGGCTCCGCTGTTTGGTGAGTCACCTCTCTCTGCTACGGAGGGATACGGTGGAAACAACCTTTATGGTTTCCTTAAGAAAAACAGGAAGGCTCTTTCTCTCAAAAGGCAATCGTATACCATTAAATAGCTAAATATTAGATCATTTGGGGGCATAAGAGTTATTTGAGCAGCAGGGGTAGTGGAACATGAAGAGGATATAAGTCCAAGGACAGGAATTCAATCTTGGGTCTACCTCAGCCTAAACCAAGGTCAGAAGAAATCTCCAAATCTTGGTTTTCTCATCGGTAAAATGGGGATGAAGATAATACCTCTCACAGTAGTTTGTTTTGAAGATTAAACAATGGATATAAAAAACACATCTGTAAACTGGAAAGCATTACATAAATGTTAGCTATTATGATAATTTTATTCTGCTGGATTCTAAGAATAATCTACACAGATGTAGTCACTTTGCTCTCTGGTATAATGGGAAAGTGCAGCAGGTGAACAAGAATGGCTTTGCACAGACACTTAACTAGCTGGGACCTTGACTTGGTCCCATCACTGGGAAGGTCTCATTCCAAGAGCACTCAGAATGCTACAGTCCTATACAAATATAATGCTTTGTTGTTGGTTTGGGTGACAATCAAGACCTGATTTTACTGAAAGAGAAGAAGCCCTCTGTCGGGTATCCAGGAGTCCCTCCTGCTGTGAAAAGCAGTCATTGCCATGCTCCAAAAAAATATTTCCTTGTACTTTTAACCCACATATGGTAATTCAAGATAATAGTCAGTGGCAATCAGAAGAGAATTGAAAAGGAAGGTTAGAGTGTACCTCTCTTGTTCAGGTCTTGACCAGATGAAATTTTAACAAATTTCTGCCATCATTTTTGAATCGAGGGACATTCAGCCCATTATGATAATCATAACTGCAGGACATCACTCCTAACAAGAAATGGTACTTTGTATACAGGCCATTGAAGCTAAATTTCTACATCCTCATGTAGATGGGGATGAAGAGAATCCTCATCTACATGATTTTTGAAATCCATGGATAGCCCCCCACACACACATACTGGGTAGGCTTTCACCCAGACATGAAGTTATTTGGGCTCTAAGTTACAACACATACAGATGTATTGTAATGAAGACTTTAAAAAAAGAGTCCTTAGTTTATAAACTTAGAAGTTTGTAAATTAAGAGTTTATAAAAAGAGTCAAGTAAAAACACCCTATAACTAGTTATCTACAATTAGAACTCATTTCTCCCCAACACTTGATTTCTCCTTTTTTTTAAGGGAGCATCTTAGTGGCAACATCTATATGTATAAGGAATATTTAAGGAGTAAACAGGAAGGTGAAGCTGGCGCATCAGACAAGTTACCGAGGCAGTCAGGGCAATCCTGGTAGGCAGAGGACAGGAGAATGAATGCAGCACAACATCAGCCTCAAAGGTCTGAACGTGCTCGCTAAAGGTTTGGAGGCACAAAGCCAATTCAGCGGGTGTGTAGGCTGTCAGAGCCTAACAAGTACAGATAAATACACCACTACAACCTGATTCCAGCCATACTCTTACCTTTTAATGCCCACTTCTAATGTTTTCAACCTATTTTTTAAGTTCAGAAATTATCACTGCCAGCACCACCACCACCATTCCATGCCTAGACTTCCTATTCATAAAAGGACAAGATGCAAAAACACCCCTTTGTGTTAGTCTTCTGTGACACTAATTGCACTATTAACCTTTTACAGGGCAGTGAGTGAAAAGCCATCATCAGTGATTATGCCCAAGAGGCCTTCCTTAGAGAGTTACTCTACTCATTACTAATTCCAGGTATGTCTCCCTTTGTTTCTTACCTACAGTACAAGCTGGGAAGAGTTGTGGTTAGGACATTTGGTTACACCTGCAGAGAAGACTGCTTTTCCTACACCAGCACTTTTCCCGAAGTATATTCATGGAGTACTTGGGAAATGCCCTACCAAAAAAAGACTGACTTGGAAAATGCTGTGTTCCATATTTCCCGCTTGTGGATTCACGGGGCCTTTAGCATATTAGAAATTCTTGCAGTAAAGGAACTATCTTTAGTTTTTAATTCAGCATTTCCTGAGTTTATCTGACCCTGTAATCTTTCCCTAATTCCACCTCTCTTCAGACACTATGAACATCTCCCAGAGTAATACTTCCAAAAAGACATTCTGGAAAACACTCTTCTTGACTGATAAGGGACAGAATTAATCAGATGAATACTGAATTTTCTCAAAGCTTGGGATCCTTAATTACTCCACTCTTGGAAAATGACACAACAGCATAATCGAGTAAGTGTTGAGAAGAAAAGGATTTCTGGGAATCACAAGGCCACCCGGTCAGAGGTGCACATGCCACTCACTTAAGGAGATTCCCGAGATTGAACAGAGCGCGGTTGTGCTGCGGGTTTAGCTGGAGAGCCCTCTGATAGTACATCTGTGCCTCTGCCGTGTTTCTCGTCAGCGTTCCAAGGTTGTTCAGGGCACTTGCATGGCGTGGATACAACCTGGAAAATTTGGAAATATGAAAGCATGATTGTTCAAAACTTCCAAGTCGGACCCAGTTTGCTTGTTCTACCCTCCTTCTCCCCCAGCTTTGCCACAAGCAAATGAAACACTGAATTCTTTATTTTAATGGTATGTCTATGTCAAGCTTTTAAAATTCAATTCTAATGAGATACAATTGACATGAGCATATAAGTTTCAGCTATACAGTATAAGAATTTGACTTACATATACTGTGACATGACTGCCATGATATGTTTAGTTAACATCCATCATCTCATATAGACACAAAAGAATAAGAAATTTTTTTCCTTGTGAAGAGAGCTCTTAGATCTACTCACTGAACAACGTTCACAAGTGCCATAAAGCAGCAGTATTAGCTATAGTCATCTCTAGTACTCATTTATCTTATTACTAGAAGCTTGTAACTTTTGACCACCTTCATCCAATACCCCAGCTCTGGTAACCACAAATCTGATATCCTTTTCTATAGTTTTTTTTTTTTTTTACATTTTACATGTAGGTGAGATCATAAAGTATGCTAAACCCTCATTTAACATTGCCAATAGGTTCTGCAATTTTAAGTGAATTGATTATAATGAAACCAATTTTACCACTGAATAATTGCTGTAAAGGAGGTAAGTTCCTAAGGTATCTCACTAACATTATAACTAAACCTCATTGACTGAAATGATGTTATGCAAGGACCTACTGTATTTGTCTTTCTCTGTTGGACTTATTTCACTTAGCATAGTGTCATATTTTCACAAATTGCAGGATTTCCTTCTTTTTTTAACAGGTGAATAATATTGCATTTTAATGGATAGATAATATACACACCATGACTTCTTTAAACAAGTGTCCTGTTTCCATATCTTGGCTTTGTAAATAGTGCTGCTATAAATATGGGGTTGCAGATGGCTCTCTGACATAGGGTTCTCATATCCTTTGGCTATATTCCAACAGTTGAAATTGCTGAGTCGCACAGTAGTTCTATTTTTAGTTTTTTGAGAAATCTCCATATTATTTTTCAGAATGGCTGCACTAATTTATATTCCCTTTTCTCCACACCCTTACCAACACTTGTTATTTCTTTATCGTTTTTTGAATACTAGCCATTCTGGGGTTCAGCTCAAGATGGCAGCAGAGGTAAATGCAGTTCTCGCCTCGACCCATAACCACATCAAAATTACAACCCAACTATAGAAAAATCGTCATTCAGAACCATCTGAAATCTAGCTGAACAGGAGGCTTACAACTAAGTATGTAAAGAAGAAGCCACATCCAGACAGGTAGGAGAAGTGGAGACATGGAACAGGCTGGTCCCACACTCATGTGTGGTAGATAAAAACTGGGAGTGGTATTTAGGCTTAAGAGGTACCTGCTAAGGAGCAACAGGTCCCAGCCCAACACCAGTTCCCTCGGCCCAGGATTCCGGTGTCAGGAAGATAAGTCCCCATAAATTTTGCTGTAAAAGTCAGCATATATTGTGAATGAGTAAGATGGAGGGATTCTAGATTCCTACACATCCCTCTTGAAAGGCTCACACATGGACTTAACATATTTTGTCATGTAAAATATGCACTTTTTTGCCCAAATTTTTTAGGGAAAAATAAGGATGCACATTATACATGGGCATAATGATTACATACTGTGGGTATAATAACAGGGTATAATAATCCCTGTAATGCACACAAAATATTGGTGCACATTATATGGCAAAATATGGTACTTGGACTCACTCTGAGCTCCAGGGCTGGGGCAGCAGCTTGAAAGGCACCAGAGACATGGGGAGGAACTGAAGCGTCCAGCCTGATCAGGGTGAGAGCTGAAGGGGCATACAGAAGTCCTAGCAGAGGCCACTGATCCATTGCTGAGCCCTCCCCACACAGCACCAGCAGGCAGGCACCATATTTGAGTCTCCATCAACCTGGCTAACACTTTTTCCCTCCACCCTGGAGATTCTGAGAACCCACCCCACCCAATTTGTGGGTGTACCCAAGCTATTTCCAGTGGCTGTTCCAGACAAATGGCTTGTCTTGGCTCATGCTTTGGATAAAATATCTCAAACAAGCAGCATCTGGCCTCAGTGTGCCCCATACCACTCATGAAGTAGTCCTAGGCCTGGCATGAGTTACAGCCAGCCTGGTTCATAGGTTGGCCTTTCCTTGATACCTCTAAGCTCGGCACAAATAGCAGCTATCTATCTTCAGATTGCACTGAAGGAGGGCAGAGGCAGAACACAGGCAGTGGCTGACCCTGGCCTATACTTCCTGGGAGAAGCCAGAGCCAGGATACCTAGTGGACAGCTTCAGACCACCTTGAAGAACCAGCTAACCAACTCCACAAGTGAGAGACTCAAGGTGTGGACTTAGCAGGTACCAGAGCTCCCACTAAAGTTAAGTCCTGCTCCATGGGGTAGGCCCCTGCACAGCTGGTCCTCTCAGTGGTTACCCAGTCCTTGTAGCTCATCAGCTTGAGGGTAAATCCTTCCCATTGATGTGCCAACAGCAATCAAGGTTCAGATACAATAGGAGGGTGTACACATCCTACGGGGTTGGAGGTGGTGCATCAGGATTGTCCATCTTGAGTGAACATGGAGGCTGTGCCACTGGACCCTGCAGGACCCTGCAGGACCCTGCTACATAGAAGGACCCTACTACTAAGCCTGGGAAGTGTAGCAGCTATACCTAATACAAAGAAACTGGCTGCCAAAATGAGGAGACAAATAAACATGTCCCAAATAAAAGAACAGAACAAAACTCCAGAAAAAGAATTAAATAAAATTGACATAAGCAATATACTATATGCAGAGTTCAAAACACTGGTGATAAGTATATTCAATGAACTTAGTGAAAACTTCAACAGTAGGAGAAAGGACATGGAAATCACAGAAAAGAACCAGTCAGAAATGAAGGATACATTAACTGAAATAAAGAATACATTACAGGGAATCAACAGTGTAGTAGATGAAACAGAGGATCAAATCAGGGATTTGAAAGGTAAGGAGGCAATAAACACACAATCAGAATAGTAAAAAAGAAAAACAAATCCAAAAAAAGAGGGTTGTGTAAGGAGCTTCTGGGACAACTTAAAGTACATCAACATTCAACATTTGCATCATAGGGGCACTAGAAGGAGAAGAGAGCGAGCAAGAAATTGAAAACCAATTTTAAAAAATAATGACAGAAAACTTCCCTAACCTGGTGAAGAAAGTGGACATACACATCCAGGAAGCATAGTGAGTCCCAAACAAAATGAACTCAAAGAGGCCTATAAAAAAACACTTGATAATTAAAATGCATAAGGTTAAATACAAAGGGAGAATCTTAAAAGTAGTAAGAGAAAAGCAGTTAGTTACCTACAAGAAAGCTCCAATAAGATTGTCAGCTGATTTCTCAAAAGAAACTTTGTAGGCCAGAAGGGTTGGCAAGAAATATTCAAAGTGATGAAAAGCAGGCACATACTCCCAAGATTGCTCTACCCAGCAAAGCTATCCTTTAGAATCAAAGGACAGATAAAGAGCTTCCCAGACAAGAAAAAGCAGAGTTCATTACCACCAAAACAGTATTATATGAAATGTTGAAGGAGGTTTTTAAGAAGGAGAAAATCAAAACCATGAACAATGAAATGGCAATAAATACATATATATCAACAATTGAATCTAAAAAAAATAAATGAGCTAATAGAACAGAAACAGACTCAGAGATACATAGAACATTTTGATGGTTGCCAGATGGGAGGGAGGGAGGTCGGAAGCATGAATGAAAAAGGTGAAGGGATTAAGGAGTGCAACTTGGATCCTATCGGGTATGGTTTCAGTTGTTTGGAGCATCATTCCATAAACCAAAAGGTCACAGCTGGATTCCCAGTCAGAGCACGTACTCGGGTTGAGGATTCAGTTCCTAGTCAGGACATGTACAAGAGGCAATCAACTGATGTTTCTCTCCCTCCCTTCCCCTTTCTCTAAAATCAATGTATGTGTCCTCAGGTAAACACTGAAAAAACAAAAAAAAACAAGTGCAAATTGGTAGTTACAGAATAGTCATGGGGCTGTAAAGAGCATATAAAATATAGTCAATAATATTCTAATAACTAAGCACGGTGTCAGATGGGTACAAGATTTATTGAAATGATCACTTAGTAAGTTATATAATGTATAATCACTGGGTTGTAGCCCCATAACTAATATAATATTGTGTCAACTGTAATTAAAAAATGAAAAATGATTTTAAAAATACTAGCCACACTAACAGATGGTGAGGTGACATATCATTGTAGTTTTGCTTCCCCGCGATAATTAATAATGTTGAGTATCTTCTCATGTCCCTGTTGGCCATCTATATGTCTTATTTGGAAAAATGTCTATTCATATTCTTTGCTAGTTAATTTAACTGGAGTTTCTTGTTCTTGACTGGTATAGGAGCTTTACATATTTTAGGTATTAAATTTTTATCAGATATATGATCTGCAAATATTTTCTCACATTCTGAAGTCATTATTTTATTTTATCAATGGTTTCTCTTGCTGTGCACAAGCTTTTTAGTTTTATATAGTCCTACTCATTTATTTTTACTATTGTTACCTTTGCTTTTACTGTCAAATCAAAAAAAAAATCATTGCTAAGACTGGTGTCAGGGACCTTACAGCCTGTATTTTCTTCTAGGAGTTTTATGGTTTCTGGTCTTACATTTGTTTTTAATTCATTTTGTTAATTTTTGTGTATGGTGTAAAGCAATGGTCCAGTTTCATTCTTTTGCATATGCTGTCCGATTTTCACAACATCATTTATTAAAAAGACTCTTTTTCACATTGTGTATTTTTGGTTTCTTTATAGTAAATTAATTGACAATAGATGTGTGGGTTTATTTCTGGGCTCTCTATTTTCTTCAATTGATCACTGTGTCTTTTTTTTTATAAAACAATACTGTGCTGTTTTGATTACTATAGCTTTCTAATATAGTTTGAAATGGTGCATGATGCCTCTGCTTTGTTTTTTTTTCTTATGCCAAATCTTAATGGTGAACTATGTTTACAGTTGCAAGCATATACATAAGGCAGGGGAGCAAATGTTTGACATTTACTGGCGTAAGTAAATAACTCCCAAACAGTGCAAAGATAAATAGTGTGTGAATCTATAAAGTTCAATAAATTTTAATCCTTTGGAGATTAAAATAACTTTCAATTTGCTTTAATAGAAAATTCTCACTGCCTCGGGTGCTGAGTTTGTGTCCTGGCGGGACTGCGGACAAGCTGCCTTTTACAGTACCCACTATTTCCAGAAGATGCTGGGGGTTCCCTGGACCAGACATCTTTATAACCATATTTGGACTGGAGCATCAGTTAGATCATCACCATTTAGCAAAGGTGGTACATGTCTCCCCATGAAAAAAACTTTATCCCCAAATAATCATCCCTCTTGACTCTCTTTTTCCACTTTATCTGATCTCCCTCTCCTTCTGCACTTTGTACCACCTGGCTGGATATAGTTCTTGCAATAAAAATCCTGACAAACACAAAAAAAATACCGAAAGTTAAATAATGCACAATAAAGTGAAAACAATTCTTCCAGTGTTCAAAAGCCATTGTAAAGGACTGGGTATATATCAGGAAACCAAATTTATGCTGATTAAGGAAGTAAGGGAATCAATTTTTGGTTTTTAACTCAAACTATGAAGAAGGCAAATCAGCACAGCAACGCGGCTTAGCTGTTTCTGCCACACTGAGAGTGGACACGTTTAGCTGCTAAGAGGTTCACTCCATCTCTGTCACCCGGATTACTTTGAATAAGCCTGTGGAGCTGGCTTTTAATGTGGAAAAGCCAAGGTAATGGCCAAGTAATAAAAATCGGATCTGTTCTTGTCAAGTCTCTTGACAATCAAATGCCCTCCCACTCTGTTCTGTATGTTCTAAGCAGATCAATTTAATTCTGGGTCAGAAGGGGTTGCTATTCAAGGGCCAAGAAGACAAGTTGCGGAACTTTTTATTTCAAATCTTTGCTTAACCGGAGCTTCCTAAGTTTATTTTCCTGTGCCATTCATCCTCCCTTCCCTACTCCCTCACTGAACAGCGATGAACATCCCTCAGAACTTCAGAACACGTGTTTTTAAAAAGATATTTTGGGTAATGCTTCTCTTGACAGACAAAGAATAGAATCAATTCAAAGGAATGTTACATCCTCTCAAAGCTTAAAAGCCCTAATTATTCACAATGGCTCTGAAGGCTGTAGGGAAAGATATATTATGAGAGGAAGCAGGGAAAAGATAACACACCAGGCCCAACAAGCGCTGTTGTTTGCTTCTCTTTGGTGACCTTTAACTAGCAAAGACAACTTTAGAGTCCCTGGTCCTAGCCCCTTAATACCCAATCTCACCGTTCCAAAGGCATGGCAAGTTTTTTTGCTCTTTCTGAGATGCCACTACAGGATACCAGAGCTATGAGGAGAGACAAAAATAAAATGCTCTTGTACCTGCCCGTTCGCTCCGTACCCAGAAGTCTCCTGGGAAGCTTGTGCCTAAGAATTATTTTGGAAATGGTTATGGAGTGCACATTACAGCCAGGGCCGGGGCTCAAATTTTTCTAAAGGAAGTTTTTTTTTTATGTTGGGTAAACCTCTGTGACTTCCAAATGACTTAAGAGATGTCTAGTGAACACAGTGAGAATAATTCTCATCATTTCCCTGACGACAAACAGTGATAAAAAGCATCCCGAGACATCTGCCTTCTCAGAAGAGAAGAGAACTTCATAAATTTGATCTTTTCCTTATTTCTTTGAGGCTTTCAAGCTCTCAAAATGAATGTCTGAGGTGAAAGCACAAACTAGGGACAAGGACAGTAAATTCAGTGAGAGCTGCCACACGGGCTCACCTCTGCACCCTGAGTTCTCACACCTCTGCTCTCCAGCCCACGATCATTTAAAGGAACAGCATGCACTTTCAAAGTTCACTGACTACAAAAATGTTTCTCTCTCCTAATTTTTAAAAATCAAATCAGAAACCAAACATAAGTCCACACAGAACTCTTAAAAACAGAAATAGGTAATGAGAAAGTAAAAATCTTCAGTGTGCCTGTGTTTCAAGGCTGTAGAACCAGCAGGCAAAGGAGAGGGCTTCCTGGCCAGCAGCAGTCAGAAAAGAGGTTCTACGTTCATTAACAGAGGCCCGATGCCTGCAAGAAGATTGCTGCCATTTTAGGTGAATTACTGAATCTTATCATGAAAAGCCCTCGACCTGGAAAATGAATAGGTATTTATTCCTGGTGATAGTAAGGGTCTTCTCGTAATACCTTGTCTCACTGGTTATCTGATTAGGTTGACCTAGTCGCAAACAAGCATTGGATCATCTATGAAACAAAGATGAATTTCATTTAAAGGATTCTTCAACAACCATGTCAGAATAAAAATAGGGCTTTTTATTTTGATTTTCATATAGATGTAGATATTTTCTTAAAATAGATATTCTTGTATACTGAAGACCTATGCAAGAACAAATCTTATTTTGTATGTTTATTTTTTTTAAAGATTTCATTATTTTTAGAGAGAGAAGATAAAAAGAGGAGAAAAATATCAATGTGTGGTTGCCTCTTGTATGCCCCTACTGGGAACCTGGCCCACAACCCAGCCATGTGCCCTGACTGGGAATCCAACCAATGACCCTTTGATTCACAGGCTGGTGCTCAATCCACTGAGCCACACCAGCCAGGTTTGTATGTTTACTTTTGAAATAAACACAAGTTTATTTACTTGGGTCTAAGTCAACCCTGAGGTCTTGAGGGGGGTGGCATGGAGGGAATTTTCTATTTAAAAGATGAATAATTTAGGAGATGTCTGTGTAACTATAGCAATTGTCAGAATACACTAAGTCCGTCTTGAATAAATTAAGGCCATCTTAACTCTAACTTCTACAGGCATGTTTTACAAAAGTTCTGTTAGCAATTATTCCCTTTCCCAGTTAAAAAAGAAAAACCTCAACAAAAGCTTCATTGCAACTGCACGCAGCAGTGTGGTGACTGCAGGCCTACTATTCAAAGACCAGTGCAACTGGACTTTCTTTCTCACAGTTTTATTCACCACTTGCATTGTTTATGGGGGCTCTTGCTATTTTACTATTTTTATTTCAGTGAGTTAGATTTTAAAAATTTATTATACAGAAAAGGTGTCATGCTGTCAAATAATTCTGGGGTATTCGGAATTTTATTTTTCCTCCTTCAAAAAGAAATTTGGACAGAGAGATACAGTTCCATGAAGAGATGGAAGAGAGATACAGTTCCAATTGAAGAGATGTTTTTCAATTATTGGATAATGTACATTTGTGATAAACACACATCCATTTGAGCATTTAAGGGGTTCTTCATTTTTATCTGTTGGCAGAATTAATAAAGTAGATAGGTAAGAACATTATTATTCCCTTCCATTCCCAGTCACCTTCTCTGGGAAGAATGAACATCAACACTACGTTAACAGGAACAGGAGCCTCAGTGAAAAACAGAAGGCAGGAACAAAAGAAAATGGGTGTCAAAAGAGCCAGGATGTATTCATGACACTTTTTTTATTTTAGAGGGCTTTTTCATACAGTATCTCATATAGCTTCCTAGTTCTTTAATTAAAATTACTGCATTATTTTATAGCTGAGAAAAGGGATGCTGGAAGAATTAAGCAATCGGTTATTAGAAAAACAAAGAAGTATCTCAGAAGTCCTTGTGTTCTTAAGTGGTAAGAAGGCAGACAGTTCCTGTAAATCTATTTTCCCAAACAATACATGAATCATTCTGCCATGAGCAAATAAATACAAATTAGAGCTTCCATCTTGAATATATTTTCTATCTCTTCTTTTTAGCCTTTGACAAATCCATTCAACTGTGATCTCTTCAGAACTACTGCTCAGTGACAGAAGTGAAATAAATGTAGGAAATGCGGTTGCCGAGAGATTCTCATTCACTGAAAAAAATTGTCTCCTGCCATGCAAAACCATGGTGTCTCTGAGAAGCACGGTATTATGCAAAGCAATCTACAATCAACAACACTTGGTGTGTAAGACCTACATACGTGCTCTCTGATCCACTGTTCTTAAGTTTTAAGCATAACTAAAGATCTACAGATATGAGATGTACATGACTGAATTGTGGTTTTAAATTTTCTTTGTCATTTGCTTTAAATTTTATACAGTCTGTTCAAAAGTTAAGGATATTGTTAATTTTTCATCTTTTGACTACCTTATAAAGCATTTCACTGTTTCAAGTAATATTGTATCATGTGCTCCAGTTTGCAATTTCTTTTCAGAATATATGCACCCTGATTTGTCTGATTCTCATTCACACATTAACTTTATTTGAGGTTAACTATGCTAAGGTCAGATGTTTATTTTCTATTTCCTTTTGAGAAAAAAAGAATACAAAAGAAAAACATGACTGAGAAAAAATTCAATCATAAAACCCAAATTTCATTGGACTAAAAAAAAATACTCAAAGTAAGCTTCATTTCAGGAGTCGGTAGCCTATTTTCAGCCTAATTAGTCTCTGGCATTCTTAAGTGCCTGGTTCCTTCCTGCTATGACAGTTGAATCATCATGTCACTAACAGCACCTGGGTGACGATTATTTATTGGTATGCTCCTTTAACTGTGGTGTCTTCCAGTTTCTTTTTGCAATGCACACCTTGCTGCTCACTACAGACAGCCTTGGAAAAAACCCTCGAATGCAATTTAGGGAACTGTGACACTCTCGCCAACGAGGGCCAGTTAAATTACCTGACCTCTCAGAGCGGACGATTTCCAGCAGTGATTCAGGATTCTGCCCAACTGATTTTCTAAGATAATTTAGGGTAAAACCATGCTCTCTGATACCCTGAGGAAATGAGTAATAATAAATGGCTGAAACCTTCCTGATTGCTGAGAATTTACCTCAACAGTTTGGGGGATGGACTGAATTAACTACTTCTTTGTTCTTTTAAGTAGAGAATGAACATAATTTAACCTTTCTCAGAGGCTTGGGGTGATCAGGGTGAACTTCGTTTTTTGTGGCAGAAGGATGGGCAAGTCCTTTGGCAGAGTGGAAAAATAACTATCTGGGGAGGCAGAAGTCACGGGTGACTTTCCAGCTGTGTAATTTTGACTGTAGTCTGGGCTTTAGTTTGCGTTCTCTGCAACAACAAGGTTAACACCATATTGACCCTCTGTGAGAACAAATCAGCTTTTATGTGAACAATGAGATGGTGAGTAAGAAAATAGCCATCATCATACCTATTACACTGGCTGCATTTAATGCTTCTGAGTTAGCTGCAGGACTGCTGGGTGGTTTCACCCGGTTCCCTCCTTAGCCTTAATGAACCCACGCCAGGCTGAAGCCACCAGCTCTCCTTTTCTCATATGGATCACTTATCCTGCAAAAAATCACTGTCTTCACTGCTGTTCATGGCCTTTGACTTGCTCCCATCAGTCAAAGTAACACCCATTATTTCTTCATCACTAACCCAGTGAACACTCAAGTCATCTTGTATCCATCTGTTTCTCCCATACCGTGTGTGCTCAGATGTGAAGGGCGTGTGACCCGCTCCATTTTAAGAATGTAGGAATGGTCTTTGTCAAGTACTCACTCAGAAGCCTGTCAATCCCTCATCATCTAAAGCGAGTGATTCCCACAGGCACCAGAGCAATTTCCTCCAAGCCTTTTCTGATATGCTCAATACCAAGTGGAATTCCAGACACGTGCAATTTAAAAAACCACATGCAAGGTTATAAGGACATTCAAAGCTTTCTGTGACAGATCAATGCACTTGTAGAATCCTGATTGTAATAACCATTTGTAGCATGAATAACATTGATTTTTGGATCAACTTAGAGAAAAGAGAGTGGTAGACAGGAAAAGAGTGTCCATATTCCTAATCAATAACTACCAACCAAGAAGATCATGAGAAGCAGACAAGGGGGGGGTACATTTCCATGATAGTCACATTAGGAATTGGGGTCACCACTTACATACAACGGGCATGGGGTAGGGGTGTGAAACACCTTGCAGTGTGGTTCCGGCCAAGATGAGGCATAGGTAGAAACCCTTTGCTTCCTAGCACAACCAAAAGGAGGATAACAACAAATTTTAAAAACAATAAACAACCAAAAGTGCCAGAATATGAAACTGCATGGAACTCTGACAACCAAGGAGTTAAAGAAACATTTACCCAGACCCGTAGGAGGGGCAGAGATGAAGACAGGCAGCCAAGTGGAGAGGATGCTCAAGCGAGGCAGGGCTGGCTAAATGGAAAAATAAAAACTCACAGCTAGCTTTAAAATACTTCAAGGGTTGCCACGGTGGGAGAAATTTCCAGTTTCACAGAAGAGTTTGTTGGAAAGTGGGGCTAGAGCTGAGCAAGTGAGTGGCATCATTCCCTCTCAGACCACCCCCCACCAAACAGGGCCACACCACAGCAGAGGGTTGCCCCACCCTGGTGAATAACCCCTTATAACATAACAGATGCACCAAGACAAAGGAATATGGCCCAAATGAAAGAACAGATCAAAACTCCAGAAAAAGAGCTAAGAGACAAGGAGACAGACAACCTACCTAATGCAGAGTTCAAAACACTGGTAATCAGGATGCTCACAGAACTGACTGAACTCAGCTGCAAAATGAAGAAAGAAATGAAAGCTATACAAAGTGAAATAAAGCAAAATATGCAGGAAACCAACAGTGAAGGGAAGGAAACCAGGACTCAAATCAATGATTTGGAACAAAAGGAAGAAATAAATATCCAACTGGAGCAAAATGAAGAAATGAACTCAAAAAAACGAGAGGTTTAGGAACATGTGGGACACTTTAAGCACTCCAACATCCAAATCATAGGGGTGCCAGAAGAAAAACAGCAGCAGCAAGAAATTGAAAACTTATTTGAACTAATAATGAAGGAAAACTTTTCCCAATCTGGTAAAGGTAACAGATTTCCAGGAAATCCAGGATGCTCAGAGTCTCAAAGAAGGTGGATCCAAGAAGAAACACACCAAGGCACATCATAATTACGTTAGCCAAGATTAAAGGTAAGGAGAGAACCTTAAAGGCAGCAAGAGAAAAGGACACAGTTACCTACAAAGGAGTTCCCATAAGACTATCAGCTAATTTCTCAAAAGACACAAGCAAGAAGGGGCTGGAAAGAAGTGTCTAAAGACATGAAAGGCAAGGACTTACATCCAAGATTGCTCTATCTAGCAAAGCTTTCATTTAGAATGGAAGGGCAGATAGAGAGCTTCTCCAATAAGGTCAAGTTAAAGGAGTTCATCATTACCAAGCTCTTATTATATGAAATGTTAAAGGGACTTATCTAAGAAATAAAAGAAGATTAAAAAAACTATGAACAGTAAAATGACAACTTATAACTATTAACAAGTGAACCTAAAAAACAAAAACTAAGCAAACAACTAGAACAGGAACAAAACCAGAGAAATGGAGATCACATGGAGGGTTTTCAGGGGGAGGAAAAGAATGGGGGTGGTGTACAAGGAATAAGAAGCATAATTGGTAGGCATAAAATAGATGGGGAAGGTTAAGAACAGCATGGGAAATAGAGAAGCCAAAAAAGTCATATGCACAACCCAGGGACATGAACTAAGCAGGGTGGAATGCTGGAGGGTGGAAGGGTGCAGGGAGGAGAGGGGATAAAAGGAAGAAAAAGAAGTTGGGAAAACTGCAATAGCATAATCAGTAAAATATACTTCAAAAAACACCCATCTTGCAATGCACAGGACAGTCCCGCATAAACGAGGAGTTGTTTCACCTAAACTGCTGACGGCTCTCCCCAGGAGAAACACTGTTTGTCATTAGGGAGCTGTCCTCTGACTCTCAGAGGGCTTGTGATGGAGATTTTACACATTAACTCAGCCTTTCTTTCAACAAACATTTACTGAGTACCTACAGTGTGCCAGTCCCTCTGCTAATGGCTGCATGAAAGGGTGATCAATGCCAGAAAAAAAAATGAAGCACAGGAGGGGAACATGGTATGTTGGGGGTAGCTGCACTTTTAAGAAGGGAGACCAGGAAGGCCTGGTGGACAAGATGACATGACGTAAGGAGTCCTGAAGGAAGAGAGGAAAGTAGCCATTTAGGGAAGAAGAGAAAGTGTTCAGGGCAGAGGAAATGACAGACACAGAGTCCCTGAACTAGGAATGGAAAGTGACTGGTATGTGCCTGACTGCCATGTGTCTGCAGCTCTACGCAGCTAGAGCTGAGCGAGCAAGAAGTGTAGCAAGAGGTGAGGCCTGAGAAGTAAGGGGGCAGGCACTGCAGGAAGTTAAGATTGCTACATGGGCTTTGAGCTCCCATGAATGAGGTGGGAGCTATAAAGTGTTCTGAGCATGGGGCTGCTATCACTGGAACATCCCTATGGCTGCTGTGTTGAGCACAGACTGAAGGGGAGTGATGGAGAGGTGAACATGCAGAGACCAGGGAAATGCTGCAGTAATCTTGGTGAGAGATCGTGGGGGCTGCATGTGGACAGAGTGGCCTGATTTGGGATTATCAATAACATTTACCAAGTTTAGTATTGCCAGGTATTTAGACACTGCTTTAAGCCTTTTGCATAGATTTTTGTAATATTCCAACCCGGAGGTAGGTAACACCATCATGCTCATTTTAATGGAAAGTCTAAATGGTATTGTGTACTCACACTGACTTATATATATATAAAATAATACCATTTAGATATTTAGATATTGTGTACCACAATGATATTGTGTACTCACACTGACTTATATAAAAAGTCATAAATTGAGCCGATGTAGTAGATGCTGTCTTGCACCACCCAGACTCCCTTTTCAAGTCTGAGGTACTTGTTGCCCCAGCTGCTGAAGCTCACAGTGAGTCCTCCCCTGGGCATTGCTCTCAGCCTCAGAGAGCTGCCTCAGTCACTGCTATTCTCCCTGCCTGGTGATTAGTTGAGAAGCGAGTATACAAGTTCCATCTCTTGTCCATGCAGGACCATTCTAAGTGGGGAGCCAGAGCTCCTGCGGGATCAACCTGAAACCTCCTCGTAACTGCCCTGCACCTCAGCTTCCCCTCCGCACACCCTGCTTTCCAGGTGATTCAGAGAGCACTCCTTAATAAACTTCCTGCAGGCAAGCCTCTGCCTTCCCTGTGTTTCCTGGGGAACCACAGCAAGTTTTTATAGTGAAAGAGTCACATAAGGTGGAAGAAGGACAGAAAGGGCCACATAAATTATGGAATTTTCATTTGAAAATTTAGCCCATAAGTATGTCCATAATGTGACTAAAATTCTATCTTTTTTTCTAAATGAAATAATGTTTAATTTCTTAAATTAATGAGTAAAACTGTGAGAATTAACAACATTCATACACGTAGTGAGAATGCAACTTCAAGTGTCTACCTAGAATACTGGAAAGCATATTTAGACTTTTGTAAGTGAAACCACCACACCAACAGAAGAGCCCATCTTGATTTCTTAAACCCGGCTAACAAATGGTATTGGAATTTTAATTCTTGCCAGAAATACATGGCAGCTGGTATCCAAGGCCACCTGTAGTCATGCAAGTTATTTCAAATGTTCATTCAAAATAGGCTGTGTAAAGAAGGACGTTTTACATAAATCCTGACTTTTAAAAAATGTTCAAATTCCACCAGTTTTATAGATAGCAGGTTTTGAAGAAATTATAATAGAGGAATATTATTGAGATAGTCAGGATATCAACGAACAGTGGGTTAATTAAATATAGTTAGATTTCTCCAGACCCCAATGATATGGCATTTCTTTAATAGTCATTCTTTTATTACTTCCCTTTTTCCACATACACTTACTGCAGTCTAATGGAACCTCCTTACAGAGTTCTGGTTATCCACACTGGAGGGAATACAAAGGATGATATCAATGGGCACTATTATCAGGACAAGTCTCTATTTTATGCATTAAAACACTCCATCAGAAATAGTTTTGTTCAATTCTTTCCCACATGTCAGCCAATTAAATAGCAAGTGTGGATTTGTTTTCTACAGGGGCACTAAAAGCTCATTCCTTCCCTCTCAGTAATGTCCAAAGAAAAAGAACCTGGTCAGGACCTTCAGTTTTCTCTTTCTTCCTTCAGACTTTCTGTTTAAAACATCAATAACAGATATACTAGGAATGAAAAGGGTAGCTGTAAGGGTCTCAAAGCTTCCTACGCACACTTGAGTACCCCCAGGGCAAGCTACTGCATCTCCTGCATGACAGGATTATGGGAAGGGGAACAGCTTAGATGATTTATTGTGTATTTCATGTCAAAACCATATTTGTGAGAAAAAAATAGTTGTCTGGGTGACTGATCATAGACCTTTTATCAAGATGGAATCCTACATATGGCTGAGAGCCAAGCACCTGGACCACACCAGCAAATCGGGTGTGGCAGGGGATTACTACGGTAGGGTGGGAAGAAGAGGGCATCTAGGTGAACGAATGTTCAGTGGGACATGGGGCACTTCGCTGCTGACAGTAGAGAGGATCTTCCTGAGCCACCAGGACACAGGCAAACTCTTCTCACTCCCACTTGCAGGATTCCTGATGACCAGCCCATTTTAGCCAACTGGTAATTGAGTCATGTCAGGAATTTAAATACAAGATGAAAAAATAGATTCCATGACTCTATTACCTACAGTTTCTAATTATGTCATCAGATTTCCAGATGTTTGTTCTTTGTTTTCTGTAAAACATATTGATGGATAAACACAACTTGAACTTCCTCTGTGAGCCTGGGCCCGTTTGCTCCCATGGGTTGAGTTGCATGGCTGCTAAGAATTTGTTGTGTTTATTAACAGAATTATTCCAATTGCAGCCTTTATTACAATTATATAATATAATAAAATACTTTGAAAACTGATAAAGTATATATAAAAGTTATTTCCATGAATTCCAAGCAAACTGTCTAGAAGCACTTCAAAACAGAAGTTGCTAAAAAAAATTGCTGTTGAATTAGATGTGAATAAGATCATTCATTGTAAAAGAGAGAATTGAAGGAGAATTATCAGACAAATCTCAAATAGCCCCCAAATTTTTATTTCACTTTAAAGTATCAGAAGTGATTATCATAGAAATAAATTATGGATGTGTTTTTTTCTTAATCAAAGGAAAGGACTTGGTTTGACATTAGAAGACTGGTGAATGGACGTACATATGAAATTTTAGTGTCTGATAAAACCTTCAAGAGCACACATAATTTGTTTCATGACTCTTTACCTTGAACTGGCTTCTTATGCCAATCAACAAACCATTGGCCAAACACACATCCAGTGTCTTCTGTACTTTATCAAGTCAGGGCCACTCTGTCTCCTTCGGGATTTATGGGATGAGGCATTTCGTGGGAGCGCTGTTGCAGGAAGGACTGAGATAGTGGGTGGTCTCTGAACTCCCTACTCCCATCACATAATGTGAGGTGGAGTGGCAGAACCCTTCCCAGGGCAACTGTGTGGTCAGAAAGCTTTGGAGGCCCATGGCAGATCTTCCAGCACACAGAATCCCAAGCTCCATAGAGCCCAGAGCTCCATATATAGACATGAGAGCTGCCCTGCACAGCAAAGTGAAGCTAGTACTTAAGTTTGTTGAGGACTTAAGGAAAGGGTTCTGACATTTTTCTTTAATGAGGTGGGTCTTATTCTTAATCTATAGTCTTGGTTGTAGCATATTCCCAAAATGCAAGATTTCCCTTGTATTACAGAGATATAAGAAATGAGGTACATCAAAAGGGAAGAGAAGTCAGCGATGCTTCTACATGGTTTAAAGAATAGAATAACATTTAAAAGAAGCAGAATATCTATGTCCTATATAATGATCAATCTAGTATAGTGCTGTTTTTAGAACTGTAAGGTGGCCACAAAGATATTGTTACAGATCTAACCCTAGTGACTCATTTTGCCATTCCCTGTGGGACCTCTATAGCTATCGCAACAGGAATGAGTAATTGTTGGGGCTGATTTCAGATAGTATCACCTTCAACCCTGCATTTCCTTAATCATTCTCTTTTCTGTTGTATGCAAATAAGGAGAATATCAGATACACTGAAGTTGAAATAGGGAGGAGCAGTTGGGAGAGGGAGGAATCCCTGTCTCAGCAACTTCCACAAAGAAACAGCAATATCGCCATAAGGGCAAACTTCAAGTCAGATAGGATAAGTTCATCAATGATAAACAGTCCAGGCATTTTCGTTTTCTTTCTAATACAGGGTGACAATTTACCTACATTTTTTAAAAATCCCACATCTGTTGAAAATTCACCACAGCGGTGTCCACACAAAAATAATGATATTTTATTTTAAATCAGAAGTATTTTGAGCCTGGTCTGAGAGAGTGAAATATTTCACTAATTACTATGCAATACATTTATAGCTCTCATTGTTTTTCCCCATTTCTCAAGGGGTATGTTTCTTCCAGAAGCACAGTTGCTGAAACAAATATTTATTTTTATTGTTTTATGGGAAAGACACTGAAGTACCCAACCAGCTATAATTATTACAATTCAGTAAAATCACCTGCCAGAGTATTTTACTTAATTTACACCTCTGCCCCAAACTGTGCCTTAGGGTCTATCATGTTTTCCTGTGTGAACATGAGAGAAAATCATCCGTTAGAATAAAACTAATTTAAAAAGATACTGACACATTTTCTTCCAACAGTTATTTTTCACACAACTTACTCTTTTTTTTCTTTCAAGAATGTCACTAAACTCATGAAACATTAATTGTTAAAGCCCAAACACACTTTATGTGTATCCTTGAACGAATATGCCTTTTAAAAATGACATTTCCTCAAATACATTTTCACTGTGGAACATCTGGAGCACAAAAGAAAGTATCAAGAAAAAAAAGTCAAACCATAATCTCACCAACCAGAGATAAGCATGTAAACATTTGGGTAAACTGCCTTCCAGTGAAAGACTATAATTGCTTAAAATCTTAAAAACTATCTTCGATCTTTTAACAAAAACTTATAATCCTCAATAAAAAGCTCTGTTACAAGTATTCTTCCAGGACTTAACATTTCTTGAAATCTTCAGAAAAGTATTTGATAGCACTTTTGGAAAGGAACTTGATATGACAGTGGAGAGTTTCTGCCACACTGAATATTAAGTAACAAGCCCTAAAATCTAACAGATGTTAACCGATGAACAACACACTTGAGCAGAACACTGTTCAAAAGGAGACTTAACAATCAGGCCAGTTCCTTTAAAAGTGATGATTTCAAACTGAGCTTTGAGCCAATCCTAGTTGGCACTGCAGTGAAATACATGATTTGTTTGGTTTAAGCATTTTAAGTATGTCCTAAGGTGGAACAGTACCAGAAAATTTCAACCCAATGTAGGCCAGTCTGTGGGGGCATGGAAACCTCTTCAAACAGCCTCCGTGAGCTCGTAGTAGTCAGTCAAAGAGAGGAGTCACCATGTTTGACTTTGCCCACATGTACAGGGTCTGAGGCTCTGTTATCATGTCTCCACACGTTCCGGTGGAGACGGAACAGGTCAAATATGTTTATTACCTGGGACTTTTAGAGAAGACCACCGTGAGAGTCAGAGCTGCAGTTTTTCAGAGTACCTAAGAGCAATCAAGGCTGCCAGTGGGAACACAGAACTTGAATTTTTAGTTTTCTCTTAAAGTCATATTTAAAGCCTTATTTGGTTTACTCAAATGTCTTCATGTGAGTCTTTTCAGATGGTCAGAAGCCTGGCGTGGGAGCAGTTCATTGGAGAAATATACACACACATATATATGTATTATGTATATTTTTCCCTCACCTGAGCATCACTTCATTTTGTAATGTGTAGCAGTGGAAACTTTTACAAGAAAACATCAAGTTAGAAGCAAGGTAGAGTTTATCACACCAGTAACAGAGTTGAATAAAGAGCCATAAGTCTCAGAACCCAAGGCCTACACCACATCCAAGGAGATGTTCACTGTCACCAAAAAGAACCTACCCGCCCCTCCCCCATACTAGGAAAGGTGAGTGAAACAGACCAGCGCCCGAACAGCCCAACAGCGACACCTGCGTGGTGCACGGCGCTTACTTGAGGGCCGTTGTGTAGTGGTAGATCGCTTCCCTGTTCCGACCTTGGTCCTTCAGGAAATTGGCATAGTTGTAGTGAACCTTGGCGTTGTGGGGCAGAGTTTGAACTCCAGACCTACGATTAAAAAATTAAAAAAACAAAGATCACTGCTTAGGAATGTTGTCAGTCTCCATATTTTACTGTAAGTTCATGACACTGCATTTGAAATGTCTACTGCACTATTTAAATCAAGTCTTCAAAAACGTGTGAATCATATGAGTCACTGCACATGCTTCGGTGGGAAACAGTGAAGGCAGTGCACACCTGCACACAGCCAATCATGCCAACAGCACATGAAGCAGTGGTGGCAGGACCTGGTGCAGATGCATCACAGGAGAACAGCCCTGTGTGCTCAGGTCAACAATTCAGTTTAATCTCTCCTTGCTTCCTTCATTCACATATAGCTTTCCTTCCCTTAAAAAAAATTGAGATTGTCAACAAAAGTCAACCATTATAGAAGGAGTAACTATAGACTGGTTTCCCTACTAATTTTCATTGAAAACGAACATTTCCTATGGACTAACTCTGTGCAATTAAAAACAAATAAATACAGATATAATTGATTCTACAGGTTGCAGATAAGGAAGTGTGGTTTTGTTGGGAAAGGTTAAGAATCTTGCTCATATGGTCGCTTATTCTTCTGCTTGGGGTGCCATAACGAAATAGCTAGGGAACCCCCATGGGGTAGCGGCAAAACTTTGAAGAAGATGCAGGAGTGGGTGAAAGCAGAAGAGGACCAGTTTGTCACTGGCACTGCCTAGCAACATCAACCTGCACCGATCACATGCTGGCAAGTGGCACGTGTGGGATTTTGACCAGAGGAGTTCAGCTTGGGAGTCCCTGTTCTGTCACCTGCAAGGAGGCAGTGGTGGGGGAATGATGAAGGCAGATGGTTTGAGGGCTACATGGAGAAAAGACTCCTGCACTTATGGGGACTGAATGCAGAAGGAAGACAGTTAACGACAGAGGGGAAGGCGAAAGAATGACAGCCTAGTTTCTGGGCAGTTATGCTTCAATGTACCATCTCTTCCAGAGAACATATTTTTGTTTATTTTTTTAATGTAAAGGTGAGAGTAATAAGGGAATTTCATACAGCATGTTAACACCTGTTGGGGGAATATGTTAGGGCATTGCACCTTTATTGAACTTTTGCTGCAGTAGCCCCCGGGGCCAGCAAAGATGGCCCCCTTGAAGTGCACTGGCTGGATGCTGAAGGAGCTCTCCTGGGAGAGAGTTCACAGGGAGTGCGGGAAGCCAGAGGCTAACCCCAGAGCGAGCAAGCAACACATCATCAAAAAGCAGCAGAGTCCAAGCTTTTATACAGCTGCTTCGGTGACTTCAAAGGTGCTGTGGGTAGCTCAGATTATTTTTATTTTTTTGTGGTAGGGTGAGGCTGAAAAGAGACTGAGCATAAATTTATCAGGAGCAGTTAGACTCCCAGTCCTCTTCCCTCCCAGCTATGCAGGTGACTTTTTCAACTACTCTTTCCCTGTCCCAGCAGAAGGCAGGAGGTCTCCTCTCCAGGAAAGCTGACTTGGAGAAAACCTGCACTCAGGAACAACAGGTCCAGCTGAAGTCAGGGGAAGAGCTGTACCTCAAAGGCAAATTGAGCGAAAATGTGTACTCTGAACCTAGGGGTTCCCCCAGTTCCTTCCCCATGTAAGGCTCTGAAGGTTGGCAGCCAGGATTGGACCCCCGATCCTCTCCTCTCAGTGGAAAGAAAGATTTACAAGGGCTGACATTGGGGTGGTCCAGTGAAACCACCTGTTTCCCATGATCCCCCTGTGGTGAGGCCCGCCAGCTGACACAGAGCTAGGATTTTAATGTAATATTTAAAATGGACATTACCCAAAGTGAATTTAGTCACAGGGCAGGATCTGGGTCAGTGCGATAGCAATGGCTTAGCAAACACATTCAAGTTCTTTCCAGGAAAAATTTTTGATTTTTCTTTCCAGGAACATTTCTGATTGTTCTATCCAGAACTAACTAGTTCATGGCCACAGGTGGGTTTTACAGATAACTTTGATTTGAACATGAATATAACTGGCATAGGTATCAGAACTGATCCTTCCCTCTGTGTAATTACCATAGTTGTCCTAATTTATGTGTCACTGAGGAACAGACAATTAGGCCTGAGGAAACATGTTCCTTTCCGAGGTCAGGGCATTGTTCGGCGATGGCAAAAGGAAGCAATAATATTCACAACAGGCAAGCAGACGTGGGTGGAGTAACCGAAACCCTAGGACACGCTGCTTCTCCCATTGTTGTTTTTGACCTTTATGTTCTCTCTGTAATTTTTTTCTGCTGTATTTTTCCACCCTCTCATTTTACAATGAACATTTTATTTTTAAAAAAGTCAAACAAACAACTGGCCGAAGGCAAAACTTTCCATGCTGCTGTAACTGGCCAGGTGCCTCTTCCCCGGGGCCAGACTCCTCCATCTGCCTTCTTGGTGCTATCATTCAGTACTCATGACTGTTTTAATGGAAACACACGGCTTTGCACATCTTTACAAGGATATGCAGCATTCATAAATTACATGGCTAGATCCCAAACCCTATTAATAATAACAACAATGATTATTAAAAAATTTCCCTTTCAACTCAGGATCTCCATTTATGCACTTTGCATTTCTCCTTCACATCCCTCATTTGCAAAAGATTTGAAAAGTCACAAGAAATAACAAATTCCTGATTAGATAACAAACATTAAAAAATGGACGGTATTCAGCCAAAGGTTAACAAGAAAGTAAGAAGAATTTGCGGCTCTTCTCAATTTTGACCCTTCTTTAACCTGAGGCCCTGCAATGCCACACTTGGGATGGCTAGCACTGAAGGAATGTTCACTTTGAATCAAGCACTGGGCTAAGCACCCATATCCATAGACTATCTCACTTCATCCCTTCAATAACCTATTGGATAAGGAGTATTAATGTACCTCTCATATTATAGGTGAGGAAGTTAAAGCTCAGAGAGATTACGACCTTTTCCTAAGGTTATAAACCTAGTAAGTAGTTGAGCAGAGATTTCAACCAAGGCCAGTATGTGGTCAGAATAGTTTCTGGAGCTGACTGATATTTGATGCCCAAAATGGTACCACAAGATACTAGTAACTTTAGAATGTCAATTTCACAGTGTTGACATCATTGGTGAGTCAACTACGGCCTTGTGGTCCACAGGTGCATCCATGTGTTTACTTGTTATCTTTTCGGTCTCTTTCCTGAGGCAATGGCAGAGTGGGGTAGCTGCAAAAGACAATGCGTGGGCCACAAAGCCTAACATATTTACTATCTGAACCTTCACAGAAGACTCTGCCAATCCCTGCTTTGTAGTGCCTTGCCCTGGAAAGTCTGCTGACCTCTCTGGCTCAGCAATTCTGAGGGAAGGAAAAAGTAATGTGTTTCCTACCGAAGGGGAGGACGACCTAGGCCATACATACATTCTGTGGCTCTTAAACAGTTAATGAGTGGGGCTCAGAGACAGCCTGAGGAGGGTGCAAAAGAAAATATGTTGTCTCTGTCTTCCCAGGTATTTTGAAGATCAGGGAGTGGCAGGTGTGGTTAAGCAACGTGCCCAAGATCACACAGTTATGAAATGGGGGGACTTGGAGTGGAGCCAGGAAGCCGAAACCCAAGCTTCGCACTCAGCCACTAAGCCTACCTTGCCTCATAGATTGTTAATGGTAAATGTCTGTCTAATTTATTTGAATATTATTCAGCACAGATGAATACATACCAGCATCTGGTTTTGATGAAAAAAAAAAAGAATATCCTCAAAGTCATATTCTTAAAAGTTTCCTTAGGACATAGGTAAATTATAACCAGTAAAGTTTTTAAAAACTATCTATACCTTTGACTTATATATAATACAAAATTCCATTTGATAACTGAAGAACTCTCAGGGCACAAAGTCTCTCTAAGCACACGCGTGGAATGGCTGTTTTAGTAATCAACTGTTCACTTACTACATACTTCCGTGTCAAAGAAGGGAAGCTTGTGGATGTAAGGTCAATGAACCTCCTTTTTCAGTGGCCGGCATCAACCTTAGAGGGTTTGAGCACTAAGTTGTTATCTTTGAAAGAAACTGCTGCCTGCCAAAACCCATTCCCAAAATTGCTCTGATTAAGCAGTAAAAATCATTAGAGGATACAACTGCTGTTAGCACCTTTATTCACGGCAAGGATTTAACACAAGGCAGAACCATTTAAAGTTTCTCATTAAAGCAATCACTACTGGAAGTAAAAAAAAAAGAAAAGAAGCCCACAAAGACTAGGAGGAAGTTGTATTCCTGAACGTCAATGCCCTGTGTTTACAGAATGACCTCAGGCCTGGAGAGCAGGAGGAACTAGTCTACTGTGCGGTGTGAGAACAGCACCGGAGGCGGAGGGGTAGGGCAGAGAACAAAAAGGATCTGAAGCCTAAAAGTGAAAAATAAATCTAAAACAAAATCAAACCCACACAAAACTTCTTACATGGCAGCAACAGGTCCCGACAGTACCCACTGAAACGATGAGGATGACAATGATGTAGTAATAACACATAAACTCTTAAGATATGCATGCCAGACTAATTTTTTCTATTAAAAAGTTACATTGCCCAGTAGTAGAATCAGATATATGATTTTTAAATAGCAGAAGAGGGCAGTGAAAATTTGTCTTATTTGTTTGTTCATTCACTCATTTATTTATTCGCCCATGCACTCACTTTTGGCAGCGGGTGTCTGTGCCCCTCCCCCGGTACTTGGACTCCTGTGGGGAATTCTCTCCACTCCTTTGTGGAGTTTCAGAGGAGCCCGAGGGTGTTCTGCCTGCTCTAGCTTGGCCCATGGAAGTCAGAGCAGCTTGTCGGCCAGATCACTCATCTCAGTGCTCTTGTGGGGGGGAGGGGCAGGCACTTGACGCTAAGCCCAAGCCCTGACACTGGACTGGGGAAAAAGGACTTTATTTTCCACAGGACTGGGATGTGAAAATAGAAAAAACAACTGGTGCAAGTTTGCCCGTGTGTTCCCATGAGAGTGCAATCCAGATGCCTGTGTCCTGTCTGCGACATCCCCGGTTCTCTACCTGCCCTTCAACCCAGGGCACTTTCGGATACTCTTCCAGTATCTGCTCTTTTGTCCCCTAAGCAATCCCAATTCTGTTTCAGTTGTTTGCCTCAGAAGAGTAAATGGTGGGCACCGGCTGAGCAGGGAACCTAGTAAACACCGTGCTGGCTGAACTGGCCAAGTGTACCCTAAGTCGGGACAGAAGCTGGCGAGGCCTAGGGAAAACAGTGTTGGATGCCAAGTGCGGTAGTGAAGGGGAAGAAGGTGAAGGTCACCAATGCTATGGCTTTAGGGAGGCAGACTAAGCCCCAGGAACACAGTGTGATGAGCCACAGTCTCAAACAGTGTTCATACTTTATGACAAGTTTAGGGTGATAATTGGACATTGTCATACTCAGAAACAGCTTCCACACCACATGAAAATCTACCAGAAGCTGAAAAGGTCTTTCATTTCCTTGTTCACCATAAACATTTAAAATAAAGCAACTAGATCACAGATCACGACTTAGTACTCCAGAATACCTAAAGACAATGTATTGCATCTCCATCCTTCTTGTTGTGTGCTCACCTTCCCCAGTCACCCGTCCGAACAGTGAACTTAGGCCAGCACTTTTCCTTGCGTTTAGACTTGATTTGATACCCCTGCCGATTCACAAAGACCCCAAAACCTTCCCCTGAACCTTATTTTCATAAATTCACTTGGCACAAGCTCCTATAAAACTTTATATATTATCATTTTTAAAACCATCAAAGTTAAGACAAAATAAAATGGTATCTTCCACTTAAAACTTTACTAAACTTTTTTCTGGTTTAATAAATATTGGCAGACCCACATAAGCTCCTTTGTTTGGAAACAAAGACATAAACAAAGATATAAACAGGAAGAGTTCACTTCGATCCATCTAAACCTACCTGAATAGGGACTCTCTTGACAGCCAAACTTCATTCTGCTTCACAGTTTTCCAAGAAAACAGCAGCAGCAGCAGCACAGTGGACACCGTCAGCGTGGTGGCCCCGCACCGGTTCAGCCAAGAGCAGAGCTTGTTCAGTCCATGCACAACGAGGATGCAGTAGCCCATGCTGGAAGACAGGGTGTGGCAGCAGCGTTACCCTGGGGGTGCCACACAGGCGCCCTGAGCACTGTCTCACACAGCTGACTCTCAAATGAAGCTGGTCCTGTGACAGAGAAATGGCAGATACAAACTTCCCCTTCCCACACGGCATCCACGCGTTAGCTCTTTCACAGCTAAACCGGCACATTGGCTACCCTTCGGCATCAGCGTGGAGAACAAGTTCACCTTGTAGACTCAAACTGCCTCGGGTCTCAGCAGCTCAGGCATCATGAAAAGTCCCTCATGCATGTTCTTGGGTTCTGAATGGGCTCTCCGACCCTTGACCTTTCACATTACTGGCCTTGAGTCACACTACTGGCACTGTGGGGCCAAATGCAGATTCCGTGTGATAGTCAGACTCCGTGTGACTTGATAGCAAGTCACAGCTTTGTGGGAGACAGTGCCCAAGAACTCCCTATCGGGTCACCAAGGGCCAATGGTCTCTGTCCCCAGGAATGTGCCACTTCGTGTGTGCCACTCTGGCCAATAAAGTCCTGAAGCTGAAGAAAAACCGACCCAAAGGGCCAACTCCTGAGCCTCGTATCTTGGAGCTTATCACAGACAAGCTGTAGTGATATGATTCTCTTGCTGACGCTGGCTCAGCTTTCCTAACAGACCTGAAGACTCCCTCACGTCATCAGAGTGGAATTTTGACATGCTGAAATAAAGTCTCTCAAAGCCTTTGGCTTGGTGGACAGGACGTGGTTCCTAACGTCATCTACGCACCCACAGGAATGCTTCTTGCCTGATGACTGGACTCAGAAAAACTCACACTTTTAGCTGTGTCCATTATTGCTGTGTACATTTTAGTTAAAATCCACTTCATTCCAAAGATGACACCTACAAATTACTATAGAATATTTTAAAAATAAAACAAGCTTGTGTAAATAAATCCTACATTAGTCAGACTATTAATGCTACACAAGGTCCAAAATTGATATAGCCTACTACTTCTTCATTATTTATTCATCTGCTCTGTATCATGTGATCGGCAATATGCCAAGCACTAAAAATACAATTATGAACAAAACAGAGGCGCTGCCCTCAAAAACTCCAGTCTAGTTAAGGAGGTTAGTTTTGTTAAAGAAAGTGCCTGAATATTCTCATTTCTAACACACCTCCTTTACAAGAAACACCTCTCCACTTTGCTTCTGTTTACCTTTCTAAATATCTATACTTTGGTAACAAGAGTAGAAGAACAAGAGAGAAGAATTTGAAGTTCCTTTCTTAAATAAATAAATTAATATATATATTTATTTATAGAGAGAGAGGAAGGGAAGAAGAAAGAAAGGGGAGAAACATCAATGTGTCATTGATGTTTCTTACACACCCCCTACTGGGGACCCGGCCCACAACCCAGGCATGTGACCTGACTGGGAATTGAACTGGCAACCCTTCAGTTCACAGGCCAGCGCTCAGTCCATCGAGCCACACCAGCCAGGGCAAGAATTTGAAGTTTCTGACCTGGAGACCCTGGGTATCAATTCAAGTTAGAGTTCCCACTCTATAGTTCAAGTTCCAGCAGTTAAATGGTCCAGCTCCCTGCAGTTCTAGGGTTCATTGTTTGGCCAAAGGGAATCACCACCCCATTCAGCATGGGGGACAATAGTTTGAGCCAAGGAAGCCCATGGTCCTGACCTACCCCACCACTGAATTTGATTGCCACAGTATGTTGTAGAGCCTTGCAAATCCAAACACAGTCGCCAGTGCAAAACAAACAAACCCTCTTTCCACTTCCATAACTCTTCATGTTTGGTCTTAAAAGTATTAAGATATTCTAAAAATCTCCCATTTTCCTCAACTGACCATGCTGATGTCATTCCAGCATCATGGAAGCCTAAGTTCACAAGGCTGCTTGCCACGTACTCCACTAGCCCAGCGAGATCCCAAGCCCCGACTGAGCAGGGTGCTTCTCTGGCCACATGAAGGTCTTCTGGGCGCCATTCTTCCACTCACCAGGTATTTAAAAAACACTGATTACGCACCTAACAGTGTTCCAGGCACCAAGAACAGATCAGCGAATAAAACAGAGAGTAATTCCAATTCTCATGAAACTCCCAGGGGGTGGGGAGAAACAGCTGATAAATAAAACACGGAGTACGTCACATAAAGTAGTATGATATGTTGGATGGAAAAAAGAAATCAGCAGGAAAGAGACAGAGGGAGTCCATGGTGGGGAGGAAGCTGTGATTTAACATGGGTGATGGTCAGAGAAGGCCTTGGAGAAAAGGTCGCCTGTGAACAAAGCGCTGAAGTGCAGGGGAGAGGGGTGTGCAAGGGCAGCTGCCTTCAGAGAGAAAAGAGAAAGGGGACCTGCTTTGCTGAATTCAGTCACACGGCTCATACAGAGTAGAGCAGCGATGGAAGCCGGGAAGTGCAGATTCCAGAGCCGTGTTCCACGTGCTGTCCTGTTGCTGGACTTTTGACCTGACGGCTGACTCCTGCGTGCCTCGTACCTTACCACACAGCTTCACCTGCTTCCTTCCCAACCGCTCCTCTCACGAAATCTCAATTGCTGTTTTCTGTCTCTGTGAGGGAAGCAGAGCTGCCATCTGGCAGAGCAGTGGGGAAGGAAAACACTGAGATTTCGACAGCTCCAGATCAATGGCTGCAAAGGCACAGACGACAAGGAGTAACACAGACAGCCAAGATGATTAGCTCTCTGATGCGTATAGGTTGTTCCCTGAGTGCTTCCCATGTGCCGGGCACCAAGTGCTGTACTTAACAGGGGACTGTGTACAGCATAATGGGACAAGGGCAGTACTGGCTTTAACTGTTATTATCTAATTTAAAACTTAATCCTCAGTATGCTCCATTTCATAAATGGGGAAACTAAAGCTTGTAGGAGGAAAATAACTTGCCTACAACCCCAAAAGCTAGTAATAGAGTCAGAGCAGAAGACCCATGGCCCTAACACTGTGCTGTAATCCAGGAGTCGACACACTTTTTCTGTAAGGGGCCAGGGAGTGAATATACCCAGCATTTTAGGCTTTACGATCTCTGTCTTTTCTACTCTGTTTTTGTAGCAGGAACACAGCCATCAACACTCTGTAAACCAGGGGCATCCAACCTGCGGCCCACAGGCTGCATGTGGCCCAGAAAGGCTATGAATGCGGCCTAACACAAAATCGTAAATTTACTCAAATTTAAATTTAGAAATTTAAATGTAAAATTTCACTTTACATTTAAATTTTAATTTAAAACATTATGAGATTTGTTTGTGATTACGTGTCGCAATGTATTTAATGTGTGGCCCAAGACAACTCTTCTTCCAGTGTGGCCCAGAGACGCCAAAAGTTTGGACACCCCTGACAATGAAGGGCATGGCGAATGTTCCCATAGGTCTTGTTTGTAAAAACAGGTGGTAGGCCAGATCCCACAGGGGCCACAGGTTTTTTACTCCTGCTATAACTGAAACAAAAGGGAACGCCATTCATTTCCGCTCAGCACAGGCACAGAGGTCAAGTGAAAGGATCGTTTTTTCCCAAACATTGTTGTGTGGACATGTGGTTTAAAGAAATGTAAGATCAAATGCATATAAATAAAATAATGTCCACTCAGGCTTGCAAATTTCTTGGGGAGTATCGCATGCTAATAAGCTTGCATATAATGTGACAGAAATTTTAAATACTTCTCTATTATGGCATTTTGTCTTTAAGCATCTCGGCAGCAGGGGTGAGAATCACTCTCCATCACTAGGGGCAGGGCAAGTCCTTATTTTCAAAGGGGAGTATCGAACAAATGAGAAACTACATGTTTTCCTGGCCTCCAGAGAGATGAAACCAGACACCAGTTTGCTCTGGTTTATCTGATTAAGGAAAATCTGGACTCCGACCAGAGACCCCTACACAGAGCACAAAGCAGTCAGTGCAAACACTGTTACTTGGCAAAAATCATACCCTGGATAACCCAGAGCCAAACTCTGGCTGCTGAATGTTTGGTTCAGCTCAGCAGCGAGACATATTTTCAAAGCATGATGGGAAGCACCACTGCTGTCTCAGAGAATGGAGCTAATCCCTTGTACGCAGGCTAATGCAAACTCCAATTCCGAATGTGGTTTATTGACAAGCTACTCGGCATGCAGTGAGCTCAAAAAGGACTTGAATCTCTTCTTTATACTTACATGATGCGTACCCAAAGCAAACTGAACAGGAAATGCACATAAACAACGTCTTTCCTTTCACATTAAAAATGTTTTAAACCTCTTTGAGAACCTGGAGAGAGCAGGTAAGCATTGTGTAAATTGTAATGCACTTTTTCAAACCTTGCCTAGAAGCTCTTAAGTGATGTGGAGAATGGAACAATACTTTCCATTCTCATTTGCATAAACCCCCCAAAATGACAATTTTCTACCTATGAGACCATAGCTCCTGTCTTTTCTACTCAACTCTATTTTTGTAGCAGGAAAGCAGCCATCGACACTACGAGAACTGGGCCAAATACTTTATGGTATGTGCTGCGGCTTCACTTCTTGTTTAATTAGATACAGCAAAGATAATCTTTCCATTATTAAGTGGAACAGAAATTCTACCTTTTAGAACTTAACAAGCTCAAACAACCCACTGAGAGTGTCATTCAATGTATCTGTCATATTAATGATACAAGACAGATACAATCTTCCCATTTTATTACTTTAAAAAGTTCCTAACTTCAGCCCTGGCTCTGTAGCTCCATTGGTTGGAGCATCGTAATACGGGTGTGTTCTTATGTCAGGACACATCCAAGAATCAACCAACAAATGCATAAATAGATGAAACAACAAACTGATTCTTTCTCTCTGTCTTCCTTCCTCCCTTTCTCTCTAAAATCCATCCATAAATTTTTTAAAGTTTTAAAATTCCTAACATTATACAGTTTAAATGAAACATACCCATAGTTAACTTCATTCTGATCTGTTGAATCCCCAAGTGGCACATTATTCAACAGTAAAGCTTTGTTCCAGTCTCATGGATATTGACCCAAAGAGATTAAACAGTGAGGCCCTGGATGCTGAGCTCAAAACGGTTGCTGATTCTGCAGCTGGGAAGCACCAGGAAGTCAGCAGACCAGCTTTGGTAAGCTGAGACTCATTAGCGTCTCCATCTCCACCTGCTTCTTCTACCTTAAATATTTCATGGATGGGGACATTTCTCAGAAGACCGAACATAATGTGAGAGTGTATTAACTTTCTAAAAATGACCCCCAAGGCATCTCTTGTGCATTACCTAGCACCCCATCCTAAAGATTCGGGGTAGGTATAAAAATTTCTTTGCATGCATTTCTCCATGAAATAGATCTGTTCTTTTCTCAGCACATCTATGGAACAACTGGGAGAAAAACACCATGGCCTTTACCTTCTGAGAACTGTCTCCTTTACCTCTTTGAAGATGAGATGCTTTCCTCAACCTCCTAGTTCACCTACCAGCTCTAAAATCGGTGAGACCTCCCGTGGTAAAGAAGGCAGGAGTCTGGAGTCAGAATGCTAAGTGGAATAAGCCATGAGAGAAAGACAAATGCCATGTGATTTCACTCCTGTGTGGAACCTAAAGAGCAAACCGAACTGACAAGGAAAACAGAGACAGACTCAGAGATAGAGAGCAGGTTGACAGCTAAGTGGGGCAGGGGAGGTTAGGGGGTGGAGGGATTGAGCAAAAAGGATAAAGGACTCGTGGACATGGACAACAGTGTGGTGACTGCTGGGGAAGGAGAGTGCAAGGGGACTAAATGGCAATAGAAAAAAATTACAATAAAAATAACAATAAAAAACATTTGCCCCTCAGTTCTGACATTTACAGTTATTTGATCTCAGATAAATTAAGTTCTCTAATTCTTGGTTTTCTTATTTTGTCCATAGAAGTGATTTTACCCTGTGGACACTGGTCAATACACACCAAACAATAACTGATACCATTACTATTATGTTATAATAACATTACTATTAGGGAATTATTTTCTGCTACATGGAGTGTAAGGCAGGAAACGAGTAAAGTTTGTATTCCATGCAGAAACAGATGTCTCTACACCAGGCTCCTCTAAACATAGCAATGTCCCAAGGCCCCGAATGCTACTTGCTGCAGTGGCACCGAGTGGCACCTGTTCTGGGACAGGCTTTCAGTTTGGAGGTTCACGGTGAGGAGAAGGAACTCGCTGCAGAAGAGAGTCTGGGGCTGGATCTTCTGTGCCACTCATGAATTCTGTGGCCACAGATTTGCTCAACCTCGTGAATCTTTATTTGTTTATATAACTAGGACTTAATATGCCCTGTCTTAAAGTAAATTAAATAATGTATGTGGATATGTTCTGTGAACTGAATACAGGTATTGGTGTCTTTAAGTATTTAGCACGCTATACTGTATTTCATCCATAAAATGTACTCTATACATCATTAAAATATGTGGTTAGATCTGTAAATACACCTTAAGAAATCTACTTTATCAAGATACAGACAGACCCAAACTATCTAATTTATAGGGCAATTGTAAGTATTTAAAGAGCACTCACCAGAAATGCCCTTAAAATTGCAAACTTCCTTGTACAATATTGTTTGTTTCAGAAAGGTTTGATTCTTGTATAAAGCAAAATATTGCTGAAAGTAGGATTCCTTTGTAGAGTGTAAAATATATATAGCCATGTATTTTTGTTAACATGAATTCATAGATCTTGAACACAAAAAGCAAATCTTCCCTTATACCCATTTCAAATCTTTCTCTACTCCACTGTTGTAAAAGGAAAGAAAATGCAATGTATATACTTCCTGGTGAATTAATGAAGTTTTTGTACTCAACTTTGAGAAGAATGAAATATTAACTGTTCGAAAGCTCAGGCTGGTTGTTTAAGGATGGAGTAACATTTTACTCATATTCACATCCTGAACACTGGGCATACGACAAGGGCTGCTTCGTGGTGTGACTGAACATTGAGGTTGAAGGTACCAGAAACTAACATGGAGACAAAGGTGAAGTTCACTGTCAATCCAGGTTGCACATGGAGATGAGAAGACCCACAGTGACCTGTCACCAGAGGACTGTCTGTACCCAGGATGTGGGAATCCCCCCTGGTTGGTGCCCTCACCCCAGACCGGGCTTCTTTCCCTCACAGCCTGGTGAGAGTCGTCACAACCACAAGTTCCGTCTGGCCTGAGAGGCCTTTCGGCCAAGCCAAACACTTCCCAAGCGACTGCACAGCTACTTCTAAAAAGTCAGAAAGACCATCTTCTCCATCGCCCGACAGCATACTCATCTTTGGGACCTGGACTCTGCCGCTTCCTCTATAAACCACCATATTCCAGAGCACAGCTTCTTCACTTTAGAAGCAAAAGCAAGATGGACAATCTGCTAGTTTTGCTGACCCCTCCACTATCCCCCATGTTAACACAGACCTGATCACACAGTCACAGGCTGGGTCACCTGTACACTGTTCTTGAATCCTCAACAGGACTCTTTTATGAAGCATCTATTGTACCTGGTACTATGACAAAACACAGATGCACAAATTGGTGATCCTCACTAGAGCAAGGCAATCCAGATTTCTAAAAGAGTATAAAGGATATTTTCAGGTTACTGAAATCTGCATAGGAAGTCACAGGTTTCAGACATATTTCCCTGTGCAGAATCCAAGAGAAAGAGAAACAGATTAAATGACAAGGGATCTTGATAGAAAGAAACTGAAATGGCCACACTTAAGTCCACCCACACCCTCCAGGCAAAACCATGGCCAACTGTGCAGGACACTGGGCATGTGACGTGACTCTGTAGTTTCCTCCATGCACAGAGGCACATCTCAGGACCTTTGGTACCAAGTTTCAGATCGCTAACAGGCTTCGCAGGACCATTCACTTTTGAGCACCTGGGGAAGAAGGAGAGGCCTACACCTATGCTACTTTGATTTCCCTTGACTTTGACTTACCTGATCTTCTCATCTGCACAGGGTAGACTGAAATAATGACTCGCAATTACCTGGAATAGCTTATAATATTTTTCACATATATTATTCCATTTAGTCTCCTCTGAATCCAAATTATACTCCCCATATTTTACTTTTGAATCCTGGTTTCTAAGAAATTTGCTATTCACCACTTCGGACTTAACAGACATAAAAGCATTCATCTGTTATAATTAGCAAGGTTCTGTAATATTAAGGCCATGATTGTAGTCTAGTAAATAACTGTTCAAACTTATCCTCACCTTGAGCCCTGGGCTCAGCACAACTAATTCAGCACAACAGATTGGCCAGTTTCTTCCATGCACGAGCACTTTCTCTCGGCTCACTTCATTCCCACCACTGCTCTGTTCTATATTACATTTGTCTAGTTTTAGAACACATTCAGCTGGATGCCTCAGCAAAGTCCTCCTGCTCATGACCTTCACACAGCATTCATCCCCATGCTGTCTTGGTGACCGCCCACCAGTCTGGTGCTGCCGTAGTCCCATCCCTACCTGGGCACTGCCCTGCAGAGTAACCCTTCATGAACAAGGTCTAGTTCCTGGATCTCACACTATCATCTGTGTTCAGGTCTCAAAGGGCTAGATGAAACAGTGCATGCTGGCCCTGTTCCAAGAGCAAAGAGACAACAAACACACTAAAGTCAAATATTCCCATTTTTACCCTATGGCATTCTGAAGACTAATGCTAATTAACTTGTGGAATCCCCAGTGTACGCTAATAACCAGCAGGAAGCCTCTGCCCGTGTGGCATTGGAGGCTTGTCCTACAAAGGATCGGAGACCTGGGGAGGAGTGGGAGAGCTTGACAGACTCAACTTCCTCTTAAAATACAGTGAGTAACATGGAAGACGCCACATTTAAAACATCAGATTTTCTAAGTAAAAGGACTTTTTCATTTCCCAAATCTTGAATTTCTTCTCCAACAGTATTATTAATCTTCACCTTCAGATCACAGGGTAGCCTCACTTTATTGTCCCCAATGTAACAGTGCATGGCATTTCTGCTTTCCTTTTGTCATTTGTATCATGACAAAGGAGCACCTTGTTTGTTAAGATGACCATGAGAGAAATGCATAGAAGTGAATTCAGATCTAAAGCTAAATTAAACTAGAGTAGATCTGAGTAATTTAGCCTACACAAACACACATGCTTTTACACATATATTTTCAGAAGGCCAGTGCACTTGACCTTGTAACTCAGTGGACTGAGTTACAAAGTCAATCTACAAGTGGAAATCTGCCTGTCAATCCATCTCCTAGGTTTTTAGTTGAGTGGCTCTGTGAAAAGCTCTAGTTGTTTCTTCCATCCCTCTAATGTATTATATGATGGGAATTTCAAACAAAGAATCAAACTAAGAGGCAAAGTGACTGAATATGTGGCTCCACTTGGTTCCTGGGCTTTTTACTGTTCCCATGACTTAGTTCACTCAAAATGTGATTACTTGTGTCACTTTAGGTGGGTCAACCTTGTCCTATCTCTACTAGCAATGGCCTGAGAGAGACTCAACGTGCTGAACTGAGTACCAATCAGTCTTATGTGGTGCCTTACCCTGCATTTTGAGTCCCTATTTAGACATTAGGCTTCATCCCAATTCCTGAGTATCTCCCCATGGAGGTTCATCCTTTGATATATGGATAGAAAAACCTCTGACCTGTCCTCATGGATATTCTTAATAGGCTGCCTGTACTACTGCCCTTAGAGGAGCAAAGTCTGGCATTGTTCTTGTTGCCAGGGCCCTATCACCTCCTGACATGCAGTGCTTGTTGCTGCTTGTCTACATCAACTTCTACAAATGGCTGTTCCTGCTGCTTAGGAGGACACTCTCTTCTGTCATAGTAGAGGCCTCACACCAATGCCTGCTGTCCCCTGGCAGGCTTTTCAGGGAGCCTGTCCTCATGTCAAATGCATTCCTTCCCATCCTCCCTTTCCTGGGAAACACATCTCCCTTTCCCTACTAAAACTGAGCAGACAGAGGTGGTCCCATTCCAATGCATAACAAAATTTCTGTTTAAGATCTTAAGGGGAAAAAAATCATGCTTTCCATAAGGTTATTCAAAGTCACAGAAAAACAGTTGAACTTTGGAACAGAAAAAGACTTTAGAAGTCATACAGCAGTGTTTACTGGAGTTTTAAATTTCCCAAGAGAGAAAAATTTCCAAAAAAGGGAGGGCTGAGAGGGTAGAGGAGAAACTGTGAAGGGTCATGTGACCCTGCTTCTCTCAGTATTTCTTAGGAACTACTGAACAAGCTCAACCCTCTGGTTTTACAGATAGGAAACTGGATTCCCCCCAACTGCCACACAGTGGGGGACAGATTGGGGGCTGTGCTGATTCCCAGTTCAGGCTTCTTCCTACTGGATTTGCTCAAGTAAGTTTTTGTTGCTGTCAAAAACTTTCTCTGCTGATTTTAGTACTTGGTAAAACTTTGAGTCTCTCTTAAATGATCATCACTCTCCTCCAATAACTCTGAAGAAATATGTACACAGATGGCTCACCAGGAGTCTCCAACACAAGATGATGAAGGAATGTTGCTTCAGAAGTAACATTTCTCATTTCGCACGCTGGAAAAAAGTACTGCAGTATTATTTCCATTGCAAACTGTGCTTAAAATTCCATTTCAAATTGGAATTTTGAATAGGTATGATTTGAAGACATTTCTCAAAATTGAAAATGAATGAGAATCATCTTTTCCCCAATTTTCCATGTCTAGTCTGTCCATAAGTTTAGGGACGATACAATCGAATGGCATCTCTTTTTAAGAGTAGGGTCATTTTTTCATTTTCCTTCTTCCCTCGAATACATGTTATCCTCTGTGGTTTCAATTATTCTTGATCAGTTCTATTCACAATATTGTTGCAGCCTTCACCTATTCCTCCCTATTCTTTTCCTGTCTCCAGTCATTCATGTTTTCTTAAAGCAGTTTAGGAATTTGCTCTTTGGCACTGAAGTGAATAAATCACCCTTAATCTGGCATATGAATGGATATCTGAACACATTCTATGAGTGCTCTCCACAACTATTTCTGCTTCACTGGTTTCTAAAAATTTTAGTCCTTTTAAGCATTCTAAAGTGGTTTGTATAAAGTACAAAAAAGGTAACCATAAAATTATGTGCTTCTCTTGAATAAGAAGAAGAGACCAAAATTTCTGTGCAAGAAGGATGTAAGTTCCAAACTCTCCTGCCTCTTCAAAAAAAAAAGACATCAACAAAACTAGCACTTATCATCAGAAGAAAAGATTATTCCAATTTTTTTTGGTAGTAAAGTTCTGACCCGAAAGCCTTGCAGTGCTGAATAGCTTACTCCTGTTGTTTTTATCCACAGATCGAAAGTAGAAGGAAGTGCAAGTGAGAGGAAGGTGGTATTTGCAGTCTCTGCCAGCCCAGGATTGAGGGAAGTGAGAAGACTGAAGTGCCTTGCTCATTATTAGGCATAAAGTCAGAAGATGAAAGAGCATTGTTGGTCTGACTCATCTCAGGCTTATCTTATAAAAGGGCCAACTCAGTCCCCTGGGACTGATGGGACTCACCCATCTCCTGGGAGGGTGGATGTGACTTCTGTGGGGTTCATGAATGAGATTCTAAAACGTGGAGTTGATTCCATAACTTGATTTATCATTCAATGAGTAGGAAGTTCACCTTCCTCAGAGGGATTATCAACAGCTCTTTAATTTGTCTTCCTATTGTTTGGTAAAACTTTGGAGACAACACAGAATTTCTGCATAAATACAATGACTTGTATTTTCAGGAACACCATTAAGTATGAATGTATATGCTTTCCTTAAAGTACTGGGTAGTGATGCTGTGGTGGATACCGGCTGTTTCTTGTCAAGGTCAATAATGAAAGAGGGTCATGCAGAGAAGATTCCTGTGTATATAACAGGCTTGGAACATGTTCTGCACCATCATGAAAGCCAATACACAGGTTTTTTAAACACAACAGGCATAATCCAATGCTCTGACACCTTCTCGGGGCTGCTGGCGGCATCTGCAAAATTCCCTGTGACCCCAAGGAAGATTTTGGCAGCTCTTTGTCCAGCTGTCTACCATTCTCTAATGAGATGGGGTGTGGCTGGTCACTGCTGGGTAAAATCTTTTCCAGAAAAAGCCCCGATTTTCAGAGAAAACTGTTAATAGTAATAAAGTGGCTCTGATGAAGTTGTTAGAACTCTCGAAGCCCACAGCACAGAAGTTTCCCCACACAGGCTTGGACTGCTGACAGCCTGCACCTCCTCAGAGGCACAGGGACACAGCTTTAGATAACCAGGAGGGACTCCACTGCCCCAAGGAAAACCGCTCCCCTGTGGTGTTAGCTTCAACAATGGCGGTGAAGAAATACTGGCACTCATTGGAGGTATAAAGTCTCAAAAACCTTAGGTCTCCTCCAATTCCAGCCTCCCCAAATCTGCATTAAACTCTCAGGTGTGTGCCCAGAGCTGTGGACCTGGCCCAGCAATCTGACCTCTTCCTCGGCCCTCAGGACCAACTTTAAGGGGCAGGAGAGCACCTCCCCTCCCCGTCACAAGGCTTAGGCATCTGCAGAGGCTATGACTTTGGAGGAAGGAGAACGGTCTGGCTGGGCACAGGGATGATATGCATGTTAATACAGGTGATGCCAGGCAGTAAAGAGAAATCCTCAGAGGACGATGATGTAGCCCCAACACTGCAATGCACAGCTGCCGGAACTTGAAGGGAAAAGGACAACCATCTTTTTAATGAAGGCCAGTTTACAGAAATTGATTTTGGATGGCTCTGCACCAAGTTTGCACAATGCAGCAAAAGTCCAAATTGCTTCTGAGAGGCAGGCACTTGCTCTTGGTAAAACTGATGTTTTTGTCATATTCAGAACTTTTATTTTAATCCATATCAGTGTGCTCCTAGAAGAAAAAGGACAGGGACACTGACTGCTCTGTCTTCTTCAGAAAAAAATGAAAGAAAGTCAGAGAAAGGTCTATTATAAACAGGGCAGCCTGAGAAGGGCCAGCACTGACATGAGTTTTCGGGTATGTGGAGGACGTGCCTACGTGGTGAGAGGAGGAAACCCTTGCTTTAAGTCAGATGTTCCACAACTGGCTGAGGGCAATGCTATGGACTTCCATACTGTTTACCTAAGGGCCTCAGGAAAATAACATTTTAACTTCTTGTTTATCACAAATTGTTCTCTTGTATCTGGTTTAGAACACATGCAATTCTTTGTCACCCAGAAGCCCAGACTCCTGAGGATTTAGAGCACCTGACTCTTTGAAGTATCGAGTCCTGATTACCAAATGGCGTTGAGCCGAAAGCACTTTCCTAGTCCGCATTTTCTCCTTCTTCCCAGTTGATGTTACTGTCAGAGAATCAACATAGTCTGGAAGGTGAGTGATCTCTCGGTAGGCAATGATCTGCGTTCCGGCTCTGCTACTTTCTAGCTATGTCCCCTGGGGCAAGTCACTTCACTTCGACCCCAGGCTTGATTTTTGTGAAATACAAATAATGGTATCAGCTACCTCAACTGATTCAACAGTAATACTTGGTATTTATTAAACATGTGCAATACAAGCATGTTCTAAGTTTTATATACGCTCATCTCATTTAATGCTCACAATAGCTCATTGAGTTGGGTTCTATTTCATTTTATGCAGATAAGGAAACTGATGCTTAGCGACAACATGCTCATGTTCAAGTCAGAGTTCCAACACAGGCGCTCTGCCTTGAGGGGCATGCGGTCAACCACCACCTACAGTGGGAATTAACTGATATAACAAACACAGCACTCTTAGCACAGTGGCTGATGCAAAGTTTCAATGAAAGTTTCAATGCGATGAATGTTAAAATGGTATTAATGAGAATATTAGTTTAAAGAATATTGTGACTTGTTAAATGTTTAGAGAGAACTGAGCTTTTTTATTATAATCAGAAGTAAGTAGTAGTAAGTTCTTTGAGGAAAGAACTGAGATTTACTTATTTTTGGAGCCTCAGATGCCACAACAGTACAGCTGGCAAAGGTGCCCTGGGAATATCTGTTAAATGAAGAATGAATATCGACTCCACTTGAAATCATCAGTATTACAGAGAAAACCTGACTGAAACCACTTGCAGCTGGTTTAAGCAAAAACATTATCTAGAAAAGATACTGATGTCCCCTTTCACCCTTTGTATTTATTACTGGCAAGGCCTCATTAGCCTGTGATTTTAAGGGACTATAGAACACAAAGAAATTGTGTTGCATTTTTGTCCTTATTGGGTAGTATTTACCAAGAAATACTCTCCTTCCCAAATTATGCTGAAGATACATCAAGAAACTTCAGGGCTTTCTCATCTTAACCAAGTCAAAATCAGATGCTGCAGAGCCTTAATTAAGAAAGCTGTCAGGAGCCCTGGCTGGTGTAGCTCAGTGGATTGAGCACCGGCCTGCGAACCAGACAATCGAGGTTTGATTCCCAGTCAGGGCACATACTGGGGTTGCAGGCCGGTTCCCCGAAGGCCAGTTCCCACCCAGCAGGGGACACAGGAAAGGCAACCATACATTGATGTTTCTCTCCCTCTCTCCTTCCCTTCCCCTCTAAAGATAAATAAATAAAATCTTAAAAAAAAAAAAAGAAAGAAAAAAAGCTGTCAGGGACTTGGCTTGGGGGAACATCAAAGGTTATGAAATTAATTTTTAATTATATGTATTTTAAATTTTCCAACACAATATCAATAAATATAATTAAATTTTATTAATTTTTAAAATTTATTTATGTATTTATTATTACAGAAAGGGAGGGAAAAAGAGAGGGAAGTGTGTGTGTGCCTCTCATTCACCCCCAACTGGGGACCTGGCCCATAATGCAGGCATGTGCCCTGACTGGGAATCGAACTGGTAACCCTTTGGTTCACAGGCTGGCACTCAATCCACTGAGCCACACCAGCCAGAACTTATTAACTGATATATAACTTGATTTAAAATGTTAACACAATATAAATAATAAAAAATAAAATATTGTCCTAATAATATTTCAGTTTATGATACTTATTTTTAGGAGAGTACAGTCTTATATATCATTCATACAATTATGTAATATTGGAAATTTACTAAAATCCTTATTTTAAAAATTAGAAAACCTGGATGCAAAAAGCTTCACATCTTATTACAAAATCAAACAACAGATAAATGGCAGAACCATTTCAGGGGCATATCCAGGCATTTGAATAGAAATGTAGCCTTGGAATGATGCCATTTGAATAAGACAGGAAAACAGACAAGTTTCAGCACAGTTCAAATATTCAGAACTGGCATTATCTAATCACACACATCTGAATGCCCTTTATATTTTTAACCATTTTTTTCTCAAGGACAAATTTTCTTGAGATTGTTCCTATGTTTAAAGTAAAAACCAATGAAAAAGAGACAGAGCTAGAAGGAACAAGATAGAATTTAATTACGATCATGCTACTTAAATAATTTTAAACACATCAAAAATATTTTTAGAGAATCACTGTAATTATGTTTATAAAACACAGACCTTCGGAGAAGAATGTATTGGTAAATGACTGCTGCTAAAATCCTGAATATACTCCAGTCCTGATGTCACCTGTAACCGTCCAGCCTCCAACTGGAGGTAAGCCATTACTGTGAACTGGAGTGAGTGAGTGCAAACGTGAGCTCATTCAACCTTCTCTGTGGCTGTTTTCAAAGCGGAGGTAATAAGCACCCTAGCTCCACAAGGATCTACTTGTGATACCCTGAAGGACTGTCTCTCTGGAACTATAGGTGTTGGTGACAGAGGGAAGACCTCAGAAAGATGACATCATGAGCAGTAATTACCTGGGCATGTAAAGGACTCTCTCGGCCACCACGAAGCCCACCCTGAAGAAGAGATTGCTGGCTGGAATGAATGGGAAAACCAGGAACAACAAGCCCACTAGAACTTCCTTGTGCTCCAGTCTCTGAAATACACAACAGGGGAGGACAAATTAATTTTGGGTTAATTCCACTTCACTCAGCAGTATTTAACCAGCTCTTTCTCTGTCCAGTTCTCATTGAAGGAATGACTAAATGAGACCAATGAAAATCTTTTGATCCACACACTGAATTCATCAGAGAAAGCCCTCAGGCTAACACCTCTGCATGTCAAAATATTCACACATGCACCCAGACACGCATTTGCCACCCAGAAACATCTGCCATTTGCATAATATGCTCAGGGGGCAATACTCCTTGTTCTGGGCTGGCTCTACAGCAACCTGTTTCTTGGTTCTGGCCCTTCGGGCAACTCATTCCCAGGGAACAAAACAACTGACATACCCCAGCTCACGAAGGCATCATGCAGAATTATTGTCCTCTCAGAAATAGAATGCATATAAAAAAGAAAACCAGACACCAGGAGAAGCAGCGATTACCATAAAGGAAATTAAATGCAAATGGTAAATTTGGTACCAATGAGGAAGACCATTTGAGTTGAAGAGTTTTTAACAGCTCTGAAATTAAGCCAGTAAGCAAGTATTTATTCCATGAATTTTTTTGGAATTAAAATTCATTACAAGAAGAGCTCATTAACTGACAAAGCACCTTTCTGTAATATTATACATACTACTTTGTAAAGATTTTTCTGTCACAGTTCAAAGAAAAAAATCTGTTTGTTACTAATAATATGTTGTAATGGACACAGTAAAAAATAGCTCATATTTCATGAGTGTCCATGGCATGGACACATTTGAAGAGAGGCCTATTTAATGCAAATCTTACTGTGCCAGGGGTTACTTCTTTTCCATTTATAAAAGTTTAAGAAAACCAAATAGAACTTTCCATATTACAGTTTTAAATGTTTCTTATGCACATGTAAAATAGTCTATTACTTTTAATAATTGTAGAAGACTAAATAAAAAATTTCAAAATGTAAATATTAGGGACTCCCTAATATAAACTACTAATACTTTAAATATACAAACTGAAAAGTTTTAAACATCTTGGAATATTTGTCATCTGGATTTTATTAAAATACTTGTGTTTTTTTTTTACTACAACTATATAGAGTAATAAAATTTCTGACAGTAAGTCCATATGAACAAATGTGATTTGGACAATTTCCCTTAATAGTTAACAACCTATAAATAATGATCTCATTTTTTAACCTAAAGGAACCACACTCTTTAGAATTAAAAGATGAAGGGGGGAAAAAGCTTCCTTAACAAGCTTGCCACTAAAATAGGTACAATAATGTTGTATTTTCTATGACTCACTAAAATTGATTTTAAAAACTGGGTGAGAAAAAGTAGCAAGTTCATTATACTTAAAACTGCTATCTTTGCAATTTAGATTACACTTTGAGTTTACAAAGTACATTTCAGTTCAAGAACTTAAAGTTTGCATAATTTAAAAAATAAACACTATCATAAAAATTCTATGACATCAAGAGCAAGTGTGTCTTGCTAAAGTTAAAAATAAATCCCAGATAAAGAAGTACAAATTGGTAGTTACAAAACAGTCACAGGGATGTAACGTACAGCATAAGGAACATGGTCAGTAATGCTGAGATAACTACGTACAGTGCCGGCTACGTACTGGAAGTATGGAGGGGAACACTTTGTAAAGTAGGTGATTGTCTAACCACTATGCTGTACACCTGAAACTAATCAAAATAACACTGAATATAAACTGTAATTGAAAAATAATAATTCTATATTAAAAATAAATAAAACAAAGCCTAGTAAATGTTTTGTTGAGCATTCTTCCTAAAATCTGTGCCTGTAACTAAGTACAAGGTTAATATGCTCTTTTTACAGGTACACTTTTTAAAAGTATATTTTATTGATTATATTATCACACTTGTCCCATTTTTCTCCCCTTAATCACCCTCTACCATGCACCCCTCTTCCCTTCAGCATTCCCACACTTAGCTCACATTCATGGGTTACACATGTAAGTTCTTTGGATTCTCCACTTTCTATATTATTCTTAACTTCCCCCTGTCTATTTTGTAGCTACTAATTATGCTTATTCCCTGTACGTTTCCCCCCATTCTCCCCTCTCCTCATCCCCACTGATAACCCTCCACGTGATCTCCATTTCTGTGATTCTGTTCCTGTTCTAGGTGTTTGCTTAGTTGGTTTTTGTTTTTGTATTTTCGTTTTTAGGTTCAGTTGTTGATAGTAGTGTTTGTTGTCATTTTACTGTTCATAGTTTTGATCATCTTCTTTTTCCTAGATAAGTCCCTTTAACATTTCATGTAATAAGGGCTTGGTGATGATGAACTTCTTTAACTTAATCTTATCTGGAAAGTACTTTATCTGCCCTTCCATTCTAAATGAAAGCTTTGCTGGATAGAGTAATCTTGGATGTAGGTCCTTGTCTTTCATGACTTCTTTCCAGCCTCTTCTTGCCTATAATGGTTGTTTTTTTTTTTTTTTGAGAAATCAGCTGATAGTCTTATGGGAACTCCTTTGTAGGTAACTGTGTCCTTTTCTCTTGCTGCTTTTAAGATTCCCTATTTATCTTTAATCTTGGCTAATGTAATGATGATGTCCCTAAGTGTGTTTCTTCTTGGATCCACCTTCTTCGAGACTCTCTGAGCTTCCTGGACTTGCATGTCTAGTTTCCTCACCAGACTGGGGAAGTTTCCTTCATTTTTTGTTCAAGTAAGTTTTCAATTTTGTGCTGTTGTTCTCCTTCTGGCACCCCTGTGATTTGGATGTTGGAACGTTTAAAGTTTTCCCACAGGTTCTTAAGCCTTTTCTAATTTTTTTTTTTTAATTCTTGTTTCTTCATTCTGTGCTGGTTAAATGTTTATTTCTTCCTTTTGTTCAAAATCATTGTGATCTGAGTCCTGGTTTCCTTCTCCTCACTGTTGGTTACCTGTATATTTTCCTTTATTTCACCTTGTATAACCTTTACTTCTTCCTTTATTTTGTGGCCATATTCAACCAATTCTTGAGTGTCCTAATTACCAGTGTTTTGAACTCTGTATCTGATAGGTCTGCTATCTCCTTATGACTTCATTCTTTTTCTGGCGTTTTGTTCTCTTCTATCATTTGGGCAATATTCCTTTGTCTTGGTGCACCAGTTTGGATGGATACTTCTTCAACTCAGTTATCAGAGTTCCATACAGTTCGATTTCCTGGAAGTTCTGGTTGTTTTTTGTTTCTAAGTTGGTTGTTTCCCCATTTCGGTTGTGCAAGGATGTGAAGTGTATCTACCTACGCCTCTATCTCAGCCAGAAGCTGATATTGGTTTCTACAGGTGCACTTTTGAAAAAGATAGCTGAATACTTCTTAAAAGCTGAAACACTTTTTATAAAAGTGTTCATCTTCCTGTATACATTTCTAAAGATAATTTAATATTTCCTATTTGTTAATCCTATAGAATTAAGAGGAATAAGGGTATAAACAGAACTCCCACTGGGCTATTATCCAAGTCACTAGCCAGTGTTCTGTCCAAAGAAGTGCCTCCCTGGCCCTCATCAAGGCTATTAGAAAACAGCTGTCACTGGGGATAGAAATGGGGAAAAGAGACTTCACCTTCACACCCCTAACATCACACCTCCTTGCCTGACCAAAGGCTACCCTCCTCACTCTGATGAGCAGATGGTTATGTCCTTTACTCAACAAAACACTGAGTGCTTCCACAGCCACTATGTTGGGAAGAAGTGGGCATCAGGTGTATGGCGAAGTCCAACTTCATGCCGCCTCCCTCCTCATTCACCGAGCCCCTACAGTGAGCAGGGTCCCCAAATGGTCACTGCTTCTGGGGACATGGAGATGGGCTCTTCAGGCTCCAAGCACAGTCTCTATTTCCTTCATGGCAATCATTCCAGCTATAACTGCATATTTATCTGAACGTTTACTACTTTCAACACCTCCACTAGGTGGTAAGCTTTATGGGGCAGGGAGCCAGTCAGCTGTGTTCACTGGCATGATTTGTGTTTAGCCCAGTGCCTGGCACTTAGGAAGTCCTCATAAATATCTGTTGAATAACCTAATATGTGAATAAATATACCGGGTAAAAGAAGAGGAGAGGATAGACAGGATTTCCTGGTGGAGGTGACAACCTTGGTTTGAAAAATGAATGAATGCCTACAAGGCAAATCTGGTATGCCTGTGAGGAGGGTTCAGAGCTAATCTAATTCCAGGAAGCAGATACAGAATGTACAAAGCAGGGAGTAAAACCATACATGTTGGTGGTTGGCGAATCATGAGGATCTTGTCAGCCCTGTGTGGAGCTGACCTTTAGAGCCAGTAGGGAGCTACGAAAGGGTCTGATGTGTAGAAAGAAAGAAGAGCAAGTCAGTGTCTAGGAGATGCCACCTGGATTCAAACTGTGGTCCTGCCATCAACACACCATTAGTTGCCTGGAGTGGGGACCTCATTACCTCTCCCATGCCTCACCTGTAAAATGAGACAAGTGAGGCTCAGGGCTCGGTGGGGCTAGATGGTCATAGAGATTTCTTTATCAGCGGAGGTCCACATTATTGGACTTGTGAGTTGTGGGCTCAGAGGCGATCGCTCCGTGCTCCCTGATGGGCTGGTCTTACAGTGTATTTTTCTTTGTTTTCAAAATATTCAATTGAAGGCTATGGCATTGTGCCCACACTTAATGAAGTTTTGTTATTTTATTTTGAAGAGAATAATATTTGTGAAAAAGTCATTTACTCTCAAATTAAATTGATGATTATATTCTTTGTCTTTCCTCCTTTCCATTGGGTCAAGAGGAATAGAAAATATTCAAAAATATATTTCTTTAAGCTGTGAGCCAATCAGTCAAGCATAAAGTTAGAAAAAAATATGTCATGGATGTGGCTGAATTTCCTAGAATGAGAAAGACTGGGAGGGAATCCAAGTTAGTATCCTGTGGGTCACAGCTGTAACAAAATTGCCTAAATAATTTATAGCTCATTTCGGCCTAATACAGTCCGATGAAATACAAACAAAATATGGGTGGAGGAAAAGGAGAAAATCTGTGGCATTTTCCAAAACACACAAAAGTGCATTTATTTCTAGGAAAAGAAGCAAATGGAAATTTACTTATTCCAAATTACACTAGGGGGTGAAAAGGCATGAGAATTCAAAGAGCTAACTTTGAATCATTATGAGCCACTGATAATACACGTCACTTGCTGATTAACTGTGCAAGTTCAGACAAATTAATTTACTTCTCTTTAATTTGATGATCAGTGAAACAAAAGCAAGGGTATTGATATCTATTGTATTAGTAAGAAAAACGTGTGAGAGATTTACCATAATTTTCTTTTCTGGCTTAGAAGAATATAAAGAAGCAGCCTCCTGAGCTTTAAAGAGCTAAAAATATCTTAACATCCCTCCTAAGGTGCCCAGAGAATCACTCAGCCCCTGTTGGCCGAGCCACACATCTGAACAAGTGGCTCAGTTTTCTCAGAACCAGCAATTACTTCCAAGGAAATCCAGCTCCAGAATCCATGTCTAGGCTGAGAGCTTGTGGTTTATCCCTTCCCCATCTTACTCTCCAAGTTCACCTTCCAAAGCACTGGTCACAGATGAGGAGGACACACAGACAGACACACGCACGCACTGTGGCCAGCGGCAGGTGAGTGCGTGCTCCTGAGAAGTGGACCCCTCCCTGTCTCATTCAGCAAAGACAACTTCTGCTGCAGGCTGTTCCCTTCCACAGAGCCAGAGGAAGGTCCCATTATAGCAACTGCTGTCATCACTATTACCACATTTTCTCTCACCTCTAAACAGGTTTCAGAAAAGTGGCGTGGTGCATTTAGGGTGTGAGCATGTTGTCATAGTTCTACATACAGCACAGTTCTATTGCAGTCCGAAGAATTTATTTGGCAACTCTAGGCCCTAACTGTCTATATCCTATTTCTCAATTTTCAGGGAGTTGATTCAGCCCTGGGGGTGAGACATTTGCCAAGATGACAACTGGCTGAACACACGAGGCCCTCCTTTTGCATCTGCTTATGGGTCTACTTCCTCCCTTAGACTATAGATTCCTCCAGGATTCACCATCTCGTGTGAATTTTTTACCTAGAGACCTGGCACATAACAATCATCATTCGACAAGTATGTATCATGGTAGTAGAGACCAGTGATGAAAGTCATACATGTATCAATCACTGGGGTCCTCAAGCACCCCAACAGCCATTTCAGGGACTCGCCACTAAGGAAAGCTTTTGCTTTTAGTAACCCTCGGAAACACAGGATTTGCAACATTAATTTGGGGTGGAAGGCCCTTCGTCCTTGAGCGTCCCAGAGTATCTTATAAGGGTCTGGCACAGCTGGCCAACAGTGCTGAGGTGCTTCTAACCAGGATGTATGCGGACCTTCTGCCCTCCTCTAATTCCATTCACTGCTACTCCTTATTGTATTTCCAGGTCTTCCACGATCACTCAGCTTTTGTGCTCAGGAAAACTAACATCTTTCATTTTATTGAAATTCAATTTTAATTTTTTAGTATTTTAATTTACTAAATATTCCATTATTTATTTACTACTACTATTATTATGAAAGTTCTTTTTACTTGAGAAAGACAAATTATTGAATCAATTGGAATCTCCCGATGCTTTATTTGAGTGCAGAATGCTGTCTCATTTATTATGAGGGCTTTGATCTGCATTCCACTTATTGAGCTGGGCAGCAAGCTAGGCTCATTCTCTGGCTAAGAGACTCCCAATCTGCAACCCTACAATTTGTGCAAGTTTAAATGAATTCCAAATTAATCTTCACTACAACACTGTGGGGATACTATCCCTGTCGTAAACTCTAAGATGTCTTAGACCTTTGGGTCCTTCACAAAGAGCTGTAATTGAAATCAGCAAAAATGTCAGAGGGTTATTGTATTATTTTCATAAGAAATATTCCTCAAGGCTGCACAGACCTTGAGGTTTTCTTGTAAAATTTGGGGATCTGGGCAGTCACTGTGCTGCCTTGTACATTTTAAGAATTTTTTGTATCCATAGAAAATGCATCAGTGAGTCTCCACTTGAATAAATCAGAGGCTCAGGTTTATTTGAAACAGCATGAACTTTGAAACTGCAAAATCCCTGAGATGCTCTCAAGGATGATACTAATGCAGAATGTACCAAGCACTTAGTTAGTGTTTGGTCCCAAAGCCGAGGAGGATGCTTTCAAGACCAGCATGGGAAGTGCCCAAGCTAGAGGAGGAAGCAGAGAAAGAACCTGGATATTTGGGGCAACAGGCTTCCATCTGAGCTGTGCACAAATGTTCCTTACACTTATTTCCTCTGAGCTACTCTCTTGTCCACCTGATTTTCACTGTTGTCAGTGTTTTGCTTTGACTTTTACAGCTTCTCCCTCCTCCACCTTTGTCTGGCACTAGTTATCTACAGGCATAGTTCCTGTCTGAGGCTCCTTTCCATGATCATAATTCTCACCGGGTGCTGGTGACAGTCCCCTCCTTTGCCTCATCAGACCATCTGATTGGTGTCACTTTGCATGGTGGCTTCACTAATCCTGTCCACATCACTGCACTTGGTGCCTTCGTAAACTCTTCAGTCATCCCACTGGCTGTGTCATGTGTTTCCTGCAAGGATTCTGCCTCACAGGTCAGCTCAAAGTAAAAGAGTACGGGGATGGAAGCCCAGAGTGAACCCCCAAAAGGAACAGAACTCTGGCTCTTAGGAGCTAACATGAGCCAACTCCAGCCCACTCCTGACTTGGTCCCCTCCTTATATTATTGTATTTCCATTCTATTTCAGTCCTTAGGCAAACCACCCTTTTAAAGGGCATTGTGGTTATAGAAATTTTAAATGTTGTATAAACACAGTAAAAACAATAACAATCTGAGAGAGCTTTTTATCTGGCGGGTGAGATTGGGACCAATGTCTCAATAACTGGAGAAGAGAAATTCTTGAACTTCTACTGCTTTTGTGATATCAAATGCAATAGACTATTTCTTATGATTCAAACAAGATCTAGAATCTTAACTCCCTAACAGCAATGCAGGAGGCAAGAGGAATCTGGAGGCAGCCTTAAGGTGAGAGGGAATAAGAAAAATAGAAAGCTGGTTCTCAGAGCCTCAGTCACTGCTGTCCATTTTCTTTGGTGCCCATATATTCACCTGGGGCCCTGAGTTAGTCCCACTGGACAATGCAAGAGGTTTAAGGACAGTCCTCCCATGGCATGCACACAACTCACACCTCACATGAGAGCATGAAAAGGTACATTTGTGATTTTTTTTTCCTCCCTAGTCTGAAAGCAATGAGACAGGCTGAGCTGGGATAGAAACTGGCTTAGGTGCAAGATCTCAACAGCATAGCTGCCAGCCCACACTCTCCTTGGCTTAGGCTGGTGATATCATTTCCTCACTTTCATGTGCCTTAAAATGCATGGGGGAGAAAAAATTTTAAAAGGGGAAATGAATGAAGAAATTATACCCCCTCAGAGACAAAAGTAGATTTGTACACTCTGTGTCTTCTCTGAGCCAATGTAAACACAGGTCTTTCCCATGCCAAACTTTCTTCACCAAGAGGCCCTGCCAGATGCGCTAATGAATAGAGAGCCGAGGACAGATTAAAATCAGGGCATTCCTGAAGTAGCAGTTTTGATTTCTGGTCTTTGGTTCTGGACTTCATTTTTTGTGTGTGTGCATAGTTTTTTTTGTTTGATTTGCTTTTAATCAACAGTTCTTGCCAACACCAGTTCCTGAGATTGAAACTTCTTATCTCACAAGAGCACATAATTATGTTTCAGGGTTGAATTGGGTGGAAGAGTGAAGCTCTCAGATTGCTTTATTCTAATTGAGAATAAAGTAATTTCTAACTTTATTTGGAAACGTGTGTTACATTCTGCATAGGTGTGTTTTAAATGTTTCAAAAAATAAAGGCAAAAATCTTTTCAGAGGCCCTTTGGAAGTGACCTAATTGGGAAATATCAACTAGAGCAACAATGCCATTCACCTAGTTAACTGAGCACTAGTGAGGAGTTATGAAAATTAAGTAAATTAGAAAAATGTTGTTTAAGAAACACTGTTGTGATTAGAAGTAAAACTATTACAAGAATTTGTGAAAACATGAGAGAAATCAGAGAAATGAACTTTCTTCATCTCTATCTGTGGTTCCGAACAAAAATGAAAAAGGTACCAAAAGCTACATATTGAAAAAAAAGAGTGAGGGAGATTAGAGAGATGAAGGGCGTGGGCGAGACCAGATCTCTTCTAAAGGTGTGTTTAACTTATAAATTATTTCATGCACACTGTGGGAGGGAGACATGCAGAGGGGGCAATAAAAGCCACCCTGTAAGTGACAAGGGTACAGGATGAAAGAAAAGCAAATACTTCCTATGCTCACTCCAAATGCCATACACTTGACTTAAACTGTCCCACTGGAATTTCATAATAATATTACAATGTAGGTAATTATCTCCAATTTTATAGATGAGAAAATTGAAACTCAGGAGGCTTAAGATACTTATCTAAGTTGATCCAATTAGTGAGAAACATGGGTTTTACTGAGGTCTGGTTCATTCCAAAGCCTGTTCTTTTCCCACAGTCCACGTGGCTTTGGAATCCAAAACTAATGTCAAGGGTGTGTGTGTGTGGGGGTGGGTAGAGATGGGTATTTCAGCCCTTCACTGTCACCCAGTTCTGTCACTGAAAACAGATAAGATCCAGTAATTTGGAGGCTGCCAAGCAAGGCATTGCTGTAGTAGTCTAGAAAATCTCATCTCTAAGGCATGTGACAGAGGGCGCCACCGATTCACTTTGCCAGATAAATGCAGACACAAGTATTCTACAGTCCACAGGGATCAGCGGGGTATGCAGCACAGAATATGCACCCCTTGTCAAGTACTCTGTTTGCATGAGCGGTTTCAGATGGTCCACCTACTCATTCTGATGATCAGCCTCTGGAAGAATGGACATATCCATGGCTACCAGTCAGAACAGGGTAAGATGTAATAATTTATTTAACTAACCTTAGTTATTGAATTGTTAATTAAAGTTATATTTGAGAAGCCTTGAGAGGAGGGTAATGTTTATCCTTGATATATAATAAATTAAGTGCTGTGATGAAATTGTCCTTCTTAGTAAGGAGAATAAGAGAACATTCACATTCTAGTGACCACAGAGGCACAATAAATGAGCTAAGTGGTCCACTGAATGGGGCACAGGCTTTCTAAACTTTATATATGCTCTGAAGCTTGGTATTGCTTTAAGCTTCCACTTCTAATATTCAACTGTTTATGAACTGTTTTTAAAACCATTTTTTATTTTTCAATTACAGTTGATGTGTAATATTATATTGGATTCAGATGTACAACCCAGTGATAAACTTCATATAACTTACTGCATGATCACCCCGATAGACCTCATACCCACCTGACACCACACATAGTTATTAGAATACTGTGGACCATATTCCCTGTGCTGCACTTCACATCCCTGTGACTAATTCTGTAACATCAATTTGCACTTCTTAATCCTTTCACCTTTTTCATCCATCTCCTCAACCTCCTTTCTCATCTAACAACCATCAAAATGTTCTTAGTATCTATGACTCTGTTTCTGTTCTGCTTGTTCATTTATTTTGTTTTTTAGATTCAACTGTTGATAGATATGTATTTATTGCCATTTTATTGTTCATATTTTTATCTTTTTTCTTCTTCTTAAAGATGACCCTTTAATATTTTATGTAATACTGGTTTCATGGTGATGAACTCCTTTATTTTTTTCTTGTCTGGGAAGCTCTTTATTTGCCCTTAAATTCTAAATGATAGCTTTGGTGGGTACAGCAATCTTGGCTATAGGTCTCTGCCTTTCATGACTTTGAATATTTCTTGCCAATCCCTTCTGGCCTATAGTTTCTGTTGAGAAATTAGCTGACAGTCTTATGGGAGTTCCCTTGTAGGTAATTAATTGCTTTTCTCTTGCTGCTTTTAAGATTCTCCCTTTGTCTTTGGCTTTTTACATTTTAATTATGATATCTTCATGTGGACCTCCTTGGAGTCACCTTGTTTGGAACTCTCTGAGCTTCCTGGACTTGTCTATATCCTTCAACAGTTTAGAGAAGTTTCCTGTCATTATTTTCTCAAAAAGTTTTCCAATTTCTAGCTCTCTCACTTCTCCTTCCAGCATCTCCATATTGCAAATCTTGACTGTTGTTGTGCTTAAAGTTGTCTGAGAGCCTCCTTACACTATTTTAATCCTTTTGGATTATTTTTCCTTTTGCTATTGAGGGGTTTTTTTGCTTTCTTATATTGAAAATCACTGATTCGATTCTCAGCTTCATATTCTCTACTGTTAATTCCTTGTAAATTACTCTTCATTTCAGTTAATGTCTCCTTTATTTCTGACTGGTTTTGTCTTACGGCTTCCATGTCCTTTTTTTATGCAGTTAAAGTTCTCACTAAGTTCACTGAGCATCCTTATAGCCAGTGTTTTGAACTCTGCATCTAGTAGTAGATAGGTTGTCTCCATTTTGTTAAGTTTTTTTCTTTCTTTTTTTAAAAATATATTTTATTGATTATGCCATTACAGTTGTTCTATTCCCCCCTTCATTCCCCTCCACCCTGCACACCCCTCCCCCACCATTCCCCCCTTTAGTTTATGACCATGTGTCTCAAGTTCTTTAGATTCTATATTTCTTCCACTATTCTTGCCCTCCCCCCATCTATTCTCTGCCTACCGTCTATGCTACTTATTTTCTGTACCTTCTCCCCCCTTCTTTTTCTCCCACTCCCTTATTGCTAACCCTCCATGTGATCTTCATTTCTACGGTTCTGCTCCTGATCTAGCTATCCTCTTAGTTTGCTTTTGTTTTGGGTGTGGTTCTTAATAACTGTGAGTTTGCTGTCCTTTCACTGTTCATCTTTTTTATCTTCTTTTTCTTAGGTAAGTCCCTTTAACATTTCATATAATAAGGTCTTGGTGATGATGAACTCCTTGAATTTGATCTTATCTGAGAAGCACTTTATCTGTCCTTCCATTTTAAATGAAAGCTTTGCTGGATAGAGCAATCTTGGATGTAGGTCTTTGGATTTCATGACTTGGAATACTTCTTTCCAGCCCCTTCTTGCCTGTAAGGTCTCTTGAGAAATCAGCTGACAGTCTGATGGAAACTCCTTTGTAGGTGACTGTCCCCTTATCTCTTACTGCTTCTAGAATTCTCTCCTTCATTTGAATCTTGGCTAATGTAATTATGATGTGCCTTGGTGTGTTTCTTCTTGGGTCCACCTTCTTTGGGACTCTCTGAGCTTCCTGGATTTCCTGGAAGTCTATTTCCTTTGGCAGATTGGGGAAATTCTCCTTTATTATTTGTTCAAATAAGTTTTCCACTCGTGGCTGTTCTCTTCCCCTTCTGGTACCCCTCTAATTCGAATGTTGGAACGTTTAAAGATGTCCTAGAGGTTCCTAGGCCTCTCCTCATTTTTTTGAATTCTTGCTTCTACATTCTTTTCTGTTTGGTCATTTTTTTCTTCCTTCTGGTCCACTCCTTTGATTTGAATCCCAGCTTCCTTTCCATTACTATTGGTTTCCTGTGCATTTCCATTCATTTCAATTAGTTTAGCCTTCATATGTTCCTCTAATTTGTGACTAAAATCAACCAGTTCTGTGAGCGTCCTGATCACCAGTGTTTTGAACTGTGTATCTGAAAGTCTGGCTATTTCTTCATCTCTTATATTTATCAGCTCTGGGGCTCTAAGTTCTTCTTGAGCCATGTTTTGATCTGTTCGTGCCTGTTAGATATGAGGAGTGGAGCCTTAGTTGTTCACCAGGGTGGGGCCACCCAGGTCCCTGGTTTGTGATGCTGTAGATGGGGGCGGGGTCAGAGAGGGACAATGGCCGTCCCCTCTACCACTTCCTGCCACTGGGGCCTGCACGGTCTGTCTCGCCGCTCCCTCCTTCACCGGTTTATCTGCGCGCAAATGTGTGACCATGGTCAGCCCTCAGTGAGTCCACCACCTTGTGCCCTCAGTGGGTCTGCCACTTCTCAACACCTGGGTTGCGCATCTGGGTTCTGCGCCCAGGTCAGTCTGGTGGATCTTTCCTGCCTGACCCCACTCTGCTGCTGGCTCTGCCCTTCTTACCGGTTTGGCTGAAGGGTTCGTAGTTGTCAGACTTCCGTGAAGTTCAATTTTCTGTGGTTTTGGCTGAATTTTTGTTGCTAAAACTTTGTTGTTTTTAAACTTGGTTGTGGGAGGAGGCACAGTGCTTCCACCTATGCCTCCATCTTGGCAGAAGTCCTCCCTATTTTGTTAAGTTTTTCTACAAGAGTTTTGTTCTAGTCTTTCATTTGGACATGTTTCTTTGTCTTCTCATTTTAGCAACTTCCATGTGTTTGTTTCTATGTATTAGGTAGAGCTGCTATGTCTCCTGAGCTTGTAGAGTGGTGTAATGTACGTAGTAGGCATCCTGTAGGGTCCAGTGGCACAGCCTCCCTATTCACCTGAGCTAAGCACTCAGTTGTCTCTGCCTCTGGGTGGGCTGTGTACAACCTCCTGTTGTAAATGAGTCTTGATTGCTGTTGGTACATTTATCAGAGTGATTTCCCACTAGGCCGATGGGCTGCAACGACTGGCTGTGACCACAGTGAAGAATTAGCTATGCACGGGCCTACCTCACAGACCAAGACTTACTTCAGTGAGGCTCTGGTGCCCACTGAGCCATCCCCATCAGTGTCTTGCTTGTGGAAGTGGAAAGGTGGTGTCTGAACATGGCCTGAAGCTGTCTACTCATTGCGATGGATCTGGGGCCTTCTGGGAGGTGCAGGTCAAGGTCAGCTGCTGCCTGTGCCCTGCCTGGGGCCTGCTGGCGTGAGCTACAAAGTGATCTGCAGATTGCTGCCACTCATGCTGGTCTTGGAGTTGCCAAGGGGAGGCCAAGCTATGAACCAAGGCCAGCTGCCACTATTACTAGGTCTGGGGCCACTTATCTAGAGGTATAGGATGAACCAAACTAGATGCTTCTTGTTTGAGAGCTTTTAGGAAAGTTTGAAGCATAAGCCAAGACAAACCATTTATATGGAAAAGCTACTGGAAACAACTTGGATGGGCCCACAAGTTGGGTGAGGCAGGGTCTCAGAATCACCAGAATGAGACAAATAGCGACAGCTAGCTGGATGGAGGCTCAGATATGGTGCCTGCCTGCTGGCTCTGTAGGGTGAGGGTTCAGCAAAGAGACAATGGCCTCTGCTAACACCTCTGTCTGGGAGAAAGCTGCCCCTCCAGCTCTTCCCTTAATGCCAGACAGTTCGGTTCCTCCCCCTATGTCCCTGATGTGAACTGTTTATATATAAATCTTAGAAATGTGACACTATGTTATCACATATATACATACACATATATATGAAGAATTCACTCAAGAGGATGGATTTAGAAAATCAAAATAGAGATGTTGCTCTAAGAGATATGTGTTCATATGTGTTGATACCAAAGCTAGCTGGGTAGATTCAGGAAAAAGAAGGGGGGGCTGGTAACAGCACTCCCATGAGACCCCACGGATTCAGGGGAAGGTTGATGGTGCATTACACAGGGAGTCTGTGAAAATGAAGGAGAGAAAATGTCAGCAGAAGTTCAATCTTGCCCCTGGATCCTTTCCAGAGCAGACGACAGAAGACAGGGAGAGAGACTACTGCTTAGAGACCTGAGTCTTGCACCATGTTCACCCCATCCACTCTTGCTGGAGAAATGGTGATGATGCAGTAATGCCATTGAATTCTAGGTCAAGAACTATAATTTAATAAGGTGACTAGTGCAGGAGGGAAGCAGGAATGATTAACCAATTTTTGCCCCTCTGTAAAATTCAACTAGAAACCAGGATGGATTTAACCATGCAAGTAAAGTCATGGGTGAATTTAGCTTTGAGGAGGAAGAAAAGGAGGCAGAGGAAAACTAAATGCATTTTTGCAAATAGCTTTGTTCCAGTGAAATATGCATGCCTGGCAGAAGAAGTCTTCTACTTATGATTATTGCTCAACCATTTTTGTTAATGAGATATCCCCCTGCCAAAACCTTCCAAAGCAGGACACTATATACTTATTTTTTGCAAGAGTAAAGATATTTTGCTTTTTTCATACAATGAGACACACTCACTAAAAAGTATGACTCATCTACCCACATGGAATTGTCACATAGAAGATAGCCCTTCTCCTTATAATCTAAAATGAATAAACAGAAGGAAGCACAAACATACCCCAGTTCTATACAGTAAAGATCTGAATATTTTATAGCAGCATTTTTAAAAGACTATCCTTCAGCACTGGCTGGTGTGGCTCAATGGATTGAGCACCGGCCTGTGAACCGAAAAATGGCTAGTTCGAGTCCCAGTCAAGGCACATGCCTGGGTTGTGGGCCAAGTCCCCAGTTGGAGGCATGTGAGAGGCAACCAGAAATTGATGTTTCTCTCCCTTTCTATCTCCCTCCCTTTTCTTTAAAAATAAATAATTAAAATCTAAAAAAGGAGTATATTTCACCATACTTTAGCAAATAAATTACAAAAAATTGTTTGACTTTCTTCAAGTTTATGATACATGAAAGTAATAAGAAATTTAGTACACTCTCTTAACAGCTAAAAAAAGTGAGATTTACTTGAACACTTGAGCTTCTAGAGAAACTATTAACAGTGGATTTGATTCCTGTAATCTGTTAATACATCCATCCAAAATCAAAGTATCTTCCATAATCAAGGTATGTTCCATCTCCTTCAATAAGATCCACTTTCTTTCTTGCTTCTGAAGCATATGTGGTTAAAAGTTGGGTGGATCATTATGTTTCATCAGAAGTTGTTAAAAAGGTTTTTTCCCAAATAACTGACTTGATTAAATAATGCTCACCCCTTACCTTTAAATGGGCATTCACACACCCTACTTACCAAAGCTTACAAGGGCCAGTGTAATGAACTAATAAATGTAGCAAAGGATGGAAACAAAGGCCCTTTATTTTAAATTATATCAAATAATTTTCTGAGCTCAGACATTGAAGTACCTATTTTTCTCATTAGGACTGCTTTGTACCAAACAGCAACATAAATCTCTAAAATGAATATAAGAAAGGCTGAAATGATCTGTGTGAGGTTTGACATAAAGATACAAGTAAGAATTTGACCACATAATGCCTAATTGGGAATCATTTTCCCTTGGAAAATTCATATAAGGTCACAGAAAAAAAATGATTTACACAGAAAAACAAAGGGTAAAACTATTTCTCCAATGAGCCTTGGCACTGAATGACTCCCAAGTGAAGGCACGTCACAGCAAGCAGAAAAATACAGTTCACTGGTTAGTTACCCAGTCCAAAAAGAACTACGCTCCCCTGGAATGGAGAGAATTTTCACGGCAATGCCAAGAAGGCTGGCATTAATAAATGTTCTTCCCAATTAATCACTTTTTAATACCAAATGCCAGAGTCCTGGGTCACAAGTGACTAAGCCAATTTGGCCATTTAAAGTTGCCAGGTTCTCTGTAAATGCTGGTAACCTCTAGCAATTACAGCCAGACGGGATATGAAAATAAAAACAAGGTTTAATGAAATTCTGCCAAAAGTGCAACCACTTAGTGGCAAACAGTCCATTGGCTAATCACAAAACTGGAGGAAGTCCTTTCTCTGTCACCCAGCTTGTCTATGGGAGTCTTCTGTGATCGGAACTATATTCTGAGGCAAGAACAGCTCACTTTCTACTCAGGTAATACACAGAGCACTTTCTCAAGTGTCTCCTGTTTTAATTCATCAGCTAAGCAGGTGAAGAAACAATTTTAAACTTTCTCCAGTTAGAAGGAATACTGTATGCAGAGAGGTATGTCACTGCATACAGTGACACTGTATGCAGGCAGTGTCACTTTGGAAACTGCCACTTCATACACATATTTTAGGTGACACTCACTTGCTCACATTGTACCATGTCACATATGGTCACATTGCGTGCTCATCCAATCATGAGTCTTAGCAGCCTCAGTCACTGTACTGAACACTCACACAAGCGGTTCTAACTACAGCTTCATGATAATGGAAAATAAGAATTCTACGCATCTGTTAAAAAGTCTTATTTTTCACTTGGTATTGACTGGATGGAAACTCAAACTCTAAAATACATGGTTTCAAAGAAATCATTTTACATGGGGTACTGCTAAAGGAAAAATACTAGGATTTGTTGATGCTGTGGTGGTGGCTATTGTTTTTGAAGGTACAAATAAGGCGGTAAAAAAAGGGTTTACTTGCTGCCCAAGAATGGACTTCAAAGCTCTCATTCACCCACCCTCATGTATCTACGCTAATACTTTCCAAATCATGTTTCAAAAGCACTGAACCTGCAAGAAGCCCATAAAAAGGGTTCCAAATTCAAATAAATTTGAGAAATGTCATTTACTCTACACCCCATTTGAAAACTCACAAGGCTGCTTAGAGCACAGTAAAGGCTTTGTGAAATCCCCCAGTTAGGAAAAAAGGAGTTTAACTAGCACTTCTGAAATGCAGACTCTTTCTTCAGGGTAACTTGCTCATGACCTGCATGATGCCAGGGCATGATCTGAGAAGTGCTGGTGTCTGTATGGTATAAACTGCTCAAGCAGACAGAAGTTTCCACTGTAGGAGATTCTAGTGCCTGTCCCCCAAATCATCTCACTGTCTGGAGACAGAAAATGTTCCCCGCATCTCTGAGCTATAGCCTTCATGCTACAGTTGAAACACATTTTCTGGTGTTCATTTTTGGGAAATGTGAAAGAGCTGGTTGCCATTTTCCAGGTTAAAAAAATATCACTATACATTTAAAGAACTTAAGCCATTTATCAGTACAGTGTTGGCTCCAGCGAGGATAAGTCCTGAGAGCAAGCAGGTTTCACGGCAGATCAGAGGCATGTTTAGATCATATCTGTGTTCAGAAAGATAATTCTCCCAGAGTTTGGGGGCAGTGGGGGCAAGAATGGAATGCAGGCAGAGAAAACCAGGCTCTTCCAGGTAGCAACTAGGTTTTGCTTATTTTTATTCTCCATAGTCAGTATAGTGCTTGAATATTTAATTCATTGAACCAATAAGTGGTCAATAAACTAAACATCTAACATTTTATCTAACTGCTTTCCTCTCCAAGTACACCATTCTGCACCTGCATATTCCCTACAGTTATTTTGCTTATCTCTAAATACTCTGCCAGCTTTTAAGACCAGTTTCCATTTCCATCACACAACTTACAGAGCTGGCTGCTAACTGTGACTGGTCATGCTACTCAGTCCCCTCTGGTCTCTGAGAGACACAGAAAATACAGGAGCATTGAGGCTACTATGCTACACTCCCAATTCATTCGCCTGGTCCAAGTACTCATGAAAATGTTCCCATCCTAAGCAATGGTTGTCTTGGTAAAACATAGTCACAAATCATTCATTTATTCATATACATATTTTTGTGGTCTCTATGTTTTATTCAGAGATTGTGCTTTTAGATAATCATTTAAGGAATCTGTCATCAATCATCAGTCTCCTTTGTATTTTCCAGGCGGTATTCTACATTCTTTGGAATATACCCATTAATAAAAAAGAAAGATACAGAATAATCTCTACCATTTGATGGGGGTGAGGGATGGGGAGAGAGAGAGAAAGACTGCCTAGTGAGGGGTATGTGCAATGTAAGGTGAGGAAGAAGCGGATTGCGATTCTAAGCATGGTGATCAGGGTAGGCCTCACTGAGAAAGTGGTGATTAGCAAAGGAGATGAGGCAGCCAGCCACAGAACTCATTTCAGAGTAGGCCATGAGTTTGAAAAGGAGTAAGAGAGATAATAGAGTTGGGGTAGGCTGGGGCCAGATCATATAAAAACTTTTAGGCCATTATAAAGACTATGAATGATTTTTACTGTGAGAGAAATAAGGAGCCATGGGAGGATTTTAAGTACACGAGGGATAGGCTCTACTTTCATTTTTAAAAACTCATTCCGGCCACTGTGTTGAGAGTAGGTTGGACCACTGGCACAAAGGGAGACAGCAGGGAGATCAGGTAGGCAGTTACAGAAATAATCCAGGTGAGACTTGGTGGTGGCTTGGCCCAGGGAGATTGCAATGAAGTTGGAGAGACATTGTCAGGTTCTAGATATATTTTGAAAGTATAGTTGACAGGATTTATTGATGGATTGGATGTGTTATTAGAGAAGGACAGAGAGGAAACAAGGAAACCCAAATAATTTTGTTTTGAGCAACAAGTAGAATACACTGAGATAGCAAATAACAACAACCATTGTGGAGTAAACAATGAATGGTTAAGTTCAAGAGTTAAACGTCAGAATGTTGAGTTTGAGACATCCATGGGAAAATTCATACTTTCCTTTCTGAACAACCCCAGGTACCATATATGAGGTCTGTCCAGAAGGTATGCAGCCATGCAATATGAAAAACAGAGACATACATTGAAGAAGATAAAAGAAACAATGTACAAAGGACAGTGACACCTCAGTACCCTTCACAGTAGGCACCTTGGGACCTCACACAGTTTTCTCAATTGCCATCAGCTGTCCCATCATATTTTCCTGAATTTTATTGATGGTCTGAAATTTCGTCTCTTTCAAAGGTGATTTTAGTTTTGGAAAAAGCCAGAAGTCACAGGGCACAAAATCTGGGCTACAGAGGGACTGAGTCACCTGGGAGATTTCATAATTCACCAAAAAACTATGCACAAGACGTGATGCACGAGCAGGCATGTTGTCGTGAGGAAGCTGCCAATCACCAGCTGCCCATAGCTATGGCCTTCGGAATCATCCAAATAATTTCCACAGAAGAATGTTCCAGCTTATCACAAAATTTGGTGCAGATTGCTTGCTCTACTCCCTCATTTTGAATGTAACAGCTACACAGCATATGTGCTCATTTAACGGCATCTACTGGCCCCACTGACTAGTACAATGAAGTCATTATTCACGCATGCGCACTCCAGCCCACTCTCCTTGGCTGCCAGGTTACATCGATGTTGTGTGAAATGTTCTTATTAAATTAACAATGGCTGGACTTCTTCTGGACAGACCTCATATAGTATTTCGCTTATTATTATATTTCAGGTTAAAAACAAGTTTGAAGACCTTATCATTAGCATGCTGGTATAACAATGTATATGACAGAGAATCATAAAAGCTCATATTACAAACTTGCTTTCTTTCTAATACTCTATGCTGCCACTTCAGGCAAAGCCACATGTAAAAATAAGGTATTTTAGGGGTTTATGGGGGTGGGGGTTGATTATCTCCAGTTGTATTGATCACAACCTCCAGCCCTTTATAGGGTTGCTGGGCAATCAACCACCAGTCTCCTTTGTATTTTCTGATACAGTAAGTAATTTCCAATGGGCTTTCTGTTCAAAGGGACTTGTTTTAGCTATTTTTATCTCAGAGTCCTAATTACATACTTCATGGTTTTCTTAAAACAAGATAGGAAAGTGTGCTCCTTTAAAGAGAAATTTCATGTCCTGAATGGAAACACTAAGGACAGAAAGGCTCCAGGAATAACTAAAAAGTCTTTTCACCCTTTTAAGAGTTTAAAAGCAGTCAGAAGCAGTATAAGTGATAATAAATTGCTCTTATGAGAGTGTGAATTATTAAGTTAAAAGAAATAAAAAGTTACAAATTAAGATTATCACTCAAAAGGTAGCAATTATTTTGAGTAAAAGCAAGTAATATAGACTATAAAATCTTGCTGAGACTCATAAAGTATACAATCAAGAAAAACAATAAACTCTTACTGAGGTCTAAAAAGTCCTTTTTTCCATTATGCAACTAATTCTTCCATTAATAAATTCAGCAAGTCTTCTAACTAAGGCATAAACATCAGAGGCGAAGGTAAATCATTCTCCTATTAAAGAATGTGCCTTGTGACAATGTAATTGCCCTGTGAAGGCAAAGATTAAAACAAACTATTTCACGATGTAAAAAACTCCAGCCAGGCCTAAATCAAAAGCCAAACGAAGCACCTCAGGTATAAGTGAAGTGTGTGTTACCCAGAGCCTGAGAAAGAAAGGTTTGTGTGGGGTTCAGATCGAGTACAAGGAGAATGGCTTCACAAGTGACATATTAATAATGGACAAAAAGCAATGCCTTGGGAAGACTTTGCTTGAGGGCTCTATTTTCAGGTGGCCACTGCATTTAAAGTTGTGTTTCTGGTGTCTATTTTGTTCTGGTCCTCATCACTGAGAGGGGCGGAGAAATGCAGCAATGACAATTAGTTTTAAGAAAAACAAAAAGAAAAGAAAACGATTATTTCTTATATCCTGCCTATTTTTGCTAAAATTTCAAATGCCTTTAAAGACATCTACAATATTTCCATTCTTTAGGTAGCAATTCCAATATTCATTTGTAAATAAGTCAGTGATATTTGTCACTATTTCCTTTCCCTTGATAAAAATTCACTTTTTAACTAATAGAGTAGTTTTATGTTAGGATTCTGTGTTTCCGATACATTTGAACATACCTACCTCCAAATTCCAAACTAAGCTAAAGCACTCAAAACTTGAGAATGTAACTACCATTGGCTCTTAGGTCAAGAATTTAGCCTCTGTTACTTAGGAAGGAATAAAAGGGGAAGGGCAGAGTCAGTCTTCAGTACATGACACATATTTTTGATCATGTAAAGCATGATTGCATATTGCAATATATACAGTCAAGAAAGTCAAATGGGTTATGTTTTTCATGCATTTTTTCCCTACAAAATAGAAACAGGAACCTTTATTGTGCTCCTGACATTAAGCTATGACAATTCCATGATGATGGTGATGGTGATAATGATGACAAAAACTACAAAGACATCTGACAGGTTCCCAATGCTTCGCACATGCCAGTCACTGTGCGGAGTGTCACGTGGGTCACTCTGGTTCAGCCAGCTGTGACCCTAGAACGAGGCTGAATGAGGTGACTCCCAGAGGGTCAGTGGCAGAGCCTGGCCTCCACCTCAGCTCAGTGCTGATCACTTCGCTGCACAGCCTCCCCTCCTCCAGCCTCCAGACTCTTAATCTGAAACTTTGGGCAGTGCCCCTCCCCGAGCACACATGGGCTGCCTCCGACAGAGGTGGGACTGGCTCCTATCTGAGGCCTGGAGTTACGAATTTAAAGTAGACCACCAAGTGAAATTAGGGTGATAGAACATAAGCCATAATTTGTATCACAAATAGCAAAGGAATGACATAAAAGTATGTAGGAAAAGGCAGTCCCCATACATATTTAATTATCTTCTATTTTACAATGTGGTGCGGACTCAACTTTCCTATTTGCCAACACTGCATGTGAGGGGGCAGTAAGGTCATTTTCAAACTCTCATCATAACAGTGATATAAACAGAAATCTCAGCTTTGGAGCATGACCTAAGGGCTAAAGTTGATTACAGCTACTGACCTTGAAAAGCTATGACCCAAGTATCAGGGTGTTATCCCACAGGTAAAAAGGTGGCAGGGGGTGAAGCCAGCTGAGCAGAGTGGCAAGAAGCTGGATCAACGGGGCTGGTCAGACCTGAAACAGAGAGGCATCCCAGACAATGGCTACTCCCTTGACTGGTAGTCACAGACACACAAACTGTGCCAAGATATTATCAACCTCTTCTGTCGGTGGCTACAATGGTCCCAAAGCAGGACGAATTGGATGGTTTGTAAATGGGCAAAAAAGACTGGACTCTTCATAGTCTGAGGAGGATTTTTATGAATTGAAGAGAGAAAAAGAATGGAGAACATGGAGTGTGCAGAGAACAGGAACTGGAAAGAGAACATAGTCCAGAAATTTGAAAGAAAAAAATCAACATTGGCACAGAGCCATTCGCCATTAAAAACAACCTCATTCTTCAATTTTATTTCACCATTTGGTGTATCAAAACAACATGCTTATTTTACCAGGTTACATAATGCTATTCTGGAATTTATAAGTTATTCCACAGTAATCTATGTGCCATAGTAAATTAACCGATTAGTTGGCTGAACAAAATGCAAAATAATTTTTAGAAATCTGAAAGCCTGTTCAATTCAATTGTGTGGGTCTGTGGCAGCCCAACGTCCTATACTAGGGGTCAGCTGATTTACAATACAATGGCAGAACTGAACAACTGGGACAGACTGTATGACCAGCCAAGCCTCAAATATTTATTATCTGGTTCTTTGCAAAAAAAAGAAATAACTGTTTCCATCTCCTGGTTGATCCCATTGTATTGTATTTTTTTCCTTAAGCTGCTCCGAGTCCTTTTGGAATGAGGTAAGAATGTCAATGAGCAAATAATCACTTTCTAGTAGTGGCTCTCATTCCATTGTCTTCTTGCTGAGCTATATGGGGGTTTGAATGAAGAGAGATCTAAGGCTGACGGTAGCTGTTTGCCCATGCAATAGCTATTGTTCTTTCAGCCAGTATATCGATGGGACTGTGATTTAGATTAGCATGGGGGCTAACTGAGCGAGGATGGGGACATGCGCAAAGGGAGATCCTGAAATAAATGCTTCTCCCCCAAGGGAGCAGATACATTAGTCCCACCCCTTCCTACCCCTCCACTTCTACCAAATTGTCACTAGTGGTCACCTCCATTGGTCAGGCTGCAGATTGCTCCTACTGCAGAGATGAAAATCTGGCTTCTCTGGGGCCCAGAGATGTAGCCTAGGATTCATGTTGGGTTCAAGGAATGATGTGGAGTGCCATGAATAGATTAGGACAAAACTTTACATCCTCCTACTAAAATTAAAAGTATAACAAAACAGTTCTGAAAGCTCCATACTTAGGAAAAGGGACTCAAAAGACACCTCACTGCTGAGGTCATTATGAGGAAAGCTGGGTATCATCAACCCCCTTCTTCTCTCCTTGGGTTTTACTTTAACAAGCATGCCACAAGATTGTAAAAGCTATAAAAATATCTCAAAATATAGGACACCTTGTGAGAATAAATAAAGAATCAATAACGAAGAAATTACTCTTAACTATAACTTAACAGTATTTCCTCTGTAATACAGGACAATCACATCACAGGACACGGGAAAGGGGCAGCTATAAAGAGCAGGACCAATGGCACTACTAATGTACTCAGCAATCCCCATCGGACTGACTGCTCTCCAGGTATACATCGCTATTTACTGCAGGTCAACCGTCTGACGGACATACAGTCTGTAACAGTCATAAAGAAAAACCCAAGTGCATTTTCAGCCTATGGTTGTCCTGGTATATAAACATTCACTATTCGCAGAAGAAAATGGAATAATCAGACTTCGTGATTTAAATTTTCTTTTTTTTCTACTGTATATAACATTCCAACAGGGTGATTGTCTTCATCGCAAAGAATAAGAGCAAATTTGTTGACTCTGAAATTCATTGTTAAAATGAATTCAATCCAGTAATGAACTTCTAGATTGTTATCTATGCTATATTATATAAATTCAGTGTATTGCTAGCGAATCAAGGGATGAAGAAGGGGCACAAAATAAGATAAGTTCTACATTTAAATTCTTAAAGATGCCAAGTGAGCTCTTCTATGATAAATAATAAACTACTCCTTGAGGTCTTAAATTTCTTATGCTATGAAAATAGGAAAAAATAGAAACAATCTTTTTATGTATTTACTTTGTACAGATTTTAGTTTTAAAAAGAGGAGGAGGGAGGGAGGGAAAGAAAGAGGGGTTAGAAAGAGGGGGTGGAGAGAGAGAGAAACATCGATCGGTTGACTCTTACACGTAGCCCAAACAAGGGACTAAACCTGCCAATCGGGCATGTGCCCAGACTGGGAATCCAACCGCAACCTTTCACTTTTCGGGATGAAACCCAATTAACTGAGCCACGCCACTAAGGGCGACAAATAATCTCTAAGTTATTCCTGCAGTCAGTTCAGAAAGAAGTATCTCAGATTCTATAGTCTCGTTCTCCCACTCCATCCCCAACTTTTGAGAGCTTGTCAAAAGTCAAACATCTACTCCTGAGCTGCTTACTTAACGGGGGTGCTTCTACTGAGCGTGGCAGTGTTCTGAAAGAGCCTGCCATCTGTAATGGTATCTGGCTTAACTCACTTGTATAAAGAAAGAATTTTTGTTTTTAGTGAGTGTAAAAATGTATAAGAACAAAGGTCAAAGGTAGCTTACAGAGGGTGGGGTTTGAGGGAGTGATCGGAAAATAACAACCCTGCTGTTTTATTCATTACATGTGTTAATTACATATGTTAATTTGTAGCTTTGTAAAGTCAATTATTAAGATATTAATTAAAAATCAAGTAGGAATAAATACAGTTGTAACAGGGTAGATTATGTTACACCCCCCTCCTCCAGAGCCCTGGCTGACAACACAGAGTGATGACAGAGCTTCTGTGTCTTGTGAAAAGACTATCCTTTCTCAGTAACTTTGTCAAGAGTCCATTGATCAAGTAAATGTGAGTTCAGATAAAGAATCTCAATTCTTCTTTATTTTCCTTTTTTTTACTATTATTTTTCCTGAGTTTGGGTCACACTCCTCTTTCTTCACATATTCAGTAATATAAAAAACTAGATATTGTATATCATGCATTGTAGTGACTCTGTTCTATTTTGTTCTTCTGAAATATGCTGGTTTTCCTGTTTCATTATATGATGAACTTGCCTGGAGTCAAACTGAAAAACTTGTTTGTCTACAGAGAGCTGAAATTTTTGCTCAGATTTTTTTTTCTTTTCCCCGAATCTCTGGGGTATTTCTCTAGTGCCTGCACAGTTTGTGATCAGCCAACAATTTCAATGGAGGGCATACATAAACAACTTAAGCCAGTGAACTGTCTACCCTCTGCTACCCAAACTATATATGGGTTGAGGAATTCATTCAGACTTGCAGCAAATAAGCAGTCTCCCCAGGCTTTCAAGTTTGCTTGTGCTCCCTCAGGGATACTATGCACACGCGCTGTTGGGCAGTCGGCCATGAATGCTTAGAGAGCATATTATCTCGGCCTTGGCACAGCTCTTTGCTTCCAAAAATCTCCTCGATACATTTCTAGCTGCTCTGATACTCTCCCAAAGCAAATCAGCCCCCCTAGCCAGTCAACCAGTTTTTAACACGGGTCGATGGCGGGGAACTGGGAGGATGAGAAGACCCTCAGGTATCTTACCCAATTCAGTAGCAACTTCTCATAAGTAAACATTTTCAAGTTCTTTGCTGTCTTTCAGCTTTTTGAAGTAGCTGCAGTCAATAATTTTTCTAGCTTTATATCATTTTTTATTAAGTGAGTATCACCCAACTGAGGCAGGCAGTCATCACTGGAAGTAGAGTCTTAAACGTAATTCAAGCACTTATGAATATATTATTATTATTATCTCATTTAACATTACATGAAGTCAAACATTACATTACTTCAAAAAGTAGCCAACCACAGCAGGAAAAACATATCTTGTTTGCAAGCATTAAATATCAGATCTAATTTCTTCAGGGTCAGTAGAAACAGCGGAAGAAATATAATTAAGGTGACCATGGTCTGTTAAACCCATTAAGGTCTTTAAAATACATATTGTCTACCAGGAAAAATTTTAAATACATAAAGTTTTCAGACAAAAGAGTAGATTCAATTTAGACCCAGACCTCCAGCTGAGAAAACATTAATGGCTATCGATTATCTCTCTTCAAATGCAGAGTTCGTTTACATTTAAGAAACTTACCTTGAAGGCAGCTAAACAGTGCAGGCTCAGTAAGGCCATCACAACTGCCAGGAGGATGGTGGCTAAATTCCGAATGTCCCATATGGTCTCTACCAGAGGAATACTGCCAACCTGCCAGTCATAGCACAGGGTGACCGGTGCAAGCAGGAGCCACGTGTTGAAGGCCAAGAGGTAGGAGTACGTAAGGAATCTACAAAGAGAAGAAGACTCGCTGAGACAGGACGCAAGGCCCACGACATTCTGTAAACATTCATTCCCCCTGTTTCTATTAAACAGCATTTCCACACTGTCAACATTATCTTACAGGAAAAGACAGCCAGAAGGTGTTTCTTTAGTCATTAAATCAATCATTTTGGAAAATATTGAGTAGTTTCTAGTCACTGTGGTAAATGCTGGCCTTTCAAAGGCGAGTAAGTATTGACCTAGTTTCCATGACATAAACTTCAAAATTATCATGCAAATAAAGACGTTATGACCTGAGATAAATGCTACAAAGGAAAAGTTTGATGAAAGCATACAACAGAATTGCTGCCCCGCTGGGTAGGAGTCCCTGGGTAAGAGACATGTGAACTGTTTTTAATAGCGCCCAGTAGTAGACAGGAAAATATTTAATGATTATAATCCAGATTGATTATCACTTTATAGCAAGTTGATCCATACTGAATTATTTCTAAAAAATCAAAATAGCTGTGGTAGAGAAATAAAGTCTCTTATTCACAAATGGAAGAACTGCCCTTCAAGAGGAGTCGAGAACAAAGGTCCTTGCGAACAAGAACAGCCAGCTAGACCCGGGGAAGGAAAATACAAATGGGGGTGTTACTGTGTTTCCTGGCTGTGTCTAGGCACTGCAATAAAGTGGAAAACATTCTAACTGAACCCCTTCCATTTGGGATAGAGAAAATGAAATTTATTTAAACATTCAGTCAACACAAATTCCTTAAGTAGTGTTCTTGACCTCTGACAACGGCAGGAGTCTCAGCACATGACAGACTGCATCCTTACCTCTGCAGTGGGAGATGACCCAACCTGAGCACTGCTCCCAGCAGCCTGAGGCTATACTCCTAGGATGGTCCAGCCTCCCACTAAAACGCTGGCCTGAGAAAATTCATCACTGCCAGTACTTACTGTCTGTTCTAGCTAACACCTGAGGAGAGGCCTCTGCCCTCCCTTTTTTTAGAGTGTTTACTATGGTGGGCTTCTAGTTGTGAATGTGTATGTCTTACAACTCAGAAGTGTCTTTCTCAAGGACCTGACAGCTACTGCATTAAAATGCCATCATCAGGAAGGATAGGGCTTGTCTGCTAGTCTCTTTGGGAGGACAAATCTTCACTTCGAATATTTCCAGCAGGCTCAGCCAGCCAAATCACAGTCACACCAACCAATCTTTGTCATTTGTCATCTCTCTGACTTCTGAGCCCCAGCTTGGCCCCTCTCTCATTCTTCCTTAAAGCATCCTATCAGCTGTGCACAAATCAGAGTGGTCCTCAACTCTTCCCCTCGCTGTCAGCAGTTACTGAATAGACTCTGTTTTCACTGCTTTAACTAATGTCCAGCTGTGTTTATCTTTGACATTCAAATGGGATTAAACAAAATCATGAGATAATTTCCCTGTTTTCGAAGGATGTACAATCCAAAAGTGAAAATATGATGCACAGAAGAAAAGAAGCAGAATGAGATGAGCACCGTAAGCTGCAGATTGTGAAGAAAAGTCCTCCCCTATTTCTCAGATTCTTCTGGAAGGACTCTTGGATTGCAAAGTGAGTAGAAGAGAGAATTTCTAACTTATCTACAAGTGTGATGAGTCAAATCACCTTGAAATCCTGTCAACAGGCAGCTACTAATTTGGCACATTGTTCCCAGACCTTCCCCACTGATTGCCTTCCCTTGCCTTTTATTCCTTCCAGGTTGGCAGTCGAAAATGGTTAACAATCATCAGATGAAGCTCAGGGATGGAGATTATTCACTGGCCCAACTCTCAAGTCCAAACAGAGAAATGGGTTGAAGGCACGGGGATACTGCAATGGTGTTTCCCAACACTCTTCTCTCTGCTATTTTTAATAAAATCTTAGTATACCAATAGTGTTGTATATACTATAAGCTTTGTTACTTAACAAAAATGAAAACAAAAAATTGCTCTATCCATCCCTTTTAGGCATGGACCTGAAAAACTGTCTTACAAGAAGGCCAATGCCATAGAAAAATGATTGGGTCACTTTGTGCTTCTATTTTTCACAGAGCTTCCAACCTACCTAATTCTTAGCTCAGTATGCTTCTCAGTGACAGCCTTAAGGAAGAATGCTGAACCATCAAATTTAGCAGGAAAATCACTCAGCTTTGTTGCTCAGTTATACTACAGGTCTTACAAATTACTTTGAAAAGTAGTATCTCTTTTTCTTGATACAATGGTTATAAGCAATGATTATAAATGGCTGTAAAAAATCATCAGGTGAAAAGTTAATGAATGGATCAGGCTAAATTAGATGCCTGGAACTCACTAATTAATTTTAACATCACAGAAAGTGAGACTAACAGCCAGATGTCCTCCTGATGGATTTGCATACCATCACCTATGAAGTCGTCTTGTCAAAAAACATCCATAAATAAACTTGAATCTGATCATGCCCCTTATTATACCAAATTACATCAAACACCGAAAATGCTGGAATGTGCTAAGTGATACCACAAGCTTGCAGTGTGCAAAATCCGGGATGATGCAGATTCCCAGGAACAAAGGATGGCAGTTTCTTCAACAACTAATGGGGGCGGGATGGGGGTAGGATGCGGGTAGGCCAGGTGACAGAAGGAAGAGGGACACCGATCAAATTATAAGTCTTGAAAGACGTATCAAACAAAGTGCAAATTTTGTTTGAACGGTAATTCAGACAAACAACTATTAAAAATAACTAATCATGAGACAAAAAAATTGAAACACTGATGGTATATATGATATTAGAGAACTGTTCATTTTTAAAGTATAATAATAGTCTTATGCTTCTTTTTTTAAAAGGGTCCTTGTCTTTTAGAAATATACACTAAAATATATACATATAAATGGAGATGATATCTGGTATTTGCTTCAAAGCAAGGAGAAAACGTGGGCAGGGGTATGAAGGAAACAACCGGCCGCGAGTTATGATTGTTGAAACTGGATGAAGGGTATGTGGAGAGTCTTCACGCCATTTTCTCCACCTTTGCACAAATTTGATATTTTCCATAAAAAGCAGTATTTTTTTAAACTGGTGGAAAAGGCAAAAAGAGAACTGAAGCAGGAATACTTCATTATATTACATCTAGCTGCAGCCTGACTGTGAAGCAGCTGCAGATGCTCTGCAGAAGTCTTTATTGGGATGTTCATTCCATGTTTGCCCTTGTGCTTCAATTTATCCTCAGTTTCTTATATTTCCTCCTCTTATAATACCTTATTGACAAAAAGCAAACATAAAGAACATTATTTTTTAAAAGTTAGGATTTCAATGTCATTAGATTTTTTTAAAGGTTCATTGTGACTATTTACATAGACTGTAACCCAAATAGGTTCAAAAGGTAAACCACAGACTAAAAGCAACTTTCCTTCCTATAACAATACATATGCATTACAAGGGTAAGTTGATAGTTTTGTGGTAAATTAATAGTCATCCCTCAAAAGAATAAGCCAACCTTCAGGTTGACTACCATATGATTTCTTAAGGTATATGCAAGATTTTTAAAATGCATGTACATGTTGTAAGTAATGAAAACAACTGTGCTATAATACCTACTATAAAAATGGTGTAGTTAGTTGTGAAGGTATCCTTTTTGAGTGGAAAATACTTTTTAAAGAAAGGTAGAAAACACTGGGATCAATAAAAAATATATACAAAGCAAAGAAAATGAAAAAATTACCAATTAATACATATAAGGTAAATGAATGAAATAAAGCAAAGATCACTACCCTGGCATAAAAACAGATTTCAGCAATGTGCTGTCCCTAAGAAATACAACTAAACCAAAATAGAAATGGCTAGATGAGCCAAGTTTTAATTCAGGACTATCTATCATTGCAAAGCTCCCAAAACTGAACGTTATTATTATGAAAATAATATTAGATGTTAAGTACATAAAACTTAAAAAATTTAACAACAGGGCATGATATGTTTAAATATTACAGCAACAATATATCCTGAAGAAAATATATTAATATTGTCAAATATAATTCTATCTGAACGCCTCAAGCAGAATATCATGGAAGACTGAATAGATAAGGTATTAAAAATCTTCTCCATGAGCCAGATTCACTGATCAACATCCCTTCTTGATTCAGTGCTTCTAAACCTCTTCCCGATGCATGGTGAGATACAATTAGCTGTATCTTAGCAACAACTGTTGTTCATTGTTGTTTGCCACTTCAAACCTCCCTGCACATGTTAAGCTTACAAACTGTTATGATGTCCAATCAACCTCCACACCACTCTGTGTATTGTTCTATAACATTTCCCACACGGGTCACTGACTAGATATTTATTATGGATGATAAGTACTCAATAAAATGCTCATTGAATAAACACATGCATCTATATACACCATTATGAAAACAACAGCAATGATATGACAAAATTGCACCATTTTTTGAAAAGAATTCCAAATGTATAAAAAGCTTATTTTTCCCCCCACAACCTGAACAGAACACCAACCCTCCTCCTTTTAAAATCCAACTTATCATTTAAGATTACAGAACAATTTAACGAACACCAGGTAAAGTTACAAGTGTATTTCCACTCACCTTGTAAGGATGTAAGGCGAAAATGAAGCCGGATTATCTTGCTCTGAAAAGAGGGGCATAGACCCTCCCATTATCCAGAGACGGAAGTACAACACCACAATCACCTTCGGGGGGGAAAGAAGGTTCAGTAAGAAACCCATCACGTGCGGGGGCAAGACCCACCTTTCTGGGGGATATTTCCAGATGCTTTACAAATATTTTGTTTTGCAAACACTTTTTCTAGTGAGCATTTCTATAAAATTCTAACATGTATGATGAGTTGGAAAAGTGGAAATAGCAGGGGAGGGAGGGGAGTGAATAATGAAGGTCAGGAGGGAGCAGCAAGCGAATTCCCACCAACAGCTGTCGGTATCACACACTTACTAGGACATGTACTAGGTAACTTACTGGGAAACTGTGAGACCCAGGAATTGAACCTGTGCCATTGGTCTGCACTGGCCAATTTCATAACGATCCCGCTCACATAACCTCAAAAAAGTTAATTTAAATATCATGGGTAATACTGCTGCATCTTGAATGGACACATTTGGAAATGTTACAACTCTTGAATTCCACGAAGCAGAACACTCACGAAGAGTTATTTCAGCAACCCCAGGGAATGTTTTTTGTGACACCCAATGGGATTTTATCACTAACTGGTGCTATCCTGCTGCAAAGATACTGGGGAATTCTTTACAGACATGTTCTGCCCCCTCTTCTGAAATTCTCCAGTCAAAGCTCTCTACCTCGTTCAGGCTTTTCATACTTTTCTTCTTCCATAAACATACTTTTGGGTTGAGGAAAAAAACTTACATTGTTAACAATAAATTCAGAGACATTTTCATAAGTTTCCTGTCAAACCTTATTCTAAATCTTGACGGGAAATTTATGAGACACAGCAACAGCATAAGAGATTGGTCTCCTAATGTCCTTGAATAGAAACATCCAACAACATAAAAGGATGATTAATGTGACAGTCACCAAGGGCGGCCACCAAGAATTCCTAGCAGCCTCCTTTGTCCTATCAAGAAGTGGAGTCCATTGCCCTACCTGCTTAAATCTGGGTTGGTCTACTGTCTTGCATCAACCAGCAGAAAGTGGGAGAAGGCACACTGTGTCAGTCCTGGGCCTGACCCCACGAAGGCCCTGCACCTTTCGGGTTGTTCTCTGAGAACCCAGCTGCCATGCCGCAACAAAGGCCTGGCGGTCCTGCTAGTGAGAGCGGCCACAGCGAGGGGCCTAGACAACGAGATATCACAGAGAGACCACCCAGCCCAGGTGACAGCGGCACCGATTTAAGTGACCCCAGTAAAAATCATAATGAGCAGAACCATCCAGCTGGATGCTGCCCAAACTATAGCGCTGAGGCCAGGCATATGGAGGTGGTTGTTTTAAGCCACTCCACTGTGGGGTTATTGGTTTGCCGCCATGGATCACTGATATAGTCGGGGGTGACAACTCGGCAAAGGCGACTCAGCACCAGCACTCTGAAAGGAACTGGTAAAATGCCGTAGTTAGCACTGTGTGGTGGCGCTCGCATGTCCCTTCCAATGCTAACATTTCTGGCTTGTTAACTCTTTGACCCTGACATCAAGGTGTTAGACTCTGTTGCTGATTCTATTAAGTAATCTGGATCATGTCTCTGAGCTAAGTTAAAGTGAAACACCCCTTGTCAGATATTTCAGAAGCATATATGTACTTACGTAACTTATGACCAAAATGGCCCTCTTCAAGAATGGCCTCATGGTAAGCAGGAAATTTCTGTTACTGCTTGTTGTCAGATACCTGAGAGAGAAAAGAAAAAAACCTTAAATAAGTGCCACAGTCAATCACACATCGACGTTCTCCTCTCCATGTGAACATGATGCAGGTCTGAGAAAGGCCGGAAAAGACCGAGTGTGGGCTCCAGACTCAGACCACCTGGGTTTCAACCCCCAGCTCTGCTGCTCCCTTTGCAGAAGACCTTGGGCAAGTTTTTGGGCAAGAAAAAAAAAATTTATTTTTCTCTCCTATAAAAGAGGGTATAATAATAGTATCTACTTCACAGAAAAATTATGACCCATAAACGAAATAATACATGGAACAAGATCTACTAGCACTGTTAGCTCTAAACATGACTGTCCTATCTACCCCCAATAAGCCAGGCACTCTGGCAAGTATACCTGTCACAGGGCTGACCTTAAACAAAGCAGGAGTTTATTCACCTATGCAATTTGAGAAGGACAATGTCTTCCAGACACAAAACCTTTCACAAATGTCTTAACCCTGAAAACCGAGGGTGCCAAGGCTGTGTGAAATTAAGTCATTTATCCAAGGTAACAAAGTCAGTAAGCCCTGGTGGTGGGATCAGAGCTCGCCCGCATGCAATGGATATTTCTCACCAGCCTATGGCCTTTGGAACCAAATTAGGCATAAGAAGGCCGACTTCTAGTGGAGCGGGAACCTGCGCAGACCCTGCACCTGCCGCAGGGCGCGCGTGTGCAGGGGGAGCTCCGCACGTCCACTCAGAGGACACGCACCTCACTCTGCCGTGTATAATGTGCACCTACACTTGCGGCCCAAACTTTCAGGATAAAAAAAAAAATCTCCTGTTTTAATATTTTAATTCCATTTTGTATTTATGTATGTTTAGGAACAAAACCAATGATTGTATTCCAGGGCATTATTTTGCATACAGATACCATTACTGCTTTCTAGAGTTACACTTTTAACACATAAGCACAAATGAAAGAATTAAAATGCTTAAACAGAGGTGGAGTTAGTACTACCCATGTATAATGCCCGTTCTTATTTTTCCCTCAAAAATTTGGCCAAAAAGGTGCTCATTGTACATGGCAAACTATGGTGACCAGCTGGCTTTAATAAAGACAATGAAAGGGAAGCAAGATGTGGCTATTAACAACCCCCTAGGAAAAAACTAAAGCAAGGCATTTTCACCTACAAGCAAATTTCTGTATTTTAAAGTACAGAATGGAAGGGAAAAAGTCAAATCAAATGGCATCATCCAAGCAAGCATTTTCTAACTTATCCTTATTTCCCTTACCCGATTTCATTTTTTTCTATTACTCTTTTTAATCCAATTTCTCCTCAAAGAATTTCTCCCCAGAATGCCTTAAAATTTACATTTGAATAAGGTCTTCTTACACTTACACAATGGGACTGTTCTATAGAACAGAGATCCTTTTGTAAAACCTGAGTGGGTTGGCATCAGAAAGAAATGCCCACCTTTACAACTGCTTACAAAATATATGTAGTTCTTCTGTTTTGTTTGGGCAGATAAAAAATATGTCCAAATGGCACTGTAAGGACATAAAAAATACGTCCAAGTGTCACTCAAGAGGCAGGTCTTTTCCTTTTTGCTTCCCTTTTCCTTCCCTGGCTCAAAAATAGCTGAGAATCTGACCTTTCATGTATTGAATGATTGGAGAAAAGGTGAGCCCAAAAAACTATACTGAGTCAGCTTTTAGCAATTTCTGGACTGAATCCATCCTCAAGTACTACATTTAAATCCTTTCTTCTCACTTAGCTCTGAAAAGAGAGCTTGGCAAGCAGGAAAGCTAGGGACACTGTCGACTTTCACAACACAGGTGAAGCACTCAAGTCCTGAAACAGGCTTCCGGGAGCCCACCACATCCTCAAGCTGTCCGCGAGCTTTTGTGTATGTTGGCATATGGGTATGTCCCTGAGTCCAATTCCTTAGCCCTAATCTTCACTGTTAACTTGGTCTGTGATTTCAAAAAGATTAAATCCCTGCTAAGCATGCTCTCTCGGCTCTGCCTGTATCATTTTCAGAATAACTCAACAAAAACCAACCTGGGATATTTCTGCTATTCCCTTACATAAGCTAAATGGCTGCAGAGAGGGGAACAGCGGTGTGGGAGGGCGAACGTGCTGGGGAAGGTTGGAGTCACAATACATCTGACTGGGGAGGGGGGCTTCTTGGCTTGGTCTGCTTCTGGAAGCTTCATTTCTCAGATTCCCTCAGTTACTGGTTTATTTTAACACAGTGTAACACTTAGGAGTGGTTTCCTTTCCATAAAACAACAAACCACAGGGTTTAGGAATTTTTCCAATGGTAAATTTTGGTAAATTCATATTTTGTTTCACTGCTAGCTCACTATGATGGCTATTTCAGTGAGTTATATTTATTTTACCCCTTTGTTTAGAAATCCTTCCTCCATGAGAAATTCCATTTCCTTTTAGGCACCAAATAATTTACTCTTAAAATGCAGCATCCTAAAGCAATGGGAGCCAAGAACGATACAGAGAGCACTGGTTGACGAAATGACCTTCTTTCAAGTCTTCTATTTTTAGTTGCTTACCAACATTAAACAAGGAAACATGCCAAAATAACGTGGCCCCCTTTTTGGCTAAACACAAGATCAGAGGCTGAAATCCCTAAGCTCACACGAGGAGCACCCCAAGGGCACATGCCTTCCTCTTTCTCCCACGCACAACAGAACTTGGACAAGGGAATTGACCCCATTCATCCAGCACCAATGTGTGGTCTGTGAAGTAGACAGAAACAATAGCAAGTACTAACAATATTAACGGTAATAAAAATAGAAAAGAATTAACATGTGCCTAAGTGATTACACTGCAGCAATTTATTTACCGCTTACAACAATTCTATTGTTGGCAGAACAATTCTATTGAAATGGAACATTCTAATTCCTTTTTGTTTTGTTTTTTTTACAGAGAAGACCAAAAAATTAGAAGTAATACTTAACGATTGTATCAGATTCTGTCAGCTTTCATTTCGACCACAAACTAAAGTATCTGAAGGTGTCTTATAAGGGACTATGCAAATACCCATCACTGACTTATTTTCCCAGGAAGCTAGAGAAAATCCCAACAACAAAATTAACAACAGAGGAAACCACTAGAATGGAAACCAAGGGTCCGGTGTTCTATTCTCGTGCTTCCCACTCCTCTGTTCTGTGACTTGGGGCAAGTTCACAGGAGCTCCTGTTTGTTTGTTTGTTTGCTTGTTTGTTTATTTTCCCTTATTGATAAAAGTTGGACTAAGTGGTTTCACAGTCCCCTTCAGGTCTGAACTATCATTATATTTGGATGTTTCGCCAACTGATGACATCATAAATGACAAAAGAAGAAAAAGAGAGAAACCTACTAAAATTTTTTTAAATGCTTAAGGAATTAGGAAGAAGTAAATATTAGTTGATCACCACTTGAGTAGACCCTTCAAATTTGCATATGAAAAAATACTTTGTCTTGTAATTTTTTTTATTAAGGAGATATTGGATTATCACATTATATTAGTTTCAGGTGTGCAACAGTATAACTCAACAACAGTATGTACTACCTTACGCTCACCACCAAAAGTCTAGTTTCTGTCTACGTCACACAATCGAGCCCCATTACCTGTTTCACTCCCTTGACCCCATTTCCCTCTGCCAACCACCAATCTTTGTCTGCCTCTGTAAGCTTGTTTTGTTTTCATTTTTATATTACATCTACATATGAATGAAATCATATGGTATCTGTCTTTTTCTAGCTAACTTACATTACTTAGAATAATAACTTCGAGGTCCATCCAAGTTGTTGCCATAAAATATTATTTTAACATAAGTTTGGGGAATTAAAAAAGAGTCAACAGGCCCAAATTGCAGTCATTCTGGGTTAAGCCCACATCACCAAACCAAGAATTAACACCACCTAACTTAATTAGAGTCTCAACCTCCCCCGGGAGTGGAATATTAAACCAGTCCATCAGGTCAGCACCAGTTGGGTAATCTGCCCGAGAGAGCCCCGCTGTCCTCAAAGGAAGACGACACAAGCAATCCGTTCTTTGGTAGGAACCTCCTAGCCCCACACTTTCTGCATACGAAAGTCTTTCATTTTTATGCAGCTCCCACAAATTCCTTCGTACGTACTTGCCAGGTGGGAAACCACCTGATTCCACGAACCAGTGCATACAGGCAATCTGATCTTTAAGTACACACAACTGAAATTTCTTTAAACAAGGATACTGGCATTATCAAATTCTGTGTTTTTAACAATTGGTGATTTTAGGCAAACAAAAGCCAAAGACCACGATTCCCCAAAGTGAATGTCCTGAACAGTGCTCCTCTACACCCAAAACTTCCTGGTTTTCCGACCCCAAATTTTCTGACTATTAACATCTGCCTTTTCAGTTGATCATCTTTAAAAATCAGAGTTAAATATGACTCCTTCCTTAAGGGCACCCTCCGGAGCTCCTCGGGCCTCAAAGCCAAATGAGAAGTCCCAGCCGAGCCCAGGACAAGGAGCGCCCAAGCACCACCCAGCCATAATCCTGAAAGTTCCATGAATGCTTATTATTTTAAGTCATTTAACTTTGTTAATGCAGAATTATTGTGTCAACAGATAATCGACACTTACAGTAGGATGATCAGTAAATGCTTAAGGACCCAAATAGAATTTTAAAAATACCTAACTGCCTCCAATCTGCTTTAGCAGGAACGACATGAGTAGAGTAGGAACCCCAGGTGAGGTACGAAAGGCCACCAGGGTGAAAAGCCCCAGCTGCCTAGTAACAGACAACTGTAGCTGTGACCTCACCCCTCGGGTGCACTTCCCTTCCCTAGTCTATCACTGGTCATGTGGTTTAGACCCCTGACTTTTCATGTTGCCGGTCATGTGGTTTGGACCCTCTACTGACCTTTCCTCCCTGGCAAGTTGATAGTCATGTTGTACCCCTCCAGAGGAGGAATAAGGGGGCTGGAGAACAGCCTCGTATGACTCTCACACAAGCCTTCACATGAGCACTTCCTTAAGCATTAAGCCCAGTGATAACGTCTAGGCCTCAGCTGTGTTTCAGCTCCAGGCCCAGGAAAGCAGCAAGTCCAAGCAGGGTGATTCCATGGCCGACATCAGGACCAGGTGCAATGATTGATGAGCCCCTGCCCTGGTGCTGACCAATCAGTGAAGACCATGACTCTGAGACACACCTGGAAAGCTGAGGACTGTTCTATTGAGATCTTCCCCTGAGACCTCCAGATAAAAGCCCTTAAGATGAAGGACCCAGCTCACTCACTCTCTCTCTGGAGCGTGCCCCTGCCTTTCCCTCTCTCCTTCCCTCAGGCACATTTTCTTTGCCTTTCTTTCTCCTAAGCTCCAAGGGCCCTTCTTTTGTCTCTATAACTTGTTTCCTGAGTCCACACAGCCCAGCTGGCTCACTTCTTCTACTGGTGTGACTTTCTAAAGAAACTTTTGCTTGTATTTGAATTCCTTGCCTCTGAATTCTTTTCTTAGCCAGACTCGAGGACTGAGGTCTAACATTCTCGTACAGGTTTGCCATTAACAAATCAACCCCCTTTCTTTTTGGACCCAATGCTACATCAGGGTCCAAAATAAGAATGCTACTTCAGTGGTACTGTGTCCCTTACCTTAAATCCTGGTGGTTTAAATGAAGACATTGTATTGCACTTTCCAGCTCTTCCCAGAACCTCCTAAAACCTGATCATTTTTGCCTTAATACAGCTTCAGTGGCGCACGGCTCAAATACAAAGAGCTGTTACTGTTTAGCACTGTACCAATAAAATATAAAAAGCTATATACCAAATTCCTTCTAGAACATTAGTCATACTAATTTAATTTCTCCTGCTCTATCAAAGTAATAAAGGAGATCAATAGTCACATACTATGACCGGAAAAAAATTGAATTCAAAGCTTTTTAAAAATCTGCTGCTCTTTGAAACACAAGGACAAGATTTTTCAGTTGACCACAGTAACAAAGATGAAGCTTACATTAGAAAAAGATTATAAGCTTAACAAAAGCAATAAAGGAAATTTAAGTGGGGTTGGGTTCTCTCTTTAATGCATTCTCCTTGAAACTATAAAGTGCTTCATCTAAATCTTAATAACCAAAGGCATTCTACAGAAAAGCAGAGCGACCTCTGATGTCTTCTTTGATATTTAAATGCAGATTTTGAAGAGAAGAAACTATTTTAAGGACAAGGATGCATTTCTCAGTTCTATCTACTCAGAAACCAGAACTGACTCTCAATACCCCATTCTGTGGCTGTCATAGAATTCTCATCCATAAATTTTAAACTCTTGACCAGTATGTTATAATGCTTACAAAGGAATATTTACTTAAATTATCACATATAAAAATGGTGGAAATAAAGTCAGAGAAGACACAAGGGAATACGATTTCAGTTCTCTTAGGCTTTTAAAAATCAAATTTAGAACTGGAAGGACCCAAAACAACTCAGGTAGTTTTATAGGTGGAAGAAAATACGGTATAGGAATGTTAACTGACTTGCGAAAGGTCACAGTCCTTCAGTGTCAAAGGCCAATGAGTTTAAGCTTCATTAATTTAGTCAGATGGCCTAATTTTTATTGTTTCTATATATAATAGCAAAAATTTAGTTTTGGTGATATCACCCTTCTGTCCTTAGAAGTCCTAGGTAAATTTCGATTCATTAATTATAGGGAATACTTTATACATTTAATATATGCTAGTCATTGTGCTAAGCACATTACCTTTTTAATATTATTTAATCCTCATACCAGCTCAGTGAGTCTGAGGCAGGAGATGGTCAGGAAGGAGGAAACTCTGAAGGTGCCCTAAGGCTAAGATAAAGGACATGGATACAGGACAGAGACCCTGTTCTAAGACTGGTTGCTCCCGCTTTCTGGAAAAGCGCTGAATCACAGTGAATCATGACTGCACCTGTGCAGAAGATACGCCATGACCCCTGCTTCATTGTAATAGCATTGTAGTAAATTAACCTTGTGAGACCCCTTTCTCCAGTGGCCAATCAAAGAAAACCATGGAAGACCACATGCACAGTAGCTTTAAAGTAATATCATTACTTGTACATGTGCAATAACCTGTCTATAGGGCAAGGCAAACTTTTAATTATTGAACCTCTGCTTTTTTCAACATCCTGTGAATGTCCTTCCTTCTCCTTGAACTCTCAAGGTACTTTACCTTTTAGCTCTGAATGCCATATGAACCTCATCATCCCTTTCTGTCTCTGGAGTTCTCACATATGTGGGGTCTTTCTCTCATGTAAGGGGGCCCATACATGAGCCCATGCGTGCATATATAACCAAATTTGCTTATTTACTCTCATTAACCTGTCTCATGCTCATTTAATTATTAGATCAGCTGGAAGAACCTAAAAAGGAGAGAAAAATTTGTTCCTCCTCAACAAGTGAAAACCGTGAGCTTGAGACTGTTCTAAGCATACGTATTAATTTTTAAAACACACAACAGGAAAGAACAACTATGAAGCAGGTGTCATTTCTATCCTTATTTTACAGATGGGGAAACTGAGGCATAAAGCAGTGAATAAACTTCCCTGGGATCACAGAGCCAGTAATTAGCAGAACTAGAACATAAACCTATGCATCTGGTTCGAGAGCCAGAACCCTCAACACTACACCACATGGCCTTTCTGTACTTCCTGCACTGCCCCAAGGAGTGCACACGATGAAGGTAAAAGAAGAAATCATCATGGGCTGGAAAATGAAGAGAAGTTGCAGGGAACAGGTAAGGCCTGACCTGGGCCTGGAGGACAGAGAAGGCGAGAGAGGGAGAGAGCAGCGGAAGCCAAGAGGGGCCAAGAGTACGGGTGCCCAGGCCAGTGCGCAGGGACTGGGGTGAGCACAGCCCACCTCGGACGATGAGACTCCCTGCAAACACCGCAGGCAGCCCCGTTCCCTTCCCCGGGTCACTCCTCACCGTGTTTCAGTCAAGTGCCTCAAATCTAAATACAGGAATGTTGAACTAGAGCTGCAAAACCCTGAAAATTTAAACAGCCATAGATTGATGTAATTCTGTCTCCTGTTTACTCAACCACAAAGGCAAAGTGACCTAGACATGTCCTTTTCCCCTAAGCCTGCCCGAGTCCTCACCGGGTGTCCCCCTGGTCAGTAGGGCCCTTTAGATACCGTGGAGGAGAGAGGGAAATTGCACCCTCCCCTCAGCCCCTCTGGAGTTCTTATGACTGGACTAACAATAAAATTGACACAAAACCAGATTAACAGGAGAAAAATCCAATTCAATATATACACCCAGGAAATCATAAGTGATGCTCAGAGAAATGATCAAAGCAGAAAGTTTTTTATACCATTTAGACAAAGAAACAATAAATTTATGAGGATATGGCAGGACAATGAAAATTAGGTTTGAGTATTCATTAGTAAGACACCTAAGCGAAGTTTTGGTTTGGGCGGTAAATTATTAAAGAAGTGACAAGGTTTGTTGATACAGACTCTTCAGCCTTGAATTCCTTAACTTTGGTTGCAAGGGTGTCTGCCTCAGCATCCCCACCCCCAAGGTCCCCAAGGCAAGGGGGGCACCTTTCACAGGATTTACTTCTTGCCTTCAAGGAGACAATGTACCCTTCTATTTGCCCCCTTTTTTATTGAATTTATTGGGGTGATACTGGCTAATAAAATTATACGTGTCAGGTGTACAATTCTATAATAAATCATCTGTATACTGTATCGTGTGTTCATTATCCCAAGTCCGGTTTCCTTCCATTACTTTTCACTGTTTGCTTTTCCAGTAACTTTAATTCAAAATAATCAATATGCCAATGTTGGGTATTTGAGGGCTACTTGCCCTAGGCCCCAATAGTACCTAAAGCAGGACAGTGTCTCCCAAAGTCCCACCTCTGACCTGCTCTTTAGGATTTTCAAACTTTGTGGTCAGTACCCAGGATGCAGACCAGGCAACCACTGCTAGTGGAAGAGGTCACCTTGTGCTACAGGTGAGCACGCTTTTCCCTCCGCTTTTTGCATCCGTGAAGAATGCAGGCCAGGCTGGCCCAGCTGAGTCTCTCTATTCCATTCTTATGCTTGTTGCTGGGTGAGTGACTTAGGCGGGGGCTGTGCTGCACATCCAGGCAGCTTAGATGTAGGGCATGGAAAGGAGGAAATGTCACTTAAATCTTTACAAAGCCACCTTCTCCAACACAGGGCCCTGCAAAGCCCTCTTCCCAAGTCCTCAAGCCCACACTCTGCAGCAACTCGTAACAATAGATGTGAGTCCAGAAGCTCTCAAACACACACAGTGTCATGCACTGAGTTCACGCAGAGGCCAAGGAGGACATTTGGCAGCCTGGCTTCCTGCAGACCACGGCTCCTCCTGAAATAGATCATCTTCCTAAAGCACTGGCTGAGCTATGGTCAAAGGCCAAAGGCCCGCAGCAGAGTGTGTGGCCTAAGAAAACACAGTTGGGTGCAGTGCAGACTATGCATAACATACAGACATTATTCAGATAACGGACAGGGATTTAATGTTTGTGCAAAATGTCAACCAGTATTGCAGAAGTCAGAGATCCCTAATAACTCTGCATAATTTTTTTCAAATGCTTCTTTGGTTATGTAATTTTTTAAATGTTCTCCTAATTTCCTTCTAGATCTAAGAGTCTCACTTTGAAATATATAAAAATCTTAAGTAGGGCCCTGGCTGGGGCGTTTAGTTGGTTAGAGTGTTGTCACACACACCAAAAGGTTGTGGGTTCAATCCCTGGTCGGGGTGATACAGGGTGCAGCCGGGGGGCCCCCGAAAAAAGATTTGGAATGGTGTCCAGAATTCAGAGTGTATAGGAATATTGGAGAGACATATAAGATGCTCTCACCCCCCCCACCCCCCCACCCCTGCAAGGGGGAAGGGACAATGGAGCAGAGCCATTGAGAGCTGTTTTGCATAGCAACAGTTTTGCAGCTAACCTCTGGAATGATTATTTAACATACCTATAACCTTTAACTGGTTTCATAGATATGTTAAATAGCTGTGGCCAAGTTTGGAGCCAGGGAGAAGGGAGAGGACTTGGACTCAGGATGTAACGAGGGGCTGCGCTCCTGAGTGAGAAGGCCTGTGTGAGAGCTTGGAAAAGATGGGCTCCGGGACATGAGGGGATAACTGCCCAGGTGAGGAGAGGGCCACGCCGTTTGGGGCAGAATGGAGATCCCTGCAGCCAGGTGAAGAAGAAAGCCACATGCTTTTGGTGGAGTGCGGACCCCTGCAGCTTTGGTAGAAGAGGCCCACGCGGCTTTGGGGTGCCCCCTTTGGCCGCGTGGCCTGGAAAGCAACAGAGACTTTGACTGGAACTGGGTACAAAGGACTCTTGCCAGTGGACCATGAGAGGGTACCACAGTACTTTGGATTAACTCGAGATCCTGCACAGTGACACAGCTGACGGTGCCAGCGGCCTGCAACACAGACATGTGCTCTTTTCCTGATTTACAGTACCCGGAGTTGGGACAGTGGGAGAAGGGAGCGCTGTGTGGGTGTAGGTGTACAACCCAAAGGATTTTGCTATTTTAGTGGAGGCATTTAGGCCTAAATAGCATTAAATAAACATTTTGTTTCCTTTTCACAAATCTCTGGCATTGAGAGATGTCTTTCCAATTGGCGGTGGACAGAAGAGCCAAGTAGATATTAGTATTTTGTCCTTGGGAGGGGCCCCTGCTGTGTAGCAGTTTTGGGCATCCCTAGGTGGGCCAAATATTGTATTGCCCCTCCCTCGGACCTCTTGCTCAGTAACAGGGCACATGCCTATGTTACAGGTCTATCCCTCGTTGAGGGACATATGGGAGGCAACCCGTCGATGTTCCTTTCTCTATGTATCTTTTCCCTTTCTTCTCTCTCTAAAGTCAGTTTAAAAATACCCTCAGGTGAGGACTAAGAAAAAGTAAAAAAATAAATTAAAAAAGTCTAAATAGGGAAGTTGCCAGAGGAAGCTGAAATTCCAGCCCCAGTCATGATTCATATATATTTACATATTTACATGGATTTATTTTACTTATATTTTTCAAAGTAACATTCATAAAATAATGTTACAAAGTCACAGTTTGCTAAGTTTTCATTATCTCTGTATATGATGCCTTAGTGGACAGACAGATCTCAAAGGGTTCCTCATGCTAAACTCTTAAAAGAGGGCACCCTTGATGTTCAGGGGGAGGGCGGGTGGGGTAAAACAACCACAGGCCACGGCATCTCATAGGATCACAGCTCTTTCAGGTACGAACTGGGAGACCAGTCAAGCCCTTTAACTTCCCTGGGCCTCAGATGCCTCCGGTCTAAACAGGTCATCTTACAAGACTGTTGAAAAGATTTCAATGAGATAAGGTACGGAAATGGATCAACACAGTGCCGCCGCAAAGGCATGATAAGCAGCCATTATTAGAATAGTGATCACGGCTCCTCCAAAAACACTAAAACCCCATGGCTTACAGCCTCTATGGCGCATGAGCGCGCACACACACACAAATGAGTAAAGGGATTCGACTAGGATAAGGACAGAAAAAGGACTTGATCTCTCTCAGATTCTATCAGCCCCCTCCATCCTGGAAGGAGGAGGGAAAGGAAACACGGTATTTTCCTAGAAAGCAAAACTTTGATTTTGATAGGGGACTCAAGAATTGGAAAATATTAGTTTAAGGTAAATACTTACAAGCCTAGTAAGAAATGCATATGTTAAAGCTTTTGTTTCAAGTCCTACAGATAAGGCCCATCCTGGCTCCTGGAAAAACAGCCGACCTCCTGGGGCACGGCTAAAGATTACCGCCTGGGGACAAGTGGAGGCCTCTGGGCCTGTGTTTCACAGAGAAACACAGACCTCTGGTACTGGGAACAGCTAACTGCCCAGGACAGGAATGCTGCAGTCTCTGTCACCTAATTCTCCCTGAATTTTAAAACCCCCCACGCACCTTGTTTATTCCCTGTTATAAAAAAACGATGGCCTGGAAGGAAAATGGGAGACTATTCTTTTAGGGTACTAACCCGCCATCTTCTCAGATCGCTGGCCTTCTGAATAAAGCGCCCCTAAAGATTCAGTCTCTGCCTCTGCTCTTGGATGTGGCAGCGACAGGCAGCACCAGCCCTCGTGTCTTTTCTGGTTTCAGTTTGGCTTCCACATTTTTCTTGCTCACTGGATTCCTTTCGTTCATCTCAGACGCTCAAGTCTGATACTCAAATGTGTTGGGCAGGTTGTGCCTGCAACATGGAAGCCGCCTGAGGAGGGGGAACTGGCGTGACCTGTAAGGATGAAATCCAGCCCATGCTCTGTTCAACAACCCCTGAGCCCCTGCCCCAAGGAAGGGGGACCTTTCCCCAACTCATCCAAAAGAACAAAAGATGCCCCGACTCAAACATCAGGCACCTACCACGCACCATGCCCACACTCGTTTCTACTTCTTACAAGTGTCTGCGGTTGCCCAGCAGCAGCCCCGACCCACTATTACCAGTCATGCACCACATAACATCCCCATCAACCACACATACAACCGTGGTCCCCTAAGATTATACAGGAGCTAAAACAACTCCTATAGCTTAGTGTGTTGTACTCACCGCTGTTGTGGTGCAATGTATTATTTACCTGCTTCTGGGGATGCTGGTGTAAGCAAACCTAATTCACTGCCAGCCATAGAAAGGTACAGCACATACAATTATGTACGGTACATAATACGTGAAAATGAAAATAAACAATTATGTTACTTGTTCATGTATGTACAATACTTTTATCACTATTTTAGAGTGCATTCGCTCTTCACATCAAAAACGTTCTCTGTAAGACAGTATGCCATTTTACACAGGCAGCGGCCTCACACACCCCGTGTTTGCCCAGATTCTTGATTGCCTCATTTTCTCCTGTGCTGGATTTGATCTCATGTGTTTTTGTACAGAAAATATGCCGTACAGACTTGTAGCCTCGGAGCACCAGGCTGCACCATATGGCCGAGGAGTGTAGGAGACTAGACCGTCCAGGTTTGTTTGTGTAAGTGCACGCAGTGAAGTTTGTACGAAGAAGAAATTGCCTCACAACGTGTGTCTTGGAGTGGATCCCTGTCACTAAGCAGCATGTGACTATTCAATACCCACTAGGCAGCTTCATTGTCCTAATGACTATCCTGGCAACTTGTTTAATCTAACATTTCCATTTTCTGTGCAGCCGATTCCATTTTCTCGCTGGCATACTAACACAGTGTTACTGTATTTCCAGTCAGCAAGCCAGGTGCAAGGTAACTTTAATGTTCAACCGAAGAACAGCATTTGTTTCTGTTTTAACTCAACCGAGTGTTCCTTACAGACTCAGCACACTGTTTTGTACAGTAGGCATTTAATTCATCAAACTAAATCTAAAAAATCCCAAGCATAGGAGTCTTAACACTGCCTTTACAAACCTCACTGGCATTAGGGCCCAATTCGAAATGGTTATTTTAAGAAGTGCACTTTCCTGTCCTAAACTGAACTCGAGCCCAACTGAAAGGAAATTTTTCCACTCTACGTCTCCAGATCCTAGAGATTTTCACATATAAGACTGGATCCTCATCGAGGGTGAGAGCCAGTCCAGGCTACCCAGTGCTGAGGAGCTTGCTGGGACATGGGCCTTTCACTGCTCAAACTAGGAAGGTGTTGGAAGACCCTACCTAGGAAGATGCTCACCCCGCAGGCCAGCCCCTCACAGGTTAGCCTGGCACAGTAGGAAAAAATGCTATCAACCAAAATATAAATTCTGTAGAATTTGAAGAAAAAAATGCTTCATTTTCCTCTTCTGGACACACACACACACCCCTCTTGATTTGTGACTTGTTATTCCTTATCTATAAAAACTTAATCAAAACAAGCATTTGTCTGGTAGACAACATCTACTCATTGGTTGAGCTTGTTAATTCTGAGAACTAGAATTTTCTCACCCACACTTCCCAGCTATCCACCAAATTTTTTCTACTTGAATAAGCCAATATAAGGTATTCTTTATAGCATCATTTTATTAAAGTAATAAAAAGGAAAGGAGGACAGGGAGAAACAAGGATTTAATAACCATTAATACTGTACTGAGTCCTTTGTATGTGCTTCTGTTTGCATAGGTAGCTAGTTAGTTATTAATAAAGGGAAGGGGCGAATGGAATCAGAAATTAAGTCTAATTAAGTAGGAAGCTGAAGCATTCACAACTCCCCAGGGGACAACCACATCCTCTGCCAAATGAATGCTAATCCCTGAGGGGGCAGGAAGAACCAGCTTTCCAATCTCCCCAAGGAGCCAGCCTGTTGGGGGAAGTGGATAAAACAGCAGGGAAAATTCCTTTGCTGGGGGCATGCCCAGTAGAAGCCAAGACAACGCAGGGGAGGGAAGCGCACAGGCAGTAAAACCAGATGATGAAGCAGAGCTTTGAGGCATGTGCAGTAGGAGTCAAAATGGCAACATAAAGGGGAGGAGTATAGCCTGGAAAAATCTGGGGAATACACTGGATTGGATAAGGGCATAAAATCCTGGAAGATCCAGGAAGGGGACTAGATCAGGGGAGGGCCCAGCACAGGCCCACAAAGATTTAGGAAGAAGCTGGTTCATGTTGAAAGACAGCTTACCCCTTCCCAAATCCAGACATGTAATCAAAGCTTAACAAACTCCTGGGGCTCATTGGTTTCTTCACTCTCTTTCTCTACTGCAGCCGCGAGCCTAGACAGAAGCATGCAGCCGCTCAGACTGGTGCACAGCAGAAGCAGAAACTATGCTGGACTGCGGAGGCCCAGGGTGATGGCATTACAGCTCTGGACCCTGCCCCTCCTGGTGGGCACTGGTGCTCACCAGGCCCACGACTTCTTCTGCAGCAAGACAGAGCTGAGCCACCTGGTCGTGGGCGAGATATCAGGCTCCAGGGAGCAGTACTTTGTTTTCGCTCCAACCAATCTTGCCACTACACCTTAAGTCTTCCTATGTGTGGGTTCCCAAAATGCATTTCCCATGACTCTACAAAAGGATCCTGTTTCCACCAGCAATACTTCTACTGGCCAAAGATGAACACATAAGCATCAGTGAGAATCAAATAGGCAAATAAAGCAAAAGAAACAAGCATTTGTCCTGTGTTGCCTATATGAACTGAACCCCTAGGGTAACTAAATATTTCATGAAGCAATGTCTCCTTTGGTACATATTCTGTCTAATAAATGAAGAAAGAATGATAGAATTAGAATAGCATAAATTTTCAATCCCTATGAAATAATAAATTTAGGCTTATGGCAAACTCACTTCACAGAAAGAGAAACAACCAGAATCGTTTACTTTCTCCTGGAAGTACACAACACCATCTAGGAAGTATTCTAGTCAAAAATCGAAAGCCTGAATGCAATAGAATCTCTAGATCTAGCTATCAATTTGCAGGAAAGACAGCAGATAGAACACATCAATTGACATCATGGAGATGAAATCACCAAAACACAGACTTGAGGAAGCACTGATGGACATAAAACAAACAAACAAACAAACAAAAAACCCCAAACAAAAGCAAAACCTATGGCAAAAGTGAGAACTACAAAAACTCAGCAAGAACACTGCATTCCAACCAAGAGACTTGACCACACTTCAAGGTCTTCCAGCTGCAGCCTAGCGCAGGGACGGCGCAGCCTCCTGGCGACCTCTAAAAGAGCTCGGAGGGAGATGTCAAAGGATTTACTGTTTTGTTCCCGTTAACACCTGAAGATAGGCCCCTGATTCCCTTTCTCAGAGCGTTTACTAAAAAGGTTTTGTAATCGCAAATCTTTCCTCAGTCCTTTGGACATGCGTATGTGTTTCCTACAACCCAGGGGGTGTCTTCCTCAAGGATCCGAAAGCCATTCTTTTGAAATGTAATTATCGGAAAGGATAGGGCCTCTGTTTCCCAGTCCTGGGAGGGCAGACGTCTGGCTTCCAAAATTGCCAGCTTGCAGACACATGTGTCTCATCTCATTTTCACCCACCAACCCTTTGCCTTTTTCCACTGGAGTCTCCACTCTCCCCCTCCCTACCTCACTCTCCCTTTCCGAGGCCCAGTCACCCCTGCACATGGAGGAATTGAGTCCCCTACCGTCAGTAGTTGCTGAATAGAATCTGTTTTCACTGCTTTGATGTCTGGCTCTGTTTATCTTTGACAAAAGAAAAAACAGGTAGCATAGAAAGGGAGAAACTGTGATGTAACAGGACGTTAAAAGCACACCAACCAATTTAAATGTATAGATGTTGCATGTATTCTGTCTAGAACAAGTAAAAATATGAAAAAAGGAAAATCTCATGACTAATTAGCTACTTGATAAAATTAAGAATGTTTTCTATTAGAGTGCTGTCATAATTGTATTTTAAAAGAGGAGTCCTTTTATTTTAATGTCTTATTGACATGTGTATAATGAAGTGATATGATGTCTGGGATTTGCTCCCAAATAATTTGAGGGTGAAAAGGGGGCTGATAATTGTGGAAGGTAAAAGATGGGTACATGAGGGTTCATTATATTCTTTTATCTAACTTCTACATGTTTGGAATTTTCCATAATATGTATGGTCCTTTAAGAAATTAGGGTTGCTATTTAACAAAGGATTAGTATCTATATTATATTTAAAAACCCTCCAAACTCAACAGGAAAACATTTAAATCAAATAAGCAATTCAATTAGAAAATAAGCAAAGGATAATGAAATGACATCATGCTATGGAATATATATAGATGGTCAATAAACACAAGACAAGTCATTTGGTGTCACTAGCCATTAGGAAAATGAAAATAAGACGGCAATGAGATAACACAGACATCTCTGCACGCCTTTTAGAACACCTCAAATAAAAAACAGAGACAACACCAAATTCTGGGGAGCATCCAGAAAAACTGGATCTCTTCTCCATTGTGGATGGAACATGAAATGGTGCAGCCAGTCTGGAAAATTGTTTGGCAGCTTCTTAAAAAATTGTAACATATACTTACCTTGTGACCTTGCAATTCCACTCCTGGGCATTTATCCCAGAGAAATGAATATTTATGTCCACACAAAACCTGTGCATAAATGTTCATAGCAGTTTGTTTATAATAGTCCCCACTCCCTTCCCCCTAAAAATCACACTACAATAAAAAGGAATAAACATGATACATACACTAACTTGGATGGATCTAAAAGACATTATGCTAAAAGAAAAAAGCCAATCTCAAAAGGCCACGTACTGTATGATTTCATTAATATAATGTTCCTAAAGTAGCAAAATTATAGAGATACAAGCAGTGGTTGTCAGGGCTTAGGATTTGTGGCAGAGTAAAGAGAGACAGCATAAGGCACATGTTTGTATTGACAAAATAATCCAGTATCCTGATGCTGATCTGCTTAAATGAACCTCCAGGTATGATAAGACGACTCAGAACTATACACATACATGGTACCAATGACAATTTCCTGAGTCGGATCTTGTACTATTAGCTCTAGATACAATGTAAGCTTTAAGGGTAACTGGGTGAAGGTGACTGGGACCTTTCTGTATTACCTTTGGTCTTCCTGTGACTAAGCATTTTAAAATAAAAAGTTGTGTGTGTGTTTTTTTTTAAATCAAGCTGATCTCATTCTTAAGCCCATGTCTCTCTTCCTAGTCCATGATGCCTCAACACTAAAGAACATTAAGCTCAAAGCAAGAGCAGCTGTTAAAAACTCACATTACTCAGCATCTGCAATTAGCTTATTTCACAAAGGAGCTTAGTACAGGCTGAATTTGGTTACTGTTGGCAGCAACTGAATTATCAGAACTGGCTTCCTTCCTTTAATATTCAGTTGCCCAGAGGGTTTCAAACTGCAGAGGGTTTACAACTGAAATCAGTGGAAACTCTGACTTTTAAGAAGCGAAGTCAAACATATTTACATCACTCTTGCAAAAAAAAAAAAAAAAAAGCATCCAGGAACTTAGTATGAGATTTCCAAAAAGTAGGAGATACTAAAATTAAGATAAATGTTGTTGTACCAAATCAGAGAAAAGTAATATAAAGAAAACCCTCTATCATCTGAACCTAAATAATACTCATCAAACTCCACACAAACCTCAACAACTAAAAATGTCTCTGCATATAAAACCTGTAGTCAACTGTGTGTAACATAAATAAACACTAAATTATGACCTCTCTTGCCAGGTTGTTTCTGTAAAGTGCTGGTAAATTAACTACAGTTTTCTCTTTTAGACAGTCCAAAAATTCAGAGAAAACAAAAAGTCCAACAAAAGAAGGGAAATAAAGAGAATTTAAGATACCTAAAGGGTGAAAACTTTGCAAACAGTCTCTCATGATCATTAAAGATTTGGGATGTTTGCACTAACAGGGTAGCTACATGTAAGCTGAATAATTAATTTATTTCTTATCATTTTCATAGGGGAAAAACAGTATTGGCAGGACACAGTGGTTAAAAAATAAACACCTCTGTGTTTTCTCCTTTTGGGGTAAAACATGGGATTTCCAGAAAAGTTTTATTCATAATTACTAATTAGAGAAAAAGAACACTAAAAAGAAAATTACCCCAAGTGTTTGTAAACTCCTAACAGCTTGAGATAATCATAAATAATTTCAGATCTTCTCATATCAGAAGAAATATATGTACTTTATCTCATTTGACAACATACATCACATCCAAAGATGACAATTATAACAGCAATAACGACATGGCTTACTCTTTCATTTTGATCCTAAATTGCTTTGAACAGATTTACATCTAATTCACTTCCTAATGTTAAGAAATACCAAAATTAGTGTCTTTGAGAAGTGTTTTGTTTACTTACTGTTTTGACCCTCTTCCTCATTCTCAAATATACATTGACTAGATATTGGTCTGAATGGTCCAGTGTCTCTGGTTGTAGAGACAGACCTGGATCCAGAGACTGACTCTCCTACTTCCTAGCCATGAGCTACAACCACAGTGAGTGTCAAGGAAGAAAATACAGTGAGTGAGAGTACTTAGTATAAGGTCTGAGATACACACCCAAACAGGCAACATACACACTGTGGTCTACCATTATTGTTTTCTAACACTGTTAGTGCCAACGACTGGTTATAGTGAACATACAGAATTTTTCTCATTCAATAGTTATGCAGAAAATGTGTAAACAAGTCCCTTGTTTTGTATGCCATGCTATTTTTAATAAAACTCCAAGAACTTTTTTTCCCCACTTGCTACAAACAGTGTTTTTTATTGCCAATCTAAGAAACTGCTTTTTAAAGAGTAACTGCGCATAGGATAAGATCATATCTTTCCAATACATATTTTTACTTTTTCAACTAAAATGCATTCACAGACCGTAAATTCAACTTAGTTCAACTGCAAGAAGAGGTTTTCCTAATTACGTATCAAATATATCATTCAGCAGCAGCAAAATAAATCCATTAGGACCATATTATTGGCAAGAGATTCAGGAAACAAATCCCCAGGCATAGCACAAAATAGTCTACATTTTAGAATTTAAAACTGCCCTGTTTATTTTTATATATTTTGGCATGTGTTTCTTCGTTCAAATGCAGTAGTATAGTATTCCTTATTTCCAAATTTATTTCAAAAAGAAAAAAGCTTCCTTGGAAGTCTTATAATTATGAATAAACTACTACTAAATATAATACATGAAGACGTTTGTGCTTAAAGGTTTATGTTTTCCTTTGCTACCTAAATTAAAATTAGTTGTTTAAAAACAACAAAAACGTACAAAAATAAAATCCCATTCTATTTATTTATGGTTCTACAAAAAAAAACTCACAAACCTGACCACTGATTTTAAAAGAGCAAGTTATTATTTTAAGAAGGATTATTATGCTGAAAACATAACTGTCAACCAGAAAAGACAAACAGGCCTGGTATGCAATACAGCAAGTAATATAACAGTGAAGCTTAGTAAAGGAGTAGAATTATTTTTGAAACTTATTTTCAGTGTTATGCTATACATTCTGACAAAACTGATAGGGAGACCCATGATACAAGATTAAATCAAGCAAGTGTAAACTCTAAATGGGTTCCCTCCTTTATAAATAAAGTAGACTAGGGCACCTGCAGAAGGTGAACAAACTACTCCTCCACCTCACATTTACTCTGGTCTAAAACTATAGACGACTACATAGCAGGAATGTTTAACAAACAAGGTGAGCCTGGCATGTTCACCCTCTCGGCTCTAAAGGCTGCATCATTATCCTCTCACCACTCAACAGCTATTGAATTCTTCTCAACTCAATCCAGCATCTGCTCAAGTCCCCAAACTAAAACTTCTACTAAAACAATGAAATACTCTAACCCACTTTTAGTCTTTATCTTACTAGACATCTTGGCCACATGTGACATTGTTTATCAAACTTTCTTGGAAATCTCTAATCTCTTGGATTCTTTCAAAACCTTCATCTCTAGCTCACTTTAAACATTTCACCACCCTTTCTTAACGCTCTTCTGTGGCTTTTCTTCTTCTACCCACCCTGAATATGCCCTTTCATCATTAACATATTTTATTTTCCTGTTAAACATTATCACTACACGACCTCAATCACTTTCAGGAGGGAACAATTTAATTTGTATACTTTGCTGACCTCTTTGGTATAAATACTCCCTTCGTGGCTGATGCCAGGTCACCCACGTGATGGCCCTGGAGACGAAGTTCCGAACAGGTACACAAGAAACGGGCTCTCGGACCCAGCAGGCGCCTGCCCCGGGCCACGCCCACATCTCCTGCCAGACATCCTCTCTGAGCTTCAGCTTCACACATCAAACCACCTCTCCTGGAAATAAGTTTTCTGCAATTCCAACTCAACACTTTTCATCTCTAAATCCCCTCCTCTTATATTTTGTATCATACCTGACCTAGATGTCAGACAACCATATCCGATTCCTACTTGTTCATCAGCTAGAAAATCCAGTTCAGCTATAGACATCTTATCTCTATAAAGGTTAATTGAAGTTTTTTGGTCTTATTGCCATACCTCATTAAACAAATCAATGTATTTTCACCAAATTTGAAGTTCATGTGGTATGACCAGAATTTAAGTATGGATTGCAGCATATTTTAGTATATATTAGTCTATTTGTTATAAAGAAAGAAAATGAGAAAGAAGGGAATGCACTTCCTAACCATTGAAAGTGAACCCATAAATGTACAAGGAATGATGTAATTAGAAAATCACCAGTTAGCAACCATAGTGTAGTAAATGAAGCAAGAAAGAAAACATTAGTGGATTTCAAAACTGTTGGATGGAAGCATATTCACAGTCTCAAAACTGATCCACAAAATATATATTTATTAATTACAAAAGGGGAAAAATAGCTACACAGTAGGGATACCTAGTCGATACCACCTTAAGTAAATGATCAAACTTAACACCATCAGTCATGTGACAAACTAACACCTTGTGTCTCTTGCTGTATCCACTGAGAAGGACACAAGAATTCTGTTGTATTCCTGGCAGGAATACATAGCCTGAATCTACTCTTGACAAAATGTTAGACAAAGCTGCCCTGGCTGGTGTAGCTCAGTGGATTGAGTGCCTGCCTGTGAACCAAGGGGTTGCAGGTTCAATTCCTGATTGGGGCATATGCCTGGGTTGCTGGTTAGGTGTCTAGTGGAAGGTGCATGAGAAGTAACCACACATTGATGTTTCTCTTCCTTTCTTTGTCTCTTGTTTCTTTCCCCTCTCTAAAAATAAATAAATAAAATCTTTAAAAATATATAGAACAAACCCAACCTAAGGAACATTTTACAGAATAATTGGTCTTATAATAAGTCTCAATATCATAAGAGAAAGAAAGAATGATGAAATGTTGTAGATTAAAGGAGACTAAGGCATGCCAAGGGAACACACTATTAATAATTTATAGCACTTGAATTAGGTCTGTAGACAGAGACTAATACTGCCTTAACATTAATTTACTGATTTTGATAATGTGGTTATGGGAAAGAATGGCCTTATGTATTAGTCAGCTACGATTGCTATAACAAAATACCATAGACTGGGTGCCTTCAACAACAGAAACTTATTTCTCACAGTTCTAGAGGCTAGAAAGCCAAGATCAAAGTGCCAACAGGGCTGGTGTCCGGTGAGGCCACTACTCCTAGCTTGTAGGTGGCTTCCTCCTCACTGTGGCCTCTGTGCTGTGAGCCCTGGTGTCTCTTCCTCTTAATACGAGGATACCAGTCCCATCAGACTAAGGTCCCATGCTTATAACCTCATTTAGCCTTAATTATCTAATTATAAGCTTTATATCAAAATATTAACACATCGGGGCTAGGGCTTCAACATATGAATTTAGAGTACAAGTCAGTCCATAATACTTCTTCAGGAAAGCAAGGGTAAAACATCTGGGGGGGGGATGGCATTATGTATTCAATTCTTTCCAATGGCTTAAAAAATAAAATAGATAGATGGATATAAAATGATAAAGTAAATGTAGTAAAATGTTAACATTTGTTTGAGGAATGCAGATGAGGTGTATAATATTCTTGAATATTTGAAGTTTATCAAAATATTTAAAAATCTCAGTTATAAAGCATATACACAATCTTAGTACTTTGATAGTCCTAAGATTTTTTTAAAAAAGAGATCAGGGCCTTGGCTGATGTAGCTCAGTGGATTGAGCGTGGGCCTATGAACCAAAGGATGGTGGTTCGAGTCCCAGTCAGGGCACATGCCTAGGTTGCAGGCCAGTTCCCAGGAGGGGACGCATGAGAGGCAACCATACATTGATATTCCTTTCCCTCTCTCCTTCCCTTCCCCTCTAAAGACAAATAAATAAAATCTTTTAAAAAAGAGAGATTAGGGTATAAGAAAATTATTTGAATAACAGTGTTAAAATGGCATATTACCCAAAGCAATATACAAATTTAATGTAATCCTCATCAAAATCCTAATGTCATTGTTAAGAAAATACAACAAAAAATCATCAGATTTGTATGAAAACACAAAATACTTCAAATAGCCAAAGCAATCTCGAAAAAAAAGAACAAAGCTGAAAGTATCACATTACTTGACTTCAAATTATACTACAGAGCTATGATAATCAAAACAGCATGGTATTGGCAGAAAAACAGATGCACGGATGAATGGAACAGAATTGAGAGCCCAGAAATAAAGCCACATGTATAGGAGCAAAGGATATTTGACAAAGGGGCCAAAAATACACAATGGAGAAAAGAAAGTTTTTTGAACAAATGTTGCTGGAAAAATTGGAAAGCCACATGCAAAAAACGAACACTAGATTACAGTGTGTCTCTGTGTACAAAAATTAATTCAAAATGCATCAAAGACCTAAATATAAGACCTGAAACAATAAATTATGTAGAAGAAAACACAGGTACTGAACTTATGGACCTCAGTCACAGAGAACATTTTATAATTAGACCACAAGGGTAAGGGGATTAAAGGCAAAAAAATAAATGACTGGAACTATATCAAACTAAAAAGCTTCTGCACAGCAAAAGAAACTGACAATAAAACAAAAAGGCAACTGACTGAATGGGAGGTGATATTTAAAACAACAGCTCTTAAAAAGGACTAATTTCCAAAATATATGAAGAACTCACACTAATCAACACCAAACAAACACACAATCCCACTAAAAAATAAACAGAGGACCCGAACAGATACCTCTCCCAAGAAGGCATACAAATGGCCAACAGAGATATGAAAAGATGTTCAACTTCACAAGCTCCTAGGGAAATGCAAATCAAAACTATAATGAGATACTACCTCACACCTGTAAGAATGGACATTATCAACAAGACGAATAATAAACAAGTGTTGGAGAGGTTGTGGAGGAAAGGGAACCCTCATTCACTGCTAGTCGGAATGTAGACTGCTATAGCCCCTATGGAAAACAGTATGGTAGTTCCTCAAAAAAATTAAGAATAGAGTTGCCACATGTCCCAACAACCCCTCTCCTGAGTACCTACCTCCGAATCTTTAAAACATGTATTGTCAAAGATATATACACTCCTGTGTTCACTGCAGCATTACTGACCGTGGCCAAGACATGGAAACAACACAAATGTGCTTCCATAAAGGGCTGGACAACGAACATGCGGTGCACATACACTATGAAATACTACCCAGCCGTAAGAAAAGACAAAATGCTGCCATTTGTGACAACGTGGATGGACTTTGAGAATATCATGCTAGATGAAATGTCAGTCAGCAAAAGTTAAGAACCATATGACTTCACTCAGGTGTGGGGCATAAAAACTGAAACTCTTGGGCACAGACAACAGTGTGGTGGTTACCAGAGAGAAGGGAGTGGGGTGGAGGCTGATATATAGCGATGGAAGACAGTTGATTTTGGGTGGTGGGCACACAGGGCAACATACCGATCTTGTATCATCGAAATGTACACTTGAAACCTACATGATTCTATTAACCCATGTCACCCTAATAAAGTTAATTTAAAAATATAAGAAAACATGCTGGGAACACCGAAGATAAACAGTGTCAAATATGAGCCTCTAGTCAAACATTACCAGACAGGGCACCCCAGGCTGCAAGTGCTTATTTATGACAGTGCTGCTCATCACTGTACAATTCCATGTGACATGTTCCAGAGAGCACAGCAGCAGGGACTGGATAACTTAAGGGTGGTTAATAGTCTTTCTAAGCAACCAGGGTTGACCAACAATGAATATGTTCTCAAATTCCTTCCCTCCTCTCTGCATAACGTCTCAAAGACTAAGTAGTGACCCATATCTCATTCCTCAAATTAAATTACAATAACTAGTATGAAGTCCCATATTATACCTCTAAAACTTCCTCTGCCTTTTTGATTCTACCAAGAAAGTTGGATCTCAGATAACCAAAAAAGAGGGTTTCCATACATCTGCTCCAAGCTAGGGTCTTAATACGCCATTATCTGGTGCTATCTCTGCCACGATGGGGCAGGCAGGTGAGGTGCAGGTCCTCTATCAGCTCAGCCAGGTATTTATATATTTGGCCAGGCACTGTGGTCCATTCCAGTCAGGAGGCTTCTTGCCTAAAACCTAATGCTCCAGTTATGGAATACAGCTGCCTGTGGGGATCACACATATACTGTCTCTTTTATTATTTACTCATAACAGGACTTTGAAGTTAGGACTGTCCTCATTTCACAGATGAGAAAACAAAGACTTTACACTGCTAAGTAAAAACACAGGAAACCAATAGCTTTATTTTATGACAGAGTCTGCCCTCCCTCCAGTATCCATTCTCCCATTTTCTTAGTAACAGACACACAATTTTTAGCTGGGCACATTGCTGACCAACTAAAAGATTAATATTTCCCATCCTCTCTTAGGACCAAGGAGATATAAGCAAAAATGTCAGGTGGATCTACTAAGAGATCTTAAAGAGCTGATAAGAACCCTATTTTGTGTCCTACCTCAACCCTGTCTTCTTGAACTTGAGTGTAATGACCAGAGTGCCAGTAACTATTTTAGATTATAAAGGTGAGGGTCATTACCTAGTGGTAGAAGATCAGAAAACTTGAAAAAAATCTGGCAAAACAAAGAGAATCGCACAAGTTTGTGGAGCCACAATACCAACTTTAAGCTGTCTCCCTCTAGAGTTCATTTAAATGGAGAAAAGCAAGCTACCACCTTGCTTAATCCCTGGTTTGTTGTTGTTTATTTTCACTATAATAGCTGAACTTCTACCAAATTTTTTCTTCTAATGAAATATATATAAGGTGGCTGGTTCTGGACTCTGAATCTTATTCTCTGTCTTTTATAACTTTTACAAGGTACAAAGATGAGGAGACTGAGGCACACAGATTTTTAATACTTCCCTGAACATCAAGAACATACATTCATAATACAAGTCTAGATGTATTAAGGATAATAGTGATTACTTTCTGGGCTTGTTAGATGAATGAGTGCGTAAATGTGCCCCCTTTTGTGTTCCTAGAATTTGTCCGCTCTCATCCTCTGTGCAAGATCCCTTCCCTCCAGAAGCCACTCCTTCTCCAACAGCTTGCTCAGATGCCATGGAGAGAGACATTACCCCGCCTGGCTCTCCTGTCTCTATTGTGTGGTAACAACGGTGTGTTCTTGAAAATGAAGTTGATCACGTGGAAGATAGTTGCATATTTAACCATGTCCTTTAACTGAACAAGACTGCATCCACCAACTGCTATATCCATATTTATACATATCGCTGCTGGCCCTGTTTGATAATTCAATAGATAATGTTATAAATGGATATCTTTTGAAACCAATTCTTCCCATAAACAATTTGCCAAAGTGACTTTCATCACAGTGCAAACTGGGTCATCTCAGAGCCTCTTAGAGAGGTTTCTTTGTTGTTGTTTTTTTGTAATAGTTAGTAAAAGGGCTTGGTATTCAGTTCTAGTGAAAAGAATAATGAACTCAGAGGAAGGATCTGCTGTAATTAGTGCCTTCTTCATTTTAAACATATTGCTTTTCTTATGAGATGAGATGAAAGAAAAACATGTTTGCATCTCAAAACAGGCTAAACCAAACACTATGTAATATATGAATTAGGAATCCTAGTTTATTTATAACCTCAATTACTAAGGGAAGTTGCTTTTGCATCTTATCTATGAGATGTGACAATAAAGTGATGAGGTCAGTTTTTTACTTGGTTCATAAACTATCAGTGGAATTTCCACTGATGGAAATTCCAAAATATTGATACATCTGAGGAATTGCAAAATGGATAAAATAAGTTTATATCCAAGATCACTCATTTCAAAACATAAAATATTCCTTTATATATGTTCTGATCTATATATTAAAACTATAATCATATTACTTGATCTTCACAGCTCATATAAACACATAGTTTAATTTGGTGACAAAAAGAATTAAGCATCAAAAAGTATGTGTGTTTTCCTATTCTTTAAGTTTTTCAAGAAACTCTTTCAAATGTGAATATATATTTAATTTTACTATGTTTTGAAAAATCTTTATGGTACCCTTAAGACCAGGATTAAATAACTGGTTTAAGATGAAAACTCTGTTTTGGGAAAAAGAAATATGGTCCAAATGAAAGAACAGATAAAATTTTCAGAAAAAGAACTAAGTGATACGGAGATCAACAACCTATCAGAGGCAGAGTTCAAAACACTGGTAATCAGGATGCTCAAAGAAATGGTTGAGTTTTATCACAAAATTGAAGCATAAATGAAGGCCATGCAAAGTGAAATAAAAGAAAATATACAAGGAATCAACAGTGAAGGGAAGGAAACTGGGACTCAAATCAACAATTTGGAACAGTAGGAAGAAATAAACATTCAACCAGAACAGAATGAAGAAACAAGGACTCAAAAAAATGAGGAAAGGCTTAGGAACTCGTGGGACAATTTGAAACACTTCAAAATCTTAATTATAGGGGTACCAGAAGGAGAGGAACAACAGCAAGAAATTGAAAACTTATTTGAACAAATAATGAAGGAAAACTTCCCCAGTCTGGTGAAAGAAATAGACATGCAAGTCCAGAATGCTCAGAGTCCCAAAGAAATCAGATCCAAGAAGAAACATACCAAGGCACATCATAATTAAATTACCTAAGATTAAAGATAAGGAGAGAATCTTAAAAGCAGCAAGAGAAAAGGAGAGTGTTACCTACAAAGGAGTTCCCATTAGACTGTCAGCTGATTTCTCAAAAAAAACCTTTACAGACAAGAAGGGGCTGGAAAGAAATATTCGAAGTCATGAAAGGCAGGGACCTACATCCAAGATTATTCTATCCAGCAAAGCTATCATTTATAATGGAAAGGCAGATAATGTGCTTCCCAGATAAGGTCAAGTTAAAGGAGTTCATCACCACCAAACCTTTATTATATGAAATGTTAAAGGGACTTATCTAGGAAAAAGAAGATGATCAACACTATGAACAGTAAAATGACAACAAACTCACAACCATCAACAACTGAACCTAAAAAACAAAACCAACTAAGCAAACAACTGGAACAAGAACAGAATTTCAGAAATGGAGATCACATGGAGGGTTACCAGTGGGGAGTCAGAGAGAGAGAATGGGGGAAAAGGTACAGAGAATAAGAAACATAAATAGTAGGCACAAAACAGACTGGGGGAGGGTTAAGAATAGTATAGGAAATAGAGAAGCCAAAGACCTTACATACCTGACCCATGGACATGAACTAAGAGGGAGTGGAATGCTGGAGGGAGGAGGGATGCAGAGTGGAGCGGAATAAAAGGGAGAAAAAAATAGGACAAATGTAATAGCATAATCAATAAAATATACTTTAACAATTTTTTTTAAAAAGAGAAAACTCTGTTTTCTCATGACTGTTCAGCTGACTTTCACCTGGAGACAAAACTAAGGAAACAAGTCTCGGTCATTCAGGTGTTAGCATTCTCAGAGGGGTATTTCAGGAGGTTTCATTAGACATTGTGATTATGTGTTAAGTTGTGTGACTCATGAGCCCAAAAGCAAAAAAATAAATAAATAAACCTACTTTCCCAACATGCTGTACTAGGGTCTGTGATGAAGAATGCTGAGGCGGAGAAAGGAAAAGAGTGAGTGGGCTGCACAGATGAAAGTGTGTTCGTAGAAAAACAAAGACGTGAAATTGGGGACTATTCAGACCCAATGCGATGAACTTTAAGAACTTAAATTTAAGTTATGGTAGTGTGGCCGAGCGGTCTAAGGTGCTGGATTAAGAACTTACATTTATAATGCAAGTCTGGATGTTTTAAAGTTAATAGTAATTACCTTGTAGGCTTGTTAGATGATGAGTGATTGTGCCCCCTTCTGTATTCCTAGAATTTGTCTTCTCTGTCCTCTCTAGAGGATCCCTTCCTCCAGAAACCTCCGACAGCTTGCTCAGTGGCCATGGAGAGAGCGATTACCCTGCTTGGATCTTCACATCTTTATTATCTTTATTGCATGGTAACGACCGTGTGATGTTGAAAATGCTGGACATCAGCGACCACAGAAGGCCTGATGCCATGTCCTGAAGGTGGCAGATCACTACAGGGAAGGGCATAACTTTCTTTAATCTTAATAAATCAAAGAAAGAAGCTGTGTAATGGATAGCAACTCAACAGTACTCTCAGCTCATGAGCACATTTTGATCTCAATGATTTCAGTTTACACTGTCATTACTCTTCACAGAGAATATACAGATTGTTACCAATGGTCTTGATGTACTTGTGTCTTTTGTATCTTCACTGATTTGTTATAACAGGATTTGGCTTCCCAAACAAGACACTTTTTTCCTTTTAATAAGCTCTTCTCTTTTTTCCATAATCGTTCATCTACTTTTTACTCATAACTTTCCCTCACCATCCTCTTTATTTCATTTTCCTTACTAATCCCTCTTATCATCTTTTCCTCTTTGCACTGTGCATTCTATGCCATTATTGGTCAGGAAAAAAAATACACAATTGGGTCTTGAAGACCAACGACAGCAGTTAAGAGGTTAAGTTCACCTGAATCACCACAAAAGACAGAATCAACATCACTAGTCATTAGCCAAAACAAGACACCACTTCACACCCCATAGTGTGCCCACAACCAAAAGACAGACAGACAGCAATAAATACTGGTGAGGATGTGGACTAATTGGAGCCTGTGCACACGTTACTGGTGGGAAACGTGAACTGGCACAGTCAGTGTGGAAATCAGTTTTGCAAAAATAAAAACATTAACTTACTATGTAACCCAGCATTTCCCTCCTAGGTGTTATCCCCTCCTCTAAAAAAATAAAAACATATGACCATACAAACACTTATGTGCAAATGTATATAGCAGGATTATTGATAACAGATCAAAATGAAACTGTCCAAATGTCCACTAACTGGTAAATAAATAAATAAAATACAACTGAATAATATTGGGCAATAAAAACAAATGAAATGATATATGCTAATATATGGACAAACCTAAAAAAATTATGCTAAGTTAATGAAGGCCAATACAAAAGAATACTTATTTTATTATCACACTTAGAAGAAATGTCCAGAAAGAGTAAATCTACAAAAACCAGATGAGTGGTTGCCTGGGGCTGGGGCTGCTGGGATTGGGGATGAGGATTGACTGCAAATAAGCCTGAAGGGTCTCTTGGGGATGGAGGAAATGTTCTAAAATTGGATTGGAACAATGTTTGCACAACTCTATAGTTATTTAAAAGCACGGTAGTATATATTTAAAATAGGTAGATTTTATAGTATGTAAATTATAAGCCAATAAAGCTTTAAAAACTCTATAAGAGTATTACTTTTATATAGTAGTGGTAAATATTAGTATGACAGAAATCTACTCAGTGGATTCCATTGTAAAGCTAGAGATAACTTTTCCATGAAAGACAAATCTGACAGCCTGTGTTGAAAAGGTGTTAAAATGCCCAGGCAGATTCATAGCATGTTACACAGGGTGGGGCAAAAGTAGGTCTATAGTTGTTTGTATGGGAAATAATACAATAATTAATAATATAAGAATAAGACTGTGTTTTGCCTACTTACAGCTGTAAACACACATTTGCCTCATCCTGCGTGTTATACTTTAGTTTTCTTAGAATTTATAGAACAGACTGAAATACTGCCTTCATGTATATCCTCCAGCTTAACACTTCATCAAATTCCAGCCTTTAGGTTATCGATTCCACCTTTTTTTATATTATAATCATGCACCACATAACCACTTTCAGTCCCCCATTGACTGCACGTAGAATGGGGCTCACTGTCATAACGTTGTAGGAAAAGGCATGCCTCGCGTGTTCATGGTATGCTTGTCTAAACAAACCCACTGCACTGACGGTGGTACAAAAGTACAGTGCACACAGTTACCTAAGGTCCATGATACTTGATAATGATAATACATGTTTATGTTACTGGCCTATGTATTTACTATATTATACCTTTATTACTATTTTAGAGTATATTCTTTCTACTTATTTTTTTTTAAGTTTGCTGCAAACCAGCATGCTGGGTAATGCCAGCAACAGCCTCATATCTCCTGTTTGCTGAGTCTTTTGATTGCATCATTTTCTCTTGTGCTTGAATTAATCTAGTGTCATTTTGTACACTAACAGGCTGGACAGGCTCATAGCCTAGGAGAAGCAGCCTACACCATACAGCCTGGGTTTACATGTAATACACAATATTCAAGGGACTTTGGTTGAACCTTACACATATTAGTTTAGTGTGGCTGCCATAACAAATTACCACAAATTTGCTCGCTTAAAACCACAGAAATTCACTCTCTCACATTTCTGCAGGCCAGAAACCTGAAATCAAGACTTTGGCAAGGCCACACTCTTTCTGGAGGCTCTCGGGGAGAATGCTTCTTTGAATCTTCTGGCTTCTGGAGCTGTAAGCATTCCTCATCTTCCTCGGTTTGTGACTACATCACTCCAAACTGTCACTCCACTCTCGTATCACCTTTTCCTTTTTTGTCTCTTATAAGAACATTCATCACTGGATTTGGGGCCCACCTGGGTAATCCAGGGTGATTTCATCCAGGGATTTGGACAAGAACATAACTTTTGGGGGCAGGAGCACCCTCAAACTCACTATACTATGTAATCTAAAGATTAATTTTGAAGTATTTTTAAAAGTTTGACAATACCCACGTTAAGCAGCTTTGCCACCCTACTAATTTACTTTTGTCAGAGAAAACTGTTTCTTTTATTTACCTGTGTCTTCACCTAAATTCTGGTAGTAGATTTTGTGATGGGATTGACTATGACCTAACAGGAAAATAGGCAGCAACCTTTCCTGACTGAGTAAACATAAGTCACTACTGAAGCATGAGCCAGCTGCAATTAATCTCCCAAGCTTTTAAATTTTTCCAAATTTTCCTTTTGATTGATAGCAGTTATATTGCATGGTTCCTATAACTCTCCAGTAGTGTTTTTCCAAAGGAGATATATTTAAATATATCCTGAACAGGAATAAAATATTGTGATTAACTATGAAACAATAGGAAAAGATATTTCACTCTTATCTAGACATTTTATCGCAGCCTTCAGTTTGTGTCTGTGGAAAGGATGTAACCAGTCTCACACGTCTACAACAGATCTGAGTCGCTGCAGTTTAGGAGGAGAGAGTTCTACTTAATGGAGAGAACAAAAGAAGAATATATCATTAAATGCTTCAAAAATGAGGATAAATGGCAACTGCCAACAGCTTTTTCAGTTTCACTTCTGGACGTGACTAGATCTCAAAAACAGTCAACCCCGACTACTCCGCCTTTGAACTAGGAAACCTTACCAATATTGTAATACACTGCTATAATTTTCCATGTAAACTTTTAAAGATAAACTGAGAAACTCAAAAGGAAATTATAAGAAATCTCTTGTCTGCAAGAGTTTGAGGCAGCCTCATCAATACCAATTCTACCCCCCACTCCCCCAGTTATTCCATACTGTGTCCTTACTTACAGATGATCTTGAATTTTCTTACAATACACATTTTCCAAGGAAATTAAAAGAAAAGACAGTTAATATTAAGTTTCCTTTAGAGCTGCTGCCTTGTATTTTCAAAGCATTTGTATGGTTCAAACACTGTAACATACATTAAAATGGAAGATTTAAATACACCTAAGAATCAACAACCATCAGTATTAAAGTCTGTAATTTTTTTTGTTTTCTCTTCCTATTAAAAAGGGCAAACACTTAAGGTTTATCAGTATTTTATCAGCCTATAGCTTTCATTTTTAAAGCTGAATAAATACATATGCTAATATTTTCTCAGGGTTACTAATATGCTTGGTTACATACTTAAGTTTTGCTGGGGTAGAGTAGGATAATAAAAAGAAAAAAGAATATACAAAAAAGGTATTTTCTGCAAATCAACATAATTTATTTTTAAATACTTAATGCCTTCATTCTCTAGTTTCTAATTTCTGTTAGAATAAACTTGAACAACTTGATATTAATAAACTGACATAGAAGAAATATTATTATTTAAAGAACAATGAAATAAGAGGATATAGTGGAGTTTTGACAACTATAAGTGTCTACAGAAGTATACTTTAATTATTCTTAGAAATCATCCTCATTCACTATGAAAACTAGAACTTTACATTTCACCAGAGCAGGAGAATTTACTAGCTTTGTTTAACTATCTGTTCCCCAAACCTTGAGCAGTGCTTGGCATGCGGCAGGTTACCACCACATATTTGTCAAATAAATGATGGATGAAAAGAACAAAGAACACAATCACGTCACCCTAAGTCTAAGTATAGGTTCCACTGCCTGCTATCGACTGGTCCTAGCTGAGTCCCACTTCTTCCCCAGTCACTTAGCACTTGGCACAGCATCTGCCTGATTATGTCTTTCCTTTCATATGACCATGTGTGTCCTCTTTCCCTCGGTTCTGTTGCAAGAATAGAATCTACTCTTATAATTCCATCCTCCTTCGCATTCCCAGTGTCCACCACGGCATGTTCTCACAACTCAGAAAGTACGTGAAGATGATGACAAAGATGGGGTTGCTCTCTGATGTTTAAGGGACACAGTGCCTAAAGTAACCACCTTTGTAAAAATCTAGCTTATGTGTCCCAAAACGTCTCCTCTTTGTGTCCTCCGAATCCTCATGTTCCTCAGTTATAGGAGAACTTCACAGAACACCAGGAAGAGAACTTGTTCTTCAGCTGCTCCAGAGTCTCACTTATTTAACTGCCCCCCCCCAAATATTCATATACCCACACCTACATTTATGCCTGAAACATAGACCTCTGGTATTGAACTTCAGCATATCATAAAATCCAAATCAATATTTCACAGTCTTCCCAAAGCATGAACAGATCTTTGCTCCCCTCAAAATGTGCATATCGAATATCGATCCTTAGAGACCAATTTCTACCTGTAAAATCAAGAGGGAACTGGGGAAGGAGAAGGTTAAAAATCTCATCACTGGAACCAACCTTACACGCTCCAGCTGTGAACAATTAGTCTTGTCAGCAGTCCCTGCGGAAACTCCTGCTGCTTTATTAGAATAAATGGGAAACAGCATTTTGACTTTTTGATAGGTGCGGTTATAAATCTGCTATCAAGACTGGGAGGGGATCAGCTGGGTTTATATGCGCACACGTTGAATCTTTAATTATGGACCCCACACAATGTTCAAGTCAGGAATACCCTATTGTGTTTAAAACAGAAGTGAGAGGAAATGGAGAAAGTAGGCTGTCACTAAGGAAACTCTTTCTTTTAATGGAATTATACAGAAGGTCGGGTAACAAAGGTCTCTGAATATCCGGTGTCAACTTGGAAGTGTTTGCTCACGCACAATTCCATTTTTCATGGTTAGTCACAATTTCATGACGTTCTCTAAATTTCAAATCTGATTTTTAAATGATCTTTGACATAAAAAGGAGTACTCCAGCTCTGGGAAAATAGAATGGGTGAAAAGCAAGTTAATTTGAGTTTTTTTAAAGAAGAAAGACATGCCAAGAACTAAAATACAACCATAGATGAATTAACAAACTTATCTCTACTTCCATGGGACAGCGCCTATTTTTCTAAAATAAAGTATAATTTTTCTAACTTGAGAATTGCCCATGCACCACTTTTTTGGCTTCTAAGACGTGGCCATCTGATGACAGCACAGGAGTGTGCTCTCCACTGAATAATTTGTATTTACTTTCTCTCTGTGTGTAGGACATTACTTCAGCACCTAGCAGTACACAAATATTTATTATCTCAACATCTCTGTGGGTCAGAAATTGGCACGGCACAGCTGGTACCTGTTGCTCCAGCTGTCTCATGAGGTTGCAGTCAGGTGTTGGCGTGGGCTACAGTCGACCTGAGCGCTCTGATGGGAGAGGATTGCTTCCAAGCTCACTCAAGTGGCTACTGGCCAAATTCAGTTCCTTGTGCGCTGTTAGATTTGAGCTTCACATCACTTGAGGTCTTCCACATTCCCTGCTACCTGGGCCTCTCTGTAAGGCAGTTGGCATCCCTCACAGCAAGTAAGCAAGAGAGTAGGAAGGACTCCACAAGATGAAGGCTGCGGCATTTTTTTTGTAACCTAATCTCAGAAGTGACATCCCATCACCTCTGTTCCACAAAAATGAATGACTAACTAAATCCAGCCCACACTCGAGGAGCAGGGATTACACAGGGGCATGAGTATAAGAAGAAAGAACCACTGGGGCAGTCTTTGGGTATGCTTCCCACCCCCTTACTGTAAACACTCATTTAAGAGGCATTTTCCTCCAATGCTTAAAGATCGGCTCATTGAAATCAACGCCAGCACCAACAAAAACCATACCAGGCAGCAACGGATTGTGGCCCTTTTTTTGATTAACAAGTAAACAAACAAATACACTAAACAAATGCCTAATCCTCTAGAACACGCAAGGATAAAAACGTGGGAGAAAAAAACAAAGTAAAGAAAACTGCCTTTTGAAGGCATGAAAGAGTCATGTAAGGCACTCAGAAAAATGGTGCTTCAGTCTAAGGTATCAGCGGAGAAAAGTCCTACAGAAGAATTTTTCTCATAATTAAGCCCAGAAAAAGCTTGAGATTTGTCATTATCCAGCAAAATTTCTTTCAGAGTTTAGCTTTTTACTGAATGTGTTATAAAAAAGGTTTAGTCAAAAAGACCAAAGCCCATGTCATCATCAGACTCCCCAGATTCTTCTTTCTTTGCTTCCACTGTCTTCTCAGCTGGGGCAGCAGTGGTAGAGGGGCGGAGCCTCCAGCCCCTACACTGCAGAGGAGGATCCCAGTGTGGACATTGGCCAGGGCCTTTGCAAAAGCCTGGTCAGGAAGGCTGGAAATAGTATTTCATTGTTAACAGTATCTAATTTAGCCTGCAAAATATAGTAAACATTTCTCTTTATGGACTTAAGAGTATTTTTATGGAAAACCTGGTTGGTTTCTTAAAGTGTCACAAACACGCATCAGATTTTGGTCCATCCCAAGATGTTTTCTTTCTCCCAACAAAACCACAATGAGGCAATGAGAGATGCAAAAATTATAGGAACTTATTCTGCTAAGAAAGACTAAAAATTATCTAGTCCAGCCCCCTCGTTGTTTTACGCTCCTGGCTGTCAATCAAAGGTTTCCTTTAGTGGAGCCCCTCTTTAAACTTTCATAGCTCATCCATTGATAAAGTTTACAAACACTTTTAAATCTTTTTACATTTCCTACCACTAACACCTCTTGGAAAACATTAAATTTGAAGCTGCAATTACTTTTTCCAAGACTTATGACCTTACTTAGGTTGAATTATTAATACAATTGATATGTAATATCAATATCAGCTAAGTATGAGAATTTTATAGAGTTTACTTATTTCAGTTAAAACCAGTTTTATTTCGTAAATTCATTCTTGGTTTTCATAACGTAACACCATGCCATTTTGATGAGAAAATATTGATGTGCTTTATTAAAACATAACATAAAGTTATACCAAGTTCAACTCTGTAGCATCAGGAACAAAAGTGGCTCAACTTCAAACCATGCATCTAGAAGGACCAATAAATAAATGAATACATTAACTGATGCTGGAAAGTCAGAATGAAAGGGAATGAATCGCAGGGTCAGGGGCAGATGAAGTCATTTCACAAGGAAATAGCCTACCTAGTAATTTCTACAAACCCAGCTCTTAGAGATGGTGCAACTTTGGGAGTTGGGGGAGAAGTACGGCAATAATTACTATGATGAGTGGCAGAATCAAAACCCAAATATATCTCAAACAGATAAGAATAAGAGGCCAAATTTAACACATTTAAATTTCATTGAACAGTTATTTTTTAGTATCTGAATTTAAGACTCCACAACTTCATAGATAGAAAGCAGAAGTGCAGAAAGATAAAACTTAACAGGAATAGGTCTTGGGGAGGCGGCAGATGCTGACAGTGCATTTACTATGGTCTAGGAGTGGTATCTGTCTGCCACAAGACCTCACACTCGGCTGTGGAGGTTGGCAGAATATGCCACCTCAAAATATGCCACTTAGGCATAGGATTATCTTGAGCTGAAGACAGCTGAGAAGAAGTAAATGCAAGAAAAGTTTCCTAATCTCCCTGTTTGCCTAAACACAGAAAATAAATTTTCAAAGGTGTCCTTCCTCTCCTCTCTACCAGGAAGGATAAAAATTAATCACTGGAGGAAACTTTCCACCCCATCAGCCTGGAGAAGGTGCCAGAAGGATCTACATAACAGACTTTACTAATTAGTATTTATCTACTATTAGTTTCCTCCCATGTATTTACCTTTTCATAGTTTGCCAATCTTGAAAGCCTAAAACTATTTTCCTTTCTTCTATCATTTCTCTAGAAAATTTACTGTTCTTTGCTAAAGATGGTACATAAGCCAGAGTTCTAAGCAACTGCTTTGAGTTATTCCTTTTTCCTTGTGTATCTCCTCCCACAAATGTATGAGGTACACATGTTAATAAATGTCTTTTTCTTTTTCTCTTGTTAATCTTTTATTTATTATAAGGGTCTCAGCCAAGAATTCATAGTTATAGAGGAAAAGTTGTTTTTCCTCCCCTACAGCTGCATGAACAAATAGAAGTCTGGTATATAAGGAAAAAAGTGCAAGTTGTATTCCTCTTGTAGTAAGTAGAATTCAACTCTGGGCATCTCACTCTCTTAGAGATGTTGATTAATTATAGACCATCTAAAAAAGGGCAACCAGAATAATAAGAAAACTTAAAAGTGTGGTACATGAAGAAAAGGTAAGGAATGTGAAGGTCTTTGTCCTAGAAGAAAAGTGATTTAGGAGGAGAAAATTCGGCCTGCAAATATCTGCAGGACTATCAGCAGAAAGGGGTCGGACAAGCCCTCCTCACCCCAGAGCAATGGGCAGCCTCGGGCACTAGCAAGCACACGGTCGCTCAGAGGTCCATGTAGAGGCCAAACACAGATGACAGTGTTATGCTGGAGAGAGGGCTATGGGAGGAGCAGACTACTAATACGAAGGTGTCTTCAAATCCTGAGTCTACAACTGGTCCCCCAGTCAAGACCAGGGAATTCTTCTGCAGTCACTGGTTGCTATGTCTAGCCTGCTTGAAACAAAACCTCAGGATGATCTTAAAGAATCATGTGTTCAACTTCTTACACTACTGAAGCTTCTAGTCACCAAGATTTGTCTGCTTTGGGCCAGAAAAAAAGCACCATATAAGCTATAAAATGCTATATAAAAGAAAGCTGTAGTTCTCCTTACAGGTTATCTCTTAAGCTATCTCTTATCTTACCTTCACTGGTTCCACTGAGGCCCAGGATATGCTTCCCACAATTCTCCCCATGCTTCCCAGAAAGTAAATCAATATACTAGGGATGCTGTACCTCAAAGGGAGGTACAGAAGTTTATCACATTACATATACGGTGCCCAAACAACAATGCCACCTGGATTCAGAGAAAGGTGCAGTAGGGTCCACAGAGAATCTTCATAGAGATGGTGAAATCTGACCTGGGCCCTGCAGGAAGGGGAAGTTTTACAAGGAGAGGGAGGTGTGCATTTCCCAAACAGCAAGAGGTCAAGCAGAGAGGAACATTAGACAAGAGCCAAAGTAATACAATTTTCTTCACTATTCTCTGTGCATTGCAACATAAAGTAATTACAATTTTTTTCTGCCCAATCATTGCACACTCAGTTTATTTCTGCTCTCAAGTAATGAAAAGTATATCTTGGCTCCTGAATGAGCCACAATGAGGTAGCACCATTAGCATCAGGATTTAGACTGGAGTAATTACTTCCATCTACATGTTGGCTTCCTCTTTGAAATGCAGGGTTGTGAAGAAGTGATCCTGGAATTTCTTGAACAGAGTTTGGAGCAGATGCTTTCACCTGGAACACTGACTCCAAGAATCCTAAAACACTTGGTAACAGACATACATAAAAATAATTCTTTTCATAAGGTATGGCTAGCCTCAGTTCCCTGGAGATTACTGTTAATTCTATTGATGACATCCCATGTAGGTATTTTCGATAAACTTCAGTTTCTGTGCTGAGACTTCTTTCTTGGGCAGCATTTTGTTGATGATACTCCCTTGATGACACAAGGGAGTGAGGGTGATACCAGAAGAAGACAACAGTATTGAAACCCTAAAGAAAAAAGTGGGTCAGCCTGGAGGCCTTGTGTCCTATGGGGACAAATAGACCTGGTGGCAAATAAATAATTACCAGTCAGAAGATCAAGTTCCCACAGATTCACTGCTCTTTACTTTGTGAATACTGAGAGATGGCTGGGGGGGGGGGGTGCTGGAGGTTAGCTTGGTTTGAAAACCATACTGCAGGACCCACTTACACCTGCAGCCCACCCAACCCCTATGCATGGCAATGCCTCTCCCTTGGAGATGTGTCTGACCCAGCAGCATCATCTTGGTCCTCATGAAGTGCCTGAGTCGTGGGTATAGCTTGGCTGACATATATTCTACATTTCCATCTAGAAAAGGGCTTTCTCAGCTACTCGGTGCAATTTCTTTCAGTATTTTGCCTTATGCTATCTTCACTCCCCATCTCCACAGCCCCAGACCATCCCCCACCCTACACACACACACACACACACACACACACACACACACACACACACTCACACGCTCAGCATCTCTTTCCCCTCTGCTCCAGCCCTGGACACCCTGTTCTACAGGACCAAGTTCAGAGGACCACTATTACTCCCAGCATTTCTGTTTCTCCTTTTTGAAAACCCCCTTCCCAACACAAGTCACCAAGAGATGCTGGCCCTTCTTCACTTAAGCCCTGATTTCAAGAGAGAGGTGATGGACGGAAGTCAACAGTACAACTAGGGAAACTCTGCAGGCTCTTATTTTATCCCTGGGTTCGTCTCTGCACCATGTGGCCATCTCACCTTCACGCTGGCTCTGTTCTTCAGCTGGCCCTGAAGTGTTCTCTCTGCAGTGCTCCTGTCCCCAAAGTCCTCCCCAGTCTCATCTCCACTGACAGACCTGTCTGCTGCCTACTCCCTTTCCCTATTGTTCACCTCCCATAGCACTTAAAAACTGAAGGGTCTCAGATATGTTCCTCTCTCCTCCTCTACTGCACTACACGCTTATTGGAGGTTGGGGATCAAACCTTATTTTCTGTTCCTGCATCCACAGTACACAGAACTGAGTCACACACTTAAGTTCCTGGTGATTACATACTCACAGCAGATACAAAATGAACTCCTGTTAATATGTGGGCACTCTACAGAGACACAAAGATGTCTGCATTCAACAAATATCGCCCCGGGTCCTTTCACCTGCTAGGCCGTGTGCCCAGCGCTGTGGTTACATCAGAGAGGAGAACTGACACAAGCCCTGACCTCCTGCAGCTTTCTGCCTCCGGAGGAAGACGCTCCTCAAATAAATAATCACAAAACGTGACAGCAGCTGAAATGGAAACGCCCGGGATGGCGTGACTGTGTAACGAGGCGACCTGATTTATTCTGAGTGGACACGGGTTCTGCTTCTGTAGGGTGCATACACATTAAGGAGTTCATAAAAATGAGTAAATTATTAAATACAGCTAATAAGCAAGAAATTAAAGTGAAGAAAGCCAAAAACTTTAGCAGTTTATTTACTAAATAACTTAATATGAAAGGCCCAGAGAAAATCCAGTCATAAGAGACACTGAAAAGTCACAGGAACAGGCAATTTGATTGGAAGTCACTTCAAAGTGACTCCTAACCACCAAGCCCCTCTAAAAATCCGAACACAAACCAGTGCTGCACACAGTTGCAATGGGACTCTCTAAAGCTCAGGGACCCAGGTTGAGAAATAATTTACTGGTATGTTACCCATAATTCCCATTTCATGGCAGAAACACATTGCACATTTCCAGACCTCCAGTATACCCAGACATGCCAGGTCCAATAAACTTGTATGTGGGCAAAACATGCTAAAGATGAGGTATTTTCCATGCTAAAAGCACATAAAACACAGCCCAGACATAAATCTAGAATCCATATAAAAGAGCTCTAGTGTAATATGTGGAATGTTAGAAAATAAAATAGCACAGGCAAGAGAGTAAAAAGGAAAAAAGGAAGAAAGGAGAAAATATTTCCACATGAGATACAGAAAAGGAGGAACAGAACAAAACATGTCAATGCTCCTCTTTTTAAATACAAGTGCTTTCAAAAGAAGAACTTGTGAATGAAATGTCACATGATTTCAAAATATAGAGTTAAGACTGGAAAAGAAATCAGATAAAATCCCCACTTCCCTGAGCCTCGCCATTCTTTCTTTTTTAAATATATTTTATTGATTATTCTATTACAGTTTTTCCATTTTTTCTCCCCTTTATTCCCCTCTGCCCTGTACCCACCCCCCCACCATCATTCCCCACCTCAGTTCATGTCCATGGGTCATACATGGAAGTTCTTTCTCTGCCCCTCTTTCCTCGGAAGGAAATGACAGATGGTAATAGAGCTAGTCCTAACTGGAAAACACTTAGCCAGATACACATCTGCCTTCCAAAATACGTTTAAAATGTTTACAATGCCTTTATAGTCAGATGTTTTAAAAAGGTTTTGAACTAACTTAGGTCTTACTCTTCACTGGACAGCATCCTGTGAGGTGGGTTTGCAGAGGCTGCTGCAGGCATCTAACGAGAGAGTGGAGACCGCTCACTGAAAGCCTGGAGCGCTGACTGCAGAATGAGTCTCCATCCTTACAGAGAAGAGACCATCTACAGCAGGAGGTCTTGTTGAACTGCTGCTAAGAGTCCACAGAGGGATGTCACCAGCCAAAGGCAGGCTGTTCCGATACTGTGACACCTTGTCACACTCTCTGGTGTAATGTGTTTCTCTAGCTCTGCTCAAACAGCAGTTAGAGTCTGTTTCTGCCTTCTCATTTGTTTCCTTCATTTCTACTCAACAACATTCTTTAATCGAGCAGCTGCCACACTGCCAAGTGGCTTCCAGCCTGAGCCACTGCAAACGCAGCCACACCACCTTGCTGGGGGCCCACGGAAAATCATTAGGCCTGTTAGGACACAGCGGGCCCCTCGTAAGGCGCCTGGCTGCGCTGCCCCCCCTGCAGGCCAACTAGCCTGCGGGCGGCTCCTCCTCTGCAGCCACTGGGACCCGCACCTATTTCAGCAACGTCTCAGGGACACGTGACTGAGAAACTAAATGACGCGGGTGTTCAGTGTGGGCCACCAACCTGGACCTGGAGGGCCCTTTGCAAAACCTACCTGAATCACTCAAAGACCATTTTTAGAGAAGAAAACATAAAAGTTAAACTTCTAACAAGATGAGAGGAGAGAGTAGTTGACACAGGAACTAGTTTTTCTGATGATGCGACAAGGTAAGACAGGTTTCCGTGAGTTCAGAATATAAAAAGCACTGTGTTTTCTTCCTCTCATGTACCGACACGGTCTCATGATCCTTCTAACACATAAAGTGAAGGACACTGACTAGGGTCTTAGTGTCCATGGTTTAACGCAAGCTGTAAACGGCAAGGGCCACGTGTTCCTAACGTTGCGAGAATGCAGAGAGGAGGACTGCAGGCTCGGTGGGCAGTCAGGGCCACGCGGCCTGGAGGCAGATCTTGAAAGCCCTGCTGCACGGAGCTCTGCGTGCGCTCGGCCAGATGCTCTCAGTCACTTTAGAGAGCAGCTGGCTCGTGTCCGGAAGGCCACTAGTGTGCAACAGAGTAGGGACTTCGCCTGGGACAAATCCCACGTGGGAGAGAGTCTCCCCCATTACCCAGCCTGCTCAGCCTCCCATCTTACATCAGGTGGGACCACCGCCAACACTGTTGCGGGGTGTGCACACTGCATTTATGTAAAGACACATGTGTGCTGCCTTAATAACAATTATTTTCCCCCAACCTATCACCTTTTTTCATTAAAACTAGCAACCATCAAACAATTTTTCTTGTGTAAGGGCCTTTCATTAAAAATTTACTGAAGAAAACAAAGTTTTGAGTCTTAAACTAAAGAAACTGCATTTATTAATTCACTAGGAATAAAAATAAGCCCGTTGCCTATTAACATAATTTATTTTAAATTTGATATTTTCCAAAATTGAAAAATGAAAATTAAAATATTTTGCACATTTCTTTAAATATCTGCCTCCATCAAAGAGAACAGGAACTATATTCACACATTTTCTTCTACATTTAATCTGTCATTATGTGTTGATTTGGTGGAAGTACAGGAAGACAAACCTGCCCTTGCTCAGATGTAGCTGGAGAGAGGGGGAGGATTTTAGACTGATCAGACAAGATCAGGCACGTCCAGGTGGTATGGGTATAGACGGGGCAGCATTTTAATAGTTTTTCAGAGAACTGTGGATATCCTTCTTTGATAATACATCACTCAACAAGTGGTTTTCTTAAGCTTAGTTGCAGTGTAGAATCCACAGATCTATCATAAACTTTGGATAAGTCTTTTACCCATTTTGATGGTTAATTTTTTATGTGAACTTGGCTGGACCAAGTTCACAGTTATTTGGTCAAACTCCACTCTGTTTCTGTGAAAGGATTTTTAGATATGATTAACATTTAAACCTGTACACGTTAAGTAAAACAGATCGCTCTCCATAGGTGTGTGGGCCTCATCCAATCAGCTGAAGACCTTCAGTCGCTGAATTATACAAATCATAAAAATGTCCACATATTTCATTATGCAATATTTTGAAAATTATATTTGCTAATATATCACTGATTTCATCAGAAGTCTTTTGGTATTGGGAGATTGTCAGGCTCACAATGGCAATGATAAGTTTTCTAAAATGCTGATTATTGCTGGCAAATTTGAATTTCGGCACAAGTAGTAAATACTGTTCGTCAGTTCCCTTGCAGTACCCAGCTCATTGCTCACTCTGGAGAAAACAGCTAGTAAAAGCCCAAGTCTAAATAAATCTTGTCCAGTAAATCTTTCTACCAAAAACAGTGTTTCATTAAAAAAAAAAGAGGCTAGTAAGACTTGCCACTCAGTCATACGCTTCTCAAGACATCGTTCTTCGTTGTGCAGTACAAGTGCTCGGTGCGTACTGCCCATTTCACCACACAGCACGTACTCAGCTGCTGAGGCTTAATACAAAAGTAAGTCTTACTAATTCATGAAGCACATTCTTCAGTGGAAATGGGATTTTTAAAAAATCACAAGTGTGTAGCAGGATATGCAGTGACTACTAGTCCCATGTGGTGCCATCGCTGTGATTTGTGGTGATGGACCATCTGATCCGTGCGCCAAACACACAGTCGGTGCAAATAACAAATAGTAAAAAAGGCAAAGTGTCTTTAGATTATCATGAGCATGGTTTTGACCTCAGAGACCCCTTAAAAGGTTCTGGCACCTCCCATGGACCTGGGGAGCACAGGTTAAGAACCACAAAACTGCCCTGCTTTCTCCCCAGCTCACACACCAAAGAGGGAGAAAGGATGGCAAGGGAGGGAAAGGGACAGGTGCACCAGGGCACACGAAGACTTCCCAAAATTGACTCGCTTCAGGAGCATGTCCAGATGCCACTTCTAGTTCAGTTTCTACCTTCCCTTCACAGTAGACCTGAATCTCTCTTTGTAAAAGAAATGACATTTCTTCCCATCTCTTTTTACAGTAGTGTGCTGTACATCCTCACAGGGCACCCAACAAAAATAAAATTGAAAATGTCCGTATTAGTGTCACACAAAAATTATAAAGACTGAAGAAACAGCATTTTGCAAGGGTGGGGTTTCCAGCAGAAGCAGGGTCTCATGGAGTCATTCAATGAAAGGTCATTTAAAATCACAATATTTGATGAAAGGTCAGTAAGTGTTTTTTTTGGCACATACCCAAAAACGAGTTCAAAGAATTGAGAAACTTTGTTATAACAAGACTATTTGTATTTCCTTCCGTTCATCTATATAAAAAGTTTTCTTTTTCATAGCATATAAGTGAAAAATTGGGACGGCCATGGTGCCAAAACCAGATTAATTCCAGCAGTAAATAATATTTGTCATTTAGTATGTGAACTAGTTGTTAAAAAATTAAAAAGATACCTCCAACTATTACAAGATGCATGGCCAATAACATTTTACTTTTCATTTATAATAATTATGAATGGAATAACAAAGCATTTAGCATATGGTATTTATTATAGGTTAGAAACTATTCTAAACACTTACCTTGTCTAACTCACTAAACCCTCATAACATTCATATTAGATTAATATGATTCTTAACCTCAATTTTACCTACAAAGCAAATGAAGCCACAGAGCAACATGAATTAGAGCTGGGAATTGAACTTGGCATTCAGGCCCCAGAGTCTGTGCTGCTTCAATACATTATTAAAATATAACAGTATTTTGTTAAATCACACAATAATAATTATACTTGTAACTACTCTAGAAGAAATTTTAATATTTAGAGCCTAAGAAAATGGAAAATTTAAAGATCACATTATTTGCAGTTTTATTGCAAAAAAATGATACTGATTAATAAAAACATAAAACTGTATCAAAATTGAATAAGATTCTATAAGCTGAATGGGAGAAAATAGGAATGCAAAGTAGGAAAAAAATCATGACAACTCCAAGTGATAAGAGAGAAGCTTAAAGACATATTTTTAAAATGTATGATGGTACATAAGAAATCACTTTTAGTATTTATATTCCATTGGACATATGTAAAACAGGGATATAATAATTTTGTTTTAAACTGTCAACATATATAATACAGGGTGGGGCAAAAGTAAGTTTACAGTTGTTCATATGGAAAATAATACAATAACTAATAAGTAATGACATAAGAATAACCCTTGTGTTTTGTGTACTCACAGCTATAAATCTACTTTTGACCCACTCTGCATATGGGAGATTATGGTCTTGTAACTACCGAAAACTTATGAAAATTTTAGCTGCCAACCTAAATGTAGAAGGATCCACGGTTTTCTAAGAGTAATTTAGATGGTATGCTGACCAAAATGTTTTAAGAGTACTGTCCTAGAGGCGGGAAAGTTTTAAGAACCACATCCTTGGCCTAAAGAATTTTCAGAGAATGACTTGAAATGCACTAGGTCTGAAACCAGTAGGGCGGGTGGGACTCCGCTAGGGTGGTGAGTTAGCCGCCACCTCGTGACCAATGGGCATTCCATCGACGATGCGTCTTTTCTCCATACTTACTAAGAGGGACAGCTTTATTTATGTATAAGTTTAACACTCCTGTGTTCCTGAATAAAAACTAAGTAAATTTATCATTTTTAAAAGTTTGAGGAGAGTTAGTAATTATATTCTTTTACTTTAAATGTTTCACATTAAATATGAAATAGTAATATCCTTCAATAGTTACTTCCAACTTGATAGCAGCATAATCAGTCAGTAATTTTTATGGGATTCTTATTTTGTCATATTGGGATTTATAATTCCTTCCACAAACAGAAAGCTATGCACTTCATTATAAACTAATGGCCCAATAATTACCTTTCAGTTAGGCAACTTGTATGTTGAACTTGCCAGTGATTTATGATAAAGCAACGACAGGCACTTACCAAAAAGAAACACTCTATAATACAATGCAGACCCCTTGCAATAAATCAAACCACTCAAAATAAACACTGTTTTCCTAGTCATTATGCATGCTATAAGTTAAAATGTCAGATCGAGTACAGGAAGGTTCTGTTTCCAATAATGCTGGAATATGTTGTATAGAACCAACCCTCCCTTGTACACACACAAGCAAAACACTCATGTAACTATATCAAAAATAACGACTGAAGGAACTAGAGAGAAATTGAAAGCAGGCAGACACCAGGGGAATCAATACTCTGAAGGAGGTAACAGCACTGGTTTTTTAAGTTCTATGTTTTCTCCCATCATCTGTCTCTTCATTTGAGGGGAGGGCAAGGTCAGCTCCACTTTCCAGGGCAGCTAAAACTCCTAGAAACTCCTCGTCCTACTCAGCTGACCATCTGAATGACAGACTCCAGGGTTGACTATGGTAGCTGTAAAGTGAGAGAGGATCCAATAAAAATAAGACAAACAGAAGAATGTCTCAAATTGTGCATTTAAACTCTCCCCAAATCGGTGGCTGACTTAACGGCATCCATCTGCAAAGCAGAACTCCAAACAGCCCTGTCAAGGTTATTAATATCTGGCCAAGGATTTCAGCTGCCACCCTATTACAGAACAGACACTGTGGAAGTTTGAATTCAGCCAAATTAACTAAAATTTAAAAAATCAGCACTCTTCAGAAAAACATAAAAGGATCCAGACTGTCTATATCATTAACAGTGTCCAAGACATAATCCAAACGCATTAGACATATGAACTTGAATGTGTGATTCACACTTAAGACAAAAGGCAATATGAATGCCTAGGTGTCATTAGGAGACAGAATTTTAAAGCAATTATTACAACTATGTTAGAAAATCATGCTCATAATAAATAAGCAAACAAGAAATCTCAGCATGAAATAGAAGTGATCTAAAATAGCACTACATGAAAACTTTACAACTAAAAAAATATACCTACAATGAAAATCTACTGGACAGGCTTAACAGCACACTGGACAGAGTTGGCAAACTTGAAGATCAATTAAAATAAATGATCATTGAAACCCCAAAGGAAGAGAGGAGAATTAAACTGAAAAAATAAATCCTTAAAGAAATACTAACCAAAATACTTTAAAATTTTGTAAAAGGCTTACATTTAAGATGAAAGTAATTTCACAAACCCAGTTCAGTATAAAGACAAAGAAAACCACAGCTGGAAGAAACCACACTTGGTACAGAGGACCGACAATATAATATCTGATGGCCTATTATTGAACACGAAGGGCAGCATCAAGGGCAGTAGGCTATTACCATGAAATGCTGAAACAAAATAAGCAGGGGCAGGCATTTAAAAGCAACTAAGTCTAAGAAAGTGAGGAGGACAAACTGTTTCCAAGAGGTACGAATCTTTCTCCCACAACCCAGTAACATGGTAACAGTGGTCACTTCTATCAAGAGAAAGGGGTAGAAGAGGAGAAATGGAGAATCGCTTTTCCCTGAATGCCCGTTGTACCTTCTGCATACCATTTCGTTATTTAAAAACCCTAAATATTTTTAAAGTGTAATAGAGACAAAATTATATTTGTTATAAAATTTATGTTTTGTATTAATTTGCTACTTCATTCATTTCTAATGATATGGTCTAAAGTTATTAAAATATAAACTCATAAATCCAGAAGAAATGAAAATGAGCACTCAGGAGAGAAATAACTTAAATCAGAAAAAATATTATTAAAAAAAACAAGTCTGACTTTCAGCATAGAAAGAGAAGTGATTTCATCTGTTATAAAAACTATGTTCCTTATGAACTGGCTCTTTCCTCCCTAATTAACAGATGCCTTAATAAATCTAGAAGTCACGAAAAGAACTACCCCACAGATGAGCAGAGTCAGCAAAATTAGGGGAAAAAATAATATGAGTAAAAACCAAGGCTGAGCTTCATGACAGTGAGAAGTGGTCTGGAATTTGGAAGAAAAGCTGGATTTTCATTTATCTTTACAGTAACTTTCATTTATAGGGTGTATGACAGACAAACTCAGAAAAAAGTGATCACGTTTAAAAGCCACAAAAGAGAAGAAAGAGAAAGCGTTCATGGACATGGTCTGTGGTTGCCAGGGAGGGGGAGGTGATGGGGGAGGAGGAGGAGGGTGTGGAGGGATATTTGGTGATGGAAGGAGATTTGAGTTGGGGTGGCAATAGAATTCAGGTGTGCAATTCTGTAGTGATAAGTGTACATCTGAAACCTGTATAATTTTGGTGACCAGTGTCACCCCAATAAACTCAATTAAAAAATGAAAATAAAAATAAAAGCCACAATTTAATTTCCTACTACTTTAAAAGAAGCAGCTTGGCATAATGGTTCTTAAGCTGGTCTAAACTTCACACCGTGATTACATCACTGATTAGCTGTGCAACCTTGAATGAGTGCCTCAGTTTCCTCATCTGGAAAATAGAAACAACAAAATAGGACCCACGAAGGTAGTTGTTGTACAGATCAAATGAGGTAGCGGAGTATTCAATTTCTCAGAACAGTACCTTATACATTATAAACATTAAATAAATGTTTATATGTTTATAAATGTTACACAGTGTTTCAGTTAAGCATTGCCAGTGTTAATATAAACCCCATTGCTTGAAAAACAATCTGTCTTGTGTAGACTATCCTCAAAGATTTCTATTATTCATTTGTATTTGATTACGCATGATAAGTAGGAGCTATTGGAATAAGGTTACAAACGTTTTTACATCTCAGAATGGCTACGATCGGCTGCTCTGAGGAAGGGAAGCTACCCGTCACTCAGAAGTACACTCGTGTGTACACTTCACCAGGACTTGTCCCAAACACAGACACCGTAAGGGCTTAAAGGGCAACTTTAAAATTAAAAGTGCAACTGTATGATACATGAATTACAGTATCTCAATAAACCTGTTTGGAAAGTACCCACAGTAAACTCTTTTTGAATAGTTGGAAATTTTGCATTTCATTTTTCTTTTTGTACTCATGTTTATTTTACTTTTCCCCAGTTGTGGGGGAAAAGGGTCCCCAGTAGAGGGTGTGTGAGAGGCAAACATACATTGATGTTTCCTTCCCTTTCTTTCTCCTTCCCTTCCCTTCTCTCTAAAAACAAAAAAAAAGAAATAAAATATTTTTTAAAAAAGACCGTGGGTTCGATCTCAGGTCAGGGCAACACCTAGGTTGTAGGTCCCATCCCTGGTCAGAGAGGAGGCAATGGATGAGTCCCTTTCTCACATTAATGGTCCCCCCTTTCTCTGAAATCAATAAGCATATCCTTGGCTGGGGAATTTTTTTTAAAGTCTTTAATCCTGGTTAATGTGTTTCAGTGGATTGAGCACTGGACTGTGAACCAAAGGGCCGCCAGTTCAATTCCCAGTCAGGGCATACACCTGGGTTGCAGGCCAGGTCCCCAATAGAGGACGCTCAAGAGACAATCACACATTGATGTTTCTCCCCCTCTCTTTCTCCCATCCTTCCCTTCTCTAAAAATAAATAAATAATATCTTTTTAAAAATCAAAATTTAATTTAAAAAATTTTAAATATATTTTATTGATTATGCTCTTACAGTTGTCCCATTTTTCCCCTTTTATTCCCCTCCACCCTGCACACCCTTTCCCATCCACATCCTCCTCGCTTAGTTCATGTCCATGGGTTGTACATATAAGTTCTTTGGCTTCAACATTTCCTACACTATTCTTAACTTCTCCCTATTTTCTACCTACCATTTATGCTACTTACTACCTGTATCTTTTCCCCCCAGACTTAAAAAAAATTTTTTAAGTCTTTCCAGAAACCAGGTGAAATTAGGATACCAAAGAGGTAAGAGGGCTGTGAAAGCATTTGCTAAGCAACGCTGCAGTAGAGAGCTTTCTGGTCCTTGGCCTTGCAAACACTAGAGAATAAGAGAAAAAGTCCAATGACCACCGAGATGGGGAGTAAGCAAGAGACTCTCCCCCTGCATAAAGCTGGCATTCTAAAGGGTTATGTTTCACTGTAACACCATAGGAAATTTAACTGACCTCAACTTTGGCATCAGATAAGGTTGGAAAAAATCTCCCTTGATAATTTATAATCACAAACTGGCCAGCATAAGGTTTTATAGCTTAAATTCATACCACTGTATCCTCCAAAAAAAACTTCAAGTTTTATACTGTCCCCAAAGCAAATGAAGCAAATGCAGATTGTGCTGCCTGAGCAGCCAAGTATTCACACAGAGAAAGGTCCAAGATATACGAGCTCAGAGTTAACCATCAAAAAGTACACAAGGAAACAAAGCACTATGAGACAGCCTGCAGAAAAAAATAATGAAGAGGCCAAATGAGACCCACAAAGGCTTCATAAATAGGAATTACCTGCAAAAGAATATAAACATCTATATTTTACCCAGTATAAAAAGCCATCAATTTAAAATGCACCATTATTTTATAACATAAAGAGAAAAAACAATACTGACAAAATCGTAAGCTGCATCCCAATTTTGAAGATGTCAGTAAGGGGGAAAATGTTTACCTTGGGAAGAATAATACACAGTACATTCAAATGGCTGAGTTGAAAGAATGACTCCATCCAGGACTGATTCCCTGAAGGCTGGCTTACTGCGAAGCCCCACGGAACCTTTCCGCTGCTGAGTGCTCTTCACAACCAGTCCTAGTAGAGTAATGAGGCCACAAACCAAGCCAACAGGCTGCTTCTGAGCTGCAACCACAAGTCTTGGACGCCAGAATCCAGACCAAGCTAAGGGAGGTGCTGGTGCTCCCCTGACCATAAATGCTGAGGTGGGATAACAGACAAGGGGGCCGGGGTTTTATGTCATAATGTTATACCCCAAAGTTTGAGCTCCATTTATCACGTTAGGGGGCGAGGGGTATTACTCCGATCCTGCAGCTTATACACTCCGCAGCTCTAGATCCCTATTCTTCATTCTGGTGTCTTACAACCCTCTACCCTCAATCCCTGAGCGTGTCTCATGGGATAATGGGCAAGAAGCAGGGTGAGCACACCTACACAGACTCCTGTTTCTGGGAGCTTCACCCGATCAGTACAGAGGCAGATGGCTCAACGGATGTGCTCTTAGGTATTCTTCATTTTCTTGCTCTGTAATGTATAAAGAGTCTGTAAATATGTGTAAGAAGGAAAAAAATATTAAAGATTAAGATGTGAGTAAAAATCAGAAAGAACTTCAAGAAATAAAAAATATAGCAGAACACTGTATTACATACTTAAAAACTGCAAAGAGGGTAGATCTTATATTAAGCTGTCTCTCTCTCTCGCACATGCACACACACACACACACGCACACACAATTGCAACAAAGGGTCAGAGGAAACCTTGGGAGATGATGGCTGATATGGCTGTGGCCTTGATGGTGGTGATGATTTCATGGGCATATACTTATCTCCGAATTTATCAAGTTGTATACATTAAATATACACCATTTTTACATGGCAATCATACCTCAATAAAAGTTTTAAGTACAAGAAAAATGTCGGACTCCACCTAAAGGTTTATGAACATCACAAGTCAAAATGACAAAAACTTGGTGAAGTAGAATCAAACCTGGTTAAATGATCAGGATACACTATAAAGAGACAAAAAGAATATGAAAGCAGGGTTGACAGAAATAGAGTGACAAGCTTACCCCACTTCAATGAGAGATGCAGACTGAAAAAAGGAAAAAAGGAAAAAAAGGAAGTAGAGGCTATTTTTAAACACATCATGGTTACAAATACTCCGGATTGGTGAGCAGTGCAGTCCACAGATTTGGGACTCCCAATATACCCAGGATGCCGGATAAATAAGAAGAAATCAACATTTCACCTACCAAGATGAAAAGCAGATGACCAAAGAGAAATCCTACAGGCCATCAGAAGGAAGACACAGATTACGTTACAAAGGAGTGATAACCTTACTGGTAGCCTCCTGAAACCAGGAACTAGAAGTCAGAACGTTATTTACAATAAGCTGAGGAAAAATGACTGCCAATCCAGAAATACAGGTGTATACATAAATATAGGTTAAATATCTTTCAAAAATTAAGGTAAATAAAGATATTTAAACATAAAGGGGTATCCCACCACCATAGACTTACTTCAGAAAATTCTAAGGAATATTCCTCAGGCTAAAAAGTGGTTACGGATGGAGGAGCAAGGTCAGTAAGAAACGAAGAACGGACACTAAATATTGAAGGTGTATGTGTGTAGACAGACATGTACAAAAACAAGAAAAGATGGAAGTAAAATACATGATAATAACAGGCATTTTATGAGAAGGTGACTATATTTTTGACATATTCAATAACTTTTAAATTTGTTTACAACTGTCACATCTCAGACATAGAACAAAAAATTTAGAAAGACAAAGAAAGCATCAAGCAAACACTAACTCCCCAAAAGTCAATGCGGCTATAACAATTTTAGACATAATATATTTTAAGACAAAAACCACTGCTACATAGTAAAGGATTCACATCATTAAGAAGATATTACATTTCTAAATTTGTTTATTCTCAATAGCATAGCTGGAAAATATATAAAGACTGACAGAACATCAAGGAGAAATAAACAAATCCACACTAATGGGAGAAAATTCTAACACACTTCTTTTAGTAATTGATAAATTTAAAAGACCAAAAGAAACATTGACCATAACATCAAAGATCTGAATTACGCAGAAAGAAGTTTGATCCTATAAACCAGTGCGTCTCAGGGCCCCCTTTACATTCTGCAAAATCACTGAGAACCCTAGAAAGTTTTTGGTTATATGGGTTATTTCTGTTGGCATTTACTATTTAACAGATTAAAACAGAATCTTAAAAATATGTATTGATTGTTTTCAAATCACAATAAACCCATTACATGTCATCATAAATAACATACCTTGTTTGAAAAGGAAGTCTGTTTTCTAACATCAAAAAGAAATTAGTGATAAAGAAACTTTGTTTTTTCCTTCTGGCAAATCTCTTAAACATCTCCCTTACTAGGTGACTGCTGTGGCCTCCTATCGACTTCAACATTCATTGTGTTACAAGTCACAGGTCATACACCCTCTGGAAGACTCCACTGCACCCTCCTGAGAGAACAAGGCTTGAGGAGACAAGGACAGTTCTGACCCCATGAACCTCTGGGAAGGGTGCTGGGAGCACCCCAGAGTCCCTAAACGACACTTTGATGATGGGTAGAATACAACATGTAGGAACTTGCACAAATGAAGAAAACACATAAAGCTTTTCTAAATGTTAAGTACATGCTGGGCCATAAAATAAGTCTAAATAAATCTTAAAGGATTTGTATGTTGAGGACCACACTGCATGATCATAATACAATTAAGTTGATAATCAATAACAAATCTCTTAAAGACCAGGAAATGCATCAGACCTGTAAAGAATACTCACAAAAGCACTGCTTAATATAGGAAAAATGGAAACCCAAATTTCCCTAGATAAGCAAGCAGTGGAAGAGCCATGACATAGCTCACGGAGCATCGCACAGCTGCAGGAACGAACGGAATGCAGCTACCAGCAACGAGAGAGAGAAATCTCAGGGCCATAATGCTGAGTGAAAAAAGCAAGTCGCCAAGAAATACACATTTTATGATTCAATGTACACAAGTTTATTGTTTATGGATGCAAACATATTTTATATTAAAACCATAAAGGAAATAAAGAGAAAATTCAGGATAATGTTACCTCTGAGGGGGTGAGAAAGAAAGAATGGGTTGAGGGAAAGATCCCCAATTCCCAGAAATTACTGTCTTACTAATTCTCTGTACTTATGTAAATTTCACAAATTCTTTATAAAATCAGCATTTAGTTTTTAAAGTAAAACAAAAATATTATATGAACATGAACTAACAGAGACTAATTTGCCATACATAGTTCACATTTTTTAATCACAAATTGACAGCCTAAAACTCAATATAAAACTTGGCTGCATCTCTGCCAAGTTCTTAGTGTAGTAATTTCTCATTTTGAATTATTAGACCATCATGTAATAAAGGCAGAATTGAGAGACTACCAGTGAATAATTGTGTTTATGAAACATAGAACTCAGATAAATGACAAAAGTCCTATAAAATATATTATTTATGCTTGGTTCATAATTAATCATATGCCCTTAAGAAGAAAAGATGTTCCAGTAATAAAGTTTTTGTCATTTCAGGAGACATATTTATTGGATCTGCTATTTCGTGATAGTCTATCATTTGCTACAGCATTCAATCTTTCATAAACAGCATTTCAAAGTCCTCACTGGAGCTGACTTTCGGGGGGTGGGGGAAGACATTTAAGACCCTGAATTGTTAAAAATCCAATCTTCAAATTCAAGATCTTCAAGGGAAAATTTCACTTGTTCCTTCAACCAACGATATTTCAAAGAAGTACATCTGAACCCGAACAACAGGCTGCCTGCTGGAAGAATTCCATTCTGGCCTCTGAGCTTTTTTAAGACCTAAGAATTTATAAACAGACCCACCTAAAGCCAGGATTCCTCAGCCCAACTGAGTTGGTTGCCAAGTATTTGGCCTGAATAGAATTAATAGAAACATGCAGCATGTTCTAGTCCGTCTAGCGCTGCTCTGGGGAAGAACAGCACTGTGCAGAGGACACCACCCAACCCAGAAGCCGGGGAGAGCTCCAGCCTACGCTAGATGCAGGGGTAAGGAGCTGGGACAGGGAGCAGCTTGTCTCATTTAAACATCCTTGATTTGCGCCCTCATCTCTGCCTGTTCAACACCTCACACCAGCTCACTAGCTGTATTTTATATCTTTTCTGCAAGATACAAGCAATTAACATGAAAACTATTCTTTATAGACACCAGGGACATTTAAACACAGTATTTACTTCCTAAGTAACAGAGAACCCATGCCATCTCCCTATCTTAATATAACCCCAGAGAAGCCCTCCCTAGGTTTTTAATAAAGCCCTCTTTCACCCACATCTGACTCTGGAGTTCAAGTGGAATAAGGCATGTGGCCAACAGGCATGTAAACAGACATACAGACTATGTTGCCCCAGGAGGGCAGCCAGCCCTGCCTCTCTTCAATTGTTTTGGAAGCCTGCCTTTTCTCTCCACACTCATCACAAGCTTTATGACAATGTCTGACACTACTGCACCTCTTATCCTTTAACAAGCCAGAAATCCATCCCCGGTTAAGTGCTGGCCATACCAGCACATGGTGCTATCAAACCACGATAGGAACAATCACTGGGATTCAGCAGCACATGATAAACACATTCTGGGGAACACACCAGAAACAAATCAGAAAGCCAGGTAAGGCGATACTGTTAACATGGAGATGATTCCAAAGTTATAAAGATCTGTTTATATTGAGAAATAAAATGGACACATAAAAGAGTATCCCTTCCAAACCTACAGGACTTGCAGGCAGCACTAGAGGTAGTTAAGAGATCATGAATCATGTAAACATGGTAACAGGACAGCAAACATCTGATTCTCTACAACCTTCCAGAAGGTACTGCTGAGCACAGTAGGGGGCTAACACTGCTGCCCCGGCCTGACTGGGCTGAGAGCCTCATCAAGTGCAATTAAATCACCCCAAATGTCAAAATATGGCAAGGGAACCATACCCACAATGTCGCAGGGGCTGTGCATCTGGACAAATTTGATGCATGACTTACAAAGCGTGTGCTATAGCACCCCATCATCAAAGAAAAGGAACTGAAAGAAAAAGAAAGGCTCACTACTGTAGTCCCAGACAGATTTTCTGAAACATGAAGTTTGAGATTTTTGCATTCTAAATACACAGTTGTAGATTAGAGTGAACCAGGGGCCCCTCCCCCCAAATTAAGGTAGAAAGCTTGGGAACCTGGGGGACCAAAGGCTTACGTTTGTTTTGAGTGTTTAGTGGCAGGAAGAAATATCACTTTCCATTTGCAGGTACCCCTGGCAGCAATGCCCTTCACCAGTTACTGCAAAAGGAGAGTGAATTTGAAAATTACAAGGCTTAAGCAGAGCACTAATTCTGCCTCAAACTTAAGTCACACAGTATTAAGTATCCTCTGCATGTCTAAGAGTAGGAAACCTTTTAATAGAAGAAGCTTTAAGATGCCAGAGGTTTCTTCACAGGAACACTACTGTTGGGAGGTGAAATTACAGGGCACAGTAAAAATGACACAATGTGGTACCTTGAGCACCAGGCTCCATTTTCAGATCCAGCTCCCTAATCAGCTGTGATGGGGAATGAGAATCCATGAGGCAGAAGGGAGCGGCACCAGATGCTGGACCAGCTCTCAGATTTGGAAGGAACAGCTGGTGACAGAGCAGCCCCTGTCCACCAGAACCTCGGGCTATGTCACCGGAACTCAGCCCCTGGGGAGGAGGCAGCTGCCCACAGCGGCTCCCGCTCCAGAGCCTCCTACAGGGTCCCGACCAGGAGAACCGCACCAGCCACAGCACAAAGGAGCCTCTGGCATCAGAAATCAGAGGGACACAGGGCTTTACAAGCTGGACTAGGCCTCCAAAATCAGGCAGCCTGCTCAGTTCACTCATCAGGAAGAGGGACAGCAGAGACTGACTCGCTGAGCTCCCAGACTGCTATCCCTGCACTTGGCCTCCACTTTTCTAACTCCTGGTCCCCGATCCCTTGCTACACAAAGCAGAGCAATGGCATTTGGTAGAAATGCAGATTCTCAGGCCCCATCTCCGGCCAATTGAACCAGGGACTATTTTTAAACAAGATCCCCAGAAGATTCCCACGCACACCAAGGTTTGAAAAGCATGGCTCTGCACCACACTGTTTAACTCCCAACCCAGCAAAGCAGAGCCACATACAAACTTCCTGGGTTCCAATCTCGACTCCTTCACTTTCTAGCTGTGTGACACTAGGTAAATCCCTTAAACTCTGTCTGCCTTCATCTCCAAAAATCATCACAACACTTACCTCACAGGGTTCCTTTGAGGATACTCAATAAATATCCTCTTATTACTCTAACTATGTTAAAATGTCTTCCCACTCTCCCGTCTCCCTGATAGACTGAGGGCACCTCAGTGGCAGGGGGTTTCGTCCATGTATTCCTGATCTCTCCTGTTGCAGAAGGCTGTTCTGGCCTCCTTCAGCAGAAGGCTGGTCCACGAGGTCTGTCTCAGTGGGCTCTCCTACCCTCCAGTTTAGAACGGGGAGCCCTGGACTAGAGGAGAGGAAGACCAAGGCATTTGTTGCCCTGACTTCCTCTCTGCTGAGTCAGCTCAGGCAGCTGGTGCCTCCACCAAAGGTTCCCTTCAAGGCAACTTCTCCTGCAGTTTCCTGCAGTTAATCCTGTCTTCCAAGGTTCTAGGTGGTAAAAGCTCCTCTGCGGTTACTTGCGTAAATAATCCTGTTATCCTAAATTGCATGTGCCATCTCTTTGCTGGTGTGATGTTCACCAAAACACCATGTCTCCCTCCAGTCACCCAGTAAATACCCCTGCGTGTCAACAGTGCCAAACACTAAGCCTTTTGCTGAAGATACAGAAGTAAAAGAACAAGGGCAACATGGCTTCCCTTGCAGAACAAACATTCTGGACCTGACACTGTGTCTGGCACGCAGCAGACACTCTTCTCCACGGTAAATGGAATTTCCTCTTTTCACTAAAACTTTTCTGCAGTCCTGTGTCAACAGTGCGCACCAAGCACCCACGGGCCACACAGAGCAGACCTGCCAGTGGGATGACGGAGGGCAGGAAGGAGCCACGCAAGACAACTGGAGTTTGTGCAAGGGCATAGCTGAAACCAGCACTATCTGGATTTGAATACAAATCTACTTGTTTCCATTAACTAAATAAAAGACTTTGAAACTATTTTACCTGGGAAAGTGAGATTCTTTAAAAAATGAGCACAGGAAGGTGAGTTCTGCAGCTTTTCCATCAGCTCAAACCATGGCACACAGCATTCATAACCCCCATCATCTCTAAGAGAATGGCCCCACACAAATACCCTGGCTGGTGGTTTTATAGAAAAAAACAAAAAGGATTTTATGGAAAATAGCCACATTTCCTAGGAAGCTGAATGTCTTATTAGCAATACTTGTCATTTAAAATTCTGAGCTTGAGGCTTCTTTGCAAAATCGTCTTCCACATCTGCCTGAAAGTTTCTTTAAATTAATAACACCCATGCCTTGGAGACCGGGAGATGCTCTGGAATTTTTTCTCCCACTCCTCCTTCAGCAAAACGTCAGACATACTGAAAGCAGCAAACTGTCAGAGGACGACAGCATCGCCACCTGCCCTGGAGGGTGGCGGACAGGCGGGAGCACTAAAATGATACAATTACTTCCTGCTGCTAACAAAGGTTTTACCCTGCTCTTCCTTCGGCTGTCCCCTGTTTGAATAAAGACAGAAATCTGTGATAATGGTTCTTAGATTCCAAATTCGTAAAGGACAACTTAGTACTGATTCATTTGGCATATAAAAAAGAGAAGGATCACAATGAGAAATTCCACTTAGTAGTTGTTCCAGAAAGGGGAAATGCTCTCAATGTGTTGGTGCTGTTATTTAGAATCTGTCAGCACTGAGCAGAGTTTTAAACACTGCTTTATGAAGGAGACGTGGGCAGTGAGGACAGGTGCTCCCACAAGGACCATAATGGGTTCTGCACAACCCCGAAGAAGGCCGTGAGAATTTGGAGAAAGAAGTAACTAGTGAGTAATAGAGTCAAATCAACAAAAATCCATATTCTGACCAGGAACTTGAGTTCTTAAAAGATAATTCAATTCATCAAAGAAATGGGCTGAATAATAGCCTAAAAGTCCAGCAAAGCAAATTTTTAAACAAGATAATAGTAACACAGTGGAGAGTAGTTTATGTTCTTGGAACAAAAACGATAAGAAAAAGAAAAGAAAAAATATTTAGAAACCATCTGCTCCTTTTAAAGGAAGTACTGTAAGAAAACAGAAAAAAATCTCTGAATCGAATATTAATTTTATTTTCTCCTTTCATTTACTTGAAAAAAGATAACCAAATATTATCAATATAAAAGTGTTCGGCCCTGGCTGGTGTAGCTCAGTGGATTGAGTGCGGGCCTGCGAACCAGAGTATCGAGGTTTGATTCCCAGTCAGGGCACATGCCTGGGTTGCAGGCCAGATCCCAGCAGGGGACCCACAAGAGGCAACCATACATTGATGTTTCTCTCTTTCTCTCCTTCCCTTCTTCTCTAAAGTTAAATAAATAAAATCTTTAAAAAAAAAATAAGTGTTTATGCTTTGAGTTCATTAAAATACAAAAAAGGGAAAAATAGAATACTGCTATATATTACAAATGTACATCTTTTTCCTATCAATTTAGTTTCTGCTTTTTCATATACACTTGAAGATTTTTGACACACACTTACCTAATTCTTCTAAACTGAATATCAATTCTCATGTGGTTCCAGTATATTCCTTCCATTACTATACAGTTTCTCTTGGCTACTATTTTCTTTTGCTCATTCCTTTTTTCAGAATATTCTTTTCCTGGAATTAGTCATTTGAAGACATTGTATAGGATATGGTACTAAACACTGTTAGGATTAAAAAAGGAAATTCACACCACAAAGGCTTTAACCTCTTTTTGAAAAGGGCACACAGAGCAAAGTTACAAATACATGGTAGCAAGTGCTCGTTGTAAAATCAGTAAAGCAATAACACCAGGGGCAATGGGCCTTGGGATAAGAGACAAGCAGAGAGAGAGCTACATGCCCAGGAACAGTGTATCAAAGCAGAAAGAAATTTTTAAGTGAGTGGAACAAGAAGGTTATAAAGGTAAATGACAAGAAAGAAAAATGATGGAGACCAGTAGTACAAGGTGTATTTTAACGGAAGTGAGGAGAGCCATTTCACTGCAGTAAACCTGTACAGTAGGAAAGCACTGGGAGATGAAGATAAACAGATGGGCTTGAGACCAAGGAAGCTATGGACGCCAAGAGCAAGGCACTGTGGGAGGGTCAGAGACTGCCTGCGAGGCCAGACAAGTCTTGTTCTCTAAATTCAGTTCTGCTTCCTACCACCTTGGGATTCTGCATCCATAAAATCTTGGTAATAACAACCTATCTCAAAAGGATTCCCTAACCAATAAAAAATAAACTGTATCATACTGCCTAGCACATATCAAGGGATTAAAAAAAAAAAACCTTTCAGTCTGTTCCTAGTATTAGTCACACTGAGGTGTCTGGGTTTTGTCCTGTCACCACCAACGGGGTCTTGGTGTAGAGTGACGTGAAGAATCCTTCACCTAACAGACCACTCCCAACACCTGACCAGAGCGGGAGGCCACTCTGCTCACAGCCTTCTATGCAGCTTTCTCAATGCAACTTAAAGTCAACCCAATGCCATGAATTCGAACTGACTTCTTAGCCAGCCATGTCGTGCCATTATACCCAGGAATGGGTATAATGCACTCAGCCGTGGTTCCCCAGTAATGCTCCGCCATCTGCTCCTACCGATGCTAAGCTGCACAGACCAGTGGACATGGATGTGGGTCAAGAGAAACCTGTGGATTCAACTGCAGATTACCTGTCTCGTCCTTGACAAGCTATTTTATCTGAGCTCAATTTTCTCACATGTAAACTATGGAAATAATGAAACTAATCTTGGTATGTATTTATGAGGTTAAGTGAAATACATAAAGAAAAGGCAAGGAGCACATCATCTACAACAGAATGCTAAGCACTGATTATTATGTAATTAACCCTGAAAACAACTCCGTGAGGTACATGCTTGTTATTATTCACGTTACCTATGAAACTGAGGCTTGCAAGTCACAGATGACATGGAGGGCAGAGAAGCATCAGAATCAGGCAGTCTGACTGCAGTGCCACCTCCCTCCGCCTGCACCGTCTCAAAACCCCGAGACATGGCCACCTGAGACGGTAACTACATTGACTGGTGTCAGCCTTCCTAGGCCCAGCGCCAACCCGACCTCATTGAGTCACTTGTGAGAATGTCTTTGGCTGAATAAAAGTCCTAATCAAAAGAAAATCCTTAATATCCTTTAAGAATTTGTTTACTTATTATCATATTTTTTCACTCCTAATGCCAAACACTAACAGCCCTTTGATGGTATAAAAGAGGTCTCAAGAGTTAAGCTAAGGTCCCAGCTGTTACCACACTCATGTCTCTTTTTCTTTCAGAATTAACACATTTTGATGAAAAAAATCTATCTTCTGAGCACATTCTTCCTTCTCCCTCTCCTAGCTGCAACCTGACAAAATTTGCAATCAGGTTGGCTTTCTGCCTTCGTGTGAGCTTGAATGTCTTATGAGCTGCTTCTCTATTCACTCCTTATCAGCCTGTTCCCTCAGTCTCCATGCCTTCAATAATTTTTCATTACTCAACAAACACATCGCGTTCTTTTCTTCACCTGTTTCAATATTGGCTTTGCTCACTCTATTGTTTTTCTTGGGAAGCTTCCCATTTCTGTTTTGACAACCCAAGACCATATTTTTTCATTGTAGTTTCTACAGAACATTAATGTACATGAAGCTGTTTACATAATTTTCTTGGAAAACATATATCCCACCCTTTACTAGGGAAGATAACTCGTTTCTGACGTTAATTGCTGGAGTCTTCGTACCTTTTCATAATGCAATGATCCCCTGTTCTCTTTCATTCAACCTGGAAAATTAACGTGCCCTAAAATATTTGTTGCTATATCTGCTTTCTCACTGAGCAAAGGTATCTGCTTCAATTATGATTCATTCTTTCTTAATCCAATACTACTCTGTGTCTTCTAAGATGTTCACATGTCTCTTAAACTTCAGGAAAGTTCAAGTGTGATATCTACAGGGATGATTTCTTTTTGCTGAGCACTCTGTTGAGTTTACCTGAATATAAGAAAGCCACATGCATTTTCTAACTTAAAAACTACCTCACGTGCTCTGATTTGTCAAGTGGGTTCTAGGAGACACAAGACTTTTACATATGGATGGACCTCTGACCCCTTCCCAGGCTATTGGTATTTCTTGCTTTTTTTTTCTTTTTTTTTTTTGCACTTGGCATGCCCTTCCTTTTGGCCACCTCAGTAACAGATAGGTGCCTGTGCCGATAAGTCAGGAGACTGTAAGGTATCTTGACAGTTCTACAAACCAAACTGGAAATAGATAATCACACTATGAAAATATCTGAGCAAAAGATTTTAAACATATACACTGTTTCCCATGCTTGTCATATCAAACTGCCACTAGCAATTTTTCACAAAGCTCATTTCTTTAAAAAATGTGACTTAATTTGACTTTAATTTCAGAAATTAGTTATTTGGAGGTTTTTATTTTCTTCTTTTGCTTTTTACACCATTACAGTAGATTATTTGCAGGAGGGATGAATCTTTCTGCCTCTAGACAGCTGTCACCTTCAACTGCATGATGATTGAGGGGCTGACCTGGGGCCTCCAGGGCTAGCCCAACTCCGTGTAAACACAGGGAGACCATAATTTGGTAGATCTGTTTTTATGAGCTCTGCTTCTCAACAATATTTCACTTTTGTCATAAGAATTAGCCTATCCCAGACTCGTTAAAAATACCTACTAATCAAACAACTGGTCCCCTCTCCACCGCATTCTCATTAAACCCCAGAACCAAGCCGAGACGACATTAGGTGAGCTGATGGAAAAGGCCCGACAGCAGAAACACCTGCGTCCGCTCCGAGGCCGGCCCCTCACAAAGGCAGATCGCCCCCACCATTCTGCAAGGAGGACCCATCCTGGAACCGACAACCTGATTACGTTTTGAAGTTGTGAGATTTCTCTCAAAAACATGCTTTCTCTCTGTGGAAGAAATATATAGGAGCTGGTTTTCAGAGCAAAAACTCAGGAGCCAGGCTGCAGGGGTGTGATTTCCAGGTTCTCCAATTACTAGTTGCCTTATATGGAACAAGTTACTTATTCTCCCTGGGTCTCCATTATTGCATCCGTAAAATGTGGATGGTAATGGCACCTAAAGTAGAGTTCTTATGATGACTGAGTTAATATATGTAAAGCTCTTAAAACTGTGTTTTACTCAATAAATATAAGCTATTATTATTAGTTATACTCAATATACTCTGGAGGATCAGTTATTGGATTTCAGTATTATATCCAGAAAGAGAATGGTTACCTCATCCTTTGGCAGGGTTTTTAAAAATAGATTTTATTGTGTATGCTATTACGGTTGTCCCACTTTTCACTTTTGTTCCCTTCTACCCAGTACCCTCCATTTGCTCCAGCAAACCTCCCTACCTTAGTTCACATCCATAGGTCATGCATATAAAGTTCTTTGGCTACTCCCTTTCTTATACTGTTCTTCACATTCCCCTGTCTATTCAGTACCTGCCAATTTGTACTTTTTAATCCTTGCACCTTTTCCCCTTCCCCTTCCCCTTCCCAACTGATAAACCTCCAAATAATCTCCATCATCTGTGATTCTGTTCCTATTGCTTACTTGCTTAGTTTGGTTTTTAGATTCAATTGCTGATAGTTGCAAATTTATTTCTATTTGAATGTGAATAGTTTTAATCACCTTTTTCTTAAATAAGTCCCTTTAACATTTCATATAATAATGGCTTGGTGATGACAAACTCCTTTAGCTCTGCCTTGTCTGGGAAGCACTTTATCTGCCTTCCAATTTGCTGGATAGAGTAATCTAAATTGTAGGTCCTTGCTTTTCAACATTTTGAATACTTCTGCCTACCAAGTTTCTTTTGCAAAACCAGCTGACAGTTTTATTGGGACTCCTTGTAAGTAAACATCTGCTTTTCTCTTGCTGCTTTTAAGGTCCTCTCTTTATCTTTAACTTTTGGCATTTTACTAGGATGTATCTTGGTGTGGTCCTCTTTGGGTCCATCTTGTTTGGGACTCCGTGCTTCCTGGATTTGTATGTCTATTTCCTTCACCAAATTCAGGAAGTTTTCTTCCATTATTTTTTCAAGTAAGTTTTCAATTTCTTGCTCTTCCTCTTCTGCTTCCAGTTCCCTTTTGATTCAAATCTTGGTACATTTGAAATTTTCCCAGAGGCTCCTTACGCTATCCTCATTTTTTTGGATTCTTTTTCTTCTTGCTGGTCTGATTGTTTTTTGATTCCTTATGTTCCAAATCACTGATCTGATTCTCAGCTTCATCCACTCCACTTTTGATTCCCTGTGAATTTTTCTTTATTTCACTCAGTGCAACCTTCATTTCTGCCTTGGTCTTTTTTATGCTGTTAAAGTACCCAATGAGTTCCTTGAGCATCCTAATAACCAGTGTTTTGAACTCTGCATGTGATAGATCACTTATCTCCATTTTGTTTATCTCTTTTTCTAGAGTTTTGTTCTGTTCTTTCCTTTGGGCAATATTTCTTTGTCTTCTCATTTTGGTAGCCTCCCTGTGTTTGCTTCTACCTAATATATATTAGGTAGAGCTGCTTTGACTCCCTGTCTTAGTAGTGTGGCCTATTGTAGCAAAGTGCAAGGAATTAAAGTAGCCACATTCATAAGTTGGATGGGGTGGAGCCTTAGGTAAGCACCAGGGTGGGGCAACCTGTGTGAACCAGGTTGATGGAGTCTCAGATATGGTGTCACCACTCTGTGGCTTTTTGTGGGGGAGGGCTCAGAAAAGGGACAATGACTGTTGCCTGGCCTCTGGAGTTCTGTCCGGTTCGAAGCTGTGCCCTGGCTCTCACCCTGATGCCAGAGAGTTCAGTTTTTCTCCATAGGCCGCCAGTGCCCTTCTCGCTGCTGCCCCAGTGCTGGAGCCCAGAGGGAGTGAGTCTGCGTAAGTCCTAACTAAGTCATGCGCCCTTTAAAATGAAACACCAGAGAATCCCACAGTTTCTTCGAGTGCCTTAAGCCCCAATGGTTTTTACAGCCAGAAGTTATGGAAATTTATCTTCCTGGCACTGAAACCCTGGGCTGGGTAGTCTGGTTTGGGGCTGGGATCCTTCACTCCCAAGGTCTCCTTCCTGATTTTTATCCACCACACATGGGTGTGGGACCACCCATGTCCCTGTGTCTCTGTTCTCCACCCCTCCTACCCGTCTGGATGAATGTGGCTACTTTAATTCCTTGGCTGTTGGACTTCCACACAACTCAGTTTTCTGAGGATTCTGGATGATAGTTATTTTGCAGTTTAGTTGTATTTTTTGCTGTTGTTGTGCAAGCAGGCAAGCTGTGTTAGTAGGCCTCCATTTTGCCCAGTGGCAGGTGTTTAATAAATATTTGTGAGATTTCACTCCTTGAAGTGATGACATTTCATAAACACTCCGGCATAAAGGTCGATGGGCATGGGAGAAAGTTGACTGCACTTGCAACTCAGGTGCAAAGCCTGAAAAAGTGAGGCAAGCATTTCTAAGAGTCACTGTTGGCTCAGACAGACCAAGGGATCAGGAGGGTCTCAAGCTCCTCTCAGGGGAGCTTAAGAGCTGTGCCCACTGATGCTGGGCCAGGCATCGACTGTACAGCAGATGTTGTTCCAGGTGACAAGAAAGTGGGGTAAAGAAAACAAATCCCAAGTCAGCCTCAGGGCTCTCCCAGATTAGATCTCCCTGGGTTACCCCAGACCCAAAGACACTATACAAGGAAACTGACTGCATGATGAATCCGACTAGAAGTTGAAGCCTAATTAGGTGACACAGATATGGTAACAGAAAATAGCCCGTGCATACAAATGCTAGACAGGCACTGCCCCTGAGAGACAGTAAAGAAAATGACACAGTGGCAAAATGTTAAAGAAGACTCTGCTACACACGGGCGGTTTCCCTCCCTAGGGAGGGAAAAAATAAAGACAAAATAAATATCACCACATGTAATATGAGTGTTTGTTATATTATTTTTATACTGAATACTTTAAATTTATGAGGCCTTAAAAAAAGGGAAAAAGAAAAGCAAACTTTTCCTTACTTGCCTCTCCAAAAAAATAAAAAGTAATGACATGGAAAACAGATGACATGATTGCCTCCATAGAAAATCCAAAGTAATCAACAACAACAACAACAACAACAAACACTCCTTCACAAATAAGCAATTACAGCAAGGTTGCAGGATACCAGGTTAATATAAAAAAGTCAATTGCTTTTTTATATCAGCAATAAACAAGCGGGATTTTAAATGAAAAGCAGTAACATTTGCATTAGGACTCCCAAAATGAAATAGTTTGGTACAAATCTAATAAAACATGTGCAAGATCTATATGAGGAAAACTACAAAACTCTGATGAGCAAAACCAAAGCTGAACTAAATAAATGGAGAAACCTTCCACATTCACAGACAGGAAGACAACATCAGCAAGATGTAAATTCCTCCCAATTTACTCTGTAGATTTAACCCAAACCCAGTCGAAACCCACACAAGTTGCTGTGTGGATATTGATGGCAGAAACTGATTCTAAAGTTTATACAGAGAGGCAAAAGAGCCTCTCTCAATTTGCTGTCTGTCAATAGACAACAAAATATTGAAGAAGAAGAATAAAATTAGAGGGCTAACACTATTTACCTTTACGACTTACTACTGCTCTCCGATAGAAGAGCAACAGTAATACAATGAAGCAAAGATAGTCTTTTCAGCAAATGCTGTTGTATTAACTGGATATCCACATGTAAAAAACAATTATTCTACACACAGGTCTTACACCCTTCACAAAAATGATCTCAAAATGGATCACAGACTTAAATATAAAACATAAAACTAAAGCAATCCTAGAAGATAACATTTAAAAAAAAACTTTGATGATCTTGTTTATAGCTATGACTTTTTAGGTAAAATGTCAAATGCATGACCTGTCAAAGAAATAATTGATAAACTGGACTTAAAATGAAAAACTCTGCCCTGTGAAAAATAATATCAAGATAATGAGAAGACAGGCCATAGGCTGGGAGAAAATATTTGCAAATACACATCTAACAAAAAAACTTATAAAAAATATGTGAACTCTTAAAACTGAACAATAAGAAAACAAACAATGTAAATAAAAGCGGCCCAAAGACCTTAGCAGAAACCTCACCAAAGAAAATACACAGATGGCAAATAAGCATCTGAGAAGGTCCTCCACATCACACGTTATCGGGGAAATGGCAACACAACAAGGAGACACCACTACACACCCGTTAGAATGGCCAAAACACCAACACAGGCAACACCAAATGCTGGGACAATGCGGAGAAGATAGGAGCTCTCATTTGTTGCTGGTGGAAATGCAAAATGTCACAACCACTTTAGAAGACATTATGGCTATTTCTTATAGAACTAAACATACGATACAGCATATGATACAGTGACTACACTCCTTGGCATTCATCCACAGGGGCTAAAAACCTACATCCACACAAAAACCTGCACACAGATATTTCTAGCAGCTTTAGTCAGAACTGCAAAACTTGGAAGCAATCAAATGTCCTTTAGTAAGTGGATGGATAATAAACTGTAGAACAGACAGACAATGAAATACTATTCAGCACTAAGAAGAAAGGAGCTTTCAAGCCATGAAAAAAGCAGAGAGTAAATGTAAGTGCCTATTACTACATGAAAGAAGCCGATCTGAAAAGGCTACCTCCTGTAAGATCCCAACTGTATGAGATTCTGTGCAAATACACAAAACTATATGAAAAGTTAAAGCCGTGAAAAAATAAAAAGTGATTAATTGTTGGGGGTTGAGGAGGAGGGCCATAAATAGGCCACACACAGAGGATTTTCAGGGCAGGGGAAATACCTGTGTGATATTACAATGATGGATATACGTCACTATACTTTGGTCCCAGCCTCAGAATACACACCACCAAGAACCGACCTGATGTAAACTATGCACTGTGGGAGGTATGACATGTCAACAGTGTAGGCTCATCTCACTAACAAGCGTACCATTCTGGTGAGTGATGCTGATAATGTGTTGAGGTAACGAGGATATGGAAATCTCTGTACGTTCCTCTCAACATTGCTGTGAGCATAAAATTTCTCTAAAAACTTAGTTTAAAAAAAGGAATGACTTACAACCGTATCAACATGACCACAATGAAACAAGGCTTTGACATGCTCACAGTGCATGCTTTCCCAGGTATACACTAACTTTATTTTTTTTAATATTTTATTTATTTATTTTTTAGAGAGAGGGGAAGGGAAGGAGAAAGAGGGGGAGAGAAACATCAATGTGTGGTTGCCTCTCGTGTGTCCCCTACTGGGGACCTGGCCTGCAACCCAGGCATGTGTCCTGACTGGGAATTGAACCAGCGACCGACCCTTTGCTTCACAGGCCTGTGCTCAATCCACTGAGCTACACCAGCCAGGGCTACACTAACTTTAAAAAGTTGACAAAGCAACACTACTTACACACACACACACACACACACACACACACACACACACCTTTCAGAAACACTACAAGTTTCACTGCAGGGCAACACAACCATCCAACACAAAATCCGGATACACAATAATCTAGGAATGTATCTACCACTGAACAGCTGGCTCACTGTTACTTCAGAAAACCCAAAACATGGTATTTAATGACTGCTCACAGACGAAATGTGACACGTCCCACCCAGCACTTCACTGTGAGGTGAAGAGTGCCCTTCGAGAAAGGGCTGAGCGGGTGCTCGAAGAGAAATCCCCACCAGTGTGATGGTGAGAAGGGCCCCGGACAGGCAGAGCCTCAGCCCTGTAAATGGGGTGAGGCCACCCGGGCTCCAGAGATACAGAGGAAAGAGGGACAGATTAATGCTCTCGGGGTACTTCTGCTTTTGCCACAGCATTGTAAAGGGCTTGACCCTCTACAGCCTGACGAAGCCTACACAGTAAAGCCCAGTGGCTGTGGGTTCAAATCCCAGATCTTCCACTTGCTGGTTGTGTGATGCTGTGCAGATTATGAAACCTCCCTGAATCTTGCCTTTCACATACGTCAATATGGTGGGAAGACTCACTTCCTAAGGACAGGGGGACAGTTAAATGAGCTGGCTCCTGTCTATCTCCTGGCTTGTAATAGGCCTTTCAACTTGGCTCACCTTTACCTCCCAGTGGGAAAGAGGTAATAAATAATTAAGCCAAACTGTCAAGACATTGACAAGTACCTCCACAGATGCATGAGACAGACAGCGTGGCTCCCCCGTGGCCATCTGTACAAAGACTAGACCTCTTCACACTAGTTAGTGCATGGTAATGAGTACAGGTGAGTGTACTGAGCCCTGAGCTAAACTCTATGTGCTATTTATAATGATTATGCTATTTATAATGATTATTACTGATTATTCCTATTGTATAGATGGGGTCACTGCTTAATCCAAGTTTGCACTGCTACTAAATGGGAAATGTGGGGCTTAAATCCACTTCGCGTGACTCCAGGATCCGTGCACGAACCAATGGGTTTGCCGTTGCTCCATCATTGTGAAAGTCGAACATGGAAAAAATTCTAAAATCACTTGTAGGGAAAATGCATCAGTGGAAGCCTTCGAGTCAGCACTCCGCGTTCCTTCTGTGAACACTCAACTCCTTCTTACGCTGAAGCTCTAACACTACGAGTCTGATGTCCGGGCTTGGTCAGAGTTTACCTTGGCACTGTCTAACACTGGACAGCACTTGCCGCATCCCCTACAAGAACTCAGTCAACACTAGATTGCAGGGCTTCCAATGGATCATGCCAGAAAAAGGTATTTGTTTTACATCTGCTCATTTTCCTTGCCAAGTAGAAGTAGAAAAGCAATTATCTGCACCAATACAAAATATAACAGCTACTTGGACACAATACACATAAGAATACACATATTATGTATTAGCATACTGAATGCCTAATAGGAAGGGATTCTCACTTCCATGAAGTTTCCATTAATTTCTGGTTTTTTGGAAGAAAATCATAAATTCAGAAGTCTTAAACTCATTAACGAATATGGATAAGTAGCATAGCTTTTTACTATCACAGAGAAATGCATTCTAAAGGCTCCTGTTAACATTTTTAAAATTAGAATTCTTCTATAATGACAAAAAATGTGTAAAGAAAACTTTATGTAAGACGTGATCTTAAAAAACAAAAAATATGCCCTGGCTGGCGTAGCTCAGTGGATTGAGCACAGGCCTGCAAACCAAACAACTGCTGTTCGATTCCCGGTCAGGGAACATGCCTGGGTTGCAGGCCAGTTCCCAGCAGGAGATGCACAAGAGGCAACAATACATTGATATTTCTCTCCCTCTCTCCTTCCCTTCCCCTCTCTAAAGATAAATACATAAAATCTTTAAAAATAACACACAGAAAATACTGATCAGTCAGTCACACATGTGCAGGATTAATTACGGTAACAATCTTGGAACTACTGCTTTTTCAGTCTCAAAATATAATTAGTAATAACAAATGGATTGTTTTTTTAAATCTTCACACTTAGATAATATGTTCCATCTGGGTTTATGATCAGATTCTCCTAAAACCAGTTTGAGCATGACACCGCATGTAGGAATCAAAGCCCCGCTGTATCTCTCCCAAGTTCCTCCACGACAGGGCTCCTGCCTGCCTTCCCAGACTGTCTCCCACTATTCAGATCCCGAGTCGCTTGTAGTCACACAAACACATACACACTCTGCAGGTGCATGGCTCTGTGTCCTCCCTCAGGCTGCGCTTTCTGCCTGGAAGACGGCCCTACCTTTCTTCAGCTCGTTGTCTCATCTATTAAGACTCCACTCAAGCCACACTTCTGGTCTGGATAAAATATCCTGTCCTGTGCCTCCCATAATTCAGTCCTCATACACCTCTCATTGTAGAACTCCCCACCGGGATGTAGGCTAACCCACGCTGGGTGAACCAGAGCCTCTTTTTCTGAGAATCTGGAGTCAGCACATGGTCCATCTCTTACAGAGATTTCTGATGAAAGTGCAGGCAGCCCTTTACTTACCACATTAAGCAAAGTCACTCTTTAAAAAGAGAAAAAAGGAAAACAATATAGATTTGTTTTTAAAAAATGAGTCCATGAAGCCCCAAAGAGGTAAAAGAATAAATGTTCTGACTTTGCCAGTTTCTTTGTCCTGAAACCAGGGTCAGCACTCAGGATGGGGTGCTGTTAGACTCTAGGGGTGCTGTGTATCCTTTCAATACACACCCCGATTTGTTTAAACAAGTTTAAAAAGTTTTCATTCTTTGCAAGAACTGATCCCTAAAATATTTGTCTTAGTAAGTGTTTAATAAATGTTTATTAATCAAATGAATCAACAAACTATCTCTGAAGAGCCAACAGGAATCAGCTTGCAAACGCACAGTGTTAATTACATCCTTGATGGATGGTGAAACGTGTGAGGCAAAAGTTAATCTTTTTTTTTTTTTTAGTATCGCCATTTTCCATCAACACATTTGAGTGACGTACCAAAGACTTAGGTAGCCAAGAATCCAGGTTGGAAAAGGAAAAAAGAAAATAACAAAATGCACATTAACAAAGTTTCTTGTACAGTCTGTTTAGTCACTATAAGAGCCTCCCGCTTTGGTATCTCATTTTAGGGTCAACCCACAACTCCCAACAACACGTATGTCAAAGGAATACAGCAATCAAAAGACAAGAGGAAAAGTGACCTCAGCATTTCATAAGAATTTCACCAAAACAGACCACAGAAAGGATATCGAGTGACAGGAGACCACCCTATCATGCCTCCCTTAAGGAAACCAGAAACCCAGGGAAGTAAAATAACCGGCCCAAGTCCCAGAGCAAATCACACTGAAGTAGACAGAATTCAGCTTTCCCACCACCCAGGCCATGGCTCCCTACACTACCTGAGGCTGCCTCTCGTTTTATTACATGCAGCCCAACCCAGGAAACAGCTCTTCGCTTAAAAAAAAACAATTGGCAATACTACATTGCTCAAATTCTTCATAAACAGCAATGAGGGACAATGGTGAGAGTTGTCATTTTCAAGACATCATATTCTCTTGGTCATTAACTCTTATCACACCTCTATTTTTGCTTAAAAATATCCAGAGACTGACACCCGGTTCCGACCTAATATGAAAGATTTACCTGTCCTCCCCGCTGTAGCGGTAAATGCTGTGCTATAGAGAAGGGGGAAACCAACCTCACCAAGGATACATGCAATCTCTCACTGACTGCATGAAAACCAAAGGTGCAGTTTTATAATTAAATAGACAGGCTTTTTTAATCAAAACTTTTTTCACCGCAAATGTAGCATGGATCATAAATCCTTCCACAAAGTCACATTTCTTTCACAGTCACAAAGAAAAATTACTCCAGGGAGCCAGGCACCGAGCACAGAAGCAATCTAAGGCCAAGACTGAACCACCAGGAGCTGAAAGCCCTGGCACTGGGAAAGCTGAAATGCCAGTGTGGTTACTGAGGGCGTGGCCAGCTCTCCACCAGAGACACAAACACCGGGCCCTCCACCCAACTCTGGCTGGCTGTTTGGCCTTGGTTGTTTATAATTCTCTGAATGATGATATAGTAATTGCCCTCATCCCCTAAAAACCCACACTTATGTTTCCTTTGAAGACTTCACCAACACGTCTAGAGGTTCAATCATTAAGAGCAGGTCTTTAATGCCAGACTTCTCATGGAGACTGCTGCCCAGGGTGATTTCAAAATCAATATGCACTTTCCAGATTATACATAAAGCAATAAAGATCATGGTTTGGATAATATGAATAGCATCAAAAATTTATAAATCTACATGAAACACCTCTTCCTATAGGGGTGTAAGGTCATTCACCTATAAAACTAGTAAATTAAGGTTTTATTTGATTTTCAACCTAATGATCTGTTTATTAAAATGTTTTCTTCAATAGTAATTCTAAATATATCAAATATTTTTAATTAAAAGTTAACTGTTCTTCTCAGAAACTAAGCATCTCTTTTGCTACAACTTATAAACAAGGATGGCATTCACCACATCAGAATAAGTGTTAACACAGGCATTCCATTATCTTCTCAACGCCACTGAACTTTTCATCGTTGCTACAAGAATGTTTTTCTTTTACAGTCATTTCCCTCTAAAATACTGTAAGCTTGTGAAAAGAGAGAAAATAACAAAGTATCACAACAAATCATATCAAGCCTATACCATGTCCTTTCATAAATACAGCAAAGAAAAGGTGAATGCTATAAAAAGACTTCTAAACAATAATTCTTCCACAGTGACTCTGTCATAAAATAAGCATGGGGGTGGGAGGAGCTAAATCATAGCACTGCCATTTCTAAAAAGCTACCGGTAAAAGCTGTATGAAGCTCTTTCTGTGTAGTAACTCATTCATTCCTCAAAATACCTCATGGAGTAGGTACTAGTATTACTTGCCACCTACTCATGTGCAAACTGAGACACAGAAAACTGAACTAATTTGCCATACCTCATATATACCTGGTAAGCGGTAGGGCAGAATTAGGTAGTCTGTATGAATCTATGCACTGTGTGAATGTCTACCCCACAGGTTGTTGCGAGAACTGAAACCGTAAGCTGTAGGTACAACCTGCAACACAATTCCTGGCCACTGAGGAGTGCCCACTCCACAGGAGCTACAGAAGCACCCACAGTGCTGACTGTTGGTGAGACTCAGGGCCACAACGCTTGCTTCTGAATTATAAGAGAACTGTCAAATCACTGGTATTTCCATGATTCTTTTTCCTTCTGCTGGACTAAAGGTCCCTCCAAACTCTTCTTGAATATTAAAAAATATTATTTTCAAGCATGTACATTATTAAGATTCAATCTACAAAACAGTACCAGATCAAAATGTGTGCCAGACAATTTTCAAAGCAACAAACTGAAAATACCACCAACATATCTGAAACCACCATGATCTATTGCCTGGCATAGAATAACATTCTTGTGGAAAAATTATTTATATATATATGCCCTGAGTGTTTGCAATGGTAAGAGGAACGAATATTTCTTTTACTACAATCACTCCACAACCTCTCAGCAGCCTATCTTAGAAAAGAGAAAGAGATGAAAATATTCATCTGGATGACAGCAGCATTAACTAAAAGAGCAAAGAAATCTGCAGCAAACTCCCTATACTGCCCTAAGCACCCTAACTGGATTCGGCAAAAGGAGGGAGAAATGCTTGCTGGCCCTGAAGTCCCCGAGCCTCTTAACCACACAGGACAGAAGTAGAGTATTCCATAGGGGGACTGCTGAGCTGATGAAGGAGCATGCGACCAGGATCCTCTAAACAGCTACTATAGCAAAGACAAAACTGTATGCCAACCAGAAATGCCTCCATTCTGAGAGTTTTCTCTTTCAACATATGTGCATCTGGTTGGAAAGCAGATGCCTGAGTCTGATTGCTCCACACTGAGAAAGCAAAGAACTTATCATCCACCGACTGAAATTCACAGGGGACCCAAAAGTGCCAAGAACTGCTACCCAATTGAGATTAAGCAGAATGAACCAAGGGCTTTCAGCAGTTAGGAATTCTACCAAGTGCTATCCATAAATTAAAAGAAATGTTGCCTACTTACATGTGATTTATTTGCAAGCTTTTAGTGCTAAATTCTGAAAGAAGCCAAGGAATGTTTTATTGAAATGGTCCATTTCGGTGCTGAGTTCAGTTCGAGAACCAAAGCAGATTTCGGTAAGCTTTCAGACAAAGTCATCAAGGTAGTGCCTGCTTTACCACACGCGCTAGTCAGTGAAGCTCAAAATATTCACATGCTTCTGCAAGTCCCCTGACTTTAATTACCTCACAGTTTCATTTCAGGGCCAAAATTGGTTCAGGAGGAATAACATCCCTCTCAGCTAATTGTGAGTGAACAGTAAGAGGAAATAAAAAAACTCTCAAATTCTCTGCTGACAAAAAAGGAATACCTTTCTGGTAAGCTCTATATTTGCGAAGAGCTACCATAAAGGAAGTTGGGAAACCAGCTTGGGTAAATCAACCCACCAAAGAACATTACAGTCACATTAATGACCTATCCCAATGAACACAATTCATAATTAAGAAGCCTGCTCATTCTTACTGACACAGTTTATTTTTTTTTAAAAAGCGTTTTAAATTAATGAAGGTGGTTTCTGTTCTTAACATGGATTTATCATTGAGGTTTACACCTGCATTGAATTTTAAGTTAGGGGAGGGGATTTATTAATGTGAACTCACAAACTTCACTTTTAACTGTTGGATAGGCTTACATTAACTCTACGCCTCTTGAAAGCAAGAGCTAAGTGAGACTGAAAATGGTACGTGTGAGATCAGTCAACAGAAAAGGTGTGTGAAATTGGAGGGTGGGGTGGGATGTTGCGCTCAGGACAACCCAGTCATTCATCAGTAATACGGGCTTTCAACACAGATTTTTTTTCTGTCACCTGCAAATCTCACTTCACTGGCTCACTAATTTCAATACTGATATGAGGTGATTAATAGGATCTGAAACACATGTGCCCTACTCATAGGATCCTATGTGTGAAATAAAAGTTCAAAATCCCACGTCAGGAGTTCCATCTGCACAGCACTGCTTACTTGGAGGAAAAGGAGTGTAATGCGAGGTCTAGAGAAATAAAGCGTGTAAAATATCAGTTACCCACTCCATCAGCAAAGTCAAAACACTTAAACGCCTCCCTAAGTCTCCTGACTCTACTTAACTCACAGGTTCACTTTCGTGTCAAATTGTTCTCTAGTCCTAAACCTGTCTTAGTTTCTGGATTTGCATGCCTACATCCAAGGTATTTAAAAAGAAAACCTTTAAATATCCACCAAAGTGAAAGATCTAACCACCATCTCACCCACAAATGTCAGCCCAATTTAGGTAAAAATACCACAACCATCATCCAGCTAAGTTCCATGAGGGCAGGGCTTTGTTTACTTGTCTGCCAAAAACGGTGCCTGGGACATAATAGCTGCTCAGTAAATAGAGCTGAATAGCTGGTCCATGACAGACCCTATGGGGTGGCAGAAAACAAAGTAAATGAGCAAGAATTTGAGGCAAGAACTGTCTTCTATGCCTATTATGATCACTGTTATTTAAATATTAAATCAATGAAGTATACATGAGAAAAAAGACAAAAAGACTAGACACACAGGCATATCCATACACGAGTTAGTTCTGAAGGTACGATTTCATGCAGAGCTCACTGAGCTTCCTATTGTAAAAGAGGAAGTGGCACTTGTTTGAATGATTTTGATTTAATGAAGGTCAGGAGAAGGAATGTTTACATACGAAACATTTTTCATTTCACATGGAGTAACTGAGTAAAAGATAGTATCAACTGAAATTCCATCAAATTCCAGAGCATCTGCCCTAAATCCTAGGTTTTTTCATTGCACATTCTACCTAAATGCCAATCACTTAAGTCACATGAGAAAATGGGCAACTAAATAAAGGACTTGCAGTAGGATTGTTCCCTGGGGTGGGATTTTCCCCTATGTAGGATAACTTCTGAAAACATTTTACCTGATGGTATTTGGCTAATGTTTTGTCAGTCTAATGCCACGCATGCAGTGCAAATACATACTAGCAAATAATATCAAAGTCCTACCCCGCCCCCCCTGAAAAACCCCATCCCACGCAAACTCACTCCCTGCCTACACACTGAGGATTGTACCACTTTCACAATGCAGCCTGGTGTTCAGAAACCCATGCAGAAATAGTACAGTCATAACACTAAACTGCTAATAATGCTGCTGCTGGCTGCCGTGCACTAGATGGCCACTCTGTGCCAGGCACCTACCTACAGAATGATTTCATGTGCTAGAGCCTTCAGTCCTGACTGCCAATCTGAGAACAAGGTACCACTATTACTGCCCCCTTCTTGAGGTGAAAAAATTGAGGCCCCTAGAGATAAAATAACTTGTCCAGGATCGAGTACGCGAATGAGCCATGATTTAACCACTGCCTGTGGAGATCTTAAGAATTAAGATAACATTGCCTCTTTGAACTTTTATTTGCTTTCCCTGACCACCTTCTGACAAAATAAGCATAGCTTTCTAAATTAATTTCAATACCAATTAAATTTATACTCCAACATATGACCCAGTTTCTTTCCAAAAAGGGAAAATATCTGACAATTTTCCTTCTCAAGGAGGGATAATGGTCCTCCCGCCTACAAACAGGTTAACTTAGCAAGACTCTGACCCAGTTCCAGCTGTGCTACGTATTGCTCTCCAGGCATTTTTTTCCCTAAAATAGCCTGGGGCTCAGGGTGGAAAAAGAATAAAACATTACCTACTAAAGCATGTCATCAAATTAAATGTATTAGCACCAATACCATAAATTAAAGCAAGTCAAGAAGTGCCTCATTTGTGAACGCTAGGATGGCCGCATGAATCTGTCTACCTCTGATAGTTTGACCAGGAGGCCGCCTCCCCAGAGAATGATACCAGTGTCCTCCTCATTCCCAGAACAAAGCCCTTGCCCAGGACCATGGGTTTCAAAGTCCGGGAAATGGGCAAAACACACGGTCACACAGCTTGAGTTCCAACTTTCCCACTTACTAGGTAAATGTGGAGAAGGTATTTTAACCTCTAGATCTCCCATTTCCTCCTGGTAAAATATCTACCTTAAAGGCATTATTATGATGGTTGCGTGGGGTGCTGTATGGGAAATACTAGCCCAGTCCTGGTACTCGGTAGATGAATGACGGATATAAAACATTCTTCCTCCTCTGGAAAGACCTTCCTCACTGGTGTGTGATGGCTGACTTGTAAGAAATGACTATTAAGTTTTTAGGTATTTTCCAAGCCAGTTATCAACTACAGCCATCACTGAAAATTAAATCATATACTTTTTAATGTTTTACTTATTTATTTTTAGAGACAAGGGAAGGGAGGGAGAAAGAGAGGGAGAGAAACATTGAAGTGTGAGAGAAACACGGATCGGCTGCCTCTTGCATGCCCCGAATTGGGGACCTGGACCACAGCCCAGGCATGTGCCCCCGACTGGGAATTGAACTAGTGACTTTTCGGGTCACGAGCTGGCACTCAATCCACTGAGCCACACCAGCCAGGGCTGAAAAGTAGGTCATATTAACTTAAAATTAATATTATTAAAAACACAGGTGGTAAATACTCAGACCTCATCACTGCTTACTAGTTTACGTCATTTTACTGCTATCTGTGCTCTTGAGATTGTTTACGTCTACTGTCTATCAGGCAGCAGGAATACCGCACAATGATGGGCTCCAGCACTTCTCCCCCAAGTCCACATTCAATGACGTCGTGTTTGTAGCTGAAATAAACCACAAAGGAGTGGTTCACATGGGAACTGGCAAACATAAGTCAGCACCGCAGTGCTTTGGAAGCCAGTTATTAAACATTCACCAGCAAACCACTGGTGTTCATATCTTATCATATTCCTTTCTGCTACAGCATCTTTCATCTCTACTCTGCACAAGCCGACCACGTATAGACCCATGTCCATCAAATTTAAAATAAAAATAAAAACAGAAACCTAACCCCCTCCAGTTTCCATCCTTTTTCTCCATTCTTTCACTGCCAAATTTACTGAATCTGTTCTGTGTATGCTTAATTCCAATACTTTTCACCATCACCTCATTAAATTTAGTCATTTAACAAATATTCGTGCAACTATCAGCCAGACACTGTGACAGGAACTGGAGATAGAGACGAGAGCGAAAACGGACGTGGCCCCTGCCCTCGGGATCACGGCCATAGCAGCCTGACTTCGTCCCACCTTGAAAGTCTACAACTCTCTACTAACTCCTCTCTTTTCTCTTCCTTTGCTTCCTTAAAAACAATTTCTAATTTCCCCAACTGTTTATCTTCCTCTCTTCCACAGCCCTCCCCATAAAAGTCAAGATTTCCTCAATGTTTTGACTGTTAATCCCCTTCTTTCTAAAGAATTTCATACACTACTGTGATTTTTATCTTACCCTCAGCCCTCAGAAAACTTATTTCTCCCCTTAACTTTCCATCTCAGTAACTGACACCACCATCCACCCAACTGTTTAAGCCCCAAACCCCCAAATCCTTGTTTCCTTTCTTTCCTTCACCCCAAACACCAGCAAGTCATGGTGGATCTGTATCCAAAAGAGATCCTACATCCACTACATCTGTTCACTCCAGTCTCAGTCACCCTCAGCCAACACCCTTCTTTCTCCCTCAGTCTATATAAAACCTCTTAACTCTTTCCCTGCTTTATTCTTATCTCCAACATCATTTGCCAAGATGAAGCCAGAATGTTTAACGTAATAATTTCTCACCATATTAAAATTTAAAAAAAAAACAACTCCAAAGTCTTTCCATTCCACTAAAATAAAAACTTGCTTCCATGGCTACCACCACCCTTCACTTCTGGGCCCTGCCCACCCCGTGACCTTGCCTTTCCAATGCCCACTTGCCCATTACCCCAAGTCGGGAACCCTCCGACCAGATTTTTGCAGGGCTAACTCTTCTTCTGACTCAGGAGGATGCAGGAGGCCTTCTGTGACCAGCCAGTGCCAATTTGCCTGGCCAGGCCCCCTCATCCTTCTCCATCACATTGCTCATTCGTTGCTGGTTATTCGGTTTTCCTACTAGAAAGGAAGCTTCGCTAGAGCAAAGACCTCGTCTTCCTGATTCACCAGCACATTCCTGGTGCCTAGAATAGTGCCTGGCACGTGGTACATACTCAATAGGTATTTTATTTAAAATAGATATTTAATGCGTGAATGGAGCGAGATACAAAAGAAATACAGGAAAAAGTGGGAATAGTGGGAAACAAAGACCCTGAAAAAGAGGGGGTTTTCTAGAACTGCACCGAAAAATAAGAACAGCAATCTGAAGTAATAAAGTGCTAACAGTATGAATTGAATTTCCATCTTTATTAAATTCTGTCTTGCCCATGGCTTGTGCTATTTTAGAGGCAATCTAATTTAGTGAGCACCTGTTCTGATAAATCTAATGTTAGTTTTCATGGCTAGGTCAAAATATTTTTAAAAAGAAAGAAAATCCCATGCTTTATAAAGATGTCCCCACATGCTTTAAACATTTCAGAGAAGCCAAGTCCCCCAGCTTTCTCCTGTGCTTACACTGTCATAAGCTCCTATCACACACAAAGAGCAGCACAGAGCAGGCATAGCGAGCGCTCTCTCCTCCCCCGGAAAACCAACGCAGGGTTCTTCCACCAGGAAAAAGAAACTGTTTATCCTTAATTCAGTCTTCACAGATCCACTCCTCACCCCTGCTTTTAAGTAACAGCAGATAACAGTGCTTTTTCTAGCTACTCCTTTCTTATCTGGTCTAATACAGGGA